>NC_141172.1:55660000-58060000 GCF_055505025.1 Bos grunniens
CTGAAAACCAGGACCAGACTCATTTATTTGAATGTTGTTTTTAGAATATATATATTAATGAGAAGTAAATATAAACTTGGTTGTCATTCCCATGTACAGCCTTTCCTGAGTTTTTATGCTATTGTCTTTTTAATTTTTTTGGAATCATTTAAAATGCACTCTCTCTCTCTCTCTCTCTCTCTCTCTATATATATATATATATATATATATATATATCTTTGTGTGTGTGTGTATTATATTCAGTCATGTCAGACTCTTCTTGACACCATGTACTGTAGCCCTTGAGGCTCCTCTGTCCATGGGATTTTCCAGGCAAGAATATTGGAATGACTTGCCATTTCCTTCTCCATCTCCAGGAGATCTTCCCAACCCAGAGATTGAACCTGGGTCTCCTGCATTGCAGGCAGATTCTTTACTGTCTAAGCCACCAGGGAAGTGTGTGTGTGTGTGTATATATATATATATATATATATATATATATATATAGTTATTTTTAAAGTTATACCGACTATCATCAAGATGTAGACTTGAAATCTGATACACAAAGGCTGAATTACACTTAGTCAACAAAAAGTCAACAGTAGATCAAAAATGATATTCTAATTTGCAGACAATAAAAAAGGCTAAGCGTCAAAGAATTGATGCCTTCGAACTGTGGTGCTGGAACAGTCTCTTGAGAGTCTCCTGGACTACAAGGAGATCAAACCAGTCAATCCTAAAGGAATCAACCGTGAATATTCATCGGATGCTGAAGCTGAAGCTCCAATACTTTGGCCACCTGATGCAAAGAGCTGACTCATTGGAAAATACCCTGATGCTGGGAAAGACTGAAGGCAGGAGGGGAAAGGGACGACAGAGGATGAGATGGTTGATGGCATCACTGACTCAATGGACGTGAGTTTGAGCAAACTCTGGGAGATGGTGAAGGACAGGGAAGCCTGGCGTGGGGTCGCAAAGAGTCAGATACAATTGAGCAACGGAACAACAACAACTTGCAGTCCACTGGGTCCCCACTAGGCCATAAACAAATCTTAAGAAATGGGACAAACACAAACAAATAGTAAATATTAGTAAATAGAGACTGTTTGGATAATGTAATACTAAAAAGACCAAAAATGTTATTCTAGCTCCTAAATTATGTTTCTTTTTTCTGTGATTTCACAGCCTGAACATTCTTGGGAAAAAGTTAATGTGGTAATAAGCTGATAACAGAAGAGCATTTAAGGAAAAGTATAGCAAAAGATAGGAAGTTTTCCTTGATAAAGACCATTGTTCTTCAAATGATAGATACCCTCAGATATTCAGAGCCTGAACTAAGGAATATTCTGCAGGTGGAGATTTTGCCTCTAGGGGGAGCTTTTCTTTCTTCCCTGGGACATGTGGGCCCTCAAGAAACAGCAATACTTCATTAGGTGGCTGCTCCAGCCAGAGGGAAAGACTTAAACAAAAGGGATCTGGGAGGGACTGAGAATACTACTTTATCTTTGCGGGAATAAAATAAATTATTTCCTAGATTTTGTTTTATTAATAAGTGCCTCTGTAATTGCTAGCTCGTGGCATATCTGCTTTTTTTCACATTTGAACAGCCTTAGTCATTAAAAGAGAGAGGGGGAGGAGAAAAATGATCAGAACACACCGTTGGCTCTATGAACTCGGATAGTGGGCTTAACCCATCAAGCTTAGTTCCAATTCTGTCTTCAAACTACAAATTTACTGCCTTCTATATTTTAGCCACCTCTATCACCACTTAACCTAATCTTACCCCCCTCCCCGAAAAAAAAGTTTCCCTTAAGTAGGACAGCTTCAGTTACTCAATAAGATCGATTGTCATCTTTCTCCAGGTATTGAAAAAACAAACTTGTTTTTTCAATTGTCCATCACTATGGCTGCTGGGATAAAGGGACTGGTTACAGAGGAGTGCCAAGCCCTCTGGTGAGCTGCTGAATTCAGGGCCTCATCATTGGCTCTCACAGCAAGCAGATCAAACCAGCTAATCCTAAAAGAAATCAAACTGAATATTCATTGGAAGGACTGATGTTGAAGCTCCAATACTTTGGCCACCTGATGCGAAGAGCTGACTCACTGGAAAAGACCTTGATGCTGGGAAAGATTGAGGGCAAGAGGAGACAGGGGCAGCAGAGGATGAGATGATTAGATAGCATCACTGACTTAATGGACATGAGTCTGAGCAAACTCCAGGAGATAGTGAAGGAAGGGAAGCCTGGCGTGCTGCAGTTCATGGGGTCGCAAAGAGTCAGACATTACTGAGCGACTGAACAGCAATGATGCAAGAGAGCAACATGGTGCAGGAAATGAAATCAGCAACCAAAAGGTTAACAAAAACATTCTTCACTATATTGTAGGAGTTGCATCTCCGCAACCCGCAACCTTTGCTGGTTTTATTTGCATTTAGGAGATGGTCTCCTGTTATGAGGCAGTCTGACCCCATGATCTTTCATTTGACCTTTTGTTGCTAATTCTAGCAATGTGCAATAAGACTTTCCACCAAGGGGCGGCCAAAGGTGGAACGGCCAAGTAGAAATTTCATTTCCCAACCAAGGGAACATTTCAATTTCTAGGAAATCAATTGAGTTCCTATTAAAAACAATGACACATATCTGTGCTTTCCACAAATAGGTTGCTTCCTGTTGGAAGGTAGAAAGCCACCCTCCCCCAGGCCTCCAGATGAGCCCTGATTTATTCTTCCTGCACCGAAAGCCATGTGAGCTGAAAGGTCAGGCAGTTAAAGATTTATGCTTTGTTTTATAAGATTGCTCAGAGAGAGAGTCTTTTCCCTCTCCTGTTTATTTTTTATCCTCCCCCAGCCTGCCGTCCATTTTTCTGGCTAAACTAGACCATGGAAAAGGAAATGGGAAAATGTCCTGTAACATGAGCCCAGGAGCTGGCAGGATGTGTGAACCAGTGAGGGTAACCTCCTGTGGCCAGCCATCGCCATCCACCCAGAGAGAGGCACATGCATCACTGTATCTTGTAAATTTTTTAACCTCGGTTCCTAATGAATTTATTTGTTTTCCTAGGCAGATGGATCTGGCTCACCCTGGGCCCTACAAAATGATCTGTCACTGTCTCCCCTGGTAACCTACAGCAGTCCCTAATAAAGTCAGCTTGCCAGGTCCAAGAAACGATGCCATATCCTAGATCATGTTAAGTCTTTTCATGTATTAGATTCCCATCACGGGCTGCCCAGACATTTATTTAAAGTAGATACCCCCATCTCCACCCAGGACATCTATCTGAATAGGGCACTGTAGAAAATGAAGCCCAGGTGCCTTTATCACTTGTTCACTCGCTATTCTCTTTTAATTTCCATTCTGATCAACATAGTAGCATAGAGGGAAACAACCAGTCCATAGATGATATGCAAAAATGAAGGGAAAAAAAAACTTCAGAGCCTATACATTTTTAACCTGTATGTGTCTTATCAACTTTGTTTCTTCCCAAACCTATTTTTTCCTATTTTATTTAATGCCACCATGACCATGTGAAACCCTTCAGTGTGCTTTAATATTTTTTCCCTCCCTTATCCTCATGTGAAGTCAGTATCCATATATTACTGATTGAACTTCACAATGTCCCCTGCCTCACTGTACATCTCCACCATCTCTTACTGGGATTACTGGGATAAGCTTGGATCTGACCTCCCTGACTCTGCCCATTCCCCCTAGAGTTTAGACCCCCTTCTCCACAGGCCAAGAATCTCACCCCATTACACTCCTCTCTTGAGTGTCTACCTTTTTATTTCTCAGATAAAGTCCAAATGCTTAGAATGGCATCCCTTGTTTTACACACCCATCTGCTGCCTTCACCCACACACCTATGGGCTTGCTCTGGTGCCCCCACACCCACAATGGCCTTCCATATCTCCATACATTTATTTCAATAGCTCCCTCTATCCATATTCCTTTCCTTAACTCAGAAAGAAAATTAAAGATAAACAACAACAACAACAAAAAGCCATCTCTTCTTCAGGATATACTTAAAATGCCATCTTCTCCATGAAGCACCCTGAAGACCTCACCTCAGTTCATCTCTCCTGCTCTCTTTTTCCCTGTGATGCCTCTTTATTCATTCTGCCGGGGGAGAACATACCTCTGCATGATGGCAACTTGCAGTTTCCTATATTGTTTACTTGCAACCTGTGTATTTTCCCCGTGTTAAACGATGAACTAAACCTCAGGGCATGTCTCATTTATGTCTCCACGCCTACCAATGGACTCAGGGTTTAGCCAGTGAGGCTAGAATTACTCCGATCAGCTTCAGGATCATAACAAATAATTTAATTAGGGTCTGAAGTGTTTGGCTTTGTGAAAGATTGGTTGAGAAGAATTATATAGCTAGAGTCTACAACATTTTCTAAAGGCTTATCCTAATCAAGTTTGGGCACTAAAATTTAGTACTTAAATTTTGACATTATACTATGTAAGTATAACTATTATGTAAACATAATATAATCTTACAAGATTATAAGGCTAAAAGAGAAGTTATAGACAGGAACCCACTTCAGTCTAACTTTAGTCCAGATACCTTGTCAAGGTCAGCTGTTGCTTTTTTTGGCTTCCCTATATCCACTGTGCCTTCTCTAGAGGAAGGTTCTCTGAGCTTTTTAGGGCACTTACCAGTCATTCACTGTGTACATTCTACTTGAAAGTAGTTCTTTTGCACCTTTCCTGCTTGCTCATTTCTATTCCCCTCTAACCTTAAAATAACCTAATTATAGGAATTAGATCACTAGGCAATGTAACCTAACTCTTGACTTACGCTCTCCTGAATGCATACCGTGCCTTGCCTAATCTGTTGATTCTTTTCCTCTATATAAATAAGTAAGAATAAAGAATTAAGCATTCTCTATTGATGGACATTTGGGTTGCTGCCATATCTTACTGGTTGTAAATAACTACTATAAATAATTCATGTTGTAAATATGAATGTTGGGGGTATGTGTGCAGTCGCTCAGTCATGTCCAACTCTTTGCAACCCCATGGACTGTAGCTCACCATACTCCTCTATCCATGGAATTTCCCAGGCAAGAATACTAGAGTGGGTTGTCATTTCCTCCTCCAGGGGGTTTTTCTGACCCAGGGATTGAACCCATGTCTCTTGCATCTCCTGCCCTGGCAGGTAGATTTTTTTACCACCATGCCACCTGGGAAGCCCATATTGGAGTATAGCTGAATTACAATCCACAACATATTTTTTTAAAAACTCATATACAACTTAATAGAAAAGCAAACAACCCAATTAAAAAATGGGGCAAGGCTCTGAATAGACATTTTTCCAAAGAAGACATACAAAGAGTCAACAGGTACAGGAAAGTGTGATCAATATCATAATCATCAGGGAAATGCAAACCAGAACTACACTAAATTATCACTTCACACCGGTAAGAATGGCTATTACCAAAAAGACAAGAAATAACAAGTTTTTGCAAGGACATGGAGAAAAGGGAACCCTTATGTACTGCTGGAAGGAATACAAATTAGTACATCTACTATGGAAAACAGCATGGAGGTTCCTCAAGAAATTAAAACTAGAACTACCATATAAGTCCCTAGTTTTACTTCTTGGTATTTATCCAAAGGAAACAAAGTAACTATCTTGAAAACATATCTGTCCCACCCCCAGTGTTCAATGCAGAGTTATTTACAAAAGCCAAGACATGGAAAGGACAAGAATTTATCAAGAGATGAATGAATTTTCAAAAAATGTGGCATACATACAGAACAGAATACTATTCAATCATAAAAAGAAGGAAATCCTGCCATTTGTGACAACATGGATGGTCTTGAGGGCATTAGACTAAGTCAAATCAGACAGAGAAAGACAAACACCAATCCTACATGATCTCACTTATATGTGAAATCCCAAAAAACCCCCAAAAACCCAAGACAGAGAACAGATTCATGGCTGCCAGAGGCAGTGGGTGTAAAGATTTGTTGTTTTTCAGTAACTCACTCCTGTCTGATCTTCTGACCCCATAGACTGCAGCACGCCAGGCTTCCCTGTCTTTCACCATCTCCTGCATCTTGCTCAAGCTCATATCCATTGAGTCGGCAGTATACATGTATGGCATACATGTATGCCGTTTAACCATATTTTCCTCTGTTGTCCCTTTCTCCTCCTGCCTTCAACCTTTCCCAGCATCAGGGTCTTTTCTAATGAGTCAGTTCTTCGTAACAGGTGGCCAAAGTATTGGAGCATCAGCTTCAGCGTCAGCCCTTCCAATGAATATTTGGGATTGATTTCCTTTATGATTGACTGGTTTGATCTCCTTGCAGTATGAGGGACTCTCAAGAGTCTTCTCCAACACCACAGTTCAAAAGCATTGGTTCTTTGGCACTCCGCCTTCTTGATGGTCCAACTCTCACATCCATACATGACTACTAGAAAAACCATAGCTTTGACTAGATGGACCTTTGTCAGCAAAGTAATGTCTCTGTTTTTTATCATGCTGTTTAGGTATGTCATAGCTTTTTTTCCAAGAAGCAAGTGTCTTTTAATTTCATGGCTGCAGCCACCATCTGCAGTGACTTTGGAGCCCAAGAAAATAAAGTCTGCCACTGTTTCCACTGTTTCCCCTATCTGTCATGAAGTGATGGGACCAGATGCCATGATCTTAGTTTTTTGAATGTTGAGCTTTAAGCCAGCTTTTTCACTTTCCTCTTTCGCCTTCAAGAGGCTCTTTAGTTCCTCTTCACCTTCTGCCATAAGGGTGGTGTCATCTGCATATTTGATGTTATTGAGATGTCTACCTGCAATCATGATTCTAGCTTGTGCTTCATCTAGCCTGGCATTTTGCATGCTGTACTCTTCATATAAGTTAAATAAGCAGGGTGACAATATACAGCCTTGACGTACTCCTTTCCCGTTTTGGACCCAGTCCATTGTTCCATATCCAGTTCTAACTGTTGCTTCTTGACCTGCAAACAGATTTCTCAGGAGGTAGGTAAGGTGGTCAGGTTTTCCCATCTTTTTCAAAATTTTCCACAGTTTATTGTGATCCACACAGTCAAAGGCTTTGGCATAGTCAATAAAGCAGAAATAGATGTTTTTCTAGAACTCTCTTCCTTTTTCAATGATCTAGCAGATGTTGGCAATTTGATCGCTGGTTCCTCTACCTTTTCTAAATCCCGCTTGAACATCTGGAAGTTCATGGTTCACGAATTGTTGAAGCCTGGCTTGGAGAATTTTGAAGATTACTTTGCTAGCGTGTGAAATGAGTGCAATTATGCAGTAGTTTGAGCATTCTCTGGCATTGCCTTTCTTTGGGACTGGAATGAAAACTGACCTTTTCCAGTCCCATGGCCACTGCTGAGTTTTCCAAATTTGCTGGCATATTGAGTGCAGCACTTTCATAGCATCATCTTTTAGGATTTGAAATAGCTCAACTGGAATTCCATCATCTCCACTAACTTTGTACATAGTTATGCTTCCCTAAGGCCCACTTGACTTCCCATTCCAAGAACTCTGACTCTAGGTGAGTGATCACACCATCATGATTATCTGCATCACGAAGATCTTTTTTGTACAGTTCTTCTGTGTATGCTTGCTACCTCTTAATATATTCTGCTTCTGTTAGGTCCATACCTCTCCTTTATATCTGTCCTTTATTGAGCCCATCTTTGCATTAAATGTTCCCTTGGTATCTCTAATTTTCTTGAAGAGATCTCTAGTCTTTCCCATTCTATGGTTTTCCTCTATTTGTTTGCATTGATCACTGAGGAAGGCTTTCTTATCTCTCCTTGCTATTCTCTGGAACTCTGCATTCAAATGGGTATATCTTTCCTTTTCTCCTATGCTTTTTGCTTCTCTTCTTTTCACAGCTATTTGTAAGGCCTCCTCAAACAGCCATTTTGCTTTTTTGCATTTCTTTTTTCTTGGGGATGGTCTTGATCCCTGTCTCCTGTACAATGTGTCCAGAGTAGAGGATCTCATTAATGGGACGTATGTGTCAAGAAATTCTTCACATTAGAGTCGGTTTTGAAGGATGAATAGAAGTTTGCCAAACGGAGAAGAATGGGGCTTCCAGGTAGGAGAAGCAAGGACAGGACATTTTATAACAGGGCAGGGATCTGGGGACCACACTATGCCAGGTGCTTTCCTGGTTATCTTATTCAATGCTCACAAACGCTATGAAAAAGGTGCTGTTAATTTTGGGGGAAAATGATTGTATTGTCTTCACAAAATTGCTAAATGCTTTTCTAAAGAATTCAAGCTAGATAGCAAAATGCTGCAAAAATTGGGGTGGGGTGGGGTAATCATATCAAATTCTAGTACCCCAAATGTCCAAAATTAATATTAGCCACATCATCACATTAGGTATATATATGGAAATAGACTCTTGGAGGGCACAGACAGAATCTTGTGCACCAGGACCAAGGAGCAAGGAGCAGAGAACCCACAAGAGACTGACCCAGACTTGCCTGTGAGTGTCCAGGAGTCTCCAGCAGAGGTGTGGGTCAGTGGGGGCCTGCTGCAGGGTTTGGTGCACTGAGTATAGCAGTACATGTGTGGGACCTTTTGAAGGAGGTTGCCATTATCTTCTTTACCTCCACCAGAGCTTGGTTCCAGGTAAAGAGCAGGGAGGAAACACAGCTCCACCCACCAACAGAAATTTGGATTAAAGATTTACTGAGCATGCCCCCTCCCCCCACCCCATCAGAACAAAACCTAGTTTCCCCCTCAGTCAGTCTCTCTCATCAGGAGGCTTCTGTAAGTCTCTTAACTTCTCCATCAGAGAGCAGACAGACTGAAAAGCACAATCACAGAAAACTAACCAATCTAATCACATGGACCACAGCCTTGTCTAACTCAATGAAACTATGAGCCATGCCATGTAGTACCACCCAAGACGGATGGGTCATGGGGGAGAGTTCTGACAAAATGTGGTCCCTTGGAGAAGGGAATGGCAAACCACTTCAGTATTCTTGCCTTGAGAACCCCATGAACAGTATGAAAAGGCAAAATGATAGGATACTGAAAGAGGAACTCCCCAGGTCAGTAGGTGCCCAATAGGCTACTGGAGATCAGTGGAGAAATAAGTCCAGAAAGAATGAAGAGATGCTGCTGCTACTGCTAAGTCACTTCAGTCATGTCCAACTCTGTGTGACCCCATATGGCAGCCCACCAGGCTCCCCCATCCCTGGGATTCTCCAGGCAAGAACACTGGAGTGGGCTGCCATTTCTTTCTCCAATGCATGAAAGTGAAGTTGCTCAGTCATGTCCGACTCTTAGCGACCTCATGGACTGCAGCCTACCAGGCTCCTCCGTCCGTGGAATTTTCCAGGCAAGGGTACTGGAGTGGGGTGCCATTGCTTTCTCCAAATAAAGAGATGGAGCCAAAGCAAAAATAACACCCAGTTGTGGATGGGACTGGTGATGGTAGCAAGATCTGATGCTCTAAAGAGCAATATTGCATAGGAACCTGGAATGTTAGGCCCATGAATCAAGGCAAATTGGAAGTGGTCAAACAGGAGATGGCAAGAGTGAACGTCGACATTCTAGGAATCAGCGAACTAAGATGGACTGGAATGGGTGAATTTAACTCAGATGACCATTATATCTACTACTGTGGGCAAGAATCCCTTAGGAGAAATGGAGTAGCCATCATAGTCAACAAGAGTCCAAAATACAGTTCTTGGATGCAGTCTCAATAACGACAGAATGATCTCTGTTTCCAAACCAAACCATTCAATATCACGGTAATCCAAGTCTATTCCCCTACAAGTAATGCTGAAGAAGCTGAAGTTGAAAGGTTCTATGAAGACCTAGAAGACCTTCTAGAACTAACACCCAAAAAAGATGTCCTTTTCATTATAGAGAACTGGAATGCAAAAATAGGAAGTCAAGAATTTACCTGGAGTAACAGGCAAATTTGGCCTTGGAGTACAGAATGAAGCAGGGCAAAGGCTAAATTTTGTCAAGAGAATGCACTAGTCATAGCAAACACCCTCTTCCAACAACACAAGAGAAGACTCTACACATGGACATCACCAGATGGTCAACACTGAAATCAGATTGATTATATTCTTTTTAGCCAAAGATGGAGAAGCTCTATATAGTCAACGAAAACAAGACTGGGAGCTAACTGTGGCTCAGATCATGAACTCCCTATTGCCAAATTCAGAATTAAATTGAAGAAAGTAGGGAAAACCACTAGACCATTCAGGTATGACCTAAATTAAATCCCTTACGATTATACAGTGGAAGTGAGAAATAGATTTAAGGGACTAGATCTCATAGACTGAGTGCCTGATGAACTATGGACAGAGGTTTGTGACATTCTACAGGAGAGAGGGATCAAGACCATCCTGTTGTGGTTATCTGGGTCATTAAAACCTCTTTTGTACAGGTCTTTTATGTATTCTTGCCACCTCTTGTTAATATCTTCTTCTTCTGTTAGGTCCATACCATTTCTGTCCTTTATTGTGCCCATCTTTGCATGAAATGTTCCCTTGGTATCTCTAATTTTCTTGAAGAGATCTCTAGTCTTTCCCACTCTACTGTTTTCCTATTTATTTGCATTGATCACTTAGGAACAATTCAAGTGATTGATCGCTTTCTTAGGATCACTTTCTTGTCTCTCCTTGCTGTTCTTTGGAACTCTGCATTCAGATGGATATATCTTTCCTTTTCTCCTTTGCTTTTCGCGTCTTTTCTTTTCGTTATTTGTAGGCCTCCTCAGACAGCCATTTTGCCTTTTTTTTTCTTAGGGATGGTTTTGATCACTGCCTCCTATACAGTGTTGCAAACCTCCACCCATACTTCTTCAGGCACTCTATCAGATCTAATCCCTTGACTCTACTTGTCACTTCCACTGTATAATCATAAGGGATTTGATTTAGGTCATACCTGAATGGGCTAGTGGTTTTCTTTATTTCTTCAATTTAAGTCTGAATTTTGCAATAAGGAGTTCATAAATTTTGCAAGAAGGGTGAAAAGGATGAAGGTCTTCAAAAGCTACAAATTTCCAGTTATAAAATAGATAACTCATGGGATGTAATTTAGTAATACCTGACTTGAAAGTTGCTGTAAGAGATTTTTTTAAACCAGTCATCTTTTGTTGGATGTTATTCTCCATTAAGATATGAAAGGATTCAGGAATGTCTGGCAAAGGTCTTGTTCAGGAATGCGGAGTGTGCCCTCTTCAGTGGTACTCGCTTGGTTGCTCCTGTTTAAGTTCCTTGTAAGAACGGCAACGGTTGAAAAGTACATAAGCTGCCAGCACCATAGAAAGCCCAGCGACATTCCCTTTTTTCATGCTGAGATACTTGTAATACTGGTAATAACCTTTTTGAAACACTACAGCAATGCCTTTAGGGATGAAATCCTGCATTAGTATCCAGATTGGCAACTCTCTTAATTTGACATCCAGGAGTTTTCTTCTCTTTCAGAGGTACAATTGACACCATCTTGGAGTCGTGGCTGTCTGCTCCAGTATGAACTCTCCTGTGTTGAGCAAGGTTTGAGGCACAACAAACAGCCTTCCCATATTTTTCAGAGGGTTTCTCACCACTATGAGTTATCTGATGCAGAAAAAGTGATGACTGCTTTCCAGATACAAACATTTTTCTATGGTTGACTACAACCAATTTTACAACTTGAATCCAAATTGTCCCTTGTGGGCTTGGGTTACCGCTGCACAACTGTTTCCATGGCAACCTATTGTTTTCTCCCCATGATGGATGCCACTCACAAGCTACTGGCATCAAGGAACAGGGAAAAAACTTGAGGTGGAAGTCACCCACTTCATTATTCCATTTTGTTAAATTTTCTTTGGATATGATTTACTTTCTTTGGATAGTAATTCCACCCAGGAGTGGAATTGCTGCATCATAAGATAACTCTGTTTTTAGTCTTTGAAGAACTTTCATACTGTTTCCCATAGAGGCAACACCAGTTTGCATTCCCAGCAACAGTGTGCATGTGCTCCCTTAGCTCTATATCTCACCAACGTTTGTCATGTGTGGTCTTTTAGATACTTGCCATTCTGATAGGTGTGAAATGATATCTCACTGCGATTTTGATTTGCATTTCTCTGATGATTAGCAATATTGAGCACATGAGCATGTTTCTATTGGCAGTTTGTATATCTTCTTTGAAAAAAATGTCTATCCAGGTCTTCAGCCCATGTTCTTAATCAAATTGCTTAGTTTTCGATATTGAGTTATAGGAGCTGTTCTATATTTTGGATATTAACCCCTACCAATCATATCACTTGCAAATATTTTCTCCCACTCAGTAAGTTGTCTTTTCATTTTGTCAGTAGTTTCCTCTGCTGTACAAAAGTTTTTGAGTTTAATTAGGTTTATTTTTGCTTTTACTTATATGCCTCAGGTGGAGAAGGCAATGGCACCCCACTCTAGTACTCCTGCCTGGAAAATCCCATGGATGGAGGAGCCTGGTAGGCTGCAGTTCATGGGGTCACTGAGGGTCAGACACGACTGAGTGACTTCACTTTCACTTTTCACTTTCATGCATTGGAGAAGGAAATGGCAACCCATTTCAGTGTCCTTGCCTGGAGAATCCCAGGGATGGGGGAGCCTGGTGGGCTGCCGTCTATGGGGTCACACAGAATCAGACACAACTAAAGTGACTTAGCAGCAGCATATGCCTCAGGAAACAGATCCAAAAAAATACATTGCTACAACTTATCTCAAAGAATGTTCTGTTTGTGTTCTCTTCTAGGAGTTTTATGGTTTCAGGTCTTATATTTAGGTTGTTAATCTATTTTGAGTTTATTTTTGTATATGATGTGAGGAAAGGTTCTAATCACATTATTTCACATGTAGCTGTCCCGTTTTCACAGCACCACTTATTGAAGAGACTATCTTTCTCCATTGTATACTCTTGCCTCCTTTGTTGTAGAGTAATTGACCATAAATGCATGGGTTTCTTTCTGGGCCTTCTGTTCTATTAATCTATGTATCTGTTTTTGTGCCAGAATCAAACTGTTTTGATTATTGTGGCTTTGCAGTGTAGTCTGAAGTCAAAGAGCATGATACCTCCAACTTTCTTCTTTTTTCTCAGGATTGGAAATTTGAGACTTTTGTGGTTCCATATAAAATATAGGCTTATTTGTTCTACTTCTGTGAAAAAATGTCATGGGTTTTTTGACAGGGATTGCATTAAATTTGTAGATTGCTTTGGGTAGAATGAATATTTTTAAAATATTAATTCTTCAATTCCCAGGACATGGATTATCTTCCCATTTCCTTGTATCTGATTACCATTTACTTGGGTAATAGCCTACTTAGAAAATGGGAATATTCAGATCTTTGAAGGCCTGGTAGATATAGGGTTCAAATTCAATCTAACACCATGAGATAAAAAGTTCTACCTTGGCACTCTCTCCATTAAATTGGAGGTAGAAGAGGTTCAGGTAATAAAGGTAATCAGCAGAATTTTGACCCAGGTTCATCTTGTAGGGGGGATGCTGTCTGTATGAACCCCCTTGATTGTCATTTCCCTGATCCCCAAATGTATAAATCAAATAAATATATTTAGCAGTTGGCAGAAACTTCTCATTGTCTCTTTAACCTATAGGATAGGAGTGTTTAGTAGTAGGAAAGCCAAGTCATAGCCCCTGAAACTGTCCCTTCCCACTCAGAAATTAGAATAAACAAAAATAATTATCACAACACAGCACAATAACAAAATCAATGCTACACTCAAAGACTTAAAACATGCAGGAGTGGTATTCCCCACCATATTTGCATTTCATTTATCAGTCTGGTCCCTACAAAATCTGTTGGTTCCACTGTACCAAATGTGATATCTTTATTAGAGAAAATTAACACAGCCTCCAGTACACAGTATGTGGATACTGAACCAGCACACCATAACCACAAAAAATAAAATGAGAGCAGTGTACATTCACATGGGCTATATACTCACTATCATACCCTCATGTTATTTTCTCATGTTCTCTGTCATTTGATAGATTGATGGGACCTGGACTGTGGAAGAAAGAGAGATGAATAACTCAACGGTTACTCATCTAACATCATCTAACAAGTGGTTAGAACTTGTGTTTATATGAGATCTTAACAAAAGAACAATAGTTTTGTTTTGTTTTTTAAACAAGTGACAGGACAATGGTAAAGGACTGAGTTTCTAGGGGCAGCATGCTTTGGGAAGGCAAATGTGTGGGGAAACTAATGCGAAATAAAAGCTAGTTGCATATTTTGGAGAGTCCTACGTACCACCCCTGGGCTGATAAGGGCTTAATGTTTCCTCTGGTGACTAACTTCTGTTTTTCTTGATAAAGGGGAAGAGGATACCTTTATAAATTTATGCCCTGCTTTTAGGCAAGTGGTAGACTGGCAGAGAGCTTTTCTTATATTTGTCTCTTCTCAGTTGCCTTCAGGTCAAAGTAATCCTATGACAAAGGGGTGTGTTTTGAGATGGCATATTCTGCTTTCAACTGTCTGGATACCTTTTGGAAATTAATATTGTATTAATTGAAACTGATGATCAAAACAGTGGCAAATGCTATGGATGTCTTGGAAAGGTACATGTAATCCATAAAGTGGGGAAATGTCTCATGTCTCCTACCACAAAGAATGAAACCCAACCCTTAATAGGGTTCTTTGGGTTTTGTGGGCTATTTTGCCTTTAAGAATACTGAAACTACTGATTTACCATGTTTGGCTTGAAAGCTGTTAGCTTGATTGAGGCCCCCAAAGAGAAATTCTCTATAGCAATTCAGGCTGTGGTTTCTAGAGGTGCTGATATTTGATTTCTGTGACTCAGCAGATTCCATAAGACTAGACAGATCAGTGGTAGAGAAAGATGTTGTATGGAAGCTTTGGCAGGTCCAATAGGCTAGTCACAACAGAAATGCCTATGATTTGGAAGCAAGTCATGCCACATGTAGTTAAAAAAAAAAAACAACACTATACATGATTTAAAAAAAAAAAGTTCTTGGAATGCTGCTACTGGGTCCTTTTTAAAAACTGCATGTCTGACCTTGAGAATTAAATGTCTCTATGGTCAGAACTACTTACAATGAATTGGATACTTTCAGACCCACCAAATCACAATTTGGGGCAATTCCAGCAGCAATCCATTAAAAATGGGTGTGGTATATCCAAAATCAGGCACAAGCTGTTCCAAAGGGCACAAGTAAGGTGCATGAACAGATTGCTCATAGCCCATATTTCTCTGTGGCCTTTTCCTCAGCTCCCACTTTGACCACATAGCATTTTTTATGACTAAATGATGGGAGAGGAAATACACAAAGCTTGATTCACAGATGAGTCAATTAGCAAGTGAATGCAAGCAAAAAAAAAAAAGAACTGTCACTGTATCACATCCTCACTCATGAAAAGCACTGAAAAAATGTCAAGGGAAAAGCTTCCCACTGGGCAGAGCTTTGGACACTACACAGGATGATACACTTGGAATACAGAGAGTAGACCCAGGTTAAAATTATACACAGACTCATAAGCCAGCAGAAATATCTTATCTGTTTTGTCAGTCAGTTCAGTTCAGTTCAGTTGCTCAGTCATGTACAACTCTTTGCAACCTCATGGAGTGTAGCACACCAGGCCTCCCTGTCCATCACCAACTCCCGGAGTTTACTCAAACTCATGTCCGTTGAATTGGTGATGCCATCCAACCACCTCATCCTCTGTCATCCCCTTTTCCCCTCTCCTTCAATCTTTCCTAGCATCAGGGTCTCTTCAAATGAGTCAGCTCTTTGCATCAGGTGGCCAAAGTATTGGGGTTTCAGCTTCAATATCAGTCCTTCCAATGAATATTCAGGACTGATTTCCTTTAGGATGGACTGGTTGGCTCTCCTTATAGTCCAAGGGACTCTCAAGAGTCTTCTCCAACACCACAGTTCAAAAGCATCAATTCTTTGGTGCTCAGCTTTCTTTATAGTCCAACTCTCACATCACATACATCCATACTGGAAAAACCATATCCTTGACTAGACGGACCTTTGTTGGTCTGTTTGGTAAATGACTTAGAAAAAAACACTAGACTAGAAAACAAGGAGGTCTGGGGAATTGGCAGGTGAATGGATCTTTGAAAGTAAGCACAAAGTATTAGAATCTTTGTATCACACACTAGTGCTGAGCAGAGAGCACCTACTATAGAAGAGGCATTAAAGTGCCCATCAGACAGGATGACTCAGCAACTCTTTTAACTTTTGTCCTTCATCACCCACTATCCCTCATACTCAGTTGGTAAAGAATCTACCTGCAGTGCAGGAGACCCAGGTTCGATCCCTGGGTCAGGAAGATCCCCTGGAGAAGACAATGGCTATCCACTTCAGTATTATTTCTTGGAGAATTCCATGGACAGAGGAGCCTGGTGGGCTACAGTCCATGGGGTTGCAAAGAGTTGGACATGACTTAATGACTAAACCACCACCGCTGCCCACTATCAGCGTTTCTTGCATAATGGACTCATAAAGAGCTCTATGGTGGCAGAGAAAGAGAGGATATTCATAAGTCAGACAACAGGATATGTTTCTCACTAATGTTAATATAGCTCCTGCCCATCTGAACATCCCACCCAACAACAAAAGGAAATAAAACTAAGACCTCAGAAGACTACTACTCCTCAAGGAAACCAAACAGCCACTTGCAGCAAGTTGACATTATGGGACTTCTTCCCCTCTGGTAGTAGCAGCCATTCACCATTGGCCAGAATCAGCATATATTCCAAGTGTGGGTTTGCCTTTCCCATCCACACACTCTTAGCTAGCACCACTACCCAAGGACTGACGGTGTCTGAGCTACCAAAACAGACAAATGTGTCAGATAAACACATTTCACCTAAGAATGCTCAGCAGCAGACACAATGGTTTATTCCACTAACCCTTTTCTTATAAGCTTTCTCCCAAGTATGGCCAACCAAAATAGTACACAAGTTGTGTTCAGAAGGCATGAACATAATACAGACAGTAAGTGTAAGAATGCAAAGAACTGATAGTAATGAATACTTGTGGTTTCCCATCCAGATGGCCTCTATTAAGCAGCACACATGTGAATTTTGTATGATGGCAATTCACAGCTGCCTTCATCTCCAGAGAATTGTCTTTGTCCAAACTGGAGGGTCTAAACATTGGTGTGACTAAAGGTTGGATAGGACATCCCTAAATTGTACCAATAGCACCAACATTTGGCAGACATACATGATTCCTCAAAATATTTGTATGATTATGTTTTACAATGATTATTGGTAAAGATTAATTCATCAGAAATATATGTATTTATCACCAACTTCAGGGAAATTACGCATCTCAGAGATTGTACCTGTTCCATTTTATAAGTGCCTATACACACCTAAGTAGCCACACATTTTTTTTTATCTTTTAATAAATGGCAACATTTTGATCTTCTCTCCTTGGGCTTCCCTGGTGGCTCAGATGGTAAAGCATCTGACTGCAAAGCAGGAGACCTGGGTTCAATCCCTGGGTCAGGAAGATCCCCTGGAGAAGGAAATGGCAACCCACTCCAGTACTCTTGCCTGGAAAATTCCATGGACGGAAGAGCCTAGTAGGCTACAGTCCATGGGGTCACAAAGATTTGGACAGATTGAGCGACTTCACTTAATCACTTGGTAAGTGATACATTGTTGCCACCTGACACTACATTTCCAGATAATACCAACTTATAAAAAATTATAAAAAGAAAAAAAAGAAAAACCAGTATCAATGGTAGAGTGATATCTTTGTTTTCCATGGGAAAACATGCTTTTGAGAATTGTAAACAGTATACCATGTCAGAGGGCTCATCAGAACATGAGCACTGGGTAAAAGGTTTAACGCTAAGCATTAATAGCTTTTATGTCAAATAAAATCTTCCCATGGAAGATTCTGCAGTGACAGAATATTCTGATTAAAGATGACTAGAAGACACGAAAGAAAAAATCAATAGTGCTTATAAAAGATGGTTAGTTTCAGCAGCACACACATTAAGGAGTCAGTAAGGGAGAAGCTTAGGCAGTAAAACAAAATACCAGGGCTTAAAATAAATACACCTATTTCCTTCTTAGGAGAGAGTTACTTCTATAAGAAAGTTAGGAAGCTTCAGTGTTCCTCCTGAATGATTACCACAGCACTTTGTAAATATTCTACTGGTCTGATCTGGGCACATCTCAATGTCCATTTGTCTGCAAGACAGAAAATGTAAACCCTAATTAATACTGATTGCAAAATAGCTGCACAAGAAACATTCTGAGCAATTGCAGAGAGAATGACTCAGCACCTGTGGCTTTGGTTTATCTGAAGAAGGCTGGTGATAGGTGCATGCATGCATGTGCACACACGCGCGCACGCGCACACACACACACATGCTTTATCTGCAGCCAAG
Source organism: Bos grunniens (assembly GCF_055505025.1). NCBI lineage: Eukaryota > Metazoa > Chordata > Mammalia > Artiodactyla > Bovidae > Bos > Bos grunniens. The sequence continues at coordinate 55,678,348 of NC_141172.1, forward strand.
GAGAACAGTTAGGGTGGGTCTAGTGGGAAACCGCATTAAATATGTTTCTTCTGGACAGCACTCGAGCCGCAATAGAATTCTCAACGCTCTTCCTCCCTTTGCTCCCTCCCACCCTCCTTGCTCTCTCTTTCTCAGACACAGACACACTCACACATACAGTTTTATAATTTGATGTTCTACATTTAAAAGATTGCATCAATGTCTGAGTGGACTCTCTTCTGCTATACTCTGGTTTTGACTTCTGTGAATCAATCTTATACCTGTAAACCTAATCCAATGGTAGTGACCCAAAGTGTCCAACAATAGGACTCCCTATGCTGAATCTTTTGTAGTCAGTTTTCTTATAACATAAGACCCATAATGGTTTTCTGGTAAAGCATTTTTCCTTAAAGCTCTTTTAAGGAAAAGAGAAGTAACTCTAAGGATTTTGTAGTGCAAAGTCAGACTGCTTTATATGTCATTTTTTTGAGAAAAGTGGCAAACCAGAGAGTGAAGACAGAGAAATGGCTAGTGGAGGACTTGGCCAATTGAAGAGGTCCGGTCTGGTGTACACAGAGAAGAGAGAAGGCTGATATGTAATAAACACATCCCATGCCCTGTGCTGGTCACTGAACAATTTGTAGGTTTTAATTTTCATGTTTTCAAGAAGACACTGCAGCTCAGAGAGATTGAGTGACTTGTCTAAAACATGCAGCTAGGAAATGGCATATCCCTGGTTTGGCCCCAGAACTATCTCTTCTTATGCATCATGTTTCATAAGGAGAAGTCTCACAGGGAGGAAATGAGACATAGCACACACCAATAGTTCCACCAGATAATTAAGACAAGACAAAGAAGTGCAAACGAACCTATTCCCTGTAACCCTCTGCCACCGGGAGGCTGGGTTGTAGGCCTGGAGGGAAAGCAGGGGTGATGGGACACGCTTGCTCTGTGCTGTGGCTGCCAAAGGAAAGACCCCTGTGAAGAAAAGACTATTAACAGTCTCAGCTCCATTAAATTTAAAGCAGCTGCTAACAGTAGGAGCCTTTACATTGTCAATTATATGAATTTTCCTATTACTATGTCATGCCAAAGAGCAATTATAGTACATTCATCAAACCCTGCTTTCGCCTCTCTGGTTCTGTCCATTAATACCACAGTGGCAGGCTTTAGAAATCCTGGAAGACAAATCTGACTTGCAGACTTTAATTGTTTCAAGGATTTGTGGTCAGAAACAACACTAGGTGAGTAGTAGGGGGTCAATTACACAATTAGACAGCGATAGGCAGAGAGCAGGTGAACTCACTCAACACACCAAATATTTATACATCAGTTCACTTCACAAAGTGCTTTGACACCCACTATTTCACTTCAAGTTTTCATCTGTCCCATTAACCAGTCTGGGAGGTGTTTAATCATTCTGCCTCTTTTATAGTTGAAGAAATGAAGACCGGAAGTTCTCTGCTAGCAGAGCCTGAACCAGAGCCTGAGAGAAGAGTCCCAGGCAGTTCCAGCCTCGCTGAGGAAGCAGGGCAGCAGCCAAGGACCAGTCTTATCTCCTTGTGTGCCATTTTGAAAAAAAGTAGTAAAATGAGAAAAATGATCCTGTGAGACAAGAGAAGTGAGAAGAGGAAGAAGGGAAAACAGGCCAGGAGTGTGGCACACTGAGCTTGCTGAAATTACAGAGGATGGCTCCTAGTTGGATTAGCAATACATTATTCTCCCTCTTGGCTGATGGTGTGCTATGCCATAGCCCCACAAAGATAGAGACAAACTTCCAGAAAATGAAGGACTGAGGAGTAAGATCTGACTTCAGAGCAAGCCTGCCTACTCTCAAAAGGCAGGTCTCCCATGGTCTCAACAGTATTAGTTTTAAAAACACAAGAGAAACTACCTCTGCCCAAGGTGGTCCCTTTCAGTTCCATGCCATGAACTATTCATTAACCACCAAGAGTCCAAGTTCCTTTCTATACCCTGTAGATCCTGAAATGATTAGAAAAGTTTTCCTGTCTTTTGTAAATCTGACTTTCCTGGAAGTGACCAAAACATTGGTTGATGATTCAGTATGGGATTTTAAATGATAGAGATGAGTTCAGGTTACCATGGGAGCATAGAAGAGGGAGAGCTCCCACACAAGCCTGGAGGTGATGTCTCAGAGCTGTCTCACATGATAGGTAAGGGCTGATTGCTTGTTTTTTTTTTTTTTTTTTTGTAAGGAGTAGGAAGATTTTTCCAATAGAAAAAAATAGCTTCAGATACAGATTCTGCTCTACCAGTTGGCAAGCACATGAAGGAAGGAGACAGGGGTACTAGCCACTTTCAGTGAACAAATGTTTCTGATCTTACTCCATATACCTCAAGTAATAGGATGTGATGTCAGGAGAACCCACAATAGAGAATATTTACCAATAGAACTGGACTCAGGCCCAGTCTTCTTCACTTCACCTTGTCATTTTCTCCCCAGATTCTGCAGTTGCCCTAGTCTTCCTGCTGCCACTTCAGGTCCCTGGAGACACACTGACCCGTGACTGCATGGAACAAGGTGTTAGGAAATCCAGTATTCTCTTAGTTCAAGTAGGATAACCATGCTCAAGGAATGAAGGGTAAAAACAAATTGACTTAAACCAGTTTGTAAAAACAAATTGACAAAATGACTTAAGTCATTTCCTAAAAAAATTACCTACATTAGGTTTACAAAACCAGTTCATCAGGTAATCTATTATTACATAACAAACTACTTGAAAATGTAAATAAGTACCCCCAAACGACTTAAAATCACCACTACATTTGTTCACAGTTTTATGGGTCAGGAATTCACAACGAGCTTGGCTGGGCAGGTGGTCTCTGATCCAAGTGATGGAAGCTGGAGTGGCTGACACTGGAGGGGCCACTTTCAAAATGGCCTCTTTACTATCTATTGGGAACTTCAGGCTATCTCCCTACTTCTCCCTCTCTCTCATCTCTCTTCTTTCTCCTCCCTCTCCCTTCCCTCCTCTCTCTATCCTTTCTTCTTCTCTCTCTACATGGTCTTTATTGTAACCAGCTCCTTTGCCCCTTTTCCAGTGTTCACCCCTATTTTCCTCAGACCTTAATCATAAAGATGAAATCACTAGGTAACATTTAATCTAGTTTCTGGTTTCTGCTTTACTGAATGTATGCAATGCCTTACCTAACCTGTTGATTCCTTTTCTGGATTAGGAGGAGTAAGAATGAACAATTAAGTAAAGAATGGCTGACTCTCTAACCCAAGCTTCCCCCTAGTAAATCTGAAGGCAGACCATGCGAGCAAGAGAATATCCAATCTCAGGTGGACCAGGCAAGCAACACAGCACCCCATGGACGATCAGAAGTCAGCAGGTCTGCATGCAACGTAAAAATGATGAAGAATCTGATCTCCTTAGAGTGTTTCCCTTTTTTTTCTTTAAACATTGTCATGGCGGAGCAGAATCTTCAGAGCTGGTCTCTGGATATGAGTCCACTTTCTGCCTAGATTGCTGGCATTTCTGAATAAAGTGTCTTTCCCCTCTACTGACACTTACCCCTCAATTATTGGTTTTTGAGCAGTGAGTTGCTAAACCTGATTGTAGTAACGTTATTCTCTAGGATTTATTCATGCAGCTTGGGACTCTTACAACGTGATAGTTTCTATGTAGACCCACTTCCTGCTTGGCAGCTGGCTTCCAAGAAAACCTTCCAGTCTTCTTTTAAACACCTAATACTAGAGTGACATCATTTTGCCATATGCTATTAGACAAAGCAGTCATAAACCATCCCAAATTCAAGGCGAGGATAAACAGATTCCTTCTCTCAATGAATGTCACAGAATTTATGTCCATCTTTAATCTGCCATAGTAACTCAATAGACACTTAGCCAACATTTAGCTTTATTAAACTGTGCAGCATTTGGAGTAGTCATCCTCTGGTTTCTTATTTCTTATCAAGATGAAGCAAAAAAAAAAAAAAAAAAACTTAACCCTAAGTTCCTTCTCACAAGTAGATGCTATGCTTGCAACACTCTGTGTGGCGAGCTCCATAGGATGTCAAATGTAAAAAAATTCAGCCCACACCTATACCTGTTTGTCCCATTTGGGTCTCATGTGGCAGATGGAGTACAGAGAGTGGGTAATGTGAGACCCACACATCTCTCTTCACCCACATGCTTGGAAATAATTCCTAGAATACCACTGTGATGCTAATCTTTTAGGTAAACCAGAATGTATAATGAATTTGAATCCTACTGTCTGGCAAGTCAAGAGTCACTGCCGAAAAATCCAAAAGCTAATTTTCAGTATATCTTTAAAAGGAATTCACTATCAGAATCACCCTGAACCTTATATACAATGTGATTAGACAGAAGCAGTATTTGCCTTTAAAAAATGCTCTGAGTATGTTGTCATCATGTGAGATGTGAGAGTTGGACTATAAAGAAAGCTGAGTGCTGAAGAATTGATGCTTTTGAACTGTGGTGTTGGAGAAGACTCTTAAGAGTCCCTTGGACTGCAAGGAGATCCAACCAGTCAGTCGTAAAGGAAATCAGTCCTGAATATTCATCGGAAGGACTGATGCTGAAGCTGAAGGTCCAATACTTTTGCCTCCTGATTCAAAGAACTGACTTATTGGAAAAGACCCTGATGCTGGGAAAGATTGAAGGCAGAAGGAGAAGGGGATGACAGAGGATGAAATGGTCCGGTGGCATTATTGACTCAATGGACATGAGTTTGAGCAAGTTCTGGGAGTTGGTAATGGACAGGAAGCCTAGCGTGCTGCAGTCCATGGGGTCACAAAGAGTCGGACTCAACTGAGCAACTGAACTGAACTGATGTTGTCATCATAACTAATTGGTGGAGGTAAGACTAGAGCCCTGGAAATTTGACCGTCTGACTCCAACGCCCATCTTTCTACTATCTGTAATTAGCCTCCTATTGCAATTAAAAAAAAAAAAAAAGCATAAAAGCAGGACAGAAATGAAAAATGCCATCCTTACTGAGAAAGGATAGAAACTGCCACTGCCTTCAAATCCTTTTTAGTTGCCAAAAGTGGCCTTGACAGGTAAGTAGACAGGGTGCCTCTTGGGAACTGCTAATGAACAGAGGGCTGGGAGAGGCTAGGGAGGATTAAAGAGGAAGCAAGCTATAATATCAAGAGCTGCCTCTGGTATCTGGCTATTGCTCAGGGGCACTTAGAATGGCCCTAGGCAAATTTTCAGAGTAGGAAGCTCAAGTTTCCTCTCTCTACTCATCCTGAAGCTCCAGGGTTTTTCTTCCCCCTAACCATTATCATCACTTCTTAAAAATCTAGATGCCCAGCAACCTCAGGTGCCTCCCTCTCCCAAGACATCTCTACCACCTCCCCCACCTCTATACAAAGTGGCTCCAGGAAATGTTACTGAGTCCAAGCTAGCACTGCTTACCACACAACAGGCCAATAAATAAAGATATGAGTCTCTGGGACAAGGAATAGTGACTTTATTCAGAAAGCCAGCAGAACAAGGATATGGTGGACCAGTGTCCCATAGAACCATCTTGCTTGAGTTTAGAATTCAGGCATCTTTTATACTAAAAGAGAAGGGCGTAAGAACATTTCCTGGTTCTGGTCAGCCTCCAGAGGGGAGGTGCTAATTTCTTCCTTCCTGCAGTTACGCATAGGTGGGCCTGCTCTGGATGTTTCCTGTGAACTAAACAAAGGGTCTTGGGGTTTCCCTGGTGGCTCAGAGGTTAAAGCACCTGCCTGCAATGCGGGAGACCTGGGTTCGATCCCTGGGTCGGGAAGATACCCTGGAGAAGGAAATGGCAACCCACTCCAGTAGTCTTGCCTGGAAAATCCCATGGACGGAGCAGCCTGGTGGGCTACAGTCCACAGGGTCACAAATAGATGGACACGACTGAGCAACTTAACTAACTAACTAAACAAAAGGTCTTAGCTTAACACCCATTACCTAAGCAGGGTTCCCAGAGATGGGATATTGTGTGTCATTTAAGCTTATAGGCAACATCCCTTTACTCATTAATTGGTAATAGAATACAAAAGTTCTTCCCTATTGCAGTAAAGTGAAAGTCGCTCAGTGAAAGTCCAACTCTTTGTGACCCCATAGACTATAGAGTCCATGGAATTCTCCAGGCCAGAATACTGGCATGGGTAGCCTTTCCCTTCTCCAGGGGATCTTCCCAACCCAGGGATTGAACCAAGTCTCCCGCATTGCAGGCAGATTCTTTACCAGCTGAGCTACAAGGGAAGCTCTATTACAGAGGTGATTCCAATAGCCGACATTAACAGTCAGATTTAGGGTTACCAGTGAAGCTTTCCCTTCAGGAAGAACCTGCATTTTCAGCTTCTTCACCTTCTCTTTCCACTGACATTCCTGAAACCAAGTAGTGGAGGCAGTAGCTATTTGGTTATAAATCAATCCCAAGAGATGCTTTATTTAATCAAAACAGATTTTAATCAAAGGATTGAAAGGTAAGAGAAAAAAGAGATGAAATAAATGATTTCATCACATATTATTCAGTAAACAGCTTCTGAGAACAAGTAAAATTTCAGCATGTCTTTACAAGCCTATGGCAATTATAAGTATCCATCCACACACTAAGAACCACTTTCCCAAGCAGAATAATTTTTAAAAATTAAACAATGCTTTATGCATTCAATTTATAAAATTTATATTAATGGTGAATAAGAATAAAGGTAAGACTGGGATGCAGGTCATCTGATCCAAATCCCATGATCTTTCTGTTCTCCTTGCAGATTTTCCTATTGCTCAGCTCTCAACTGTTTCTATGGTAACAAAAGGAACTTTTCCAGTCCTCTTTATAGTATACCAAGAACTTTCACATATATACTTTCATGTGCTTAAAGGTAATGGGGATTGGTTAAAGGATTCTATAATATTTCAGCCAGGTTAAACTGCAATGAAGAGAATTCCAAAACCTTAGTGACTGTAACCTAACAAAAATTTACTTCTCACTCATATCCAAGTTCAAAGGGGGGTCAACAGACAGGCCTTTATTTTTGTAATCCTTTGGGGATGCAGGCTGGGAAAGCATCATCTTGCCCACACCTTCACAGGCTGCAAGACTATTTAGAAAAGGAAGAGGCTAAAGGGCCCACAGACTCTTAATGCTCTCCCATGGAAGTGATACAGGTCTCCTCCACACATTTTATAGGTCAAAGCAAGGTGCATGCTTTTTGCTTTGCATTCTGAGGCTACAGGTAAGTACTAACCTACCATGTGTCTGGAAGAAGAGATGGAACCTTTGTGAACAATCAAAATTACTACCAAGTACATAAAGCAGAAATAGCATGAGTGAAGGTTATCCTAAACACTAGATGATTTAATAACTGAGTTTTAATTCATTTAAACCTCATTTGCAGTCCATAGGGAGATACTAACAAAAATAAGAGGAAACCTAAGAATAAAATCAGGTATGAAAAGTACTTCTCAAACAATCCTCAAATTAGTAACAGGGATAACTGATAGGTAAACACATATAAACATTTTAAGTTAAAACAGCACCATGATTAAAACCAACAATTATGAATATTCAAAGCTTTAGACTACTATTATGAAAATTTGGTTGTAACCTTATTGCATTTCAGCTTCTTTATCTTAGGATACTGAAAACTTACATTATTTAACTGTCTACAGTTTACATGGAAATTTCATACTTAACATTGCCTAAAATCTGCAAAACAGCAAAGCAGGTCATCCTTATCTCCATTTCACAGATAAGATAACTGAGTCTCTGTGATTTTACATGTTTTGCCCAAAGTCACTCATACAAAAAGAGTACCAAAGACAAATTTTGAGTCCATTACTTACCCATTAACTTAAGAGTGAATAAGTAAGTAAAAAAGATCTCAGATATTAAATTCTTAAAGCTGGAATGACTATAAGTCTTCCATTCCTTTTTAAAATTAATTTTTATTGAAGTATAGTTGCTTACAATGATGTGTAGGTTTCTACTGTATGGCACAGTGAATCAGCTTCACATATACATATATCCCTTATTTTTTGGATTTCCTTCCCATTTAAGTCACCACAGAGCACTGGCAGAGCTCCTGTGCTACACAGTAGGTTCTCATTATTTATCTATTTTATGCAAAGTTTCAACAGTGTATATATGTCAATCCCAATTCCATTTCTTAAGCTGTGTTCTTCTAAGAACAGATATTCTTGGAATTAAACAGAAACTGGAAATAGACTTGGGACTCTTTGGGTTAAAGAAAATAAAACACAATTTCTTATAAGACTTTGGAGAACCTTTCAGTTCACTTCAGTCACTCAGTCGTGTCCGACTCTTTGCGACCCCATGAACCACAGCACACCAGGCCTCCCTGTCTATCACCAACTCCCGGAGTCCATCCAAACCCATGTCCATTGAGTTGGTGATGGCATCCAGCCATCTCATCCTCTGTCGTCCCCTTCTCCTCCTGCCCCCAATCCCTCCCAGCATCGGGTCTTTTCCAATGAGTCAGCTCTTCACATCAGGTGGCCAAAGTATTGGAGTTTCAGCTTCAACATCAGTCCTTCCAATGAACAATCAGGACTGATCTCCTTTAGAATGGACTGGTTGGATCTTCTTGCAATCCAAGGGACTCTCAAGAGTCTTCTCTAGCACCACAGTTCAAAAGCATCAATTCTTCGGCTCTCAGCTTTCTTTATAGTCCAACTCTCACATCGAAAAAAACCATACCCTTGACTAGATGGACATTTGTTGACAAAGTAATGTCTCTGCTTTTTAATATGCTATCTAGGTTGGTCATAACTTTCCTTCCAAGGAGTAAGTGTCTTTTAATTTCATGGCTGCAATCACCATCTGCAGTGATTTGGGAGCCCAGAAAAATAAAGTTAGCCACTGTTTCCACTGTTTTCCCATCTATTTGCCACGAAGTGATGGGACCGGATGCCATGATCTTTGTTTTCTGAATGTTGAGCTTTAAGCCAACTTTTTCACTCCCCTCTTTTACTTTCATCAAGAGGCTTTTTAGTTCTTCTTCACTTTCTGCCATAAGGGTAGTGTTATCTTCATATCTGAGGTTATTGATATTTCTCCCAGAAATCTTGTTTTCAGCTTGTGCTTCCTCCAGCCTAGCATTTCTCATGATGTACTCTGCATATAAGTTAAATAAGTAGGATGACAATTTATAGCCTTGACATACTCCTTTTCCTATTTGGAACCAGTCTGTTGTTCCATGTCCAGTTCTAACTGTTGCTTCCTGATCTGCAAACAGATTTCTCAAGAGGCAGGTCAGGTGGTCTGGTATTCCCATCTCTTTCAGAATTTTCCACAGTTTATTGTGATCCACATAGTCAAAGGTTTGGCATAGTCAATAAAGCAGAAATAGATGCTTTTCTAGAACGCTCTTGCTTTCTTGATGATCCAGCGGATGTTGGCAATTAGATCTCTTGTTCCTCTGCCTTTTCTAAAACAAGCTTGAACATCTGGACGTTCACAGTTCATGTATTGCTGTAGCCTGGTTTGGAGAATTTTAAGCATTACTTGACTACTGTGTGAGATAAGTACAATTGTGTGGTAGTTTGAGTATTCTTTGGCATTGCCTTTCTTGGGGATTAGAATGAAAACTGATCTTTTCCAGTCCTGTGGCCACTGCTGAGTTTTCCAAATTTGCTGGCATATTGAGTGCAGCACTTTCACAGCATCATCTTTCAGGATTTGAAATAGCTCAGCTGGGATTCCATCTACTCCACTAGCTTTGTTCATAGTGATGCTTTCTAAGGCCCACTTGACTTCACATTCCAGGATGTCTGGCTCTAGGTGAGTGGTCACACCATTGTGATTATCTGGGTAGTGAAGATCTTTTTTGTACAGTTCTTCTGTGTATTCTTGCCAACTCTTCTTAATATCTTCTGCTTCTGTTAGGTCCCTACAATTTCTGTCCTTTATTGAGCCCATCTTTGCATTAAATGTTCCCTTGATATCTCTAATTTTCTTGAAAAGATATCTAGTCTTTCCCATTCTATTGTTTTCCTGTATTTCTTTGCATTGATCATTGAGGAAGGCTTTCTTATCTCTCCTTGCTATTCTTTGGAACTCTGCATTCAGATGCTTATATCTTTCCTTTTCCCCTTTGCTTTTTGCTTCCCTTCTTTTCACAGCTATTTGTAAGGCCTCCTCAGACAGCCATTTTGCTTTTTTGCATTTCTTTTTCTTGGGGATGGTCTTGATTCCTGTCTCCTGTACAATGTCATGAAGCTCCATCCATAGTTCATCAGGCACTCTATCAGATCTAGTCCCTTAAATCTATTTCTCACTTCCACTGTATAATCATAAGGGATTTGATTTAGGTCATACCTGAATGGTCTAGTGGTTTTCTCCACTTTCTTCAATTTCGGTCTGAATTTGGCAATAAGGAGTTCATGATCTGAGCCACAGTCAGCTCCCGGTCTTGTTTTTGCTGACTGTATAGAGCTTCTCCATCTTTGGCTGCAAAGAATATAATCAATCTGATTTCAGTGTCAACCATCTGGTGATGTCCATGTGTAGAGTCTTCTTGTGTTTTTGGAAGAGGGTGTTTGCTATGACCAGTTTTCTCTTGGCAGAACTCTATTAGCTTTTGCCCTGCTTGATTCTGTACTCCAAGGACAAATTTGCCTGTTACTCCAGGTGTTTCTTGACTTCCTACTTTTGCATTCCAGTAAGGACATCTTTTTTGGGTGTTAGTTCTAGGAGGTCTTGTATGTTTTTATAGAACTGTTCAACTTCAGTTTCTTCATTGCTACTGGTCAGGGCATAGACTTGGATTACCATGATATTGAATGGTTTGCCTTGGAAACAAAGAGAGATCATTCTGTCGTTTTTGAGATTGCATCCAGGTACTGCATTTTGGACTCTTGTGTTGACTATGATGGCTACTCCACTTCTTCTAAGGGATTCTTGCCCACAGTAGTAGATATAATGGTCATCTGAGTTAAATTCACCTATTCCAGTCCATCTTAGTTCGCTGATTCCTAGAATGTCAATGTTCACTCTTGCCATCTCCTGTTTGACCACTTCCAATTTGCCTTGATTCATGGACCTAACATTCCAGTTTCCTATGCAATATTGCTCTTTACAGCATTGAACCTTGCTTCTATCACCAGTCCCATCCACAACTGGGTGTTGTTTTTGCTTTGGCTCCATCTCTTCCTTCTTTCTGGAGTTATTTCCCCACTGATCTCCAGTAGCATCCTTGAATGTGCTATTAAAGCATAGTGAGTTTCCATGAAAGTGTGGTAGGCAGAATAGTGGCCTTCTAATATGCTTACATCCTGATCCTAACACCTATGAATATGCTATGTTATATGATAACAAGGTCTTTGTAGATGCGATTAACTTAAAGATCTTCTGATGGGAGAGCATCTTGGTTTATACTGGTGGGTCTCTAGTAATCATAAGAGTTCTCATATGAGGAACAGGAATATGAGAGTCAAAGCAGATGTAATGATATGATGGTGAAAGCATATGATGGAGATCAAAGTAGTCCAAGGCCATAAGTGAAGAAATGTGGGCAGACTCCACAAGCTGGAACAGATAAGGAAATAAATTTTACTCTAGAGTTTCTAGAAAGAACACAGACCTCCTGACACCTTGATTTTAGCTCAGTCATACCTGTCTTGAACCTCTGACCTCCAAAATTGTATGAGAATAAATTTTTCTGTTTTAAGTTATTAAATTTGTGGTAATTTGTCATCATAACATTGGAAATTAGTGTAGAAGGATAGTAAGTCTTGGCTCTTAAATTTATTTGCAACTGAACATTTTATCCCCTAAAATATGTACATTTTATTCCCTAAAATATGTATCTCAAGGTATAATTGGATTATGGTATAATAATCCAATTTTAGAATATTGGTATAATCCAATCCCCTGCAATTATTGAGATTGAGAATAAAATGTGTGATCAGGGTGAAAAAAAATCAGTAGAGGAGGGAGCAGTATTTGACATGGGAGCCTGTTGAAAATAACTTCCTCACCCCTTGATTTTAATAGCAAAGTTTTCAGCTTTTAACATTAAATGTTCCTGCCTCTCTCAGCTGCCTGGAGCGAAAAAGCAGTCCGTCCTCCCCATCTCCTCTTTCTTCAGCACAGACACTTTTCTTATATGCTGCAGGCAAGAACAATTTGAAGCAGGTGACAGCAGAACTCTTCTTTTTAATGCCCTTTGCCTCAGGCACATGACTGGATCTTTCCAGACACTAGAAATGTTATGAGAGGATAGTCACCCATTCTCCCCCTGGCAAAGCCAAAACATACATTTCAATTGGATCTCAGAAATGCTGAAGAGTATCAGAGGCCTGACAGGCTGCTTCTGAAGCAGGCCTCCCCTGTAGTATCTTTTACCTGTGTCTTATTTGGAGTGGTCACACAGGAAAGCAGGGAAGAGGGAGGGTGCAGCTTTCCAACCTCCAACCTCACCTCTGCCTGTCAGAGATTAGAGGCAGTAGGGGTGAAAATCTGTCCTACTAATGCAAAAGGCTTAATGCTGACTGGTTTGAAACCAGCAGAACCACAGAACTGCAAACCTCAGAGTGCGGCATTGTAGGATCCTAAGGAAGCATAAATCAGCACTGCTGCTGCTGCCAAGTCGCTTCAGTCGTGTCCGATCTGTGCGACCCCATAGACGGCAGCCCACCAGGCTGCCCCCTCCCTGGGATTCTCCAGGCAAGAACACTGGAGTGGGTTGCCATTTCCATCTCCAATGCAGGAAAGTGAAAAGTCAAAGTGAAGTCACTCAGTCGTGTCTGACTCAGCGACCCCATGGACTGCAGCCCACCAGGCTCCTCCATCCGTGGGATTTTCCAGGCAAGAGTACCGGAGTGGGGTGCCATTGCCTTCTCCGATAAATCATCACTAGCATAGTAGAAAACTGGACCCTCAGCCTTCACAGATCTCTACAAATCATTTTTACCTCATACCCGAGAGACACCCTCGTGAGGCATTAGGATTGGAGAAAAGAGGAAAATTTCCTGGAGAGCACAACTACAGTGATGTCACTATCACTGAAGGGGCCAGCATGATTGAACTATTTTGCCAGCCCAGTAACGTCAATCTCCAGAAGGCAATTTCAATGCTCCAGTAAACAGAAAACCAAGGCCCGCTCAATAATCTAAAATGATTGTTAATGTAAGTTCCAAAGATATTAAATATGCTTTATTCCAACATGTTAGAGGGCCATTATTTATTTCATGTTCACAGCCTGCCCTCCTTCAGTCTGATCAACATTGTTCATTGGATCATTATCCTATGGGCTGGAAAACAAGGCACTGTGAAACAAGCAAGCTGCTGGCAGGCTGTGATATTTTTCTTTATCACATTGGAGGGCCCAAGTGATGTACAGCTGTCTTCTAAATGAAGGCTACTTGTTTATATAGAAGGCAGGCTATGGCTGTAGGTGATGACTTAACATTTTGAGTTGTCAAATCACTTGTGATGACTGAGAACATTCACCTTATTGTGGGGAAGATAATGAGTTGATCTTTAAGAAATATCTAGTACAAATACCACTCATCACCATTTTGTTCCAATGATTCATTCATCAAATATGTGAGTCTTCCCTTGGCAAGGATACAGAGATGATGAATTCCTTCCCCTCCAGGAGCTCAGGTCTTGCATGGGTATCAGTTCAGTTCAGTCGCTATATGCATATGAATATGTGGAATGGAGTTAGGACACAAAGAGCAGAGTGAACTATTCTTGGACTCAGGAAAGGTGTCACATTGCAAGAGGCACTTGAACTAAGTAAGTTTTGAGAAAATAAGTGAGAACTCGGAGATAGATGGTGGCTTTCCAGACCTGGGACAGAGGCTCTGAGGATTGAAACAAGAACACCCACTGGGGGAGTGCCAATGACTCCAAATAGCTGAATTGTGGGGTGAGGCAGGGAGTGTCAGGAGGTAGACAAAAGAGGCAGACAGTAGCTATATTAGGTGGGAGCCTTGTGTGACATGGAGAACTTTCAGCTTCAGGCCCCATGAGGGAGAATTAAAAAGTTTACTCAGAACCACTTGAGATAACAGCTTGAGCTGAAATTGAAATAACCTATGTTTTCTTTGTTTACCCAGTATTTTCACAATCAGATTCAGGTATTTCAAACAGAAGAAATTATTTTTCAGAAAAAGGGAATTTAATACAGGGCACTGTTTACATAAATGACAGGAAAGTTAAAATAGAGACAATGAGGCAACCTACAACTTAGCTACAAAGGAAAATGACCTTTTCTATCTATTGGTTTCATGTTTGCAGATTCAACCAAATGCATATTGAAAAAATATATATATATTATAAATTTACTTATTTTAATAAAATAGATATATATACAAAATCCAGAAAGTTCCAAAAAGAAAAACTGAATTTGTCACACATTGGCAAATATTTGCATAGTATTTACATTGTATATTCAACTATTGACGTAGGATTTACATTATATTAGGAATTATAAGTAATTTAGAGATGACTTAAACTGTAGGAAAGGGTATATGTAGGTTATAAACAAATACTACACCGTTTTATCTCAGGGACTTGAGCATCTTTGGATTTTGGTATCCAAGGAGGGTCCCAGAACCAATCTCCTGCAGACACTGAGGGACAACTGTTACATGATGTCACAGAAAGCCAGAAGCTGAGGATGTCTGGCTGGAACCAGGACCATGGTGGAGCTTCCCCCACGAGTCTAGAAGATAAAGTGATGGGCTCCCTGGCAGGTGCCAGAACAACAGAAGGGATGCACCTACTTCCAGATACCACCAGAAAGAATGAGGAAGGAAGAAATATACTATTTCTATCTCCTCTTTTCTCTGCCTTTCACCTAGGACTTCTCATTGATCAAGCATATCTACAAACTTGGGCAAGAAAATGTGGAAAATCATGACCCAGAGCAGTGCAGAAAAAGTACAGAGAATGAATACGAGAGAAAGCATCATATAACCTACAGAGTCCACCTTTTTTTTTTTTGCTAACTGGAATTTATTATATCCCCTGTTCATATTTAATTCTCATAACAACTTTATTCTCCTTTTTCATAGAATGTTATTTACAGAATCTACAGAATAACTGTCCTGCATAAAATGAAAATGTTCTCACCTTCTTCCCAAATTGGGAGATGTAAAGACCCATCAGTCACCATGCCTATATTAAAGTAAAGTATCTCCATGTGATATGCAGCCCTCCCCTTTATGCTATTATTAGGAACTTGATTTATGATGGAGTTACCTCCCAGTAAAAACACATTGTGAGTCCAGAAGATTGAGAGTCAGAAATGAATTGAATATACCTTACCTTCTGAACCTTAAACATGCTCAGAATGCTTACTCCCATTGTGTAGAAGCAACCCAATTTGCCCTTAACCATCAGCTTTAATCACCCAGCAAAACTCAATTATCTTTTTCTGGCTATTGGATCTATGTCACGAGGAGCCCCCAAAAGCTTCACTCCAATAGAATCAACATTATGTTCCCCGGTGGAATCCATCCTCCTTTGGAAACTCAGATCTCTAAATGGGAATAGAGATAGGAAACACAAGTTCTGTAAATGTGCCATTAGGTGTAATAAGGAAAGAGTCCACTCCTACTTACACTTTGGTATCAAGACTTGCAAATTATAGCCATGGGAGAAAAAGTGGCATGCACTGGTCACAAGTTCAAAACAAATGCTGCACCCTAGAGGGAAACAACTTAATTTCACACAATGTTACTTCCTCACTCCTGCTGATACCAAGTCTTCAGTTGGTAATCCATCATTGTAACAGGCCATCTACTTCTGAAATCCTAGGTGTTAAGGACAGGACTGATGAATTTCGTGAGCACTTCTTTTGATGTAAAATAACTTTTCCAGTTAGGAGCAATGTTATATAGAGTACCATCATGATGAGTAAGATAATAAGTTCACAGATGGTGGTGCATGCAAAATATTTTAGGCATGCAATACAACTATAATCCAATTAGGGTTCATTTAATTAAGTGCCTAACCAATGATGGAAAAGGAATAAAATATAAGTAAACTTATGGCTGTCTGGGGAGGCCCTACAAATAGCTGTGAAAAGAAGAGAAGTGAAAAGCAAAGGAGAAATGGACAGATATAAACATCTGAATGCAGAGTTCCAAAGAATAGCAAGAAGAGATAAGAAAGCCTTCTTCAGCGATCAATGCAAAGAAATAGAGGAAAACAACAGAATGGGAAAGACTAGAGATCTCTTCAAGAAAATCAGAGATACAAAGGAACATTTCATGCAAAGATGGGCTCGATAAAGGACAGAAATGGTATGGACCTAATAGAAGCAGAAAGTATTAAGAAGAGATGGCAAGAATACACAGAAGAACTGTACAAAAAAGATCTTCATGACCCAGATAATCACGATGGTGTGATCACTGAGCTAGAGCCAGACATCCTGGAATGTGAAGTCAAGTGGGCCTTAGAAAGCATCACTATGAACAAAGCTAGTGGAGGTGATGGAATTCCAGTTGAGCTATTTCAAATCCTGAAAGATGATGCTGTGAAAGTGCTGCACTCAATATGCCAGCAAATTTGGAAAATTCAGCAGTGGCCACAGGACTGGAAAAGGTCTGTTTTCATTCCAATCCCAAAGGAAGGCAATGCCAAAGAATGCTCAAACTACCGCACAATTGCACTCATCTCACACGCTAGTAAAGTAATGCTCAAAATTCTCCAAGCCAGGCTTCAGTAATATGTGAACCGAGAACTTTCTGATGTTCAAGCTGGTTTTAGAAAAGGCAGAGGAACCAGAGATCAAATTGCCAACATCCCCTGGATCATCGAAAAAGCAAGGGATTTCCAGAAAAACATCTATTTTTGCTTTATTGACTATGCCAAAGCCTTTGACTGTGTGGATCACAATAAACTGTGGAAAATTCTGAAAGAGATGGAAATACCAGACCACCTGATCTGCCTCTTGAGAAATCTGTATGCAGGTCAGGAAGCAACAGTTAGAACTGGATATGGAACAACAGACTGGTTCCAAATAGGAAAAGGATTACCTCAAGGCTGTATATTGTCACCCTGTTTGTTTAACTTATATGCAGAGTACATCATGAGAAACTCTGGACTGGAAGAAACACAAGCTGGAATCAAGATTGCCAGGAGAAATATCAATATTTCAGATATGCAGATGATACCACCCTTACGGCAGAAAGTGAAGAGGAACTAAAAAGCCTCTTGATGAAAGTGAAAGTGGAGAGTGAAAAAGTTGGCTTAAAGCTCAACATTCAGAAAACGAAGATCATGGCATCCGGTCCCATCATTTCATGGGAAATAGATGGGGAAACAGTGGAAACAGTGTCAGACTTTATTTTTCTGGGCTCAAAAATCACTGCAAATGGTGACTGCAGCCATGAAATTAAAAGATGCTTACTCCTTAGAAGGAAAGTTATGACCAACCTAGATAGCATATTGAAAAGCAGAGACATTACTTTGCCAACAAAGGTTCGTCTAGTCAAGGCTATGGTTTTTCCTGTAGTCATGTATGGATGTGAGAGTTGGACTGTGAAGAAGGCTGAGCACCGAAGAATTGATGCTTTTGAACTGTGGTGTTGGAGAAGACTCTTGAGAGTCCCTTGGACTGCAAGGAGATCCAACCAGTCCATTCTGAAGGAGATCAGCCCTGGGATTTCTTTGGAAGGAATGATGCTAAAGCTGAAACTCCAGTACTTTGGCCACCTCATGTGAAGAGTTGCCTCAATGGAAAAGACTCTGATGCTGGGAGGGATTGGGGGCAAGAGGAGAAGGGGACGACAGAGGATGAGATGGCTGGATAGCATCACTGACTCGATGGACGTGAGTCTGAGTGAACTCTGGGAGTTGGTGATGGACAGGGAGGCCTGGTGTGCTGCAATTCATGAGGTCGCAAAGAGTCGGACACGACTGAGCGACTGATCTGATCTGATCTGAAACTTCTATTAGGTGTCTAAACTGACCCCAGTGTTGGAATGTGCCATATCAGGGACTCGGGACTGGCTTTTACTGCTGATACATTAGGTATTGGGGAGCCAGATATGAATATCAACCTTAATGGGGGGAAGTCCATGTTATTGCATCCATGCAAAGCTTTCTTTCCTGCCACTAGCACCATTTTGTTGGGCAAGCATAAGAATGGCTAAGAGACTATCTGACACCCACAGAATGCACAGTCTTATCCACCATATTATTGGAAGATACTTCTCCATGGATAATCTTTGAGGAGCATTCACATGGAGTATAAACATGCTCACACTGTTAGATACAGTCCATAGAACTTCTCCCAAACCTTATTGTAACTAATCTTCAAATCATATTTGTTCATAGTTCCTGAGTAGCAAACTAAGTCATTAGACATGATAACAAGATAGTGTAGACCCCTACCACAGGACATATATACTTCCAAGAAAGAGAGATAGCCAGATGTACTCTGAAGATGGAACTTTCCTTGACAATTTTCTTTAAGGGCTACTTCAGTGGTTCTATAACATAGCAATAATTTGAGGCTTGATTTGAGCAATTATTTGAGGCTTGTTACAGCAAATTTTACAGACATTTCTGTAAACCAGATTTGAATTCTTTTGTCTTCCATCAACTAGTATGGAAATGCCCTATGAAACCAAATGTAGATGTTATGAGAACCTGCAACACCAGCAAATTCATATCTACGTCTTCCAAATCTCTGTAAGCCCAACCTCACATATATGTTTAGTTGATGATGGATGATTACTGCACAAATCCAACCTTATGGCTTGGTAAGTCAGCCAGAATTTCATTCATGATGGGTGGCTCATGAGGCATGCTCTTCTGGTGTCCCACAGTCAAGCAGTCATTTTTTAAAATCCAGTGTTTAAGCCAGTTGCATCAGTAGAGGAAGACATGGTTTTGCTCCAAAACCTACGCTCCTATACTGTAATTTTTCTGACCAATCTGTTAGAGGCCACAATGGCATGTGGTTAGTACATAAATTTCAAATAACAAGACAACTTGTATGAAAGTCTAGATCCTAGGCAAAGTCTTCATTTTCTCTGAATCTTACTAAAAAGTAGTGATGATATGAGATGCTCAGTAAATGAATAAGAACAATACAGGAATTATGGCTATGTTTCCTCCAGATTCCATAAAGACTCATAGCATTTACTATACCTCTTTCTTCATGGCAGCAAATGTAAGGCACAAAAAATTGTCGTTCACATTAAAAGTTTTTCAATGAGATGTCAGGTTACTGGGGTTTTCCTTCTACTCTCTAGTACACAATTCTTGCTACTTGTTGCTAACCAGAATCAATAAGCATGTTCAATAATCAATAAGCATAAGCTTTGCTGCTCACCAGAATCAATAAGCATGATATTTTGTGTGATGCACAGATCATTGGTATCTCTGTACTATGACAGAGAAAAAATTGTGTTGGCATAGGCCTGAAGTGAGACAGGGAAGGTATACTACTGCCCCTTCCAAGTAAAACAATTGTTCTTGATAATCTATGTTCATATGTAGGGAAAATGAAGTATTTTCCAGAGAAGTAGTTGCATACCAAGATCCAGGTGTTGTGGTGACTTGCTCCAGCAAATATATCAGACCTGGAACATACTACAGTTGGAATTACTACTGGATGAAATATTTAAATTCTCAAATATTTTTGAAGCTATGTCAGCTTTAATTTGTACCAAGCAGACCAGTTAAACATGAACGAGATAATAATCATATCCTATATACTGCAAACCTTAGATGGTAACAGTCTCTAATTCCTATGGATACTGTTCTTAATTTACTATCTCAGTTGAGAGGTGCACTTCCACAAGCTTTGATCTGACCCTTCATAACATAATAGCTCCCATTCCATGAGTCAACGAGCCAATGTGGGTATTCAGCCAGTTTCCAATATGTCTATTTTAACTCTACATTCAGAAACTGGAGAAATAACCACAAGTTGGGTTCACTGTGAGATTCATGTGGGGCCCAAACTTCATTTACCATCGTATCTATAGGCTCTTACACTGATTACTGGATCAAAGATTCATTTTGTGGTACCAGGTAGTAGCCTCAACTAAGAATCTGTGTCTAAAAATCTTCAAATTCCTGGATATTTTTCTTTGCACAGTTATTCCATTAAATAAGTTCAGATTTCTTTACAGAAAGAGACAGCAGAGACTTACAGTTTATACTTGCAGCAGTGTTTCAAAGCCCTTCTTCAAGGGATACTGGCCTCTTGCTTAGGCTCTTGATCTGTGAACTGGCTCAGGTCTGGGAAAAAGAAGAGCAGTTGTGAGACTTCCTATTATGTTTATTCAAGATAGTTTTCTGATCACCACACCAGCATTTTCTAGTCTTGTAGGTCAAGCAATTCTTTGTTGGGCTTCTACTTAAATCCTGGGGCAACTATGATTAATTAGTTGTCATCATAGATCCCTGCAGACAAAAGATCCTGAATTCTACTCAATACTTCTGTTCATTACAGTAATTATGATCATCCTGTCTTTATTAGTAAAGTGATACTGTAACCTGATTACAGACATCCTAAGATCTCACCTTCCTATTAAAATCAGTTACTTCAAAGGCATCATCTCTTACTGTTATCCACAGCCTGCAGAGTAAAGTCACCATAGACATTTAATTATTGAAGCTCCCCTCATTAGTGCAATTACTGATGTTTTAATAAGAGTCCTCTGGATTTTCTTATGAGAAATTGCCATAAGGAAAGTGAACAAGTTGCATATAATAAATGCACTCCAACATTCTCATCTCCTTATGCTTTTCAATTCTTCAGCTTTAATTCCAGGAAGGCCTGGCATTTTATCATTTCTCATAGACCACTGTAAAGTCTATGCTTCAGTAAACCAATTAAACAATGCTTTAGTATAATTTTCAGCTGTTTGAGCTAGCACTCAAATGAATTTAATCTGGATACTTAGGTAAATACACCTATATTAATAAACATTGACCAACCTTATATTATATACTGCATTTCTTAGTCTTACTTATGTGTGGATTTCATCTCCACATGTGCTTTCCAGGCATCTGCTAATAAAAATTAGCAAATATTTTGTAATTCTTTGGCTATAAAAAAATATTTATTCTGGGATCAGGCTTTGCACTTCACCTGAGCTATCAACAAGAGATACTTCTGGTGAGCGAGCCTTGAGGAAAATAAGCATCTCTTTTCAAGTCAACTTTTTCAGGTGAATAAATTTTAAGTTCTTTAAGTAAGGGAAGACAACCCTCATCAGACATAGTTGAATATGCTGGTAAAGGAAACTTTGGATATATTGTGATCATGGTTCTCAGATTCAGCTGCATCTGTTCAAACAGGACACCTCTGTCCAAACACTTCATTAAAGAATGAAGAGATTAATTCTTCAAAATTAATGCCTTAATACTGACATAATAAATTGGTAAGCCTGCTTTCAACTTGCAACGTAACTCTACAAACAACACATGCTTCTGATTCTCAACAGGATTTCCCTCCTGATACAAAGAACTCTAAGAATTCCACAGCAAGCCTCTGATTCCGTGGTCGTCTCTTGAGATAAGAGTTTAAACCTCTAGACTTATCATTTTCCACTTGAAAGCAGTCCAGCACAATCAGAAACAGTGATCCCATTTTTATCATCAAATGCAACAGCTACTTGTTTCCCCAAAGCCTAGTTTTCAATTGGCACATCATCCCAAACAAACTAGGTTATAATTTAAAGTAATTGTGATGCCATTTGATGAGACAGATTAATTATAGTATCCCATTTTCCATCTGAATGAAGTTCTGTGATGTGTTCAAGCTAAAAAAGCAAGCAATCGAAGTTGCTCTTGAGGATCTGTTTCCCGGAACTAATCCTGATACCTCCCCCTAAAGATTGTACTGGTAAAGGTCTACCCAGGAAAACATAAACCGATTTACACATTTCAAATAAAGGAACTTCAATACAGGTGAATGGTTACACATGTGCTGACAGAGCTGAGAAACTTAATAGAAGATCATGAAGTAATCCACGGACTAGCAATAGCAGGAAAGCCAGTATGACCCTGTAGAGCTACAGGAGTTATAAGTGATCTTCAGATCAGATCAGATCAGTTACTCAGTCAAAGGTTCGATCCTTGGGTCAGGAAGATCCCCTGGAGGGAGGCATGGCAATTCACTCCAGTGTTCTTGCCTGGAGAATCCCATGGACAGAGGAGCCTGGCACACTGCAATCCACAGGGTCCCATAGAGTCGGATAGGAATGAAGCAATTTAGCAAGCACACAGGCAATGGAAAGAATTTGCCATCATGAAATTTAGAGTTTAAGTCAGGTGGCTCAGCAGTAAAGAATATGCCTGCAATATAGGAGACACATCCCTGGGTCGGGAAGTTCATTGGAGGAGGGCATGGCAACCCACTTCAGTATTCTTGCCTGGAGAATCCCATGGATAGAGGAGCCTGGTGGGCTATAGTCCATGGGTCACAAAGAGTTGAATACGACTGAAGTGACTTAGACTTAGCAACACACAAGTAGCTAGGATTCCTTGTAACTACTTCCTGTGGAGTCCTTTTCTCTCTCATGCATATATTTCTAGCTAATCCAGGTCAGAAAGTTTGCTTTCACACAAGAAGTTTCATCAGGTACAGCAATTTAGATTAGAAATTTAGGATTGGGTGATTGTCTATAAAAGTTAACTATATGGAGCAGGTGTTGAATGCAGACTTTACCTATAACTTTTCCAATGTCATCACTATTGAAATAATTGACACTAACCCCACTGAGATTTGTATTAATGTATAAGCAGAGCATAAAGCATATTTAGAAACATAACATTATACCACTAATCTGCCCTAATATTAGTATTATGGAACCTGAATTTCAGTTTGAGTGACTTGCCTTTCTGAGATTCAGTCAAGCTTCTCTAAAACAGATTAAAATAATTTGTAAGTCCTCTCCATGTATCAGAGAAGGCAATGGCACCCCACTCCAGTACTCTGTCCTGGAAAATCCCATGGATGGAGGAGCCTCATGGGCTGCAGTCCATGGGGTCGCTAAGAGTCGCACACGACTGAGCGACTTCACTTTCACTTTTCACTTGCATGCATTGGAGAAGGAAACGGCAACCCACTCCAGTGTTCTCGCCTGGAGAATCCCAGGGACGGGAAGCCTGGTGGGCTGCCGTCTATGGGGTCGTGCAGAGTCGGACATGACTGAAGCAACCTAGCAGCAGTAGCAGCTCCATGTATGCCTTCAACAAATATTTTCCCCAGTCACCTTTGCTAACTGACTTCAGCTAATAATAAACAATAATTTATCATTTTATCCCAAGTATATTTCAAGAAGCAAATATTATATTAATCAATTAGACAAATGTATATTAAACTGTAACTGTTCTAAGTGCTATGAAGGAGAAATACATGATTTCATGCAGGCATTTGGTCAAGTTAGAGGAGCCAATTAAAACAGTCCATGAGGAGATGATGCTTCATATGTAGGTGTTCAACAGGGAACAAGATGAGAGAAGAATATCCAAGCATATACAAAAGCCCTGTGGTTGGAGGAATGTGACACATATTTCTGAAAGAAAGACAATGTGCCTAGAGCCAACTAAAAAGAATGGGGACATGGTCCACACGGACACTACAGAGGTAGTGAGGGGCCAGATAAAATGACCCTATGGACTGTAGCCCACCAGGCTCCTCTGCCCATGAGATTCTCCAGGCAAGAATACTGGAGTGGGTAGCCATTCCCTTCTCCAGGGGATCTTCCCAAAGCATGGATCAAACCCAAGTATCTGGCATTACAGGCAGATTCTTTACCATCTGAGCCACCAGGAAAGCCTCTCAAAGATCATAGGCTTGTGTTTTTATTCATAGAGAAGTGGGAAGATGTTGAAGGGTTTTAACCTAGAACGTATCCTGTTCAGATTTGTACTATGAAAAGATCACTCTAGCTAACTATAGAAGATGAAGTGGAAGGGAAGCAGCTACTGGGTAGATTAGACTAGGTTATAATTGACAAAAATTATGAGTACTGGGTATATTTGAGTGAGCCTTCGGAAAGTAAAACAACAGGACTTAGTGCTGAACAGGACTGGCTTAGTGAATTAGAAGGATTTGTCAAGGATGATCCAATACCTCCTGGCTTGTTTGCATCCATGGGTGAATGTTGGTGTATTCGCTGGTAGCATTACTGATGGCATCTGCTTGAAAGAGACCAAGGTGAAAGGACAGGATACAGGTTAACTGTGGTATATTCTTGGACATATTTGACTGGGTAACTCGAGCTACTTAAGAGAAAGTGCTGAGTTGGCAGGTGGATATTCAGATATGAAACAAAGGAATAGTTTAGACTACAACAAGATATTTGGGATTCATCAGCTTAGAAACTGTAATTGAAGTTTGGGGCAAAAGTTACATTGCCTAGAAGAAGAATGGCAGGTAGAGAGAAAAGAGATCCAAAAATGAACTGTGAGTAATTCCATGAGCCAATGAGCAGGTATTAGAGGTTGAGCCCAAAACAGAAATAAGGAAAGAATGAGCAGATAGGCAGGAGAAATGCCGAGAAAGTATTGTATCACAGAACTCAAAGTTTTGAGTTTTAAGAATGAGGACACGTTGAAAGCTGCTGAAAGGGAAGAGGAGAAGTGAAATTGTCCATTCAATTTAATGAAATGGACAGTATTGAGGACATAAATGAGAGTAATTTTGGTGGAGTTAGGGGATCAAATGCCAACTGACGTGCACTCAGAAGCAACTGGAAGAAATTTGGCTATAGAGGGGAGGAAAAGAGAATGCAAGATCTGAAGGGTAATGAGGATTTTTTTTTAACTCTTCTTAAAAAATAAAAGATATAATCATGTTTAAGAATTAATGAAAAGTATTCAAGTTACAGGGTAAGTTTTACCAGGTAAGATAAAGAAACAAGTGTAAAGTTCTGAAGCACACCAGAGTGGGTAAAATTCAAAACGTTAGACAGTAGGGAGATCAACATAAAGAGAAGTAAGAAGGACGTGGCCAATGAAGATTTATGTTAGCTTGCTAGTTTGCAGATGCTTTGTTGTTATTGAAGAGATGACAGAATTATCTTCTGAAGGCTTTTAACTTCTCTGTAGTCAACATTTGCTTTCTGGAGAGAGAGGGAAAAATAGCCTATGGGATGACAAGGATTGGAAACTAAAAGGAAGCAGGAAGCAGAAGGGCAGGATACTTCCAACTCCAGTTTTTAATGATTGTATTATTTTATTTTCTGTGTGGTGTCACCCCGCTCATTTAACTTATATCAGAGTACAACATGAGAAACGCTGGGCTGGAAAAAGCACAAGCTGGAATCAAGATTGCCGGGAGAAATATCAATAACCTCAGATATGCAGATGACACCACCCTTATGGCAGAAAGTGAAGAGGAACTAAAAAGCCTCTTGATGAAAGTGAAAGAGGAGAGTGAAAAGGTTGGCTTAAAGCTCAACATTCAGAAAACGAAGATCATGGCATCTGGTCCCATCACTTCATGGGAAATAGACAGGGAAACAGTGTCAGACTTTATTTTTGGGGGCTCCAAAATCACTGCAGATGGTGACTTCAGCCATGAAATTAAAAGACACTTACTCCTTGGAAGGAAAGTTATGACCAACCTAGATAGCATATTGAAAAGCAAAGACATTACTTTGCCAACAAAGGTTCATCGAGTCAAGGTTATGGTTTTTCCAGTGGTCATGTATGGATGTGAGAGTTGGACTGTGAAGAAAGCTGAGTGCCGAAGAATTGATGTTTTTGAACTGTGGTGTTGGAGAAGACTCTTGAGAGTCCCTTGGACTGCAAGGAGATCCAACCAGTCCATTCTGAGGGAGATCAGCCCTGGATGTTCTTTGGAAGTAATGATGCTAAAGCTGAAACTCCAGTACTTTGGCCACCTCATGTGAAGAGTTGACTCATTGGAAAAGACTCTGATGCTGGGAGGGATTGGGGGCAGGAGAAGGAGACAACAGAGGATGAGATGGCTGGATGGCATCACCGACTCGATGGATGTGAGTCTCAGTGAACTCTGGGAGTTGGTGATAGACAGGGAGGCCTGGCATGCTGCGATTCATGGGGTCGCAAAGAGTTGGACACGACTGAGCGACTGAACTGAACTGAACTGAATGTGCTGTTTACTGATTTCAAACTGGAAAGTATTATTTCCAGTTTTTTAAGGAATCTCCATACTGTCCTCCATAGTGGCTGTACTAGTTTGCATTCCCACCAACAGTGTAAGAGGGTTCTCTTTTCTCCACACCCTCTCCAGTATTTATTGCTTGTAGACTTTTGGATTGCAGCCATTCTGACTAGCGTGAAATGGTACCTCATTGTGGTTTTGATTTGCATTTCTCTGATAATGAGTAATGTTGAGTATCTTTTCATGTGTTTGTTAGCCATCTGTATGTCTTCTTTGGAGAAGTGTCTATTTAGTTCTTTGGCCCATTTTTTGACTGGGTCATTTATTTTTCTAGAATTGAGCTGTAGGAGTTGCTTGTATATTTTTGAGATTAGTTGTTTGTCAGTTGCTTCATTTGCTATTATTTTCTCCCATTCTGAAGACTGTCCTTTCACCTTGCTTATTGTTTCCTTTGTTGTGCAGAAGGTTTTAATTTTGACCCAGCAGTACTACTGCTGGGCATACACACTGAGGAAACCAGAATTGAAAGAGACACATGTACCCCAATGTTCATCGCAGCACTGTTTATAATAGCCAGGACATGGAAGCAACCTAGATGTTCATCAGCAGATGAATGGATAAGAAAGCGGTGGTACGTATACACAATGGAGTATTACTCAGCCATTAAAAAGAATACATTTGAATCAGTTCCAACGAAGTGGATGAAACTGGAGCCTATTATACAGAGTGAAGTAAGCCAGAAAGAAAAACACCAATACAGTATACTAATGCATATATATGGAATTTAGAAATATGGTAATGATAACCCTGTTTGCGAGACAGCAAAAGAGACACAGATGTATAGAAAAGTCTTTTGGACTCTGTGGCAGAGGGAGAGGGTGGGATGATTTGGGAGAATGGCATTGAAACATGTATAATATCATATAAGGAATGAATTGCCAGTCCAGGTTTGATGCATGATACAGGATGCTTGGGGCTGGTGCACTGGGATGACCCAGAGGGATGGTACGGGGAGGGAGGTGGGAGGGAGGTTCAGGATGAGGAACACATGCACACCTGTGGCAGATTCATGTTGATGTATGGCAAAACCAATACAATATTGTAAAGTAAGTAGCCTCCAAGTAAAATAAATAAATTTAAATTAAAAAAAAAAGAAACTCTAAAAAAAATTTAAAAAAAAAAACAAATTGGAAAGTATTTCCATGAACTAGTATCATGGTCCTTTGGAAAAATTACTTTGTGTCTCATAAAGGCTTTTCTCTCTCACACACAGAAACACATACCATCACATACACCATCACATCATTCAACACTTTGAAAAATTAGGCCATGTGAATATTACTGTTAAAAATCAATCCACTGGGACTTCCCTGGTGATCCAGTGGCTAAGACTCCACATTCCCAATTCAGGAAGCCCAGATTCAATCCCTGGTCAAGGAACTAGATCCCACATGCCCCAACTAAGAATTCACATGCCTCAACTAAAGACCCAGCACAGTCAAATAAATAATGTTTTTAAATAAAATGTTTTAAAAATTCAATCTACGGTGACAAACTTTGCAGTTAGCAATCACAGTGGAATTTAGCTACCCACTGTCAATAACCCAAGAAGCCACTGCCTGACATTCGTTAGATGTACAAGGACATCCCTGGAGTGTTGTTGTCCCTGTCACAATTGAACTTGTAGCAGAAGCACTACCTTAATCCAAAGCCTGGACAGCCATTACAAAGCTCCTATTAAAGCTATGAAGAAAAATAAGCTGCCACAAATTCTCCTTTTCTTACCTTTCCATTCATCTGGTGTGAGTGTTTAAGAAAATTCAGTGAGAATGGTTTAAAATTCAATGTGATACAGAGCAATAGGGATTGTTTGAAAAAGCGCATGCCAGGTAAAATAAAGAGCTTGAAAAACTAACTTCTATATAAGTGAATCACAGGTTCACATTGATTTGTAGCTTCCAATTAGTGAAGTGACCAACTGAATTATACCAAGATTCTCCTCTCAGGCACTAATATGTGCTCCAAAGAAATGGAGCAAATATTTCTTTCTAGATAATATTACTGGCCATAGAATATTTACCATGACAGTGTAACATGAAAGTGATCTTGGCAGATTTCATTCCTAGAATTCAAATTAAAGCAAGTCTCCCAAACATTAAAAAAAAAAAGAAAGAAAGAAAGAAGAGTATTCCTTCCTGTCTTATCAACTGTTATAAAATTCATGAAGCCTTGTCTGGCTTGGGTCTTCCATCTACTGACAAATTTGATTAAAATTAGACTTGAGAATAAGTAGTAAATGGAACTGTCCAAGCGTAAGTATGCTGCCACTGAAAATTGGTTTCTAAAAAGGGCATCAATTAGAAAGGAACTGTAGAATGGTGGGAAATCTGCTGCCAATATTACATCTTCAACTATATAAAATATTGCAATGAAAGGCTAGTGAAATTAGGAAGACTTTTATGAACTAATGTAATTAAAAGCCAATAATTTAGGATTCAACCTATGCACAAAAAGGATATTTAATGTATTGGTTTTCTATTGGTGGTATAACTTAAAACAACACAAATTTATTATCTCACAGCTGTATAGTTTCTAAGGCCAGCAAGGATTTCATTGGCTAAAGTTAATGTCAGCAGGGCTGTGATCCTTCTGGAGGTTGTGAAGGAACAATCTGTTCCCTTGCTAGAACAATCTGTTTCTAGAGGTGGCCCACATTCCTTGGCTTATGGCCCCACCATTCGTCTTCAAAGCCAGCAACACAGCATCTCTCTTACTGATTCCATCAGCACATCTTTTTCTATGACCTCATCTCTGCCTCCCTCTTTCACTTTTAAGAACCCTGTGATTACAATGGACCCACCTGTATTATATGGGATAAACTCCTATCTCAAGATCCTTAAATTAATTACATATGCAAAGTCCCTTGTGCCATGTAAGCTACTATATTCACAGGTTCTAAAGATCAGAATGGGTGGTGGGGGGCATTATTCTGCCTACCGTATTTGGGAAAGCAGAAAGGCACGTCTTTAAAAGAAATGTTTTATCACCAGGTTTCTCTTTTCTAAGGCTTTCATAGTCAAGGAGGAGATTTTACAATTTTAAAGGATTTTTTTCCCCCATAACTGGGCAGTACATCAGATAATCAGACCACTCATTTTCAGTGACAAGAATGCTAAATAAGAAAAGGATTCCTTTGGCAAAATGAAACTAACTCAGAAGATATGAATTGATTGAAAAGCTACCAGGGATGCCCACAGTATGTCATCCATCTCCTTTTCAGGAAATTATAGCAGTAAAGAGAGCAGACAGAAGCTGTAAAATGGTAATAAAAATGTATTTTAATTAAATTATTCCACAATAAAGCTAAAAGGAATATGAAAACAAGAGCTGAATATTATCCTCATCATGCTTCTTGAATAGCTTGTGCAAGAAATTATTTTGAGATGAGACCTTAGATGGTTACCTACTATTTCTCCCTGGTTCTCTCTCTCTCCTCTGTATTTTTCTAAGTCTCCTTTTCTCTTTGTCTCTGTCCCTCAATCCTCTCCCTATTGCATCTTTTATTTTATTTTGCAGGAAGTATAATCTGAGTGAAGACTCAGATGCCTCAATCCATTACCTTTGAAAGTACAGGGTATTAGTGAACTTTGCATCACTGTGGGTTAAAATTGGCATAAAGCAAACTGTTGCTTTATAGCTCAGCTTGTTATACCCTTAAAACTTGTCATATGCCAAGAGATACAACTGCCAGGAAAGCTGAGTCCAGGAAACAATAACTTTCACATTTTTGTCATCATAATCCAGATCTAAATTCACTTTTGAAAAAATTCATGCATTAACCAGTCATACTTTTCAAATAAAAATTGGGGCATGTGGTCCAACAAAGGATGTTTTATCATTTAAATTCAAAGTGTTACAAAGTCATGAAAAATAAATTCCATTTATCTACATATTGAATAAATTTACTTTATTGAAAAAAAAATTATAAGAAACCAAGGCAGTCCCTGGAAAACCCAGGATGCATCATCGTCGTTATTTCTACCAGGCAGTTCCTGTGGTTGTAAAGCCCACAGGGTATTTTGTGCAGTGTCTGCCAATGCCTCAAAAGCTTCAGAAAAGAAGTTTTTGCAATCCATGTGAAATCATGTGAACTGAGTATTTGGCCTGCTTAGTTATCCCAAGAGTCTGGTTCAGTAGTTCAGGGTCTGGCACACTAAATACCTAATAAATGTAGATTGAATAAATGAACAAATGCATGAACAATCTAAGATTATCCACATAGAAAGCTGGCCAAGTTTCATCTCTGTCCAGACTGAGTAAAAATTTCTTAAGATTCATCTGGAAGAACAACTTCTCAGGACATCTGTCCTATAAAGGGAGGTATTTATAATGAATAATTAACAATGGATTTCATTGAGATATTATCAACCTGTGGTATACCCAATATTATTTGTCAAGCCTCTATTCCCCTTGGAGTCGGGCTCCCTGGTGATATTTAAGTCCAATCTCATAAATTTTCAAACTTGTTTGGATGCTTTTCATTTGAAAACCTTAATCTCACATTCAATTCACAGTTCTTTTCTTCTACCATCCATGATTACTTTGGCTATCTGACATGAAGAGCCAACTCATTGGAAAAGACTCTGATGCTGGGAAAGATTGAGGGCAGGAGGAGAGGGAGGGTGAAAGAGGATGAGATGGTTGTACAGCATCATCAACACAATGGACGTGAGTTTGAGCCAACTCTAGGAAATAGTGAAGAAAAGGGGAGCCTGGTATGCTGCAGTCCATGGGATTGCAAAGAGTCAGGCACAACTGAGTGATTGAACAACAGTAACAACTATACATGATAGGCTAGACAATGTTCTGTAGGCTGGGAGTAGGAGGTTGGGAAGGCATGGATGGGTCTGGGTCTTCTCTCATGCTACTTCTCATCATCTTTGCTGTCAGTCCTCTTCTGGGATTGAAGCAAGAATGAAGGAGAAAAAGGATGGCATTCTGCAAGCAACCACACATGGTAAATTGGCTTCTCTTCCTTGTTGACAGATCACTGTCTGGCCTCATTTCCCCTTTCAGCTTCATGCTGACTTGCTCATGAGAGGCATTCATAGATCCTCAGGTGGGACCTCCAGGGGGATCTTCCTGCCTAACTCCCTGACATGGGGTTTCTGTCAGTGGCTCAGCTTTTTCCTCCCTCACCTCAGGCCCATCTCAGGTGACCCACGCCACATCCTCTTACCTCCTTTAAGCAAAATGTGGCCCCTGGGAGAGAGTTGTGATAGAAAAAAATCCTAATTCTCAGTCACCTCACTTCAGTCAGATTCCACTCACACATCCTTATCATACCAAACACAGACATATGGGCTCCACCCTGGCATTTCTCTTTCAACTCTGTCCCATCTCTGGCCCTATTCTCCATGCTCAAGCCTAAAGAACAGATGACTGATCAGTTCAGTTGCTTAGCATTTTCTAACAAATCTTTCCTCATCTGTGACTTATATATGGAGTGGGAGGAAAAAACAATTTAGGCACTCTCAACCCTGTGGGAAGGTCAGAGAACAAATACTTAATCCTTTCTTATGGAGGATGGAATAATTACTACTTTAAACAATTCTTCTTTTTCTTCCCTTCACTCAGTCATGTCCAGCTCTTTGTGACCCCATGGACAGTAGCCTACCAGGCTCCACCGTCCGTGGGATTTTCCAGGCAAGAATACTGGAGTGGGCTGCCATTTCCTTCTCCAGGGGATCTTCCCAGCCGAGGGATTGAACCCAGGTCTCTTGCATTGCAGACAGATGCTTTACCGTCTGAGCCACCAGGTACTTTAAACAATTAGTACTTCCTAAAAGATGGTATCTCATTCTCTATGCAGATCTATTTAATATTTGTGGGGTAAGAGAGGAGAAAGTGGGTTCATTTCATTAAACCATTGATTTTTGTCTTCCCTGAGGAGAAGTAGTTAGATTCCTAGATTGAGATATATTGCAATTAAACTAGTACCTTAAACTAGTACCCATTATTCTTACTTGGAGCCACTGGTAGAGTGATCCCTGAAACAGAGAATCACAGTAACAGACGGCTTACTATGTGGCCAGGGTTTTTTTTATACATAATGCTCTACACACATCAAGCCATTTTTTCTTCTCATAGCAACTCTATGAAAGAGATATTAGTAAATCTCTTTTATAGTAAATTTGTAAAGAGTATTTCAATGTAAATCACTAGGGCCTTGGGTATACCACTCAGTGTTTATTAACTTGTTAGATTTTTAAAATTCATTTGGATAAATTATACTAATTTAGAAGATATTATTATAATCACCTCACAACAGATCAGTAATGATTCCCATTTACAATAACTTGCCCAATTTCACCAAATCAGTAAGTGTTAGAATTAGAACCAGGTGTTCTAATTCTAAGCCCAGTGTTCTTCCTTGATGGAGCATCATTAATGGGAAATTCTATTTTTCTTATTATTAAAGTTCAGGCCCAGGGTTGTTCCATTTCCAGACAACATCTGTGCCATGCACCAAGATGTATATGGAGAGCAACACACATATAAAATCATAAAATAGCAGACAAACAAGTGAGTTCATTCACAATGAGTTCATCCAGAAAAAACTAGATTCTGGTGAGGCTTCTCCATGAATAAAAGACTGAAGTTGTCACAATATGTACTATTCTTGGGCTTCTAGTAGATACTGGAGTGGGTAGCCTTTCCCTTCTCCATGGGATCTTCCCAACCCAGGGACCAAACCAGGTCTCGTGTATTGCAGGTGGATTCTTTACCAGCTGAGTCACAAGGGAAGCACTATCTATCTGGTAGATAGTTTTCTGATGTTTCCACTTGGACCAACTTGATTCAAAAGGCACTCAAACTACTGTAGAGCAAGGCAACTTGGACTGCAGAGGAAATCTCATGTAGTATGCAAATATATTTACCCCATGTGAAGTGTAAAAGTCACTCAATAGTGTCCAATTCTTTGTGACTCCATGGTAGCCTGCCAGGCTCCTCTGTCTATGGAATTCTCCCAGCAAGAATACTGGAGTGGGTTATCATGCCCTCCTCCAGAGGATCTTCCAGACCCAGGGATCAAAGCCAGGTCTCCTACAGATTCTTTACCATCTGAGCCACCACATTTAGAAACATATTTTCCTATATCTTAATGTCTCATGGCAACTATACTTCAGAGTAATTTTTAATCCAATAAATATTCTGCCCTTACATTTACAATTTGTAACATAAGAAAAGGAGCACTGATTCAGGTAGTATCCGAACCGCTGTGAAATATTGGTGCTGAAACAAAGACTCCCATAGAGACCCAGATTTCCATGATAAAAAGAGAAAGGTGAGTCCCAAAGGCACTGGGATTATCTCCTCACATATATAACCTTCAAATCCACCCTTCCTAATTTCTGAAAGTCTTCACAGCATTACATCAACCATTAGAGACTAAACTCTTTCAACTTAACCAAATGAAAAGTCCAACAAAGGATCAGTTTTATCCATCAGTCAGATATTGGCAGGAATCATATCAATTAACAATTTCATCCTATCAATTGACAGAGGCACTGGTGAAATAGACACATTTCAAAAAGCTAAAAATAAAGTTGGAGGGTAAAGTGGCTGTTAACAAGAAGACATGCACAACAATGTTCACTGCAGCCAAGTTTGCAGTATTAAAAAACCAGAAACATTCTAGACGCCCCTGAGGAGAATACAGTGTATTATGATGGACATTGCTGACAGGATATCATACAGCAGTAAATATCAACAATTGGATTAAATACATGTCAAAAAAGCAATGCTTAGAGAAAAATAAGAAGGGAAATTTTTTCGGTGCATTTTTGAGTCTTTAAAAAAATTACTATAAGAAATACTGCTAAAGGTTTTATACCATTACAGTGGTTAAAAATATTAGCATATAACAAACTGCTCAATATCAAAAGCAGCTTAATATCAAAAACAACCCAATCAAAAAATGGGCAGAAGACTTGAACAGACATTTCTCCAAAGAAGACATACACGTGGTCAACAGGCACATGAAAAGATGTACAATAGAGCTAATTATTAGAAAAATGCAAATCAAAACTACAATGAGGTATCACCAACACCAGTAAGAGTGGCCATTATTTAAAAGTCTACAAATAGTAAATACTGGAAAGAGTATGGAGAAAAAGGAACCATCTTACACTATTGGTAGGAATATAAGTTGGTGCAGCCACTATGGGGGACAGTATTGCTGCTGCTAAGTCACTTCAGTCATGTCCGACTCTGTGCGACCCCATAGACGGCAGCCCACGAGGCTCCCCCATCCCTGGGATTCTCCAGGCAAGAACACTGGAGTGGGTTGCCATTTCCTTCTCCAATGCATGAAAGTGAAAAGTGAAAGTGAAGACGCTCAGTTGTGCCCGACTCTTAGCGACCCCATGGACTGCAGCCTACCAGGCTCCTTCGTCCATGGGATGTTCCAGGCACAAGTACTGGAGTGGGGTGCCATTGCCTTCTCCAGTATTAAGGTTTCTCAAAAAACTAAAAATAAACATCATATGATCCTGCAATCCTACTCCTGGGCATATATCCAGAGAAGATTCTAATTTAAAAAGATACATTCACCCCAATGTTCATAGCAGCACTATTTACAATAGCCAAGGAATGAAAGCAACTTAAATGTCTATCAACAGATGAATGGATAAAGAAGACGTGGTATGTATACACACACACACACCAGAATACTACTCAGCCATAAAACGAATGAAATAATGTCATTTGCAGCAACATAGAGATTATCATATTCCTAAAGTAAGTCAGACAAAGATAAACATGATATGGTATCACCTATACATGGAATCTAAAAAAAATAATACAAACTTGTTTACACAATAGAAACAGACTCACAGATATAGAAAACAAGCTTATGGTCGCCAAAGGAGATAGTGAGAATCACTCAGTCGTGTCCAACTCTTTGCAAACAGACTGACTGTAGCCTTCCAGGCTCCTCTGTCCATGGAATTCTCCAGGCCAGAATACTGGAGTGGGTAGCCATTCTGTTCTCCAGGGGATCTTCCCAGCCCAGAGATCAAACCCAGGTCTCCCACATTGCAGGTAGATTCTTTACCATCTGAGCCACCAGGGAAGCCCAAAGGAGATAGTGGAGAGAGACAGATTAGTTTAGGGGCTTGGGATTAACATATACATACTACTATATATAAAATAAACAAGGATACACTGTATAGCACAGGGAATTATACTCTATAATTATACTCAATAACCTATAATTGAAAAGAATTTGAAAAAGTACACATATATATATATATATTTAACAGTTATATGTACAAAAGGAATATATATATAAACAACTTAGAACAGTGCTAAGCGTACACTAAGTACTCAATAAACACTGGTCATTAATTATTTATGCCCAGGTATATGTAGAAATATATGGCTTCCCTAGTGGCTCAGAGTGTAAAGAATCTGCCTGAAATGCAGGAGACCTGGGTTCAATCCTTGGGTCAGGAAGATCCCCTAGAGAAGGGAATGGCAAACCACTCCAGTATTCTTGCCTGGAGAATTCCATGGACAGAAGAATCTGGTGGGCTACAGTCCATGGGGTTGCAAAGAGTCAGACACAACTGAGTGACTAACATGCTTCTATATGTAGAAAAGTATAATATCAACTGGAACTCATGATATTAGATGCCTTTATTTTGGGGGCTCCAAAATCACTGCAGATGGTGAGTGCAGTCATGAAATTAAAAGATGTTTGCTCCTTGGAAGAAAAGCAATGACAAACTTAGACAGTGTATTAAAAAGCGGAGACATTACTTTGCTGACAAAGGTCCATCTAGTCAAAGCCATGGTTTTACCTGTCATGTATGGATGAGAGAGTTGGACCATCAAGAAGGCTGAGCACAAGAGAATTGATGCTTTTGAACTGTGGTGTTGGAAAAGACTCTTGAGAGCCCTTTGGACTGCAAGGAGATCAAACCAGTCCATCCTAAATGAAATCAGTCCTGAATATTCATTGGAAGGACTGATGCTGAAACTCCAATACTTTGGCCAGGTGGCCAAAGAATTCAAAGAACTGACTCATTGGAAAAGACCCTGATGCTGGGAAAGGTTGAAGGTGGAAGGAGAAGGGGATGACAGAGGATGAAATGGTTGGAAGGTATCACTGACTTGATGGACATGAGTTTGAGCAAGCTCTGAAGCTGGTAATGGACAGGGAAGCCTGGTGTGCTGCAGTCCATGGGTTCGCAAAGAGTTGGACACGACTGAGCGACTGAAGTGAACTGAACTGAACTTAGGGAGAAACATAGCAGAGAGGTCAACTAGGAAAACATGAAAACTTCACCTTTATTCAGTGTTACAACAAAATAAATATATGAAACCAAAGTACAAATAATGATGAAGAAAATGATGATGGTGATGATGATGTTAATGATGTTAATGATGCCAATTTTAAAACCTGAATGTCAAAGAGTAGAAGCAACACAAAGGCAGACAGACCTGAGGAGGAGTCAAGACAAATGTCACAATTTTAAAATATGTCTGCCTTGTTTTAATTGAGGCTCAGGCATGGGAAGGATGCCAGATTAATGAACAGAAGAAGGAAGACTTCAAGCAGAGCAGCTGGATCAGCCTAAAAGGAAACCTTCTAAGCAGGGGGCAGAGCAAGCTGATCTGCAATTCAAAGAGTAAACAAACTTCTCAAGAAGTTAGAGGTAACAATACCAGTGCCTTCTAATTAGAGCTGATACCTAGAGAGTTTATTAAAACAAGAACTGGGCAAGTGACAGGATTTAGAGGATGCTGATATCACTCATAAGCAAACACTCAACGGCTTGAAAAATACCTGGCAACGATGTCACAGACTTCAGTCTCTGAGAGGTCCTAAGGAGGAGCAGCCATAGGGGACTGGGCAGAAGGGCCAGATACTGGGATGCCATGAAATCAAGGCCAGAATGGAAAGAGCTGCAGAACTGACCTAATCCTGCAACACAAAGCTAGAGCTACAGCTCTAGAAGTCGATTTCTCCTTCATAGGTGCTAGACTGGGTCTACAGCTTGTGGAGTTTCAAATATTATAGCACAGCTAGAAGAATCTGAAGGCAAGGGACCAGACCAGGCAATTTACACAAGAAAGCTCTGAGCTGAGACAGGCTACTGCTCTCCCACATCCCAAGGTTCTTCTTTCCTCTCTTCCTACCGTTCCACCCTCTGTATAGTTTTCCATCCATCAAGAGGACTAACTAGCATCACAGATTTGAGGCTGTTCCAGAAAGTCCTGTTTAGAAGTGGGCCAAGTAATTTGCCTCTTTGTCCTTCAATTTCCTTATTTCTATAATTGGGATTATACCACCTAATTTAAATGTTATAGGATTCATCATAGTGATACATTCAAGAAATTTAGCCCACAGCCAGGCAGAAAAATGAAGAAGGAAATGGCAATCTACTCCAATATTCTTGCCTGGAGAATTCCATGGACAGATAAGCCT
Source organism: Bos grunniens (assembly GCF_055505025.1). Classification (NCBI taxonomy): domain Eukaryota; kingdom Metazoa; phylum Chordata; class Mammalia; order Artiodactyla; family Bovidae; genus Bos; species Bos grunniens. The sequence continues at coordinate 55,715,894 of NC_141172.1, forward strand.
GGTGAGCTGCTGTCCATGGGTCACACAGAGTCGGACACGACTGAAGCGACTTAGCAGCAGCAGCAGGCAGAGAAAATGGTGAATAAATTGACATCAATTATTTCTAGCACTCATCACTTAGTAGGCATTCAATAAATGCCTTCAAATTAATTCAACTAATTAATTCAATGTGATGTAAAAAGTTGGAGCCTCTAGGCAGATGACTACTAGCAGAATAGCTGAGTTAATCCAAATATATGTCTTCTTTTTCTCCAGATGTGAGGGTCAGTTGTTATGAATTCACATATACTTTAGGCTTTCATGATTAGCCTTTTACCTCCTGACATCTAACTTGAAATTTTTATTCTGCTTTCAGAATTGTGCTACTTTTCCTTTTCAAATGTCAATGTCTGACTGAATGTAACACTAGGCGAGTGGAACACAAGGACAATAGTCCAGATTTTGACAAAGATAACCAAATACTTAGCAACCAATGCAGTTATCAAAGCTCACATATTCAGAATATCAAATGTACAATAAACCACAGAATTCACCCATTTCTGATATTTGGCATTTGCCAGTTTCCGAGCTGCTACTCTGAATTCACATACACATCTCCTGATATATGTCTCCCAATACATGTTTCTCAGCCAGAAACATCAAGAATCATGGAAACAAATTCTAAGTGATATTTCTTACTGGGTGGTCTCCAAATGGCTTGATTGCCTATCCAATTAAAAAAAGTGACTTCAACAAACACTCTCTGTCCTACTATCATTAACTAAGCTTCAACACACATTGCTTCTTTATTAACAAAAGTGGATATAAAATTTAATTTCAATAAATTTTCTTTATAATTTAAAAAATTTATTGGCCATCTTTTTTATGAAGGATGTAACATTTATTTGACAGGTTTAAGATACAAATGTTAAACAATAAAATATAAAAATAATGATCAGACAAATCAGATAAGAAACTCAAATGCCTATGGAGGCCTGGAACCAAACATAGAGTGAAGAGGGTCAGGCAGAAGATAGTGGAGGAAAGTATGGAGACTGGTAGAAATTGGGAGGCCATTCACTGGTTTAATTCAATTGATGACACACAGAAATTCCAGTTCAGGATTGCTAAAGTCTCATATGATCCATATAAGGCAGTAACTGGCCATCTTCTTGACAGATATGATTAGGTAACCATTGTTTTGACTTTGGGGTAGGTTGCCAAAGAGCTACTCCTAGAACTGTAGCTGTCAGGTTTCAGGTTTTTATATTTGTATTTTTCTGCTATGTTTCAACCCACAGATCTAGGACCATCTTTTACTTTGTGAAGTACAGTGTGCTTTAAGTTAATAAACATGCAAGAAGGATACTGAATCAGTCCCTCCAAAAGGTGGGACTGTGGTCTTCCTTCAGAGTAACTCATAGACCATTTGTGAACAACTCACACAATGACCAGATGAATGTACCATTTCTAATCCATATACTAAATCCTGATGAAGCTTAAGCTATTAATATTTTTAATATTACATAACAATTGAAATGGAAGTTCTAGTACTTTGTCTTCGTTCCCTAATGGATTACCTGCTCATTTCATTATACGTATGCTCCTAACTCTCTTCGGAGACTACTGACATGAATGATTTACCTGAGGTAATATACACTTCAACAGCAACAAAAATGTTTGGGGAATAATAAAAATAGTCTTATGAGAGTCCACTTAAAAAAAATTACCTGATAAGAATCTCACACAGAAGAAGTCCTGAACTGTATAAGCAAACAAATTCTAAAAGTGTCATTTGCTTATAGGCCACACACATGAGCAGAAGAGAAGCTGCACAGAATAATGTTGCCATAAGCCCCATCATTAATGGAAAAAAGTCTTGCTGGGGTAGCAGCAATCAGAAACTTCTTTGGACATCCTCCATATGCACTGTACTTAGGATGAAATATTGGTTCACCAGGCTTTGCCTTGGCCTGCTATGTAAGTCACTGTGTGATATTTATGGTGTGTCTGAATCTAATCTGTTTCTCAATGCCATCCTACTCAAACCAGACCTGGTTGTACTGACTCATGATTTCCACAGTAGTAATAGTAGAATGATACACAGAGCCTCAGAAAAGAACCCACTCACTATTTCCATTGTCATCTTTTGGTTAAGTCAGTTCTGAAAAGGCTATTGTAAGATGAATCTATTAATTGGAAAGAAGTGTTTCATTCATTAGAGTATTGCCTTGTATCTTACGGTTGATTTGAAATATAAATTTATAGGCAACAAATCAACACTTTAAAATTCTTACTTTAAATCCTTTCCTCCAAAATATTTTATTTGTATTTTGGAGAAGCAAATGCCCTACTTTGCACATATATTCATGTTTTTCATCTCTTCCCCACCCTTCTGGTTTTAAATAATGAATAATATATATCTCAGTGTTCCACTTCTCCTTGGAGAAATTTATGAATACCCGAAAGGACTACTGTGGCATATATACTCCCCATTTAAAAACTTTTAAAAACTATTTTCCATGTCTACAAAACTCAAATATGGTAAAGATTTATTTGTAAGTTTTTGGGGAAGCCAGGTAATATTTCTCCAGGAAGAAAGGAGCTTTGTAGGTTATTTATAAAGTGGTAATGCGTGTGTATGAGAGAGAGAGAGTGCAGTTGTATGTGGGACCACAGTTAAATATTTTCCAGTAACTTGGAGAAAAGGGACCTTAGAAATGACTTGGCCTAATGTCACTGATTAACATAGACACAAAAATCCTCAACAAAATTCTAGCAACAGAATCCAACAACATATTAAAAAGATCATACATCATGACCAAGTGGGTTTTATTCCAAGGATGCAAGGATCTTTCAATATTTGCAAGTCAATCAATGTGATACACCATATTAACAAATTGAAAGATAAAAACCATATGATTATCTCAAAAGACACAGAGAAAGCCTTTTACAAAATTCGACACCCATTTATTATAAAAACTCTCCAGAAAACAGACATAGAATGAACATACTTCAACATAATAAAAGCCATATACAACAAACCCAAAGCAAACATTATCCTCAATGGCAAAAAACTGAAAGCATTTCCTCTAAAATCAGGAATAAGACAAGGGTGCTGACTCTCATCACTACTATACAACTAGTTTTGGAATTCATAGCAATAGCAATCAGAGAAGAAAAGGAATCCAGACTGGAAAAGAAGTAAAACTCTCACTGTTTGCAGATGATGTGATCCTCTACATAGAAAATCCTAAAGATACCACCAGAAAATTACTAGAGCTAATCAATGAATACAGTAAAGTTGCAGGATATAAAACTAATACACAGAAATCCCTTGCACTCCTACATACTAACAATGAAAAAACAGAGAAATTAAGTAAATAATCCCATTCACCATAGTAACAAAAAAGAATAAAATACTTAGGGATAAATTTACCTAAAGAAACAGAATACCTATATGCAGAAAACTATAAAACACTGATGACAGTGTTGTGTCAAAGATGACACAAATAGATAGAGAAATACACCATGTTCATGGATTGGAAGAATCAATATAGTGAAAATGAATATACTACCCAAAGAAATCTATAGGTTCAATGCAATCTGTATCAAGCTACCAACAGTAGTTTTCACAGAACTAGAACAAATAATTTCAAAATTTGTAAGGAAACAAAAAATTTCTAATAGCCAAAACAATTGAGAAAGAAGAATGGAACTGAAAGAATCAACCTTCCTGACTTCAGACTCTACTACAAAGCTACAGTCATCAACACAGTACGATACTGACACAAAGACAGAAATGTAAATCAATGAAACAAAATAGAAAGCCCAGAGATAAATCCATGCACCTATGGACACCTTGGGGCTTCCCTAGTGGCTCGGATGGTAAAGAATCTGCCTGAAATGCAGGCAACCAGGGTTCAATCCCTGGGCTGGGAAGATTCACTGGAAAAGGGCATGGCAATCCACTCCAATATTCTTGCCTGGAGAATCCCATGGACAGAGGAATCTGGTGGGCTATAGTCCATGGGGTCACAAACAGTCAGACATGACTGAGTGACTAACACTTACTTACTTACTTATGGACACCTTATCTTTGACAGAGGAAGCAAAAATATACAGTGGAGAAAAGACAGTTTCTTTAACAAGTGGTGCTGGGAAGACTGGTCAACTACATGTAAAAGAATGAAACTGGAACACTTTCTAACACCATACACAAAGATAAACTCAAAATGGATTAAAGATCTAAATGTAAGACAAGAAAATATGAAACTCTTAGAGGAAAATATAGGCAGAACACTCTGTGACAAATCACAGCAAGATCCTCTATGACCCACTTCCCAGAGTAATGGAAATATAAACAAAAATAAACAAAAGGGACCTAATTAAACTTAAAAGTTTTTGCACAATAAAGAAAACAATTAGCAAGGTGAAACAGCATCCCTCAGAATGGGAGAAAATAATAGCAAACAAAACAACTGACAAAGAATTAATCTCCAAAATACACAAGTAGCTCATGCAGCTCAATACCGGAAAAATGAACAACCCAATCAAATAGTGGTCAAAAGAAATAAACAGACATTTCTCCAAAGAATACATACAAATGGCTAATAAACACATGAAAATATGCTCAGCATCACTCATTATCATAGAAATGCAAATTAAAACCACAATGAGGTATCATCTCATGCTGGTCTGATTGACTGCCATCAAAAAGTCTACAAACAATAAATGCTGGAGAGGGTATGGAGAAAAGGGAACCCTCTTACACTGTTTGTGGCAATGCAAACTGGTCCAGCCATGATGGAGAACAGTGTAGAGATTCCTTAAAAAACCGGGAACAGAACTGCCATACAACCCAGCAATCCCACTGCTGGGCACACACACTGACGCAACCAGAATTGAAAGGGACACATAGACCACAGTATTCATTGCAGCACTGTTACAATAGCTAGGATATGAAAGAAATCTAGACGTTCACTGACAGAGGAATGGATAAGGAAGTTGTGGTACATATACACAATGGACTATTACTCAGCTATAAAAAGGAATACATTTGAATCTGTTCTAATAAGTTGGGTGAAACTGGAGCCTATTATACAGAGTGAAGTGTCAGTCTGAAAGAGAAACACCATTACTGTGTATTAATGCATATATATGGTATTTAGAAAGATGGTAATGATGATCCTATATGGAAGGCAGCAAAAGAGACACAGATGTAAAGAACAGATTTGGGGGCTCTGTGGGAGAAGGTGAGGGTGGGATGATTTGAGAGAATAGCATTGAAATGTATATATTACCATATGTAAAATAGATGACCAATCCAAGTGTGATGCATGCAGCAGGGCACTCAAAGCTGGTATTCTGGGACAACCCAGAGGGATAGGGTGGGGAGGGCAGTGGAAGAGAGTTCAGGATGGGGGCACACATGTGCACCTATGGTTGATTCATGTTGATGTATGGCAAAAACCATCAAAATATTGTAAAGTAATTATCTTCCAATTAAAATAAATTATCAAAAAAGAAATGACTTGGCCTCTTTGGATATAATTTAAGTGGCAAACTATCTGAATTAAAGGGGAAAGGGCAGAGGGGATATAAATTAGAAGTTTTGGATTAACATATCTATATTACTATATATAAAATCAATAACCAGTAAGAACCTACAGAAGAGCACAGGAACCATATTCAGTATCTTGTAATAACCTATAATGGAAAGGAGTCTGAAAAAGAAATAGATTTATATACATATATGCATCCAGTCCCATCAGTTCATGGCAAATAGATGGGCAAACAGTGGAAACAATGGCTGACTTTATTTTTCTGGGCTCCAAAATCACTGCACATGGTGATTGCAGCCATGAAATTAAAAGATGCTTACTCCTTGGAAGGAAAGTTATGACCAACCTAGACAGCATATTAAAAAGCAGAGATATTACTTTGCCAACAAAGGTCCATCTAGTCAGGTAATGGTTTTTCCAGTGGTCATGCATGGATGTGAGAGTTGGACTATGAAGAAAGCTGAGCGCCAAAGAATTGATGCTTTTGAACTGTGGTGTTGGAGAAGACTCTTGAGAGTCCCTTGGACTGCAAGGAGATCCAACCAGTTCATCCTAAAGGGAATCAGTCCTGGGTGTTCATTGGAAGGATTGATGTTGAAGCTGAAACTCCAATACTTTGGCCACCTGATGTGAAGAGCTGACTCATTGGAAAAGACCCTGATGCTGGGAAAGATTGAGGGCCGGAGGAAAAGGGGATGACAGAGGATGAGATGGTTGGATGGCATCACCGACTCAATTGACATGGGTTTGGGTGGACTCCAGGAGTTGGTGATGACAGGGAGGCCTGGAGTGCTGTGGTTCATGGGGTCCCAAAGAGTCGGACATGACTGAGTGACTGAACTGAACTGAATGAATTGAACTGATACATATGTAAGTCTATTCTTACAGATTTAGATCTGACTCTTTGCGACCCCATGGACGGTAGCCTACCAGGCTCTGCCGTCCATGGAATTTTCCAGGAAAGAATACTGGAGTGGGCTGCTATTTCCTTCTGCAGGAGATCTTCCCAACCCAGGGATCGAACCTGGGTCTCCTGCATTGCAGACAGACACTTTACCGTCTGAGCCACCAGGGAAGCCCATTCTATATATAGATATAGATAAAACTGAATCACTTTGCTGTACACCTGAAACTGACACACACTGTAAATCAATTATATCTCAATAAAAATTAAAAAAAATAAAATGGGCTTGTTTAGTGAAGACTTTGAATAAATGGAATCACCAAAATATATTCCTAATTCCCTTTTTTCACTGTTGAAGATGGATGTAGCCAAGCAAGTTTTTCTGGGAGGTAAATGTTTCTGTTGCAGAGATAGACAGCCAATCTACAGAGCTTGCTGTCTCAAGATTTTTCTAGCAGCCAATTCTATTTCTGAATATTTTTTGAGGCATAGTTTATACATCATGATAGATACCCATCATAAGTATACAGTTGAATAATTTTACTAAATTTATATAGCTTTGTAATCATGACCACAAGCCAGTTTTAGTACATTTCCATCACCCAAAAAGTTCCCTTCTACCATGTGCAATCAATTCTCACTCACAGTCCCAGACTATCTAAATTTGCCTTCTGTATCTACAGATTCACCTTTTCTTGAAATTTCATATAAGTGGAGTCATAAATATATAGTCTTTTGTGTTAAGTTTCTTTCATCTAGAATGAGGTACTTGAAATTCATCCATGTTATTGTAGATATCAGTAAATCATTTTTTTAAACTGATGAATAGCATCCCTTTGTATAGCTCTAAATTTATCTATTTGCCTGTCGGGGATATTTGGATTGCACAAACAAGCTGCCATGAACAACCAAGTCTTTAAATGGACCTATGTCTTAATTTCTCTTGAATAGATACCTAGGCATGGAACTGCTGGTTCAGATATAAGTATATGTAAGTGTACCCATTTTACATACTCAACAGAAATGTCAGAGGATTTCAGTTTCTCTAAAAACCTCACCAGCATTTAGTAGTGTAAGTCTTTTGGATTACAGCCATTTTAGTGGGTGTGTAGAAGTATATCATTGTGATCTTAATTTCTATTTCTCTAATGAAGAATTGATGCTTTTGAACTGTGGTGTTGGAGAAGACTCTTGAGAGTCCCTTGGACTGCAAGGAGATCCAACCAGTCCATGCTAAAGGAGATCAGCCCTGGGATTTCTTTGGAAGGAATGATGCTGAAGCTGAAACTCCAGTACTTTGGCCATCTCATGTGACGAGTTGACTCATTGAAAAAGACTCTGATGCTGGGAGGGATTGGGGGCAGGAGGAGAAGGGGACAACAGAGGATGAGATGGCTGGATGGATGTGAGTCTGAGTGAACTCTGGGAGTTGGTGATGGACAGGGAGGCCTGGCGTGCTGCAATTCATGGGGTCGCAAAGAGTCAGACACAACTGAGCAACTGAACTGAACTGAATGATTAATGATATTAAACATCCTTTCAGGCACTTGTTGACAATTTGTGTATCTTATTTGCTAAGTGTGTATTCATACATGTTGCTCATTTAAAAAAAATTAGGTTGTCTTGTTGTTGAACAAGAAATATGCTATATATATTCTGGTACAATACCTTTATCAGATATGTTTTGCAAACATTTTTTCCCAACTTGTTAGTGGTCTTTTCACTTTCATTCTTTTTTTTTTTTAACTTTACAATATTGTATTGGTTTCGCCATACATCAACATGAATCTGCCACGGGTGTACACGTGCTCCCCATCCTGAACCCCCCTCCCACCTCCCTCCTCATACCATCCCTCTGGGTCATCCCAGTGCACCAGCCCCAAGCATCCTGTATCATGCATCAAACCTGGACTGGCAATTTGTTTCATATGTGATATTATACCTGTTTCAATGCCATTCTCCCAAATCATCCCACCCTCTCCCTCACCCACAGAGTCCAAAAGACTGTTCTATACATCTATGTCTCTTTTGCTGTCTCACATACAGGGTTATCGTTACCATCTTTCTAAATTCCATATATATGCATTAGTATACTGTATTGGTGTTTTTCTTTCTGGCTTACTTCACTCTGTATAATAGGCTCCAGTTTCATCCACCTCATTACAACTGATTCAAATGTATTCTTTTTAATGGCTGAGTAATACTCCATTGTGTATATATACCACAGCTTTTTTATCCATTCGTCTGCTGATGGACATCTAGGTTGCTTCCATGTCGTGGCTACTTTCATTCTTTTGAAGAGTAAAAGTTTTTAAATTTTTATAAAGTCAAACTTATCAATTACTCCTTTTATTGATCTAAGCAATTATTGTCTAACTCAAGTCACAAAGATTTCTCTTGATTTCTTCCAGAAGTTTTATGATTTTAGCTCTTCAGTTTAGTGCTATGATTCATTTTGAGTTAACTGAGCCTAATTCCTTACCTACTAGGCACAGCCATGGGAGTAAAATCACTTCAGACCAGCCACTCAAGCAGGCAGGACGAAGTACAAATGCAGACTTCCTTGACAGAACAAAACAGGCCAAACTTCTCAAACTTTGTCAGCTGTTCCATCACCCTGAGAGAAGTTTGGATTGCTTTTTAACCTTTACAAAATTTCCAAAATTAAGTGAAAAGTTTTATCTTTCTGTAATTTTATCTCTCTCTCTTTCTTGGATTAAGAGGTAAGGAAATAGGCTTTTTTTTTTTTCTTTCTTGCCTATGTATATCTAATTTTTCCAGCTGATAAGACTATCTACTCCTTCACAGAATTGCTTTGGCACCTTTGTTGAAAGCCAATTGACCATATGTGTAAGAATGTGTCTCCCTTAACATAATGCAAATCACAATATCCTCTCAGAATAACTTGACTCCCACATAAATTAGCTTTTATCTAAGGAATGCACTGCTGAACCCAATGTAAATAGCAAAGCATATTTCTCACTTTAAATAAATTAAATGGAATTCCAATTCATAAATAAGTTTTAAGTGCAGTTAACCTGAGTTTTTGAATGCACAAAGCTGAAGACCTAACAGGGATAAATTTCTTAAGGTGATTATAATCTTGGGAAGACACTTGGCAGTCAGTCAGCCTCTTCAGATATCATTTTCTAGAAACTTTCCAACTTTAATCACAAATATCGGCTGAGCTTCTTTTTTCAATTAATTAATTATTTTAATTGGAGGATAATTCCTTTACAATATTGTAGTGGTTTTGCCATACATCAACTTGAATCAGCCACAGGTGCACATGCTGAGCTTTTATGTGGGAATCATTATGAAAGATTCAAAGAAATATAAACTGTGTCATTATTCCTCTGATATGTGCCAGTATGACCAGATTGTTCACATTCAGCCTTCACGATTAGTGGAATCTATACCACATTGGTTATAAATATTTTGACCATCACATTGAACAAAAGATATGGTTCTCAGTCTTCCATGAGCTGGTTGGAGAGCTAAGATAGCTACATAGTTAAAATGATCAAGGTAGTAGATGGTATGTTAGAGTCAGAAGATGAAGAGAGGGAAGATCACAGAGAGATACTGGTAATGTTAGTTCAAAAAAATAGAAAAAAAAAGTTACTAAAAATAAAATCAGTTTTTAGAAGAATAATATTATACAAATTTTAGGCTTTGGAGGGTTACAACTCAATTTTCTTAAGCAGTGATACCTGATAAAAATTAATTTAAAATAATAATTTTGACTGCTTTACTAGGTATTAGGCTATGAACAGAATTACCTAACTCTGCTAGGCTATAGCTATAACTATGCTATGCTATGGGCTATATTATGTCTAATCCTTACAACAAACCTAATAAATAGAAGACATTATTATAGCCATAGGCCTAACCTAGCCATCTTGAAATAAAAATAAGGCTACAAAAAGACAATAATATTCAAATTAAAATATTCTAACCCTGTTGCCTATAATGAAAATTTTATTCTCCAAGCTTCCTCACTCTCAGGAATGACTCAGAATTCAAGGAATGATTATGTAGATTATAAATTATTTCTCCTCTTTGGCTCTTGCCTCCTGCCTTTGGCCAGGAGGGGCCTGAAATTCATTCACAGACAATAGGACCAGTCACCATGGTAACTAGTCTTTGGACAGCCAATTTCATGGTCTCAGTTTCTTCCAATGACGTCCTACCACTCTCACTGATGAAGTTCACTGTGATTTTGAATTTTCAATGTTCATCAAGATATAGGAAAGTGACGTTCCTCTCTCCATTGTCATGCTGAGTCCTAGAGCCCACTGCATAAGCAGTTTTTATTAAGCACAAGCATGAGCATGTCCCTGAGGTTGACCATGATGAGAAACATAAGGCACTAAGAAATTGACCAATTTCTGTGTCAAGATGTAGATCTTTCCCAAGACTCCACCATTCAATTCCTTGAGATTGAAGAAATTCATACTTCTCCTAGTATCAAAGACTACACAACTCTTGCTCCAGAATGAAGTACTGAGCTGACTGATAGTTGCTTTAAGAAAACATTCACTTATTACCCTATCTTCATTTTACAGATAAGAAAACACAGGCAAAGAGAATTTAAGTGAGTTGCCTAAGACCACACATCAGCAGACATGAAATACAAACTTAATATTTTCAAATTCCCAAAACTGTTATTTTTTCACTCTGTTTTATTGTCTCTCAAATCCATATTAATTGCAGATAAGTCAGTTCTGGGCAGGTTGGATCTGAGGAAAGGGCAGCCTAAATGTGTTCTCTCATCCTCGCAGACAAAGGTCATCAAATAATATTTAAAAGGTACCTGGTAGACAGCTTACAAGGCCTCTCGTTCTCCCACAGTTTGTAGTCTGAAAGAATATTTGTGCAAACCAGAATGTGAGCTGTTAGTAAATAACCTGAAGCTATTTATTAATTGGGGGTATATAAAAATGCAATTGAGTTTGGTTCTGCAAACAAGCTCATAGAATCCAACACACCCAGATGGTCTTGCAAGACAGGGAAAGAGAGAGTGAGAAAGAGAAACATTCTGATATTACCTTCCTGCAGTAGAAAAAATTCCTACTAGGATGACAGGCACAGATTTAATGGTTGTGGCTTTATCACTACCTGGTTGTTTGTCTCCTTCAGCCAGTCATTACTTTTGTATGGACCCCAGCCACCCAGCTTATCTGCCTTTAAGCTGAAGCTGAGAAGGGTGGGTATGAGGACATGATGATATAAAAGAAACATAGAGGAAAAAAATTCAATACAACACAACAGCACATTAAGAAACTTTGTTGAATAAATCAGTAATATAAATAACAATCTGGAGTATCAGAAAAACAATGACCTCTGAAGTCACATAAGCTGTGATAATTAAGCAAATTAATTCAAATATAACCTCTACCATTAACTAAACCTTTGATCTTGAGCAAGTTTCTCCTATTAGTTTCAGTTTTCTCACCTCTACACCAGGGCTCATATTGCCAAACTCAGAATAATGGGCAGGCTGGCTATCTCCCAGGGTGCTCAGGTATGGCAGTGCTGGAAGGTCAGTGGATTAGATGGAAAACTTAGCACTAGCCGATTTGAGTTCCCAAATATGTCTTCTAGTGAAACCTGGTGACATGTCCTTGGTTTCCTTTTAACCAAAATAGAGTCTTCTAGTAGACATTTTAAAAACAGAAAACATACATCAGTTCAGATCAGTTCAGTCACTCAGTCGTGTCCGACTCTTTGCAACCCCAGGAATCACAGCACGCCAGGCCTCCCTGTCCATCACCAACTCCCAGAGTTCACTCAAACTCACATCCATCGAGTTGGTGATGCCATCCAGCCATCTCATCCTCTGTCATCCCCTTCTCCTCCTGCCCCCAATCCCTCCCAGTATCAGAGTCTTTTCCAATGAGTCAACTCTTCGCGTGAGGTGGCCAAAGTACTGGAGTTTCAGCTTTAGCATCATTCCTTCCAAAGAAATCCCAGGGCTGATCTCCTTCAGAATGGACTGGTTGGATCTCCTTGCTGTCCAAGGGACTCTCAAGAGTCTTCTCCAACACCCCAGTTCAAAAGCATCTATTCTTCTTCACTCAGCTTTCTTCACAGAAAACATACATATGTCACTCTAAATAAATAAATGTACATATAAATAATATGTTGGATTAGGGTATAGTGCAGTAATAATTCTGGAAGGTCGATGGCTCAAAAAATAAGGGTTTATGTCTCAGTGTTTTATGTAGGCTGGTTGACTGTTCTTCAACCTGAACTTTTGTCACCTATGAAATACATGGTATTTCCACGTTTACTACAGTAAGTAAATAAAGACATAGAAGATGTATGCTGAGTCACTTTAGTCATGTTCGACTCTGCAACCCTATGGACTGTAGCCCACTAACCTCCTAAGTCCATGGGATTCTCCAGGCAAGAATACAGGAGTGGGTTGCCATGCCCTCCTCCAGGAGATCTTCCTAACCCAGAGATCGCACCCACTCCTCTTGCATTACAGGCAGATTCTTTATCACTGAGGTACCACGGAAGTCCCTGGCATTTGCTCACATTGTCTTAAAGTGGCATTCATTATTTCTGCTCCAAGTCTCTTGGATAAAATTTTGGTATGAATCAACTTAACTGGGAAATGTAAGGAATACCTTCTGGGCCTCAAATGGCATAATATTTACCAGCTTAGATACCTAATGTCTGAGTATAGCATCAATATTATGCAGTGATTGTGAGAATTACATTAAATAACTTACAGTAAGAACCTAGCCCAGGATCTAGCATACACTTAGTGATCAGTAATCACTAGTCTCTTTTTCCCACCCCCAAACACAAAGGTGAACTTTGCCAATCCTGCAGAATTAACCACAACAACCTGCTGCTGCTGCTGCTAAGTCGCTTCAGTCATGTCCGACTCTGTGTGACCCCAGAGACGGCAGCCCACCAGGCTCCCCCGTTCCTGGGATTCTCTAGGCAAGAACACTGAAGTGTGTTGCCATTTCCTTCTCCAATGCATGAAAGTGAAAAGTGAAAGTGAAGTCGCTCAGTCTGTCCGGTTCCTAGCAACTCCATGGACTGTAGCCCACCAGGCTCCTCCGTCCATGGGATTTTCCAGGCAAGAGTACTGGAGTGGGGTGCCATTGCCTTTTCCCACAACAACCTATGTACTCCTAACTACTACAGCTGAAGCACTCTCACATCTTGCTCAGGGCACCAGAAAGAGGGAGACTGAAAATGATAACCGCATCCCCATGACAACATGCAGCCCACCTTTCAGATCAGCAAGGTTATAAATGTATAGTGTAACGTTCATATGCTGAGGGTCCTTCTATGGTTACCCAAGTGTTAAGAAAATAGTTGAAACTCCTTAATGTAACACACTTTATAGAGTTGTTACTCCAACCTCCCTCACTTGGATCACAACGCCTCACTCACACTCACCCTCCACTTCAGCTCTGACAAATAGGCTCAGTGTCCCCAGACAACTGTTTTATGTCATGTCTCTGCATGAGCAAGAGCTGATGAATTTTCCAGGAATGTCTTAAATCACTCTTCACCTGCAACTTGTACTTTATTTAAACCTCATCTTTTCTGAAATGCTTTCTCTGGCTTTACCAAGATGCCCCCAGATGTAAGCCCCACAGCACCATCTGCATTCTTATATCACAAATTATTGAATTACGAACACTGGCCCAAGGGTCTATCTCCCCACTTTCAAGGTAGAATTTCACAGGAGGCCAGAGCTATGTTGTCTTCAATGCAGGACCTGCAGGGCGTAATAAGGTGCTTGGCACACTGTAGAGACAAATAGTCATAAAATCAATGAATGACAACCTCATTTTGTCTTTTGCTTCATATATCAGATCACAATCTCTTCCTGTGCTCTGACTCCTAGATTTTCCAGCAAATTGCAACCCAAATATGCTACCTCTCTGTCAAGTACTGGCTTCAGATGCTTTGGGCCACTTCTGACTCCAGCTGGGCAAAGTCCCAATCTGCATTTGATGACCAAGTTTAAGGGATGGACAGTGCATTGTTTGCAACCAGAAAGGCATGGAACCAAATCCAAATCCTAGTAAGTAGGATTACTACTTACTATTTGTGTGAATTCAGGTAGAGTCTGTTAAACTCTACCACCTCATTTGCTTCACAAGGAAATTAAGACTTCTGTTTCCACACCATGGAGCTACTGTGGATATTAAAAAGGAATTCTAATTTTTTTATCTACTGTATTTTCATCCGAGTGGAAAAACAAAATCTGTTTCCTAGAAGTCCCCTTGGGCAGGGAAGAGATTGTTTTCCCAGGAAATTTCTTTAAAAGCTGATTGAAATAAGACCAAAAGAGGCCTGAGTATGGACATCACACTGTAAGTGACAAAAAATTATTCCTTAAGGGCAGCAGAAAAGAAAGCAACAGGGAAGAAATGAAAGAAAGAAGAGTCAGGAATGATGGCCAACTTCTCTGTGACCCCCCAATTTTTAATTAAGTCTCAGAACATGGAATATACATTTTAGAGTATCTAATAATATACCCTGTCACATAATAAGTCCATTTCCTTCTCCAAATAATATACTCTGTCACATAATAAATAGACTATAAACCATAGATGCAACTACCATTTAAAGTGCTGTCATTATTATTAACCCAGACTCAGCTACCAGTCAATTCCACAGTTTTGCAGAAGGGTTAGTTGAAAACTGGAAATACCCACCAGACCTTTTGTCCTATTTCTCACTCTAGGATAATTTCTCACTTGTATCCTGATTTTCTTTGTTTATAGTTCTCTATCCAGGGTCTTTCATTGACTGTCACCTTCTTACGAATTTTATTGAAGTTCAATTTGTGTACAAGAAATAGCATCCATTTAAAACATACTGTTCATGAGTTCTGACACATGTATACATCCTTTCTATGTGCATGCACAAACAAAATAAAACACACAATCAGATACAGATCATTTGCATTAAACTCAAAGTTTCCTTGGGCCCCTTTGTAGTCCCTGCCTTTGTGCCCTTGCCCCCAATAAGCACTTGTATCCCTAGAAAAGTCAAATGATCTAAATTTATAAGTAGAATAGAACAGTGTGGTGAACATTTGGGTTGTTTTTTTATATTGTGAATAATGTTGATATGAATGTTCACATATAGGTTTTTATAGGGACAAGTATGCTTTCATTTTTCTTTGGTGTACATGTAAGATTGGAATGACTTAACTGATATGCTAGACGTATATCTAATCTTTAAGAAACTTTCAAAAAGTTTTCAACAGTGGTTGTAGCATTTTATATTCACCATCAGCAATGTATGAGAATACCAGTTGTTTCACATCCTTAACACTTGGTATTGTCAGTCCATTTAATTTCAGCCATTCTAAAGAGTGCTATCTCACTAGAGGTAGAGGTATCTCATTATCTTAATCTTCATTTTCCTGATATCTAGTGGTGGTAAGTATCTTTTCTGTATATTTTCTTTTGTCTTCTATTGACTTTGAAGATCCTTGAGAATGTTCCTTACTGGTTCTATACGTGTACTGTCCCTACTGTTATTCTGAGGAATCACCTTCACAGCCTTAACCTTGTAAATGCTGAGTATACTCCTTTCTTATATTACCCTTCCTGATTTAGGCTGGTCATTTGGATTTATTTTTAGATGTGTACTACTCTTTTCACCTATGATATAAGAATTTGCCAAATATTAATCCCAGGGATGGGGGAGCCTGGTGGGCTGCCATCCATGAGGTCACACAGAGTCGGACACAACTGAAGTGACTTAGCAGCAGCAGCAGCAGCAGCAGTAAAACTTAGGGACAATGTATTTCAAAGACACATTGAGTAGATCAACTATATACTTTAGTAAGTAAATAAAAATTGAAAAAACATTGTTTCAACAGATTAAAAAGTTTTGCTCAGTTTAGGAGCTGATTTATATGGATGTCAAATTTATCGATTATTTTTATATAATTTCAAGGTTTCAGATTGGAATATGCTGTATTTATTTTAAAATCTGCATCTAGCTTGGGAAATCCTAGACTAATTGCTTAGCTTCTCAGCCAAGCCATTAATAGTGAACTTCTGCCTACTTTCCATGGATTTACTATCAAAATTAGGAGTTAGAAGAACTTGAATAGGCAAACTAATGTACCACAGTTAAGCTATATTACAATTCTTAGTGATATAGATTCTTAAAATAAAATGAATACTTAATATATTTGTCTCCAGGTGCATTAAATTTAAAAGCATCCGTTTCCCTCCACGAATTCAAAATTAAAATGACAGTAATCAAGACTGCCGGGAGAAATATCAATAACCTCAGACATGCAGATGACACCACCCTTGTGGCAGAAAGTGAAGAGGAACTAAAGAGCCTCTTGATGAAAGTGAAAGAGGAGAGTCAAAAAGTTGGCTTAAAGCTCAACATTCAGAAAACAAAGATCATGGCATCTGGTCCCATCACTTCATGGGAAATAGATGGGGAAACAGTGGAAAGAGTGTCAGACTTTATTTTTTAGGGCTCCAAAATCACTGCAGATGGTGACTGCAGCCATGAAATTAAAAGACGCTTACTCCTTGGAAGGAAAGTTATGACCAATCTAGATAGCATATTAAAAAGCAGAGATATTTCTTTGCCAACAAAGGTCCATCTAGTCAAGGCTATGGTTTTTCCAGTGGTCATGTATGGATGTGAGAGTTGCACTGTGAAGAAAGCTGAGCGCCGAAGAATTGATGCTTTTGAACTGTGATGCTGGAGAAGACTCTTGTGAGTCACTTGGACTGCAAGGAGATCCAACCAGTCCATCCTAAAGGAAACCAGTCCTAGGTGTTCATTGCAAGGACTGATGCTGAGGCTGAAACTCCAATACTTTGGCTGCCTCATGCAAAGAGTTGACTGATTGGAAAAGACCCTGATGCTGGGAGGGACTGGGGGCAGGAGGAGAAGGGGACGACAGAGGATGAGATGGCTGGATGGCATCACTGACCTGATGGACCTGAGTTTGAGTGAACTCCGGGAATTGGTGATGGACAGGGAGGCCTGACGTGCTGCGATTCATAGGATCGCAAAGAGTCGGACACGACTGAGCAACTGAACTGAACTGAATAAGAGCAAAGAAATTCTGAAGAATGAAAATATAACTCAGATGGCCTCATGCTGACAAAATAAGCATTGTGATGGATGAAATCCACAACATTCATCTGAGAACCTTGTTCCATTGATCTAGAGAGTTGGAGGTGTCTATTCTACTGAGTGGGACATAGGCCATGAATATTCATTTCCATGTGTGTAGCAAGATGGGAAAAAGAAAACATCTGTTTATCATAGTGTTTTCAAATATTTGATAATGAAAGGTGTTCATAAATATATATATAAATGTTTAATGAATGCATATACCTTAGTGCATATGCATAGTTTTCAAATGTGGTTTTCAAATATGAAAGTAAGTCTTTATTGAAAAACTTGCATTTTCTTCTGAAATTAAAAAAAAAATGGGTTTTGAGAATGTATTTTTTTTAAAACCACAACTTAGAGAAAAGTAAAATACATTCATCTTCATTACCGAGAAAGTTAAGGTCACTCTGACCTTAGGAAGTAAGATGTCATTCAGGACCACCAGGGTTGGATGAATCTTCATTCCCTAGCAAGATTTCTCTCTGGTAAATCTAACCACCATTTTCATCTAATTCACAAATCCTTTTTCCATTTTTGTCTTTAACATTTGTGTTCCTATGTGGTCTAAAAGCTAAGAGCCTAGAGATCATGCTAATGAATACCACAATTCTGCTTTGAGAATATGTCCTGGAAAGGAATTCCTAAATTTTCAACATTAAAAATAGAGAAATCCTAATAGCATCTGTTTCGAATAATACACTCTAAACCAAGCATGCTGCAAATGGTCTATTTTGGTTATAGTTACTAAAAAAAGAACACAAACACTTTTCTATAGAACTTGCATTAAATCAGCCAGCGTTTTTAGAAACTGATGGGCAAACTGAGGTGCAGAAAGGTTATATAATTTGCTAAAGCTAACACAGCTAGTGACAAAGTCAGACTGAAAACCAAAGTCTTCTGGCTGTCATGATGAGAAAAAACTTAGTCAAATGAGAGTGTTAGAGTATGTAAACTAGGAAACTAATTGCTTGAATAATTAAGTATTAGGTTCGTACAAAAGTAACAGTGGTTTTTGCATTGCTGAAATTTGCCATTTGATATTGGAATACATTCTTAAATAAATGTGATTATGTTATACATCATTTTAATGTGTATGTATCACTCTTTTTTGCTAATGGATTATTACTTGCTTATTCTATATTTATTTTAGACTATGGAAATGATAATAGACAAAAAGAAAATTTGAACGATTTTCTTATTCAAATTCAAAATGGGTTGTAAAGCAGAGACAACTTGCAACATCAACAACACATGTGACCAGGTACTGCTAACGAACATACAATGTACTGGTGGTTAAAGAAGCTTTGCAAAGGAGACAAGAGCCTTGAAGATGAGGAGTGCAGTGGCCAGCCATCAGAATTTGACAGCTAATTGAGGGAATCACAGAAGCTGATCCTTTTACACTAAATGAGAAGTTGCTCAAGAACTCAACGTTGACCATTCTACGGTGGTAAGGTATTTTAAGAAAATTGGAAAGGTGCAAACAGCTCATTAAGTGGGTGTCTCATGAGCTGACTGCAAATCAAAAAAAAACAAAACACGTTTTTTGAAGTGTTGTCTTATTTTATGCAACAACAAACATGTCTCTTTGGATTGTGACATGCAACAATAAGTGGAATTTATATGACAACTGGCAATGACCAGCTCAGTGGTTGAACCAAGAAGGAACTCCAAAGCATTTCCCAAAGTCAAACTTGCACCAAAAAAAGGTCATGGTCACTGTTTGGTGATCTGCTGCCCATCTGATCCACTACAGCTTTCTGAATCCCAGCGACATCATTACATCTGAGAACTATGTTCAGCAGATCAATGAGATGCACCAAAAACTGCAATGCCTGTAGCAAGAACTGATCAACAGAAAGGATCCAATTCTTCTCCAGAATAACACCTTACCACACATCGCACAACTAATGCTTCAAAAGTTGAACAAATTGGGCTGTGAAGTTTTGCCTCATCTGCCAGTATTCACCTGACCTCTTGCCAATTGACTAGACTACCACTTCAAGCATCTTGACAGTTTTCTGCAGGGAAAACATTTACACAACCAGCAAGATGCAGAAAATGCTTTCCAAGAGTCTGTCAAATCCTGAAACATGGATTTTTATGCTACAGGAATAAACAAACTTATTTCTCATTGGCAAAAAAAATGTGGTGATTGTAATGGTTCCTATTTTGATTAATAAAGATGTGTTTGAGCCTAGTTATAATGATTTAAAATTCATGGTCGAAAATTGCAATTATGTTTGCATCAACCTAATAATTAGTGACTCTTACCTGTGTCAGTGCTGTAGATTGTAAGTTGCCACCTCTAGAATTTATTCAAGAAATATTCAATGTACAGGTTATATATTAATCAGCTATTACCTGTTCCTTATGTTTTCATTCAGTTGGACATGACTTAGCAACTGAACAACAACAACAAACCTTTTCCTTAAGGACCTTAGAGTGTTGTATGAAAATATTTTAGGTATGTTTCTTCATGAATATATTAAATATTACAGAGGCAAATCATAAAAGGTGGGCAGGTAATGTGGTGTAGCAATTTAGGGTGTGTGCTAAGGATATCCAGTTTTACTTCCTATCATCCTATCAACATTGGTGTTTAAATATATATAAGATTATATAGGTGGAACAGTGTACAGTGAAACACAGGTGGAACATCTCCACGAGCTTCTATCCAATTCCCCACAGAGAACCCCTGACTGACCATTAAGAATAAGCCACACACATACCTTCAAACCCAATGAGCCTGCAAGGTCATTGTCATATAACAAAGGCTTTCTGCTCTTCTTCTTAATCCCCCTGTACATTCCATTTGCTTTCTGGTCACAACTTCTGAGCCTATAGGCCTCTAAACACACCCCTTGACATAGTCTTGCCCCACAATGGGATAAAACCCAGCTCCACCCACCAGTGGGCAGGGATCAGTCCCTCCAACCAGGAAGCCTGCACAAACCTCTAGATTTGCCTTACCAACTAAAGGCAGACACCAAAAGAAAGAGAAACTAAAACTCTGCAGATGGCTGCTGCTGCTACTAAATCACTTCAGTCATGTCCAACCCTGTGCGACCCCATAGATGGCAGACCACCAGGCTCCTCTGTCTCTGGGATTCTCCAGGCCAGAATACTGGAGTGGGTTGCCATTTCCTTCTCCAATGCATGCATGCATGCTAAGTCGCTTTAGTCATGTCTGACCCTGTGCGACCCTATGGACAGAAGCCCACCAGGCTCCTCCGTCCACAGGATTCTCTGGGCAAGAATACTGGAGTGGGTTGCCATTTCCTTCTCCACTGCAGGTAGCAAATGGACTCTATAAACACAGAAAGTTAGACAAAATGAGATGGAATAAAACAATATCACAGATGAAATAAACAGAAAAATCTTCAACAGAATACTAGCAAACTGAATCCAGCAATACATTAAAAGGATTATTCATTCTGATCAACAGGGATTTATCCCAGGGATACAAGGATTTTTCAATATCCACAAATCACTCAGTGTGCTACACCACATCACCAAATTGACGAACAAAAACGATATGATCACCTCAATAGATGCAGAAAAATATCCTGACAAAATTCAACACCATTTATGACAAAAAACCCTCCAGAAAGTGGGCACCGAGGAAACCTATCTCAACATAATAAAGGTCATATATGACAAACCTACAGCTAACATCATACTCAATGGTGAAAAGCTGAAAACATTTCCTCTAATATCAGAAATAAGACAAGGATGTCCACTCTCACCACTTTTACTCAACATAGTTTTGGAGTCCTAGACACAGAAATCAGAAAAGAAAAATAATTGAGAAAGAAGTAAAACTGTCACTGTTTGCAGATGACATGATGCTACACATAGAAAATTGTAAAGATTTTACC
Organism: Bos grunniens; assembly: GCF_055505025.1. NCBI lineage: Eukaryota > Metazoa > Chordata > Mammalia > Artiodactyla > Bovidae > Bos > Bos grunniens. The sequence continues at coordinate 55,737,373 of NC_141172.1, forward strand.
AGAGAACTAATAGAGCTTATCAATGAATCTGTTAAAGTTGCAGGATACAAAATAAATACACAGAAAACCATCACAATTCTATACACTAACAATGAAAGATCAGGAAGGGAAATTAGAGAAACAATTTCATTTACCACTGTATCAAAAAGAATAAAATACCTAGGAATAAACCTACCTAAGGAGGTAAAAGACCTGTACTCTGTAAACTATAAGACACTGGCCAAAGAAACTGAAGATGACACAAATAGATGGAAAGATATACTATCTTCTTAAATTGGAAGAATCAATATTGTCAAAATGACTATACTACAAAAGGCAATCTAGAGACACAATGCAATTCCTATCAAATTACCAATGGCATTTTTTTTTCAGATCTAGAGCAAAAAAAAATCTTAATTGTAAGGAAACACAAAAGACAAATAGACAAATATACTCAAAATATAGACAAATAGACAAAGCAATCTCGTGAAAGAAAAACAGAGCTGGAAGAACCAGGCTCCCTGACTTCAGGCTATATTATAAAGCTTGAGTAATCAAAACAGAATGGTACTGGCACAAAGACAGCTTTACTGATCAATGAAACAGGATAGAAAACCAAGAAATAAACCCACACACATATGGTCAATTAACCTACAAAAAAGGAGACAACAATATACAATCAAGAAACAACAGTCTCTTCAATAAGTGGTGCTGGGAAAACTGGACAGTTAGATGTAAAAGAATGAAATGAGAACAGTCTCTAACACAATATACAAAAATAAACTCAAAATGGTCCAAAGACCTAAATGTAAGACCAGATACTATAAAATTCTTGGAGGAAAATATAAGCAGAACGCTCTTTGACGTAAATTACAGCAATATCTTTTTTTGGATCCACCCCCTTGAGTAATGAAAATAAAAACAAAAATAAACAAATGGGACCTAATTGCACTTAAAAGCATTTGCACAGCAAAGGAAACCATAAACAAAATGAAAAAACAGCCTGCAGAATCATAGAAAATATTTGCGAATGTTGTGACCAATAAGGGGTTAATCTCCAGAATATACAAACAGCTCATGTAGCTCAGTATCAAAATAAAACAAACAGCCCAATAAAAAATGGGCAGAAGACCTAAATAGACATTTCACCAGAAAAGACATACAGGTGACCAAAAGGCACATGAAAATATGCTCTACATTGCTAATGATTAGATAATTGCAAATCAAAACTATTATGAGGTATCACCTCACACTGGTGAGAGTGGCCATCATCAAAAAGTCTACAAGTAATAAATACTAGAGAGCATGTGGAGAAAAGGGAAACTTCTTATACTGTTGGTGGCAATGTAAATTGATAGAGCCACTATGGAGAACAATATGGAGGTTCCTTACAAAACTAAAAATAAAACTACTATATATGATCTAGCAATCTCACTCCTGGGCATATATCCAGAGAAAACCATAAGCCAAAAAAATACATGCACCCCCAGTGTTCATATAAGCACTACTTACAACAACCAGGACATGGAAGCAACTTAAATGCCCATTAACAGAGGAATGGATAAAGAAGATGTGGTACATATACAGAATGGAATATTACTCAGCCACTAAAAAGAACCAAATAATGCCATTTGCAGCAACATGGATGGACCTAGAGATTATCATAGTGAGTGAAGTAAGTGAATGAATGAGAAACATCATATGATATCACTTACATGAAATCTGAAAAGATGTACAAATGAACTTATTTACAAAATAGAAACTGACTCACAAACATGGAAAACAAACTTATACTTACCAAAAGGGAAAAGTGGAAGGATAAATAGGAGTTTGGAATTAACATAAACACACTAATATACATAAAAAATATAGCCAACAAGGTCCTACTGTATAGCATAGGGAACTCTGCTCCATATTCTTTAATAACCTATATGAGAAAAGAACCTGAAAAAGAATGGATATAGGTATTTGTATAACTGAATCACTTTGCCATATACCTGAAACTAACACAACATTATAAATCAACTATACACTAATATAAAAGAAAAAAGAATTATACAAACACATGCTTAACTGATGTGGAGATGCTATATCCTATGATGCTGCAATAAACTAAGCAACTGTTCCTTGAAAGAGACACCAAGTTTTGTTCAACTTCTGGTATATAACAGCATCTCTAGCACATAGTAAGTACTCAAGACATATTAATAAATAAATAAATGGATGAAGATCTCTAATATTTTCAGTGTTCTATCAATCTGAAATAACAAGCATTGCAGGTAGTCTAGATTTTGGACATCTGGAATAATTCTAAGAGCTAATCTTTCTTGTAAGTTTTTGTTGATCAAGCCTCAACCAACAATTCCTATCAAACACAAGGATTCATCTTGGGAACCCAAAAACTTCATGAATCTACCCCCAGTGAACACATGCACCAGAGTGCTGGAGAATCTACTTATAAATCCATATAACACCATGAATGCAATGAAACTAGTATTCACTAATGAGTCTTTTAATTTAAAAGACAATGGGCAGTAGAGATAGAGGTTGGATTTTAATAGTCTATTCAGGACTCTCCAAAGGAACTGTTTGGATTATACAGAAAGGTTTATTAGTCAATCTGATCTTGTCATCTGCATTATCAGAAAGGTAAACAAAAAATATTTCAAAAAAGTAAGATAAATCAGGTTGTCAGTCTGTCAGTATTCACAAGAAATGGGATTATTTTCTCAAATAAAATCAACATGTTAAAAAAGATCCTAGGGCAATACACCAGAATTTTTTGTGGAACTCTCTCTCCAGTATAATCACTAAGACAATTCATTGATCAGATGTCTAAGTTGAGGATTTGAATATTCTAACTCCAAAATCTAACGGTGAAGTCTGTTATATTACACAGATACAGCTTCAGTGAGCCTTTAGCACTCTGGGTATTGTGCATGTCCTCTAGTAATTCATCATCTGTGAATCTTGAGGGATTGGCTTTCACTGGGATTTGAAGTCTAGACTATTAGTGTGAGTAATGCTACAAATGAACAACCGTGGACCTAAGAACAATCAAGCTCAGTGGTGTGAAATGTAAAGAATCAAGAAAGCAGTCATGCTCAGCTGAGTGAAGTGAAGCAAAGGCACAAATAGGAGAGCAACTGGATAACAAACCTGAGGAAATGAAGAGTGACCTCCACGGTTCCAGACTGCTTCCACATACTTTCCTTCTGCCAGGCCCAGAGAAGAAGGGCTCAAATTAAATCACACACCAACATAAGATGTCAAGTGTCTTAGCTCCTAATTGCCAGGAAAAAAAAAGACAAAGAAATAAGAGTCTACAAAGAGTCCGCATATTGGTAAGCTATATTCCTTGTTAAAAATCAAGATCTACCTATGAATAGGGTGGGTTTATTGTCTGGAGTAATAATTCGTTAGTGGGCTCACAATATTATTTAATAATCTTCACAAGGGCACAATGGCTAACACAAAATATTGCTTCTTGAAGTGTTAAAATATTAATAGCAAAAGCAAAAATACTCAAAGCAAATAAAAAACAATATGACTTCCTAATTTCACTGAAATGAATGTGTTATGTACATGGCAGATTTTCTTGGCAAAAAGAATTTTTTTTCTTATCACCCAATTCAAATATTAAGGATGTGGAAAAATATATTTTTTTATTTTAAAAATGAACAGAAAATGTCTGGCCCTGACATTCAAAGAAGCAATAAGTCAGGATTCTAATGCATTGCTAGTTTAATGAAAACATCAAAAGTGATATGAAAAATATAATGTGTCTTGCCTGAGAGAAAAATAAAGTGAAATTGTAATCAGTTGCTAAAACTTAATCAATACAATAACATTGCAAAGTTTCTAGAGAGTGTTTTCTGTAATGAAAGTTTTGAGGTCACTAAGTTGTGGGTTTCTCTGAATTACATCATCAGATCCTCTCAGAAATGATGTTTATCATTGTCATCACCATAAACACAAACCCAGTAATTAAAATATTTGTGGATATGTTGACCATTAAAAGAGTCAAAAAACAGTCTCATTTTCATGTTTCCCTCATATCCTAAAACAATGCCAGTTTGGTGATTCAGCATGTTAGAAAGGGGGTTATATCATATTCCTAAATGTTTGATTCCATGAAGACCCATAAAGGCAATCATGGGTCACCCCTTTCTCTGTCCTTCAGGAAAAAAAAACAAACAGTTTGTAATCCTGAGGAAGGTCATGAATCCAATTTTAATACTCCTGGTTCTCCTAGTTAAAAATGGACTTTGCTTGAGAAAAAAAGTTCCTTTAAAAAAGCCAGTAATTTTCATTTATAATCTTCATATGTGGTGATGCTATCACAACAGGTAGCATTTTGAAACAAGGTTAAAAGGAGGTGGCTTGCAAAACTTATTTCTCCTTGCTCCAACAACTCTAATTCTTAAGTAATTCCTTTCCATGAAACTTCCTTAAACTAGCTCACGGCTTCAATGTTACCTTCTCCAAGAAAAATCCAAGTTCAAATTTCTTAACTACTGAAGAAGCAAAGCTCAAAGAACCAATAACAGAAGATATGGACTATTCCAGGCATAATTTGAGTATTTTTTCATTTCTGTCCCTATGTTCCATCCTATCCACCAAATCCAAATACATGTTGAGGAACCATATAACTGATGAAAATCTTATGAAAGATACCATGTTGCTAGCATGGCTGGCCCTGCTTAAGTTATGTTTTTTAAAGATTCTCTGTGGCAGAGATAAACCAGAGGCTGCACCAGTCACAAGCTGAGTGATAGAAGGCAAGTCATTTAAACTCTCAGAATCTGTTTTCTCACCTGGGAAATAAGGAAAATTCACAGAATTATTTGAGGATTAAATTAGATAGTATAGAATACAAATTAGATTGGCTATGTGAAGAGTCTAGAAAAAGCACTGGACATATGATGGCTAAAGGTTAACAATTAAATGAAACAATCTAACCCACTACTTTTCCTGAGAAGTTAATAACAATTATACAACCAAGTCGAAACACTTCTCAGAGTTAAATTCATCACCTTAAATGTTCTTATAAGAAAAAACTGGAGTGACTAAAGTTGTATTATGCACTCAATTAAGTAATTTATTAAAAAGAGTCAAAAGTATCTGAGAAAATAATCATAAAGGAAAATGAAGGTAGAAAGAATAAGAAAATAGAGGATTAAACAGATCTAAGAACTAGTTATTGGGGGAAAATAAACAATATGCAAATAAAATTCTAAAAAATTATATCAGAGTACTTATCTGGGTCTACTTAGAACAAAGTAGACATTCTCCTAGGAATACAATAATTGTTAATTAATAGATTCATCAATGTAATTCAGCACATTGATACATATTAAAGGAGAAAAACCTGTGTCATCTGAATAGAGGCTAAAATGTTCTTCTATAACCTTCAATATTCATTCATATCAATAAAAAAAGAAGACCTGAAAAATTAGTAAAATTAAATAAAAGAGGGGCTTAATTTGCTGTAAAATATATCCACAGTAAGCCTACAGCAAGCATCCTACTTCATAGGACATATTTAAAGCCTTTCTCACTAAATTCAGAAACAAAGCAGAAATAATGCATGCATAACTCCTTTCACACCTTCTACTGAACATTGTAATTATCCCAAACAATGCAATAAGATACAGACAGAAGAGGTAATAATTATAAGACAATGGATGCAAGGCACAAAATTATAATTATTAGTAAATGATATGGCTGGATTCATAAAAAGGTCAAGGAGAGTCACAGATAAAGGATTAAAATCAAAAGAACAAATGCAGCAAGTTAGTTGTGTACAATATCAACATTAAAAAAATTACATTTTTTTTCTACTAACAAAAACCAATTATATAATGCAATAAAAAATAAAAGCTACTTCTTAAGGGAATAAGAACTGTGAAGGATATAGCAATACATCTAATAAGAATTGCATCATCTTCCTAGAGAAAATTTTGTTTAAAGACCTAAATAGGAGACATGAACAATGTAGTGTGTATGGAAAGACTCTGTGTTTTATAGATATCACTTAAGCTCAAATTAATCCCTAGAGGCAAATAAATCCAATCAATTTAAATGGCTGGAATATGAAAATACAGCTCCAAAATTCACATGGAAGAGTGCCAAATGTTAAATACATTAGTTAGGATGCACTTGGCTACTAGTAACAGAAAACCCACCTAAAAAAAAGTCTAAACTGTGAAGAGGCTCTAAGTGTACATCCCGTCTATTTACAAGGCTGTTGTGTTACTTTCATATCCTGACTTCTCTATTTAATCTGGTTATGTTCAGAAGAGCATAACATTTCCAGAAGTCACACAAGAAGAAAGCAAACAGAGGCTGTATAGGGGTAGAAAAAATAATTCCACTATTCATTTTCAAAATGAGCGGGAAATACCCAGAGGTCTTCACATCTCACTGGACACATTTCATCACATGTTCAATCCTAAACTAATCACTGGCAAGCCGGAATGCAGTTGCCACAATTATTTAAAATAATTCTAACTGTATACCCCCCTAAACTTAGGATTTTAATGGTGTTCAAATCCCCAGAAGTACATCATTGCCCAGAACCTGAAAATGAACTAAAGTTCTATTAGCAAAACAGAATGAATGGAGAAGATGACCACTGGGTAGGCAGTTTTACAAAATGTATTCAGAATATACGTAGAATCCATTCAACCAATTTAACATTTACAAACATAAGCAAAAATACAAATAGGCAATTTACAAACAAATAAGGAAATACAAATGTCAAATAAGCATGTGAAAATATGGTCAATTTTACTAAGTGTTCATAGAAATGCAAATTAATACCATGACATGCCATCCCTTTCCATTAGATCAGGAGTTAGCAAGCTCTCTGTTAAAGGGATAGATATTAAATATTTTAGGCTCTGTGGCAAAGTGAAGGCTACTTTGTAGTTATGTATACAACTATTTTGGAGAAGGCAATGGCAACCCACTCCAGTATTCTTGCCTGGAGAATCCCAGGGACGGGGGAGCCTGGTGGGCTGCTGTCTATGGGATCACACAGAGTCGGACATGACTGAAGTGACTTAGCAGCAGTAGCAGCAGCAGCATACAACTATTTTAAATGTAACCATTTAAACATTTTTAAACCATTACTAGTTTACAGATTTATAATAAATGATAGTGGGTCAACTCCTTCTTTAAACAAATTTTTAAAAGCTTAATAATAGCAAGTGATAATGAAATGTAAGTAAGAGTGCCCTGTAATTGGGAAGGTTTATTGGTGCAACGGCTATGGAGAATGATATGGTATTACTTATGAAAAATAAAAATGTTCACACCCTATAACCCAGTATTTTCACTATTGGATATTCCTCCTAGAGAAGCAGTTGCACATACACACAAGAAAGCATGTGCAAAATGTTTACTGTATCATGATGTACTTTATGAAACACTGGAAAAATCTAAGTGTCCATCATCAGAAAATGGCTAAATAATCTGACTGGGATATATTTGTGTTATTTTTCTAAATGTATCAGCAACTAAAAACAAAAAACAACCAGCTCTATACAAGTATGGAAAAATGCTGAAGACATACTGATAACTCTCTAAAGAAAATTATAGAACATACAAAAGAAACATAAAATAATTTTATGCTAAGAATGCATAAAATAATAGTTATCTACTTTCTATAGGATAAAAAATGAGAGCCATAGGTATAGGGGATATGTTTGGAGTGACAGGCTAAACCCATAACTCTCATACTTTCAAGCAGTAGGAAGAGACCAGGTTCTAAGAATGCTTCCAGGGCTGCTGTATTTCTGGGGGGTTTGATATTTTATAAGAAGAAAGTATTCATACTTCATTTGTTTTTAATTAAAAATTTAAAAGCATATATAAAACATTTTGAGAACTGACACAGAAAAGTGAGAAAATATTCAGCTATAATAAGTTTAAATATCATAGCTAAAAATTCTATGTGTACATTAAAACATATATAGGTTCTGAAATACGATTTGAGAGTAAAATTCACTAAACATTTGGAATCCCAATATGCAAAGTTCAAAATTTAATGTCAATGAATGAACGGTTCTGATCTCCAAGAGTTGAACATAAGTCACTAGGGCTTTCCAACTAAGTACATTTATTTCATACTTAAGATAATGAAGGGGCTTATGACATGCCACCTCAAAATATGCCACTTTGGCATACTGAATATTTTGAACTGAGACACCTGAGAAAGAACAAACACAGGAAGAGTTTGCCCTTCCTACCAAAAATAGGTCATAAAACGTCGCATGAGAAGGATGCCTTCCTGGTACCAAAAAGAATAGAGAATAACGTCCTGTTAATCAGAAACAGGGAGCCAGTGCTAAAATGGTTCTGCATAAACAAGCTTATTAGTAGTAAAATAACCCTGATAATCTATTGGTTTTTGTCTTACCCTCATAAGTATCTCTTAGTCACTTCCCCACAATTTGTTGCCTCTACCGAGCCCAAATCTTTAAGATCTGGAAAATACCATTATTTTATTAACAAATAACTACTCTATTCTCACTCTGGAGCATTTCTGATGATGGGGATACAGCAGAAAACAAAGATATAGTAAAAGGTAAACTTTCTTATGTTGCAGCATTGTTTATACTCATTCCCTCTTAAAGATTTTTTTTTTAATTTAAACAAAATCTTGAACTTTTTATTCTGTATTGGGGTATAGCTGATTAACAATGTTATGATAATTTCAGGTGAACAGCAAAGCGAGTCAGCCATACATATACAAGGACCCATTCTCCCCCAAACCTCCTTCACCTCCAGGCTGCCACATAACGTTGAGTAGAGTTCCACGTGCTATAAAGTAGATCCACGCTGGTTATCCATTTTATATACAGTCGTGTGTACATGTTCATCCAAAACTTCTATGATTTTTAACTACCCTGTTCAAATATGATTAAAGCCTGCCCTCAGGCTGAAGGCCACAAAATAGAATCTGACCCATTAGATCCTTCCCCCCTCCATGTAATTCAGACTACCCTGTAGTAAAAGCTTAACTCAAAAGAGACTTGCTAACAGGTTTTTCTGTTCTTGGTTTGGCTGAGTGATGCAAGGACATGGAACTGATTCTTCTTGAAAAGTTCTTGGAAATTTATAATTTTGCATAAAGGATTTTCCTCTTGTGTACTTTTGAACCTAAAAGCCATAGTACTAGTAATGTAGTTAAATGTAGGAGAGGTAACATCTCATTTAAATATTCTAATTCATATATTCCCGTTTAGAAATAGTTATTAATGGACATGTACTGGAAAACATGGTATAGAACTTATAAGAAGGAAATAAAAGTGATACTGTTATGAAAAAATAGGTCACCTTACTGTGTGAAGAGGCTAAGTAGTGTATTCCCTCCTTATCACAGAGACAAGAAAACTATGGTAGCAGTAGTAAGGATTTCATTTGTCCAGGAAAAGAAAACAAATCTCATTTGATTAAAACTAACAGTTCTGAAAAAATTATTATCTAGCCTTTCTGATAATCTCAATTCTCCAATGATAGAAAAAAAATGGCTAAGAACTACCACTCTAGACCTAATTACAACCAGGAGAGGTATTATTTAGTGATAGGGAAGTGATAAAAAATCTTGGAAAAAATAAATCTTGTCATCTTAAATCATAATACCTATAGTATACAGTGTTGGGCAAAGCCTATAAAAATAGCCCACAGAGACAGATAGATATATTTCAAAAATAATACCATAATTCATGGTTCCATTGTACATGGTTCTAAGCATGATGCTTGACTCAAGATAGTCAAAAAGCCCTTACTGATGCAATTCCAGTTACAGAATGGCAAATCATCTTAAGTAAAAGAAATAAAAAGGAAATGCATCCAGTAAGCATATGTCCCAAGAATGGAAAAAAATAACTAATAACTGAGGATATATATGAAATCATGGCATTATGGAGCCTAAGTCCAAAGAAAGTGGACTTAGAGTTGTTCAGTGTTAAGGACAACAAAGACTTTAAAAAAATATAATTTCACAAATAAGGCAAACAAGGGAGGGCCAAGACCACTGCAAGGGACAAAAGGTGTTAAATTGAAGTTTGGCAGAAAGAAAACAGAACATCTAAATTCCTGCTTTTGCTTCTGATTTCTCTGCCAAGTATAGAACAAGCATTCCTAAGGGAATACAAAATCCAAGGGTAGTAAAGTTGTTTTTATATGAATTCAACTCATTTGGCTTAGATGAATTGTATCCCAAGGCTCTAAGAGAATTTATAAGTGAAATCATCCTTGTTTTATGGGAAATCTTAAAGAAGGGCAAAGGAAACAGAAAACTGGAAGGAAGCCAACATCAGCCCCACTTTCAAGTGGAAAATGACAGGTCTGGCAAACAAACCACTGGATACAAGGATGGATTGCTAAAGGAATGGGTGGTGAGTACCTAGAGGAGATGGCAGTCATCATAAAATGTCTAAGAATGTCTTGTCACATTCTACTTAATGTTTTGCTCTGAGACGATTACAGGACTTGTCTAACATGAGAATGTAGGACACAAAGTTTACGGGAACTTCCGCAAGCCTGCTAACAATCAGATAGTTTTCTTTTTAGATACTTTAGCATAGAATGGAGAACTATGGATTGAATGCTAAAAGAGATTATCAAATTAGTAACTGGAGGGTGTATTTTAGGAAAAGAGTAGTTGGACTGTGAAGAAGGCTGAGCGCCAAAGAATTGATGCTTTTGAATTGTGGTGTTGGAGAAGACTCTTGAGAGTCCCTTGGACTGCAAGGAGATCCAACCAGTCCATTCTGAAGGAGATCAGTCCTGGGTGTTCTTTGGAAGGAATGATGCTAAAGCTGAAACTCCAGTACTTTGGCCACCTCATGCGAAGAGTTGCCTCATTGGAAAAGACTCTGATGCTGGGAGGGATTGGGGGCAGGAGGAGAAGGGGACGACAGAGGATGAGATGGCTGGATGGCATCACTGACTCGATGGACGTGAGTCTGAGTGAACTCCGGGAGTTGGTGATGGACAGGGAGGCCTGGCGTGCTGCGATTCATGGGGTTGCAAAGAGTCAGACATGACTGAGTGACTGATCTGATCTCTGATCTGAGTGATTTGGGTAGTAATGAGTTGGTGTCCACCCACAAAGTAATGTTGACAAGTGTTAAGGGTTTAACTGTCTGCCCCACCAAAATAAGCCGAAGTCCTAGTCCCTGTACCTAGGAATGTGACCTTATTTGGAAATAGGGTATTTACTATTGTAATCAAGTTAATATAAGATCATTAGAGTAGGCCATAACACAATATGTCTGCTGTCCTTATGTTGTTGCTGTTCAGCTGCTAAGTCAAACTTTTTTTGCAACTCCATGAACTACAGCATGCCAGGTTTCCCTGGCCTTCACTGTCTCCCAGAGTTTGATCAAACTCATGTCCGTTGAGTCAGTGATGCTACCTACTATCTCATCCTCTGCCGCCCCCTTGTCCTATTGCCCTCAACCTTTCCCAACACCAGGGTGTTTTCCAATGAGTTGGCTCTTCGCATCTGGTGGCCAAAGTACTGGAGCTTCAGCTTCAGCATGAGAAGCATTTAATACTGAGTGAAGACAGAGATACACAGGACCAACACCATGTAAAAATGGAGACAGAGACTGAAATGCTACACCTGCAAGGTAATGCATGCCAAGGCTTGCCTGCAAACCAGCAGAAACTAGGACGAGGCAAGGAAGGATTCTTCTCTACCAGCTTCAGACAGAGCATGGCCCAGTCAACACATCATTTCAGACATCTAGTACTCAGAACTGTGAGAGCATAGACTTCTGCTGTCTAGGTCACCCAGGGGGTGGTATTTTGTTACAGCATCCCTAGGAAACTAATCACAGGTGTATCCCAGAATTGGGAGCCTGATTCTGACTCTGTCCATTCAACATTCCAAAAAGAACTGTGAAGATAATAGACATGCTAAAAAGGCTACTGAATAAACGTTGTAAGAATAAAAACGTACTTAAATAAAAATAATAACGTAACCCATTTAAGGGTGTTTCATCACCATTTAAAAATAGAACTACACAAGTACATGCAGAATTTACATTTCCAAGTTTTTCTTACCCAGGAATTCAAGAAAAGTCATTTTTTCTCTTAATAAATTAATGATGGATCTTTCCACCATTCTAACAACCAGAACTGGCATAGAATGTTTCATTCCAAATACAATGCATTAAAGAAGCTTGAAAAATGAGTCCCAGTTCCGAGGAAAGTGATCAAAAGAAATGATTTCAAAATCATGCCATATCAAAGTTTAAAAAAAGTGACAAAGTGACAGAGTTTAGTGTAGAGAAGACATGACTCAAAGCAGATACCACACTGCCTACAAACACTGAAGCAGCACCAGACGGTTTCTCCGTAACCTCAGGAGGCCTTACTAGTTTTCAAGGACTCTCACATTTCTTATTACTAAGGTGCAACAAGCAGTGTGCTACCTGCAGTTTATATCAATAATTAAAGTGTCACATTGTGGCTAATCACATAAATGCAATTTTCAATTAATCCCGAGACACCTTTCCCCACACATCCTAACATCCCTGAAATTAGCAGAGGTCTTAAACAATCAAAGATTGACAGGTTATAGTCATAAAGGAGTTTTCATCAACTGTGCGTGGACAAACTCACGCATAGCTTCGCTGTTCAGTTGAGAAATGTGCATTGCCGAGGCATCACCTGCCGAGTTCCACTGTCATTTAAAATGATTTCAGAAATACTCTACTTTGATTTAACAATGAAATGAAACTCTTGCATATGAAGAAAGGCATGGGAACAGAGCAAAAATGTGTATGATTGAAGAGCGAATATTAATTAGTAAAGGAAATATTAATCTTGGAAGGTATAATTGCAATTCCGTGGTTTTTTTGCAATGGAACAATCAAATTCTTTACTAGATTTAGGAAAATATGAAGCATGTTGGTATGTTTTGTAACCGATTTACATGCAAAAAAATTGCCTATCTCTTGGTAAGAGATACAATTAAAAGCAAGATGTACTGGCTGTATTTATTAGAATAGCTGAAAGAATATTCCAAACAAAAAGAGGCTGGTGTGATCCTTCCATGCCTCAAACAGCATACTAAGGCACTATATCGTAGTTTAATTGGTAGTATTTTTGTTCTAAGTGATATGTAACTAATGATACATTTTATGATTTATAATCATAGACAATAAAATATGACACTTTTTATTTATACAGAACTTGTAATTTACAAAGCATTCTCATGAATATCATTTTAGTTGACCTCAATAGATACATGAAATAAGCAGTCTATTTTTTTACAACCATTTAGGCTCAGAGGGTAAAGAATCTGCCTTTGCAGGAGACACATCTGACATGCAGGCCTGATCCCTGGGTCAGGAAGATACCCTGGAGAAGGAAGTAGCAACCGACTTCTGTATTCTTGCCTGGAGAATCTCATGGACAGAGGAGCCTGGCAGGATATAGTCCAAAATGTTGCGAAGAATCAGACAGGACTTCCTGTTTACAGAGAGAGTGTAATGGCCATGTGCAAATTACCAGATCATAATCTTAAAGCTAGAGGAGACTTTAAGACTTCCTGAAGACAGGAAGTCTTCATCATATAAATGGTAGTTTATAGAATATAGAAATCAGGGACTTAAGATCATAATCTTAAAGCTAGAGGAGACTTTAAGACTTCCTGAAGACAGGAAGTCTTCATCATATAAATGGTAGTTTATAGAATATAGAAATCAGGGACTTCACTGGTAATGGTTAAGACTCCAAGCCTCCAATGCACGGGGCATGGGTTTCTTCCATGATTGAAATTAAGATCCCAGATGGTACACAGTGTGACCAAAATAAATAAATATATAGAAATAATAATAAGTGGCATTTATTTAATTTACCCTTGTACTTATGTGTTAATATAAACCCTGTTTTGTATACTTGGGCCCTTATTGAAAATTAGACAAAAATAAAGAAGGGTCAATGTCATTAAGAATTAAAACTATAAAGCATGGTGTTCACATATACATCACTCAGTGGGTACTTTGCTTTGAGTTGTAATAATATGATGCATGTTCTCAGATGCTTCCAGTGAAACAGTGGGGACAGATTATAGTTTAACTAAATGAGTGTTAAATCACAGAAGCAGCACACAGGTTCTGAGTCTGCAGGAGGAGAATACTGAAGTTGTGAAAAAAAAAAAAAGAATCAGATAGGACTGAGTGACTAAACACACAACAGAGGAGAAAACTAAGCTCAATAGTTAATTAATTTGCTTATGGTCACATGTTTAACACATGGCAAAACTGAAACTAGGGTCAAAGACTCCTAATTCCTATTTCAGGGCTTTTTCTATTTAAAAAAAAATGATGCATTCATTTTTTTTCCTGGATATATTTATGTAAGTTAAAATCCAATGAAGATAACTTCTATAATATATAAAAATTCTTACTTTGCCTTTCAATAACCAAAAAATAAAAACAAAAATCTAGTGAAGAATTTATCTTTTCCAAATCATTTTCTCTTTTTACCTAGCACAAAGATAGGCTCAGAACATATAACTTCTGCAGGAAGTTGCTGCAAGTGATACAAACAAAAAAACCCAACTCTCTCTCCTGGGAAAGAATGAATAGCTTTGCCATTTTACCTCCACTAAAAATAATATAATTCTGAAATTAAATATTATTAACAAGATTTCATAATCTAGGCTTACACAAATGCATGACTACAACCAAACAGAATATGTAATTTCCGAATATCTGTCTGTCCTTTGAGGCAAATATTAACCTCTAACATACCTCCTTGACATAAAGCATACAAAATATTCTGATTCTTGGATTTAAAATGTTAAAGAACCATGGTGTATTAAAGTTTTGGATATTATCACAAATCTCACTTAATCATCTTATTCATACTATATCTTAATCTTGACAACAATCCTGTGAAATATTATCGCCATCACCAACACCACCATTATTATCATCAACATCATTATGAAATCATCATCACCATTATTACACTATTACCATCACCACACCACTGTCACTGCCGCTGGACAGAGGAAGAGACCGAGGCTCAGAGTAATAATAATTGTAACCAAAGTCACTCTGCCAACAAGTGGATTGTTTCTACCTTTTGGCTACCATGCATAATGGTGCTATGAATACTGGTGTCCAAGCATCTGTCTGAGTTCCTGCTTTTTATTCTTCCAATTATGTATCTAAGAGTGGAATTGCTGGATCATACGGTGGTTCTATGTTTAACTCTTTGAAGAACTGCCAAACTATTTTCCACAACAGCTGTACCATTTTTATATTCCCGCTAGCAAAGCACAAGGGTTTGAATTTCTCCATATCCTCTCGAATACTTATATTTTCTGGGTTTTGTTTTTCTTGATAATAGCTATCCTGATGGACACGAAGTGGTATCCCACTGTGGCCACTGTCCATTTTTAAAGAGGTCACTTTTCTTTTTTCAGATCATGTTTGTTGAGTTGTAAAAGTTCTTTATATATTCTAGATATTCTTTTTAATCAAACAACATCTGTCACATACTGATAATGCCCAACATAAGACTGATATGACAGAATTCCCTACAGTGGCTTCCATTTCAACATTACCATAGAACTACATGTTTAAAGGGGAAGTCACATGTTGGGTGAGACACATTTTTACTAAGTTTACTAAACAACCATGGTGTGTCTATGGTCAGCATTTAGAACAAATGCAGCCGCAGTTCCCACTGTGGCTCTGTGTGCACACTGTACTCCCTCATGTGTGAATTTTCATTTTTTAAGATCTGCTACTTTAAGAGCCCAGAAATTACTTTAAAATTCACAGTAGATTAGAAGCAGACATTTGGTTATTAATGAAGAGCTCTGAGATGACAATTTTGTAAAACCATAGGGTGGTGGGAAATGGTGTTTTATTAAATGCTGCAAAACCTCTAGGTACAAAATGGGCAGGGGTCGGGGGTGGGGACTGTCTCTGTGAGCGGGTAAATGATGCTTTTCCATTTCCTTATCTTAGGACGTGTCAGGGCAGTGCTAAGGAGTCCCATTCAAATTCAGCAGCCGAGGACAGCCCAGATGGAATACAAATAGACGCAGGAGAAGTGGAGCAGGGTTAGTGAAGTGTGCAGTTGGCGAGATTGATGTCGATACTCTTCACTGCCAAGTGAAATGCCAATAATGCTTGTATAGCATTTTGTGAGGGCAATGGGAGTATCGATTCCTGAGCAATAATAAAGAATGAAGCCGCTCTCTCAGGTATAAAAATATTGGCAACTGTTACAAAGAATTGACTCATAGGAGCCCAAGTGCTGGCCTATCTTAATACAAATAATTCAGGCTTCAGACGGGATTTCAAGAGCAGCCAGGCATGGTTCTCAGGCACTGACTCTACTATTAATTTACCTGAGGCTTTCACGGGCCTCCCAGCCAATGAGTCAATTGGTCTTAGTAGAGCAGGATCTAAATGGATTCCTGAGGTCTCACTGAGGGTTGAGAGAAAACAACAAAAATGAAGAAAGAAAGGAAGTAAAAACAAAGACTGTAAAATTTTTACACATACATTTTTAAAGTTACAGATTCTATTGGTGTTTCTTTCTGAAAATGAAGTAATGCATCCACGTGGCAACCACCTAAACAAAGAACACTATATGAGCTTTTAAACACATTTCAGTTAGAGGTTCTATTTCCAAGAAGAGTGTTTTATGCTATGGATTACAATAAGTCTCACATACTGAAACCAAAATGTAACACTTGCAAATGTACAGACCTATTACATTTAATGATATCATATAGTTGGCAAGAAAACTTACAAACATTCTAAGTTTATGTAGAACTGGAAAATTGGCTGGAGAAGAGATACAATATTCCACTCCCACAGTCACCCACTCCTAAATCAGAGTGACCTCTCAGAGAAATAAAAATAAATCATCACCACTGGGACACCTAAATGTCTTAACAGCTTTTGCAGATGGTAAAAAAGATCTTGGTCTCATATGAACTCAGTACCTGGCCTAGGGATTAGAAACCTATTTGAAACAATGAATCTTTAAAATACAGAACCATGAGCAATGGATAATTTTTAATAACTGTATGTATATATAAATGTATATGTGTGTATATATATGCACACACATATACACTTATATATGTATGTGTGTGTGTATATATATTATATATATATATAATATATGTACACACTTATAAAAACTGGTTTGGGCCCAATTATCTATCCCTATAGGAGAAAGGTATTTTGAGAGTTAGAAAAAAAAAGATTGGCCCTTAAAATTTATCCTTTCTCAGATGGTTTTTGGTTTTTCCCAAACTTGGTAATGTGCAAGTAGTTTGTATTTTTTAGTTTTGTATTTGTTTTGTTTGTTTGCTAGTCTGCTAATGATCACTCCTAAGAACACATGTGCAAAAACAACTGTACTCAAAATTAATTTTGAAAAAAGAACATGTGCAAAGTGAGAATTAACATACACTGAACTGAGAAAGTGATAAGCTGATACAAGCTCCATGTGAATCATATCAGGCACTGGGAGCTAAGTCAGCTTGTGAAATAACCCACATTGGCTTAAAGTGAGTTCTGCAGAAGAACAGATTTCCCTAATATAGTTTAAAAGCCTCTGGCCAAGGCAGACTCTTTTAAATGCCCAAAGTTGTTGTCCAAGGTAAAGGAAACAGCTATTGTCTCTTGTTGCTGGTAGGAATGGTGTAATTTCCCCACAGGCAACATCTCACAAAGTTTTAACAGGTTGCTTAATACAATTCTGAAGCTGTACATATAAACATGGATTTCACAATGATTCAACCATGAGATTGTTCACAGCTGTGTTATTTATAACACTGAAAAATTGAAGGAAAAATACCTAAATGTCAACAACAGGAAACTGAGCAATTTTAAGTGAAACAGGCTTCAACACTTACTTAAAAAGGAGGAAGATCTATAGCCACTATGACTGACTCTGCAGGTTACTCACTGTCAATATTATCTCACCTCATAAGATGAATAAACTCTTGAATGTGTTAATCCAGCCACCCCTCACCCATGTAACTCAGAAAAGTTGACCCTCTGTCCAGTTCCAGGGAGTGATCATCCTTAGTATAAGCCAGCCAGATTCATCTCTTAACCTTTAAGAATGATGAAAGAAATAAATTTCTTTACTGCTTAGGACAGTTTGCCTTGAAACTTTCTGCTATCAACAGATTATCATGTTTATAATAGCATAACCATATTTATGCTATAAAACATATAATAGTTAAATGCATCCTCAATAATAGTTCTTTTTAATATATTTCTTTCAATACCAAGAATACAAAACAGTATATATCCTCTGACTCTCCTTTTGTAATCAAATGTTATACAAATATAATCCAAAATACTGATTATCTTGCAGAGTGATAGTGATATGATACATGACTTTATGTGTGTGTGTCTATGTACTATAAATTTACTATTTCAAATATGTATTGTAATT
The DNA here is from genome assembly GCF_055505025.1 of Bos grunniens. NCBI lineage: Eukaryota > Metazoa > Chordata > Mammalia > Artiodactyla > Bovidae > Bos > Bos grunniens. The sequence continues at coordinate 55,755,826 of NC_141172.1, forward strand.
GAAATAAGAAGAAAAGCAATTTTTAAAATCCCTACCATGATTAGTTAACAAATAATTTGCTGGTTATATTTGCTTATCCGGTTCTATAGCAACTAAGAATCAGAGATTTCTAGCTATATTTTAAAGAAAAAGATAATAAGGTTCAAAAAAAATCAAATTTTGCTTCCATAGCAGCAGGTATCATTTAGAATTAGGTACCCCACTGAAGTCTTGGTCTGTGCAGCAGATACCAGATGAGAAGATACATATTATCTAAAATTGAAAACATTGTCCTGTTGCTATTTTGATATAATAATATAGCTTCATTATTTCATTAATTTATTAAAAACATTTATTGAGCATCTGTTGTGTTCCAGGCAACATGCTAGCTAGGCAGAGAGATGATAAAGATGAATGAAAAATGGTCTCCTCCCTGCAGAAGCTCACAGTCAAAAGGGCAAAACAGGCATGTAAATGTTTACAGAATAGTAAGATATTGTTGAAACAGAGGCATGAGAAAAGTAAGTGGAAACACGAAGAAGAAAGTGATTAGTTCTAATTATGCAACAGGGAAGACATGCAAAGACAACAGCATTAGATCTGGGTTTTAAATAATTAGTAGAAACTACCCATGGATTGGAGGAAGTAATCCCACCAAAGACAAAACAAAGTACGGTTATATATAGGGTGTCCTGTGAAAGTCCAATAGGTTGATTTGACTGCAATATGTCAAATGTAGTGGATAATAGGAAAAGAAGTTGAAAAAATAAAATGTGTATCCATTTAATCTTTAGGCAATGGGGTACTTCCAAAGGTTTCTGAAGCAAGTAAATGACATGACAATACCTCTGTCTTAACATTGGAAGGTAATCTGAAGGAAAATGTGAATGCAGAGTGTTTTCCGGGGGAGATACCACAATAGTCCAGGTAAGATATTTATAATGAGAATGTAAACTGGGGCAGCAATAACAAAACTGGAGATGAATATAGAAGGAAGGGAGGTATTAAAGGTAGAATTGATGTTGTGTGGTGGCAACTAAGGTGGAGAGCAAGAACTAATGATTCCAACTTGCTAACTCAAGGACTAAGAAGATTGTAAGGATCTTAAATCAAAAAGGAAACACAAAAGGAGATGACTTGGAAGGGAAAAAATGTAATAAGCCTGGTTTTCGAAAGCAGTGACTAAATTCCTGAGGGACAGCAGGTAAAAATGGCTCACAAGAATTTGATAACATCTTTAATGATTTAGTTTCCCTCTTTCTCAAATGAAGAGCTGTATCTACAAATTATATCCAAGTTTTAAAATATCATTTAAGAGGAGATATATAAAAATTCTTCTTGACACTAGTCTAAAGCAGCAGCAGGGAAAAAAGGCCACTTATTTTAGGAATGGAATGAGGAAAAATCTACAGGGATTTATCAAAACCCAAAGCCTATTCCCAGTTTGAGAATGAAGTTTGAATTTACAATACTCATCTGCTCTGTAAAACACAAGCTATAACATTAACGTAACACTTTCTACAGGGTCATTGGAATGCCTGCAGCTCTGACAAAACCAAAACCAACCTCCTCTGAAGAAACGCTTTCACATCTCGGAGTTCATGAGATTCCTCCAGAATTGTTACCCCACTTGCATAATTGTAATCAATAAAAATTTACAATCAAGTAAGCACTAGAGGGAAAACCTAAAATAGAAGAAGAAAACAGATAAATAAGTATCCTCAAGTGTTTGAAATAAAAGAATAATTGGAAAATGATTATAAAGATACATAGGTAGATAAGAGACAAATAAAAAACCTAGAACACATGAGGAAAGATTAGAACACTATAATAATGAATAGACTTGAAACAGAACTACAGTGAAGAGACTGCCATTGAAATTACCCTCACTTTCATAGATATGTCAGAGTAAGTTAAACTGTGAGTGATGAAGTACAAAACTGAATTATAATGGGAGTAATATCAAAATTTGGGGGAAGGAGCTAAAGTCATATTTAGCAGAATATTTATAGTCCTGGTATTACATATTAGTAAGCAAGGAAGAATTAAATATTATCTTAGTTAAATTATCAACACAAGATGTTTGAAAAGTAAGTAAACCTAAGGAAAGTAAAAGAATTAAAGGCAACATAGGAATTAATGAATAGGACAAACAATAGAAAGAATCACAAAAAATATTTTTTAATGAAAGCAACAACAAAATGATAACCACTAACATAAGTAGTGTAAAGCATATACTCTGAAAACTAAAAAATATTGTCAAAAAAAGTAGAGAGGATCTGACAAATGGAAAGACATCACACATTCATGGATAGAAAGACTCAGTATGGTTAAGATGGTAGTACTCCTCAATTAATTTTATTGTCAATTGATTTTCAACGTGTTCCAAGACAATTAAATGGGGAAGGAAAATCTTTACAACAAATGGTGCTATGAAATCCACATATCCACATGCAAAAGAAAGAAAAAAAATTTGGACACCCTACATCACACCATATGTAAAAATTAACTCAAACTGTAATCAAAGATCAAAATGTAGATGCTAAAAGAATGAAATTCTTAAGGAAAAAATTGTAGGCATAAATCTTCATGACCTCGAATTAGGCAATGCTTTCCTAGGTAAGACATCAAAAGCACATGCAGCAAAAGAAACCATCACCACAACCAATTTCAGAACATTTTCATCACCCCCCAAAACAACTCCATATCCATTAGCAGTCACTCCCATTATCCCTTACCCCTTCAGGCCTAGGCAACCACCAATCTACTTTCTGTCTCTAGGACTTAATCTGGAAATTTCATATGAATAGAACCAAACAATATGTGCTGTCCTGTGCTAAGTCACTTCAGGCATGTCTGACTGTTTGCAACCCCATGGACTGTAGCCCACCAGGCTCCTCTGTCCATGAAATTCTCCAGGCAAGAACACTGGAGTGAGTAGCCATTGCATTCTCCAGGGGATCTTCCCAACCCAGGCATCAAATCTAAGTCTCCCAAGTTTCAGGCAGATTCTTTAACATCTGAGCCACCAGGGAAGCCCAAGAATTCTGGAGAGGGTTAGCCTGTCCCTTCTTCAGCTCTTCCAGACCCAAGGATTGAACCAGGATCTCCCGCATTGCAGGCGGATTGAGTTCTTTGCAAAATTCGGATTCTCTGTGGTTGCAGCTGTACTGCTCAGTGACCAAGACAGCTCTCTAGTTTTGTATCTCTGTGCCCTAGATAAATGGGAAGGGAATGGAGGGGGATGAGGCACTTGCTGGACTCATACTCATGTTGGAAACCTGAATGAATACTAGAGCTAAATCTGACACTCCTTCTAAAAGTGGAGCAGTTTGAGTTAAAATCAAAGACATGCCAAGAAAAAGAGGAATAATAGCTAATGTTTTCAACATACTTTGAAGGAAAAAAGCAGGTTAGAGAGGCAGGTACAGTATAGTACCAGTTAGGCAAATTACCTTAGTAGAGATATGTGACATATTTATTAAAATATGAAAAATTGTTATCTCCAGGTACTGGGACCTAGGATGATTTTTTTTAACTTTTTCTTTATAATGTTCTGAATTGCTTAGTTTTATTTTCAACAAGCATGTATGAGTCTTTGCAAAATAATAAAGTTATTAAAAAGTAAACTAATACAAGCCAAAGAAAAAAAAACCCAAAATAGTAGCTGAAAGTAATGACCAAATGGATCATACAATGAGGAAAATATATTGCGTGGCTGCTATGAGAGAGGTTCAGAGAAAAAGATAATTTTGTCTCAACATAATTAAACCAAATGGCTAAAAGAGTTAAGCTGTATGTTTGCCATGGAGAAGGCAATGGCACCCCACTCCAGTACTCTTACCTGGAAAATCCCATGGACAGAGAAGCTTGGTAGGCTGTAGTCCATGAGGTCACTAAGAGTCGGACACGACTGAGCGACTTCACTTTCACTTTTCACTTTCCTGCATTGGAGAAGGAAATGGCAACCCACTCCAGTGTTCTTGCCTGGAGAATCCCAGGGATGGGGGAGCCTGGTGGGCTGCCGTCTATGGGGTCGCACAGAGTCAGACACGACTGAAGTGACTTAGCAGCAGTAGCAGTATGTTTGCCAAGATCACCTCCGCGTTTGGAAATTGATAATGCTGAATGGAAACCTGAAAACTTGAGTGGTATCACATTGAGATACATTCTAATCAGAGTCGATGATGATGAGTAGAACCAATTGTTAACAAATGAATAAAACTCTAGTAAGGCGCCAATCTCTTATGATCATTACTATTCAAGTTATATCCATTACATACCTAGCATTCCAAGTTCCTATGCAATATTCAATATATCAGCAAATCTGGAAAACTCAGCAGTGGCCATAGGACTGGAAAACATAAGTTTTCATTCCAATCCCAAAGAAAGGCAATGCCAAAAAATGTTCAAACTACACTACAATTGCCCTCATTTCACATGCTAGTAAGATCATGCTCAAAATTCTTCAAGCTAGGCTTCAGTAGTACATGAACCAAGAACTTCCAGATGTACAAGCTGGGTTTAGAAAAGGCAGAGGAACCAGGGATCAAGTTGACAACATTCATTGAATCACAGAGAAAGCAAGGGAATTCCAGAAAAACATCTACCTCTGTTCCACTGAGTAAGCTAAAGCCTTTGACTGTGTGGACCTCAACAAACTGTGGAAAATTATTAAAGAGATGGGAGTAACAGATACCTCACCTATCTCCTGAGAAACATACAAACTTCTTGTGTACGGGTCAAGAAGCAACAGTTAGAACCAGACTTGGAGCAACAGACTGGTTCAAAATTGGGAAAGGAGTACGTCAAGGCTGTATATTGTCAGCCTACTTGTTTAACTTCTATGCAGTGTGTTAGTTGCTCAGTTGTATCTGACTCTCATACGGAGATGATACCACTCTAATGGCAGAAACTGAAGAGGAACTAAAGAGCCTCTTGATGAGGGTGAAAGAAGAGTGAAAAATCTGGCTTGAAACTCAACATGCATAAAACTAAGATCATAGCATCCAGTCCCATCACATCATGGCAAATCGAAGGGAGAAAAGTGGGAATAGTGACAGATTTTCTTTTCTTGGGCTCCAATCACTGTGGACTGTGACTGCTGCCAAGAAATTAAAAGATGCTTGCTCCTTGGAAGGAAAGTGATGACAGACCTAGATAGCATATTTAAAGCAGAGACATCACTTTGCTGACAAAGATTCATATAGTAAAAGCTATGTTTTTCCAAGTAGTCATTCACAGACGTGGGAGTTGGACCATAAAGAAGGCTGAGCACCAAAGAATGGTGCTTTCAAATTGTAGTGCTGGAGAAGACCCTTGAGAGTGCTTCAGACTGTAAGGAGGTCAAACCAGTCAATTCTAAAGGAAGTCAATCCTGAATATTCATTGGAAGGACTCATGCTGAAGCTCCAATACTTTGGCCACTTGATGTGAAGAACCGACTCACTGGAAAAGACCCTGATGCTGGGAAAGATTGAAGGCAAAGGGAGAAGCGAGTGGCAGAGGATGAGATGATTAGATGGCATCACCAGTTCAATTGACATAATTTTGAGCAAACTCCAGAAGATAGTGGAGGACAGAGAAGCCTGGCATGCTGTAGTCCATGGGGTTGCAAAGAGTCAGACACAACTTGGTGACTTAACAACAACATCTATTAGAGAATTCTGTTCAGGAATCATTACAATAGTTGAAATAGCATGAAAATATTACTTCCATGAATTTCATTTAGGTCCCTATATCTTAGTATTTCAATAAAATTATTTCACTCACTCAAAGTTCGTATAAGAAAATAGGGGTATTTTAACAAAATTATTTATTTCATTCTTCAGTTCCAATAAAATAGTGTGCTAATACTTCAACTACAGAGTCAATGAAGCTAGCATTGGGAAACATGGCAGCATGGAAATAAACACAAAATACCCTTATAGAGGAAAAAAGTGCTTTATAAAACTGTGTGTGTGTGTGTCAGTCACCCAGTCATGTCTGACTCTTCGCGACACCATGGACTATAGCTCTCCATGCTCCTCTGTCCATGGGGTTTTTCCAGGCAAAAATACAAGAGTGGGTTGCCATTCCCTTCTTCAAGGGATCTTCCCAACCCAGGGATTGAACCTGTGTCCCTGTGTCTCCTGTATTGGCAGACATATTTCTTACCATCTGAGCCACCAGGGATGCCCCCTATAAGACTGTTCATAGACTATTATATCATCTGTGCAAAAACAAACAGCAAATGAATAGACAGATATATCATATAATATTACATCAGAAAATATCCTTTGGAATTCATAAGAAATTATTAACAATGCTTACTTTTGAACAATAAGATAAGGCATATGGTAGTGGCCATTGGTAATGAGAAATCTCAATTTTTTTACTTTTTGCTGCCATTCACATTTTTACAATGAGAGTATATCATTTACTCAATTGAAAGAAACGAGGAAAGAAGGGAGGATGAAGCAGGGAGGAAAAGGGTCAAGTAGGAGAGAAAGGGTGGGAAGGAAGGTGGGAAGGGAGGGAAGGAAGTAGGTATAGTTATTAAAATGAACAGCAAGTTTGGATGCCAGCAAATGGAATCTAAACTGAAGAATTATAGGTAATAAAACATGCATCCCTAGGGGAAAGAACTATGGATATCAAGGAAAGTGTCACTTAATCTTGAGTACAACAAAAGAAACCTGTTGTTCAGTTGTTAAGTCATGTCTGACTCTTTGTGACCCCATGGACTGTAACAGGCCAGCCTCCTCTGTCCTCCACTATCTCCTGGAGTTTTCTCAAGTTCATGTCCATTGAGTCGGTGAGGAAGCTGACCAGAACTGTCAATTTTGATCAGGGGTTCATCACCAAGACACAAAGTCAGGTGAGCCAAACATCTAGTTATTATAAGCTAAAGTGGCAGATCCAGATTCAGCATAAGCAGCACTAAATGGTGAAAATTTGCCTCATAGGCAGATGGCCAGATCTCCTATCATCCATTACTACTGAACCAGCACCTCTTATTCTGGGTCTCTCATATGATAGCTAAAGGAAGAATAAGAAGTTCAAGCTTGGAACATGGGCTGCTTAGCCTAGCATGAGTGGAAAGCTGAAAATGGAAAACTGCATTATAGCCCCATTCAGGGATGATGTTGAATATCAGTTGTGAGGAGGAATCTTTCTAATGCACAGGGCTTCCCTGGTGGCTCAGACAGTAAAGCGTCTGTCTGCAATGCAGGAGACCCAGGTTCGATCCCTGGGTTGGGAAGATCCCCTGGAGAAGGAAATGACAGCCCACTCCAGTATTCTTGCCTGGAAAATCCCATGGATGGCAGAGCCTGGTAGGCCACTGTCCATGGGGTCGCAAAGAATCAGACACAACTGAGAGAAGGGAAGAAGAAGAAGATCAGTCATCCAATTTGGCAGATAAGAAGTATAGTCTGGAGGAGAGTATATATATGAACAAGGGCAGAATAGCTGGTTGATCAAAGACTTGAAGAAGAAGGAGCTCAAGAAGGGGCACAGAGTATCTGTAAAGAGTACAAGGATCTGGAAGTGAGGAAAAGAAATGGGAAGATTTTTATATCACATGTTAATTCTTACTGGAGAGCATTCACTGCAGAACAAGCATTAGAAAAACAAGTACACATAATGACTTGGCCAGTAGACATGAGCCAGCCTTTGCTACTTTCTACTTTAGTGCAATGGGGTCAATTCAACAAGCCTAATCTAGTTACTTTTATTGCTGAAAGCCCAATCTGCCAGTTATAAAGATCAAAAGTAAACCTCTCAAGGAGTCCACTCAGCCCTTTTGCAGCAGATTGATGTCATCAGATTCCTTTAATCCTAGAAAATTAATCTCTGACTAGAACTATCACAAACTTGGCATGAGTCCACTTTTCCTCTCTACAGGACCTCACTGAACATACCACCATGGATTTGCAGTGTGTTTGATCCACTGGTACAATGTCCTAAATAGTATCACATGGGGTCAGGGAATCTATTTTATAGATGGGCACAAGATCATAGGATTTATCACATCCCTTCATAACCCAGGAGTTTCTCCCAATAACAGCTTATGGAAGGCACAGCTAAAGCTCCAGCTTAAAATAATACCCTGCAAGGACAGGCAGCCATCCTTCCAGATGCACTGTTAGCTGTGTACAGTTCAATCATGTCTGTCTCTTTGTGACCCCATGGACTGTAACCCACCAGGCTTCTCTGTCCATGGAATTCTCCAGGCAAAAATACTGGGATGGGCAGCCATTCCCTTCTCCAGGGGATCTTCCCAACCAGGGATTGAACCTGGGTCTCCTGCATTGGCAGTAAGATTCTTTATTGTCTGAGCCACCAGGAAACCCCAAGAGGCACTACTCTCTAATAAATCCAATCCAATAAATCCAATCTCTAATAAATATCAATCAAAAGGATTGATATTTTTGGCTACAGAAGTATTTGTTGTGAGAGCTGTCTTGTGAATTGTGGGATGTTTAGCAGGATCCCTGGCTAGAAGCCAGGAACATCCCCACTGCACACTGTGACAAGCAAAATGTCTTCCAGACATTCTTATCTGTCCCTCAAGAAGACAAAATTGTCCTCAGTTAAGAACCAATGCTCTAAATGAACAGTTGTAATCTGTCCCTATAAGTAAAACAACACATTAATTCCAGGGACCAACTCGAGGAATCTGTGCCTCCTGTGCCCCAAATCTGGAATCTACGTGTTTAGAAATCTTGGCTGCCAGAGGAGAAAGATATTTACCAGAGGACACCGCAAAAATTTCCATTACATGTCAAACTATGGTTGTCATCTAGTCAACCTCTGCTTTGATATAAAAGAAAAGGCAATAAAGGAATCAAAATCATTCTGCTAGGGTAATTGACACTGATAATCAGGGGGAGGGAAAGCTTCTGTTACACAGTAGGAACCAGACATAATTAGTTTGGAAAAATGATCTACATGAATGTTTCTTGGTATTTCACCCCTTAATTTTGATGGAAAATGAACAACTTCTTCAGTCACAGCCTGAGAAGGAGCTGGTGACCAGGAGCCCAGATTCATGAACTGCATGCATTGGGTGACTCTACATGGCAAATCTGGTAGAGTCACCCAATGCATGCAGTTCATGAATCTGAGCCCCTGGTCACCAGCTCCTTCTGTAGACTGTAGAACTCTAAGGATTCTACAATAAGCAGTAGAAAAGGGAGACAGTGAATACTGGCAAGTGTGGTAGTTCATCATACTAACTGACCTCTTGTTACATCAAGAAAAGAGGCCCACCAAGTTATTGTAGCAACTTTGGAAAACAGTGTGGAGGTTCCTCAAAAAACCAAAAATAGAATAGTCATATGATCTAGCAATCCCACTCCTGAGCATATATCCAGATAAAACTTTAATTTAAAAGATACATGCACCCCAATGTTCATAGCAGCACTATTCACAATAGCCAAGACATGGAAGCAACTTAAATGTTCCTCAACAGATGAATGAATAAAGAAGATGTGGTATATACATACAATGTAATACTACTCACCCATGAAAAAGAATGAAATAATGCCATTTGGAGCAACATGAATGGACCTAGAGATTATCACTATGTAAAGTAAATCAGAAAAATACCATATATCACTTTAGGTGGAATCTAACATATGACACAAATTTACTTACATGCGAAACACAAATGGACACAGAGAACAGACTTGTATTTTCCAAGGAGGCAGGAGAGATTGGGGAGAAATTGAATGCGAGTTTGGGGGTTAGCAGATGCCAACTAGTATGTATTGCATGGATAAACAATAAGGACCTACTAATAGCACAGGGGACTATACGAAATATCCTATGATAAACCATAATGGAAAAACTATATAAAAAAGAATGTATTTATAAATATATCTGAATCACTGGTGTACAGCAGATATTAACACAATATTATAAATCAACTATCAGTTCAGTTCAGTCACTGAGTTGTGACCGACTCTTTGCAACCCAATGAACTGCAGCACACCAGGCCTCTCTGCCCATCACCAACTCCCAGAGCCTACCCAAACTCATGTCCATTGAGTTGGTGATGCCATCCCACCATCTCTTTCTCTGTTGTCCTGTTCTCCTCCTGCCCTCAGTCTTTCCAAGTATCAGGGTCTTTTCAAATGAATCAGCTCTTCACATCAGGTGGCCAAAGTATTGGAGTTTCAGCTTCAAAATCAGTCCTTCCAATGAACATCCAGGACTGATCTCCTTTAAGATAAACTGGCTGGATCTCCTTGCAGTCCAAGGGACTCTGAAGAGTCTTCTCCAACACCACAATTCAAAAGCATCAATTCTTCGGCACTCAGCTTTCTTCACAGTCCAACTCTCACATCCATACATGACTACTGGAAAAACCATAGCCTTGACTAGACAGACCTTTGTTGGCAAAGTAATATCTCTGCTTTTTAATATGCTGTCTAGGTTGGTCATAACTTTCCTTCCAAGGAGTAAGCGTCTTTTAATTTCATGGCTACAGTCACCATTTGCAGTGATTTTGGAGGCCCAAAAAATAAAGTCAGCCACTGTTTCCACTGTTTCCCCATCTATCTTCCATGAAGTGATGGGACTGGATGCCATGATCTTAGTTTTCTGAATGTTGAGCTTTAAGCCAACTTTTTCACTCTCCAATTTCACTTTCATCAAGAGGCTCTTTAGTTCTTCAGTTTCTGCCATAAGTGTGGTGTCATCTGCATACCTGAGGTTATTGATGTTTTTTCCGGCAATCTTCATCCAGCCCAGCGTTTCTCATGATGTACTCTGCATAGAAGTTTAAATAAGCAGGGTGACAATATACAGCCTTGATGTACTCCTTTTCCTAGTCTTCAATTAAAAAATAAACTAAAAGAGGTCTACCAAAATCACAGAAGAGTTTATCCCAAAAGTTTTAGCATTTAAAAAAAAAGTAGATCCAAGCAGTGCAAGGTGTGGACTGCAATGGCTACTGTGAAGTTCTGTGGAGACTTCCCACCTGGGGATTTAAGCATTTTTTTTCCCAAGCTGCTGAAAGTAGCAGCTGCCAGCTCTCAGATGAGTCTCTCTTCAGGGACTGTCTGCAGCTGAAGAGAGACCCAAGACCTCGCCAGTGTCCAGTGACTAGATGTGAAGTTTCCCATGGTAACCAAACTGCATATATTCGTGTAACTGATATTCATATTGCTAACAATAACTGATATTCATATTGCTAACAAAACTCCGAGACATCCAGTCATTGCCCCTCAGTGACACCTCAGGATATTCAAGCTCTGGGTCTTTGTTCAGAATTCTTCCTACCACCCTGTAACATCTAACTTAAAGTTCTCTTGTTTTCTCTAACCTCCCAAGAACAATCTTTTAAACTATTTGAAAGAATTCACTTGTCACATGCTCCAAGCTTAATGCTGTTTGAGAAGAAATGTTTATAATTCTATCATTTTTTTCATGGTTACTCATCTGTTTATCTTTGGCCTTTCTACAATTTGGCAATTTCTATTTTCCCAAAAAATCATCCCAGGATCTCAAACATATCTTATAGAGTTATACTTTTTTTTTCTGCATCTCTGGTTATTTCATCATTTTTCCTTTTGATTTAGTATATCGTGCTCTCTGGTTTTCTTCATTGAGCTAGCTAATGGACTGTTTATTTTATTGATTTTTCTCCTTTTCATGATTATCAATTTTGAAATTGAGTTTTTCCTCTCTTTTTAAATTATTTTCTGCTTTCATCTTGATTATTTCCTTCCTTCCACTTTCCTTTGCTTTAATTTGTTGTTCACTTTCTCATTTCTCATGCAGAACATAATTCACTTATTATATCATTTTTTTGTTCAGCAAGATGAATATTAAAGGCTTCCCGTTCTTCTCTAAGTTTTGCCTGCATGCCATAGGTCTTGAAAGTACTATTTTCATTATGATTATTTTCTTATTACTTTGTAATTTTATTTTTAAATTTAACTCTCTTATTTTACCCAAAAGTAACTAAACAGAGGAGATTTTATAAATTACAAAGTAGTAATGATATTTTTGTTGCTATTCATTTTATAATTTCTACATAAGTTGCTATATGATGAGAGACACAGGATAATAATATTTCTAATTTGTTATTTTCTCATGATAAAACATTTGGTTGATAAAAATTTTTTTATCCCATTAATCACTGCTGCAATAGCATCCTGGCTTAATTTGGCTTTTTTCTTTTTTTTTTCTGCTGTGTCCTATAATTTTATTATTTGATCTCTGGTATGATCTCTTTCCTGAGAAGGCAATGGCAGCCCACTCCAGAGTTTTTGTCTGGAGAATCCCAGGGACGGAGGAGCCTGGTGGGCTGTCGTCTATGGGGTCACACAGAGTCGGATACGACTAATGCAACTTAGCAGCAGCAGCAGCAGCATGATCTCTTTCTTCCTCTTACTCTCTCCCCCAAATTTATAAGGCATATATTCTGTTATTAAACTTCACTTTCACATTCCCATTTCTTTTCACCAACTTGAAAAGTGAACTAGAATCAACAGACTCACATTATGAAGATAAGAAAATTACCACAATGAGACTTTTGTGAGTCCATTATAATTAACATTTTATGTGATGTAGATTCTTTCAACATTTGTAACATTTAAATTTTGTTGCACAGCAGTAATTTCAAAATTGTTTTGCTTCAGTTATACATTTAATCAGGTTCATATGTTTTTCACATTTCCATGTTTTGTTTTGATTATTCTCTTGGTTGATTTTATTAACAAGTAATAGACTCATAGGAATTCCATGTATGCTATATTCTTTGAGTTTTCACACGTTTGAAAATCTCATTGTTGCCTTTCTGGAGGATGACATCTTGGTAGGGTATAATATTGTTTGATCCTGCATTTCCCCTTCCAAAATCTATAGACCTTGCTTCATTGTCTTCTGGCACTGAAGGATGCTCAGCCAGCCTTATTTTCCTTTTATAAAGATAACTTTTTATCATCTTTCTGGATAACCATATGTTTCTTTCCTTTTCTTTGAATTGTATAAGCTTTATAAGCTTAAGTCTTCATGTCAATCATTCTTGTTGATTTGTTTTTCCTTTTAAAACACACTGTGACCCTAGCTACATATTCCTATCTCCCTTAATTTCAAGCTGAGAAAATCATGGCTTTATAATATCGTTATTCACAGCTCCTGCTTATTTTCTCTTACAAATCAAATTTAGTTATTCACTCTACCTTTTGGAGGCTTATCTGGCCCAAAAGTGATGTGAAACACATCACTGTTTCACAGTGGATGTGAAACAACTTCTATGACATATTGTTAGGTTAAAAAAAAAAAGTACAAAGACTATATATAGTATGCTAACTTTTCTACAGAATTCATATGTGTATTTGCTTATATTTGCAAAAAGACACAACTTGAAGTTTGAATCAGAAACTTATGAATTTGATCACCTAGGGAGAGGGGGATAGGTGGGAGGGATAAGGGAAGGACTGTATACTTGGAATTATATTAATACTCTGCATATGCAAAGGATAGCAGCACAGTACAAGACCAAACCTGAGAATAACCACACCAAAAGAGAAGGAAGACAGCTTCACTAGACTGCATTATTCCATTACCCGGGCTTCCTCTGCTCAGCATCAAAGCATCAAGTGTGTGTGGGCTAAGTTGCTTCAGTCATGTCTGATTCTCTTTGACCCCATGGACTGCCAGGCTCCTCTGTCCACAGGATTCTCCTGGCAAAAACACTGGAGTCAGTTGCCATGCCCTTCTGCAGGTGATCTTCCCGACCCAGGGCATGAACCCATGTCTCTTATGTCTTTTGCACTGGCAGGCAGTATTTTTGCTTTACTTTACTTTACTTTTACTTTATTTTACTTTACTACTTGCGCCACCTGGGAAGCCCTCAGCATCAAGTGGGAACCCATAACTAGAAGGAGTTCTCCTCACAGGGAAGGAGAGAACAGGGTGAGTGACCAGCTTCCCAAGCCTTGTGAGGCACCACAGGAAGGACTCACCTCAGTTTCATGCCTCCCAGAGTCCAGACAAGTTGAGATGCAAGATGCAAAGAAACAAGGGGGTGAACAGGAGCTGCCAGTATTAACCATACAGTGGGAACAGAGACAGTTCCCGGCGACCTGCTCTGCAGACCACCCCAGCAGCTTTCACCGCTGAAGAAATAAATGGCCAGCACAGCACAGTTATCTCTTGTCTTTTTGATAAAAGGTATCAGAAGGGGGATTGCTAAATTGTATGACAGTCTTAACTTTTAATTTCTTAACCTCCAAACTGTTTTCCATAGTGGCTGCACAAATATAAATTCCCACCAACAGTGCACAAAGTTGCTAAGAAAGCATATCTTAAAGTTCTCACAACAACAAGAAACATAATTATATGAAGTGATGGATATGTTAACTAATCTTATTCAGTAATCATTTCACTATATATATATATATGTGTGTGTATATATATATATATATATATATATATATATGTCTCAAATTGTCATGTTGTACAACCTGAACTTATTCAATGTTATGGTCAATTATATTTCAATAAAGCTAGGGGAAATTTTATTAAGTATATCTTTAAATACACTTCCAATACTCATAACTGCCAAGATTATAGAAATATGTTGAAATTTCCAATTTTGGTGGTACTAAGAACTTTGGTCTCCCCATCTTCATTGGCAGTTCAGCAGAAAGTTAAAAGAGGCATAATAAGGGACTGTTAGCCTGATGCAATTTTAAACTAAAAGCTGCTTTAATTCTTTTTAAAGAAGCCAGTAAGGCACTCATCTCACAGGCTTGCAGAGTAATGCTCAAAATTCTCCAAGCCAGGCTTCAACAATGTGAACTGTGAACTTCCAGATGTTCAAGCTGGATTTAGAAAATTCAGAGGAACCAGGGATCAAATTGCCAACATCCGTTGGATCATTGAAAAAAGAGAGTTCCAGAAAGACATCTACTTCTGCTTTGTTGACTATGCCAAAGCCCTTGACTACATGGATCACAAAAAAACATGAAAAGTTCTTCAAGAGATGGGGATGCCAGACCACCATACCTGCCTCCTGAGAAATCTGTATGCAGGTCAAGAAGCAACAGCTAGAACCAGACATGGAACAATGGCCTGGTTCCAAACCAGGAAAGGAGTATGTCAAGGCTGTATATTGTCACCCTGCTTATTTAACTTCTATGCAGAATACATCATGCAAAATGCTGGGCTGGATGTAGCACAAGCTGGAATCAAGATTGCCATAACCTCAGATACGCAGATGACACCACCCTTATAGCAGAAAGCGAAGAGAATATAAAGAGCCTCTTGAAGAAAGTGAGAGAGGAGAGCGGAAAAGTTGGCTTGAAACTCAACATTCAGAAGACTAAGATCATGGCATCTGGTCCCATTATTTCATGACAAATAGATGGGGAAACAATAGAAACAGTGAGAGACTATTTTCTTGGGCTCCAAAATCACTGCAGATGGTGACTGCAGCCATGAAATTAAAAGACACTCCTTGAAAGGAAAGTTATGACCAACCTAGACAGCATATTAAAAAGCAGAGACATTACTTTGCCAATAAAGGTCCATCTCATCAAGGCTACTGTTTGTCCTGTAGTCATGTATAGATGTGAGAGTTGGACTGTGAGGAAAGCTGAGCGCAGAATTGATGCTTTTGAATTGTGGTGTTGGGGAAGACTCTTGAGAGTTTCTTGGACTGCAAGGAGATCCAACCAGTCTATCTAAAGGAAATCAGTCCTGAATATTCACTGGAAGGACTGATGCTGAAGCTGAATCTCCAGGACTCTGGCCACCTGATGGGAAGAACTGACTCATTGGAAAAGACCCTGATGCTCGGAAAGATAAAAGGCAGGAGGAGAAGGGGATGACAGAGGAAGAGATAGTTGATAGCATCACTAATTCAATGGACATGAGTTTGAGCAAGCTCTGAGAGTTGGTGATGGACAGGCAAGCATGGTATGCTGCAGTCCAGGGGGCTGCAGAGTCAGACATGACTGAGCAACTGAACTTATTCCTGATAGCTGAATCTTCATTTATAACATCTTCATTGTATTCTTTGCTTACTATTAAGACCTGGAGATTTAGTTTGGGTTGCAGACTTCCCTGGCTTTACTAATACTCTCTATAAATTATCTAAAATGTTCTCAATATTTAGATGAACCATTCTTTTATCCTATGAAAATGCACAACAGAAAAGTGTGTTCTTTTACTCCTTTAACACGACTTGCTCTGTCATTCCACTTCACAACATCCTGGGGCAAGCTCAAATCTCTACTCTCACCCAAAGGAGGGCAACTAGCATTTCTAGCTCTTTCTTCACTTTGCAGTATTTTCCCAGGCCCTAAATAAGTCTGCTGGAGTTGAATCTTTCTCAAGGCACCAGCAGAAAGCTGCTGAGAGGCAGCTGCTGCCACTCTTCCGATCCTCTAATCTCATAATTTCTTCATGACCTTCTGCACACCGGGGGTCACCGAACAGCCTTCTACATCTGCAGGTGTTATTTTTGCAACTCTTCCCCAGGGCCCTCAGAACCAGAGTTGGGCCTTTTCTTGGCTTCCTGCTGCTAAAAGCCAAACAAAGGCAAGTGAGAACATCATTTATAAAAGGCTCTTTAGAGAGTGTCAGGATGGGAGTAAGTATCTACAAGACATTTATCTCTGGAGGAAAACAATCTCTCAAAGCGCATACCTTGGCCTCCAACATGGATAGGTTTATAGGTAAACATGGTTTAACTATAACCTTTAGCCACCAGAGCTCCAGGCAGATTTTCATTTCCCATTCTTTAGCGGTGAGCATTGATTCCTGCTCTGTGGCCAGTACTTCTTCCCCAGGTGAGAAGGGAGGGCCAGGCTCATAGTTACTTGAATTGACGGAGAAGGAGCAGCAAAAAATGAGAACCTGAAACTGTTGTTTCTACTACTGCCCTTCAGCCACACCACACTCCTGATGGATTTCTCCACTCCACTTTCATAATTCTCTTGTAATCACAGGGAACATAGACATGGCACAGAAAATAAAGTTATATTGCTCTGCATGTCAGCATCTATCTTCCCATTTAGTGAAAACAGTAACTGATCTCCAGCATGTTCCACCCACCCCCAAAGGTTAAGAAAGACTTTCAGTTACCACAAACATTATTACAGTAGATTTAAAGAAATTTCAGATGCATTCCTTAATTCCTATGGGATACTGCTCCCAGTTGATACACTGGCATATCATCATCGCATCAAAGTCCAAAAGCACCCTAGGTGCTAAGCAAATCTTGAGTTGTAACCCTAGTCCCTCACTTTTGTTGTTCGTGTTACTCATAGAGCCATGCATGCTCTGAGTGAATTTCTCCAGGACTCATGAGTGATTTATTTTTCTCCCCCTACCACATCACAATTTGTATACACATTCTTTCACTGGTGATGGTAAAGAAGAAGGCAAAATGTTTCAGATTATTTTTCAAAAAAAACACTTTTTCTAAACTATAATGAGTGAGATAGAGATACAAAGAGATAAAAAGAAATGTACAAGTACATCGCCACAGACAAAAATGTTACCCCACCCTTATACAAAAAGTCTCTAAAAATATGTCAGTATATTCACAATTTTAAACTCAGCAGAAAAATTTAAAAAAGGATGCAAACAACGAATTCTAAAGCACAAAAGCAGAATACATTGCAATTAACTTACTTATGGGAATAAAATATTCCTTGGCCTGGAATGTCCTGCCATTAATTCAACTACCTGTAAAAACTCTTGCTTCAACTGAGGAAGGAAATAATTCCAGCTCAGTAAAGTCAAGTGTGTCCTCTTGCCTGGCAAGACACAGTTACATCGCTCTTATCTATGTATTTTCTTGTCTATAGTAGATAGCACATATCATTTTACCATGTAAGTATCTGTTCCCTCAACTTAAAGTTTTTATAACCAAGTAAGTGGCATATAGTAGGTATTTCATGACAAGCTTACAGATTACTTGATGCACTAAATCAAAGAACACAATCTTACCTAAAATAGAAGAAATCTGATTGTTCAGCCTATGTTAGAAGGCTGAGTAGTAAAAGACACAAAATTAATGAAGTGGATGGCTGTCTTTAACAGCCAAATACTTGACATACAAAATAGCACTAATGAATTTCACTTGGGAGAGAAACTAGTTTTTAGAGCAGGGCCTTGACTACATAATCTGTGGGGCACAGCTGAGAGAAAAAATGTGGGGCCACTTGTTCCAAAGCAGAAAAAAAGTACCACCAAAGTACTAAAAATAGGAAGCTTTTTCTTTTTTTCTGCAACTCTCTTTCTCTACTCATCATAGTGTTTTCATTTGCTTTTTAATATAATTCCAAGTAAAGAAAAATTAAAAATTTTAATTATTAGAATAAAATTCACCATTTATCTTTATACTGTACAAGGCTAGTTTTACATGCAGATATAAAAGCATTTAATTCATAAGCAAAATCACCAAAATTACACAATTTGTATTTTGCAACTTATACATGCATATGCATTTCATTCTTACCAAAACAAACGGAACAATGAACAAAAGTAACTCAATTATTTTCTCTTCCACTTTTGTATTTATGGATTCTACCAACATGCTCTATCTTCATCTACCGATGAATAATAATTGATGAAGAGTGAAAAATAAGAGTTGCCCTACTGTTCCTTTTTCCCCATCATTTTCAGTGTAAGTGACTGTACACAAGAAAGCATAGGATTCCTTGGTTCTTGCTCATTCTTAGAATGTCACTGCTTTGGAACGTCCCTGGTAGTCCAGTGGCTAAGACTCCACACTCCCAATGTAGGGGGCCCCAGTTCAATCCCTGACCAGAGAACTAGATCCCACATGCCGCAACTAAGAGTTTGCATGCTACAACTAAAAGGACCCTGCATTGCCACAATAAAGACTGAAGATCCTATGTGCCTCGACCTGGTGCAGCCAAATAAATAAATAATTGTTTTAAAAAATTTTTTTTAAAACTTAAAAAAAAACAAACCTATTGCCTTTTCGCTACTTTTGAAGCTTGAAGAGCATGCTTCAAAAAGGAAAGCATGGCCTCTCAGGACTGTCTATGGACCCTCCCATTCCATCTTAGACATAACACACTTACTTTGTACTCTCTGTAAGTCTCCCTTGACTCCCATGCATTGAGGATCCACTGGAATTCTGTGCTCACGTGGCATTGTGTACATTACACATGAATGGGGCAACAACAATGTCAGATACACATACTGGATGTATCACAGGTGCCCCACTGTCTCTTATCAAACACAAATTCAAACAGAAAATCATCAATAATTTCAAGATGGTAATAGTAGAACATTCAGCCAAGCATGGACCTTTCTGAGTTGCACACTCCTGGACCTGATTGATTCCTGCTCTTACAATATGAGCTCATGGCTTAGAGATGAAGTCCTTTGAAGCACCCCATTACCAGCTGACAGAAGCACGTTAATTGCTGACATTTCTAACAAAACAGACTTTCAACCTTCCTCATCATATTCACTTTCAGGTGAAATCGTCCACTCTCAGTAGACTTGTTGCAGACTGCCATGTAAAGGGCTGAGCAGCATCTGGGCCATGCTGAACATATGCATAAATCCAAAGTTCTCACTGCCCTCAGCAGCCTGCCTGGCTAAGCAGAACATTCCAAAGCGGAATGCAGTGAGAAGGAGTGTGTGCTACATGAAGCCCATGCAGGGATTCTGCCTCCGTGAGCTTTGTTGAATCCTCATTGTGAGCAGGAGATTGCAAGCCCCAAGTTGTTAAGCATGGTTATGGAATAAATGTGGAGGTGGAAACCTCGTCAATCATTGAAAATGGCGCTTGCTCAGCTGATAACAGAACTACTCCCGCTGCCTAAGAAAGATTACTGTTAGCATTTTGGAGAAGGCAGCAGTGACCTTTCTTTCTAAGAGCCAAAAACCCAAAGTGTCTGACAGCTTTGCTGATTGATTTTTTCCCCCCTTCTTCCTCTTTCTTTTCACACCTGGGATTCAAGAGGTATCAAAGCACTTTTCAGCCAAAGGAGCTGTCCTCATCTCCATGGAGCTTTTCACATTGCTTTCTAACACTTAGCAATTAATTAGATTATGACTGATTATTATTTACTCTTCCTGTCACTTCATTCTACCAATAGATGCTTACACCATCCTCCCAAAGAGTATTTCTGTTTATTAATATGCTCCTCTTCACTTTTGGTGAATGCTAGACTTCAACAAAACATAATGAATAAGATGTAATACGGGCATTAATGTCAGTGAAAAGAAAGGCAAAATAAGTAAAAGATTACTTTTTGCTTCCTGAAAAAAATTTTCCCAGTAAGGGTGGCTCAATTTTTGTCAGCTTTGTTGAAGCATAATTTGTGTACAGTAAAACTCACCAATTTGAAATGCATATTTCAATGAGTTTTGACAAATGTGTAGCAACATCACAAGCATGGAATGAAACAATCATGACTTCCTTCATTCTACACACACTTTACTCCTTTGCAGTAAATAGACCTGATTGCTACCACTCTAGTTTTACCCTTCCTCAAAGTTCATACAAATGGATTCATACAGCATGTATCCCTTTATGACTGGCCTCCTTCCCTTGCCAAAATGCATGTGTGCTTTATCCATATTGTGTTAGTTTATTCCTTTTCTTTAATGAGTAGCTTTGATTATCTGGTTATATCACAATTTGTTTATCCATGTGCCTTTTGATGACAATCTGATTTATTCCCAGTTTGGAACTATTATAAATAAAACTGCTATGAGCATTTTTGACTTGGTTTTTTGGACAGATGTATGTTTCTCCTTAGGGTAAAAATCTAGAATTGCTGGATCATATGTTTAACTTTTCCAATGAGTCTACTCTTTGCATGAGGTGGCCAAAGTACTGGAGTTTCAACTTTAGCATCATTCCTTCCAAAGAAATCCCGAAAAGACTCTGATGCTGGGAGGGGTTGGGGGCAGGAGAAGAAGGGGACGACAGAGGATGAGATGGCTGGATGGCATCACCGACTCAATGGACGTGAGTCTGAGTGAACGGGAGTTGGTGATGGACAGGGAGGCCTGGCATGCTGCGATTCATGGGGTCACAAGGAGTCGGACACGACTGAGCGACTGATCTGAAGTGAACTGAACTGATGTTTAACTTTGGCTTCCCAGGTGGTGCTAGTGGTAAAGAATCTGCCTGCAATGCAGGAGACCCAGGAGACAGAAGATCCATCCCTGTGTTGGAAAGATCCCCTGGAGGAGGCCATGACAACCCATTGTAGTATTCTTGCCTGGAGAATCCCATGGACTGAGGAGCCTGGTGAGATACAGTCCATGGGGCTGCAAAGAGTCAGACAGGATTGAGTGACTAAGCACACTGATACACACACACACACACACACACACATGTTTAACTTTAGGGGATTCCCAGGTGGGTCAATGGTAAAGAATCCGCCTGCCAGTGCAGGACACCCAGGTTCGATCCCTGGCTCAGGAAGATCCCCTGGAGGAGGAACACCAACCTACTCCAGTATTCTTGCCAGGAAAATCTCACAGAGGAGCCTGGTGGGCTACAGTCAATGGAGGTCATGAAAGAGTCAGACTGAGTGACTGAGGACCAGGCACCCAGTATATTTTTAACTTTATAAGAAACTGTCACACTGTTTTCCGAATCAATTGTATCATTTTTCATTCTCACCAGGAGTGTATGACCTTATTACACTTCCCTACCAACACTGTGAAGAAAGCTGAGAATGGAAGATTGATGCTTTTGAACTGTGGTGTTGGAAAAGACTTTTGAGAGTCCCTTGGACTGCAAGGAGATCCAACCAGTCCATCCTAAAGGAGATTAGTCCTGGGTGTTCATTGGAAGGATTGATGCTGAAGCTTAAACTCCAATACTTTGGCCACCTCATGTGAGGAGTTGACTCATTGGAAAAGACTCTGATGCTGAGAGGGATTGGGGGCAGGAGGAGAAGGGGACGACAGAGGATGAGATGGCTGGATGGCATCACCGACTCGATGGACATGAGTTTGAGTGAACTCCAGAAGTTGGTGATGGACAGTTGTGTGCTGTGACAATTCATGGAGTTGCCAAGAGTTGGACACGACTGAGCGACTGAACTGAACTGAACCAACACTTGGCACTGTCAGTCTTACAGATAAAAGCCAGTCTGGTCGGTGTACAGAGGTATCTCATTGCATTTTTTACTTGCATTTTCTTAATCATTCATGATGCTGAGCATCCTTTTCATATATTTATTGACCATGAAATGTCAGCAAATTTTTGCCCCAGTGATTTTTTTTTTCACTAATCTTTCTTTTTTCTATGGAGTTATAACACTTCTTTATATACTCTGGATGTAAGATATTACCAGATGTACATTTTGCAATATTTTCTTTCAGCCAATGCCTTGACATTTTATTTTTATTAAGAGTTTTTTGAAGAACAAAGGTTTATAATTTTGATAAAGCATAATTCACCCACTTTAATTTTATAGTTTGTATTTTTTATGTTCAGGTTAAGAAATGTTTGCCTAACACAAGATTCGGAGAAAGCAATGGCAAGCCACTCCAGTACTGTTGCCTAGAAAATCCCATGGATGGAGGAGCCTGGTAGGCTGCAGTCCATGGGGTCTCGAAGAGTCAGACACTACTGAGCGACTTCACTTTCACTTTTCACTTTTACACAGTGGAGAAGGCAATGACAACCCACTCCAGTGTTCTTGCCTGGAGAATCCCAGGGATGGTAGAGCCTGGTGGGCTGCCGTCTATGGGGTTGCACAGAGTCGGACACGACTGAAGCGACTTAGCAGCAGCAGCAGTAACACAAGATTACACACGTTGTATCCTATTTTTAGAATGGAACATTAGAATGGGAAAAACTAGAGATCTTTTCAAGAAAATTAGAAAGTTAGAGATACCAAAGGAACACTTTATGCAAATATGGGCATAATAAAGAGCAGAAATGGTATGACCTAACAGAAACAGAAGATATTAAGAAGAGGTGGTAAGAATACACAGAAGAACTAGACAAAAAAGGATCCTAATGACTCAGATAACCACCATGGTGTCATCCTAGAGCCAGACATCCTGGAATGCAAAGTCAAATGGGCCTTAGGCAGCATCACTATGAACAAAGCTAGTGGACGTGAAGGAACTCCACCTGAGCTATTACAAATCCTGAAAGATGATGCTGTTAAAGTGTTGCACTCAATATGCCAGCAAATTTGGAAAATTTAGCAGTGGCCACTGGACTGGAAAAGGTCAGTTTCCACTCCAATCCCAAAGAAAGACAAAGCCAAAGAATGTTCAAACTACTGTAAAATTGCACTATCTCATATGCTAGCAAAGTAATGCTCAAAATTCTCCAAGTGATGCTTCAACAGTATATGAACTGAGAACTTCCAGATGTTCAAGCTGGATTTAGAAAAGGCAGAGGAACCAGAGACCAAATTGCCAACATCTGTTGGATCATCAGATGCAAAAGAGTTCCAGAAAAACATCTGCTGCTGCTGCTGCTGCTGCTAAGTCACTTCAGTCATGTCCGACTCTGTGAGACCCCATAGACAGCAGCCCGCCAGGCTCAGCCGTCCCTGGGATTCTCCAGGCAAGAACACTGGAGTGGGTTGCCATTTCCTTCTCCAATGCATGAAACTGAAAAGTCAAAGTGAAGTCGCTCAGTCGTGTTTGACTCTTAGTGACCCCATGGACTGCAGCCCACCAGGCTCCTCCTTCCATGGGATTTTCCAAGCAAGAGTACTGGAGTGGGGTGCCATTGTCTTCTCCGAGAAAAACATCTAATTCTGCTTTATTGACTACGCCAAAGCCTTTGACTGTGTGGATCACAACAAACTGTGGAAAATTCTTCAAGAGATGGAAATATCAGACCACCTGATCTGCCTCCTGAGAAATCTGTATGCAGGTTAAGAAGCAACTGCTAGAACTGGACATGGAACAACGGACTGGTTCCACATTGGGGAAGGAGTATGTCAAGGCTGTATATTGTCACCCTGCTTATTTAACTTATATGCAGAGTACAGCATGCAAAATGCTGGGCAGGATGAAGCACAAACTAGAATCAAGATTGCTGGGAGAAATATCAGTAACCTAGATATGCAGATGATACCACCCTTATGGCAGAAAACGAAGAGGAACTGAAGAGCCTCTTGATGAAAGTGAAAGAGGAGACTGAACAAGCTGGTTTTAAAACTCAGCATTCAGAGAACTAAGTTCATGGCATTGGGCCCCATCACTTCATGGCAAATAGATGGGGAAACAGTGACAAACTTCATTTTCTTGGGCTCCAAAATTACTGCAGATGGTGACTGCAGCCATGAAATTAAAAGACGCTTGCTCCTTGGAAGAAAAGCTATGACAAACCTTTGGTTCAGTTTAGTTGCTCAGTGGTGTCCGATTCTTTGGGACCCCATGGACTGCAGCATGCCAGGCCTCCCTGTCCATCACCAACTCCCAAAGCTTCATCAAACTCATATCCATCGAGTTGGTGATGCCATCCAACCATTTCATCCTCTGTCATCCCCTTCTCCTGCTGCCTTCTATCTTTCCCAGCATCAGGGTCTTTTCCAATGAGTCAGTTCTTCCCATCAGGTGGCCAAAGTCCTGGAGCTTCAGCTTCAGCATCAGTCCTTCCAGTGAATATTCAAGACTGATTTCCTTTAGGATGGACTGGTTGGATCTCCTCACAGTCCAAGGAACTCTCAACAGTCTTCTCCAATACCATAGTTCAAAAGCATCAATTCTTCATCACTCAGTTTTCTTTATAGTCTAGCTCTCCATACATACATCCATACATGACTCCTGGAAAAACCATAGCTTTGATTAGACAGATCTTTGTTTGCAAAGTAATGTCTCTGCTTTTTAATATGTTGTTTAGGTTGGTCATAGCTTTTCTTCCAAGGAGCAAGAGTCTTTTAATTTCATGGCTGCAGTCACCATCTGCAGTGATTTTCAAGCCCCCCAAAATAAAGTCTCTCACTGTTTCCATTTTTCCCCCATCTATTTGCCATGAAGTGATGAGACCAGATGCCAAGATCTTAGTTCTCTGAATGTTGAGTTTTAAGCCAGCTTTTTCACTTTCATCACAAGGGGCTCTTCAGTTCCTCTTTACTTTCTGCCATAAGGGTGGTATCAACTGCATATCTGAGGTTATTGATATTTCTCCCTGTAATCTCAATTCTAGCTTGTGCTTCATCCAGCCCAGCATTTCACTTGACAGACCTAGACAGAATATTAAAAATCAGAGAGTGTTTACCTTATTCTCATTATTCTGCATTTCCTTAAGTTTGCAGTAAGCCAATTCCTCAGTAGTTGAGTTGATCATTTCTAAATTTCATGCGTAACTTTTACCCTCAGTAGCTAATTGCAGAGCAGCTGCTGCCTCATATGATGGATGACTTGATAGCTATCAAACCATCAAAAATTTCTTATTTTTTCTTTTCCCAAACAAATCCTTCTCCATATTTTAGCGTATGAGGGATAATTGTACCAAATCCCACTTCAGGCGCCTACTGTGTTGTGAGTTCTCCAGACCACCCTCAGGCTCGTCATGGACTCAGAAAATTTGTCATACTTATGGAAAAAGACACATTGGGGGAAGTCCAGGAGAAAACACACACAGACACCCCTCCCAATAGAGTCAGCACAGGCACACACCTACTCCCAGAAATCATGTGTGACAACACATGCAGAGTGCTGCCAACCAGGGAAACTCACCAGAACCTTGGTTGGTGTTCAGAGCTTTTATTGGAGGTCATTCAAGTAGGCCAGCAGAATCTGCACATCTGATCTCAGCTACTCAGATTCCAGCCTCCCAGAACAAAACCAAGAACTCACCACAAATAATACCATTAACACAAACTATTAGATCAAACTAATTCCATGTGGCTCAAGGCCTCAGGCATGCCAAAACATTCTTAACAGGCAGAGCATTTTAAGATTTCAGAGTTTATCTCATGGAAACTAGCCAAGGACCAATTCTGAAAATAGGAATGTGTGGGGTTTGAGCAGCCTAGGCCTGCTGAGTCAATCCATTCCTACACACATCTTAGTCAAACTGCTGAAAACTGAAGGTAAAGAAGAAATTCCTGAAAGCAGCCAGAGAAAAATGATACTTCATATAGATGACAATGATATGAATTTTCTAAGTCTTCTCATTAGGTATGATGGAAATCAGACAGCAATGGAATTACATCTTTAAAATGATGAAAGGTAATAGCAACTGCCAACCAAAAACTCTTTATCCAGTGAAATCATCTTTCAGAAAAGATAGTAAATAAAAGCATTTTGGGGAAAATGGCATCTGATAAAGTTTGCTACAATATCAAAGGAAGAACTTAAGACTGAAGGGAAATGATACTATACAGATACTTGAATATACACAAAGGAAGAAAAGGTGGTATGAAGAGTAAATATGAGGGTTAACACAAAAGACATGTTTCTTTTGAGTTAACAAAAAATGAAGAAAAAATCCTGTCCCAGCCAGTCAGTGAATCCTAATAGTGGTACTAGTCTTCACAGCAGACATCTGCAAAGGGTTAAAAGCAGAATTTCCAAGGAACTGATATAGAATACATTGAAACGTGGGCAATTATAAATAAAAGGGATGAACAATTTGCTTACCAACACCCCTGAAGCACAACTTTCAATACCACTTTGAGCGGTAACCTTCTGTAAGAGGAGGAAACTAGGCAGGCTAACACCTGATGACTGAAAATAGAACATCTCTTCACACAGAGTATTTAGCAGAATGCATAGCAAAGCAATACCTGGCAACTTGCACAAACTGCAGTTAACCAGTAAATTCTTCCTAATGGTAATTGAAGATCCTTTAATTAATAAATCAAATTTAAGCACAAAAGCAATTCCAGCCTAGATCATTCAGAATTCAACCAATACTATAGTAACAGGAGTCATATAATCTCATAAAACACATATTTCAAAGACCAAAGCCTTCAAATTTTTAAGAGAACTCTTTCTCCTCTCTTGGAGAAGGAGGCCTACTTTTGTTTTATACACAATTCTAACCTTGCCCACAGCATAGTAAATGCAACAAAGTAGAAGAAGAAATGGGCACCATTAGCAGCTGATACCTCCCGGGGAAAAATAGTCTTTTAGAACCTGAGCAAAGAAGACATCAGAAGAACATTTTTAAAAATTCAAATACAAATACTTGAAAAAATTCAAAGACAAAAGGAAAATTGAGGCGGGGGACGGGGGAAGTACTTTATTAAGGGAATAAAAACACTTAAAGAAAATGCTGAAATGTACCCCCAAAGAGTAATGCTTAGAGTTTAATATTTCAATTAAAGAAATTCAAATCAAGTGTGATACATTTGAGAAAATAAATGCCTTTACATATCCCAAATTTTGGCATTTAAGTGCATAAGCTTCTGTTACTTAGGGAATGGGCTCATGTGTATTTCTCCACAGCCAGACGACCGTGTGTTACCTTAATTACATGTGCCTGTTTCACTCACATGTGACACATGCATGCACTCACACAGTACACACATTCAGAGAAATTCATACACTATGAAGCCAAGAGAAGGAAACTCATTCTCAAGTTGTAAACACCAATTCTTTTCTGGATCATGAAAACAACTTTTCCAGAAACCATGTCAAACATATCTTTATATCACATATTATGATGGAATATATGGCAAATATCCTGCAATGAGAAAAGAATAAGATATTGACTTTTTAAGGAAACTGATTTTATTTTTAGGATTTTTTAAAATTTATTTTAATTGGAGGAGGCAATGGCAACCCATTCCACTACTCTTGCCAGGAAAATCCCATGGATGGAGGAGCCTGCTAGGATGCAGTCCATGGGGTCACGAAGAGTCGGACATGACCGAATGACTTTACTTTCACTTTTCCCTTTCATGCATTGGAGAAGGAAATGGCAATCCACTCCAGTGTTCTTGCCTGGAGAATCCCAGAGACAGGGGAGCCTGCTGGGCTGCCATCTATGGGGTCTCACAGAGTCGGACACGAATGAAGCAACTTAGCAGCAGCAGCAATTACTTTAAAACATTGTGGTGGTTTTTGCCATACATTCACATGAATCAGCCATGGGTGTACATGATCACCCATCCTGACCCTCCTTCCAACCTCCCTCCCCACCCCATCACTCAGAGTCATCCCAGTGCACCAGCCCTGAGCACCCTTTCATGCATCGAACCTGGTCTGGTCTATTTCACATATGATGCTATTCTCTCAAATCATCCCACCCTTGCCTTCTCCCACAGAGTCCAAAAGTCTGTTCTTTACATCTGTGTCTCTTTTGCTGTCTCGCATATAGAGTCATCATTACCATCTTTCTAAATTCTATAAATGTGTGTTAATATACTGTATTGGTGTTTTTCTTTCTGGCTTACTTCACTCTGTATAATAGGCTCCAGTTTCATCCACCTCATTAGAACTGATTCAAATGCATTCTTTTTAATAGCTGAGTAATATTCTATTGTGTGTATGTACCACAGCTTTCTTATCTATTTGTCTGCCGATGGACATCTAGGTTGCTTCCATGTCCTGGCTATTGTAAACAGTGCTGCGATGAACATTGGGGTACACGTGTCTCTTTCAATTCTGGTTTCCTCTGTGTATATGCCCAGCGGTGGGATTGCTGGGTCATATGGCAGTTCTATTTCCAGTTTTTTAAGGAATCTCCACACTGTTCTCCATAGTGGCTGTACTAGTTTGCATTCCCACCAACAGTGTAAGAGGGTTCCTTTTTCTCCACACCCTCTCCAGCATTTATTGAAACTGATTATTTTAACACTAAGAAATCTAGCGACCATTTCAGTTTACATGGCAGAATAAAAAATATATCAGACAACTTCAAACACTAGAGAAATATTAATAATTGATAGCTTATAAATCTGCAAATAGCTATTTTGTTCTTTTGTGACACGAGGGTACACACAGAAGTTTTTAACTAAAAGATCACTAATTACTGCTTACAACTAGTCCCAGAAACAAACATTTGCATATATGTGCAAACTATTTTTCACAAGGGTGCCAAGGTCATCCAATGCAGGAAAAGACAATCTTTTTAACAAGTGAAAGTGAAAGTCGCTCAGTCATGTCCAACTCTTTGTGAACCCATGGACTACAGTCCATGTAATTCTCCAGCCCAGAATATTGGAGTGGGTAACCTTTCCCTTCTCCAGGGTATCTTCCCAACCCAGGGATTGAACCCAGGTCTCCCTCATTGCAGGCAGATTCTTTACCAACTGAGCTACCAGGGAAGCCCCTTTTTAACAAGTGGTGCTGTAAAAACTGAATATCTGCATGCAAAAGTATGAAGTTGAAGTTCACATAACCCCAAATACAGAAGTTAACTCAAAATGGATCAAATACCTAAACATAAGAACTAAACCACTTAGAAGAAGGCTTAAGTCAGATGCTTCAGAACACTGAATTTAGGAAGAAATTTTTGAATATGATATCAAAGGCATAGGCAACACAAGAAAAAACAGACAAATTGGACTTCATGAAATTTTTTAATTTTTTGCATTCAGAGGGTATTATCAGAGTAAAAAAGTAACCCAAAGAATGAGAAAACATATTTTCATATACCTGAGAAGAGATTAATAACCAGAGTATATACAGAACTCCTAAAGTCATCAGCAAAAAAAAAAAGAATTGAATTCAAAAATGGGCAAAGGGCTTGAATAGACATTTCTCTAAAGAAGATATATGAATGGAAAATAAGCACATGCATGAAAAAATGTTCAAATAACTGATCATTAGGAAAATCATATCAAAACCACAGTGAGATACCACCTCGCAACCATTAGGATATCTACTTTAAGAAGATAAACAGAAATAACAAATGTAGAGAAATTGAAACCCTTGGACATAGTTGATAGGAATGTAAAATGAGACAGCTGCTGTGGAAACCAGTATGACAGTTTCTTAAAAAACTGAAAATATGATCTAGTGATTCCACTTTAGTATATATATCCAAACTTGAAAGCAGACTCTTAAAGAGATACTAATATTTGTACACCCGTATTCATAGCAGCATCATTCATAATAGCTAAAACATGGAAGAAATCAAGGTGTTCACTGACAGAAGACTGAATTAAGCAAAATGCAATATTATTCAGTCATAAAAAAGAAGGAAATTCTGACATATGCTACAGCATCGATGAACCCTGAGGACTTTATGCTAATTGAAATAAGGCATCACAAAAATAACACTATATGATGCCACTTACATGAGATACCTAAAGCAGTCAATGATACAGACACAGAAATTGGAATGGTAGCTTACAAGGGCTTGAGGGGGTGGGGAATTGGGAGTTATTTTTTCAGTTTCAGTTTTGCATCACAAAAAAAACTTCTAGACATGAATGGTGGTGATGGCTGCACAACAGTATGAATGCACTTAATTCTGCCACACTTAAAAATGTTCACAGTGGTAAATTTTATGTTACGCATATTTTACAACAATAAAAAATGTTAAAAATGGAAATCTTGCTGTCTGAAAATATTTATAACCCTAATTCAGGCAGAGGTCTGTGAATTTACTGTCTCTTATTTAAATAACTCTCTACTTAAATGGGCTTCCCTGATAGCTCAATTGGTAAAGAATCTGCCTGCAATGCAGGAGACCCCAGTTTGATTCCCAGTTCAATTCCTGGGTGGAGAAGATCCCCAGGAGAAGGGATAGGCTACCCATTTCAATATTCCTGGGCTTCTTTTGTGGCTCAACTGGTAAGGAATCTGTCTGCAGTGCAGGAGCCCTGGGTTAGATCCCTGGGTTGGGAAGATCCCCTGGTGCCCGGGTCCAGCCCCGGCTGATCCAGGGTATTCGAAGGGGAGACAGTATTGGTGACTATTTAAATATTCATCAAAGATATAAAGAGTAATAGAATGAGGATAGCTCAGTAGGAAAATTCAGTGGAGAAAAGAGGCTGAGTAGCTTGGTTTACGCAGGAGACCAATAAAACTTCAAGACAAGAAGCTTGCACCACTTACGTAGGCCGCAGGCATCCTTCCGTTCTCCCGAAGGAGAGAAGACACTGAGGCCTCCCTGGTCGGATGTTAGAAGCCCAGGCATAATTAGTAAGCATGGCAGGTTCCGCGCTCCAGATGGAGACTCAGCCAGAGTTTGAGAGAGAGAGAGACATGGGGAGACCAGTATTTCGAGGAACTGATCCCAATTCTTTATTTTCCATGGTCTACTTTTATACACTGAGATGTTATGCAAAAGTCACGTGGGGACAGCAGTCCTGAATTTTATTAAAGTCAGGTGCTTCACACAAATTTATACAGAGGTCTTAGGGGTGTTACATCATCTTCTGGCCAGGGGGGCCTGCTGACAATTTACGACCCTCTCCTTGTGACAGCGGTCAGTCAACACTTATTTCTCCAGGGGTGATTATTCTTAAAACAGACGTCACCCAAATAAAGTTACATTCCTATAGGGTGAGGGTGTAGTGGGTTTTAGTTAAGGAAAGAATTTACTTAGCCTAAGGTCTAACATGATTAATATCAAAGGTTAATACTTATTTCTTCTATATATTCATTAATGTGTGTAAGGGCAGGGGATATGGAGACTTAGCAACAAACATTGGCTCAACAAATGAAAAACCCTTCACCAATACAATTTCTAATCAGCCCATTATACTTATACTAATAGTTTTCTAACTTTTCTAAGGAACCTGTTTTTAGAAGGTTTAAAGCATCTCATGCCTCTCACGGTTGGGAGGCTGTGAGCAATCACATGTGGCCGGACAAGCCTGTCAGGCAGGCTAGAGAACCTTCAGAGGAGTTTGTAGGTTGAAACACTCCTATCATGCCCAGGAATTATTATTAACTGGAGCTCTAAGTTAACTCCTTCTCCGAAAGAGGTGGTGGGGGACAGCCCCCTGTAAAGTCAGAGGTGTAGGGGAGAGCACAAAGTAGTAAAGAAGGCAGGCTCTGGTTATGTGGGTAGATGCTTGAGGATTTCCAGGGGGACTCCTGAGGCTCGATCCTGCCTTTGCGTATGTCGAGCCTCCTTCCTCATGACCTTTGCCATGGGCAGAGCGCCTCACACCCGGCCCCCAACACCCTGGAAAAGGGAACGGCTACCCACTCCAGTATTCTGGCCTGGAGAATTCCATGGACTGTGTAGTCAGTGGGGTTGCAAAGAGTCAGACACGACTGAGCGACTTTCACTTCACTTACTCGCTACTTATAATTTGGCTCCAGCTGCTCCCTTTTCCTCACCCTTACTTCTACCAAATCTTTAAACTTTCATCTCTCTAGTCTCAGCATAAAATTCTCCTGGTCATGCGTGAAAAGGAGTTTATTCACACAGTGAAAAATGCTCTCAGGAATTCAGCCCTCTTTCAGGTAATGTAAGACAGATTCAATGCTGGCTTTTCAGGAAAGGGGAGGTTTATGTGTAATTCCTCAGAGCAACCTTTGAAAGCCTGACAATGAAAGAAAAGGCAGTCTCAGTCAACCTGTCTGACATGAACATGATTTTTCATGCTCAAGATAGACCATGCAAGGTAAACTGAAGTATTAACTACCACCTAGGCAAAATGTATATGAAACCAAAGAAAATCAAGGTACATTTCAGCCTTGGTCCTCAGTTTCTGGGCTTCCATGTCTATTTCTTAATGAGCAAAATTAGTAATATAGAGATGTATTATCTCCACTGTACAGTAAGATTTGAGCAAAGTGAAACTTTCAGATTCAGTTCATATTCTTTCTGATGAACTTAAGAGGTTTGTTTCCTTTTGGATCTAGACAGAAAATAGAGTGGGTACTGAACTCTGTCATGAGTTTCTCAGCACACTGAATTCTAGGACCTCCACAGGCAAACACAGAGAAGTGATTTAATAGACTAACAGAAAGCAGGAAAAGTTGGGGAGGAAAAGGAAAGAATGAAAACAAGTTTGTAAAGTTGTGTGGTATTTTAAACATATGCTCACTTCTCAATACGAGGTAACATCATTGTAGGGCAATATGTCCTTCGCTCTCTTTCAAAGTATATCATGCTCAACAGCAGTTCACAAAGAAATACAGGTGGCAAATAACCTGAAAAACGGTGCGACTTCATCTGTAGTAAGAAAACATATGAAGGAAAACAACATATCACATTTCTTCTTTCAAACTTACAGAAGAATTTGCTTAATGATAATCAAATTCTGGAAAGAATACAGCAAAACAAATATTCTCCCACATTACTAGTGACAAGGGTGATTCATACTTCTGATGTACAGCAGCAATTTAGCAGCAGATAAGAAGAACCTCAGAAATACTCTATTTGTTCACCCAGTAGATCTAATTCTAAAAATTTAACCCAAGAAATTAATCTGCATTATGCCCAAAGACTGACTTAAATTAAAGGTAAAAGATGACAGGATACAGGGAATCTGAATAACAGAAGACAGGTAAATTTGTATATGATCAGAGCCATGGAAAAAAATCAAATGCATCAATTTTTTTCTGTTGTGCCTAGGTAAAAATTGATTTATGTCCTATTAAGTTTCTGAGAGTTTAGTGTGACTTGATTTACTTTTTTTAAAGTGACAGTTCAGAAATGTAGGAAGGTTCATAGATTTATTGAATTATGTTATAATTCTGCTATTTGTTCATCCAAACACTTCTGAGGTTTGGATAACTGAAATTTATTTACTTTGATCTTAATTTATTGGAATAAAGGCATCATTTTAGGGGGAAATGTATATACATTAAAATCAAATGAAAACATACCATAATTAATTCATGTATTTGTGGTTATTTGGCAAAAACAAGCATACAAACCAACTCCAAAATACCCATCAGTTGGTTACATTGTCATAAAATAATGTCTTGAAAAAAACAGCTTTCTTTAGCAAGGTTGTGGACAGAATTGTTTTTCCCAAATTAATATGTTGAAGCCCTAATGCCTGGTATCCTGGCATGTAACTATTTGCAGATAAAACCTTTGAAAAGATGATTAAGTTAAAATGAGGCCATTAAAGGTGGACCCAAACCCGATCCAACTGGAATCCTTAGACTAGAACACACAGAGACAACGTGAGGCACAGGCACAGAAGAAAGATGGGAGGACACAGCAAGAAGGCTGCCATTTGTAAGCCACGGAGAGGAGACTTAGGAGGAGCTCAGTCTGACACCTCAGTTCTGAACTTTCAGTATCTAAAACTATGAAAATAAATTTCGCATTTAAGTCACAAAGTTTGTGGCATTTTGTTACGGCAGCCCTAGCAAGCTGATACAAGGATGAGTTGGACCTATCCATACCCAGGGAAATTTCAATCACTGAATATATATATAGTTATAACTTTAGTATCAGAAGACTTTATAACAATGATTCTCAAGTTATCACAGTGACATTTTTTTTTCAATTTCAAGTTCACTGCAGACCAATAATCTGTATAATACAAAATCACATGCTTAGATGTTGCAACAAAGTCAAATTGCTATAAAAGTTGCTAAACATTCTCAAAAGTCTACTAATTTTTTCACAGACTGGTAACACATAGTATTGGACCTGCTGGTCCATAGGCCACACTTTGAGTAAAGCTGTCATGAAGCTCATTTTGTCCAGGTCCTTTAATTACAGCTAAGAAATCGGAGGTCTTGAGAAGTTCAACAACCAACTTAGTATCACAAAGTTTGCTAGATTTCCTGACAGCAATCATGCTCCATTCCCGCCTTAAATAAGTCACCAAAATTCTCAATCCATTTCTTTTCCAGCTATGCAAATACTAGCCAAATTTTTCTGTTTGTTTCCTCCTAGGTATGTCCACTCCTGACATCACTAATGCTTAGGAAAATCATTTTGTTCAGAAATTCTACCTCTTACCTCAATAAATTACCTTTTCCACCTGTGAGAGATTCTTGCCTTCTGTACAGACATCTTGTTTCCATGTACTTGAAACACATCTTATTATCAGTCCTCTTGTGCAATCTTCCTTTTATTTTCTACTTTTGATTTGCCTGAGCTTTTGTACACTCTCTAAATTTATTCTGTAATCTTTCCCAGCCTGTTCTGTCCCAAATGTTTTATATCTTACATATGCCTCTTGCTCAACCTTGATTACCCTCAGCCCTCCTCCCTCATCTACATGGTCTCTGTAAAGCCTGCTTTGTGTTTATCATTCAGTAGTTTGCATAGCCCCTGGGCATATATTAATTTTTGTTCAAATGCTTGCCATTTCCTTCTGCATCCTTTACTTCCATCAACATTTCTTATTTGTTCTCAATCATAATAGTGCATATTCTTCAAAAAATTGATTCCACGGGCAGTGTTTTTTAAACATTACTCTTCAAGGTTTTAAAAATAATCTTGATGAGCATTTATTCATAACTCTAAAACTATCTCCATTTCTTGCTTGTGAGTAATAATAGTACCTGTTACCTTTTTGTAGTAGCTGTGTGTATGTGTGTGTGTGCTTGTGTGTAATAGTAGCTCAGTTGTGTCCAACTCTTTGTGACCCCATGGACAATAGTCTGCCAGGCTTCTCTGTCCATGGAATTCTCCAGGCACAAATACTGAAGTGGGTAGACATTCCCTTCTCCAGGAGATCTTTCTGACACAGGGATTGAACCCAGCTCTCTTACACTAAAGGTGAATTCTTAACCCTCTGAGCCACCAGGGAAGCCTACCAGTTTTGTAGCTAACTAATTTTATGATGTTTGCCTAGTCACTTAAACCCTACAGGCCTCTTCCCTTATCTGTATTATGAAATGGTTGAAATAAATAAGTGGTCCCATCTAAAATTAAATTCTAAAGTCTAAATGTTTACTCTGTCCCTCATCTATCTGTGAAAGAGAGAGCTCAGTCATAACTTTTAGAATATTCTATTGCTTCTCCATCATCTACCCATCTTTCAAGGTCAGTATCAGATCTCATACCTTCATTAAGTCATCCTTAATTATCTCAGTGAAAATTTCTCCATATTATAATTTCTCGTAAAGTCATGTCTTATATTGACCATTTAGACTAGATAGCATATTAAAAAGCAGAGACATTACCTTGCCAACAAAAGTCCATCTAGTCAAGGTTATGGTTTTTCCAGTGGTCATGTATGGATGTGAGAGTTGGAATATAAAGCAAGCTGAGCGCCAAAGAATTGATGCTTTTGAACTGTGGTGTTGGAGAAGACTCTTGAGAGTCCCATGGACTGCAAGGAGATCCAACCAGTTCATCCTAAAGGAGATCAGTCCTGGGTGTTCATTGGAAGGACTGATGCTGAAGCTGAAACTCCAATACTTTGGCCACCTCATGCGAGGAGTTGACTCACTGGAAAAGACTCTGATGCTGGGAGGGATTGGGGGCAGGAGGAGAAGGGGACAACAGAGGATGAGATGGCTGGATGGCATCACCAACTCGGTGGACATGAGTTTGAGTGAACTCTGTGAGTTGGTGCTGGACAGGGATGTGCTGCGATTCATGGGGTCACAAAGAGTCAGACACGACTGACTGACTGAACTGAACTGAGCCTTTAAGTAGCCATTCAAGAATGTATCTAAGGATATTGTCTCATCAGTGAATATTCTTTGAAGAGAATGACTATGAAATGTTACATATAACATATACATTAGGTAAAACTATATGAAATTGCCTTTTGGTAAGTAAAAACATTGTATATCAACAACTTCATTTTTCCATCACATATAAATGTTAATTAAAACTATTGAACACCAACAATTAGACATTATCCTATTGTCATATATAGTGTTTCATTTCATAGTAAATACAATCTAATGAGTTAAGGATTGTTGTTTCCATTTTACAAACAAGAGGAATGAGGATAACGGGGTTTAAATAATTTGCCAAGATCATATAGTTCAAAATAGACAGAACCAGGATTTAGAGTTGGATCTAGCCCAATGGCACCCCACTCCAGTACTCTTGCCTGGAAAATCCCATGGATGGAGGAGCCTGGTGGGCTGCAGTCCATAGGGTCGCTAAGAGTCAGACACGACTGGGCGACTTCATTTTCACTTCTCACTTTCATGCATTGGAGAAGGAAATGGCAACCCACTCCAGTGTTCTTGCCTGGAGAATCCCAGGGAGGGGGGAGCCTGGTGGGCTACCCTCTATGGGGTCGCACAGAGTCGGACACGACTGAAGTGACTTAGCAGCAGCAGCAACTCTAAAGTTCTTACTTCTTCCTCAAATTTTCCAGAATACAGCACAGTAGAGGTAAATATTGACCTCCAATTTGGATTAGAGAACATCATTTTTAAAAAACACAAAATCAAACCCCTTTGAGTATCATTCAGTGTTTTGCAATGAAGAACAAAAATTTATAGGTTGGTAATTTGGCTTCTGTGCTGACTGTCTCCAGAAATATGACCAAGATTTTAATTAAGTAAGCCAATAACCACTTTCCTATTGCTAAAGACCTTGAGAGAAACATAAATCAGTACTTCCCCTTCCAAAGAGTTAAATAATGAAATATTACTTTAAAATACTGTATACAGCAATTTAAAATATAAATTGGTACGTCTGTATGTACTAACATAGGACAAAGATACATAGTACTGAGTAGAGAAAGAATTATTGTTGAAGAATAAAATTACAATGATTCCATTTAGAGATTTAGATAAATCTATAATGTGCCTTTGTGGTAATATGAAAGTATGTATATATCATTATTTACTTCTGAGTATTAAGAATAATATTTGGAAGGATATATAAAGTGTACAGCAAATGGCTCTTGTCTCTGGAAAATCAGAGTAGGAAAACGAAGTAAAAGGCAAGAACGTTTTCTGATTTTATTGTTTAGTCTTTTGTTTGCACCTTCTTAATAATTCTGTTCTTTTGTCTGCATCTTCTTAATAATTCTGTTCTTTTGTCTAAAAAGGAAAAAAGGAACATTCCCTCAATCATCCAATTTAATGATGAACTATCGTATCCATACGGTTCATCTAAGTTTCTTGTGTTGTAAAAAGTGCATGCTTCAACACTGACCATAACACTGAAAACTACATATGTCTATGTGAAAACTGTTACTTAATTGGCACACTATCTTTTGTCATATGTCATATTTCTCATTCCTATTTGTGATCATTGTAGTTTTCCATTGAACAGCCAATAGTAACTCTGCCATGCTCCACACGACTTCCAAAGTGCAGAGTACAAGAGACTGACAGGAAACCCCACCGAAACCTCCCCTGAGAGCAAGACCATCTTTATTACACAGTGAGTATTAACCTGTCCTAGGGTTTTAAAGGATAAGTCCTCACAACTACATTCTCTTGTGTATTTTAATAATTCTTTTCTTTTTAAAGTTTTTATGACATGTATACTCATCATCAGCCATTTTGTGGCCTTAACAAAGCATATAATGGGTTGCTCTAAACAGATAAGTAGAATCAATAACAATCTCCATGAGAATTATCCTCTCACTGTCTAAAAATGTCCAGTCTGTTGTTGAAATAAGTGAAATTTCACCAATTAGGGAGGACCAGCTGCTAATAAGGGCCTCCTTTGAAAGTGAACTGTGAACTCTCAGACATCTATGTGAAATCACTTTCCTGAGATAAATACTTTGAAAAGCTCCAACTGGCCCACAGAGTTGTTTAGTTGAGTTCCTGAAAACAGTTGAGAATCTTAGACACCTGTGATTTAGTGAGGACGTGCTTCTCAGGAGAGCCCTACAAGGGACTAACAGAAGCAGAATAAGCAACAGAAGAAACGCTTTCAGGTAATGACCAGTTACGGCCAAATCCAGCGTTGCCCTGCCTAGAGCCGGGAGGAGCGGTCTGTACTATCAGGGAGTCATCAGTATCAGGTCGAGACAGTGTCATCCCCAGGGTTCTGGGCATGGAACAGGCAGTTCCCTAGAGAAAGGTGATTGATGTTAACCCTTAATCTTAGCACTGGAAGCAGCAGGCAGCATGTGTATACTGACAATGGGATCTGCATGTGTGCCCAGAATATCTACTGCCAGAGCTTTGGTAAAGAAGAAGGAGAAAAAAACAGGGTAATTATAGATTTGGGCACTAAGGAAGGCAGGAGGCGGAGACGACTAGGCGTTCTTCTCCTCATTAAGAAGTCACTGAAGGGTAAGGCCAAAGGGGGCTGGGAAGAAAATTTTAGAGAGTTCTAAAAAGAAAGTGTTACTTATTTCTTGTTGTTCAGTCGCTCAGTTGTGTCCAACTCTTTGCAACCCCATGGACTGGAGCACACCAGGCTTCCCTCTCCTTCACCATCTCCTGGAGCTTGTTCAAACTATTGTCCACTGAGCTGGTTATGCCATCTAATCATCTTATTAACTTAATTCTTAGTTGAAAATGTAAACACAGAACTTCTTTCTGTCACTGACTGGATTCTTTTCCCCCTTTTAGAAATTAAAACCTAAGAACACTAAAGAGGGAAGGATACACACCTTCTGTCATCTATTTTGCAAGTATCAGCGTAACAATCACCCTGGGACACCTTTGTGTAGTTAGGATCCACTGGACATTGCATATTCCTTATCCCTGGGGCTCTACCAGGCAGAGAGAACAGTCCTGCAATTGACTGACCTCACACTTGTGGGTGCGCAGTGACCCCGCTTGAATAATGTGACACCATAAAGCACCCCCTGGAAAGAACACCTCAGCCCACTAAACCTCCTGAAAAATATCTTTCCCAGAAATATACTCTCTCCTTTCAGACCCCATGCTTTTCAGAATGGTGTCAACTTATAACAGCTCCTTGACATTAATTACCACACCATCCTATAAGTTTAGCCCTCTGCAAAGCAGCTAAAGCTGTCAGGGAGGGCCCCATATTTTAATATTCACTTACCTTGAAACCAAAGTGTCACAAAAGATACTCACTTTCAGTTCCTCCTTCCTTTTCAAACATTAGGAGGTAAGTGACCCCACCATCAAATCCACAAATTTTGATTAATTCCTTCCACTTAAAATGTTCCAATTTTTGCCAAGGTATGTGGTCTACAGACTGACAGTCTCATTAAGAGCTTATTCAAGGGCTTGATTATACAGTTTGGGAAGTTTCCTGAGCCCTGGCAGTTTGAGGTATAGAATCTCCCTCCCATCTGCCCACTGTAGTAGACTGTCTGATACCCAAAGGTGAAGAGATTTCAGATTTCAGTACAGTCAGTTCTCAGCCTGCACACAAGTTTTAGAAGCACCAGTTTCTGTCCTTAAGCATTCTCTCCAGGAGCACTGACATGCCTGCCCCATGTCACTTCTTCATAAGGGCTTCTCAGGGCTGAACAGAAGCAGAGGGCTCCACAGGCCCATGAAGGAAATGTGTGCTCAGAATCCTTGTCTGGAACCGTGTCCCAAGGATGTTCCTATTAGTCAAAGCCAAAGATCAAAGACAGAGAATAAATGTAACTCACTGGCTATGAATTTCTGAACAGGGTAAATGAGGACAGAGGCCTATAAGAGAAGCACTATATTCCTATCTACAAAGCATATCTTGTACCCCACTGACAAGCTTCCTCTTCAGTGGGAGCCAGGAAATGACCACAATCATTTAACACTGCTAAGCTGAAGTTGTAGTCTTCCCTCCTAAGTAATTTGGTTCCTCCATGTTTCTTTGGGGTCAGTTATTTGGAAATTGGAAAGTACTTTTCTAGTAAAACCATGTCAGTATGTTACTTAAGGTCTTAAAATAACTTGCCATCATCCTTTTAACCATGTCACTGTTGATGCTATCAAGCTTTGGGGATTAACCTTCAATCCCAACAACAAATTATTACCCACATTTTCAGATTTAAAAAACAAACAAGCAAAAGCTGAGACATAAAGAGATAATCTTCCCCAAATCACACAGTTAAAAAATAAGACTAAGCTAACATTGAAGTTAGGATTTGTCTAATCCTGCAGGAGAACTAATAACCACGATGCTCTACCCTCTCTTAAAATTAGTACTAAGAAAATTACCCTCCCAATAGGACTAGAGTGTCCACCACATATAAGGATGTCTGATGAAAAATGAATTGATTTCCACTTTGAAATGCCCAAGCCCCACATTCTTCTGATATTATCTCTAGAGTGAGAACAAAACCTCTCTTCCAAATTCTTCACAGTCCAACCCATTCCAGTCTCAGATCAGTGGCCATCTCTCTATAATACTTCCCTAACCCCCTGCTCATCAGACCAGGTTGCAGGGCCCACCTTTGTCCTTCACTGTTCTCTGGACTTACCTTGCCATGCTTACCCATTGTGTTATAAGCATCTCTCCCTTTTTTGTCTCTTCCATTGGACTGTGTGCTTCCTGACAGCAGGGGCTGTGTGCTGTTTTTTTATTTGATCCCCAGTGACATATCTAGCAATGTACCACCTCTAACTGACTGGTCTTAATGGGTGAATGTTCCAAGGAGGTTGGGGAAACAGATGAGTGTGGGTACTAGCATCTCCTGGAAGCCTTCTCCCCTAGGGATCCTGTTTGGTCCTAGATGGTCAGATTCCTTCTTTGCTTCTCAGGCTCAAAGACCAATCTAAATCACTCCCATTTATATCCCTATACTAGCAAGGTTTTCCCACTCCCCTCTGTACCCTGTGGAAGGGTTACTGCAGCAGAGGAAAGGAGAGCAGGAGGTGCCACACTGTCTCTTAAATGTCTCCACGTCATCTGTTAGAATTAGTCACATCACTCTGCCTCTGCACTGAGGGAGATGGGAAGTCCAGCCTCCCCACATGCCTACAAAAAAGAGAACTGGAAATGGGTAACCAGCACTGATGAAGCCTACCATAATCCAGAACCCAGACGTTTTCTTTCTTGGTTCGTTTTGACTCTGCAACCTAATCTTTAGATTACTTTTCAGAAAGCCAGGTAGCTACCAGCTGAAGAAAGGTTCTTATTT
Source organism: Bos grunniens (assembly GCF_055505025.1). Classification (NCBI taxonomy): domain Eukaryota; kingdom Metazoa; phylum Chordata; class Mammalia; order Artiodactyla; family Bovidae; genus Bos; species Bos grunniens. The sequence goes on from NC_141172.1 coordinate 55,797,555, forward strand.
GTTGAAAAACATAGAGGCAGCATGTATCTACCTTGCTTGCTTCTTAACTAAATTACTATAATGGATATTTCCTCATAGAATTGAGAAGAAAAACCTTAAGTTAAAAGACTGGAACTGGTCCTTGACTGAGGTATGAGAGGTCACTGAGAATATAAGTATCACAGAGTAATGAAGTGCTTGGAGTCACCTGACTAGGACAGCCACTTTAATAAAAGAAAAAAAAATCACGAGTGATTTAATCTCATATAGCACTTTAGCGCTTACAAAGCTTTTTTTTAAATGGGGGTGGGGGCATAAGGTATGATTTTTTATTGTGATAAAATAGAAATAACATAATATTTACCATTCAGACCTTTTTATAGCATACAGTGTGGTAGCATTAAGTACCTTCAAGACATTGGACAGTATCTAGTTTCAGAACTTTTTCCTCAATCCAAATGGAAACCTTTGTCCATTAAAACACTGTCCATTCCCTGTCTCCCTAGACCCTAAAAACCCTGAGTCTTTTTATATCCCTATAGATTTTCCTATTCTGGATATTTAACAGAAGTGGAAGTGATATATTAATAATATGTGGTGTTTTTGTTTTGTTTTGTTTATGACTCCTTTTATTTAGCATATTTTCAAGATTTATCCATGCCATATCATTTACTAGCACTTCATTCATTTTTGTTGCCAGACAGTATTCTGTTGTATGGATATATCGCATTTATTTACTCATTTATCACCTGATGGACATTTGGGCTGTTTCCTGTTTTGGCTGTTGTGAATAGACTTGCTACAAACATTCACAGACAAGGTTTTATTTGAACACCTATTTTTCTACTATCTTGGGCACATATCTAAGAGCGGAATTGCTGGGTCGTACATTAACTCTATGCTTATTTGTTGAAGACTCTGTAAGCTTTTTAACATTCATTATTTTATTTAATCTTCCCAGCATCCCTGTGTAATGTACTACTATCTCCATTTTACAAATGAGGGACATTCAAAGAAAGGCATTAAGTGAATCACCAGACTAAGCCTTGATTTACCCTCCTATAATAAGCACGTCATAAGACCACAGTGAAAACCAAAATGAGACAGATTTATATCTAGATATATTTTCCTCTACCTTAAAAATATGATGAATCTTAAAATAGAACATTCCATAACAGTGATAGAATATCACAGACTCCAGGATAAGAGAAATCCTCCTTAGCTTCTCTATTCTCTTGCATGCATCATCAGTTTAATATTTAGGTCACTGGTTTTATAGGCTTCAAGAAGCTCTACCACATAGAGCTTATATAGAAAGTTTCAGAAAATGAAAAACACTTTAAATTAAAGCTAGGCCTGTTGTGATTTTATATACATGAAGGTGACCCTTTCCTTTCAAAGACAGAGAAGTGGTGGTGTGACTACCTGAGTTGGGATGTACACAATGTCACAAAACGGCAAACACAATGATATGAGTGATAGAGGAGAGAAGTGGGGGTATCAGGACTCAGGCTTGAGAACTTCCTCTTGCCTTCTTGCAGTGCAAACACTGTGGCTGAAAACTCCTGAGTCACTTCTGAAATCTGCCATTTAAACATATGGATAGTTTGGGTGATCCAGCTCAAAATCATCCATTTCTGAACACTGTCTCCTTCTCAGGGTCACAGTGGTAGTGGGCTGGGGATCTTAAAGCCAGGTGTACACTTTGGGTCCCCAACTGCTGGCCTCAGTTAGCTGGAACTGAGGCAGCCTGGGCCAGTCAAATTCTCTTGCCTAGAAATTTGGAATTGGAATTCAGAAAATAGTTAAGCTCTGGATAGCCAAGATCATAACGTGAAAACTGGGCTGTGGAATAACCATTTTCAGCCTTGCAGGTAAAGGAGCAGACTTTAAAACGTACACAGAGAAACAGAGAATGGACTGAACCAGTGGCACAAAAATAAAGAGATCAAGAGCAAAAGAAAGAAAGAGACAGAGGCACTGTCCGATTTCTAGACCCACACTCTTCTTGAAGACTTAGGATTCTGTGAGAACCCCTGCACTCTTGTCATAAACACCATTTGGTTTAAGCTAGTTGGCAGACTGGCCAGCTGTTACCAAGCCAGCCCCTTTCATTCAGGGCACACAGACAAATTACATTCCCAGAATTCACTGCAGTTAGTTGCAGTCATGTGACCGGGCCCTGAATAATAAAATGGGAGAGGAAGTGATATTCTCTACTTTCAGAATTGGCAATAAAACCTCCCCTGTGATTCTCCACTAGCACTCTTTCCTCATAGGCCAGTTAAAAGTCAACACTAGGGACAATAGCAGAAGTCTCCTGTTGACAATGTCAGCACCTCCTTAGCTTAGGTCCTAAAAGAATGCTTGGAGCAGCCAAGCCGCTCTCACCAAGTAGACTTTACAAGCTCAAGGAAAAAATTCACCTTATGTTAAGACTTTACAGAGATTTCAGGCTCTAAGTGACATAATATCAAGCTTTATCTGAACAAATACAAGGCAGTTTCTTGTATACAAATACAAGTAGGTTTTTTTGAAACCTGCCATCGAAGAATCTTAAAACATCACACCTCCAGCATATCGCTTCTATTCAGTTGCTGTTTGTTAAAAAGGCTGAAGACCTTGGGACAAACACCTTGTGTGCTAGGCTCTGAAGCTTGCAGCAGAGGGCAGAGGTAAAGGACTCAATCCATAGAATGCCAAACAAGGCTAGCTCAGGTGACATCACACATACCTCTATTTGGACAGATATCCTTTGAATGCTCTACCAGTTCTGAGAGTAATCAGCCACCCTCTCAGTCTCCCTATGGCTGTGCAAGTTAAAAGCAAGGGCTTTTCATGTAGAAACTTTGTGTTTCTATTGAAGTCAGTACTGAAACATGTTTCCTTTCCAAATGACTCAGGCAGGTTTTCAAGATGGTCCATCCAATAGCAATCTGCTCAGTTACTGGAGTTCTAGAAAGGACTGACCAAAGAAAATGGCTTTATCAAAGAGCTATATTGACAGCTGATGTGCCTCTAACTATTCTGGAAGACAGTCTTGAAAACAACAGTTCTATATGTGCAATATGCAATGGCACCCCACTCCAGTACTCTTGCCTGGCAAATCCCATGGACGGAGGAGCCTGGTAGGCTGCAGTCCATGGGGCCGCGGGGAGTCGGACACAACTGAGCGACTTCACTATCACTTTTTACTTTCATGCATTGGAGAAGGAAACGGCAACCCACTCCAGTGTTCTTGCCTGGAGAATCCCAGGGACAGCAGAGCCTGGTGGGCTGCCATCTATGGGGTCGCCCAGAGTCAGACACTACTGAAGCAACTTAGCAGCAGCAGCATAAATTCCTATTCTATCCCTGCGAGCAGTAACTCTTGTGGAAGAGAAAATTTAATGGATTTAGCAGGGTTATTAACTTGGGCAAACTCTGAGAGATAGTGAGGGACAGGGACCCCTGGTGTGCTACCATCCATGGGGTCATGAAGAGTTGGACACAACTGAGCAACTGAACAACAACAACAGGGCTATTAACAAGAGGACATAGAAGGCAGATCTTCTTGACATTATTTTACAAACCTAAGTGGCTTTCTGTACAAAAAAATGTCTCTAGAAAAAATGTATTAAGTGCAGTGGAGCTCACTTCAAGACCAAGTGCTTGCTTTAAAAGGCATGTAGTTTTTGTAACATTTAAACTAACAGTCTTTGTTGTCTATAATATGTATAAGATTGAAGGTGTGAGAGCTTCAATTCGAGGAAAGCAATGAAAACATCTCACTTTTAGGTAATTTTATCAGTCTTTCAAGAACAGGGGAAAACTCCAAAATGTGGGAAATATTCAACATTAGGAACCTATTTAGGCATCTGTTCTTTAGCAGTTGGGCCAAGACCCTGGGAGATTCTGAGCGCATAAAATCAATCACCATCATCCCAACTGCAGCAGCCCCTTTCTTCAACACTTTGGAAGTCCCACTTCACCCAAAATACACCATTATTTTTGCTCACATTAAAATTCCACACAATTTACAAGCTAAGTATATGGAATACTGAAATCAGATTGATTTTATTCTTTGCAGCCAAAGATGGAGAAGCTCACAGTCAGCAAAAACAAGACCAGGAGCTGACTGTGGCTTTGATCACGAACTCCTAATTGCCAAATTCAGACTGAAACTGAAGAAAGTAGGGAAAACCACTAGACCATTCAGGTATGACCTAAATCAAATCCATTATGATTATGCAGTGGGAGTGAAAAATAAATTCAAGGGATTAGATATGATAAACAGAGTGCCTAAAGAACTATGGACAGAGGTTCGTGACATTGTACAGGAGACAGGGAGCAAGACCATTCCCAAGAAAAAGAAATGCAAAAAAGCAAAGTGATTATCTGAAGAGGCCTTACAAATAGCTGGGAAAAGAAGAGAAGCAAAAGGCAAAGGAGAAAGCAAAGATATACCCATCTGAATGCAGAGTTCCAAAGAATATCAAGGAGAGATAAAAAATCCTTCTTCAGTGATCGATGCAAAGAAATAGAAGAAAACAACAGTATGGGAAAGACTAGAGATCTCTTCATGAAAATTAGAGATACCAAAGGAACATTTCATGCAAAGATGGGCTCGATAAAGGACAGAAATTATATGGGCCTAACAGAAGCAGAAGATATTAAGAAGAGGTGGCAAGAATACACAGACGAATTATACAAAAAAGATCTTCACAACCCAGATAACCACGATGGTGTGATCACTTGCCTAGAGCCAGACATCCTAGAATGGGAAGTCAAGTGGGCCTCAGGAAGCATCACTACAAACAAAGCTGGTGGAAGTGATGGAATTCCAGTTGAGCTATTTTAAATCCTAAAAGATGATGCTGTGAAAGTGCTTCACTCCATATGCCAGCAAATTTGGAAAACTCAGCAGTGGCCATGGGACTGGAAAAGGTCAGTTTTTATTCCAATCCCCAAAAAAGGCAACGCCAAAGAAAGCTCAAACTACCACACATTTGCACTCATCTCACATGCTAGCAAAGTGATGCTCAAAATTCTCCAAGCCAGATATTCAAGATGGGTTTTGCAAAGGCAGAAGAACCAGAGATCAAATTGCCAACATCCATTGGATCATCAAAAAAGTGAGAGAGTTCCAGAAAAACATCTACTTTTGCTTTATTGACTATGCCAAAGCCTTTGACTGTGTGGATCACAACAAACTGTGGAAAATTCTTAGAGATGGGAATTCCAGACTACCTGATCTGCCTCTTGAGATATGTGTCTGCAGGTCAAGAAGTAACAGTGAGAATTGGACATGGAACAGCAAACTGGTTACACATCAAGAAAGGAGTACATCAAGGCTGTATATTGTCACCCTGGTTATTTAACTAATATGCAGAATGCATCATGAGAAACGCTGGACTGGATGAAGCCCAAGCTGGATCCAGATTCCAGGAAGAAATATCAATAACCTCAAATATGCAGATGACACCACCCTTATAGCAGAGAGCAAAGAAGAACTAAAGAGCTTATTGATGAAAGTGAAAGAGGAGAGTGAAAAAGTTGGCTTAAAACTCAACTTTCAGAAAACTAAAATCATGGCATCTGGCCCCATCACTTCATGGCAAATAGACAGGGAAACAATGAAAACAGTGACAGACTTTATTTGGGGGGGCTCCAAAATCACCGCAGATGGTGACTGCAGCTATGAAATTAAAAGCTGCTTGCTCCTTGGAAGAAAAGCTGTGACCAACCTAGACAGCATATTAAAAAAAGAGACATTACTTTGCCGACAAAGGTCTGTCTAGTCAAAGCTATGGTTTTTCCAGGAGTCATGTATGGATATAAGAATTGAACTATAAAGAAAGCTGAGCACCAAAGAACTGATGCTCCTGAACTGTGTGTTGGAAGAGACTCTTGAGAGTCCCTTGGACTGCAAGGAGATCCAACCAGTCCACCCTAAAGGGAATCAGTCCTGAATATTCATTGGAAGGACTGGTGCTGAAGCTGAAACTCCAATACTTTGGCCACGTGATGCGAAGAACTGACTCATTGGAAAAGACCCTGATGCTGGGAAAGATTGAAGGTGGGAGGAGAAGGGGATGACAGAGGATGAGATAGTTGGATGGTATCACTGACTCAATGGACATGAGTTTGAGTAAACTCCGCGTGTTGGTGATGGACAGGGAGGCGAGCTGCAGTCCATGGGGATCCAAAAAGTCGGACATGACTGACTGAACTGAACTGAAATATATGGAAGATCAAAAAGTTAAATAGAATGTGGCCCTCCATATCCCTGGAAGAATCTTTGTCCTTGGAGACATGTGGTGGTAGAACGAAGTATAATTTCTTCAACACCTTTTATCATATCTCATTATCATAGTCCACAAATGGGGAATGCATGAAATGAAAGAAGCCTCAACAAGACTACTCAATCTTCAGTGCCCTTTAATATTTACCTTAGAAGACACAAATAACCTCATATAATTCTTTCACTGAGTATTCACAAGAAGACTTGAAATAAAAACTGTAATTTTTTATTTATAAAGATTAGACTAGAAGTGTAAAAAGGTTAACTATACAGTAACTATCAAAAAGAGAGATTTCGGCTTTCAGAACAAGGCTCATTCTGTTGTTCCACATGCTCTTTCTGATGCTCACACCTGTTGATCTACTATCATTTTTACCCACAGGACTTTAAGACTAGGAAAATATCACTGGCATTCCTTAGAACCTTATAGACAAAGTAGAAAAATGTGGATAAGGGTACAGACAGTATATTTATAGCTGACTGTACAGCCCCCTCCAAAGGTTACTAACAGTAATCAACTGCAGTCAATGACAAACAAGGAGGTCCACTCTCTGCCAAAGTCCTGATTCCTACTTACCAACTGCTTGTGATGAATATATCAAATGGGTGCTCAATGAATTTCTTGGTTAACAAAACAGTCTCAATGACTAACAGATTAGGTGGCAAGGCCACAGCAGGCATGGCATTCAAATTCCTTGCCTATGCCCTGTCTTCTTACCAACTGGGAACTGTCCTATGGCTAGTCAAGTAACTTTACACTACCTGCTGCTGGTTGGAGCAAGGAGAAACAACTGATTCAAGTTGTATCAATCTTGTGTCAAATCTTCCTATACTCGGAACTGGAGTAGGGATCATATGGCTTAGCTGAGTGTCCTGTTCTGAAAGTAACACAGACCCAGGGGCTGCAGGTAGTTTGAAGATGGCTAGGATGGGTCTTTGGAAAATTAAATGGAAGACATGTTCTATAAAAAAGTAAAATGTGAAGTGAATTTCAGGGAAGAGGTCATATGATACCTGACCAAGGGAGGTGGGAAGTGACCAAGGCCTTCCTTGTCACTGAAGTTTACACTTCCAGCTCCAGTTTCTCATAACCCTCAGCTGTGATTTCTGCCCTTGAATTCTATGAAACATTCCTGATCATAAACCTTCTTTCACTTAAACTGAGTGAGGAGGTTCTGATCCTTATAAACAACCAACCAAAGGATTATTCAAATTGATGATTATATTTAAATCCTTCTCCCTTTGTAGGAGGAAAAAAGATATAAAACCCTGACAGTCCACACTCTTCAGAACAGCATCCTGGGCACAGACCTCTCAACCTCTGTGTCCTGTTGCTTCTCAGAACCTAGAAAATGAAATGATTCCTCCCTCTGCGATATTATGTTTACTGAGTGACACTTTCATACAAAGTGCTCTTTGAGCCCTTACAAAGCCTGAGAGTCAAGAATGTTTTGAGTTTGCTGTAGATTGTATTATTGTTTTTGTGCATGCTTGTTTAAAAGTATGTTTATACTTCTGTCTGAGTGCCTCATTGTAATGAGGTTGTGGGAGATGTACTATAACCACTTACCTCTTATCACTCAAAGTCATTGGTATTGACCACAGAGAATACAGTAATTGTGGGTAGGATTGGTTAAATGTGAAACTCTGGATGTATCAGAAAAATGAAAGGGGTTTGGGAGGGCAGACCTTTCTCCTTCTGAGTTGCCTCAGGCAATAGACCTATCACTACATGGCTGCAGCTGACTTTATCTCCAAAAAAAAAAAAAATCTCTGAAATGAACAGAGCAGTCTAGAAACAAAATGGCCTCCAAGTGAATTCTTCCCATCACTTTAGATACAGAAGCCAAAAATCTTCTCACCAGACAGATGGCAAAGGAGATCCTTGCAAGAACAGGATCCCTAAATTATCCCACTTTTGCAATTTAGGAAACAGTAAGCTGTCTTAGAAACCCACCCCAATTTTTCTTACTTTTGACTGCCTTTCACTGAGCACCCTTAAGTAATACTTCATTTAACTATCACAATGATCTTCTGCGGTAGATATTGTTATAACTCCCACCTTATCTGTAAGTAATATAAGGTTTTCATAGGTTACGTACATTCCCCAGAATTATCCAATTACCAAGTAGCAGAACCAACACTTCAGCCCAGATTCCTACCCATTGCTCTTTCAAGCACTCAGAACTTTACTGTATCATGGGTTGTCTTACACCAACAGCACTGTAGCTTGTTAGAAATTCAGATTCTCAGGACTTACTCCAGAACTTTCTAAATAAGAATCTGCACTTTGACAAGACGCCTGGTGATTTGCATGCACAAGAAAGTTTCAGAAGCCCTAACTTTAAAAAATCTATGTTTTAATTGCCCCCAAGGCACTGCTGCTGCTGCTACTGCTAAGTCACTTCAGTCGTGTTCGATTCTTTGCAACCCCAGAGATGGCAGCCCACCAGGCTCCGCCGTCCCTGGGATTCTCCAGGCAAGAACACTGGAGTGGGTTGCCATTTCCTTCTCCAATGCATGAAAGTGAAAAGTGAAAGTGAAGTCACTCAGTCATGTCCTAGTGATCCCATGGACTGCAGCCTACCAGGCTCCTCCGTCCATGGGATTTTCCAGGCAAGAGTATTGGAATGGGGTGCCAAAGGCATTACTAGCCATTAAACCTACCCCATCCATTAGAGCTTCCCTGATGGCTCAGATGGTAAAGAACCCACCTGCAATGCAGGAGACCCAGGTTCGATCCCTGGGTCAGGAATATCCCATGGAAAAGGGAATGGCAACCCACTCCAGTATTCTTGCCTGAAGAATCCCATGGACAGAGGAGCCTGGCAGACTACAATCCATCAGTTCACAAAGATCCATCGGACACAACTGAAGCTACTAAAACATTATGGTCCATTCTATCCCTGTGCTATGCTCAGTTGCTCAGTCCTGTCTGACTCTTCGTGACCCCATGGACTGTAGCCCACCATGCTCCTCTGTCCATGGGGATTCTTTAGACAAGAATACTGGAGTGAGTTGCCATGCGCTCACCTCCAGGGGATCTTCCCAACCCAGGGATCAAACCCAGGCCTCCCACACTGCAGGCAGATTCCTTACCATCTGAGTCACCAGGGAAGCACATGAATACTGGAGTGGGTAGCCTATCCCTTCTCCAAAGGATCTTCCCAACCCAAGAATCAAACTGGGGTCTCCTGCATTGCATGCAGATTCTTTACCAGCTGAGCTACTAGGGAAACCCATTCTATCCCTGGGCCTTATCTAAATGGGCAATATATACATGACTCATCTTCTCACTCTTATTTACTGTATTAGTTATGATTTTTCTGTATTTCCTTCTGCTTTGACATTTTGAGGTCTTGCTGACACAGGAAGGGATTACCCTTCCCAGGGTTGGCTAAATCCTAGTGAAGTAAGCACTTTCCCAAGAGCATGCTCTTCAAAAGCAAACCAGCCTCCAGAGGCCCTGGCCCCTACCACTTCCTTTATCAGACCCTCAACAGGGCTCTCATATGCCAAGATACTCTCCACCCATCCTAACCACCCTAGTGCTAGGTATCAGACAAGTAGGAGAAGCCAGAGTCTGTTGAGATGATTCAAACTAGCTAATCCTAAGCCTGTCTTCTCTGTCTCATCTTGCTTTTCCCACAGAAATCACCAGAAAGGCTCTTGTCCATGTTTCCCCTCACTTTCCCTCCTGACTGATTCCATGGCTTTCCCAGGTCACCCTGTGTAACATGGCATGCCTTCTGTTTCCAGGGAACCGTAAGTACACAAAGTTCTTCATGACATTTCCATGTCTGCATGTGTTACCATATCTGATCAAAACAAATCTTGGACACATTTTAAAACAGGCATACCTTGGAGATTCTATAAGTTTGGTTTAAACTACTGCAAAAAAGCAAATATCACAATAAAGAGGGTCATACAAGGTTATTGGTTTCTCATATAAGCATATAAAAATTATGCCTACACTATGCTATAGTCTATTAGGTATGCAATAGTATTTTGTCTAAGAAAAACAAAGGGTACGTTTCTTAAATAAAAAACACTTTACTGCTAAAAAATACTAACCATCATCTAAGCCACCTTCAGTGAGCCAATAGTTTTGCCTTAGCAACATCAAAAATTACTGATCACAGAACACTGTCACAACTACATTAATAATGAAAACAATAAATATTGCAAGAATTAGCAAAATGTGACATAGGGACACAAAGTGAGCAAACACTGTTGAAAAATGACAGCGGTGTCCATCACTTCCACAAGTTTGCTTATCCCCCTTAGTAATCCTTCCTTCTGTGTCCTGATCCCTTCCAAAACCACTGATCTGCTTTCTGTTACCATAGATTAGTTGATTTTCTAGACTTTCATAAATATAAAAGAATCACAGGGCAAGTACTCTTTTTTATTATGGCAAAATATGCATGACATAAAATGTACCATTTTAACCCTTTTTGACTGTACATTCACACTGCTGTGCAAATGTGTACTGTTTTTTGACTTTCTTTCATTCAGCATGTTTTGAGGTTCATTCAGGTGTGATGGTTCACTCCTGTATCACAGAACAGTATTCCATTGTATGACTATACCATGATTTATTTATTCACCTATTGATGGACATTTTGATTGTTACCAGTTTGAGGCCATTTGTAAATAAAGCTGCTATAAATATTCATGTATAAATCTTTGTAAAGATAATTTTCTATTTCTCCTGGGCAAGTACCTAGGGGTGTGATGGCTGGGTATATTTAACTTCATAAGAAATTGCCTGTTTTGAAAAGTGGGTATAGCATCTTACATTCTCACCTATGGTATATGAGAGTTCCAGTTTCTAAATATCCTTGCTAATACTTTGTATGGTCAGATGTTTCTTTGAGCCATTCAAATAGTTGTATGGTGGCATCTCATTGTGGTTAAATCACTTGAAAACAGTACTATGCTTTCAGGTGTTGCTTTTAAGAATTGTTAGGTAGGAACTTACAGTTACCAAAGGGGAAAGATATGACAGGATAAATTAGGAGTTTTGGATTAACATAACACACTGCTAAGCTAAGTTGCTTCAGTCGTGTCCGACTCTGTGCGACCCCATAGACGGCAGCCCATCAGCCTCCTCCGTCCCTGGGATTCTCCAGGCAAGAACACTGGAGTGGGTTGCCATTTCCTTCTCCAATGCATGAAAGTGAAAAGTGAAAGTCAAGTTGCTCAGTTGTGTCCTACTCTTTGCAACACCATGGACTGTAGCACACCAGGCTCCTCCGTCCATGGGATTTTCCAGGCAAGAGTACTGGAGTGGGGTGCCATTGCCTTCTCCATACACATACTACTATATATAAATTAGATAACCAGCAAGGACCTACTATATAGCACAAGGAACTAAATTCCATATTTTATAATAACTTATAAGGGATAAGAATTTGAAATATATATATATATAGTACAAAAGATATATTTATATGTGTGTGTGGGTTAATCACATAGTCATGTGTGACTCTATGCAACCACATGGACTGTAGCCTGCCAGGCTTCTCTGTCCATAGAATTCTCCAGGCAAGAATACTGGAGTGGGTTGCCATTTCTTCCTCCAGGGGGTCTTCCCAACCTTGGGATCAAACCTGGGTCTCCTGCATTGACAGGTGGATTCTTTACCATCTGACCCATCTGGGAAGCCCATTATATATATATAACTGGATCACATTGCTGTGTGTCTAAAACTAACACAATATTGTAAATCAACTATATTTGAATTAAAAAAAATTTTTTTAAGATCTGTAGGTGAGACCAGAGTATTCATCAGTCTAATGGTTCCCCTCAATATGTCAGCAAATTTGGAAAACTCAGCTGTGGCCACAGGACTGGAAAAGGTCAATTTTCATTCCAATCCCAAAGAAAGGCAATGCCAAAGAATGCTCAAACTACTGCACAATTGCACTCATCTCACACACTAGTAAAGTAACCCTCAAAATTCTGCAAGCCAGGCTTCAGCAATACATGAACTTCGAGATGTTCAAGCTGGTTTTAGAAAAGGCAGAGGAGGCAGAGATCTAATTGCCAACATCCACTGGATCATCAAAAAAGTAAGAGAGTTCCAGAAAAACATATATTTCTGCTTTGTTGACTATGCCAAAGCCTCTGACTGTGTGGATCACAATAAAGTGTGGGAAATTCTGAAAAAGATGGGAACACCAGACCACCTGACTTGCCTCTTGAGAAACCTGTATGCAGGTCAGGAAGCAATAGTTAGAACTGGACATGGAACAACAGACTGGTTCCAAATAGGAAAAGGAGTACGTCAAGGCTGTATATTGTCACCCTGCTTATTTAACTTATATGCGGAGTACATCATGAGAAATGCTGGGCTGGATGAATCACAAGCTGGAATCAAGAATTCTGGGAGAAATATCAATAACCTCAGATATGCAGATGACATCACCCTTATGGCAGAAAGTGAAGAGGAACTAAAAAGCCTCTTGATGAAAGTGAAAGAGGAGAGTGAAAAAGTTGGCTTAAAGCTCAACATTCAGAAAATTAAGATGATGGCATCCAGTCCCATCACTTCATGGGAAATAGATGGGGAAACAGTGGAAACAGTGGCTGACTTTACTTTTCTGGGCTCCAAAATCACTTCAGATGGTGATTGCAGCCATGAAATTAAAAGATGCTTACTCCTTGGAAGGAAAGTTGTGACCAACCTAGACAGCATATTAAAAAGCAGAGAGATTACTTTGTCAATAAAGATCCATCTAGTCAAGGCTATTGTTTTTCCAGTGGTCATGTATGGATGTGAGAGTTGGACTATAAAGAAAGCTGAGCACTGAAGAATTGATGCTTTTGAACTGTGGTATTGGAGAAGACTCTTGAGAGTCCCTTGGACTGCAAGGAGATCCAACCAGTCCATTCTGAAGGAGATCAGCCCTGGGATTTCTTTGGAAGGAATGATGCTAAAGCTGAAATTCCAATACTTTGGCCACCTGATGCGAAGAGCTGACTCATTGGAAAAGACCCTGATGCTGGGAAAGGTTGAGGGCAGGAGAAGAAGGGAACAACAGAGGATAAGATGGTTGGATGGCATCACCAACTCAATGGACATGAGTTTGGGTAAACTCCGGGAGTTGGTGATGGACAGGGAGGCCTGGTGTGCTGTGATTCATAGGGTCTCAAAGAGTTGGACACGACTGAGTGACTTAACTGAACTGAATGGTTCCCCATCACTGGGCCTTCTGAAGGCTCTATTTAAAGCCTCATAGAACATGAGATTTTCCAGGGAGGTTGGTGGGAACAGATACTATTCCCAGCCTCCCAGGAGGGAGAGTAAAACTAATCCCTTTTATCCCATCTTGGCAGGAAACTGAAGAGTTCAACTGGTTTTTTTACCTTCTTCTTTAGCAGTTTAGGTCAGGTAGATTCAAACCTCACTTTGGAAAGTAAGAATCAGAGCCTCCAATTTTCTTGAGTGTTTGACCAAAACAAAACAGGTTATCTCATTTAACATGTTACTACATACACTGCTATGTTTTGTTTAGCTGAGTTTCCACAAATAATTTCACATGACCACATTTCAAGGTGATGAATCTCTAGCTAATGTTGATGAACTATGTACATCCAGTTTATTCTGGCCTGTAACTTCCCAAGGTGTATTCCTTATGCTCTTACATGTACAGTGATTCCAAAATACATGTAAGACTTACAATTCAAACTTAGATGAAACTAGAGTTATAAAAAGTAAATCTTAAATCAGGGTAGAAGCAAAGCATAGTGAAGGACATATGCTTCTAGAGTCATTCAGGCCTGGATTTGAATCCTGGTTCTTCACTACTAGTGTGTCAAGTTGAGTATACTTGGCTCTTCACTTACTAGGGTGTCTGAGCTGCCAAGAAAGCAAGCTGAATTCAAATGATGGAAACAGGTTCAAAATTAGCTAGTCAAATATGATGACAGAATGCAACACATTGTTTCCATATAATGTATATAATGCATTTACACATAGCATATATAATATTGTAAGTAATTAAGATATAAAATTATATTTTAAGAATTATTGTATTACTATACAGTGGAATGGCTTATGATAGAGTCCACAATATGTAAGAATATGGACAGAACTTCCAGATGAGAAGTTCTAGATCTGTAGATTCAAATATAGGAGTGAACCAAAGGCACTACAGCAGTTTCAATTCTTCTTTCTTTTAATTAAGAACAAATGAAAGATTATTAGATAAAATGGTCACAAGAAATTATCTGTCATTACTACACACTCTTTGTATTTGAATATCTGGAGCATAAAATTCCTCAAGCCTTTTTCCCCCTAATGTGACTGTCCTAACAGTTTCCTTTGCTTATTTTCCCATCTGTAGAATGGGAACAACAAGAGTGCAGAATGCCACCATTATGTAGACCCAAAAAACTCTTCTTCTAAAGCACTTATCATGGTACTCCAATATTCATGCAATAGTACTTTGGATCAAGGCAAGAAAAGCTTAAAACTTCTCTCAGTGTGATCATCATAAGTTACAGCGGTGGTGGTTTAGTCGCTAAGTCATGTCCAACTTTTGCCACCCCATGGACTATAGTCAGGCAGGCTCCTCTGTCCATGGGATTTCCCAGGAAAGAATACAAAGCTATAGACTAGTTCAATTGCTTCAAATAAAATAAGCACCACAGACAGTCTAGTACCTTAAAGGACGTGTAGCATGTTGTTAGTCTCTTAATTAAAATTCTGGAGCGATACTTGCCTATTTCAACTGAAAATGTATTTGGAAACCATTGTAAAAATAGTGGTTTAATTTGGCTTATTTTACTTTCTAACCAAAGTCTGAAAAAAAGTATTAAAAAGATCGAAAACTGTCAAGAATTTTTATATTTTAAATTCTTCAGGTATAGCTGAAATCACAATTCCACAATCAGAATCTAAGCTCTCTAAGAGTAAGGGCTACTGGTCATTATTCTCTATTTCTAAGTAACAAATAAATAAATGTGTGATGAATTGACAAGATACCTTTTTTACCCACCTTAAAATATCAGATATAATAGAATATATTATATATTATATTTTCTATATAATATATAGAAAAGAAACTCACTGATTACCTAAACACATCTATATTTAAAGCTGGATTTGAAGTCATAGAAATTACTATATTATATATAGTATAATATACTATATTATGTATACTATATTAAGCTCTTTATGCTTCAAACTAATTCCCATCCTTCTAGAAACACCTGAGTCAAGTTAATATTAACCATTTTTGATTCTATTTCACTTAACCATATCTTACCCATTCTTTGATGAAGTGTCTATGGGGGAAGTTTCCTCAGTGTTCTCCAGCTCTTACCGATCTCCCTTGCTTCCAGGCTCCTAAAACACATGTGGTCTATTATACACTAAAGACAAACAAACCAAAAAAGTGTCTCCACTCCAGAGGTATTTCTAACACTTAAAGCAGCTACTCTTAGGAGAGAAAAGACCTAGAAGTAGAGTTTGAAACTCTGGGTTCAAACCCTGGTCTCTACCTTGAGGCTGTGGGAACTTGTTACTTAACATCTCTAAAGCTCAGTTTCCTCATGGGTAAAACAAGGATCACATTCTAAAATTTTATCTTTCCACAGGGCATGGAATATGATTTGTCAATTACTCCTTGATTTGACTGATTTATTGAGTGACTGATAAAATTCTCACCAATAGTAAAAATACTGCAGGCCCCACAAAATTCCCCAGTAGAAAGCAGATGGTCAATAAAGTTGTCTTTGTGTGGCTACTGTTTCAATATATATCACCAAGATAGAGTTTCTTTTCCTGATGTCTGTGGAGTTCAAGAGAGCTGCACATGCCCTGAGAATGTATAAATCACATGTGTACACTCACATGTGCATTTGAGGGAGAGCAGAGAAGACCAAAAGTGGTGAGAACCGCCATTCTCAGACAATATGAAAGAAGTGAGCAGGTAAAGGAGCAAATGGGAATAAGCAACTGACGGTGTTGAATGAATTGGTGAGGGTTGGAGGCAAGACAGATGGTCAAAGCAACTGTGGGTTGAATGCTAGTCTACACCTGAGCTGTGCTAACTAATCCATGACTTCCCTGTAATTGGTCTAACTACTCAACTTTGCCTTGTTGTCCACAATATCCCTAGTTCCTACCACAGTGCCTGGAATATAATAGGCATGTAACAATTACCCAGTAAAAAATTATTTTAGTTTTCATACCTGGAAAATGAAAAAGACTGAACAAAACTATCTTTAAGCTTCCTTCCAATTATAAAACTCTATTACATTTGAAGCTAATTATTTTATGAAAGAAAACCATTGGAATTGCCTTCCCCAACTAGCAAGGGTCAAAATTCAGAATCCCATTCAAGCATGACACTTAATAAAATGCTTCTCAGAAAGCTTTCTCCTCAGAAAAATGGCTTTTATTAGTTTATTATTATTCTCTTAAGTAAGCTACAAATGTTTCCTTAAGATTCCTGCTTTTTGGGGGGACTTCTGAAAAAGGGCAGATAACAGATACAGTACATTAATAAATCAGTATTATTTGAGGAATTAGTCTTCTCACAGCCAGGTCTTTAACAGGCCTGAATTCAATTGGCATTTCTTTCAAGCATATTTCCTTTATCAGCATTTGAAGTTTCGAAGAGCAATCAATGTCAAGGATGTAAACACTGAAATACAGGAGACCTTCAGAAATGCAATTATCATATTCTCCTATAGATAATTAACTGAAAAAAAAAGCTATCTCTACTGAGATCTTCTTAGAAAATATCACTGAACTGTAGGTGCTTTGAAAGATTTAGGTGTTCAAGTACCAAGTGGGCTGCCTGGGCTTTGTGTAGCTATTTCAACAGTGGTGATGACTTTGTACTGAATGAGCTTCCCACAGTTACCTCTTTATCCTCCTGCCCCATCCTCATACTCACATTAACTCCAAAATACTCTTTACAACACTGTTGCTCAGGGCAACAGCCTATAGTAAGAAAAGAGTTCTTTCTGGGGTGTGCAAAGGAGCATTAGAGGAATTAAGCCTACCAATGTCCGCTTTGTACTCCTCTGAAGAAATACAAGACAGCTGAGGCAGAAAAAAGCAAAAGTAAGTGATACTACATCAAACTTAAAAGCTTCTGCATAGCAAAGGAAACCATCAACAAAATGAAAAGGCAATCAATAGAATGGAAGAAAATATTTGTAAGTCATAAATCTGGTTAATATGTAAAATAGGTAAAGAAGCCATACAACCCAACAGCAAAAAAACTAAAACAAGCAATAACAAATAACCTGACTGAAAAATGGGCAGAGAAACTGATTAGGTATTTTTCTGAGGAAAATACACATATGATTGTGAAAGGTCCATGAAAAAGTACTCAATATCATTCAGGAAAATGAGAATCAAACTGCAAAGCCCTATCACCCTACAGCTATTAGAATGGCTACTATCAAAAAGATAAGAAATAACAAATGTTAATGAGGATGTGGAGCGAGGGAACACTTGTGCACTGTTAGTGGAAATACAAATTGGTGCAACAACTATATAAAATCGTATGGAGGTTCTTCAAAAAATTAAAAAATAGCACTACCACATAATCTAGAAATTCCACTTTTAGGTATTTATCAGACGGAAACAAAATCACTATCTTAGAAAGTTATCTGCACCCCCAAGTTCCTAACAGCATTTATAATAGCTATATATGAAAAAAAAAAACGTAATAGTCCATCAAGAGATAAAGAAAATGTGAGAGATATATACACACACATAAATATATTGGGTTGCCCAAAAAGTTCATTGGAGTTTTTCTGTACTATCTTACAAAACCCAAATGAACTTTCTGGCCAACCCAATATATAGTGGAATATTATTCAGCCATAGAAAAGAAGGAAACCCTGCCATTTGTGATACAGATGGACTTTGAGGGCATTATGATAAGTGAAATAAGTCCGACAGACTTATTATATGTGGAATCTAAAAAAAAAAAAAATGAACGCAGAGAACAGATTGGTGGTTGCCAGAGGTAGGGGGTAGAGGGTGGGCAAAATAAGTGAAGGTAGTCAAAAGGCACAGATTTGGGGGTATAAGATAAATAAGTTCTGGGGATTAATGTACAGCTTGGTGAATTCAGTTAATAATACTGTGTTCTATAGTTTCAAGTTGCTAATAGAGTAGGTTTTAAAAGTTCTCATTACAAGAAAAAAATTACAAATATGTGAGGAAATGAGTGTCAGCTAAACTTACTATTAATCATTTATATATATGTGTGTGTGTGTGTGTGTATATATATATATATACTATTCACTATGTTGTACACCTTAAACTAATGCAATGTTATATGTCAATTATATCTCAGGAAAACTTTGGGAGAAAAGAACATAAAGTAGCTGAAATTGACTTTAGTACTGAAATGATAAACATCACAGCACAAAGGTGTTGCATTTGACTAAATATAAAGGCATTTCTAACAGTTACAGTTGTTCAGAAATGAAATAGGATCCCTTAAGGGTGGTCTACTCCTTGTAACCAAATTTGATCAACCAGATTCATTGGGTCTGCTATAGATGGGATTCCTTTGTAAAGTAGAGGCCTCTTTTCAGGTCTTCCAAAGCTTTGAGTTTCTTCCTTTCTCTGAATCAAGTCTTTGTTTGGTAGTAATGACATGGAAATTAAACACAAAGAGTTAGGAACCTCACATAGCATTTATCCTCTAAAATTTTATGCCAATATATCTACATGTAGACTGGCCTACTTTCACCCTCTATGGGACTCCTCCATGATTTAAGCATCCTTGAGCTCCACAGAATGTGTCATCCCTTCCTTACTGGGCAGATGGAACAGGTATCATGACATTAGTCCCAATGAGCTCCCCCAAAAGAAAAAAAAGTATTACATGGTCCTACTAGAGCATAATAAGTCTCAGTTGAGAATTTTCCCAAACTTCTCCCATAACAATTGTGTCCTCCTCTTAAGGAAGAAGGATAGTGAGCAGTATTTGTTGTCAATTCAGTCACTCAGTCGTGTCCAGCTCTTTGCAACCCCATGGACCACAGCACACCAGGCCTCCCTGTCCATCACCAACTCCCAGAGTTCACTCAGACTCATCTCCACTGAGTCGGTGATGCCATCCAACCGTCTCATCCTCTGTAGTTGCTTTCTCTTCCTGACTTCAATCTTTTCTAGCATCAGGGTCTTTTCAAATGAGTCAGCTCTTCACATCAGGTGGCCAAAGTATTGGAGTTTTAGCTTCAACATCAGTCCTTCCAATGAACATCCAGAACTGATCTGCTTTAGGATGGACTGGTTGGATCTCCTCACAGTCCAAGGGACTCTCAAGAGTCTTCTGCAACACCACAGTTCAAAAGCATCAATTCTTCGGCATTCAGCTTTCTTTATAGTCCAACTCTCACATCCATACATGACCACTGGAAAAACCATAGCCTTGATGAGATGGACCTTTATTGGCAAAGTAATCTCTCTGCTTTTTAATATACTGTCTAGGTTGGTCATAATTTTCCTTCCAAGGAGTACACATCTTTTAATTTCATTGCTGCACTCACCATCTGCAGTGATTTTGGAGCCCAAGAAAATAAAGTCAGCCACTGTTTCCACTGTTTCTCCATCTACTTGTCATGAAGTGATGGAACCAGATGCCATGATCTTAGTTTTCTAGGTGCTGACAGAGGACATCAGAGGGCAGACAGACTGAAACCACAATCACAGAAAACTAGCCAATCTAATCACATGGACCACAGCCTTGTCTTACTCAATGAAACTAAGCCATGCCATATAGGGCCACCCAAGACGGATAGGTCTTGGTGGAGAGTTCTGACAAAATGTGGTCCACTGGAGAAGGGAATGGCAAACCACTTCAGTACTCTTGTCTTAAGAATTCCATGAACAGTATTTGTTGAGTACCAAGCAATAGGCTAACAGGTTCACATATTTATATTTCATTCGTTCATTTCATTCATAATAGCAACACCTTGAGGTAGCTTCAGGATGTCCATTAGACAAATAAATTAAGTCTGAGATCCAGAAAGTGTAAGTTAAATGCACAAAGTAACATCACAAGCAACTACAAAAGTTGGAATTCAGATCTAGGTTTACATGGCCTGAATATTTAGGCCCAGTTCCCTATTCCATGAATAATCCCCTTTGAAGATTTTTGCTCAACTCCAGACCAAAAGCTTTTAAACCACTTCACACAAACAGTTGGTTATTCTATATTAAATCACTCTAAGCAATGGTGTTTTTAACCTTCCTTGAAAAATATCCTAATAACTTAGTGCCAGCACCTAATGTTTTCACTGAAATTCCGAATAAACTGCAATATGTGGTTTTGAGTTTAGTCCTTTCTTGAATCAAGTCTTTCTTTCTTTGATTGTAATGACATGGAAATTAAACACCAAGAGATGGGAACCTCACACAGTATTTATCTTCTAAAATTTTACACCAATATGCCAATATATCTATACTTAGACTGTCCTACTTTCATCCTCTAAAGGACTCTTCTATGACCTAAGCATCCCTGAGCCCCACAGCATGTGTCATCTCTGAAAGTACATAAAATGAAGGCTAAATCTTCTCAAAGACTTTACTCTTATTTTATTCCTTAATGTGCCAAATGACTATGGCGTGTCTTCACAATGTCCCTCCAGACCTATCTAAATTCTAGCATGTAAAAGTGTGCTCGTAACCAGGAAACAAAGACTTATGTTTTAAATTAAAATATGCATCTTTATTCTAACCATGAAATTATCTTTTCATCGGGCTTTACCAGAAAGAAATCATTAGAATGCAAATAAGCGCAAGAAAAAACCTTTTTCTCCAAAAAGTCAAGTGAAAAGATATGATAGAGCCAGGCAGCAAATTGTTAGTGAGCATCTCTACTGCAAGAAACTCATACACATCAATCAGCTCTTGGAGTCTGTGCCCTAAGAGAGAACTGACAGGAAATTACACAAGAAGTTATGAGGCCCAAAACACGGAAGTTTTTCTTTGGGAGGAAAATCATCTTTCATTTTCAGTTGACCTGATGAAGAGAAGGGGTGGAATAAACCTGGAGATGACAATCTGAGGAAATGAGGTAGGGTTTTGGTGCAGTGCGAATGAGAACAAGATATATTTTAAAAAACTGAACATCTGCATAGAACCTGCTGACGTTAAAATGAATGCCTCTTGTTCAGCTAGTATTTCAGGAATTCCTCCATGTTCATCATGGGGGAGAAGGTGCCCAGGTCAAGAAGAAGCTAGTGGTAGAATGGACTACACAGCAAGACTCACAGAGCACACTCACAGGAGGTTTTGAACATTAGACCTCTGTTCTTATATAGGCTGAAGACTCATGAATTTAACAGAACTCATGCTGGAAATTGAGAATCCATGAAAAAAGAATAGGGAATATGCAGCATTTGGTGATAATATCTTGATGATAGCCAGAAGAGAGTTTTTTCTAATTCTCAAGGCATTGGGAAAAAAAAAGAATCTTGGCCTCTAGCTCACACCACACCCAAAAGTTAATTTGAGAAACTATGCTGTTTTTAGAAGAAAATAGAGTATTTTGTGAAACAAAAATTTTTTCTTGGATGGCAGAAAAAAGTACAAACCATGAAAGCACAAGCCGCAGACTTAAACTTAAGTGTGTTCTTTCCAGTGCAATGTCCAATTCAACCTCTCTGGTTCTCCATGAAGGCTTTCTTGGGAGGTAAGTATGAGGGGTAGACACACACACACACACACACACACACACAATGATATTTCCCTTCTCTCAATTCCTGTTGCAATTAATGACTGAATTAATTTAAAATTCTCTCACAAAGCTATAATATTCATTGTATTGTTATTTACTAGCTGCCAGCAGTGTATTGGTAAATGTTTAGCAAATAGCCCTCTAGGGGATAAAGCCCTGATATGTGCGTTTGCCAATTTCTGTGATGTAAATACTTCCCCATGGCTGATTTCAAGGAATCAACATAAACTGACTAGATTCAGCATTGGGAAGAGATCCATACAACAGGAGTGCATGTGAGCCAACACAAACTGGTTTCAGGGCATCTCTAGTTCCCTGTCTTCCCCCATTGCATCTATAAGCAATCCCTAGTGGTATAAATGAAGTTAACATGGTTTCTTATTTGGCAAAAGTAGGTAAACACACCCAAAAGAGTAAATTCCTTAGAGGAGACTTAAGTCTAGAGCTCTATTTAAAGTTTAAGAAATTAGAATGGACATTTGCAGAATGTCTCCAACATCTGTATCTTCTGCTAGATATAGCCTCTGTTTTCTGTTTGGGTTCCATCTATCTTTCAGTCCACAGTCTTTGGGTTAAGATCCTTGCCCAGCTAAGGGATAGATCAGGTGACCAAGACCAATTTCCATATCCTATCCTGTGGTCACAGTGATTGGTTCACAGGATTGTCATGTGATCCACTGGCAACAATAAGAAGCAGTGGCTAAAAACACTGAGATATAATTGGGTATTTGTTCCCTGGGACTTCAGCCAAAGAGAATATAAGATCTGGAGCTACTATCATCTCCTTGCCGCTGCATAGAGCCTGCAAATGATACAAATCCAATAGATAGAGAAAAACTAATGATGACAATGTTTGAGTCCTGAACTCAGAAATGCTAAGAGCAAAACTTCAGCCTTAGACCTTTTGTTTATGTAAGCCAATAACTTTCCTTTTTTCAAATGTCAGTTTGTATTAGGTTTTCTCTGACATACAGCAAAAAATTTGCAAACTGATGCAGAAACATACCCTGATTAACAAGCTCAATATATTATTAACACAACTAGAAATATTACCAAAAATTTATGGCATGATAATACTTTTGAAAGCATTATTTTGGCATTTTCTTATAAAGTTAATGTACACTTGTTGCATGCCCCAGTTTTGGTAGGCACAATGAGATCCCCACATTCACTCCACTCCAAAGATATCTGCATCCACACCCCTGAACCAAGGACTGCCCTACCTTATCTGGTAAAAGGGGATTTTGAAGGAAGCTTGAAGCTGTGATTAAGTTAAGGATCTTGAGATGGGGAGATTATCCTGGGTTATCCATGTGGGCCCAATGTAATTATAAGGAAGACAAGAATAGAGTTATAGGAGATGTGACCACAGAAGCAGAGGTCAGAATGAGGCAGGAGCACTGGCTAAGGAAGAGGGTTGGAGTCTAGAAGCTGGAACAGGCAAGAATGTGGATTCTTCCCTACAGCCCTGGAACAAACACAGCCCTGCCAAACCAGTTTAGACTTTTGACCTCCACAACTGTAAAAGAACAGATCTATGTCATTATGTTGTTTTAAGTGATTAAATTCATAGTAATTAGTTATATCAGCAAGAGGAATCTAATAACCTAGCAATCCCATCTTCAGATATTTCACCAAAGAGAAACGAAAACTGATACACAAAAACATGGATGCAAATGTCTATGGCAGATTTAATCATAATTGCAAACACTGAAAACATTCTAATAAATGTTCTTCAACTGTCATATGAATAAATTAACTGGATGGTATTGAATCCAGTGAAATACTACCCATTAAAAAATAATGAGGGATACATTGGGAGAGTGGGATTGACATATACACACTACTATATATAAAGTTGATAATAAGGATCTACTGTATACCATAGGGAACTCTTCTCAATCCTCTGTAATGACCTATGGGGAAAGAATGTGAAAAAGAGTAGAGGGTCTTCCCTGGTGGTCCAGTGGCTAAGACTCCACACTCCCAATGCAAGTGGCCCATGTCCAATCCCTGGTCAAGGAATTAGATCCCACATGCCCCAACTGCTGCAACTAAAGATCCTGCATGCTGCAACCAAGACCCAGTACAACCAACTACTTAAAAAATAAAGTAAAAAAATTTTAAAGAGTGGATATTTGTATATGTATAACCAATTCACTCTACTGTACAGCAAAAACTAACACAACATTTAAAATCAGCTATACTCCAATAAAAACTGAAAAAAAAGAATGAACTACTGATGTATGCAACAAAAGGATGAATCATGAATGTATTAAGTGAAGGGAGCTAAATTCAAAATGTTACGCACCTTACAATCATTTTGTATGACATTTTGGAAAAGGCAATACTACCACGATAGAAAATAGAACAGCGATTGCAATAGGGGGTGGAGAAAGGGTTGATTACCAAGCAATGGCACAGAGGAATTTTAGGGGTGAAGAAACAGTTGTTTATCTACTTCATGGTGGTACTTTCACAACTCTGCATTTGTCAAAACTCATAGGTCTAGATATCAAATAAATTGGTCAACAGTTCAAAAAAAAAAAAAACAGCAGCTGTATGAGAACAAGTTTGAGATGCTGACATGAAAATGCCTACTTAGAGGAGCTGCTTTTTCTATGCCCGTCTCAATCACAGTCACGCTTTCACATCCAACCACCTTTCTTTCCCTTCAGCCATCATTTCCACAATAACTAAACAACAGTATAAAAACTTTTAGCTAAGCTAAAAATTCAGAATATCAAGAGGCAAGTCCCTGAAGGACCCACTATCTCTAGAAACCCAGTCAACAATAGCTCACTATTCCTTTAAAAACACAATGCTTAACCAAACTCTGACCCTACCTTGTTCCCTACTTTTCTGTTCCTGTTATTCTCTTATTAATTTTTAAAAAGCAGGCATTTCCACAGTTACATTGAGTTTAAAACCAAATATATATATTCGTGTGTGTATATATATATATATACACACACACACACACCCTTATGCTTTTAAGTTTCTCATCTTTGACCCTTTGTGCATCACCAAAGAAAAGCACTGGCTCTATCTTTAAAAAGAGAACTAGGGAGAAAAGAAGAACATTCTGATAAAAATGAATAGAGTAAGAAGTGGGGGACAGCAGTGGCATATTTCTAGGAAAAGTCAGCAGATGCATGGAGAGCTATGGGTGACTCCTGGCAGGGGAGGCCAGACTTCTCCCTTTATGGCCCAACTTAATCTCATCTTATTCTATAAGAGTACAGTGCCTCATTTCCTATGTAGTACAAGGTCACAGGCAGATAAAAACAGAGAAAGAAAAGAAAAACAAGGAACAACAGAGCCTTTTTCCCCTGGATCTCAGAAATGGAGCTCAGCATTTCTATAACACCTTAGTGGTAAATGAAGGAGGTGTACCAAGCCTAATTTTTTTTTTTAATGAGTTCCCACTTTCTAGTACCTGGAAATGTTTCCATATTATTCCTGTCTCAAATCAAGGAAGTAAAGACACTGTCTGTCTTTATTCTACTACCACATGATAAAGAACGTGAAGTCCAGCAGATCCTTCAGTTCAGTTCAGTCACTCAGTCCTGTTCAACTCTTTGCAACCCCATGAATTGCAACACACCAGGCCTCCCTGTCCATCACCAACTCCCGGAGTTCACTCAGACTCACGTCCATCGAGTCAGCGATGCCATCCAGCCATATCATCCTCTGTCGTCCTCTTCTCCTCCTGCCCCCAATCCCTCCCAGCATCAGAGTCTTTTCCAATGAGTCAACTCTTCGCATGAGGTGGCCAAAGTATTGGAGTTTTAGCTTTAGCATCATTCCTTCCAAAGAAATCCTAGGGCTGATCTCCTTCAGAATGGACTGGTTGGATCTCCTTGCAGTCCAAGGGACTCTCAAGAGTCTTCTCCAACACCACAGTTCAAAAGCATCAATTCTTCGGCGCTCAGCTTTCTTCACAGTCCAACTCTCACATCTATACATGACCACAGGAAAAACCATAGCCTTGATGAGATGGACCTTTGTTAGCAAAGTAATGTCTCTGCTTTTGAATATGCTATCTAGGTTGGTCATAACTTTTCTTTCAAGGAGTAAGTGTCTTTTAATTTCATGGCTGCAGTCACCATCTGCAAATCCTTAGAGAATCCCAAAGTGCTCCAAGAGTGATCCAAATGTAAGCCGTATCAAGGTAAATGTGAGTTAAAGGTTTTACCTCTATCATTTCACTACTTCTTGTCTCAAAAATTCAAAACAGAGTTCCTTTCCCTAAATAGGTGATCTTGAAATCTCCAAATAGAACTCACTTCCCAATTGTATAAACAAGATAGTCCTTCTTCCTCCCTTCTACCCTATCAGTCCCTGTTCTTTCCCTCTAAGAAAACAAACTCACAACAAAAAACTCATCTCCTCCCAGGATTTCCTTGCTAATTCATAACTCCCATAGCTACTTACTCAACACCTACACAATTTTACAGACAACTCATTTTTATGGTGACCTGGGAGATGGGAGGTCACAGAACTGAAAATTCTAAATTAATTATTTTATAAAACAATTAGAAAAATCATGTCTGTGCTGTACCAAGGGAACAAATGACCCTAAGGGAATGCACAAATTATAGCAAATCTTATTCTTTTAAGCAGAAATAAAACTGAGTATTATTTTAATTTGAGGGAAAAAAATGTCAGGAAGGAAAAACTGTGGCACTACTCTCATGCTCACTGACTGGAAACCTGTGAATTAGACTAAGAAAAGAGACATTAACAAGAGAAAGGGCATACAATTTTTATTAATGTATTACATACACAGGAGTCCCCAGAAAAGAAGCAAAACTCAAAGAAGTGGCTAGACTTAGATGCTCATATACCATTCTAACAAAGGAAAGGGAGTTTGGGCTTCAAAGGATGATACATCATGGGGAAGTGGCTAGAAAATATATAGGGGAAAGTAATGGACAATGGGGTTATCTTAGTGAAGTTTGTTTATGGGAACTCATCTCAGGGTTGACTGTCTCTGGTGATAAGAGTCCTGCTCCTCTTCTTGGTATAGGCGAAGAACACCTTCACCAAGGGAAATACATGCCCTGCTTTTAGGCAGAGAACTCTTCCTGCATACATTGATTCTCAATTGCTTTCAGTACAAATAACGTGTATGCCAAAATGGCCTGTTTGGGATAGCACAGCCTGACTCTCCTTAAAAATCTTTCCAAAGTATGCTTGACCCATAGAAAATATTGGGTTGGCCAAAAAGTTTATTTGGGTTTTTTCATACCATCTTTTAAAAAAATATTTATATTGATTTGGCTGGATCGGGTCTTAGTTGTGGCACATGGGATCTTTTTTGCATCATGCAGGATCCTTTGTTGTGGCACACAGACTTTCTAGTTGTGTGGTGCATGGGCTTAGTCACTCCATGGCATGTGAGATCCTAGTTCCCCAACCAGGGATCAAAGCCACATCCCCCACTTTGCAAGGCAGATTCCTAACCACTGGATCACCAGGGAAGTCCCTTTCCATACCATCTTATAGTAAAACTGTAACGAACTCTTTGCCCAACCCAATATAACTTAATCTTTTTCTAAAAACAAGGTCATCACTAGGAACACCAGTTAATGTGACAATATAGATTAGCTCTGACTACTTCTTCATTTTCAAAGAAACCATGTTGGAAAAGAATATAGGATTCAGAGTCATACAAACCTGAGAGGCATCCTGGAACTTCTTGTGGCTTTGCAACCCTGATTATGTTTCTTAACTCCTCTGAGGCTAATGTTTTAATGTGAAACACAGCTACATGTTTTCTTCCCAGGGAAGCTCATCAAGAGTATAAAGATATTGCTTATATCATTTAAAAATGATGACTAGAGGACATGATACAGTGATTGATAGGTCTAGGTCACATGATCCATTTCTGTGCTGGGCCTATTAAAACATTTTAAAAATCAACAAAGACAGAAATTACAACTGTATTTTCTTCTTGATTTACTTTGGTGTCTATTTTTTTCAAACAATTTTCTGTTATTTCTTTCACTGTCCCAGTATCAGCTGCCTATTTGTGTGTTACTCTGTTGGTGCTTAAAGTAAATTATACTCTTTGCCTCATGTCTTCACTAGAGGATATGCATACATGTCCCTGTGATGGCCTCACAATGAAAAAAGTACTTGACACCCAATGACTTTCAGTGTGACCACATGGTCTGCTCTGGCTAATGACATACTAGCAGAATTCTACAAGCAGAGGTTTTAAATGTACTAGTACAGCTCAACATGTTTCTTTGTATTCTGAAAAGAAAAAGACCCAGGTAGCCACTAGTCCAATGAGGACAAGATAACAAGGAGCAAACACTTACCCATCTAGCACTTTGGAGCCAAACTCAGCTTAGGTCAGTTGAACCCAAACCAACATGCAGAAGGGTAATTTAAGAATAAATGATTTTGGATTTGGGGTTGTTAACACAACTTCAGTCATGTAGCAGTACATAAATAACACAGTGCCCTCAAATCTTTAGGTTTTCTCTCACTGACTGATTATAAATTTCTCAAGAACAACAAATTATCACTACTATCATGGAAGTCTCTTCCAGACTCCCCACATTAGACTTATCCCAAGACCACTTTCTTTTTTGATGATTCTAATTGCTAGGCAATTTTTAATTATATATGAATACTTTAGATTTGTGTGAAGAATAAGGATGAAATAAGATTTTAAACTCCTCCAGGAAGTAACTACTTCAATTCCTTTCATATTCAGGCAGCCTGAAGTACCCTATCAAGCATGGAGGTCTTTGGGCAAAGGAAGGCTAAATAATATCTATGGATGTGACTGATGATAAATGGTCACTGCTATAAGGTTCCCAATCCAATGAAGAAGCCCATGGACACTATCTGTTGTTTTCCCACCATGGTAAATTCTGAATTCAGCCCCAAACATTGTCAGTAAAAGACCATATGCGCCCTTATCCATGGCGCCAGAAATCTCCTGTGGGTGACATGTTAGTTCTCTCACTCCTTGTTATATCCACTGGCTGTCAGGAAAATATAAATGGAAGTCAGCCTCAAAAAGTTGCACAATTAAATTACTTTAACATTCTGTTTTGGTTTAATTTCAGAAGGTTCAAAAACTTCATTTATTTCAGATTATTTTTAATATTTTGGCTCAGAGATTAATATTAAGTTTTTATCCCCTCTTTCTTTTCTTGATATTGCTTTCTCTAACCACACTGTATTGGTTAAAACTCTAATTATAGAATAAAAGCATGGGTAAATTATTTTCAATATGGCTAAGACCAGACTAACTTCATAATAAAATTCTTTTTGTTAATTAATTTAAAATAATCTTAATAGTGACTTTTCTATTGACAGTGATAACACAACACCATTGGAATTATAATGAGTTTATATTTTTTCTACACAAAGGAGAAAGTTAATATTGATAATGATTTACACTTTCCACAGATTTAACACAGACATATGAATAATTTTTAACAATTAGATTCTCCATAGAACATAATCTTACAGCAGAAAATATCTGTGCCATTGTAAGGATGTAGGATGAACATCTACAGCATGAGATTGCCACTTCAAATGCTCATAGAATGAAAACTATTTGAGTTTGACCAAAAAAAAAAAAAAAAAATCAGGATGAATCTATCAGAAATCAACGAGCAGGTCTATAAACTATCAGAGTAGAGAAGAAAGTAAATGCAGATGTTAGAATTTTGGGGGTGGGGGAGGATAATTTGCATAAAATTTCCACCAATTTCTAGCAAGATGATTTTCATATCTTGAAATTACAGTATGAGGAAGGAAGAAATATAGAGGCAACAAGAAATAAAGTAATATTGAAAAGCCAACAAAGTTTTCACCTTTTTCAAGAGTCTCTTTTGCTTTTATTAATACATGCCTGCATTTTTTCTAGTTTTCATACACATACACTCTCCATATTTATATTTATGTAGAGAGAGAAAAAGTGCATTATATATATATGTCAGTTAAGTCAGAATGGTGGTTTTATAAAGATCAAAGATATTCAGATACAGGCTTTTACATTCAAGTCATATATTATTGTAGTAAAGGAAATAAAAGGTGTTGATAAATTATTTTAATGCAAATTTTTTAGAAGATGAGCTATAAATAAGATTTTTCCATGGCTCATGGCGGGAGGGGGCAGGATTTTCTGAGAGCACGGAGAAAGATGTAAAGTATTCTTGAAATGAAAAATCAGGGTCAAAATTGTTAGGTAGTTAGAATAGGAAAAAGGAGTCCAGAATGGTGGTGGCTAAAAGACAAAGCAGGGGAAAAGCCCACAAAAATAGAACAAAGGAAGGTCTGAGGACTGGAGTGAGAACCTCAGGTAAAACAAACAGCCCTCCTGGCTAGCCCAATTTACATAGGGCAGGCTCGGGGGAGGAGAAAAAACATAAAAAGAGGAGCCAAAATTAGGCCTCTCTTCTCTTCTCTTTGCTTCTTTTGGGTCTACCCACCCTTAAGTGTACAGGATGTATTTTCCTTTGCTTACCAAATAAAACTGAACTGTAACCAGGCTGTAACACTGGTCCGTTCATCACTTCAAACTTTTGCTGCGGCAAGACAGAACCAAAGAAATTACAAACTCCCCCAACAAAATTAAGGAAAAGGTGAAATTCACACTAGTTATAATCATGTAGAGGTCCAAAAACAGAGGTGGCAGAAAGAAAATACTCCTAGCTTGCAAAAATGTCTGCAACAGAGAAATAAGATATTTAATAAAAGAAAGTTGTTACCTTATTTGTTATTCATGCATCAACTCATTCTCTAAAATATTACAGGTAATTCAAATAAATGCACATAAAATTAATAAACAAGAATTAGAAGATTTATTCATTTAAAAAATTAAAGTTTTGAGTATCTCACATGTGCCAAGCTAGTAAGGAAAAACAATTCTCTGCCTTCATGGAGTTCACTATCTAGTGTGAGAGACTCACAATATAGAAAAATACATAAACAAATTTGTAATGCTATGAGAAATATAAAACAGGAAAAAGAAAGAAGATTACTAGTGAAGGGGAACAGAATATGCTATCCTAAAATACAGCACTTTAACATATAGATTATTTTGAGCTGAAGGCAATTGAGAATCAAGAGATACAGAAAGAAGCCTTCCTAGAGCTTCCCTTATATGACAAAAAACAGCAACTTTTGAGAAACAAGCACTGCCTGCCATAAAGCCCCTCTCCCAGGACAGCTTTACAGCCATGAAGACGACTGAAAGTCGGCACCAGAAGAGTCATACACAAACAAGTCTTACTAAAATGATCCTTATCTCTCATCACTTTCCTCCATATACCTACCCTTCCCATAATCTGTCGCCCTTGGAAGCCTGAAACTTTTTTCCTTTGTCTTGTCACATTTTCAAAATTTATTTCTGTTTATTACAAATGTATATAAGCCCTCAGGCCTAGCTATCTCTTTGTTCTCCATTTCTTTTCTAGGTATGCCAACATGTCAAGTAAAAAGTTAATATTATTTTTTTTCATACCTTTTCTCCTGTCTTTTTGTCAGTCTAATTTGTATGGCCCCAGCTGGAGACTGAAGAGAATAGAGGAAAACTCTTTTACCCTTCCCTACACTGGATAGGTGAAGACATGCTATTTTAGATACATCAGTCAAAGAATGCCATTTTCAAGAAGTAGTTTTTAAGAGACTTGAACTAAACACGGAAATGGCTTTGAATATACCATGGAGTCTGAATGGATGGGGGTCTTACATGGTAGCTTAGGGCTTACAGAAAGTTCCCAGAGGCCCTAGTGGAAACTGCAAAGCCTCTGAAGAATTAGCTTCAAAATACACATAATTTCACTTCCACCTCATTCTAGTCGACAAGCCATTAAGGCCAGCCTAGATTCAAGGTGGGGAGAATTAGTCCCCACTCCTCAATGCAGAAGTAGCAAGAATGTGTAGCCATCCTTAATCATTCAGAGTTGTGCAAAACTTTCTAATCAGGTAACATATCTTTCAATAAAGCAAAGGTCTACATCAAGGGTCAGCAAATTATGCCTAAGCAGAAAACAGCCAGCAGGCCTAATCCACCTTTGCTTTGTAAATAAAGTTCTACTGGAACACAGGAGTACCCATTCATTTACAAATTGTCGTCTATGGCTGCTTTTATCCTTCAAGGGCAGTCAAATAACTGCAATAGGCTTCAAGGCCTTCAAAGATTAAAATGTTTACTATCTGACCTTTAGAGCAACAGTTTGCTGAGCCCAGTTCTCAGGAAAGTAATCATGTCACTTAGATCTCCAGCAATTTTATTTTCAATCTTGGCTACAGATCCCTAGAAATAATTAACTAGACTTTGAGTAAATTCAAGTTCGGTTCAGTTTAGTTCAGTCACTCAGTCGTGTCCGACTCTTTGTGACCCCATGCACTGCAGCACGCCAGGCCTCCCTGTCCATCACCAACTCCCAGAGTTTACTCAAACTCATGTCCATCCCATCAGTGATGCCACCCAACCATCTCATCCTCTGTCGAACCCTTCTCCTCCTGCCTTCTATCTTTCCCAGGATCAGGGTCTTTTCCAATGAGTCAGTTATTCACATCAGGTGACCAAAGTCCTGGAGCTTCAGTTTCAGCATCAGTCCTTCCAATGAATATTCAGGACTGATTTCTTTTAGGATTGACTGGATGGATCTCCTTGCAGTCCAAGGGACTCTCAAGAGTCTCCTCCAACATCACAGTTAGAAAGCATCAATTCTTCGGCACTCAGCTTTCTTTATAGTCCAACTCTCACATCCATATGTGACTACTGGAAAAACCATAGCCTTGACTAGACAGACCATTCTCGGCAATGTCTCTGCTTTTTAATATGCTGTCTAGGTTGGTCATAGCTTTTCTTCCATGGAGAAAGCATCTTTTCATTTCATGGCTGCAGTCATCCTCTGTACTGATTTTGGAGCCCAAAAAAATAAAATCTGTAACTGTCTCCATTGTTTCCCCATCTATTAAGTGATGGGACCAGAAGCCAGGATCTTAGTTTTCTGAATGCTGAGTTTTAAGCCAACTTTTCACTCTCCTCTTTCATTTTCATCAAGAGGCTCTTTAGTTCTTCTTCGCTTTCATCCATAAAGGTGGTGTCATCTGCACATATGAAGTTATTGATATGTCTCCCAGCAATCTTGATTCCAGCTTGTGCTTCATCCAACCCAGCATTTCTCATGATGTACTTTGCATGTAAGTTAAATAAGAAGGGTGAT
The DNA here is from genome assembly GCF_055505025.1 of Bos grunniens. NCBI lineage: Eukaryota > Metazoa > Chordata > Mammalia > Artiodactyla > Bovidae > Bos > Bos grunniens. The sequence continues at coordinate 55,830,761 of NC_141172.1, forward strand.
AATATACAGCCTTGATGTACTCCTTTCCCAATCTGGAACCAGTCTGTTGTTCCACGTCCAGTTCTAACCGTTACTTCCTGACTTCATACAGATTTCTCAAGAGGCAGGTCAGGTGGTCTGGTATTCCCATCTCTTTAAGCATTTTCCAGACTTTGTTGTGGTCCACACAATCAAAGGCTTTGGCATAGTCAATACAGCAGAAATAGATGTTTTTCTGGAACTTCCTTATTTTTTCAATGATCCAGCAGATGTTGGCAATTTGATTTCTGGTTCCTCTGCTTTTTCTAAATCCAGCTTGAACATCTGGAAGTTCACAGTTCACATACTGTCGAAAACTGACTTGGAGACTTTTGAGCGTTACTTTGCTAGCATGTGAAATGAGTGCAATTGTGTGGTAGTTTGAGCATTCTTTGGCATTGCCTTTCTTTGGGATTGCAATGAAAACTGACTTTTTCACCAACTGCAGCCACTGCCGAGTTTTCTAAATTTGCTGGCATATGAAGTGGAGCACTTTAACAGCATCATCTTTTAGGATTTGAAATAGCACAGCCGGAATTCCATCACCTCCGCTAGCTTTGTTTGTAGTGATGTTTCCTAAGGCCCACTTGATTTCCCATTCCAGAATGTCTGGCTCTAGGTGAGTGATCACACCATCATGGTTATCTGGGTCATGAAGATCGTTTTTGTATAGTTCTGTGTATTGCTGCCAACTCTTCTTAATATCTTCTGCTTCTGTTAGGTCTATACCATTTCTGTCCTTTATTGTGCCCATTTTCTCATTAAATATTCCCTTCATATCTCTAATTTTCTTGAAGAGATCTCTAGTCTTTCCCATTCTATTGTTTTCCTCTATTTCTTTGCACTGATCACTGAGGAAGGCTTTCTTATCTCTCCATGATATTCTTTGGAACTCTGCATTCAAATGGGGATATCTTTCCTTTTCTCCTTTGCCTTTCACTTCTCTTCTTTTCACAGCTATTTGTAAGGCCTCCTCAGACAACCATTTTGCCTTTTTGCATTTCCTTTTCTTGGAGATGGGGATTGTCTTGATCACTGCCTCCTGTACAATGTCATGAACCTCTGTCCGTAGTTCTTCAGGCACTCTCTCTATCAGACCTAATCCTTTGAATCTATTTTCAGTTCCACTGCATAATCGTAAGGTACTTGATTTAGGTCATACCTGAATGGTCTAGTGGTTTTCCCTGCTTTCTTCAATTTAAGTCTGAATTTGGAAATAAGGAGTTCATGATCAGAGCCACAGTCAGCTCCCAGTCTTGTTTTTGCTGACTGTATAGAGCTTCTCCATCTTTGGCTAAAAAGAATATAATCAATCTGACTTCAGTATTGACCATCTGGCGATGTCCCTGTCTAGAGTTCTCCCTTATATTGTTGGAAGAGGGTGTTTGCTCTGACCAGTGTGTTCTCTTGGCAAAATTCTGTCAGCCTTTGATCTGCTTCATTTTGTACTCCAGAGCCAAATATGCCTGTTATTCTAGGTATCTCTTGATACCTAGATTTCCTTCTTCTGCATTCCAGTCCCCTATAATGAAAAGGACATCTTTTTTGGTGGTTAGTTCTAGAAAGTCTTGTAGGTCTTCATCAGTTCAGTTCAGTCGCTCAGTCTTGTCTGACTCTTTGCGACCCCATGAATCACAGCAAGCCAGGCCTCCCTGTCCATCACCAACTCCCGGAGTTCACTTAGACTCATGTGCATCAAGTCAGTGATGCCATCCAGCCATCTCATCCTCTGTCGTCCCCTTCTCCTTTTGCCCCCAATCCCTCCCAGCATCAGAGTCTTTTCCAATGAGTCAACTCTTCGCATGAGGTGGCCAAAGTACTGGAGTTTCAGCTTTAGCATCATTCCCTCCAAAGAAATCCCAGGGCTGATCTCCTTTAGGATGGACTGGTTGGATCTCCTTGCAGTCCAAGGGACTCTCAAGAGTCTTCTCCAACACCACAGTTCAAAAGCATCAATTCTTCGGCGCTCAGCCTTCTTCACAGTCCAACTCTCACATCCATACATGACTGCTGGAAAAACCATAGCCTTGACTAGACAGACTTTTGTTGGCAAAGTAATGTCTCTGCTTTTGAATATGCTATCTAGGTTGGTCATAACTTTCCTTCCAAGGAGTAAGCGTCTTTTAATTTCATGTCTGCAGTCACCATCTGCAGTGATATTGGAGCCCCCAAAAATAAAGTTTGACACTGTTTCCACTGTTTCCCCATCTATTTCCCATGAAGTGATAGGACCAGATGCCATGATCTTCGTTTTCTGAGTGTTGAGCGTTAAGCCAACTTTTTCACTCTCCACTTTCACTTTCATCAAGAGGCTTTTTAGTTCCTCTTCACTTTCTGCCATAAGGGTGGTGTCATCTGCATATCTGAGGTTACTGATATTTCTCCCGGCAATCTTGATTCCAGCTTGTGTTTCTTCCAGTCCAGCATTTCTCATGATGTACTCTGCATAGAAGTTAAATACGGAGGGTGACAATATACAGCCTTGACGTACTCCTTTTTCCTATTTGGAACCAGTCTGTTGTTCCATGTCCAGTTCTAACTGTTGCTTCCTGACCTGCATACAGATTTCTCAAGAGGCGGGTCAGGTGGTCTAGTATTCCCATCTCTTTCAGAATTTTCCACAGTTTATTGTGATCCACACAGTCAAAGGCTTTGGCATAGCCAATAAATCAGAAATAGATGTTTTTCTGGAACTCTCTTCATAGAACTTTATAGAAGTTCATAGACCTTCATAGTAGGTCTTCATAGAACCGTTCAAATTCAGCTTCTTCAGCATTACTGGTCAGGGCATAGACTTGGATTACTATGATGTTGAATGGTTTGCCTTGGAAATGAATAGAGATCATTCTGTCATTTTTGAGATTGCATCCACGTACTGCATTTTGGACTCTTTTGTTGACTATGATGGCTACTCCATTTCTTTAAGCAATTCCTGCCCACAGTAGTAGATATAATGGTCATCTGAGTTAAATTCACCCATTCCAGTCCATTTTAGTTTGCTGATTTCTAAAGTGTCAATGTTCACTCTTGCCATCTCCTGTTTGCTTCCAATTTGCCTTGATTCATGAACCTAACATTCTAGGTTCCTATGCAATATTGCTCTTTACAACATTGGACTTTACATCTACCACCAGTCACATCCACAACTGGGTGTTGTTTTTACTTTTGCTCCAGAGTTCAGGAAGACTTTTAAAATGAAAACAGATACCCAGCAGAAACCATGTCCCTCAATAAAGATAAATACATTGAACTAAATCACACCAAACCAGATGCTAGCTGAGACAGAAGTGGGAAAAAAGGTCTTCTTCACACCACCCACTCTGGACAGCCAATCCATTATCACCACTTCAAAGGTTAAGGAGCTGAAAAATATTTCAAGTCTTAAAAAAATAAATTGCATTTCTTCTGCAGATTGGATATTAAACTCATAGTAAATGCTCAGGTGTTTACACCCTTTTAGTGATACCCCAGAGAGGAGACCTATATCTACTTCAAGACATGTGTCGTCTCTAAAACAATGCAACATTGGCTAATATAAAATCTTAACCAGGACTTCTCTGCCAATGCAGGGGACACAGATTTGATCCCTGCCTGTGACGATCTCACATGCTATGCAGCAACTGGAGCTTTGGAGCCCGCATGCTGCAACTACTGAAGGCCATGTGGCTGGAGACCATGTGTGCTCCCCAACAAGAGAAGCCACTGCAAAGAGAAGCCTGTGCATCTCAAAAAAAGTAGCCCCTGCATCTAGAGAAAGCCTGAGAGCAGCAACCAAAATCCAGCACAGCCAAAAGTAAATAAGTAAACATTTTTAAAAGAAATAAAAACATCTTAACCATTGGAGGTGTTTGCCATGATGTCTCTTTGGCATACCTCCCCATACCTGGCAAATTACCCTCATCCAGAGACAAGACTATAGCACATGTTACACCAGTCCTAAAGTGTGGGGGCATCTACTGACATCAGGGTTCCAAGTTAAATGCACTAGGGTAGGATTCATGGTTTAATAAGCTAAGTGAGCAATCTTATTTCTAAGGAAAGTGGAGGTATGTCAAGTGTACAACCATAACTGCTATAGAATAAATTTTATAATAGGCATATTAGGACTGAATAGCATACATCAAAAGAAATATCCTCATGAGACAAGTGTGGTATTTCTCTAGATAAAACCATTTTTGATGTTGGAAGGCTTCTCATGTATATCTTCTCACAATCTGAGATTAAACTTGTGTGTGCAGGGGGCAGTGAGCAGGGTCTTGCCTCTGCTGCATCCATTCTTGCCAGCCATTATACAAAAGTCAAGGACTAACTAAAACAACTACAAAAATCTAATGAAAGTTGTTATTAAAAGTACACAGTAGGTATTTTTTAAGTATGCATTGATAAAAATTGTGTAGAAAAGGAATATAAATTTATATTAACAGTAACAAGCAAGTAACAAAGCCTTTAAAAACAGTAAGTATCCTAAATATAAATGCCAAATAATTTTAAACATAAAGCAAGAACATAAGAAGTGACCTAAACTAATTAAATATGTTTAAGATGACATAGATAATAAAATTCAAAGGAAGTTCAAAGTACAGACAATATACACTCATAAACCTGGATTTCAAAGTAAGAAATTAAGAATAAGAGGTTTTGAATTACGAAATAACAAAATGAACAATTAATATAGATGATAAAGGGTAAAGCTAGCAAAATAAAAGACAAGCTAATGAGAGTTAATAGGATAAAATATCAAGGACAAGAATTAGAAGATAACATAAATACAATTTTCAGAAAATATAGGAAAACACTAGATGTAAGTTAGCAAAGTCCTGAAATGAGCTAAGAATGGCAGATAAAGAACAAACAAAAGAGCATGAATCAGTTTGTTAGCAGTCCTTGAACCTAGGACTATGAAACGATTCTTTCTTTTTTTTAACTTATTTATTTTTAATTGAAGCATAAGTACTTTACTGTATAGAATTCTTTATTAAAAATAAACACCCTAAAAAGAACAACTGCCCAGAAACACACAAGTCACAGGACTCAAAAGAGTAGAAACACCAGCTTGCCCTGTGCAGAGCTCTCCAGGACCTGAGAGGCTGTGAGGATGGCCAGAGAGAGGTGCCCTTTTCTCCTGCCTGTCATAGACAGGGATGTCCTCTGTTCAGGCTCCAGCTCAGCCTTCAAGGGCTCTGTGCATGAGCAATCGATTGGCTACTAAGGAATGCATTAAAGATAAACAGTGGGAAATCAGGCCAGACACATAGGATACTACAGAATGCTTTAAATACCACACTAGATCAGTGTTTGCCAAATCTGGGCATTTGATAAAAAATATAGGTCTCATCCTGGAGATTCTAATTTCATAAATCTGGAGAAGGGGAGGGGATGGGGAAGTAAATGCTCTGTGATTGTCCCTGACAACCTTTTTCAAACAGGTTCTGACTTTTTAACAGGTCACACACACACACACAAACACACTCACGCCCAAAGTAATTTTTATATTTATCCAAGTTTAGAAAATAATAATTTATGATCGTAAGACAACTGAGGCTTTTCAATATCCACGGGTCAGTTTCTAAAACATAGGTGATGAGAAAAATGCTCTGAATAATAGCAGGTCAGAGTTACACAAACCCAGTAAAAGTTGCAGCCAAGTAAGAGTGATGCTAGAAACTAGTTGCTTTCATTTGAAACTCAACTATTTTTAATACTTTTTGCTACTGCCAAGAACCACCAAGTTAAGAGGAAGTCATGAATCTATGTGTCACTAGTGGCTTTTAAGTATCAGAATACTGCCAAAACAAACAGCAAGGGTCCTTTGATATTCATATTTCTTTGAGATCAAATGTATGCACTCCAAGTCATATCTACCTCTAGCAAGACACTGAAAGGATAAAAACTAAGATGACTCAAGGTCTTTCTTCTCAACTGCTGTAGCGCACAGTGCGATGTATATATATTGCTGGCACACCTAGGAAGTGATCATGTTTGTACAGCACACTGAATAAACTGCAAGGGATTTAGAAGCCTCTGCACGAATATGGTGAAAAAATCCATTACATTTTCTTACATCAAATCATTTGAAAAAAAAAAAAAACAGTTTCGGTGTAGTATGTGTAGGGGCAGGGGATACACATTCCAATCCCTCCTAGGGAAAGGGTTTCAACATCCCCAGCAGCCAGTTCCTACAGGGATTGCCTCACCTTCCCCAAGAACACACCTGTTTTGTGGGGAAGCCTGTATCTAATGACCAATCAAGGTAAGAGTATAAGGACCCAAGCATACTGGCCCTACAGGGAACAATTCTGTGCAGCTTTGAACACTCCAGAGCTGCCTATGGGGAAGGGGGACTTGGCCCAGACTTTGAACTCATCATAATACAATCTCCTCTACCCAATCCTACCCTACACACTTCTCTCCACAGGTGTGGATCCCTAATAAATACACTGTCCCCAAACTCCATTTCAGCAACTGTTTCTGAGGAACAAACTTGCAACAGTATTCAAAATTGATGTAGGAAACTTTCAATCTTTTCAAAACGTTTAATTAAGAAACTTGAGTTTGACTTACTTATTTTACCTTTTTGATTTCACCTTTCCTATCATGATTTTTGGTTAAAATGACTACTCGTAACTTTTTATCAGACTTTAATAATGAACCCTTCAAATATTTGTGAATCCTCATCTAAGAGAAACTTTGTTCACACACAAGAATAAATTTTTTTAAACAAAATTTTACCACCATCCAAAAATGTGCAATGATTGAAAATCTAGTTTTTAAAAATGAATATCTTTTCATTCATTTGTGTAAATACTATTAAAATAGTTCATGAGGTATTTTGTATTCAATCAAATAATTCTTCCCAAATAACTGACAATAATGGTGAAGCTTTTATTTGTAGTGAGTGCATGCATGTTAAGTTGCTTCAGTTTAGTTCAGTTCAGTTCAGTCGCTCAGTTGTGTCCGACTCTTTGCGACCCCATGAATCACAGCAAGCCAGGCCTCCCTGTCCATCACCAACTCCCGGAGTTCTCTCAGATTCACGTCCATCGAGTCAGTGATGCCATCCAGCCATCTCATCCTCTGTCGTCCTCTTCTCCTCCTGCCCCTAATCCCTCCCAGCATCAGAGTCTTTTCCAATGAGTCAACTCTTCACATGAGGTGGCCAAAGTACTGGAGTTTCAGCTTTAGCATCATTCCTTCCAAGAAAATCCCAGGGCTGACCTCCTTCAGAATGGACTGGTTGGATCTCCTTGCAGTCCAAGGGACTCTCAAGAGTCTTCTCCAACACCACAGTTCAAAAGCATCAATTCTTCAGCACTCAGCTTTCTTCACAGTCCAACTCTCACATCCATACATGACCACTGCAAAAACCATAGCCTTGACTAGACGAACCTTTGATGGCAAAGTAATGTCTCTGCTTTTGAATATGCTGTCTAGGTTCAGTTGTGTCCAATTCTTTGTGACCCTATGGATCACAGCCTGCCAGGCTCCTGTGTTCACAAGAGTCACCAGGCAAGAATACTGGAGTGGGTTGCCATGCCCTCCTCCAGGGGATCTTCCCAATCCAGGGATCGCACCTGAGTCTCTGACATCTCTTGCATTGGCAGGCGGGTTCTTTACCTCCAGCACCACCTGGAAAGCCCCTTATTTGTGGACTGCACACATGCTCTTGGAGCTATCATCATGTACCTCAATTTGACATTACTAACTGTGAATAGCAACTGCTCTTTACAAAGGATAAAAGTCTTTGGTGTGAAATTGGGGCTCAGAGTTGACCCTGATAGCTATGTTAGTCAGAAGACCCCACCCCTCTTAAGGCTCATGAAACATGAACCCATTCATAAACTCAGACATGGCAGCTGGTCAATGATAATACCTTTTCTGAGCCGTGGTCAGAGTATCCTAGCAGAATGGCAAATGCTCAGTTTTGCCCACCATCTTTGCTATCTGTTTTCACTGCTAGGATGATGATCAGATCTCCTCACTCAATCAGTTCCCTTTAAGTCCTGGATGAGGTTGCTCAAGCTAAGTTTGCCAGAAAAAAATACAGGATACCCATGTAATGCACACACTGCATGGAACTTTTTGTACTAAAAATATGCATTTGTTTTTTATATGAAATTCAAATTTAATTGGGTGTCATTTATTATTATTTGCTAAACTTACCAACTCCACTTTAAGTCCTGAAGACTGGTGAGCCCAAGACCACAGCCTGGAATGGGCTAAGGAGATCAATATCTCTTCAAATACCTGTAACTCATTTTCTCTGTGTATCTTTTGGGAAATGCTATTGCTAGATTTGATGTTATTAATTCCTTTGGTTTGCCTTCTGAAAGTTTTCTTTGCCTTTTATGATGTATCTTTTTTTTTTTTAGCTTTTTTAATACTTTACCAGTGCTTCTCTGGATTCTAATTGTTTCCAGGTTGCCTAAATCAGAGATTAGTCAATGTTTTCTATAAAAGGTAGATTGGAAATATTTTAGGCACTGGGGGCCATACAGTGTCTGCTGTTAGTACACTGTCCTTGTAGGGCAAATGCAGCACTGACAGTATGTAAATTCAAGAGCATAGCTGTGTTCCAATAAAACTTTATTTACACAAAAAGGTGGTAGACCAAACTAGACCCACAGGCTGCAATGTGTCAATCCCTGCTCTAAATATCACTATACCTGGATCTGTCCCTGTCTATAATTCCACCTTTGTTAATCTCATCCAATTATGTGACTCACTTACCACTTGTATTTCAGAGACAGCAAAATCTGCACCTCAGACCCAACCTTCCCTCCCAGTCTAGAGTCTTACATTCCAAAAAGAAGTAAGATAATTCTTCCTGAATGTCCCATAGACACTTTCATTCATCAAGTCCAGCTTCCTGCTGCCTCTCCTGTTCTTATTCCATGTTTATATTTTTGTCAATAGAACTTTTATCCTTACAGCTAACACAGCTCAAAAATTACACAGGAGTTTGGTTTCTCCCTTCCCCCAGCTGCTCAAATTCCTCCAGTTGATGAATTCTGTAAATACAGTACATTAATGCTGTATGTGGGTAACCTCTCCTTTCCTACCAGCAAGGGGATGCTTTCTGTACCTCTCACCCAGCCCTTGGCAGTATCTATCATTCAAATGACTGTTAGATATCAGCATCTGCCTTTTCCAGTCAGATTTCTCCAATACCATCAGACTGCCTTTCCTTAAAGTGACTCTAATTTTTCTTTTTTCATCAAAACCTTTTGAACCCTTGTAATGCTTTTGTATGAAAGTTCTTTTGCCTGACACCAAAGACCCTCTGGGAGCCAGCTTTGTATTAATGATCCAACTGTTTAACTTTGTGCATCATTAACTGTGGTCAATTCTCGAGTCATCCAAATACTTCCTTATCGGCTTAATTTTCCCATACTTTGGTTTTCCCCTGCCTTCCCAAACAAGGGCCACCTAAAAGGCCTCTCTCACCTTCCAAGTAAAGAAATATTTCCATATTTAGAGCTCCTGACTAAAGGTAGAATATGCCTCCCTTACAGCTATTATCATTTCTTACCTGTATCACACTTAGTTATTGCCCTGTCTTCCCTTACACACTGCTTGAAACCTGAAAACAGATTCTCTGAATATTTTTTTCTCGAGCCACTCAATTAAAAAACTTCCAGCCTTTCTCATTTTAGATACTAAACACATACTTGAAAAATGAATAAGAAACAGAAGATTGGTGCTCTGTACACAAGAGAAGATATGTAAATGTAAATGTACTGCATCTCACACTAAACTTAATGATAAAGCTGAGAGTAAGGACTCAAGACTTAAAGGGTGCTTTTTATTACATACATATTAAGAAATAGAAAACTGAAGTATAATAGCAGCCAGGGCCAGATCAGGAACTAGAAATCACACTAGTTAATTTTAGCAAAGAGAATTTATTAAAAGGAATTTTGATAAGGAATAAAGTTGTAACTACATAACTGAAAAAAGAAAAAGAAAATGCCAACATATCAAAAAGGTGGTAGTTGAAAGAAGTACCTCATCCCTAGGGCCTGTGAGAAGCAAAAGGAAGTTGACAGTATTGAAACTTAGAAGCCTAAAAGAAGGGTCTCATGGAGCTGGCAGACACTGGAGAGGGTGTACCTATTCAGCTGGTGTTGAAAAAACAATTCCAAGTGGATTCAGCTGCATCTATAGAAAGGAACTGCTACTGTCAGGAAGAAGAGACACTGCTGGGGAAATGCTCATAGGAAGGGGAAGCAGACATGAAAGAGCAAATGCCTTCCTCCTCGACCAGGCCTTCTAGTGCCCCCTATTGACAGAGCCTACTTGTAGCAGCTGGCAAAACAAGCCTCAGCAAAACAAAGACATTAGAGTATAGAAAGGTGGGCTTTCAAATAAAAGGTAATAACTTTAGTGACATAGGAGGAACACATAACAATAAGAACCTGTTGAAGTGTGGTACTTGTGAGCTTGAAAATGAAATCAAACAAACGAAGGTAAGCAATATGGGACAGATCTCTTGCCTATTTAAAATAAAACTGTAAAGACTTCTAGGTGGGAACCTGAAGGCAAGTAAGAGAAAAAAAGATGAAAATACATTTGACCTCAAAAATCAAATAACAGCTCAAGAAAGCAACACCAAGACAAATTAACCATGATCTTGAAGACACACACACAAAAAAAGGAAAGTTGTCATAATTGGTAAAGTGCTGTTAATTCAAACCCCAAGGAATTCTAAACTGCCATTGTTTCACACTAAAGGTCACCCCCTGTAAGAAAATATAATTGTACTATCCTTTACTGTCCCCCTGTAGCTGTTACAATACTGCAGAGCTGCTCCTAACTGAAAAGAGATTGGATTTTTATGAGACTGACATGCTAAGCAGCTTTCTAGTCAAGTAAAATACTGCATTAAACAGGATTCACTTTCTTATGTTAGTGAGAAGCAGATATATTGACTGTATAGTACAGGAAAACAGTATTCAACACCTGCACTCACTGACCTGTTTCTAAGTACCAACTTTAATCAGAGGTAGGTCAACACTGTTATGAAGAAACAATACTTGGTATAACACAGAGACTGATATTAGGCATGTTTTCTTTTTTTAATTGGGGAAAATATTGCCTCGTGTCAGCAGAGAGCAGAGATAACATGAAACAATTAGACCAAATATTTTAACAAACACACTAATTTTGAAGTTTACCGCCTTAAATTACTTACAGCTTAGGAAATTAGACTGTCTTTATCATTTTATGACAAATTATGATTCAAGGAAATGATATTTGTTAGAATTCTTCATGGTGGAGGACCCTCTTTACATGCAGAATTCTAATTTTTAAAATCATTTTGAAAGCACTAAAAATAAGCTGATCATTCGTTAACGAGATTATACATTGATGTAATTGAGTTTTTTTTTTAACTTTTTATTTGGTATTGGGGTATAGCCAATTAACAAACAATGTTTTAACAGTTTCAGGTGAACAGCAAAGGGACTCAGCCATACATATACATGTGTCCATTCTCCCCCAAATTTCCCTCCTATCCAGACTGCCACACAACATTGAGCAGAGTTCCATGTGCAATAGAGTAGGTTCTTGTTGGTTTTCCATTTTAAATTCTACATCATACACTGAAAATATCAACACCTTCCTTTTTTTTAAATACCTAAGTCCAGTTGTGTTTCTTGAAGACATCAATACCAACCCTATTCTTTAAACCATCCAAAAACCCAAATTCTCAGGTACTCAGCTGCCTCACATACTGTGGTCTTTTCTTGTACCCCACTTCAGCCACCAACTCACACGGTCACATCCTTTTCCTTCTCATCAAATAAGCACACCACCTTCAAAACTTCTGCTACCACTGCTTACCCTTCCAGCACTTTTATGATAGATATACACATACTTATTACATTTCATTATAATTACATATACTCTCATTTTACTATTCTAAGGAGTACATCAAGGCTGTATATTGTCACCCTGCTTATTTAACTTATATGCAGAGTACATCATGAGAAACACTGGATTGGAAGAAGCACAAGCTGGAATCAAGATTGCTGGGAGAAATATCAATAACCTCAGATATGCAGATGACACCACCCTTATGGCAGAAAGTGAAGAGGAACTAAAAAGCCTCTTGATGAAAGTGAAAGTGGAGAGTGGAAAAGTTGGCTTAAAGCTCAACATTCAGAAAATGAAGATAATGGCATCCAGTCCTATCACTTCATGGGAAATAGATGGGGAAACAGTGGAAACAGTGTCAGACTTTATTTTTTTGGGCTCCAAAAATCACTGCAGATGGTGACTGCAGCCATGAAATTAAAAGACGCTTATTCCTTGGAAGGAAAGTTATGACCAACCTAGATACCATATTGAAAACAGAGACATTACTTTGCCAACAAAGGTCCATCTAGTCAAGGCTATGGTTTTTCCTGTGGTCATGTATGGATGTGAGAGTTAGACTGTGAAGAAGGCTGAGCACCAAAGAATTGATGCCTTTGAACTGTGGTATTGGAGAAGACTCTTGAGAGTCCCTTGGACTGCAAGGAGATCCAACCAGTCCATTCTGAAGGAGATCAGCCCTGGGATTTCTTTGGAAGGAATGATGCTAAAGCTGAAACTCCAGTACTTTGGCCACCTCATGCGAAGAGTTGACTCATTGGAAAAGACTCTGATGCTGGGAGGGATTGGGGGCAGGAGGAGAAGAGGACGACAGAGGATGAGATGGCTGGATGGCATCACTGAATCGATGGACGTGAGTCTGAGTGAACTCCGGGAGTTGGTGATGGACAGGGAAGCCTGGCATGCTGCAATTCATGGGGTTGCAAAGAGTCGGACACGACTGAGCGACTGAACTGAACTGAACTGAGCCTCGTTAATCAGAGAAGGCAATGGCACTCCACTCCAGTACTCTTGCCTGGAAAATCCCATGGACGGAAGAGCCTGGTAGGCTGCAGTCCATGCGGTCTCTAGGAGTCAGACACGACTGAGCGACTTCACTTTCACTTTTCACTTTCATGCTTTGGAGAAGGGAATGGCAACCCACCCCAGTGTTCTTGCCTGGAGAATCCCAGGGACAGGGACTCTGGTGGGCTGCCATCTATGGGGTCGCACAGAGTTGGACACGACTGAAGCGACTTAGCAGCAGCAGCAGCAGCAACCTCATTAATACATCCAATCCAATCCATCACTTCTTATGTTGGTACCCCATTGACAGCCTTTGATTTATCATTATAATCACTCACTTGCTACTTACTCAACTCTTGTCCAGTTCCCCTCTAGTATTTCATCTGGGTAAATGCCAATCTTGGTTAAACCCAACTATCTCCCTAATCTATGCTTCTCTCCATAAAGCTGAATGGTATTGGGGAAAAACACAGAACTGCACTGTCAGGTCTAAATTTGAAAATCATAACCAGAGTTACATAGAAATCATAACCAGAGAATCAAAAAGGTCTCTAAACAACCCAAACATACTTTCAGGATATATTCACTCACCTACTTATGAAAATGGAGTTTTAATATCTTCTCTCTCCTTAAACCTCCAGCATTACTATTTCTCTAAGACATGTATACTCTCAGCTAATGATGTTGCCACATATTTGACTGAGAAAATGAAGCCGCTAAAGAGAACTACTTCCTCTTACCTCACCAAGTCCATCACCTCCCTGGATCTCCTCCCATGTCTCTGGCTATCCCTCCATTATAATGTATGAAATGTGTCTTTCCTACCACTTATACTCCAGGGCCCAGCCTTTGTCTACTTCTCAAGACATTTATTCATTTCCTGGTAATAAACTTCTCCCTCTACACAAAATCATTCCCATCAACCTATGCATCTTCTTAATTACATCCCAATGACATCTACTCCTATGGACCCTGTACAACCTCCATCTAGCCCGTGATCCACTTCCAGTTTCTGAAGTACCTTTCTGCTCATTTGCATGACAAAAAGCATTGAGTGGCTTACTTATAGGCCATGCCATCTCTTCTGGACTTGTTACCTTTTCCACACAATTGATTCTTCTTGTCAAGGTTATTGCGAATCATCAAAGGCCACCATGTTTCCAAATTTATTTGGTACTTCTATATTTGTTCATCTTACTCAAATTCTTGGCAAGATTAGACACCAGTGGCCATTCAATCCTCTTTAAAATGTACCCTTAATTTTTGTGATTCCACAGTTTTCTGTATTTCTCCCTTATACACTAATCACTTCCTCTTGTCTCTTTCTGTCCCCTCCCTTCAGTTCAAACTTGAAAAGCTATAGTGTGCCAGGGTTTCTCCAAGGCTCCACTGTTCTCCAGCTCCAGTGTTTTCTTTGGCCAGTTTTTACATACTCCATAATTTTAAATACCACCTGTGGGAGACTATCAAATTTGTATCTCCATCATACCGCTCCATTGAGCTCTAAACTCTAAACTAATTAACTATAATCCTATGACTGACATTTCCCTTGAATATCTAATCATCTTATTAAACCTAAAGTGGCCAAACAGAATCTTGATTTCCTTGATTTTGTCTCCAGCATCGACAACTTTGGCACTCCCCCACCACCAATATCTTCACCAAGCACCTGGTGCTCAGATACAACATTTAGCATCATTTTGAGTCCTCTCTTCCCCTCACCCCTCCTCACTCACATGCAATCATTTAAAGTATTATGTAAGATTCATCTCCAAAATAGATTTTAAATCCACCCACTCGTTTTAATCTCTCCTGCACCAGAACTTTCAATCATCATCACCTGCATAATTGTTTTGGTCTCCTTCAAGAAAGATCATTTCCATGACTGTAGAAGCTTTACTTTCACACACACACAAATCTAAACTATCTTTTAAAAATACAAATCCTCTCATGTAACACAACACACTCCCAACACACACACACTCTTAAAGCCCCATCACTTATTTCCCTTTGCACTTAGAACAAAATCTAAAGTCCCTATCACCACCTACACAAAACCAATATGACATGACCCAGTTCCACCTTTCCAGCCTTAGACCTACCACTCTCTCCTTAGCTCATTATACCCCTGCTTTTCTTCCTCAAACTCACAAAGCTTCTCTACCTCAAGGTTCTGTATTTGCTATTAACCTCTGCAGGGGGGACTCTGCTCCTAGATCTGTATGCTTGGCTCCTTCTCATTGCAGCTCAAGTTCCATCTTCACAGAGGCCCCATTGGTCTGCACTGTATCACCCTGCTTTCATTTCTTCATAGCACTGATCACTCTCAAGACAAAAAAATCTGTCTTGCTCATTTCCTTGTAGTTCACTTGCTTTCTTTCATCTCTCAGCTCTCTCTGGCCCAGAGACTTTGTATATATATTTTTCATCACTATATTTAGAGCCTAGACTATCTAGAGCATGCATGCATGCATGCTAAGTCACTTCAGTCATGTCTGACTCTTTATAAGTTTATGGACCATAGCCCGCCACGTTCCTCTGTCCATTCTTCTCCAGGCAAGAATACTGGAGTGGGTTTCTATGCCCTCCTCTAGGAAATCTTCCCGACCCAGGGATTGAACCTACATCTCTTATGTCTCCTGAACTGTCAGGTAGGTTCTTTACCACTAGCACCACCTGGGAAGCCCATCTAGAGCAAAATGGACACTAAATAAAATCTGTGCAGAAAGTAGGAAGTTCCGAGGGAGAGATGGACAGAGGAGAGAAGGAAGGAAGAAAATAGGGCTTAATGATTTTTTTCATAAAAGTAATGATAAAACTACTTGTACAGTTTTTCTAACATCTCTTTCCAACTCCTTCAACCAAATTTTATCTCTTCAAGTTGATGTGTAAAAAGTACAGGGTACAGCTTAGCTCAGGCATAGCAATATTAAGTAAAACTAATGTGACAGGATCAGACCACTGGGGTTTGGTCATTCATATTCTGGATGGCTGGAACGATAATGTGCCAAACCTCCTTGGGTACTCAGTGAACCACACTCTCCACCATCTCCCTACACACTCCAGTCAATTACCCATCTGGTTTGCCTGGCTCACCCAGTTGTATTTGAATGAGGGTTTTCAGCTCAAAGTGAATGGTGTGTGTCCGACCTGAAAGGCAGCCTCCAGCAGCTGTTGCATCCTGAGCCTCCCGTCATCTGCAGCCCCTCTCTCCAGACAGGAGTCAGAGCCTCCCCCAAAGCAGCAGGATGGTCAAAGACAGAGGAGGAAAAGGGGGGCCCATGGCGGGAGGCGGGAGACCTGGGTTCTGCCTCCCGCTCACTGTGTGACTTGATACAATCCCTGCACCACTCCAGGTTTCTGTTTCTCCAGCTGCAACTGTGGGGTTCACACTAGGTAATCTCTAGGAATTCCTTCCAGTGCTAACATTCCAGACTTAAAAGCCTCCAAGTGGTAACCATTTGCTGGGCGGCAAATTCTCCAACTCAATAAGCCAATCTCCAACCGGGGATGAGTGGTGATATATTACTGCTATTTAGGTTTTATTTTTTTTATATTTTCCCAGAACCCCATAATTACAAGGTTACCATCACCACACCCTTTTGACATAGAATCGGTGACAAGCTCTAATTACCCTGCTTTGCTGGAGGTGGAAGGAAGGCACAGAAGGATTCCATGACTCACCCTCTGTTCACCAGAAGCAGTGGTCTGGCAGAGACTAGAAATGCATGAACATCCCAGTTGTAGACCTGAGCTCAGGACAGCAAGCCACAGGGCTCTGCCAGAGCATACAGATGTTTTGCTTTTTTTTTTTTTAATTCTGGGATAGATGAAAAACACTCATGATTGCATTCTTTCTGAACGATTCCCTGCTACTAGTGCTAATACAACTGGATTTAAAAAAGAGTTCTATTTACTTCAGCAAACCACGTAAGAACATTCTGTGTGGGCAGGCAATGAGGTATGGTACATGGGGAGCGTTTGGACTTTAAGAGATACTCACCTTTGTTTTGTGAGCAAACATTTTTCTAGGTATTAAGAAAGCATAAAAAGGATAAAGGTGTGTAAGAATCAATTCCACTCATAGCTCTGCAAGACACTTAATTCTTTGAATCTCGGTTTTCTTATGTGTAAAATGCGATTGGTAGACTTGCCCACAATACTCTCGCAAGGATGATATGTTATGAGAAATGGCAGTTACTCCCTTTTATGGTTCCTCAATTAATTAGCACCTTTCCCTTCACCCTCTAGAGAAAGCAAAGAGGCATTCCCTTTCCACACACCATACCATCTACGACCAAGGCCCCCTGCTACCGTCATCCAAAGAAGAATGACCACAGGCTGCTAACACAAGCAGTCCATCGTCTGTGGGGTTACAGGACCCCCTGGGATCTCTAGTTCCATCCTCACTAATGATATGCTGGATCGTTAAGAAATGAACAACTGACCCTGCGTCTCCATCCATAACATTAAGGCTTATTAAATTGTCCCAGGGAATATTCTGGAAGGAAGAGTCTTCCAATTTATAATTAAGAAAGGGTCTGTGAAAGGTTTATACATTGTTGGACATAAAATGTATACGGAGTGCTGTGATTTTTAACGAGCAGTCTTTCATGTCACACTTAAATGTCTCTAGTTCTCTGAATAAACACTTCAGCCTCCTTGTCCGTCAGCTGGTCCCTGTCATGCCAGCAGCAGGGTCAACCATAGAAACCAGAGGATGAGAACAAAGAGACCAAAAATAGGGAAAGAAGGCAGTTTACCAACAAGGCAAATATCTTATCTCAGCTTATTTCCTTTTCTTCCCCTTCAGAGATATGAAGAATAACATTTTCCAATATCAAGCTTCTGTTGTTAGCCAACATTGTTAAAAACAAGGGACTCCAAACGACAAACAAGAAACAAGCTTACACATGGGTGGTCTGTGTCATTCTGTGATGCAGAAGGAGCTCAGGATGCTGAGATGGGAAAGGTGCTTTCAGGCCAGAGGCCTGCCTGATGATCTCCAGGAGATGGCACTCCTCAGTGAACTCAGACTCAGTTTCCCAAACTCTGCATAAGCCAGATAAGAATGAATTGTCCCCTATATGTTTACAGAACTAAACTCCTATGAATCCTGGAGTAATGTACATAGAGGCTAACACCGAGTAGAACACATGCTTTATATTCACAGCACTGAGGGCCCATAAGCCCAGATATTTATTACTATCTTCACAGCTTCTGAGATGGCATTGTTCACTTCTTAGAGGTAAGAATGAGTTTTATCTCCCTGAGAAAAATATAAACTTGTGCAAGAACAATGTATTTCAACATATCTGTATTGTAACAAGTTTCCCAGGTACTTCAGATTAGAAAAAGATCCAAGGACCACAATTTGAGAACCTCTGGTCTATACATGCATATTCTCAAACTATTAAACAGGAAGAAAGCAAAGGGCAAGAAAAGACATCTTTACTATTTGAAAGAAACCAGTAGTAAAAATGCCACTTAAACATGATTATTCTCAAAATGTAGAGGGAAATTTTTGAAAACACAGATTCCTGAACCCTGTTCCTTATCTATGAAATCAGACCTGTGTAAAGGGGGTATTAATGGCCCATATACAGGTATATTTGCAAAGCCCCTAAGGCGATGCTGCTGATGGCCCGGGTTTAGGAAACCACTGTTAGAAAGTAAAGCCTTGGCAGCCAAGTCTGCCAAGGATGTCAGTCCATCTCCTCTACACCCAGTGGAAGTCATCTCTCCCCTCACTTGTGAGCATCTGTGATCATCATCGTAGAGAGCAGCTTTGCTTGTTAAGGGGGGGTGGGGGCAGGGCTGGGGGAAGAAAAGCTATTTACCTAGTTTGCAAGCCAAGGGAGAGCTTAATTAACATCAGAGCAGATACCATTTCCTCCTCTCTCCTTGCCCTAGGAACTCACAGGGATGATGAGAGGATTTTTAATTAATGTTTGAAAAGCATTCTGAGATCCCTGGACAAGAGGCTGTGGAGAAGGGCACAACATGATTATTGTTGTTATTAATAGTAGTTGTATTAATAATAGAAATAATGAAGTTCTCCAAAGTGATTTTTTAGAAAAGCTGTGACAGCCATCACCAGTGTGTTTTTGTGCCAAGAGTTTTTTGAGAGAATAAAAGAAAAATGGAAAAAAATTTTAAATGCTTTTTCCCAATTCTTTTCTTACCTACTGACTTAGTCACTCAGTCACGTCTGACTCTTTGTAGTCCCATGGACTGTAGCACAGCAGGCTCCTCTGTCCATGGAATTCTCCAGGCAAGAATGCTGGAGTGGGTTGCCATTTCTCCAGGGGATCTTTCCGACCCAGGGATTGAACCTGGGTCTTCCACATTCCAGGCAGACTCTTTACCAACAGCCACCAGAGAAGAAATGGATAAAATTTTGAGGTTCTAGTACATGAACTCTATGTAAAGTTCTTATATATTTCCAAGGTAAGTTAAAATACAAATATTAATCTCTATATTACCAGTAAAGGACTGTGGAGAGACATAGTTATGATATAAAGAAATCACTCTGAAACATTCTGAATTTAAGGATTATCACTTGTTAGTTACTGACTTACCATTTACTAATTTTTCAACTTTTAGCAAGTCTCATTGTCTAAATTTCTTTATGGTAAAACTTGGAGATATAGAAATATGTTCTACTGAACTCACAGACTAATGAAGATTGATGGAAATGGAAATGATAAATGTGGGAAAATTTTATGCCTGTAAGTTATACAGATGTTACTGATGATGATGAAAATGATGATAATGATAATGATGACAATGATTCCACTAAGAATCAAACTGTAAGAGGTACAAATGAATCTACATTACTTAAGATGGGTTTTTTAAATATATATTTTATGTTACGAAGTAAAATTATTCTATAAGGCTCACAATGAAAAGCAGCTTCCACCCCAGTCCTTATTCCAAGAGAGGCTCCTTTTCAAATCTTCAGCTGTTTCTTTTGATGTTTCTCTTCATACTGCCAATTAATACAGTCAAACTGTTATAATTTGCTTTGCACAAATAGGAAATAATCCATTTCCTATTACACTAGATATATTAACTTTTTTTTTTACTACCACTCTCATTTACCTTCCTCCTTTCTATGATATAGTTAATTTACCTTTGCTGAATTAATATTTATGACTTACATCATCACTATTGCATAAATATTGTTTATTGCTAACCAACTAGTATACTATTATGCATTTCTTCTCATGCAATTACTTTTTTTTCTTAGGGTTATTAATTGCTTAACATTTTTTAAAACTTAGATTTCTACCTATTTTATGTTAGTTCCTTCCACATATTCTTAGAAGTAAGCAAACAAATGAAATAAAGAGTAGAAAACCAACATAACAAAAATCAATGAAACTGAGCTGATTTTTTGATAAACAAAATTCTTATTATAATCTTCTAGCTAAAACTTCAGCTAGACTTAATCAAGACGAAAGAAAACAGAATCAAATAAAATTATAAATGAAAGAGGAAACATAACAATCGACACCACAGGAATAGGATTAAAAGAGGTTACTACGAACAATTATACACAAAACTGGTGTATAACCAGCTTGGATTATAGGTGGATAACTAGGTAGATAACCTAGAAGAAAATCAATAAATGTCTAGAAATACACAACTTACTAAGAGTGGATTAGGAAGAAATAGAAAATCTGAACATATCGATAATGACTAAGGAGGATTAATCAGTAACCAAAAATATCCAACAAAGAAAAACCCAGGACTAGGTGGCTTCACTTGCAAATTCTGCCAAACATTTAAAACAGAATTAATGCTAGTCCTTCTCAAACTCTTCCAGAAATTGAAAAGGAGGGAACACTTCCAAACCCATTTTGCAAGGCCACAATTACTGATACTAAAAGCCAGGTAAGGACACTACAAGAGAAGAAAACTATAGTCAATACCCACAATGAATATAGATGGAAAAGTTCTCAGCAGAATACCAACAAATCGAATTCAATATTATATAAAAAGGATCATACACCATGAACAAGTGGGATTCAATACATGCAAATAAACAAGCATACACATTAAAGAATGAAGGATAAAATTCATAAGATGTTCTCAGTAGATGAAGAAAACAAATCATTCCATGATTAAACTCTCAACAAATTGGATATAACATACCTCAACATAATAAAGGCTATATATGACAAACCTATATATATCATATTCAATGGTGAAAAGCTAAAAGCTTTTCCTATGAGGCCAGAAAGAAGACAACATGTCTTCTCTCACCACTCCAACATAGTAACAGACATGTTAGCCAGAGCAGAGTAATTGGTAATTAGCAAGAAAAAGACAAGAAAATTGGGGAAAAAAAGAAGTAAAATTATATCTGTTTGCTAATGACATAATCCTATATATAGAAAATCCTAAAGATTTCATCTATTGTTAGAACTAATACACACATTTAGTTGCAGGATACAAAATCAACATACAAAAAATGTTGAATTTGTAACACTAACAACAAAATACCTGAAAGAGTAATAAAGAAAATGATCCTATTTACAATAGTTTCAAAAACAATAGAATACTTAGGAATAAATTTAACCAAGGAGATGAAAGACATACACACTGAAAACTATAAGACACTGATAAAAGAAACTGAAGACACAAATGGAATGATGAAATTCCTTGTTCATAGATCAGAAGAATTAATATTGTTAAAATGTACATATAACTCAAAGCCATCCATAGATTCAATGAAATCCCTACCAAACTTCCAGTGTTTTGTTTTTTTTTTTTCACAGAAATAGAAGACAATCCTAAAATTTGTACAGAATAAATAGCCAAATAACTATTTATACAGACCTCAAATAGCCAAAGCAATCTTGAGAAGGAAGAATAAATCTGAGAATACAACATTTCCTGAATTCAAACTATACATCAAAACTATCATAATGAAAACAATATGATAATGGCACTAAAACAAACACATAGACCAATGGAACCAGACCTAAAGCCCAGAAACAAATCCATGTTTATAAGGTCAAATAATAAAGGAGCCAAAAATACTCAACAGAGAAAAGTCATTTCAATAAATGATGTTGAGAAAACTGAATATCTACATGCAAAAGAATAAAATTGAACTTCTGTCATGCACACCTCACAAAAATTAACTGAAATGAATTACACGCTTAAGATCTGATGTAAAATGCCTAGAAGAAAACAAAGAAAACGTTCCTTGATATTAGTCTTGGGAACAACTTTTTGAATATGACAACAGTTTTTTTGTATATGACACAAAAAGCACAAGCAACAAAAGCAAAAACAAACAGATGGGTCTATAGCAAATAAAAAAAACTTCTGCACAGCAATACAAATCAACAAAATGAATAAGCAACCTACAGAATGGGAGAAAATATTAACAAACCATATAGCTGACAAGGGGTTAATATTCAAAATGCATAGTGAACTTATAGAACAGCACGCATACATACAAATACAATGCAAGTTAAAGTGAGCAGAGGACCTGAAGACATACAAATGGGCAATAACTACTTGAAAAGAGGTTCTACATCGTTAATTATATGGGAATATCAAAGCCATAATGATATATCACATCACATATGTTAGAATGGGTATTATCAAAATGACAAGAGATAACAGATGATGATGTTAAGGATATGGAGAAAAGGGAAACCTGGAGCTCTGAAAGTGAGAATGTTAATTGATGTAGCCATTATAGAAAACAGTATGGAGGTCCCTCACAAAACTAGAACTGCCATATGACCCAACAATCCATTTTGGGATATATTTCTGAAATGAATGGAACTACAATCTCAAGGATATATCTTCATTCCCATGTTCATCACAACATTACTCACAACAGCCAAAACATGGAAACAACTTAAGTGTTTATCAACAGGTGAATGGTAAAGAAAATGTGACATATATGCATATACCTATAAAGGAATATTATTCATTCATAAGAAGGAAGGAAAACCTGCCACATGTGTCAACATGCATGGACCTTGAGGGTATTATGGTATGTGACATAAATCAGACAGAGAAAGACAAATACTATGTGGCTTCCCTGGCAGTTCAGCTTGTAAAGAATCTGCTAAAGAAAAAATATTTATTTATAAGAAGGAAGAAAGTCCTTCAACATGTGGCCACATGGATGAACTTGAGTGCATTATGGTACTTGACATAAGTCAGACAGAGAGACAAATACTATACTAAATGTTAAAAGCCAGATTCATAGAAACAGAGTAGAACAGTGGTTGCCAGGGACAGGGAGTTGGGGAAAGTAGGGAGATGATGGTCAAAAGGTATAAATTTCCATTTATAAGACAAATAAGTTATGAGGGAGCTAACACAAAGCGTGGTGGCTATAATTAACAATACTGTATTATATACTTTAAAACTGCTAAGAGAGTAAATATTAAATGTTTTCACAACAAAAGACAACAATAATTACATTAGGTGATAGATGTGCTAACTAACATTACTGTGGTAATTATTTTACAACATATATATGTATCATGTTATCATACTGTACACCTCAAACTCACATATTGTTATATATCTATTATCTCAAAAAAGCTGGGATATTTTATCATGAAGCTACAGTAGTCAAGATAAACAAATATCAATAGAGTTGAGAGAACAGAAATAACTTCTTACACTTTTTGCAAGGGTCAATTCAATGAAGGGGAAGAGGGTGAGAATGGCACAGAAATAACTGAATATACATGCAAAGAATAAAATTGTGACCTAACTATACAGTCAGCAAAAGCAAGACCAGCAGCTGACTACAGCTCAGATCATGAACTCCTTATTGCCAAATTCAGGCTTAAATTGAAGAAAGTAGAGAAAACCTCTAGACCATTCAGGTATGACCTAAATCAAATCCCTTATGACTATACAATGGGAGTGAGAAATAGATTTAAATGACTAGATCTATTAGACAGAGTGCATGATGAACTAAGGATGGAGGTTAGTGACATTGTACAGGAGACAGGAATCAAGACCATCCCCAAGAAAAAGAAGTGCAAAAAACAAAATGGCTGTCTCAGGAGGCCTTACAAATAGCTGTGAAATGAAGGGAAGCAAAAAGCAAAGGAGAAAAGAAAAATACACCCATTTGAATGCAGAGTTCCAAAGAATAGCAAGGAGAAATAAGAAAGCCTTCCCCAGTGATCAGTGCAAAGAAATAGAGGAAAACAATAGAACACAGTAAAGACTAGAGATCTCTTCAAGAAAATGAGAGATACCAAGGGAACTTTTCATGCAAAGATGGGCTCGATAAAGGATAGAAATGGTAGGGACCTAACAGAACCAGAAAATATTGAGAAGAGGTAGCAAGAATACACAGAAGAACTGTACAAAAAAGATCTTCAAGACCCAGATAATCATGATGGTGTGATCAGTGACCTAGAGCCAGACATCCTGGAATGTGAAGTCAAGTGGGCCTTAGGAAGCATCACTAGGAACAAATATAGGGGAGGTGATGGAATTCCAGTTGAGCCATTTCAAATCCTGAAAGATGATGCTGTGAAAGTGCTGCACTCAATATGCCAGCAAATTTGGAAAACTCAGCAGTGGCCACAGGACTGGAAAAGGTCAGTTTTCATTCCAATCCCAAAGAAAGGCAATGCCAAAGAATGCGCAAACTACTGCAAAATTGCACTAATCTCACATGCTAGTAAAGTAATGCTTAAAATTCTCCAAACCAGGCTTCAGCAATATGCGAAACGTGAACTTCCAGATGTTCAAGCTGATTTTAGAAAAGGCAGAGGAACCAGAAATCAAATTGCCAACATCTACTGGATCATCAAAAAAGCTAGAGAGTTCCAGAAAAACATCTATTTCTGATTTATCGACTATGCCAAGGCCTTTGACTGTGTGGATCACAATAAACTGTGGAAAATTCTTAAAGACATGGGAATACCAGACCACCTGACCTGCCTCTTGAGAAACCTGTATGCAGGTCAGGAAACAACAGTTAGAACTGGACATGGAACAACAGATGGTTCCAAATAGGAAAAGGAGTACGTCAAGGCTGTATATTATCACCCTGCTTATTTAACTTATATGCAGAGTACACCATGAGAAACACTGGGCTGGAGGAAGCACAAGCTGGAATCAAGATCGCTGGGAGAAATATCAATAACCTCAGATATGCAGATGACACCACCCTTATGGCAGAAAGTGAAGAAGAACTAAAGAAACTCTTGATAAAAGTGAAAGAGAGTGGAAAAGTTGGCTTAAAGCTCAACATTCAGAAAATGAAGAATATGGCATCTGGTCCCATCACTTCATGGGATATAGATGGGGAAACAGTGAAAACAGTGTCAGACTTTGTTTTTCTGGGCTCCAAAATCACTGCAGATGGTGATTGCAGCCATGAAATTAAAAGACGCTTACTCCTTGGAAGGAAAGTTATGACCAACCTAAATAGCATATTGAAAAGCAGAGACATTACTTTGCCAACAAAGGTCCGTCTAGTCAAGGCTATGGTTTTTCCAGTGGTCATGTATGGTTGTGAGAGTTGGACTATAAGGAAAGCTGAGTGCCAAAGAATTGATGATTTTGAAGTGTGATGTTGGAGAAGACTCTTGAGAGTTCTTTGGACTGCAAGGAGATCCAACCAGTCCATCTTAAAGGAGATCTGTCCTGAGTGTTCATTGGAAGGACTGATGTTGAAGCTGAAACTCCAATACTTTGGCCACCTCATGCAAAGAGCTGACTCATTAGAAAAGACCCTGATGCTGGGAAAGATTGAGGTCAGGAGGAGAAGGGGACGACAGAGGATAAAATGGTTGGATGGCATCACCGCCTCGATGGACATGGGTTTGGGTGGACTCCAGGAGTTGGTGATGAACAGGGAGGCCTGGCATGCTGTGGTTCATGGGGTCGCAAAGAGTTGGACACGACTGAGTGACTAAACTGAACCTCACAAAATATACAAATATTAACTTAAAATGAATCATAGACCCAAATGGAAGAATCTCTAAGGCCATAAAACTCTTAGTCAAATCTTCAGAGTAAATCTCTTTTATCTTTGATTTGGCAATGATTTCTTGGAAATGAAAACCAAAAACACAAGCAAAAAAGAAAAATTAGACAAATCAGAGATTATCAAAATTAAAACGTTTTGTTCAAAGCATGCTATCAATAGACTTACTGTGATGACCATTTCCCAATATGTAAAAATATTAAATCATTATATTGTATACCTGAAACCAATATAATGTTATATGTTATATCACAATTATTTTTTAAATCACACTATCAAGGGAGTGAAAAGACAATCCATAGAAAATGATAAAATATGTACAAATTTTATATCTGATAACCATTTTGCATGCAGACTATATAAAGGACTTGGAAATCCACCATTAAAAGATAAATAACCCAAGCAAAGGATCTGAATAACCATTTCTCCAAGGAAGATATCCTCCAAAGGAATGTTCAACATCACTAGTTATCATGGTACTACAAATCAAAACCATAGACAGTCTGTCACATTGACTAAGATTGCTAAAAGAAAAAACAAAAAAAAACAAGTGCTGGCAAGGATTTCCTAAATTGTTCATGGAATTGTAAAATGACACCTCCACTTAGAAAACAGTTTGGCAGTTTCACTAAAAGTGAAACATAGTGTTTTCATATAACTCAGAATTCTATTCCTAGATACACATTCAGGAGAACTGGAAACATATATCCACACAAAACCCTGTACACTAATGCTCATAGTAACAGTACTTATAATAGCCAAGAAAATGCAAATCTTCATGCCATCAACTGATGACTGGAAAAATAAATCATCCTCATACAACAGAATATTATTCAGCCATACAAAGGAATGAAATGTTGATATGTTATTATTCAGTAATTAAAAAGGAATAAAGTGATGACATAAACTATCAGTAAGTCAATGATAAACACTAAATACATTATGCTAAGTGCAGGGAGTCAATCACAAAGGCGAAATATTGTATGATCTCTTTTTTATTAAATGGCCAGAATAGGTAAATCCATAGGGTGAGAAAGGTTAGTGGTTGTCAGGAGCTGAGAGAAGGAGAGAATGGGGAGTTAGTGCTAATGGGAGTTTTGTTTCAAGGTGATAAAAATGTTCTAGAATCAGACAACAGTTAACGGTTATAAAACCTGTTAACACAATAATAGACCACTAAATTGTACACTTAAAAGACTCAGTTTTTCATATGCTATGACATATGTCAAAATTGCTCAGAAATTATGGAGAGATCCCAATATTGTGTCAGTAAATATAAAGAAAAAATACTCTGTAATAAAAATTAGTTTTTTAACAGGTAAATTTGCATTATTAAAATCATTATAATAAACATTTTTTTACCCTAAAATACTATTGGTGCTGAGTAAATTTGCCTTATTTAATGATATTGTTTCATTTTTGCCATCCAGACCCCATCAGAGAACATCTTTAGAGAAAAGAATTTTCACCATTAGCTTAACCTTCTCAATTGTCTAAAAATTACACATATGTTTGTAAGTGTGCGTACTGGCAAGAACAAAATAAGAGAAACTCACATTATTAGTGTCATTATTTTCATAGTTTTTCAGGTGATTACTGAACTAACTCATCTGTTTGGAAGTTGTATGGATATACCACTGAGTTATAAAACAAAATGCAATTCTTATACCTAGGATGACTTCTCTTCTCTCAAACAGTTCTACATCACAGAAGAGTACTGCTGAGGGCACAGTCTACATCTAGAGTTTGCTGCAGATATCATATATTCTAACTAAGACTTCAGGCAGTAACTTTTTTACTCTTGATTACCGTTTAACTTCCAGAAACAAATCTAATCATATCAGCTTTACTCAAAACCTTTGGGAAGGAGTTTAAACTCATACTGCCAGAAAGAAGAAAAGGAGGAAAGAATAGAATAGGAAATTTGAGGCACTCTCAGCACTGTAATCAGTATTCTTAAAACTAAGCTATAAAGCTGAAACAAACTTTACCAATGAAAGTAATAAGGAGAAAGACACTACTTATGGTTACCAAGCGGTTATCATTCTCAAATGCTGGCCCACCGAATGGTATCCAGCATACACTGAAAATCTGGAGGGCTATGGGTCCTTGAGCTCTTCAAAACAGTGACATCATCTCTCAAAGGACAGAAAGGAAATGCCACCCGTGGAATTACAGCCTTTATTTAATATCCTAAAGCTAACTCAATATTACTGTGGTCATTTTGTTGTGGCTACTAGTAATAACTTGCATTTTTACCATGCTGTGTTCAAAGCACTTACACATTTATTTAATTTGATTATCACAGTCATCATCTAAAGTCAGAAGAGATTAAGTATTATTAGTACCATTTTCCAGATAAATCAACTGAAATACAGATTTAACTTCGTGGCTTGACAGCCTTGTTTTCACAGGCCTGTATACCTTTCTCTTCTTGAGACACTTCTTTGTTAAAATACCACAAAAACATTTGGAACAAAAGCCAGTAACTAAAGCATGCATATACAGGAGTCATTGACTAAGACCATCCCCAAGAAAAAGAAATGCAAAAAGGCAAAATGGTTGTCTGAGGAGGCCTTACAAATAGCTGAGAAAAGAAGAGAAGCTAAAGGCAAAGGAGAAAAGGAAAGATATACCCATCTGAATGTAGTGTTCCAAACAATAGCAAGAGGAGATAAGAAAGCCTTCCTCAGTGATCAGTGCAAAGAAATAAAGGAAAACAATATAATTGGAAAGACTAAAGATATCTTCAAGAAAATCTGAGATGCCAAGGGAACATTTCATGCAAAGATAGGCGCAATAAATGACAGAAACAGTATGGACCTAACAGAAACAGAAGATATTAAGAAGAGGTGGCAAGAATACACAGAAGAACTGTACAAAAAAGATCTTAATGACCCAGATAACCACCATTGTGTGATCACTCAACTAGAGTCAGACACTCTGGAATGTGAAGTCAAGTGGGCCTTAGGAAGCATCACTATAAACAAAGCTAGTGGAGGTGATGGAATCCCAGTTGAGCTATTTCAAATCCTAAAAGATAATGCTGTAAGAGTGCTGCACTCAATATTGTCAGAAATTTGGAAAACTCAGCAGTGACCACAGGACTGGAAAAGGTCCGTTTTTATTCCAATCCCAAAGAAAAGCAATACCAAAGAATTGCACAAATGCACAACTGCACTCATCTCACATACTAGCAAAGTAATGCTCAAAATTTTCCAAGCCAGGCTTCAACAGTACGTGAACTGAAAACTTTCAGGTGTTCAAGCTGGATTTAGAAAAGGCAGAGGAACTAGATATCAAATTGCCAACATCCTTTGGATCATGGAAAAAGCAAGAGAGTTCCAGTAAACATCTACTCCTGCTTTATTGACTATGCCAAAGCCTTTGACTGTGTGGATCACAATAGACTGTGGAACATTCTTAAAGAGATGGGAATACCAGACCACCTGACCTGTCTCCTGAGAAACCTGTATGCAGGTCAGGAAGCAACAATTAGAACGATACATGGAACAACAGACTGGCTCCAAATTGGGAAAGGAATACGTTAAGGCTGCATATTGTTACCCTGCTTATTTAACTTATATGCAGAGTACATCATGCAAAATGCCGGGCTGGATGAGGCACAATCTGGAATCAAGATTGCCTGGAGAAATATCAATAACCTCCTATATTCAGATGAGACCACCCTTACGGAAGAAAGCAAAGAGGATCTAAAGAGCCTATTGATGAAAGTGAAAGAGGACACTGAAAAAGCTGGCTTAAAACTCAGTATTCAAAAGTGAACATCATGGTTTCCAGTCCCATCACTTTGTGGCAAGTAGATGGGAAAAGAACGGAAACAGTGACAGACCTTACTTTCTTGGACTCCAAAATCACTGCAGATGGTGACTGTGGCCATGAAATTGAAAGACGCTTGCACCTTGGAAGAAAAACTAGACAGCATATTAAAAAGCAGAGACATTACTTTGCTGACAAGGGTCCATCTAGAAAAAAGCTATGGTTTTTCCAGTAGTCATGTATGGATGTGAGAGTTGGACTATAAAGAAAGCTAAGCACCTAAAAATTGATACTTTTGAACTGTGGTCTTGGAGAGGATTCTTGAGAGTCCCTTGGACTGCAAGGAGATCCAACCAGTCCATCCTAAAGGAAATCAGTCTTGAATATCCATTTGAAGGACTGATGCTGAAGCTGAAACTCCAATACTTTGGCCACCTGATGAGAAGAACTGACTCATTGGAAAAGACCCCGCTGCCAGGAAAGATTGAAGGCAGGAAGAGAAGGGGACTATGGAGGATGAGATGGTGAAATCACTGACTTGATGGACCGGAGTTTGAGTAAGCTCTGTGAGTTGATGATGGACAGGGAAGCCTGGCATGCTGCAGTCCATGGGGTCACAAAGAGTCAGACATGACTGAGCGACTGAACTGAACTGAAAGGATGCATGGTCTAATCTATTCTCTAATAAGCACACACATATTTTCCAAGCTAGCTCCTTAGAACAATTTATACCTTTTTTATAATTAATAATTTTTATAAATAGCAAAAAGATAAACAAAACTTTTAAGTCCAATTAGATGCTTCAACATACAGTGCCCTGAAGAATAAATACGTGACCTCTAAACCAAGTTCAAAAAGGCCAGCCACCAACTACTGAAGCAACTTCATTAGCGTTTAAGCTTGTCTCTTAGATAACATTATCTTTGTAAGACATTTACACCAGAGATCATTTGCTCATTTCCCCATGAAAATGGGCCTAGGATATGACAAAATGGGACTGGTGTCACATTTAATATATTTATTAAGCAATTACAATAAAACCTTTGTTGAGAATGAGAGTGTACTTCAAGTATCCTTTCAGGATAATTTTACTAAAGAAACAGATCAACAGTATTCAAGCATAGCATTTTTACATTTATTATACAGTAAATATCATTTATTTCTATGTGTCAGGTTTATTGGTGTTGCTAAAAATACAGTACACTAAACAAAAACTAGAAGGTCTTTGCCCTCAAGGAGTTTACATTATAGTAGACAGAAATGAAAAATAAACAAATACATATGTAAAAGAATATTAGTGAGTAGAAGCTTATACAGAGAGAACTAGAACAGGGCAATGTAAAAGAATAATTGAGCAGATATGTTTGATTGGATAGTTACTGTCTGCTGAAGGTGATATTTAAACTGACATTTAAGTAACCAAGAGAAACAAATTGAACAAAGATATTGAAAGATCCTACAGTGTTCTAAAATGGAATGAACTTGTAGCTTTTCTAGAAATAGTCTTTGGGTTCTTTTTTTTTCAATCTCTGCCCCCTACCATCTTTTTTAAAATGTATAAACTAATCCTTTGTTGAAAGCAATCTGTGCAAACTTGTACAATTTTCTTTGGAAAATTAAAGATGGGTATATGTATGAATTAAGAAAAAGAAAAGCAAGCTTAACTTGGGAGAAAGAGAAAGAGAGTCCTCCTGTGATTATAGTGGTTACCAGATGATGTCAGAGAGATAGATCAAAGGCAGATTACATGGGGTATTTTGGTTAAACCAGAATAAGAGTTTTTTGTGTACTAATAGGAACAATGTAGCATATTGGGAATGGTGGGTGAAATGGATGATGGTGGACAGAGGAGTATCATAACTCAAGAATTTTGCACAAGAAGCTTTGGAAGATGTTTACTGTAGTCTGCCTGAGGTTGGGACAAAGTTAAGCAAACAAGAGGAGTTTGGTGCTTTGGAAAGTGTGAAAGCTACTGGTGAACTCTATTCTCCTCTATCAGGAGAAGTAACTGAATTGAATGAAGTTCTAGCAGAAAATCCAGGACTTTCAACAAATCTTCTTAGGAAGATGGTTGGCTGATCAAGACACTCAGTAACCTTTTAGAACTAGATGAACTATAGAGTGAACACATATATGAGAAATACACAAAACCTATTGAGGAATGAAAATGGAACCCCTAAATAAACTAGTTTGAAACCAAGAAAGCGCTGAAAATATTTTTACACAGAAACATACAAATCATATGGTGACAAGGGGAATATAGAAGTGTTGACCTGAAACAGACAAATTGCCAGATATTTCCCTAGCAACGATGGACAGCAGATAGCTGTAATTCAGAGTTTGCAACTATGAGCGAATTCCCCTCATGACAAGGGAAGGAGAATGCTTATTGAGGAGAAAAGGAAGTTAGGAGGGCTGTTGTTAACAGAGTCCATGGCTTTTCACTGGGTGAGTCCTCGCTAGGAAAGAAGAGGGGTCTGTCTTCTTCCTATTGGGCTCTGCTATCAGTTCAGGCCATGAGAGCTCCCTCCACTAGTCTCCCAACTCTATTTAGCTGAGGTTGCTATTTATTAATTTTTATAGAATGAATTAAACATAAGAGAATTAAGAAAAATATAGCTCATATAAATAAACATACTGTATGTTTGTACATATAGTGTAAGAGTATGTTAAAAGAGGAGCGCAAAGCAAAAATCAGTTCACTGCAAAATTCAAAAGTCATGATGTCCTAACTTAGGCTTCCCTGAAAAAGCAGCCTGAAATAGGTGGTTAATTTGGGGACGTAACCACAAGAATCAGGAGTGGAGGGCAAAGAAGGGTGAAACAAGGAAGCAGTGTGTCATGAGGCTGATTACCCATGGGCAACCTGAGCATGATCCCACCGGGAGCTCTGTGCAGCCATGTGAATATATCTCAGAATATACCTTTCCACCCAAGAGATGGAAAAATTTCACATCACTGTCACCTGTCCCCATTAGTCATGATGTTTTGCCCATAATAACAACTAAGCAGGTATGTAAAAATACACAACTTCATGTTACAGACAAGGTGAGGTAGTCAGATTACACATACAGAGAGCCAGCTGCTGCAACAACAGCTGGAGTGAAAAGTGGGCCACAAGAATGTGAGGCAGGGCACAGCTGTGTCTGATAGTCATGCCTCAAAGAAGTGGCTGTAAATAAAACAAGTTGGCAAAAGTCTTTTGCGTAAATGCATATAGAGGAAGATTTCAGACAAGGTTGAATTCACAGCAAATATTATTTAAAGGGTACACTTCACAGAGAAGATTTGAAAATTACATCTTTGTAATTATGTCAGGAAGCAACAGTTAGAACTGGACATGGAACAACAGACTGATTCCAAATAGGAAAAGGAGTATGTCAAGGCTGTATATTGTCACCCTGCTTGTTTAAGTTATATGCGGAGTACATCATGAAAAATGCTGGGCTGGAAGAAGCATAAGCTGGATTCAAGATTGCTGGGAGAAATATCAATAACCTCAGATATGCAGATGACACCACCCTTATGGCAGAAAGTGAAGAGGAACTAAAAAGCCTTTGATAAAAGTGAAAGAGGAGAGTGAAAAAGTTGGCTTAAAGCTCAACGTTCAGAAAACTAAGATCATGGCATCCGGTCCCATCACTTCTTGGGAAATAGATGGGGAAACAGTGGAAACAGTGTCAGACTTTATTTTGGGGGGCTCCAAAATCACTGCAGATGATGACTGCAGCCATGAAATTAAAAGACCCTTACTCCTTGGAAGGAAAGTTATGACCAACCTAGATAACATATTAAAAGGCAGAGATATTACTTTGCCAACAAAGGTCTGTCTAGTCAAGGCTATGGTTTTTCCAGTGGTCATGTATGAATATGAGAGTTGGACTGTGAAGAAAGCTGAGCGCCGAAGAATTGATGCTTTTGAAATGTGGTGTTGGAGAAGACTCTTGAGAGTCCCTTGGACTGCAAGGAGATCCAACCTGTCCATCCTAAAGGAGATCAGTCCTGAGTGTTCACTGGAAGGACTGATGCTAAAGCTGAAACTCCAATACTTTGACCACTTCATGCAAAGAGTTGACTCATTAGAAAAGACCCTGCTGCTGGGGGGGGATTGGGGACAGCAGGAGAAGGGGACGACAGAGGATGAGATGGCTGGATGGCATCACCGACTTGATGGACATGAGTTTGAGTGAACTCCGGGAGTTGGTGATTGACAGGGAGGCCTGGCGTGCTGTGATTCATGGGATCACAAAGAGTTGGACACGACTGAGTGACTGAACTGAACTGAATTATAAATTATATCTTTGTAGTAAATAATACACAGCAATTTCCATAAAGCAAAGGCAACATAAAACACAAGGAGAAAGACATAGAAGACAAGATGATAACAAAACGTTCAGAAACAACTCTGGAGTCCAAAAAGAAATCAAAGTGAAATAGGCAGAATATATTTTGAATATAACAATTAAATAAAAAAAAAAAAAGAGGAAAAGTATAAGAGTTATTCTTCAAAGTAGTAACTGGCTCCAGTTCTTTCATCAAGAAATTCTACCAAACTTTTTTCAATTGACATATAGTTTACCCATAACATTATATTAGTTTCACATGCACAACATAATTCACTATTTGTATATAATGCAAATTGATCAACAAAATAAATCTAGGTAACTCTCATCACCACATATAGTTACACTTTTTTTTCTTGTGAAGAGAACTTAAAGTTGAACAAACAAGAAGAGTTTGGTACTTTGGAAAGTGTGAAAGCTGCTGGGGAATACTCAGTAACTTTCAAATACAATACAGTATTATTACCTATAGTCACTGTTCTGTGCATTACATCCTGATGACTTATTATTACATAACAAATAGCTCCAATAATATTTGAACTCTTCTAGAAAAAAGATTTTAAAAGGAAATACCCCAAATAAGTTTTATGAAGCAAGTGTAACAATGGTACAAAGCCTGACAAAATAGCATGCACAAAAAAGAAAACTACAAACAAATTTCATTTACAAATACTAATACAAATATCAAAAAATATTAGCAAGCAGAATGCATTAGAATTTTTAAAAAATAATAAACCATGAGAGAGAGAGACAAATTAAGAATATAGGGTTAATAGATACACCCTACTATATATAAAGTGAACAGCAAAGACTTACTATGTAGCACAAGAAACTATATTCAGTATCTTGTAATAACACATAATGGAGAAAAATCTACAAAAGAATAAATATATGTGTGTGTATAATCAAATCACTTTGCTGTACACCTAAAACTAACACATTATTATAAAACAACTACACTTCAACTTAAAAGAATAAATAAACCAGGATAATACGTCTTATTCAAACAATGCAATACTTCAGTACCAGAAATCTGCATATAACTCACCACATTAACAACTCATAAACAGAAAATCACACAAAAACTATAGTTGCTGAAAAGGCATTACAAAGTTTAACAACATTCTTCATAAGAATTGTTTTTAAAAATAGATTCTTCTGTGTATGTGTAGGGCTTCCCTGTTGGCTTAGCTGGTAAACAATAGGCCTCAGTTCAGTCGCTCAGTTGTGTCCAACTCTTTGTGACCCCATGGACTGCAGCATGCCAGGATTCCCTGTCCATCACCAACTTACAGAGCTTACTCAAACTCATGTGCATTGAGTTGGTGATGGCATCCAACCATCTCATCCTCTGTTGTCCCCTTTTCCTCCCACCTTCTATCTTTCCCATAATCAG
This sequence comes from Bos grunniens, assembly GCF_055505025.1. Taxonomy (NCBI): domain Eukaryota; kingdom Metazoa; phylum Chordata; class Mammalia; order Artiodactyla; family Bovidae; genus Bos; species Bos grunniens. The sequence continues at coordinate 55,866,177 of NC_141172.1, forward strand.
GGTCTTTTCAAATGAGTCAGTTCTTCTCATCAGGTGGCCAAAGTATCAGAGTTTCAGCTTCAACATCAGACCTTCCAATGAATATTCAGGACTGATTTCCTTTAGAATGGACTGGTTGGATCTCCTTGCAGTCAAGGGACTCTCAAGAGTATTCCCCAACACCACAGTTCAAAAGCATTAATTCTTTGGCACTCAGCTTTCTTTATCGTCCAACTCTCACATCCATTCATGACTACTGGAGAAACCATAGCTTTTTTCTAGACTGATCTTTGTCAGCAAAGTAATGTCTCTGCTTTTTAATATGCTGTCTAGGATGGTCATACCTTTTCTTACAAGGAGAAAGCATCTTTTAATTTCATGGCTGCAGTCACCATCTGCAGTGATTTGGGAGCCCAAAAAAATAAAGTCTCTCACTGTTTTCATTGTCTCCGCATCTATTTGCCATGAAGTGATGGGACCGAAAGCCATAATCTTAGTTTTTCTGAATGTTGAGTTTTAAGCCAGCTTTTTCATTCTCCTCATTCACTTTCATCAAGAGGCTCTTTCATTCTTCTTTACTTTCTGCCATAAGGATGGTGTCATCTGCATATCGGAGGTTGTTGATATTTCTCCTGCAAATCTTGATTCCAGCTTGTACTTCATCCAGTCTGGCATTTCACATGATGTACTCTATATAGAAGTTAAATAAGCAGGGTGACAATATACAGCCTTGATGTACTCCTTTTCCGATTTGGAACCAGTATGTTGTTCCATGTCCAGTTCTAACTGTTGCTTCTTGACTTGCATACAGATTTCTCAGGAGGTCTGGTATTCCCATCTCTTTAAGAATTTTCCAATTTGTTGTGATCCACACAGTCAAAGGCTTTGGTATAGTCAATAAAGCAGAAATAGATGTTTGCTTGGATTCTCTTGCTTTTACCATGATCCAATGGATGTTGGCAATTTGATCTCTGGTTCCTCTGCTTTTTCTAAATCCAACTTAAACATTTGGAAGTTCACGGTTCATACTATTGAAGCCTGGCTTGGAGAGTTTTGAGCATTACTTTACTAGCGTGTAAGATGACTGCAATTCTGTGGTAGTTTAAACATTCTTTGATATTGCCTTTCTTTGGGATTGGAATGAAAACTGACCTTTTCCAGTCCTGTGGCCACTGCTGAGTTTTCCAAATTTGCTGGCATATTGAGTGCAGCACTTTCACAGCATCATCTTTCAGGATTTGAAATGGCTCAACTGAATTCCATCACCTCCCCTAACTTTGTTCCTAGTGATGCTTCCTAAGGCCCACTTGACTTCACATTCCAGGATGTCTGGCTCTAGGTGAGTAATCACACCATCGTGATTATCTGGGTTGTGAAGATCTTTTTTGTACAGTTCTTCTGTGTATTCTTGCCACCTCTTCTTAATATCTTCTGCTTCTGTTAGGGCCATATAATTTCTGTCCTTTATCGAGCCCATCTTTGCATGAAATGTTCCTTGGTATCTCTAATTTTCTTGAAGAGATCTCTAGTCTTTCCCATTGTGTTGTTTTCCTCTATTTCTTTGCACTGATCACTGAGGAAGGCTTTCTTATCTCTCCTTGCTATTCTTTGGAACTCTGCATTCAGATGGGTGTATTTTTCTTTTCTCCTTTGCTTTTCACTTCTCTTCTTTTCACAGCTATTTGTAAGGCCTCCTCAGATAGCCATTTTGATTTTTTGCATTTCTTTTTCTTGGGGATGGTCTTGAATCCTGTCTCCTGTACAGTGTCATGAACCTCCGTCCATAGTTCATCAGGCACTCTGTCTATCAGATCTAGTCCCTTAAATCTATTTCTCACTTCCACTGTATAATCATAACGGATTTGATTTAGGTCATACCTGAATGGTATAGTAGTTTTCTCCACTTTCTTCAATTTCAGTCTGAATTTGCCAGTAAGGAGTTCATGATCTGAGCCACAGTCAGCTCCCAGTCTTGCTTTTGCTGACTTATGTATAGAGCTTCTCCATCTTTGGCTGCAAAGAATATAATCAATCTGATTTCAGTGTTGACCATCTGGTGATGTCCATGTGTAGTCTTTCCTTGTGTTGTTGAAAGAGGGTGTTTGCTATGTCCAGCGCATTCTCTTGGCAGAACTCTATTAGCCTTTGCCCTGCTTCATTCTGTACTCCAAGGCCAAGTTTGCCTGTTACCCCAGAATCCCATGGACAGAGGAGCCTGGTAGGCTGCAGTCCATGAGGTCGCTAAGAGTCAGACACGACTGAGCGACTTCACTTTGACTTTTCTCTTTCATGCATTGGAGAAGGAAATGGCAACCCACTCCAGTGTTCTTGCCTGGAGAATCCCAGGGACCGGGGAGCCTGGTGGGCTGCCGTCTCTGGGGTTGCACAGAGTCGGACACAACTGAAGTGACTTAGCAGCAGCAGCAGCAACCAGGTGTTTCTTGACTTCCTACTTTTGCATTCCAGTCCCCTTTAATGAAAAGGACATCTTTTTTGGGTTTTAGTTCCCAACAGTCTTTTAGGTCTTCATAAAACTGTTCAGCTTCTTCAGCATTACTGGCTGGGGCATAGACTTGGATTACTGTGATATTGAATGGTTTGCCTTGGTAACGAACAGAGATCATTCTGTTGTTTTTGAGATTGCATCCAAGTACTGCATTTCGGACTCTTTTGTTGATCATGATGGCTACTCCTCCTGCCTACAACAGTAGATATAATGGTCATCTGATTTAAATTCACCCTTTCCAGTCCATCTTAGTTCACTGATTCCTAGAATGTTGATGTTCACACTTGCCATCTCCTGTTTGACCACTGCCAATTTGCCTTGATTAATGGACCTAACATTCCAGGTTCCTAAGCAATATTGTTTGTACAGCATCAAACCTTGCTTCTATCACCAGTCCCATCCGCAACTGGGTGTTGTTTTTGCTTTGGCTGCCTCCCTTCATTCTTTCTGGAGTTATTTCTCCACTGATCTCCAGTAGCATATTGGGCACCTACCAACCTGGGGAGTTCCTCTTTCAGTGTCCTATCTTTTTGCCTTTTTATACTGTTCATGGGCTTCAAGGCAAGAATACTGAAGTGGTTTGCCATTCCCTTCTCCAGTGGACCACATTCTGTCAGACCTCTCCACCATGACCCGTCCATCTTGGGTGACCCCACACAGCATGGCTTAGTTTCATTGAGTTAGACAAGGCTGTGGTCCGTGTGATCAGATTGGCTAGTTGTCTGTGACTGTGGTTTCAGTTTGTCTGCCCTCTGATGGCCTCTCTCAGTGCCCACCATAGTACTTCTCTTTCTCTTACCTTGGACTTGGGGTGTCTCTTCATGGCTGCTGCAGCAAAGTGCAGCCACCACTCCTGACTTTGGACATGGGGTAGCTCCTCTCAGCCACTGCCCCTGACCTTGGACGTGGGGTAGCTCCTCTCAGCCACGTTTCTGTGCTGTTGCAGCCACCAAAAAGGGACTACATATTGAAAAATATATTCAATATTCATTATATAAAGACCTAATTTCTATTTCCTTAACATATTTTGAGTGCTCAAAATTCCATAAGGAAGTGATTTTTAAAAATACAAAGAATTTAAACAGATAAGACATAAAAATAACTTCTAAATATATGAAAATTTTTTCAACCCCACTGAAGAAGATTAAAATATGCCATGTTGGTATAATGATTATTTGAGCTGAAGGCAACTGAAATACACCAAACACAGGAAGAGCTTCCCAGCATCTCCCTATCTGCTGATAAGGTGCATTTCTTATAAGAAAGGTATCCTGCCTGTACCAGGTAGAGGTGAGCCCTGCAGTCACCAGAGGAAAGGAATCAATACTGAGACAAGCCTACACAAATAAATCTTACCAAAATAACCCTTACCTGTGATACATTTCCCTCATATTTCCTCATATATATCCTAGTTTACCTCATATATTCTTTGTTTCTCTTCTACAATTTATTGGCCCTAGAAACCAAAACCCCCTTTCTTCTGTCAAGTGACTTCTCCACAATTTATCATTCTTTCTTAAAATGATATATATAAGCTCCCAAATCTAACTGTTTTTTCGGGTTATCACTTCTTTTCTGTGAAGCCTCCATGCACATAAAAATATTAAAGTCAATAAAAATTGTATACCTTTTCTCCTGTTATTCTGTTCTTTTATCAATTTAATTTGCAGGTCCCAGTTACTAAACCTAAGGGAGTAGAGGGAAAGTTTCTCCTTCCCTAAACTACTCACAAGAAAAAAAAAGTTATAAAAATACCATTTTTACTTATATTGACCAAGAAAAAAAAAAACTGAATTAGTGAAAAATACAAAGCAGGAAGATCCAAGTGTGAATAACTTCAATAAAAACAACTGGACCATCTCTTTTGAAATTAAAAGTGAACATGATACAAATGAAATTATGTACTAAACAGAAATAGAGACATAGAAAGCAAACTTATGGTTACCAAAAGTGACAGCGGTGGGGGATAAATTTGAAATATAGGATTAACAGACACACACTACTATATATAAAACAGATACCTACTGCATAGCACATAAAACTATATTCAATATCTTATGATAACCTATAATGGAAAAGAATCTGGAAAAAATAGATATGTATTACTGAATCACTTTGTAGTACACCTGAAACATTTTAAATCAACTATACTTCAATTTTTTAAAATTTTGAATAAACATATTCATTTTCCCAGCAGTGCGGCTCCTAGAAATTGCTCCTATAAATAAACTTGTACATATTCAAATTAATAATTTACAAGTATTCACTGAAGTAGTGTTTGTAACACAAAAATGTTTCATAGGAAGGAAGCTAAATAAATAATGGGAAAACTTTTCATACAATGGGATCAGATGCAGTCATTTTAAACAGTTATTAAGCTCAAAATTGACTGATAAGGAGTGATTCTCTGGATGCATTTTAAGCAGGAAAAAAAATCAACGCTGTGTGTAAGGAAAAAAAGACTATATATATATGTGCTCATATATGCATAAGCATAATATATCCCTAGAAGGATCCACTAGAACTAGCAAAAGTGATTGTTGCCATTGAGAAGACTGAGTTACCTAGGGGATATATTTTTAATTGTGAATTATTTCTAGGCATTCTCAATTCAGAAAATAAAATTTAGACTATACCATATATGCTAATGTGTATTATAAATCTTTAGGTGAGATTTGTGAAATGTACTGAACCACAGAGCCATGATGGCATCACTGACTCAATGGACGTGAGTCTCAGTGAACTCCAGGAGTTGGTGACAGACAGGGAGGCCTGGCGTGCTGCGATTCATGGGGTCGCAAAGAGTCGGACACGACTGAGCAACTGATCTGATCTGATCTGATCTGATATGGTAGAAACTCTCACCCTTCCTCAAAATCTTCATCAGTAAGAAATTATCTTTCCTTTCTCTTTTGCAGTCATCATATGGTTTTGCACATCATATGTGCTGGGGCAGTATTTAGAAAGTTAAGACTTGGATTATACTCACCTACATTCATGTTTGCTCCACCCCCTTTAGATCACAAGGTCCTTGAAGTCATTCCTAGTTCCTTATCCATCTTATTCATTACCAGCATTCATCACAGTGCCAAATAGAAGAATATGTTAAAGTGACACATCCCTTACCCTTCCATTTTGCACTGGAAGGGACACTCCTGGGAGAGGGCAAGGGGGCGCCCCAAACAGGGACATATGGCATGGCTTAGTGAGGCATGGGCTGCCCATCCATCCAGAAGAAATCTGACTGCCCAGTCCCCTTGGTTACCCTGACTGGTCACTTGACTATTCAGCAGCCCTTGTTATTGTAATCCCTCAGAAGGCCATCTGCTCTGCTCATGTGGGAGGGCTGGCCGCAGGGAGAAGTGCTCAGCTGCCCTGCATCCTCGAATCAGGTCAATTACACCACGGCTCCTTAATTGCTCATGACGGCTTGGCCATTGTGTACGAAGCATCAGTAATTTCCAGTTCATTGTGGCTAAAGATTCTGGGCTAATGAAGGTTTCAACCTGTCCCTCAGGGTCCCTGGCACCACTCAGCCTGTACATGTTGCACAGCATGCGGGGTTCCATTTCACACCCTATTAGCCACTGAATTTCAAGCTAAAGTACAGGGCAAAATAAAACCATACCACAAAGGACAAGGCAAGAAGAACGTCTTGTAAAGATAGTGATTCATTTTCAATGAAAAGGAGCGGGGACAGCATAACCCTGAAACAGCTCTAACTAGTCCTCAGAGAGGCAAGCAGCCTGTGGCACTGAGCACCGGTGGTGATGGGGACTGTCTTTCATCGGATGCATGACAGGTTCCACAGGTGATCAACGTGAGTGACCTACTGGGCCAAGTGTAGGGGCTTTTGTAATATTTCAGATAAGTGAAATTACCTTTTCAAACTTCTCATTTAAGCAACTCTGGTGCTCATGTTTCTTCTTGCCCTGGTATAAATGAATAATCTTGCAAACTCACTACATTGTGAACAGTTGGGTTCCTTTCATCTGATGGTGAACAAAGAAAAAGTTGAAGGAAATTTCCCAAGTAGCACATTTGAAAAGACCGGATTTGTAACAAAAACAACCTCTTCTAGCTCTTAGTGATACTTAGAAATTTAAACATTTGAAGTTTCTCAATTTTTCTCATGTGCTCCTCTCTCTCTCTCTCTCTCTCTCTCTATATATATATATATATATATGATTATATATAATACTCAGAATTGCACACTAGAATAAATTTCCAAGTTCAAGCATTCATTGATAAATTCTTTGATAAAGGTACTAACAAACAGTGGATGTCCTGTCAACTTACTTTCTCAGTTTTCAGACAACTGTATTTAGAGTTCAGATTTAAATAGATGTTGCTTCCAACATGGCATCACACTAAGCCAAAATGCCAGCCTTTTGCTGTCATCTCACAATATTGTAGCTAACTATTTTAAATCCAACATTCTTTCTTGGAATTATTTCAAGGAGTTATCCAACTAAAAGTAAACTTCAGGAATATCTTGCCAAAAAACCCTTCCCTTTCAGACTAAGGAATCCAGATAGGTTAGATGTATTTCCAAGCCACATGCCTAAATAGTGGTGATCACAGATCCAGCACCATCATTCTGGGGAGGTAACTGGGGCCCTCAGGGAGCTTCCACTTGCCTAAGAGACACCCCGAACGCTCTTTCTTTCTCTCTCTCTACACAAGCACACCAGCAGAATTTTTAGTTTTTCATCACCAAATGAAACTGTGCCACTTGAATTAAAATAATCGAAATTTGTTCCTTCTTTTCTCCTGAATGTTACTTGGAGACTGTAATAGCATGTGTAACTCTGGAAAGTATTTCATTCAAAGGAATTTTGAAAACCCACTTCCCAGGTCTTGACACATGAAATGCAGTCTAGGGTTTAAACATGTTTGGCAGAAATTTCAGATGATAGGTATAGGATCATTGGCTTAGAAAGGCTAAATGTACTCCATTCGAGGTGAGGTTACATTTAAATTATTTTCTACAGAAAGGAAGTTACTATATCCTGATAGATATTCAGAAAGAAGAGCCCACAACACTTCCTGGTGACCCAGCTCTACATCTCCCATCTATTGCAGAGAGAATTCTGAGCTAGAAGTCAGATTTGAGTTTTAACCAATCTTGCTCCTCACTTGAAGTGTGGCCCTGAACACAGAAGTTTTCTAACCCTCATTTGTAAAGGAGAGCAGGTCTTCCAACTCTGCCTCTCTGATTCCTTTAGTTACATGGCCATTATTCCCTAATTTTATTTTTTTAATAATGCTTTTCAGGCTTCCTGGCACCCCACTCCAGTACTCTTGCCTGGAAAATCCCATGGATGGAGGAGCCTGGTAGGCTTCAGTCCATAGGGTTGCTAAGAGTCAGGCACGACTGAGCGACTTCACTTTCACTTTTCACTTTCATGCATTGGAGAAGGAAATGGCAACCCACTCCAGTGTTCTTGCCTGGAGAATCCCAGGGATGGGGGAGCCTTGTGGGCTACCGTCTACAGGGTAGCACAGAGTTGGACACGACTGAAGCAACTTAGCAGCAGCAGGTGACTTAGATGGTAAAGAATCTGCCTACAATGCAGGAGACCCAGGTTCAATCCCTGTGTTGGGAAGATTCCCTGGAGAAGGGAATGGCTACCCACTCCAGTATTCTTGCCTGGAGAATTCCATGGACAGAGGAGCCTGGAGGGCTGAAGTCAGTGAGATCACAAAGAGTCAGACACAACTGAGCCACTAACACAAACACTAGCACTCTTACAGAGAGAGTAGGTACATGTCCAAATAAATAAATAAAGGCTACAGGTTGTGACACTAAAGTAATAAATGGGTTGTGTATTTGTTTTTTTAAAAAATCATTACAGCAGTTATCTTCAAGATAAGCATTCCTCCTTTTTAAGCAGCTAGCTTAAGAAGTTATTTGGCCTGAAGTCAGTTTATATGGCACACACAAAATTTCACAACATTACCTTAGAACTTCCTTTCATTTTTTTAAAAGTAATGGTTTTGCCCACATCATTCAATTTACTTGGCAGATTGGCCACAGATAACTTATGAACATTCCTCCAGATCAGAATACCATGAAGGATGAAGGTGTGTCATCACTGGAAGTACATCAACTAGTGGCTGTTGCTGTTAAGTCGCTTCAGTCGTGTCCGACTCTGTGTGACCCCATAGATGACAGCCCATCAGGCTCCCCTGTCCCTGGGATTCTCCAGGCAAGAACACCGGAGTGGGTTGCCATTTCCTTCTCCAATGCATGAAAGTGAAAAGTGAAAGTGAAGTCACTCAGTCGTGCCCGACTCGTAGCAACCCCATGGACCACAGCCCACCAGGCTCCTCCGTCCATGGGATTTTCCAGGCAAGAATACTGGAGAGGGTTGCCATTGCCTTCTCCGCAACTAGTGGCCTCAGGCTCCAAATATAGTTATAACAGGACAGAAAAAAATTATTTAAGTCGTAGTAGCAAGACCTGAAGAGGAAAATAGACTCCCAGGGAAAGGATGCTGAAAGGAACCTCCTTCACTCTAATGTGTGAATACTAATATGCTTTAAAAATCAGTAGCATGGAATAGAATAGAACGTACAGGAATAAAGCCTCACATATGAAGGGGTTCAGAGTATGCCACCCCCAAATATGCCACTTTGGCATACTGATTACTTTGAGTGGAAGATGCTTGAGAAACAACAGAGGCAAGAAGTCTCTCTGACCTTCCCTTTCTACCTAAAAGCAGATCATAAAATTTCCCATAAGAAAGGTGCTATGTCTGCACCAGGAAGAGAAAGATGTGCTTATCACCAGAGACTGGCAGCTGATGCTGAAATGGGTCTGTATGAACAAACTTAAGAAATTAACAATTATCTTCCATTAGTTTCCCCATATATTTCCTAGTCACTATCCCACAATTTACTGCCTGTAATTCAAATCCCTTTGTCTTATCACATCCCCACAATCCATTGTTCTTTATTTCTAGAAGTATATATATAAGCTTTTAGACCTAACAGCTTCTTTGGGTCTTCATTTTCCTTTTAAAAACACCCATTACACAAAAAAATATTAAACAAAATTTGTGTGCTTTCCTTCTATGAATCTGTCTTATGTCAGTTTAATTCTTAGGCACAGCCACAAAACCTAATACAGTAGAAAAAAGTCATTCCTCCCTTACACATACATGGTCAAATGATTTTCAACAAGGATCCTAACACAAATGCGAAGTGGACAGTCTTTTCAACAATTAGTGGGAAAATGAATATCCACATGTAAGAGAATGAAATTGGACATTCTTTTTATGATATGCAAAATTTAACTCAAACGGGTCAAAGACCTAATGGAAGAGAAAAAAGCCACACAACTCCTAAAGGAAACCACAGAGAAAAAGCACGACATTGGACTTGGCAATGTTTTCTTAGATATAACACCAAAATCACGGACAATAAAGAAAAACAGAAAACTGAACTTACCCAAGTTAAAGCATCTGTGCACCCAAGAAAACCACCAGGAGAGTGAATAGGCAACCCACAGAATGGGAGAAGATATTTGCCCATCATACATTTGATAAAGAGTTACTACCTAGATTACATAAAGAGTTCTTACAATTTAACAACAAGAAAATCAAACAAGGTGATTTTGAAACTTGGCAACAGACTTGAACAGACATTTCTCCAAAGAAGATATATAAATAGCCAATAGATATATGAAAAGATGTTTAACATTACTAATCTTTCAGTTCAGTTCAGTTCAGTTCAGTCACTCAGTCGTGTCCGACTCTTTGCAACCCCATGAATCACAGCACGCCAGGCCTCCCTGTCCATCACCATCTCCCGGAGTTCACTCAGACTCACGTCCATTGAGTCGGTGATGCCATCCAGCCATCTCATCCTCTGTCATCCCCTTTTCCTCCTACCCACAATCCCTCCCAGCATCAGAGTCTTTTCCAATGACTCAACTCTTCGCATGAGGTGGCCAAAGTACTGGAGTTTCAGCTTTAGCATCATTCCTTCCAAAGAAATCCCAGGGCTGATCTCCTTCAGAATGGACTGGTTGGATCTCCTTGCAGTCCAAGGGACTCTCAAGAGTCTTAGGGAAATGCAAATCAAAACCACAACAGGATACCACTTCATATCCATTAAAATGGCTATTAAAAAAAAAAACAGTAAATAGCAAGTGTTAGTAAGGATGTAGAGAAATCAAAATGTTTGTGCATTGCTGATGGGGATGTAAAATGGTGCAGCTATTGTGGCAAACAGTATAGTAGTTTCTCAAAAAGTTAAACACAAAAATACCATGTATACCAACAATTTCACTTCTAGGTATATACTCAAAAAAATTGACAGCAGAGACTCAAAAAGATATTTATATACCAATAGCCACAGCAGCATTACTCAGAATAACCAAAAAAGTAGAAATAACACAAATGTCCATCGACAGATGGACAAAGTGTGGTATATACATGCAATGGAATATCATTCAGCCTTGAAAAGAAATGAAATTCCAATACTTGCTGCAATATAGATGCACCTTGAAGACATTATGCTAAGTGAAAGAAGGACAGATATTGCATGATTTCACTTACATGAGGTACACAGAGTAGTTAAATTCATAGAAACATAAAGTAGAATAGTGGTTACCAGGGTCAAGATGCGGGAAGAATGTTTAATGAGTAGAGAGTTTCAGCTTGGGAATAATGAAAAATTTCTGGAGATGGATACTGATGATGACTACACAACAATGTGAATGTACTTAAACTACTAACTTATACAAATAAAATGGTTAAAATAGTAAGTGTTATGTCTATTTTACCACAAAAATCAGTAGCATGACTTTGAGGCACAAATCTATCATAGAGGTGGTCCAGATCACCCACTGAGAAAGAACTTGCTATTCAACCTGCAAGGAATGCAGGTGACTGAGAGCCTCCTGGTGTTACCACCTTCAGGACACATCTCAGCTTTCAAACTGAGACCACATCCTTCCCAGGCAATCTCCAGCCAATGACTGAGTATACAGAACCATAGGACTGGCAATTTCTGCCCAACACCAGAGTCATTGTGGGTAATCCTAGCTCTAGAGCTCCTGTTGTATTGGCTGAGATTTTGTGAGACCTGCCACATGGTCTGTAGGCTTTCCCTGTCCAATCCTGCTTGGCCCCCTTTTCCCTATTTCAGTCATTAATCCCCAGTGAACCTCTTGCCCTCCTTACTCTCAGTGTCTGATTCCTGAAGGACCTGAACGTCAGAGCTGTTACCAGGAGTGACCCAGAAAGCTGGCAGTAATCTGGGATTTGGGGGACAGATCACTCACTGCCCAGCTGACAATGAGGACTTCATCCCAGCTGGTATGCAGGATGCAAATAGTTTGTCGCATTACATGGAGGTCCACTTTTCACTGGTGGTAAGTTGAGAGAATGCTCTGGTAGAGCAAAATACTCTGATGAAATGAAGCATAAATAATGATGTAAGAAGTTGTTCATTATCTCCTATTTAACAAAAATTTCAGGTTATAAATTGAATTATCCCATAATTACTTTTTAAAGTATATACATGCATATTCATAAATGCCAGAAAAAATATACCGAAGAGTAATAACTGCTACATCTTAGTGTGATTATGAGCTAATTTTTTCTTCTACTGTAAATTATACTATTAGTAAAATGATAAAAATACTTTCAGCTTTTTAAAAAGAAACTTCATGATCTAAACCCAGATGTTTACAGCACTTTAGAGAATAGAATGTGTGTGTTGTTTCCATTCTCTATCCTCAAAGAGATATTTAAATGTAGTATCTCATATTAGCAAAATGAAATTTTAATATTGAAGAAAAAGTAAGACAGTGAATTAACAAATTTGAATACTGGGTATTGACTATTCAAAAGTGCTGTTTAGAACAAAAAACCAGGCTTCTTTACCTAGTAATTATATTATTTGTCCTTATAGTGATAACTTCAGATATATTTCTCAATATGACTCCTATATAAACAGAGAAAATGTCCTTAGGAGGTAACCAAAATATTTTGGTTGTGTTTCCATTTAAAAATGGCCCCTAGCAGATCTTAACATAGTTTCTTCTGAATTAAATGCTAAAATATCCTAGTAGAAAAAGTGACTACTTAAAACAAAATATTATGTTTTATATCTTTATGGTGTTGTTTAACATGTTGCCATATCCCCTGTTTATAGAAAGCTAGTAATTAGGTCTTGAGGCTCCAGTGCATTCAAGTTGGATGTTGTTAGTAAGAAAAGTTGTGCTGTATACTTAATTTTCATTTCTCTTATAACTAGCAATGTTGAGCATCTTTTCATGTGTCTGTTAGCTATTTATATGTCTTCTTTGAAAATATATATGCTCATGACTATGATGAGATGCCACCTCACACATCAGAATGGCTAACATCAAAAAGTCTACAAATGACAAATGTTGGTAAGGATGTGGAGGAAAGGGAACCCTTTTACTCTGTTGATGATATAGTAAATTGGTAAAGCACTAAGGAAAACAGTATGGAGGTTCCTAAAAAACTAAAAATAGAATTATCATATGTTCTAGCAATTTCACTCCTGAGTATATACCCAAAAATACCTCAAAACACTAGCTCAAAAAAATACATGCACCCTAATATTCTTAGAAGCATTTTTTACAATAGCCAAGATGTGTAAGCAACACAAGTGGCCATCAACAGATGAATGAATAAAGAAGAGGTGAGATAGATATATAATGGAATACTGCTTCTGCTGCTGCTACTAAGTCGCTTCAGTCGTGTCCAGCTCTGTGCGACCCCATAGACGGCAGCCCACCAGGCTCCTCTGTCTTTGGTATTCTCCAGGCAAGAACACTGGAGTGGGTTGCCATTTCCTTCTCCAATGCATGAAAGTGAAAAGTGAAAGTGAAGTCGCTCAGTCATGTCCGACTCTTAGCAACCCCATGGACTGCAGCCCACCAGTCTCCTCCATCCATGGGATTTTCCAGGCAAGAGCACTGGAATACTACTCAGCCATAAAAAAAATGGATATAATTCTGCTCTTGGCAACTATGTAAATGGACCTGAGTACTATGTTTAGTGAAATAAGTCAGAGAAAGACAAATACTGCACACTATCTCTTATATGTGGAATGTAAAAAATAAAACAAACAAATGTATATAATGAAACAGATACAGAAAAAAAAAAAAAAAAAAACTAGTGGATACCAGTGGGGAGAGGCAAGAAAGGGGTGTGGGATTAAGAGATCCAAACTACTATGTATACAATAGGTAAGTCTCAAGTATATATTGTACAGCACAGGGAAATGTAGTCATATTTTGTAATAACTTTAAATGGAGAATATTTTATAAAATACTGAATCATTATGCTATACACTAATATTGTAAATCAACTATACTTCAGTTTAAAAAAGTTGTACCATAGAGTCCCATCATGAGGTATGTAAAGTTTTGGTGTTGTCTCTTTTCTTAATGTTAAGATTGACTGGGGGATTATACATGTTATCAGTCATAGTCTCCCCTAAAAAGTTCTCCATCTGCTGTTTACCTAGTAGTCTGAGCAGCCATTGACAATATTACCTTTATCCATTATGTTAGGAGTTACAAGATGGCACATTTCAATTCTGTCATTCTTTCTTCTTTGATAATTCAAATATAAACAAAAACTTCACCTCATCAACTATTTGGTTCCACTTAAGTGGAGTAACAGGAAAGCCAGTACAAATGCTTGATTTTGAGGCAAGAGCACTGCCCTCCAAAATTTCAGTCAGACTTGTCCAAGAGTACAAATGAGCCAGCTCCTAAGAATTTCCAGAACACTTGAAAAGGAATGGGTCCTGGGATAGAGAGCTGGGGGTGGAAAGGAGGGGGCTTGTCAGATGAGTAACTGGAGTTCCTGCTGAAACAGGAAACACATCGTGAAACTTAATTAACTATTGTTTAAAATGATCAAATTACTATGCATAGGCTCAGGATGCATGGGAAAATTCAAGTTACATTAGATTTTAGCACACTGTCAAATTACTGAGGAAGAGAAAGATTATGTATTAAACTAGAATGAGACAGTTAAAACTCTGTATTAAAACAGAATGAGGCAATTGCAAAAATATTTCAAGTTTAAAAAGTTATATCACCCTTAACTCAAATGTTACACCAAAGAATGCCTTTTGAATTAAAGTTAGATATAAGAAATAAAGCAAAAGGAGCATGGGATTCTTGGTGTGTGTGTGTGTGTGTGTATATATATATTGTAGTAAAATTTCTAAGGATAATTTCAAAGGAAAAAGCTACACTGGGGAAAAATTGATGTATTTGATTTCACATAAATTTGAATACATTTGTCAACTCTAACATAAAGAGTAAATGACAACCTGGAAAAAAATTAACAAACAATATCCTCAATCTATAAGAAGCCCTTCTTGCCAAATCAATAAGAAAATTATGAACATTAATAGTAAAAAGAAAAAATAATAAAACAGAAGATGTATATGTCATTCAAAATGGAGAAACACATGCAAATTAAAACACAATAAAATTCTACCTTTTTCCTTTAAAACTGACACCAACTTTTTCTCTAACATTGAAATGTACCATTAAAACCAATACAGGAAAAAGAAAGCCCATGCTCTATAGAGGGAATCATATATCAGTATAATTGTTAAGAAAAGCAACTTGATATCATAGATAAAGTCTTAAAAATATTCTTACCTTTTGAGCTAAAATATCCTGTATTTAAAATATAGTATAAATTAAGAATTTCTTGTAAACACATAAACAGAGATATGCATTAAGATTTGTGTACAATGTTGTACCTGGTAGGTTGAGAGGATTCAGAAACAATTTAAAATAAACAATGTACACCCATGTGGTAAAAAACTATATTGTTATTAAATATATCTCCAGAAATATCTTAAAACATGTGGAAGTCTTTCACTATATAATAATGAGAAAAAATAAAGCTCAAAATTATTTCTATAGTCAAACTCCAGTTTAATGTAGTTTCACTGATATACACAAATTTGAATATATATACACATATCTATCTACACATAAATATGTATAAATGTATTTGTTTGTATATTCATACTTATATATTTATATGTTGTGTGTATGTGTGTATATTATGCATGTGTGCATGAAAATAAGTGACTAATATGCTTACTAACAGTACTAAGTGTAGGGATTTTTTTCCTTCTTTATAAAGTTTATTTTTTAAATGAAGTATAGTCAATTTACAAAGTTGTGTTAATTCCAGGTGTATAAAGTTTTTCATTATGCTTTTCCCAATGATATAATTCAAAATAATGACAAATATTGTATATTAATCCATGTGCATGGAATCTGTAAAGATGGTACTGATAAACCTTTTAGAAGGGCAGCAATGGAGAGGCAGACATAGAGAACAGATTTGTAGACAGTGTGGGAGGGAGAAGTTGAGCCGAACTGAGAGAGTAGCATGGAAACATACATTACCATATATTAAACAGCCAGCCACCAAGAACTCGCTGTGTGACACAGGGAGCTCAACCCAGTGCTCTGTGACAACCTAGAGGGGTGGGATTAGGAGGGAGATGGGAGGGAGGTTCAAGAGGTAGGGGACATATGTATCCCTGTGGCTGATGGATGTTGGAAAAAAGAAAAATTAGTATTAGTTTAAAAGAAATGTCTTGTGTGATTCACTCAGCTGCTCCAACTATGTACATTCATTTCATCACTATCAAATTTACAAACATTTTCTATTGTGTGCCAGGCACTATCAGTACTAGGATCTGTGAGAAAAAGGCCTGGCAAGCATTAAAATATTGAATAAGATGCTGACCTTCACCTTAGGGAAGCATACCATAGTGGAAAAAAATAGGTCTTTACAGAACTAAGTATGATGCCCTATCCTCAGTTCAGTTCAGTTCAGTCACTCAGTCGTGTCCGACTCTTTTTGACCCGATGGACTGTAGCCCGCCAGGCTCCTCTGTCCGTGGGATTCTCCAGGCAAGAATACTGGAGTGGGTTGCCATATCCTTCTCCAGGGGATCTTCCCAACCCAGGGATCGAACCCAGGTCTCCCGCACTGCAAGCAGATGCTTTAACCTCCGAGCTACCAGGGAAGCCCTATCCTCAGAGCTCTATAAAAAGTAATGCATACTAAGATCAGATAGCTATTACACAATCCAAACTTTTTCCCTCAGTGTCAGTTCTTTTTTTTGAGGGGGAGGGGGGCAGCGTCATATGGTATCTAAGTTCTCTCACCAGGGATTGAACCCATGCCCGCAGCACTGGCAGCATAAAGTCTTAACCACTGGACCATCAGGAAAGTTCCTACCTTGGTAAGTTCTGACTGGAGCAAATACAAGATTTGCAAGGCCAATGATCTGTGCAGTATAGATAGGTCTCCAGCCAAAAGGGAAATGTAGACAGAATGCAAAAGACTCAATGTTGTATATAACATAAACAGTGTCATTCACTGCTATGATGCAGGACTATCTATATCATTGCTGTATGGTCCTGGTTTTCTCTTAAGTCATCCCTACATTCTTAGCCCTGAGGGTTTCAATAGTTCAACTTTTCCCATTAAACATAAGAAACAGTCACAAGCCATGCTTGTCTTTCTCAGCCTCTCTGCCCTGTTCCACATCAGGTAGCACCAATCCAAACCAACCTTGGAGGTTTTGCTTCCTGAGTTACATGGGCAGAGTTAATGGAGCTATCACTTGCTCTTATCTGCAAACAGGGAATGATGGATGGCTATCTGCTAGTTGGTCCTTAGCATGCAAGAGAAAGACAAAATTTAGATTCTCCGTTTCTTCACTCACCTCCTGCATTCTAGGAAGCTTTTGTCTTCTCTTCCCTCCTCATACTAGTCAGTAACATAACTAACAAGTTCCTCAGTGTCAACCCCCACACACAGAATTTATTAAACACAGTGCATCCATTCATTTATTCCACAAACATTTATTGAGAACCCATTAAGTGGCAAAGCTCTGTGCTAGGAGTTGGAGAGACAAAATGAATAAAACATACTGCTAGTACTTGAGCTCTAATGATATAGTAGGAGAGAGAGACATTAAAACAAATCATTGAAATAAAGGATTGGAAGTGTTCTAACAAAGAGAATATACAGAGGAACAATTATAAATCCTTTTTATTGAGAACTTGCAATATAAGTACTATGATAAATATCTTACACACATTAAAATCAGTCAATCCTTACAATATCCCTATAAGACAGTAAAAAGTTAAATCAACATACTTTCCTGGAACAATATTTTCCTGCTTGTGTGCTAAAAATATTAGGGCTAAGCTAAAGGAAGTACTCTTTTATTCCATGAAATACTTGCTACCAGAAGATAAGACTCAGATCAGATCAGATCAGTCGTTCAGTCGTGGCCGACTCTTTGCAACCCCATGAATTGCAGCACACCAGACCTCCCTGTCCATCACCAACTCCCGGAGTTTACTGAGACTCGCAGCCATCGAGTCAGTGATGCCATCCAGCCATCTCATCCTCTGTCGTCCCCTTCTCCTCTTGCCCCCAATCCCTCCCAGCATCAGAGTCTTTTCCAATGAGTCAACTCTTCACATGAGGTGGCCAAAGTACTGGAGTTTCAGCTTTAGCATCATTCCTTCCAAAGAAATCCCAGGGCTGATCTTCAGAATGGACTAGTTGGATCTCCTTGCAGTCCAAGGGACTCTCAAGAGTCTTCTCCAACACCACAGTTCAAAAGCATCAATTCTTCAGCGCTCAGCCTTCTTCACAGTCCAACTCTCACATCCATACATGACCACAGGAAAAACCATAGCCTTGACTAGACCAATCTTTGTTGGCAAAGTAATGTCTCTGCTTTTGAATATGCTATCTAGGTTGGTCATAACTTTCCATCCAAGGAGTAAGCGTCTTTTAATTTCATGGCTGCAGTCACCATCTGCAGTGATTTTGGAGCCCAGAAAAATAAAGTCTGACACTGTTTCCACTGTTTCCCCATCTATTTCCCATGAAGTGATGGGACCAGATGCCATGGTCTTCGTTTTCTGAATGTTGAGCTTTAAGCCAACTTTTTCACTCTCCACTTTCACTTTCACCAAGAGGCTTTTGAGTTCCTCTTCACTTTCTGCCATAAGGGTGGTGTCATCTGCATATCTGAGGTTATTGATATTTCTCCCGGCAATCTTGATTCCAGCTTGTGTTTCTTCCAGTCCAGTGTTTCTCATGATGTACTCTGCATATAATTTAAATAAACAGGGTGACAATAAACAGCCTTGACATACTCCTTTTCCTATTTGGAACCAGTCTGTTGTTCCATGTCCAGTTCTAACTGTTGCTTCCTGAACTGCATACAAATTTCTCAAGAGGCAGGTCAGGTGGTCTGGTATTCCCATCTCTTTCAGAATTTTCCACAGTTTATTGTGATCCACACAGTCAAAGGCTTTGGCATAGTCAATAAAGCAGAAATAGATGTTTTTCTGGAACTCTCTTGCTTTTTCCATGATCCAGTGGATGTTGGCAATTTGATCTCTGGTTCCTCTGCCTTTTCTAAAACCAGCTTGAACATCTGGAAGTTCACGGTTCACATATTGCTGAAGCCTGGGCTTGGAGAATTTTGAGCATTACTTTACTAGTGTGTGAGATGAGTGCAATTGTGCAGTAGTTTGAGCATTCTTTGGCATTGCCTTTCTTTGGGATTGGAATGAAAACTGACCTTTCCCAGTCCTGTGGCCACTGCTGAGAGCCAATTAAAATACCTTATCAAGATTTAACTGTTCATCACGGCTTGCTTTAAGTTCTTGCCTAGCTATGTCTACCATCAAAAGTTATTTTATCTTCATCACTGGCGCAATCCCAACAAAATCCCTGCCTTGAAAGGCTGCCCTTAAAATCATACAGCTTAGGTCCTAAAATGTCATAAATATCCCCCCCTTCCCCCCAATTCTCCATCTTGAGACATTCCTAAAAGTCAGCCCTTACTGATTTACTCTCCCTTACTTCAGTAGGCCTGATGAACCTAGCTTTGTTCAGTCAGTAGGTTTTCCTGGGATCTTTTGAGGGATCTATGATCAGCAACTGATATTATAGTCACCATTTCACATATCTATCAAGATTTATGCGAGTCCCTGGGTCAGGAAGATCCATTGCAGTAGGAAATGGCAACCCACTCCAGTTTTCTTGCCTGGAAAATTCCAAGGGCAGAGGAGCCTGGCAGGCTACAGTTCACAGGATCACAAAGAGTAGGACACAACTGAACACAGAGCACGCAATCTAAGCCTCATATTTCTGTCATTTATGAGGGATTGAAAGAAGTGATATTTTCTTGGAAAGTGACTAAAAGAAAGGCAAAGTAGAGGTATTATTTAAGTCAAATTAAAAGACAAATAAAATATTCATTTGATCTTCAAAAGAGGAAATGATATTTGTGTGCATAGTGATAGAGGCATGAATCTGTAAGATAGATTACGAGAATTTAAAATTTTAGAAAATGGTTAGAGCTAACAATACAAGGTCGAGTGAAATGCTGGGAGATGAGGCTGGAAGCATAGGTGGAGCTAGATAACAATGGGTTCTACTGCCATCCTAAGAGTTTTGATTTTATCTTGTAGGCAATGGAAAAACATAGCATGGTTTTTTTAACCAAGTAATGACACAGTTGGCTTTGTATCTTTATGAAGATTATCCTGGCTACAGAATGGAAGACTAAGCTGAAAGTCTTAAGACTGGAAACAACAAGACTCATTAAAAGAAACTGTTTCAGTAACCTAGCAGAGATTCTGGTGACCTGCAGGATGTCAGAGGGATTTATGACAGAGACTGGGCCACAGGATATTGTTACGGAAAAAGAAGAGTTTGGGATGACTCTAGGTTTCTAGTTTAGGTTAACGGATACAAAATCACACCATTTGAAGGTGGAAAATTCAGGGAGAAAAACTTCTTTTAAAAAAATTAAACAGATGTGTTCAGCTTTAGATATATTTTTCAGACATACTGAGTTCTAAGTATCTATGAAGTATTTGGATACAAAGCTAGATAATGTTGGAATATCTGAGAGGCCCAAAGAATAGCATCCTTTCTACCCTGAGCAAGTGAAGAAATAAAATAGTGGAGCAATACTGATAGTAAACTAAAATATCACCTTTTCTACTATACAGGCCAAGAAGGAAGCTGTGGCTTTAGGTTGGTTATCCAAATGGGCTTCCTAACAGGATTGCACAAATAGGTGAGCACATCAGCTCTATACCTGGGTTGGGATCCATGAGCCAAGCCAAGAAGCTGAGAGAGAGCAGTCAGAAGTAAATCAGAAAAGCCAAGAGAAAGTGATATCACAAAATCCAAAGCAGGTAAGTAAACAGAAGGAAGGAGCATGGAGTTTTAGGTACTGTACAGGTCAAGCAAGAGGAAGCCTGAAAAAGTACAAGTCAAACTAGAAATTCAGGACTTTGAGATCTGAGAGCAGGGGACTCAGGTGAAAAGTCAAGTGTTCCAATCTGCAAGGCAGTGAAGCTATTGGAAAATTCTAGGCCTCACTTCAAGTAGCTGTAGTAGAATACATGGAAAGACCAATGCAAGAATCTTGGCTAATTCTTACACCCTTTTCTCATCTATTACAGCCTCCCAAAGCAGAAAATTTGGAAGAAACTATAACCACCTCTTCTTTCCTTGTTTAGTGGATAAGACCAAGCAATTTATAATGTTTGATACTAAGTTACTTTTTTTTTTTTCCCAGGAGGATAAATGGGGGGAATGAAAAGGAGGGAGACAGATCCAGCCAGTAATCAGTTCCCTAAGTGTTCTCCACCATCTGGAACACACAGAAATTCACAGAGTTGGGTAGAGTAGAGAGGGGTTAGGGAGGAGACACAGGAGACCTGGTGGAGAAAAAGGAGAGTCCCAAGGGAGAGAGAGCAGTTAAGCCAGTAATCTCGCTCCCTAGTGAAAAATGGGTACTGAAGATTGGGTTCTTAAAGGTACAAAATTGGTAACAAATACATAAAAGCAAATATTAAAAATCTAGAGTAGAGTTTTTGGAATTTCAAAAATATGATGTTAAAGAAAAGAAGAAGGAAAAGAAAGAGAGAAAAAACGAACAAACAAAAACAAACGAGGTCACGAAAATTATAAAGAAAATATAGGTACAAAATTGATAACTAATACCAAAAAGCAAAAGTTAAAAATCTAGAGTAGAGTTTGGAATTTCAAAAATACAATGTTAAAAAAAGAAGAAGAAAAAAGAAAGAGAGAAAAAAAAACAAACAAGAACAAACAAAGTCGCATAAATTATTAAAAAAAATGCAGGTACAAAATTGATAACAAATACCAAAAAGCATAAATTAAAAATCTAGAGTAGAGTTTGGAATTTCAGATATACAATGTTATTTAAAAGAAGAAGAGAAAGAAATAGAGAAAAAGAAAAAGAAAAAAGGGTCACAGAAATTATAAAAAAAAAACTATAGGTACAAAATTGATAACAAATACCAAAAAGCTAAAATTAAAAATCTAGAGTAGAGTTTGGAATTTCAAAAATACAATGTTAAAGAAAAGAAGGGAAAAAAAAAAAGGTCAAAAAATTATAAATATATATATATATATATGAAGTTTGCTTTAAAAAAAATAGGGTCTTTTTTTTTTTGCAAAGTAATTGGTTATAAACGTGGAAATTAAAGGAATAATAGAGGACTTCAAAAATTTTTTAATTAAAAAAAATAAAAAAAAGAAAGAAAGAATGATCGTACAAATAGTAAAAATATATCTAGGACTTTCTCTGGTTTTGTTGTGAATATTGTGGGTTCAGTTCATTTTTGGCTAGTTCCTTGGTCCGACTTATATTTCTCAAGATCTATAGGCCCCTTCCTATGTAGTTGGTAGTAACCACAGGGTTTTAATCTATTGCTTGTAGCTTCCAAGTCGGTTCCCTCTGTTATAGCTTCTTCTGTTTGCTGGTCTCTTCAGTGTCTGGTTTCCACCCTGACACAAAGGGGACGGTGGAGGACACTTGTTTTTGTTTTATTTTTTTAGGCTCACTTGTTCAGTCGCACTGAGGGGAGGTAGGGAGGGATACTGCAAACAAATAACACTGTCGTGTGCTCGCACTGCACTGCCTCAGCCACACTGAGTCTGGTTCCCCCCCCCCCACCCCCCCGCCCCATTCTCGGTGCGTATAGCTTCTGCCCATGCTGCTCAGGCTCTAGGTTGCTCCGCCGGGAACTATCCACGGGCAGCCCTGGGCTGCCTGTACTTCCCAGGTCCAAGCCGCTCAGGTTCAGGCACTCGGGTAGTCCTCAGAGGTGCAGACTCTCTGTTGGGCCTGCGTTTTGTGCCCTTCCCAGATCCGAGCAGCTCAGGTGATGAGGTGTTTTGCGCGCGTGATTGCTGTGACTTATTGCCTCCCCGCCGCTCAGTTATCTAGGTGTGCACCGGCACACCTTCTCAGGCAGATATTGACCATCCAAACCCCCAAGAAGTTTTAGTTAGCAAAGAAGCCTGCTTACAGTTTTATAGATAATGTCTCTCTGGGGCTGCGATTGCCCCCTTCCAGCTCTGGCTGCCTATCACCGGAGGGGGATGGTCTGCAGCCGGCTATCTCGGTTCAGTCCTTTGTTCCGTGTGCGGGCCTGGGGGTGTCACAGGTTAGGGCTGGCTTTTTGCGTGGTAGATATCCCATAGTCTGGTTTGCTAGCCCAAATTATTTCGCTCAGATAGCGCTAGGGGTATTCAGGCCAGATTCTTGCGATGCAGCCCGTGCCGCGCCTCCCTGCCCAGCCCCCGCTTGCTAATGGCGGATGCAAGCGTCTGCGCTGCTTCTCCGCTGGGGGAGTTACCGTAGGGCTCGCAATGTGCGGGTTTTAATTGTTTATTTATTTTTCCTCCCTGTTATGTTGCCCTCTGTGCTTCCAAGGCTCGGCACAGATTCGGCAGTGAGAAGGTTTCCTGGTGTTTGGAAACTTCTCTCTTTTTAAGACTCCCTTCCCGGGACGGAACTCCGTCCCTCCCTCTTTTGTCCCTTTTTTTGTCTTTTATATTTTTTCCTACCTCCTTTCGAAGACTTGGGTTGCTTTTCTGGGTGCCTGATGTCCTCTGCCAGCATTCAGAAGTTGTTTTGTGGAATTTACTCGGCGTTTAAATGTTCTTTTGATGAATTTGTGGGGGAGAAAATGTTCTCCCCGTCCTACTCCTCCGCCATCTTAGCTCCTTCTCCGATACTAAGTTACTTTTAAAGCTCTAAGAATTTGAGTGTAATAGTGAATGAATAGAACTAGAACCGTAAAGTCCCCAGAAGTGCTTCTGAAAGAAACAGAACTTGGAGTCTCCTTTGAGAAAGATGCTATTTATGGCTGGTTCTAATCAAGACATTCTCTTTACTCCAAGACATGTCTTCTCATTGCACTTTAGAAAACATTTTTATCCTGGTGTGCAAGTACCACCCAGATCAGACCCTTTGCTACTTCCTTCCTGCATCCTTTCATCCATCCTACTTGCTAGTCCAGGAGTCGGCAAACTATGGCCAGTAGGCCAAACTGAACCTACACCTATTTTTGTAAATAAAATTTTATTGGGACCATGGCCACATCCATTCATTAAGGTATTGCCTACAAGTATCTGCCATGGAGACCATACGGCCCACAAAGCCAAAATATTTGCTATCCAGGCCTTTACAGAAGGCCATGAGCCTTTACAGCCTTTACAGCTGACCCATGTGATCCAGCCTATTCTTTCTCATGAATCCCATTTGATTTATCTTTTTTACTCTATTCTCACTTTGTGGAATGCCCCTCAAATACTACACAACCTTCAGGAACCAGTTTCCTGAAGTGCCATGTCTTCTAGAAAACAGTTCCCCGATGCCCCTCCCTGGAGGGCCTTTCTGCTGTTTCTGAAACCCCATAATACCTAAAGTATCTGGCATGTGTTGGGAATCAAGGAGTAACTGAAAGAATTAAGGAAGGGGTCTATTTTCAGATATTGTCCATTCTTTTGTTTTCATTATGCACACATCACTAGAGCCTCTATCTAGAGGGTGGATCAGTCTGCTAAACTTCTCAAAGCACAGTACCTTGACCTGTATAGGACATGACAAGCATTTATGAAATGAAAGGCTCAGAGGCAGGAGGACAGTAGTGCATGAATTGGCAATTAGGAGCGAGGAGCTCCCACCACTCTACATTCTGGATGCTTCTCCAAAGTGAACACAGATTCTAATCTTTGTAGGAACCTCACATCATTAGCTTTTATACGAATTTCTGCAATGGAAACATTGCTTCTTTTTATTTTTCTCTCTGATATTTGAAATGGTTGAGCAAGAATCATGCAATAGAGAAATGAGAATTGACATCTGGGAACCTGAGACTCACAAGTTAGCTAAATAATCCAGGGAGATATGAAATATGCCATATCCTTGTGGGTCAGGAATCTAAAAATAAAGTCAAAGGACCTTTGGTTTGGATTGAGCAAAGCCTAAAAACTAAAACTAGGACCTGAATCCCTATGTTTATAATTGTAAAATTTGTAGAACATTTACCTTCTCAACCATCTTTAAGTGCATAGTTTGGTGGCATCAAAGTCATCCACAGTGTTGGACAACCATCACTACCACCCACCTCCAGAACTTTTTCTTTTTCCCAAAATGAACAACTTAAGTTCAACACTGGACCTGCACATTTTTAATCTGGATTTTCTCAGTATTATCATGGGATGATCTATGGCCTAAGTCACCAAGTGACTTGCATTATCAGTTTATTAATGCAAGTCACGTGGTGACTCCTCCCAAGTATTAATCCAAGATATAGCTGATTATTTAGAAACAATCCTAAAAAAATGAAATTTTAGGAGAAGTAATTATTAAGGGTGCTATTATTAAGAAATAATTATTAAGGACTCTAAGGAGATTCAGGCAGTCACAAAAAATCCACCATTTATTTCCTGGTGGGTAGGACTGGAATTAAGTATTGAAAGGAATTATCAAGAAATATATTTTATGCAAGCATCTGTTTATTTTTCATACAAAAGGAAAAAGAAGCTACTCCCGAAACCATTCCCTGTACCCAGCTATACTCATTTCCAACAGATGTTCCCACGTGTCCAAAACAGTCCCCAGAGGGGATTCTATATCTTCCATCCAATCATTTCCAGAAACACAATCTTCTCAGCTAACATCACAATCGCTGCAGGGTGTCCCACAAGGGGGCCACTCTTCACCTTGTAATGTCTAACCATAGGAGTGTCTGAACAGCAGAGATTGATTTACAACCCAAGGTGTCTGGTCCCCAAGGGCCACTTGCTTCACTCTAGCCTTCAAGAATCATATTTCACAGTCCCAGATAACCTGTTCGGGTAACAGTCAAACTGAGCACCGGAACTGCTGAGGGAGCAAAAGGTCTGGTGGCTAGAGAGCTGAGATGGCCTGCTTTGAGGTGAGTAGGTGTCTCGGGAGGTAGCACTGACTCTGAACCAGACTTCTCAATTGACTGACAAGCATCACTTCTGGCTCCTTGTCAACATCGTCCGACAACTCCAATGTTTACCTGCACTGTAGGCTCCAGTTCTCCATCCAAAAAGGCTGTGTCTATTACTCAGAAGGCCAACTTTTGGAAGGAGCTTGTTGGAGGTGCTCCACGGTTTTCAGCACTGGGGGTCACTGGACTGGGCCTGGGTCACCAACACCAAACCAAAGGGAGAGGAAGGGCTTCGGTCCAGCACTTGGTCCCCTCCCCCTGGGGCTGACTAGGCCCTGGGGCAGAGGCTGCATCAGATCAGGGTATGGCACCTCTTACAGTGTGCTCCATCCACAGCACCAGCACAGGCCAAGTTAAGAAAGTTCCTTGGGCCCTATGAGGGAGAGCTGGGGAGGGGGTGGTGGGGAGGGGGTGGTGGGGAAGGAGCCTGAGCTGGTGCCATTCTGGGTCCTAAGCCCTCTTTAACCCAAACAGCTTTTTATACATGTTAATATGATTAAAGAAGACAATTTATGAGATACAAACTTTAACACTAAATGAAGCAGGCAGTCTCCACTCTCAAGGATCCAGAGAATTGCAAAATGAGGCAGAAGGCAGGAAGCTTTTATAGGATAAAGAAAGAGAAACAAGGAAGAGAAAAATATAAAATGAATAAGGAAAAAATAAGTAAGTAAAGAACCCAGAGCTGGCCTGGTGTTTGAGGATCAAATAACTGGATATTCTGGGTTTCTGGTTGTGTGGAGCAGTATAAAGTGGAACAGCATAAAAATTATAAGATTTGGTTTGTAGCCATGTATTCTGGGAGAATCAGCTCCATTTTAGGCCTAGAAAGGTATTTCAACAAATGTGTGTGTGTGTGTGTGTAAATTATATATATATATATATAACCATTTTTTATATTGGGGGAATCTACATAAGATCTCTATAGCTTCCTCTTTTTAAAAGAACTCTGACATTAAAAAAAAAAAAATTCTCCAACTAGAAAATAGAGATTTCTAGCACAATGGGCTTCCCTGGTAGCTCAGCTGTTAAAGAATCTGCCTGCAATGCAGGAGACCGCAGTTCGATTCCTGAATTGGGAAGATCCCCTGAAGAAGGGATAGGCTAACCAATGCAGCCTTCTTGGGCTTCCCTGGTGGCTCAGATGGTAAAGAATCTGCCTGCAATGCAGGGGACCTGGATTCAATCCCTTAGTTGGGAAGATTCCCCTGGAGGAGGGCATAGCAACTCACTCCAATATTCTTGCCTCGAGAATCCCTAGGGACAGAGGAGCCTGGTGGGCTACAATCCATGGGGTCGCAAAGAGTCAGACATGACTGAGTAACTAAGCACAGCAGAGCACAGCAGAGTACAAGTTCTCACAAACCAAGTAAGGTCCAGGGATTGGAATCAGTGTCTCCCTAACACCCATTGTTTCCTCCACACTCCACTGCCAGTTTCACAATGTGCCCTTTACCTTTGAAATGCAGAATGGTAAAGCCATTTAAATGCTCTGGTCTCAATTATCAATCAGTGTGAACAGCAGGAGAAAATGAAATCTGAAAGAAGTCAAAAGGATCTGCCTGTGGACATCCTGAAAATCAATGATAAACCCAGAACAACCACAAATAAGCCTGCCTCAGGGTCCAGGGCTCTCTGCCCCTGAACTCATTCTTACCTTCCCATGAGCCCTCCACTGCCTTTAATGTTTATGAAAGTGAAAGTGAAGTCGCTCAGTCATGTCCGACTCTTTGTGACCCCATGGACTGTAGCCTACCAGGCTCCTCCTTCTATGGGATTTTCCAGGCAATAGTCCTAGAGTGGGCTGCCATTTCCTTCTCCAGGGGATCTTCCCAACCCAGGGATCGAACCCCGGTCTCCTGCATTGTAGACAGACGCTTTACCGTCTGAGCCACCAGGGGTGGCTTAAATGTTTGTAGTTCCTCTTTATTCGAGATATACAAGGTGAATAGTGAACTCCTGATGCTAGAATTTGCCCCAAATTAGGCCTATACCTGGGCCTTGTCAAGGAGTTCTGGGATTTCAGTACCTTCCCAGCTAGTATATTTTTAAAAGAAGGCTTGCTTTTTCCATGCAATTGAGAGGCTCAGCCCTTCAGATAGAGAATGTTTCCTCCTTGATATGCTCCTGCAGAAGCCCTGAGTTAACTGTGGGTGTTCCCTGAATAATTAGTATTCAATACCATGGTCAGTTACTTGGAGCAAGGAGAATCAGATTCCTGAGAATATTGCCTCGTTTTTTTCAGAGACCCTGGTTCAATTCCTGGGTTGAGAAGATCTGCTGGAGAAGGGATAGGCTACCCACTCCAGTATTCTTGGGCTTCCCTTGTGGCCCAGCTAGTAGAGAATCTGCCCACAATGTGGGAGACCTGGGTTCAATTCCTGAGTTGGGAAGATCCCTTGGAGAAGGGAAAGGCTACCCACTCCAGTATTCTGGCCTGGAGAATTTCATGGACTGTCTAGTCCATGGGGTTGCAAAGAGTCGGACATGACTGAGCGACTTTCACTTCAGAAAAGGAAAGAACTTCCTTTATGGTAGTTCCCCAGTTCTTTGTGCTACATTATTCTCACAAGACCAAGTGCTTTTTTTTTTTTTTTTTTTTTGGAGATATTAGAGTGAATATGTTAGGGGAAGCACACTGACTGAAACTGCCCACCCAGGCCAGACACCCTAGTAACAATTTGCATGAGTTGTTTTATGACAGGAAGCCCCGGTAAGGAACACAGAACTAATAAGCCACCACCAACTGGAAGAGTTCAGGAAAGGTCAAAAGGACGTGTCTAACCACCTCCCAGAATCCTTCTCTCTGGCATCCATCTTGGCTGAGCGATGCATGCACCACCAGGAAGGACTGGGAGTCAGAATGATTGGCTAAAGACGACCTGGAAACTAATCCTATCACCATAAGGGCATGTGGCAGAGCAGTCCTCCTGGGTTCCCTTACCCTACTGCTCTCCACCCAGGTGTCCCTCCCCAATAAAATCTCTTGCTTTGTCAGCACATGTGTCCTCTTGGACAATTCATTTCCAAGTGTCGGACTAGAGCCCACTTTCAGGTCCTAGAAGGCGTCCCCCTTCTTGCAACAAATGGTAACTCTGGTGGGATCTCTTCTTCACTGTGAATGACATCCTGACCACTTGGGTACTCAGGAACTAGCTTGCCCACCAATGAACCAGACTCAGTGGCCGCAACTGGGACCCTTTTGTCCCTGGTCTCCTCCTGACGTGGACAACTGGCCAGAGTGCCCCGAACAGGTAATGAACAAGAGACTATTGATCTCTCTCCCCTTTCCCCTTCTTTCTTCTCTTTAACCCTTCTTATCCTATCCTTTTTTCTAGTACCCCAATCCTGGATGCAGGAATCTGCTCAAAGGGCCTCGGCCTGAGCTGATTGGAGACCGATCACCTCCTCTTGGCAGAGAACTCGAATTCTGGTTCTGTTCTGGTCTGGTTTCTGATAGGGCTGAGTTCCAGTCCTCCTTTCTCTGGAGGCCCAGGGTAAAGTCCCTTAACGCCTGGCTATCTGCAGGTGGCAGGAGACATCTGTAAGGCCATCCCTTTTGCCCCCCTCTCCCACCTCCTCCCCACTCTTCTTTCAGTCTGGCTTCCTTTCCTCCCTTTGAAATCTTAGAAGACCTGAGATATTTTCATTTATTCTGTTAGTACTTGGATCTAACGTTCTGTGCCTATAGGAGGTTTTCTGAGAAACTGTAAACTTGTGTATAAGGGAGGGTCTGATTAGGACTGCCAGGTCTATGTGTGTGTTTTATACTCTGTGTTCTGTGCTGTGATTTGTGATGGCCATTTTGCTTTGTCTGGCCACCATTTGGTTTAGACTCGCTGCCATTTTGTTAGAATTTGATTTTCATTCCCTGTGCCTTGAGACCAGAGTTCTCAGGAATACTTATCTAGACTATCTCTAATTCCTGAGACTGAGGAAAAATGGGAAGAAGCCTTTAAAATTTTATTTATTCCAACTGTTATTTATAAACTAGTGAATTTTATATTGTAATAGCTAATTCATGACTAAGTAGAACATGAAGCCAGACCTTGCATTGTGTCTATCTGAAAATGTGTATGTCTTGGTATGTCTTTGCTCTGGATAATATTTTTGAGAGTAATTTGTAAATGAGCTCTATTTAATTGGCTTAAAGGAAAGTAAGTGCTTGCAAATCAAATAATTGTAAATTAAATAATGAATTCCAGGTTCATGTGAACTGGGAAATATTCAGTTTTAAATTAATACCTAGTAACATAGACATGTCTCTAGAACCATCAATAAGTAAAATACTTCTGTTGTATCTAGGTTTACTAGAGGTCAAATAAGACTGTATTCTGTTACAAATGTGTCAACAAGAAATGTACCTCATTGTGGAAAAAACTTTAGGGAAACTAAGATGCATTTTCAGTAGAAAAAGGTATGAAAAAATTACTGAAAAGAGTTATGTATGATCAGGATTTTCTAAAATTGGATTACAATTAGTTGGATAAATGGATTTTGTTAGGATTGACACAGCCATAGGAAAACTGGTTAGAGACAACTAGGTCCAAGATGGCAGAGTTGACTTTCACTAGACTTGAGCCTTGGTATACACACCTATTGAGACATATCAGCAAGCTGAATGATACACCCATCAGCATTGACTAAATCTGACTGAATGTTCTAAACCCTTTTGATTGATTTTTTTTTTTTTTACAAAATTCCCTAAATCAAATTCTGAAGAAGTTCTTTTGACCTCTAGCTAACTTTAGGTTGCTTCAGAGGGCCCCTGAAACATCCCAGAGAGGGATATTAAAATAATTGTGTTTATTTGGTTAGTTAAATTACATGAAAAATTATCAAATTAGTAATAAATCCTCTCAGATTATAATGTATGGCAAATAGTACTAATATAGATATCCTAGGAATTATATGGAGTTCCTAACATTCTGATGTTACGTGAGTCTGAGTGAACTCCGGGAGTTGGTGATGGACAGGGAGGCCTGGCGTGCTGCGATTCATGGGGTCGCAAAAAGTCGGACACGACTGAGCAACTGAACTTAACTGAACTGAACATTCTGATATGTGCTGGTATTCTAATGGGAAACTTGATGACTTCACAAAAGTTAACAAAAGGACTGTATGAATCAGCAAATAGGTTTATAACTTTCATGGTTTCTATCTAAAAAATTACAGGTTTGAATCTTTTTCCGAGAGTAGGGAAAACCTTCCTCTCAAACTAATTATGACAGTAATTTGGTAAAATTATATGTTATAAACAAAACAATTATATTTTCTATCTGATTCCTCCAGAGATTGGAAACTCCTAGGTTTCCAGTAACTTCATCAGATGAGTTAGGAAGGTTATCTCACTAACTGGTACAGAAATCTCAAGGAATTTTTGAGACCTTGAAAAGGGAAGACCTTGTTAGGCAAAATCTATGATGAGCCTTTGGTGTGTGTCCCAGCCGTGTTTTATTTTAAAAGTTCAGTCTGAGACTCTATGAATGTTCTGGCAATGCAAAAAGTATATGATCAATTATGGTTATATAAATCATCAGGCCAAAATTACTGAGAGCAGAACTATTTTGCAAACAAACTATCCTTAATTTGGTTATATTTGATAAAAATGAGAGTAATTTTAAGGGGAAAAAGATGTTTCAATAAATGTTAAATCCCAGTTTGTTAATGGAGGTCTGCATCTAGGAAGACTCATTTCCTGAATAGGTCTTTGTTGTTATGTGATATTAATGTAAAATTTAATTGAATTCTTAAAGAACACCCTGTTTGTTTCTGAAGCTTATCTCAGTAATCTATCTTTGGATGAAGATCGGATACCTCATAAGCTGCAACCAGGACTGGAAAAAGACATAATTTAAGGAGCTGTCTCCAACCTGGATGGAAGGACCTTTCTATCAGGTACTCTTAACTGGCTCATGCACAGTGAAATAGAAGGGAAACTGACTCTTAGATTAATTCCCACTTCCAAAGGCCCCTGCACTGGACTGGTCTACAGAGAGGACAGCTGACCTGATCTCACCTTAAAATGACGCTCAAACAGAGGAGAAACTGCACTACACCAGGACAAGAAGAAGCCATCAGAGGTAGACAGCTTGCCCAAGATGCTGGACCTGATTCATATGATCATTTATAATGTTTTTTTGTCTTCTTAGACCTTTGCATATAAATCAAATACTTTTCTATCATAGGCCTGATCCTATGCTACTTTTAGAAATCAATCCAGTTGTTGGATTTGTGGCCAATTACCTGTGTCTAGTTCTGGGTTACCTTGGTAAATTTATCTACTCCAAGGCTCTAACTGGTTGGCCCTGAGAAAATTTACTTAAAAAAAAAAAAAATTATAGTCATATTCAGGTCACTATTGATATTACTAAATGGGATCCCCTCACCTGGCCAATTAATAATGCCTGCTCTGACTCTGGCCATAAATTTGAGTTTTCTTCTATTACTCAAGCTCAATCAGAGCAACAAGCAAAGTTTCAGCAAAGGAAAAAAATCTCCCACAATTATGGGATGGATTTATATAGATAACACCAGGCTATGGTAATTTAGGTTCAAAGTCTCCTTTATGCTGGAAACTAAATCATACTAAGGATAATCAGTCTAGTAACACTAGAAAACTGGGCTGTGTGCCTTATAGACAGTGCCAAAACATAATTTCCCTGGAAGATGAAGATTCATACAGAGTGGACTAAGCCAGATGACCTGGGATATACTGGGCTACATCTAATGGAAGCCCTTACCTTAAGTCTTACTTCTGACTTTACTAATACTGCTGGCTATATTATTTGTATGTCATCTGTTTTACAAAATTGCTGTTTCTTACACTGTCAAATATGTGATTGAGGCCTCTGATAAAATAATATATAGTTCCATATGACATCAATGATGATAGATGGGGAAGAAACAAGAGGGAATGTTTTCCTAGACCAAGATACTAATAAGACAGGTGATCTAGAGAATTTAGGATACTGTTTTATGGCCTAGTCCAGTAATAGCACATTGAGTTAACAAATTTTGTTGACAGGCCTGTCAACAAAATCTTTGCCAGAACCTGAAAATGAACATTCTCAGCACCATTGGATTAAATGCTCATGAAATGCCCCCCTCAAAATCATGGTCAAGTTTATGACCAAAAAGGGGCTCTGCCAACTGAAAACTGACACTTGCCATCTACCTCTACAAAGATTAAATCATGGCCACTGCAGCTGCTGACCTTCAACACCCCTGAAAGGAGTTCAGGGTGAAAATCAGGAATGAGGCACTCTGTGCTCTGGCCTTCAGATAGTTAGATCTTTTCAGGAGAAGATTTTATTGCATCTTCTCATACCTAGAAAAACACTGACATCATTAATGGTGACATCTGCTTTAGCTATTAAGAACTTTACAATTAAAAGTCGAAATAGAGTAGCTATGGTTCAGACATCCCGAGAAATAACTAGGTGATACTAGGGGTCTAATTTCAGACGAGATCTTGTATTGCTAAACACTTGAGTTTTCTGAGTCATGTCAAGCTTAGAGGCCACCAGATAGTCTAAAAACAATGTCTGCTGGCAGCTAGTAATTGCAACCTTGGGTTTTATAAAACTAGGCAACTGGCTACTTGGCTGCAAACCTCCCTAAAGTGCCAGGTCCAGACTGGGTTTCAGACCTGTTCTTCTGAAAAGAAATGAGATTTATTTTGTCTGTTAAAATTCCAGTTGTCACTCCTCCAACTACTTCTAATTGGGTCTGTGACACCAAAATGGCAGACCAAGGGATTGAGATTTTAATCACACAAGATTCAGATATATGACTTGGAAATCAGGAATACTTCCAATTCTGTGTCTATTCTCCAATCTGGGGCAGTCCTATGCCCCATTTTGACAGGAAGTTATTATAGTAATAGTTGCCCAGTTCCCTGAATTAAAACTGTGCAGGACTCTGTGGGATTCTGGAGTACAGATCTCTTCTGTGTATTCCATTTCTTGTCTATAGGATATAGACTTCATTCAGCCTCCTTGACCTTCCCTGAGTTCCGAAGGGTAGATTCAAACAGTTGCTCATCAGGGAAGGGAGGGGATATACAAACAGAGGAGGAACAATCAAATGGTGGTACAGCCTTGAGGCAGGGTCCTGGTTCCTTCTCAAAAAAATATGCACAACAATATCTTTGAGTTCTTCTGCAGAACTGGGGCCCCACCCAGGTGGAGGATGGTAACTTCAGGCTGAGCACAAGATTCCTGGACCACTGCTCTGTTGCCTCACCACCAACCAATCAGAACAAAGTCTCACACCCTGCAGCCCTCACCCAAAATGTTGCCTTCTGTTTCTGGGGCCCAGTGATAACCATCCTTTTAGGCCTCCTGTCTGGCCTTATTTCATCTCTGACCGGGGCCAACAGTTTCAAGCTAAATTGCTGTTTCTACAAGGGTGAATGCTGGTTTCAGACACAGAATACCTCTACTTAGATCAGGTAAAGAGAGACTTCTGCTCTGTTAGGCAGGCCTACGCCCATGCACAGCAGGAAGAAGTTACAGAAGAAAGAGACCTCCGCCCCTATTCCCAAGAAGTATCTTGAGTGTGAAGTTGCTAAGGGGGGATTTGTTAGGGGAAGCACACTGACTGAAACCACCCACCCTGGCCTGGCAGCCTAGTAACCGTTTATACGAGTTTAACGACAGGAGATCCTGGTAAGGAACATGAAATTAATAAGCCACCACCAACTGGAAGAGTTTTGGAGAAGTCAAAAGGAGACATCACGTGTCTGACCACCTCCCAGAATCCTTCTCACTGGCATCCATCTTGGCTGAGTGCTGTGTGCACCACCAGGAAGGACTCTTGAGTCAGAACGATTGGCAGAAGGCCACCCAGAAACTAATCCCATCATCATAAAACCCAAGGCTGCAAGCCACATGGCAGATCAATACTCCTGGTTTCCCTTACCCTACTTCTCTCTGCCCATGTGTCCCTTCCCAATAAAACCCCGTGTTTTGTCAGCACATGTGTCTCCTCAGACAATTCACTTCCAAGTGTTAGACAAGAGTCCACTTTCGGGCCCTGAAAGGGGTCCCCCTTTCTACAACAAATGTATTGATTGATTAACTAGTAGGAGGCAAAATATGTTACCCCAAACACTTTTTCTCCCATTCATATAAATGATGAAAGGAATCAAAACACCAGCACACAAAGAAACAACAAAGATTTAGGCAAATTCTTAGATTTTTATAATCACGTAAGCTTGGGGTCACCTGGACATTCTACGTAGTTCATGGTAGAACCCACTTTCCAGTCCTGGATCTTGCTACCAAACTCCATGACAACAGTAGGCAGGGAGACACCACATGGGACAATCTCGGATGACGTATGTTGTCCCAGTGTAGTTACCATAGTGCCTCTGTCCCTCTCAAGTGTCCCAGAGAAGTCAGTAAGTGGCATGGGCGTATCTCCTAAGGACATGCATCCACTGGGTTTCTAACTGAGATATATAAAACCAGAGGAGGAAGTTGGAAGTATATAGAGTCTTAGCCCTTAGACAGAACACTTAGAAAAACCCAACTGAGAGCCCAAACCTTGTGTTGCTGTTCGGGTGCCTGAAATTCCCAGAGATATCCATAATCTAAAATCCGTGAACAATCACTAATCCAGTTCATGGCCCCACTTCCTGGGCAACCATCTAGGAGACCACCAGCTGGGCAGTCTCCTCCTTCTCTCCTTCTCACTGCACCAAACCTTTCCCATGAAACTCAAAACCTTCCCAAGTGAATTTGGCTTTTGTTTTAGTTTCAGTACCAATTCCCTGGGGCCTCTCACTTTGGCAAGATTCTGCTAGGTTTGTCATGTTTCAGAGTGTCACGATTAAGAATCTTCGAGGGCAGTGGAGTGGGAGGAGCAGAGAAAGAGGAGGAGGTGGGAGGGGATGCAGCAGGGAGGAGAGAGCCGAGAGGAGGAGCAGGAAGAGAAGGAGGAAGTACTGTTAACAACAGAACCACTGGGACAATCAGCCATGGGAATGATTTCAGTTTAAGTAACAAAGACTGTTTTGTTTCCTGAGAGCTCTCAACTGAGGAGTGTTTAGCTGCAGCAGAAGAAAAGGATCCCCAGGGAAAAGCGGGGGTGTGGTGTTCAACTGCCTCCCTATCACCACAGACTGTCCTGCCAGAATCCTGGCAAAGCTGGGTTCAGCCCACTCCAGGGAGGAGACCTGAGAGGCTGCAGGTGTCTGGGTGATGCCACTGGGGTCACTCTTCCCTCTGAACCCCTCCCTGGGAGGTTTAACCTCCTGGAGATCCTGCCTTCTCTCCTGGAGACACGAAATAAGACTCAGGTCACTTGGGATATTAAAAATCCCGAGGCAACTGCAAGGGGTGAGAAAGTAGTTAGAAGAGATGGGCTTTTAACTGCAGGACCCAGCAGCGTAGCTCCCAGATTCCTTTCGAGGTGAAGCCTAACCATGGTCCTCTCTCCCTCTGCCTTCCTTCAAAATGAAGAACAGTGCTCACATGAAAAATGTCACTGGAAGGCCTGCCATGAGGATCAGGGACACTCTCACTGCGTCTCTGTGGCACCCGTGGCAGCTCTCATTAGCGCTGTGAAAGGGGCTCTGCATTTGATCCGTGAAGAAGTCTGATGTCCTCGGAAAGCAGTAAATGGCTTCCTAGAAAGAAGCCTGACCCACTCAGCCGTGGGAAGCCCGTTGTAAAAATTGTGTGCGTTCAGTCGGGTCTTTGAAGGAACAGTAGACCCTGGTGTCACTAAGAGTTCTTCCCAGCACCCTCCATTGGAAAATTAGCACATCTCAATTTACAAAATTACCTCTAGAATGAAAGTAGGAAAATGGTCACATGAGGCTGGCCTTTCCCCCACACACCAGCAGCAGAGTTGGAAGGAAAGACATGAGATGAATAGCCCACACACAGACCCCAGAGGGGGAAAATGAGTGTCTGGTCGTTGTGAGTGGGGAAACTCTTCCTAAAGAACCTCAGACCTGGAGGTGACAGAAGGACCTGTCTTAAACTTGAGAAACCCAGAGCACGTGAAGCAGGAGACCTCTCTCCAAAGTCAGGAAAGAAATGGACATTTTCACTTCCCTTCCCGCTCCCTGCCCTCCCTCTCACTCAGTTTTGAGACCAAATGCATTCACACCCCAAAACTGAGAGCTGACACTGCACACTGCCTTTCAGTACCCCTCCTCCTGGCTTCTGGCGGGCAGAAGAGATCCTGAGCTGCCCTCTCTGGAGCACCATTCGTTACTGCTCTGAACAGGCTGGGACTTGCTTTCAAAAGGCAGCTGGGCCTGGGGACCATGTTTCACTTCTTGACACCATTAATTGGGTTATGAGTCAGAGCCGTAATGAAGACAAGTTTTGGTGTCTCCTGCAACTGTCCTGGGAAATGCACTTGCACAGGCCCAAAAGCCACAGAGGGAGGGAGAGCCGGACAGATTCGCTTTGTTTATGGGGCCCGCATGGCCACAGATAAACGGTCAGTGCCATGGGACTCCTCTGTGGACAGACCGATGGTTTTTTCTGCTGCTCCCAGAGGCCCTTAGATGTCACAGTCTCTCACCCAGAGAGGCTCATTAGTAACGGGGGAAGTGGGAGGAGGGGGAAGCAGGAGGAGACAGAAGTAGATTCAAAACAAGCTACAGAAGGCGGCTAAAAGGATGGAGCATTTTGAGAGCCAGTGACGGTAAACAGGAGGCAAGAGCTGGTCTTGCTAGAAAACCAGGCTACTTCACATCGGGTTCGAGACCAGCTCCCCACATGAAGGCAGCACTCGGAGTCTGCATCAAGGAATACACCTTGAGGGTTTGATTCAAAATAAATGGCCTAGTCTTCTCAGTGTTGAAGAGGGCTATAATTCATGCCATACTGAGTCTGCCCAGTTAGGCTGCATGAAACGTGCCAGCTGATGAGTCCATCACAACTAATTCAAAAGGCCAATTGCATTTCTAGGATTGCTGACCTCTCTAATACCTCCAGGTAACTGTATCAGACTTCATTTTGTTTCTCTTCCTTTTGGGTTACACATTTGCAGCCCCAGCTGCAATCTCACTAGGATTTATAAATCCCCTGGTCTGTCATATTGTTTACAACTAGCCAGGCAGGAGGATCAGGCAAGGTCCTTTGGAGAGGATGCTTTATGACATCATCTAAGGAAGTCACATCCCCGGTGGCTCAGTGGTAAAGAATCTGCCGGCAATGCAGGAAATAAAGGTTCAACCCCTGGGTCGGGAAGATTCCCTGGAGAAGGGAATGGCAACCCACTGCAATATTCTTGCTGGGAAATCCCATAGACAGAGGAGCCTGGTGGGCCACAGTCCATGGCGTTGCAAAAGAGTTGAACACAGCTTAGCAACTAAACAACAACAGCAAAGGAAGTCACAGCACCACCTACAGGCTCTCCTTTAAGTCCTCTGCTCTGCACCAATTCCACAAACCCCAGTATTGAACAAATCCAACTATAGAAAGGCATGTTTTCAGATGAAGACTTTCTGAAACAAGAACTTTGGAACCTCTTCCTGGGCCAAGAGGGGAGACTGGCTCAGTACTAGGTTATCTGCCCCTAGTCCTGGGGTTGTGGGAAAGCTGAGAGCTAGGGTGGGGCAGGTGGGAAGCAGAGAGAGAGAGAAGAAAGAATTTGTGTCTCTGAAGGCTGATAACTTGTCTGTCAATTCTAAGTCAGACTGCCTATTTCCAATTCAGCTCCATTATTTGAGTCCTTGGGCAACCACTCTTTTGTCTCTTTTTCCTCTTTTGTAACATGGAGAGAATGAAAGTGCCTGCCTCGTCGGATACTTATTAAAGAAGGTAACACAAGTGACGTGCATAGAATGATGTCAGGCATGAACTAATTCTCAATACATGTTAGCTCTGATCCAAGCACCTAACCGTGTGGACTTGTTATCTCCAAGGAAAATGGAAGGTACAGGCTCTGCCCCTCAATGGAGTGGAATGTTACCCCAGATAGCCAGGGGACTTGATAATGTGGTGGCACCAACACTGATAGTTACCTCCACCTTCTTACTCAAGAGACCAGATAGAGGCTTTCTTGCTGGAACTTTCCAAAGACAATACCAGATGAGTCACTCTGAGCAGCCTCACATTCTGCTGCCAACCCTGGAATCAGATAGTGCTCTTGGGACTGGAACCTGGGCTCTGAACCATGGTGACTCTCATAAGTACCAGTTAGGCCCTTCCTCAATTTTAGCAAGTGTAGGTTGCAGAATTTGAATGCATTATCAGGCAACAAAAAGCTGAGGATTTCCTGTTAACCTTGGTTGCTTCTTAAGCCTCCCATCTTGAGTGCTGCAATCTACCCTAATAACATGGTTATTTCTCCTCAGCCTGTGCACCCTTATTCATTAACTGGCATCTATTCCACAGGAAGCTACCATCCTGGGAATTTCCAGGAACAAGGCTGAGCCCCCAAGATTACTCACTCCAGTAAAACTTTCCTGTGAAATTAGTGGATGACCCCCCCATCTCACCCCATCCTACCCCAGAGGGAGGTGTGATTCAGAAGCTATTGTCACCAAATATCATGTTAATGGTGTTTGCATCTAACTTGGTCTGAATTGTGAATATTTCTGGGCTCACTTACTCTTCAAGACAAGCCCAGCATTTCACACTGAGATTAACACTCTTTGACACAGCACACAGTGCCAGAGTGTAACATTTCAAGGGGGAAATAACTTGAAAGTGAAAAAGACTAAAAAGGCATAATTACCCAAGGCAAACTGTTTTGTTCATTCAGCGATTACAGTGGTTTTAAAGCCTTATAATTTATCATAGCTCGGAACAATTTAAATCTCAGTTGTACTCCTTTGAGAAACCAAGACACTTTCCTTTCCTTATTCCTTCTGACAGGCTATTCTTTTAATATCATCTTAGTTCTGGGATGTCATAGACTGTACCTGCCCTACATCACAAGCAGAGAAAAGGAAAGCTGACAGCAACAGACTCATACCTTTGAATTAGGCCCAAATAACTGAAGAATCCAACAATTCCGAATGGGTGTGATTTCTTTCAGGTTCAAGTATCAGTTTGCTTGTTTTGCTGCTGCTAATCGCCTCTTAAACAAACAATTGCTTTATCTATGTACTGTGCCTCATTTCACTTTCAAATTATGTGTGTGTGTTGCTCCTAACAGCTTATTATGATCTATAATTAACAATTTTGCTGAAAGCAGAGCCTTGTATTGAAAAGAGCCCACATGCTATCTGAGAAGTACTTGAAATGAGAGGCGTTTGTTTTTTCCCCAAATTTGGCAAACCTACTGCCATCTTTGCTGTGCATTGTCTTCTCCAGAAGTCCGCAAGTGGTCAGATAGAAAATTAAAGATTTCAAACTCTGGCAGAATTTCAATTTGTTACCTACAAATCTAAATAAACCCAGGGTATTCAGATTTGGCCATAGTTTAGAATCACCTCAGAGCTTTTAAAAGAATGCTCAGACCTAACCCCAGACCAATTAAGTCAAAATCTCTGGGTGGAGACCCAAGCCTGAGTACTTGTGAAAATTCCCTAGTGATTATAAAGTGCAGTCAAGACTAAGAACTACTGTGGCAACCGATCCAGTCTTCTTTGCAAGAGCCCAGAGAAGAAGGTAACCACCATGAGTAAGTCTTAAATGGTTAAAACCTGAGTTTACTAGACTACACTGAAACTTAGGTTATTTGCCAAATACCTGCAACATCTCCAGTTTAAGTAACTTGCACAAGACTCTTTTGACCTACCTCTCAGCTTATTCAAACTCACCAAGCAAGCAGCAAAGTTGCTTGAATATTTCACCCTTGGAAGCAAGTCTTTGAGATAATGGAATGGAAAATCATTTGGGAACAGATTTCCTGGATGTGTTCTGGAATGCAAGCAACCTGCATTTTGCTTGTGGTTCAACTACTTTAGAACATTCTCTGTGAGGCTAGGCAAAGTTATTAAAGACACAGCCCCTGAATTCTTACGTTGAAAGGCCTGGGTATGGATTTCAACACAGTTTGTTGGATTGGAGGAAAACTGGCTTCTTCCATACACGTCAGAGAAGCGAGGTGTGGGCTTTACCACAGTGAGCCAGTAGAACTTTTAGGCATAGGTATATTTTCTTCCTTTGTGACACAAGTTTGGAGCTCCACCAGGAGACCTTCTCTTGGACCCAACACCAAAGGGGGCCAAATGTGTCTCCTGTACTTTCCTTGACCCTCAGTATAACCCTGTCTGGAAATTGCTCTGAAAATATCTCTTCTCTATTGGACTTTGTATCAACGAGCTTCATCTCATCAACCAATACCTGCCTATGTACATTCAAATTCAAAATGCTAATAAGAAATTATTAAGGGATAAACTACAACTGGGGGCAACACTCTCTTCTCATATTTCTTTTCTTTATTGGAATATCATTCCTTACAATGCTGTGTGCATCTCTGCTGCACCACATCACGAATCAGCTGTACATACACCTATATCCCCTCCGTCCCAGCTCCCCATCCTTTCACTCTAGGTCATCACCTAGCTCGGTGCTCTGCTGATGCTTCAGCTTCCCACCAGCCATTTTACACATGGTAGAGTATATATGTCAATGCTACTCTCCCAATCTGGCCCCTCCTCTCCATCTTCCACTATGTCCACAAGTCAGTTCTATGTCTGTACCTCTATTCCTGCTCTGCAAATAGGTCAATTAGTATCATTTTTCTAGCTTCCATATATATGTGTTAGTGTATGATACTTGTTTTTCTCTTTCTGACTTACTTCACTCTGTCAAACAGGCTCCTGTTCATCCATATCACTATAAATGACCCAATTTTCTTCCTTTTTATGGCTGAACAATATTCCATTGTATATATGTACCACACCTTTTCTTCTTGAGTGCTGCCCTCAATATGCCAGCAAATTTGGAAAACTCTACAGTGGCCTCAGGACTGGAAAAGGTCAGTTTTCATTCCAATCCCAAAGAAAGGCAATGCCGAAGAATGTTCAAACTACTGCACAATGGCACTCATCTCACCTGCTAGAAAAGTAATGCTCAAAATTCTCCAAGCCGGGTTTCAACAGTTCATGAACCGTGAACTTCCAGATGTTCAAGCTGGATTTAGAAAAGGCAAAGGAACCAGAGATTAAATTGCCTACATCTGTTGAATCATTGAAAAAGCGAGAGAGTTTCAGAAAAACATTTATTTCTGCTTTATTAACTATGCCAAAGCCTTTGATGTACAGACCACAACAAACGCTGGAAAATTCTTAAAGGTCCAGAATGGGACCTTTTGGAAGTTTCCAAAGTGCTGCTGCTAATCATGTATGTTTGAAACGTCTGATCCACTCCTTAACAGAATACCAGCTTAGACAGAGCCCATAGAGGTACATGAGAGAGATGTTTAGAAGTAGGTAAGGATTGGCGGCACCTCTTCAAGTGCACAGTGAAGTTCTAGCTGACACAGAAGCTTGTGTAATAGCAGTAACCCTGCTCAGAGCATAACTGGTCCCTGGGATTTGCAATTCATCACCACCACTACCCAAGTAGTTCACAGAAATATCCAGATAAAGGGCTATCTTTAGCCGTCCTTAAGATTCTCATTTTCCAAAACCTATTCTCCACAAAATAAATGAGAATACGTATGCTATGTCAGAGAGCCTGCTCCTCTAGCAGAAACTTCCAACTAGGAGTTAAGAGGGGTACAAATGCTGGAACAGAAGAAAGAGAAAGTTATTAAAGAAAATGTTTGTGAGAGGGTTAAATGCACAAAACATAGAGGACAGGAGACCTTCCATTTAATAACCAGCATAATACAAAAACATTTTCTAAAATTACTGAGCAGGCAGGTGGGAGAGTGCTTTGGAACTGTTCTCAGTATCTCTCATTGGTTGGTTTGCCTCACAGATTCTCCTCATGAAGAAAATACTGCAAGGCAAGAAATATTGTGACTTAAATTGCATTCATGAGATTCTCTGATAAAAAAAAAGAAAAATCAATGTGTTGGATCAATTTTTCTTAAACAAGTTCATCATACTCTAAAGTGATCAATAGGGAATGTTTTTAGCCACTTCCCAGCCTTCCCACTTCAGTAATTGCTAGAATTTCATATCGACAGGTCATAGGATGATTTGAAGGCTGAATTGATCCATTAACCTGTGGTGCTACAAGGCTGGGTCACAACAATAATGCAGTATCCCCCGAGGGACAGGGCTGGAATCAAACAGGAGGTAAACCAGGACATTATGCATTTGACCCTGGAGGTGCCAGACTCCTGCTTCTGTCTGTCGCCAGGGAAGGAGGAAGAGGAAGAAGAAGCAGGATGATAAGAGGACCAAGAAGAAGGGACAGCAGAGACTGGGGAGAAAGGAAACATGAAGAGGTCAGCCACCTCTCAAATGTTGAAAGGTCCCTGTCGAAGAGGAAACGCTATGTGGCTGGGTGAACCACATATGCTGGGCAGCTGCAGTCAAGAGAAAAATCAACTTGAAAGGACTCCAAATCGGAAACTAAATGGTGCTCATCAGTATCATTCTAGTCCTGAACTTTAGCTCATAGTTCTTCTTTAACATCGATGTGTGTAATTACTCGTGCCTGTGGCGAAGGAGAAAGGGAGCTTCCTAGAGTGCAGCCAAGGAAAAGTGGGCAGAAAGGACAGGGAAAATGGAGACACTCTCTTCTTTTGCCAAGAAGTAAAATTATTCATCTTGTAATCACTCCTGGACAGCGGCACTGTGCACTTACACAACCCACTAGCTCAGCAGGTTATCATAAGAGGGATTATAAATACAAAAAGCATCTTAGAGAAATCAAGGCTTGATTCACCATAGAGTGGATCTACCATAGGGGGCCAGGTCATACTGCATTTTGCAGCACAGATTCTAACTCTAGTAACAGGAAAATAAAATCTGACAGTCAGAATGTATTCCAGTAACAGGCACTGATTTGCTTGTTACAAAGTCAAAGTTAATCTATTAGTCAAAGAATTGTTCATTAACTGTCCTACACATCACTGTTACGTGGGCTTCTCAGAAACCTGTTGGAGAGCAATGTCTGTGGAAAGTAAATTTGCACTTGAGATGGAAATTGCCCACCACATGCTAGCATGGTTAGCCTTCAATTTTTATGTGGAAATTAGGTATGCCTGATTAAAACTCAAAAGCCAGGGTTTTACTGTTCTCAAATACAAGCATATGTAGATACCAGTAGCATGAGCATAGTTCTAAGTGACAGGCTGGCACATGTGAGCTGCTGGTTTGGACCTACCAGAGGATAAACTGACATGTCCTACAATGTCACACATTGCTCTCTGCGTGAACTAGATATCCCGAAGGATGTGGACCTCCTTGGCAGCTCATGGGTTTTTCAGTTTCCATGAAAACCTTACAAAGTGAGTCCATGTGGGTATTTACTCAGTATATTTCTCAATTAGAGTCCGACATGGACCTCATGCAAATA
Organism: Bos grunniens; assembly: GCF_055505025.1. NCBI lineage: Eukaryota > Metazoa > Chordata > Mammalia > Artiodactyla > Bovidae > Bos > Bos grunniens. The sequence goes on from NC_141172.1 coordinate 55,910,458, forward strand.
TAATTAATCTGTCCATGCTGAATAAAACAGTTGTAGTATCACCTATGCGATTTTTATATAAGAAGTTAAACATGGGAGAAACAAAATTACAAAAATGATGACTGTTTCAATTATAGGTTTGTTGAGTCAGTTACTAGATAAACTCATTGACAGATAATATTATGCAGTTAGCAATATATTTATTTGAGCATATCTATAGTGGATTATGGAAAATTAATACCTTCCTTCTAGAAACAACCACAGTGGCCCATAAAGGGCAGAGAGATGGTGGCAATATCAATCTGGCTTCCCATTTGAGTGACATGGACAAGCTTGGTACCTGAAAGTCTGCTATGAAGTCAGGGGATAATTTTCACAAAGGGCAAGACAGACAGGCCACCCTCTAGGCAGGTTTCTGTGCTGCTCCTATCAAAACCACCACTGGAATGAGTGACAAATAAGACTGTCTCAGGAAATGAACCTCACACACACCCTGTCTTGAACCAGCTTTATCCAAATAGCTAGGGAGGTTCTCTAAGATACTGATCCCTAAGCTCCACCTCAAAATCTAAGGTAGGCCCTGAAATCTGGACTTTTTAAAGTTCTGCTGGTGACTCTGATGGACAGCCTAGGGTGGAAACCAGTAAGTTCCACCTGGTTCCTTAGGTGACCTAAGTCCTTACTATGCAATGGAAAATAGATGGGGAACCAGTGGAAACAGTGGCTGACTTTATTTTTGAGGGCTCCAAAATCACTGCAGATGATGACTGCAGCCATGAAATTAAAAGACGCTTGCTCCTTGGAAGAAAAGCTATGACCAACCTAGACAGCATATTAAAAAGCAGAGACATTACTTTGCCAACAAAGTTCCATCTAGTCAAAGCTATGGTTTTTCCAGGAGTCATGTATGGATGTGAGAGTTGGACTATAAAGAAAACTGAGCGCTGAAGAAGTGATGCTTTTGAACTGTGGTGTTGGAGAATACTCTTGAGAGCTCCTTGGACTGCAAGGAGATCCAACCAGTCCATCCTAAAGGAAATCAGTCTTGAATATTCATTGGAAGGACTGATGCTGAAGCTGAAACTCCAATACTTTGGCTACCTGATGCGAAGAACTGACTCACTAGAGAAGACCCTGATGCTGGGAAAGACTGAAGGTGGGAGGAGAAGGGGGCAACAGAGGATGAGATGGTTGGATGGCATCACCAACTCAATGGACATGAGTGTGAGTAAACTCCAGGAGTTGGTGATGGACAGGGAGGCCTGGCCATGGGGTCCCAAAGAGTCAGACATGACTGTGCAACTCAACTGAACTGAATTGATGCAAAGTATGTGTGGACCAGCAGCATGTTAGGATCACAGAGTCTCAGGCTCCATCTCAGACCTACTGAACCAGAATATGCACTTTAACAAGATCTCCAGATATCTTATGTGGATGTTATTAATAAAATTCAAGAAGCACATCTGCAGTTTGTTTGCATATTTCTTGAGTTACTGGAAGTCATCAGCCTAGTGCTCATTGGATTGCCACTACCTTGTTTCAGGATGCAAAGAAATGCCCTCATTAAGTTACACCATGGGATTTTGATAAACTTTAGGAAGAATGCTTTTGTAAAACTGTTGTTTAACGTATCGTATATTGCTTAAGGCTGTCAAATGTCTCTTGTTCTAAAGGCCTATGGAGGAAATTATTTTTTTAATTAAAAAATCTAGAAAGTAACACATATTTACATGCAAAAATACAGATAAGCAAAAAAAAGAAAAGAAAAGTGATTTATAATTCCACCCTTCAAATAAACACACATTCTAAATCTCTTCAGCTGTGTCTGACTTTTTGCAATGCTATGGACTGTAGCCTGCCATGCTCCTCTGTCCATAGGATTTTCCAAGCAAGAACACTGGAGTGGGTTGCCATGCCTTCCTCCAGGGGATCTTTCTGACCCAAGGACCAAACCTGCGTCTCTTATGTCTCCTGCATTGGCAAGCAGGGTCTTTACCACTACTGCCATCATACAATCGATATTTTGTTATAGAGTGTTCAAACATTAAGTGTATTAGCATAAACATTTTCACAGAATGAAAAGTAAGCATTTTAAACATGGCTTTTTCTACCATCATAAGATTCTCTTCTATGAACATATATCACCGTTATATAATAGTCGTTTGGAATATTGTAACACTATACCACTCTTTCTCAATGTTTACTTCTAGTTATTAGTACTTCTTTGCTGATATAAACAATACTGGTAATAAATACCCTGAAAATCAGCATTTGGATTTGTATATCCTTTAAAATATTTTAAAAATATATAACATCTACAAAAACTGGCTCACCTGAGAAAACGTTAACATTTTTCAAGATGAAAATTATAGTGAATTGAGTTTCTCTTTTTACTTTCATTGTCAGGAAGCTCAAAATCAAATGCAATGCTCAATTATATTAATTACACTAACCTAGATATGCGATGGCACCCCACTCCAGTACTCTTGCCTGGCAAATCCCATGGACGGAGGAGCCTAGTAGGCTGCAGTCCATGGGGTCACTAGGAGTCGGACACGACTGAGCGACTTCACTCTCACTTTTCACTTTCATGCATTGGAGAAGGAATGTTCTTGCCTGGAGAATCCCAGGGACGGGGGAGCCTGGTGGGCTGCCGTCTCTGGGGTCGCACAGAGTCGGACATGACTGAAGCGACTTAGCAGCAGCAGATTGTATATAAATAGATGTATACGTGCATACACTTTTTTAAATAGTTTTGAAATTGTGCATCTTTAATAAGACACCTCGAATCTTCCAGTACAGCAGGGGACTTATCAATTTAAGCAGGTAATTAGTGGATTAAAAAGAAAAATTCCAAAGCTGGCAGAGTTCCTTTTAATGCATGTCAATAAAATTATATTTAGGTTAGGAAGATAAAGCCCAACAAACATACTGTTCTTTAAATACCACAGAAATTTTTCTCTCTATTCTGCTGTCAGAGACTTGTTTCTTTAGACCTTAAAGTACTCCCCTAAAAAAATGCTCAAGTCCATATTAAGTGAAGGACAACATGAAATTCAAAGCAAATTGCTACAGAGGGAAGAGGGGACTATAGCAAGATTTTTCACTGCAAAAGAAGTTTAGATTCCCTCAGATTTAAATGCAAATAAGTGATGAGATTAAGAAAGGGAAAGGGGGAAAGTGACAATTACTTTATCCATCCATTTTCATATGCAACATATGCATTTGATATACTGTCAGACAGATTTGTCTGCTCAGATTCAAAACGATAAAGGGGGAGGAATCAAGGAAAAGTAGACAACAGAGCAGTTCCCATAGCAACCCCCAGTGGTTCTTAGGTGACTTGACCCAAAGCCTGGTCTCACCGATAACTAATTTAAGCCCAGTGGATAGAAATTGAAGCCTTATTATAACATTCAGGGCCATCTTACTTGAAGTTAGTTAAAGCTAGGAAAACTTCTAACTCTTCAAGAGTGACGAAAGTAGATAACCTAAAATCACAAAATAAACAAGACAGGCTATTGGATGTGAACCTTGAGAATATGGACCTTCCAAGCCTCAGACCTCATGTTACCTCACCACTGAGCCAGAATTCTGCTCATGGACAGAAAGCCTCTTGGAGACAGCCCTTTATTGAACCTCTTCCTGTTAGAGAGGAGGGAATAAATAGCTTTCATTGGGAGAGCAATTTAACCCTGGAGCAAAGTATTTCTGTAATAAAGCTCAACCAATGGAAAGAATTAATATAAAAATAGGTAAGCAATGAGTCTATTTTTAGAGAAGTGAGAACAATTCTGCTTAGCTATCTCAGAATCAGAATTTTTGAGCTGAATGAAAATGGAATAATTCTGGAGTCCAACAGTTCTCAGTAAATGAATCCTGATGTAGTTGACAGAATAATGGCCCCCAAAGATGTCTATGTGCTAATTCTAGAACCTGTGAATATTTATGTTCCATGGTATTAAAACTGTAGATGAAATTAATGTTGCTATTTAGCTGATCTTAAAATAAAGAGATTATCCTTGATTATCTGGGTGGGTCTAATGTAATCACAAGGGACCTTTAACTTGCAAGGAGGAGGCAGCAGAGGAGGTCAGTCAGAGATTTGTTGGAACTACAATGTTAGCTTTGAAGATGAAAGAAGGGGCCACATGCCAAGGAATGCAGAGAGTCTCTGCAAGATAGAAAAGGCAAAGAAATGGATTCTTCTCCAGAGCTTCCAAAAGGATTGTAGCTCTGCCAACACCTTGACGTAAGGCCAGTGAGAAGTATTTCAAACTTCTGACCTCCAGAACTGTAAGATAATGAATGTGTTGTGCTAAGCCGCCGTGTTTGTAGTGATTTGTTGCAGTAGCAGTAGGAAACTAATACATGTGTGAACTTGTTAGAAATGCAAATTCTCTGGCTCCACCCCAAACCTACTGAGTCAGAAACTCTGGGGGTAGAGCCCAGTAATGAGTATTTAACAAACCATCCAGGTGATTCTGATACATGTTAAAGTTGGGAACTACTGATCTAGTCCAACTCCTTCTGAGACACAAAATGGTGAAGTTGGGTTTGCTAATGTCAACAGCCTCATTAGTGGCAGAACTGGAACTAGACCTAGATCTTCTAGTTTGTATATTATTGAGTAAAGTGTATATAAATATAAATATATATATATGTATATCTGTGTGTGTGTATTTCAGTTATTCTTATGCCCTTGTATGAATGTACTACTATTTAGCCTAGACCTGGGTTTTCTTTGCCAATGAAATAAGATTAAGTGTGTCTAACTGACCCCTCAGAGCACCACTGTGAGCAAAAATTTAGGTAATATGTAAGTGAAAATTCTTTGAACAGAATAAACTGTTACTCAGAAAAAGGTATGTTTACTAGGCTGATATTACTAGGCTAATATTACAATGGAATTTATAGGAGACTACAATAACCATTATCTTTGTGTGCCCAGCAAGTTATTCTATGCTTCTTGTACAAATGTAACTACTCTCTCCTCACCTTAAAATATCACCCACATATTTTGGGTGATATGACCCACCCTAGGAAAATAATACCTCATTCCTCTGCACATTATAGAGAATCAGATGACCAAACAAGGGCAGACAGTGTCTGTCCCTCAGACTGTCAAATGCATGGTCAGGCAACAAAGCTTTTCCCATTGTGTTTGTTAAACCCTGCCATTTAGAGAAATTTTATCTGCAGAACAAAGTCAATACAGATGAGAAATGGATGGATGGATGGAGATGGTGGCAAGAGGTAAAGAAAGGCACTGGAGTCAAATTGGTTCAAGTTCTTGAGGCCCTGCCTGGGTCCTATGCTGTAACTTCAGTCCAACGAGCTCTACCTATTTACTTCTAAGCTCTGTGAGCCAATACATTCCTCTTCTTCCTTAAACTGTCTAAAATGAGTTTCCATCACTTGTAGCCCAAAGAGTTCTGAACAACATAGTATTTTTCTTCTTAAATACAATACTGTTCTTTAACATCAAAATGTTGTCTTTCATAGCGATGATTCTCTTCATCAGCACTTCATAGCAGTTCCAGTCTGCATTGCCACCACCCTTGGAGGCAACTCTCAGGATCAATTTCCAGGCCTCTGGGTCCTAGCTGGGAGCCCCTCAGTTTCTACATCCACTCCCTGTGCTCTCGCTAGTCTTCCCTCTACTCCTCCTCCATCAAACTTCCCATGAGTCAACAGCCTAACAGTATAGCACTGCGCCTTGCCACAAGGTTTTCCACTGTTTCTTTATGACTTCTGCGTAAGCATACTTTCACAATTCTCAATGATATCTATTATACAAGTGTCTGTCAAATATTCCTAGAAGAGTCCTTGAGAATCCAACTCTCATAAAGCTCCTCTGGGCCTCCTAGGTTAAGACAAGGACTGATAAGAGTCACGACTTTCTGAGGTCTTTAGTCCAGATTTGACTCAAGCCAGATGCCACCTGAAGTGATGAGGGTACCTGGATGATTATTCACTGCATGTACAATATGAGGTTATAGTTTGTAGACTGTGCTTAATGGGCAACTGCTCGTGTAGCAGACATCAAGACAAAGCCTCTCAACTGAGGGGGGAATAGGCTGACTTTAGAAACAACTTTCCTAATTATAGGAAAGAAGGTGAGTCCAGTGGAAGGAAAGGAAACAGAAAGGAGAAAGGAAAGAAGGAAGAATGGAAGGAAGACTTCCACCAGCCAAGCAAAGAAGAAGGCAATGAGGAAGGCTGGTTCTTTCATTTGGATCCTTACTAAAAGACATCTTTATAGACATGGAACATTTTCAAGAATAATAAAGAGTTTGGCATTTTAAGGTGGACCCTAAAGAATGTTAAATTTACCAAAAATACAAAAAACCAAAAAAGTCACTTATATAAAATTATATGGTATAACACACCTACCTTCTAGACTGAAGCAAGCATAGTAATAAGGCAAGATCACATTACCAGGGCTTTCCTGGTGGCTCAGATGGTAAAGAATGTGCCTGCAATGCAGGAGACCTGGGTTCAGTCCCTAGATGGGGAAGATCCCCTGAAGGAGGAAATGGCTACCCACTCCAGTATTCTTGCCTGGAGAATTCCATGGACAGAGGTGCCTGGCAAGCTACAGTCCATGGGGTCACAAAGAGTCAGACATGACTGACTAACACTCACTTCACTTTCATATCACAGAGAACTCAAATTGAGCTGTCTCCCTATCTAACCCATGTTCTAGAAGGCAACAGGCAACAGTTTTCCCAAGTCCAGGGAGAGCATATGTCTTTTTGAGCCAATATCCACTTCCCAAACATGCTCCTTGGACCTGATTAAAAAACTGCATCTACCACATGTCTGAGTCGCCTCAGCAGGCTGCCTCACCTAGAAGGCTTCTTCCATTACAAGCCTGGCTTTAAAATACGGTTTCTGAGAACCGTGGGCTAGTTCAGCACTGCTGGGTCTACATCAGCCCCACTCAAGTGTGGCAATGAAGCTGGCAAGAAAAAAATCAATCATTATTAATCACTAAATCCATGTAGTGACTTTCAGAGGTGCTGCTAAGTCGCTTCAGTCGTGTCCGACTCTGTGCGACCCCACAGACGGCAGCCCACCAGGCTCCCCCGTCCCTGGGATTCTCCAGGCAAGAACACTGGAGCGGGTTGCCATTTCCTTCTCCAGTGCATGAAAGGGAAAAGTGAAAGTGAAGTCGCTCAGTCGTGCTCAGAGGCACTAAACGGGTGCAAAGGGTGATGGTGATGCTTTTCATCAAGCGACCAAATGGTTAACATGAGGGAAAGCATGCACTCCTCCTACAACAAACAGCCTGGGTGGGAACATCAGATGTACATGTGTTAACAGAACAAGAAAATCTAGTTAATGTGGGAATAAGTGGTTATAATTTCCCACACATTGCACTCCTTCCGATTTTGGCTCGCTCCTAGGGGCAAAGGGAGATGCTATTGCACCTGAATGGTACCTCTGTTAGACTTCAAGATATCTCTTTTCGAGTGAATATATATTCACTTGTAAAGTGTTTTCATTGAGCAGACTTTTTTCCTTTTATTGGACTATTCCCTACAGCCCTTTGCCTTATGATGCATTGAGAGTTTATGCCTTTTCCAAATACAGTCTTTACTGAAGCATTCACTGTAAAGCAGTCTGGTTTATACCAATCCCATTTAATTTACCAAAACCATCCTCCTTTTTAAGAAAGATGGTGTAAAGCGTTCAGATTTTCATGTGGAGGACAATTAGCAGTAACAGTATTATTGCTTTGTATATTGTTACTTTGTTTTAGGTTTGTCTTCCTGTTTTTAATTCCCTTCTATTTCCTTGGCCAAGTAGGCTGACTTCTGAAGCTGTAGGAATACTTTATTGTGTCCACAATGAGAATCACTTATCGAATAAAGAATCCTATCTCTTGTCTCATCATTAGCTTAGAAGCCACTTGTCCGATGCTCTGTGATACAGTGTACATCCAGGGTGTGCCTGTTTACCTAAAATGAAGCAAACCCTGGTATTCTTTCTGGTGCAAAATGAGTGCAGAGACTACTTTAGGTGACAACACGCTCCATGCTGCCACTGCCGCTATTCCCACAGAAGACAAGTGACCGTGCACAGGACTCACTCACAGGCCAGACTGAAAAGCTAACAGCAAACAGGGCAACAGCCTTAAGCTGATGAGGCAGTTTTCACATTTGCCTTTGGATGCCGACTCTAGTGTTTTCACTGTAAACTCAACATGTGATCTGTCCTGTCCTTGGTTTTTATTCTGGCTTTGCTGGGTCTTCACTGTGGGATCCTAGTTCCCTGACCAAGGACTGAACTAGGGCCCCTTGTTGTTACAGTCTTGTCGCTAAGTCACATCCAACTCTTTGCAACCCCATGGACTGTTATGTGCCAGGCTCCTCTGTCCATGGAATTTTCCAGGCAAGAATGCTGAAGTGGGTTGCCATTTCCTTCTCCAGGGTATCTTCCTGACCCAGGGATCAAACCTGCATCTTCTGCATTGGCAGGCGGATTCTTTACTACTGAGCCACCAGGGAAGCTCACTATGAACTTTAAAAGATTAAATATGAGGAATTTCATATATCTGTGATCTAAATGACAGATTTTCCGGGAAAAAATCATAGATATCTGTCAGGCCCTTGAGTGGGCATCATGGTTGTTCAGTCTTTGGGAGGATCTTCAATTTCCACCAAGGCAAAGGTCTACCTACCCATCTGCCCAAGAAGAAAAGAAGAGAGGCAACAAAAGCTTGACTTGCTTAATGCTGGCCCAGGGCACACACATGTGCTCACACACACACACATACATGAATCATCCAATTCTCACCTATTACTCTATTATACTGGATTGATGTCAGAAATTTTAAACTATGTTTTGAACATACTGAGACTGCTGACACCTTAAGCTGTCAGGTATACAGTGTGAACACGTGGTTCCTAGGCCTATTTTGATAAAAAGCAGGGAAGAGAACGGTAGTAACTATCAATCTAATTGGGCGTCATAGAGTAATGGGTTAGGACTCAGATAGGAAAAGAAAAATGTTCAGATGCCCTCAGGCAAGCTGCCCAGGTGTGATCTTCTAGACTAGAAAATCACTGGCTGCTTAAACCAGACACTTACCCAAACCTGTGAAGCTGACACTCACTCAATCACTCAGAATGGCTGTTTTAAGTTTCGTGAACAAGACATCTCTGTGTTTCTGGCAACGCAGGTGACCCACATGAAGAGGACCAGCTGTGTCAAAAAGCCACTTCACCATCTGAATGCATGTTCCCCATCAACAGGTTTTGCCAACAAGCTCCTCTCCCAGGGCCTAGCCTGGCACAAAGTAAGCAGATGCCGAGAGGAAGGAAGTGTAGGCAGTGGGTGAGCAAAAGCAGGAGACAGTGATCATGGACATTGGCCAGACTGGGTTTCCTGAATGAGACACCACCAAGATCCCAGCATTTCAAAGAGGGAAAGCACAGATTAAAAAAAAAAACAGACACACACACCAGCCACACATAGAGTAAGAACAATTCAGGACTGAGAAGAACTTCGACGTGGGCACAAGTGGCCCGCAGCAAAGTCGACTGAGGCCTGAGACGGGAAAGCAAAGCCTCCAGGGATATATGACCAGAAGCAAATTTCTGGCCACTGGCACCTCAGCTCCCAGCAAGCAACAGACCCTGTTGACTAGCAAGTTGTGGGGAGAGGGCAGCATAGCTGGGAAATCCAATTGTGCTTTTTGTAAAAATCAACCCTCTCAATGTCTTCTCTGGTGAGTGCTGCAGGGTGCTGGCTGCCTGCAGATGCTCAGCTAGAAAAGCGTGAACCTTCATACCACATTTCTCAATAAGAGGTTCCTGTGACAAGATAGTCAAGCTAGAGTGAAACACAACCTCCTGTAAAGCATCCTAGGATAACCTGTTCCACCAGTTGTGAATCCAGCCACCCACTTTGAGAAGATAAAAGGGGAGAGGAGGTAGAGAGAGAGGCTTGGTGAAAGTTTCTTTCAGAAGAAGGCTGTGCTCACAGTGAATCCCACCACAGGGGGAGCCCCACCATGCAACCCAGGGGTACCGTTCTGACTGTGTTCTGTGTGTTCAACATGTTCCAGAGTTCCGAAGTTTCTGAATATACAGACTGAAATATGAATGCTGTGCCTCAGAATCATGCAAAGCCACAGCGTTGTCCCACCTCACCACATGTCCCTGCAGGGAACAAGAGGAGGAAGCTGCCTTCTCTCCACATGTCTAGCGAGGGAATCTGCAAGGGTACGCTTCAGAGAGCTTCAAAATGGATTGCCCGTCACTGAGACACAGAAAGAGCTGGTGCTTGATTCATCCTTGAGAAAGACAAAGCGAACTATGGACCGAGGCCTGACTCCAGCCCACAATATAAAATGGTGAGGGAGGAGGTAACTGTTTTGAGAGCAAATCGGGAGTGCACGACCACATGGAGGCATCTGCAGCCCAGTGTTCACTACAGCAAGTGGGAGATGAGGACCATATGCTTCATGTGGGCCAAAAATGGGTCACTTAGTACAGCAAGCCACACAGGAATTTCTTACGGTTGCTCGGGATAGAAAAACATCGGTCCAGGCCCAGAAAGCTCTACAAGAGAGAAAAGAACCTCCAAAATTCCTGCATAATGCCCACAACACAGCCAGTGGCAACCCTCTGCAGGGTCAAAAAGCAGAAGCCACCAGCCAAGTAAGAAGTGCCCTATTCCTTATATCTTCTCGCTCCCACTCTATCCACTCCCTTTGTCCCCAGTAAAACAGAAGCTGGCTTGGGGAGAAGGTAAGCCTGGAGAGAAGAGCAGGAAAGCCAAGAGCCCCCCCACCTCCTTCTCCACTGAAGGCCTAGCTGGGAGGGATTTTAAATTGTATGAGTTTGCTGCTATATGACAAATTACCACAATCTTAGCAGCTTAAAACAACATCCACTTATTACCTACCAGTTGCAGAGGTCAGAAGTTCAGCATGGCTCAGCTGGGTTCTCCACTAGGGTCTTATGAGGCTGAAATCAAAGCCTCAGCCTGCTAGGTTCTTATCTTGAGGCTCTGGAAAGGAATCCACTGCCAAACTCATTAGGTTGTTGGCAGAATTTCGTTCCATGTGGCTATGAGTCTAAGGTCCCCATTTCCTAGCTGTTGGCCAGGAAATGCTCTCAGCTCCTTCCAGCTCTCTGGTCCTTGCATGTGTCCCCATCTATCCTCAAATGCAACAACAGCACATGGACTCCCTCTCGGGCTTAGAATCTCTCTGACTTCCCCTCTACTTCCAGCAAGAGAAAACTCTGCCTTTAAAGGAGTCATGTGCTTAGATTTGCCCCACCAGAAAAATAGCCCTTTTGCTTTAAAAAGTAACACCATCATGAGAACACAAAACTCATCATATTCCCAGATCTCACCCACACTCTAAAGAAAAAGGATTATATTAATATAAGACTGAGGGTGTGCAAGTTCGATGCATGAAGCAGGGCACCGAAAGCCAAGGCTCTGGGACAACTCAGAAGGATAGGATGGAGAGGGAAGAGGGTGGGGGTTCAGGATTGGGGGGACACATGTATACCAGTGGTCGATTCCTGTTGATGTATGGCAAAAACCATCACAATATTGTAAAGCAATTATTCTCCAATTAAAATAAATTAATTTTAAAACACGACTGAGGGTGTCAGAGGTCATTCTTAGAAATCTGCTTACCACAAACAAGTTAGGTAGGAAATTTTGATTACTCTTCAAGTCTGAAGATACAAATTGTTAAAATCAAGGGTGTGTTTGCAACACAAAAGAAATGCAGGACTGTCTTAGTGAAGAATGAACATAAAAGTTCGTGTCTTCCATAGTTTTCATGGAGGGAGAAGAAATGTTATGAAGAGATTATCACCTATGAATAACTGTTAAGCACAGAGGGATAAAACATTAAGTGTTTTGTTTGCATCATTGAGTTGTACTTGTTGGATGTACAGTTTACCCCAAGATGGTAACCCTAGAGACAGGCAGAGGTGAATTAAGCCCAAATAAAGCATGCTAACAATGGTAATATCAGAGAGGATATTAAAAACAGGAATAAAGTAGAATTCCCTGCTATAAAGAGAAAATTCCAATTACTAAAGGGAAGGTTAGGTGAATCCTTGCACTACAGGGAAAAGCACAGTTATGTCAAGGGAGTCCCAGAATGTATGCCAGGAGATTTAACCCTGGTTCCTATTCCACCCTCTCACTTGTAGTATAAACTTGGGCAAGACCCTAACTCTCTAGACCCCACTGTCCTAGCAGGAAAATATAATAAGAATGTATGGAGTATGGTGGCATAAACTCTACAAGTGTAGAACCTGGAGGCCCATATGCTCTGGAAGGCCCACAGATGTGTTTTGTTTGGCCCACGCAGTGTTTTACAATATATAATATCATTTAATGCCAACATTTGGGGAAAAAAAAAGTAGATTTCCCACTTTAAAAAAAAAATCCAGATTTCCAGCTTCTCTCGAAAATCTGGAAGATCTGGACACACAGGGCCTGCACTCTGTCTGGCGACAATCTTCTGTGGCTTCTGCATCCAGTTCCCACCACCCTCACCAGGCGGGCTTCAGGCTCCAATCTTCTGGGAGGCCTCACTGTGCCCTGCTGGATCTGCATCTTTGATCTTGCCCTAAAGCATTACACAAGTGTTGGCTGTTATTACCTGTAAAATGAGGTAACTGGAATGGATGAGCTACTTCCACTCAGAGAAGCTGTAATCCCAGTCCTTAAAACGGGTCTTCAGTCACTTTTCCCAAAAAAGGTGTAAAATGATCACCCCCAAACCAGGTGGTCGTTGGTCCCTGTGTGTGATATAAAGACCATAAAATGTGCTGAAAATCAAGTATTTGTACTGGGAGTTACAGAGAGACTTCAATAAACTGAAATGTAGTTTTCCACTGGACAACATTTCGGCATTGGCTTCTTTAAAAGCAAATAGAAGTGAAGATGAGGAAAGGACAAAGTCAGCATCCCCACTAAGAGAGAGGGCAGACCTCCAAGAGAGGAGGGGATTTTAGGGAAAATAAACATTCTCCGTAAGAGAGCTAATCCCAGTGGTTCATCCCGAGAAAGAAGCCAAGAGTTTATAGTTCTTTGGGGTTTGTTTTATTTATCCCTGCCACAAGATATAAATCAATCTATTTAGATAGGGATGGTTGAGAGAACACATTTTATTGTGATGGATAATTCCCCAAGGGAGAAGGATCACTGTGTTTCACTTCTAACATTTTTTTTCTCTTCGGGTTTTGTGAAAATCCCACAAGTTTATGAAAAGTTGTCCAGATGAGGACACAGAACTTAGCAAACTATTCCCATCTTTAATTCTCATAAAAGTGGAAACACATACCCGTGCTCATGCACACATAGCACTAGACACCCGGAAAACTAATTGAGTGCCAAGCACTTCTGGTACCCTAAGGATATATATATATTTTGGTAGCCTGAGGCTGCCAGAAACTTTGCCTGCTGAATGAATTATAGAACAGGAAGCAGATGGGCTGTGTATATGAAACAACCACTATCTGGCATGATGTGCTGTGCAATTTGGCTGCAAAGATTAAATTGAGCTATTGAATGTTTAATACACTATGCATAACAAATACAGCCAGAGCCACAAAACAGCATAAATTACAGAATTGGTATTCACACGGCCTTTCCCAGGAATCAATACGCTGCCACCGCTCATAAGAGTCTGTTGTTTAATACACATAAAGAAGAGAAGAATTCTTCTATTAAAATGAGTTATCTGGGCTATTTACCAAAGGCAGTGATTTAGCAGTGGTAAAGTCTATGTAGTGCTGTTGAATGCAGATGATAATACTTCTTGTCCTTGTCTGCCTGTTTCATTGCGCCTATCAGTTGCTGGGGCTTCAAGTCCCTTGGGTACATTAGCAGTCAGCCCAGGAAGTGTGTTTAAGTAATGGACATAATGTTCACATTTGCTAGACCAGCCTTCTCCCTAATCATGAATTATTCTTCCCCAAGGCTCAATTGGAACATTACTTTAGAAGCAGAAGATTTAATCCTTTTCAGCTGATTGGAGGGAATGATTACAGTATTATTTTCTTGTACAGGCTGTCTCCAGTGAAGGTGCCTTTTTCTGTCCCCATCTTTAATAGGCAGCAATCTTTATTTCCCTGGAGGGAAATGGCAATGAATTTGAAATGGGATAAATCTTCAGGAATGCAAGGTGCTGAAGCGGTAGATCACTGCTGGTTAGTTAATTAGTTTAGCCCTCACTTGTTTCATCTCCAAGACAGAACACCTTGTAACAAGGGGAACCAGTGGGTGGGTGGGTGGGTGGGTGGGAAGATGGGTGGAGTGGGAGATCTGAGGAACCAGCTGTAGGCAAATAATCAGATGCCTTAAAGCAACAATGCCCCCATGAATTTCCTTCTGTGCAAATGCTTCATTCTGGATCTTTGAGTTCCACTTGCTACCATCATTAAAATAACAGCGCTTGCTTTACTCTGACCAGTCTGACTTTTAAGGACAATCCAAGTCACGAAAAGGAACTGCATCTTTATCTAGCAGAGATGGTTAAAGCAGAGTCAGGCAGAAAGGGTACAAGAGGAGGCTGAAGTAGACTGGAGTTGTCGCCCTGTAATGATATTTATATACAGGGCTGGCCCCAGACTAAGTCCTGGGAGGAAAAAAAAACTGTTTGAACATTCCTGGTGAGTGCTCTTTAAGCCCTGCTGCGCTGAGAAGCAATAAATAACAACCGAGTCAGTTTTGTTTTTTTTTTTTTTTTAATTTTCATGATTAATGTTTCCAGAGAAGGGGAAAAAATGTGGCTTCAAAATTAATTATCTTGGGCTGGAAGATCTAAGCCTCAGACATGTTATTTTCCTGCCCCTACCTCTTCTGAGGGAAAGTCCATGCTATGTAACCTTCCATTGCTGAGCAATTCCTGAAGTGTGGTTTTCTGGGGAGCCCGTACCACTTTCCCTTCACCCACCACCAATTTTATGTTTCCTTTTATATAAATAACAAAGAAAGAGATCAACAGAATCATAACAAAGTCCTTGACAGCTAACACGTTTTGCGTCTGATTTAAAGCAGGAAGCCCCCATGTCTAGCTGCTTGTGATTTATTTAGAATAAAACAAGGTCATGCTGCCTTGGCCCTGATTATAAATATATTACATTTAAGTGATGAATGAGGCATTCATAAGGAGCAGGAGATCAAGAGTGCCTGAGGCTGGCACTTTCAATCTCCTCTCAGCCTCAAGTCCAAGATTTCAAATAAACACACTGTTAAGTGAATGCTACGGGACCCACATAGGGAGCACTGGGATGGTTTTGTTTCTGAAGTGGAAAATAATGGGAGAGGAGAGGCTGTGTCAGAGCTCCTCAGAAGATGCAAAGAAAACCTTCTTCTGTAGGCTTTACCCAGGCCCCTGGGGTCCCTCCACCCACCAATTCCATTATTATTCTAAGCCACCATGAAAGGCGGGAAAGGTCACAGTTCTTCATATCAGAGGGAAAGATGGCATGACGTAGCTGTTTTCTGTGGACATGCTCAGTCCTTGAACTCCTTCATCTTCCTTGAACAGTCACACGGCTCCTTGCCACTCCCACAGATCCTATGATAGGGTTGGTGCAGGAACACCACAGGGAGTCGCTTGGGTCAGCACTCTTGTCTTTAAAAGGGCAGAGAGTTGTTTTAAGGACACACCACTGGGAAACAGCCCATCTGAGACTATGACCTGCAGGAGCCTGTGCCACGTATATCTACAGGACATAAGCTGCCTACCTTCCTGTCACCTTAAGTCAGCCCTGGATTCTGCCCCCAGGCACCCCAAACTCCTCTGAGTCCAAAGACCCCAAGCCTTGGTAAAGGACCACCAAAATCCCTCTCCTTCCTCTGCCATACCTTTTAAGTGATCAACCAAATTAATACTGACTGAGCACCTACCGACTGGCCTCTCTCAAAGGCTGAGCTCCAGCAGAAACGGCCCTTCTTGTTCCAGATCACTTTAGTTGTTGTCTGACCCACTTTTTTTTTTTTTTTCATTTTACTTCCATCAACTTCTGGCTCAAAAAAATAGTATTTCTCCCCAAACTGACATTTACCTATAAAATGTTATGTTTCTATTCTGCTGTGGCAGGAAATGGGACCGATCATCATATGCTACATAATAATGGAAAGAGCAAGTGCTGACAGTTTTTGCCTTTTCTGCCTCTCCTTCTCCTTCCTGAGATAACCAAATTCAGACAAATGACCAAAGCTGCAGATAGGAAGAGGTGCAGGGAAACAGAGCTAAGGAGTCAGTAGAAATGGATCCTAGTCCCAATTGCCACTGAAATGACTTATCCGACCTTGGTGAAGCCACTCAAGGCCCTCAGGGCCTTGGGACTCTTCATGTGAAATATTAGGGGTTGGACATAGGTCCCTGACTGTTCTATATCTCTATGGTCCTGCTTGCCCCGAAAACATTAATTGGATTTTACATCATTTGGTTTCATTTCTGGACATTTACAATTCTCTGAGTAATGGGTAACATTCACAGCCCAATTACTTTCCCAAGCTCATCGAAATTTAATTTGCTGCGTGCAGTGACACACAGCCTGAGTTTGACTAGGAAGTCAGCAAAGCCACACCAGTGATTTACACAGGGCTCCCTGACTACAAAATTTACCACCAGGAATGTCTAATGAAAGTTTTTCTCATGTAAACATATAGCTTTCACATCAACTGGAGTAGGAGCAGATGAGCTTCCTGAGACAGAATGTACTAGACAATACGCTCCTTTTCACATAATGAGCTCAGAAAATTCTGCACTGAAATGAAGGGTCTTGGAGTTATTATAATGATTCATAAATGAGAACTCTATCTCTTTCAGGATTTCACAATGCTATTTGCATGTTAAAAACACCTGACCCCTGGAGGCTGCATTTCTTCTTCTGCAGCTCTAAAAATACTATGACCTCCACATTTACATTTAAATACTGATACCTGTGCATTTTTACTCTCCATCTACTGGAAGGTTTTGGTGAGGAGGGCATTTTGACAAAATTAATGTGACTTTCAGAGGCAAGAAATATTATTAGAATTTAGAAGTCACTGATGCAACCATCATTAAATCGCTGGATCAAAAGCATTTTCTTCTTCCTGTCACTGTTTTTAAAACCATACATCTGTGCTGCCCAAAGTGGCAGGCACAAGTCACATGTGATTGTTGAACATTTGAAATGAAGTGAATCCAAGCTGAGATGTGCCTTAAGTATAAAATACACAACAGATTGCAAAGATTTTGCATGAGGAAAGAAGGTAAACTATTTCAGTAATCACTTTATACATCTATGTACAGACGACTTGTTGAAATGATAAAAGTTAGGATATCTTGAGTTAAATAAAATAGATTATTAAAATTAATTTTACCTGTATCTTTCTAGTTTTTTAAGGCTTCTAGAAAAGTTTAAACAGGTTGATCACTTATTCCCACTGAACAGCTCTGCTCCAAACGTCTCATAGTATGGTATCATGCTTCATATACCTAGCTCATACACCTAGCATATACATCTTAACTTAGTCTGCAAATTTTTTCTAAGGGTTTAAAAAGTGCCATGCTCCCTGCTTGACAGAAGGAACTGGAAAATGAAAGGACAGTTCTTAAGGATCTAACATTTTAGAAGAGGAAGTAGAAGTAAAGAAGCTTAAAATCTACTTGATACTCACTACTTCCCAAGCAAGGTCCTGACTTAACTTAGGAGTGTTCATATAAAAGAAGAACATTCAGTCGCCTTTGTAGCTCTGCAACCCTTATGATTGAATCTCAGGCCTAGTTTTTATGTCTTGGTCTGTGTCCAGATTTGGTGGAGCCTGAAGCTTAAGGAAGCCAGCTTTAGTTTTTGTTTTTGTTTTTGTTTTTAAAAAATGTTGGGGGCGGGATACAAAATGATAACAAAATGGTTGAGAGATGTCTCCCTCCAGAAGACCACTGACTCAGGTCATGTGGGAATGACTAGGCACTTGGTTAGGAGGGTGGGTTAGCTTTCCCTGCACAGGAAAAAGCATGGGTAAAGGTACTTGTGGCAAGAGCATAGAAGGCACCAGTAATGTAAAGAAGTAAGGCTGAACAGAACAGGGCCAGGGACACATTACATGGGGGCCTGCATTCCAGGCAAGGGCATGCCAGTTTCATCCTTGAATACAGTAATTGGGAGCTACTGAAAGATCTGGGATGACATAAGGCCAGGCACACTTTCAGCACATGTACCCACCTCTCCACAGAAGGTAGTATTTCCAATTTGAGGAATCACACCAGACTGTCCCAATGTTTAACATATCTCAACGGTCAACCCCCAATCCTGTGTGCCTACATTACAGAATGCCCTTTCCCATAAAATGTCCAGGGAGTTCTCTGGGTTGGCTGGGGTTCACTGAGTCAGTGTTATCTCCCACCTACCCACTAATTCTAGATCTCAGGCACTGTTCTCCATCACCCAGGAGGGGCTGCTGCTTCTGAATGAGCACCACTTTCTAATCCAGAGACCCAGTGTGGCAGTTAGCGCTGGAAAACGCAAGAGTTTTTATATAACAAAGAGTTTGGAACCTGGACAAACAGGATTGTCCCAGGGGCCTGAAAATGAAGGGATGACAACATTCCACTTTGGGTGACCTCAGCCAATGACACCTCAGACCTAATGTGGCCTGGCACCTCAGGACACAACTCCTCAGACTCCCTCAAGGAGCCAGTCTCCAAATCCCAACCTGCCACCCAAGGGATTTGCTCAGGTAAGTCCTGGACCCCTGTGGTCAGACACAAAAGCATTGTTTTCTGTTGATGACCTAGGATGAGATGGAGTCCAGCCTATCGGTCTCTCTTCTTTATGCACTTTGAGTGGCCTCTGTGGGGGTCACCTCAGTTAATGCCTAACTGGCAAACCATAACTTTGAACTTAGATATGAACCTGTGAACCCATGTGCTACTTGAGCTAACTGACTTACCCATTTTCCACAGATTTCTAGGTTCACCTACCACTAGGTCCTCTGGCAAAAATAAATAAATTGAACTTCTACCTTGTCAAATACACAACTACTGTGGGAGTCACAGAAGGACCTGGAACTCAATAAATGTACCCTCAAATTGCTTCGGAGAAAGCAATGGCAACCCACTCCAGTACTCTTGCCTGGAAAATCCCATCGACAGAAGAGCCTGGTGGACTGCAGTCCATGGGGTCGCTACAAGTCATACACAACTAAGCGACTTCACTTTCACTTTTCACTTTCATGCACTGGAGAAGGAAATGGCAACCCACTCCAGTGTTCTTGCCTGGAGAATCCCAGGGATGGAGGAGCCTGGCGGGCTGCTGTCTATGGGGTCGCACAGAGTCGGACACTACTGAAGCGACTTAGCAGCAGCAGCAGCAAATTGCTTACTTTGTCCTATTTTTAAAGTAAATCCCCACTGTAGACCTCTGTGCATGCTTGCTCAATTGTGCCCAACTCTTTGCAACCCCACCGACTGCAGCCCACAAGTCTCCCGTGTCCATGGGATTTTTCTGGCAAGAATACCGAAGTGGGCTGCATTTCCTCCTCCAAGGGATCCTCCTGACCCTGTGGCTTCAGAGACTCCTGCATCGGCAGGTGGATTCTTTACTACTAAGCCACCTGGGAATCCCACTGTAGAGCTCTATAGGACAGTAAATACCCCTGACTCCTCCAGGCCCTTAAAGGAGGTCTGATTACACTTGGGCACTCAGCCTGGCATCCTAATGGTACTATCTACCTTTTATTTCATGATCAAGAAAGTGAAGCTCCTTTCAACACAGGGATATTGAAGAGCAAGTGTAATACGAGTGACTGAACAGAGCTAAATTCCAATGTTGAGAGCAATGTATTTACCTTAATTGAGGCTAAAACACCTGTGAACATCTTCAAGAAGGTTGGAAGTCATGCTTGTAACTGTTCACCTAAATGCAAGCCTTAAAATGTCTTATAGGGTTTTACAGACCATACTGTGGCCCCTAAAATTCATATGTTGAAGCCCTAATCCCCAGTGTGACTGTATTTAGAGATAGGACTTGTGGGAATGCAAACTAGTACAGCCACTATGGAGAACAGTGTGGAGATTCCTTAAAAAACTGGAAATAGAACTGCCTTATGATCCAGCAATCCCACTGCTGGGCATACACACTGAGGAAACCAGAAGGGAAAGAGACACGTGTACCCCAAAGTTCATCATAGCACTGTTCATAATAGCCAGGACATGGAAGCAACCTAGATGTCCATCAGCAGATGAATGGATAAGAAAGCTGTGGTACATATACACAATGGAGTATTACTCAGCTATTAAAAAGAATGCATTTGATTCAGTTCTAATGAGGTGGATGAAACTGGAGCCTATTATACAGAGTGAAGTAAGCCAGAAAGAAAAACACCAATACGGTATACTAACACATATATATGGAATTTAGAAAGATGGTAACAATAATCCTGTATGCGAGACAGCAAAAGAGACACTGATGTGTAGAACAGTCTTATGGACTCTGTGGGAGAGGGAGAGGGTTGGAAGATTTGGGACAATGGCATTGAAACATGTATACTATCATGTATGAAATGAGTCGCCAGTCCAGGTTCGATGCACGATGCTGGATGCTTGGGGCTGCTGCACTGGGACGACCCAGAGGGATGGTATGGGGAGGGAGGAGGGAGGGGGGTTCAGGATGGGGAACACATGTATACCTGTGGCGGATTCGTTTCGATGTTTGGCAAAACCAATACAATATTGTAAAGTTTAAAAATAAAATAAAATTTAAAAAAAAAGATGGTAAAAGAAAATAAAAAAGAGGTAATTAGATTAAATGAGGTCGTAAGTATGGGGCCCTAATCCAAGAGAATTGGTGTCCCCATATGAAGAGGAAGAGACACCAGAGATGAGCATGCACCAAGAAAAGGTAAATTAAGCACAGAGCAAGAAGGGAGCCATCTGCAAGCTAAGGAGAGAGGCCTCAGGAGAAACCAAACCTATCAACACCTTGATCTCAGAATTCTAGCCTCCAGAAGTGTGAGAAAATTAATTTCTGTTGTTTAAACCTCCCAGTCTGTGGTGTTTTCTTATTGCATCTCCTAGCAAACTAGTATGTAGGATATCTGAACAGAAGAAATACAAGTTAATTTAGCCTGTTTTCCAGTTTGAAGAAAGAAACTCAGTTTCCTTTTTCTCCAAAAGAAGTGTGATTTGATGATAAGGTGATACAGTGAGGAGGTGGTAGAGGAACTTTTGAATGTTTTCTACCTGCCAGGAACTACTCTAAATGCCATGTAAACATTGAATCATTTGACCCTCCTGAGACTAACGGTAGATGTTATTACCCACCAAGTTTAGCTGAGGAGAGGGAGGGTCAGGTGACAAACACCAGTGTGAGATGTAAGAATAGGAAACCACTATATGTGAGATTCAGACAGGAGGTACAAGACGAAAAGTCAGAAAGAGAACTAGAATTCATATGCGAGGCCTTGCCTCTTCTTGACATTTGGCTCTTCTTGTAGGGGGCTCTGTCACTCTGGTGGTGTAACCACCTTTCATTTTTTGTATTTTATGTGTATAACCCCAATGCAATGGGATTAAATATGTGCTCCCTGGGAAGCACTATAAATCCCCCCAAAAGGGATTTCCTGAACATGCTCAATGTCAGCCATCTTTCACCCTTAGAAACTTTAATTACACCATTCTATCTGACTTTCTATGACCCCTTATTCCTAGATCTTGTTTATTCTTTGTATGTTCATTTAAATTTTAAGATTAATTCTTCCAGTGGTTATCACACCAAAAGACATGTAAAAATCATAGGAAGTCAACATTTCAAGTGTTCATTTTAGATGTTATCAATTGTTTTCCCACACCATGCTATTTGCAAAATAAATATCACGTAACTCTGTTACATTATGTTTCTAATCCATTATCAGTCAGTTCCAATGGACTAGTGCTTGAGCAACAGAAAGCTTATCTTTTTAGCACACATAAACCTGAAGTTTAGTTCCTCAATTTTTACAACTCAGTATTCTAAATGAGATACCTTTGAGAATCAAACTTAAAAGTTAAATTCACAGCCTCTTGCTCTCCGAAAATGAATGCAACACACATATGCCATGCAAGGATTAGAAATTTGTGCTGTCACAGGCACTTAACTGTAGAGTTTAAGTCCAAGTTATGTAGGGGAAATGAATTTTCATTTTAGGTTTACCATGTAAGTTTTCCTTTGTTTCCAATGAACATAATATTCTTTTAAACGTACAAATGTTGCTTCTGGAAATCCACCCCCCACTAACCCCACAAATCAGAGAGAGTGAGGCTGAAAACAACAATTTCAATACTGGATAAATGTGAACACACAGAGAACAAATGAAACAACAACAATAAAACACAGATGAGCCAGAAGAATTGTATATATTGAGGGGATGTGTCCAGATATGCTCATCACTAGGGAGAGACTAAGAGGCCCCAGAAGAGCACCCCAATTCAAAAATGGGACTTAAGTTTTAAAGGCTCAGAAATTAGATTTTGTGAATATCCTAGTCAGAAATTAGTTTCTCAAGAACAAAAGAACATAATTCAAATTCATAAGAGACTAATGTAACAGCCGGATTGTTGCTCAGTATATTCTTCCCTGTGGAGAAATCTACATGCAAAGCCAAGCTCTGATGAAGAGACTGAACAATTTACATGTGCTCTGGCATCAGAATATGGCTTCTGTATCTAGGAGGCCCTGAGGCCATTCTCTTAGGTAGGGTTGGATTCACATGGACAAAGTTTTCTCCAATTTTGTACAGTTTTCTCATCAGCAGCTTGAGGAACATTAATGTAGACAAATGTTTTTTGCTATCTCTATGCTGGTTAGAGCTCAGAGGTGCCGCCACACTTCTAACTCCCAGCATTCAGAGAGCATGATGTCATGTAATGGTACCCCCTTTAATAGAGGAGTTTTCATTTAGACTTTAATAAGTTACTGCCTATTTAAAATCTGGTTTACCATAATGCGATTTTTTTTTTTTAAGATCACTTAAGGCAGTGGCTCAGCAGTCCCTCAGATCTGTCTTTTGCTTCAACAGTGTTTGGAGGAATCAACCCATGGACTCCCTTTCTTCCAGCCTCTGGCCACCCTCCAACCTTTTCTCCAGGCACAACCTTTATAATCAACCACTCAGCTCTCCTTGGCCTCCAGGACTAGCCAACACCATTTTTTGAATTTAACTAAATTTAATTTAACTTACTGTCAACCACGAGCTCCAGTATTTGTCATAATTATTCCACTGCGGTGGAGGCCGCCATCCATTGCTGGTTCAACATGCATCTGCGGGCACTTCCCTCTCTCTGGGCTTCTCTATCAGCAGCAACAATGTGGCTCTGGATGGTGTGGGCTAGTATTTTCTGCTGAGGAGAAGCTCAAAGGCACCACAAGTCTCTGGAAAATGCAAAATCAATGTTGCAGCTGTGCCCTCTTCCAGGACATGCAGAAGCTTCTCAAGATGAGTGGGGTAAAACCCAGGATGCTATGAAGCCGCCATTCTCAGGGAGAAGAATCTGAGCCAGGCCCTTCTGGATCTTCCTGCCCTGGTTCTGCCATGCAGACTCCCACTTCCATGAGTTTCTGGAGAGCCATGTCCTGAAGGAGCAGCTGAAACTCATCAAGATGATGAGTTTCAGGCAACCACCTGACCCACCTCCGCAGGCTGATGGCCCCCAGGGCTGGGCTGGGCGAGTCTCTCTCCAAAAGGCTCACCCTCAAGACTGACCAGGAGGCTCCAAAGACCAGAGGCCTCTGAGGAGCCCCTCTGGCATCAGGGCTTCTGCTTGAAGCCCCTCTCTGCAGCGACAAGGCAGCTTTTACTACCCTGGAGCTCTCTTCCATGACTTAGATATATGGAAACAATAAAGCTTTTTGCAGCCAAATATATATATATATATATATATATATATATATATATATATATATAATTTCAGTTTTATCTCTTCAAGAGGACCTGTGTGTGTATGTTGCTTCAGTTGTGTCTGACTCTTTGAAACTCCATGGACTGTAACCCGCCAGGCTCCTCTGTCCATAGGATTCTCCAGGTAAGAATACTGGAGTGGGTTGCCCTGCCCTTCTTCAAGGGATCTTCTCAACCCTGGGATAGAACCCACATCTGGCAGGCGGGTTCTTTACCACTAGCACCATCTAAGAAGCCCTCAAGGGAATCTACTACTCAACAACCATCCCTCCAACAAAAAGATAAAACTACACACATAACAAACAGCAACATAGAATGCCTTTTAAAGATCCATTAATGTCTTAAGAAAATTAAAGAGTTAGCCTACTGTGGACAAGCCCTATTTTAAATTCTTTTCATTCTACACATCACATAGTGTGTAAAAAACTAAGTGAAAAACACTACTGAAGAGTATAAAACTGTGTATTCTGCTTTGTACACTGATTTCTCCCTTAGTTTCAAAAGATCAAGATATATCAAGCATTAGAACAATATACTCATATGTGAGAATATTATTGAAAATACAGCATAACAGATTATAGAGAATGAAGAAGTAAAATCAGAGGTGCCTGGGCTTGAGGAAGGAGATAGATGGGCCCCTGGGCTGGGACACCTGGTTTTTATCAAGTGGAGTGAAATTCAAGCTTTATATTCACACAGACCCTCCAAGGACAAGAGTTGAGTTCAGTCACTCGGTCGTGTCTGACTCTTCGCGACCCCATGAATTGCAGCACACCAGGCCTCCCTGTCCACCAATTCCCAGAGTTCACTCAGACTCACATCCATCAAGTCAGTGATGCCATCCAGCCATCTCATCCTCTGTCGTCCCCTTCTCCTCCTGCCCCCAATCCCTCCCAGCATCAGAGTCTTTTCCAATGAGTCAACTCTTCGCATGAGGTGGCCAAAGTACTGGAGTTTCAGCTTCAGTATCATTCCCTCCAAAGAAATCCCAGGGCTGATCTCCTTCAGAATGGACTGGTTGGATCTCCTTGCAGTCCAAGGGACTCTCAAGAGTCTTCTCCAACACCACAGTTCAAAAGCATAAATTCTTTGGCACTCAGCCTTCTTCACAGTCCAACTCTCACATCCATACATGACCACAGGAAAAACCATAGCCTTGACTAGACAGACCTTTGTTGGCCTAGATCTGATAGACAGAGTGCCTGATGAACTATGGAATGAGGTTCATGACATTGTACAGTAGAGAGGGATCAAGACCATCCCCATGAAAAAGAAATGCAAAAAAGCAAAATGGCTGTCTGGGGAGGCCTTACAAATAGCTGTGAAAAGAAGAGAAGGGAAAAGCAAAGGAGAAAAGGAAAGATATAAGCATCTGAATGCAGAATTCCAAAGAACAGCAAGAAGAGATAAGAAAGCCTTCCTCAGTGATCAATGCAAAGAAATAGAGGAAAACAACAGAATGGGAAAGACTAGAGATCTCTTCAAGAAAATTAGAGATACCAAGGGAACATTTCATGCAAAGATGGGCTCGATAAAGGACAGAAATGGTATGGACCTAACAGAAGCAGAAGATATTAAGAAGAGGTGGCAAGAATACACAGAAGAACTGTACAAAAAAGATCTTCATGACCCAGATAATCGGTGTGATCACTGACCTAGAGCCAGACATCCTGGAATGTGAAGTCAAGTGGGCTCTAGAAAACATCACTACAAACAAAGCTAGTGGAGGTGATGGAATTCCAGTTGAGCTATTTCAAATCCTGAAAGATGATGCTGTGAAAGTGCTGCTCTCAATATGCCAGCAAATTTGGAAAACTCAGCAGTGGCCACAGGACTGGAAAAGGTCAGTTTTCATTCCAATCCCAAAGAAAGGCAATGCCAAAGAATGCTCAAACTACTGTACAATTGCAGTCATCTCACATGCTAGTAAAGTAATGCTCAAAATTCCCAAGCCGGGCTTCAGCAATACATGAACCGTGAACTTCCAGATGTTCAAGCTGGTTTTAGAAAAGGCAGAGGAACCAGAGACCAAATTGCCAACATCCGCTGGATCATTGAAAAAGCAAGACAGTTCCAGAAAAACATCTATTTCTGCTTTATTGACCATGCCAAATCCTTTGACTGTGTGGATCACAAGAAACTGTGGAAAATTCTGACAGAGATGGGAATACCAGACCACCTGACCTGCCTCTTGAGAAATCTGCATGCAGGTCAGGAAGCAACAGTTAGAACTGGACATGGAACAACAGACTGGTTCTAGGAAAAGGAGTTCGTCAAGGCTGTATATTGTCACCCTGTTTATTTAACTTATATGCAGAGTACATTATGAGAAACGCTGGACTGGAAGAAACACAAACTGGAATCAAGATTGCCAGGAGAAATATCAATAACCTCAGATATGCAGATGACACCACCCTTATGGCAGAAAGTGAAGAGGAACTCAAAAGCCTCTTGGTGAAAGTGAAAGTGGAGAGTGAAAAAGTTGGCTTAAAGCTCAACATTCAGAAAATGAAGATCATGGCATCCAGTCCCACCACTTCTTGGGAAACAGATGGGGAAACAGTGGAAACAGTGTCAGACTTTATTTTTCTGGGCTCCAAAATCACTACAGATGGTGACTGCAGCCATGAAATTAAAAGACGCTTACTCCTTGGAAAGAAAGTTATGACCAACCTAGATAGCATATTGAAAAGCAGGGACATTACTTTGCCAACAAAGGTTTGTCTAGTCAAGGCTATCGTTTACCTGTGGTCATGTATGGATGTGAGAGTTGGACTGTGAAGAAGGCTGAGCGCCGAAGAATTGATGCTTTTGAACTGTGATGTTGGAGAAGACTCTTGAGAGTCCCTTGGACTGCAAGGAGATCCAACCAGTCCATTCTGAAGGAGATCAGCCCTGGGATTTCTTTGGAAGGAATGATGCTAAAGCTGAAACTCCAGTACTTTGGCCATGCCAAGAGTTGACTCATTGGAAAAGACTGATGCTGGGAGGGATTGGGGGCAGGAGGAGAAGGGGACGACAGAGGATGAGATGGCTGGATGGCATCACTGACTCGATGGATGTAAGTCTCAGTGAACTCCAGGAGTTGGTGATGGACAGGGAGGCCTGGCGTGCTGCGATTCACGGGGTCACAAAGAGTCGGACACGACTGAGTGACTGACCTGATCTTATCTGAAACATAAGACCCAGAAGGGCTGTCGTATAAAAGTGATGTAAACCACCTCTTTACTACACTACTCATTCAGGATGCCCACAATCCTTTCTGGGTGTGCATCTCTGCCTTGCTTCTCACATAAATAAACTGCTTCTCTCTGCGTTCTCCCATGCATTGTGCTGTGTCTCTAATAATAAACTGTGTACCTGTTTTGCAGTTTTTGCCTCCTTGAAACATTCTTGGTTTCAGACAGGGTAAGAATCAGGGAATTTTGCTTCTAGCCTCTAGCCCACAGTGGACTGGTGGCTAGGTTCAATCCCTGGACAAAGAAATAAGATCCCACCTCAAGACTACTGTCCCTCCAAAAACAGGCTCAAATTCAGTGTTCCCTTTTATGAGCTATTCCATCATCACATCCTTAAAATGAGGTTAAAGATATCTAAAGTGTAAGGTCATTTTTTAGAGTTAAAATGTAGTATGTTTGGCATAAGCAGATACTCAATAAATAGTAGCTATCATTGCTGTCATTTTTGAAACACTTCATTTTTTGAGCATTTCCTTTCCCTCTGCAAAACAAACCCATGTCCCTTCAATTAAATGAGGTTTAACAAGATATTTTCCTAAACCGCAACATGTACAGATAGCTTAGGGGAGTGTCTATATTCTTAACTTTTTTCTGAAGGATACTGCTGTCTTTTGCCTGGAAACTGGGTGAGTTAAAAAGAAAGGACCACTCGCTTGAATGGTTTTAAAGAGAGAACTGGAGAGAAACCAGGCTTCATTTTAGCCAGGACATGGAGGTCAAGACTAAAAAGTATATTGTTAAAGTGGAATTACCACAAAATTCAGAGGCTGGTTTCGTTCCACTTCTCAATTCTTTCTATTCTCTCTGTTTGCTCTCAAACTTAATATGTGTTTTTAGCAAATTCTCTTTTTAATCAAACTCTTTGATGTAATAAACAGCTTGGTGACTGTAGTTGATAATGCTGCATTCTACATTTGAAAGCTGCTAAGAGAGTAGATCTTAAAAGTTCTTATCCCAAGAAAAAATTATTTGTAATTTTCTATGGTGATGGATTAACTAGGCTTACTGTGATGATCATTTCACGATATACACATATATCAAATTTTTTTAATTTAAATTTCTTTATTTTAATTGGAGGTTAATTACTTTACAATATTGTATTGGTTTTGCCATACATCAACATGAATCCGCCATGGGTGTACACATGTTCCCCATCCTGAAGCCCCCTCCCACCTCTCTCCCTGTACCATCCCTCTGGTTCATCCCAGTGTACCAGCCCCAAGCATCCGGTATCCTGTATATAACCTGGACTGGCGATTCGTTTCTTATATGATATTATACATGTTTCAATGCCATTCTCCCAAATCACCCCACCCTCTCCTTCTCCCACAGAGTCCAAAAGACTGTTCTATACATCTGTGTCTCAATTGTTCTCTCGCATACAGGGTTATCATTACTGTCTTTCTAAATTCCATATATATACATTAGTATACTTTATTGGTGTTTTTCTTTCTGGCTTACTTCACTCTGTATAATAGGCTCCAGTTTCATCCGCCTCATTAGAACTGATTCAAATGTATTCTCTTTAATGGCTGAGTAATACTCCATTGTGTATATGTACCACAGCTTTCTTATCCATTCATCTGCTGATGGACATCTGGGTTGTTTCTATGTCCTGGCTATTATAAACAGTGCTGCGATGAACATTGGAGTACATGTGTCTCTTTCAATTCTGGTTTCCTTGGTGTGTATGCCCAGCAGTGGGATTGCTGGGTCGTATGGCAGTTCTATTTCCAGTTTTTTAAGGAATCTCCACACTATTCTCCATAGTGGCTGCACTGGTTTGCATTCCCACCAACAGTGTAAGAGGGTTCCCTTTTCTCCACACCCTCTCCAGCATTTATT
The DNA here is from genome assembly GCF_055505025.1 of Bos grunniens. Lineage (NCBI taxonomy): Eukaryota > Metazoa > Chordata > Mammalia > Artiodactyla > Bovidae > Bos > Bos grunniens. Next base: position 55,939,446 of record NC_141172.1, read on the forward strand.
GCTTGTAGACTTTTGGATCACAGCCATTCTGACCGGCGTGAAATGGTACCTCACTGTGGTTTTGATTTGCATTTCTCTGACAATGAGTGATGTTGAGCATCTTTCCATGTGTTTGTTAGCCATCTGTATGTCTTCTTTGGAGAGATGTCTATTTAGTTCTTCGGCCCATTTTTCGATTAGGTCATTTATTTTTCTGGAATTGAGCTGCAGGAGTTGCTTGTATATTTTTGAGATTAGTTGTTTGTCAGTTGCTTCATTTGCTATTATTTTCTCCCATTCTGAAGAATCAATATAGTGAAAATGAGTATACTACCCAAAGCAATCTATAGATTCAATGCAATCCCTATCAAGCTATCAACGGTATTTTTCACAGAGCTAGAAGAAATAATTTCACAATTTGTATGGAAATACAAAAAACCTCGAATAGCCAAAGCAATCTTGAGAAAGAAGAATGGAACTGGAGGAATCAACCTGCCTGACTTCAGGCTCTACTACAAAGCCACAGTCCTCAAGACAGTATGGTACTGGCACAAAGACAGAAATAGATCAATGGAACAAAATAGAAAGCCCAGAGATAAATCCACGCACCTATGGACACCTTATCCTTGACAAAGGAGGCAAGAATATGCAATGGAGAAAAGATAATCTCTTTAACAAGTGGTGCTGGGAAAACTGGTCAACCACTTGTAAAAGAATAAAACTAGAACACTTTCTAACACCATACACAAAAATAAACTCAAAATGGATTAAAGATCTAAACGTAAGACCAGAAACTATAAAACTCCTAGAGGAAAACATAGGCAAAACACTCTCCGACAGAAATCACAGCAGGATCCTCTATGACCCACCTCCCATGTATCAAATTATTATGTGGGATATCTGAAACTAATATAATCTTATGTGTCAATTATATCTCCATAAAAAATTCTTGATGCCCCCCCAACAGAAGAGGACCTTAGCATGGCTTTAACTCAAACAGCCTCAAATTGTGTTATTGAAGGGCTGAAGGACATGGGTGGAGGAGGTAGGAGGGAAAACAGTAAACCTTAATTTGCACTGAATATCATACTTTCCTCTTTTATTTGTCTCCTACTTTTTCCTTTTTGATTCTTACTGAAGTAAACATATCAGTAGATCTTTCCACAGAAAGAATAATAAATAAACAATAAACTGAATAATAAATCCTTAGTCTTTGCATATCTACATTTGTCTACATTTTGCACCCATGCCTGACCAATATTTTACCTGGGAATGGAATCCCCATTTGCTTCCTCATAGGACACTACAAAAATTATTTAATTAATATCTGGCATCTATGTTTTGCTGTGAGAAACCTATTATCAGTAAAATTACCTAAAAAAGAACAAGAACCTGGCTTCTTTTTCTGGTAGTTTATAGATGTGCTAGGTATGGACTTGTTTTTCAAATCCTGCTTGCAACTTAATGTTGTTTGTTATATTTGAGGAACCATGTCTTTCTTCAATTCTGAAAAAAAATTTAGCCATCATCTCTTAAAACATTAAACCTGCACCATTCTCTCTAACCTCTCCTAGAACTCTTATTAATGTTGGAGCTTTTAATTTTTTCCTCCATGCCTCTTAATTTTTCTTCCATTTTCCTATCTCTTTATCTCTGAACTACAGTCTGGGTGATTTTGTTAATTTCACAATTCAGAAGTCTTTTCTTGATAGATCCAATAACTGATTAACTGATTTATTGAGTTTTTCAGTTCAGTCAGTCAGTCTTGTCCGACTCTTTGTGACCCTATGGATTGTAGCATTCCAGGCTTCCCTGTCCATCACCAACTCCCAGAGCTTACTCAAACTCATGTCCATCGCATCAGTGATGTCATCCAAACATCTCATCCTCTGTCGTCCCCATCTTTTCCCACCTTAAATCTTTCACAGCATCAGAGTCTTTCCAATGAGTCAGTTCTTCGAATCAGGTGGCCAAAGTATTGGAGTTTCAGCTTCAGCATCAGTCCTTCCAATGAATATTCAGGACTGATTTCCTTTAGGATGGACTAGTCGGATCTCCTTGCAGTCCAAGGGACTCTCAAGAGTGTTCTACAACACCATAGTTCAAAAGCATCAATTCTTTGGGGCTCAGCTGTCTTCACAGTCCAACTCTCACATCCATACATGACCACTGGAAAAACCATAGCCTTGACTAGATGGACCTTTATTGGAAAAGTAATGTCTCTGCTTTTGAATATCCTGTCTAGTTTGGTCATAACTTTCCTTCCAAGGAGTAAGTGTCTTTTAATTTCATGGCTGCAATCACCATCTGCAGTGATTTTGGAGCCCCCAAAAATAGTCTGACACTGTTTCCACTGTTTCCCCATATATTTCCCATGAAGTGATGGGACCAGATGCCATGATCTTCATTTTCTGAATGTTGCACTTTAAGGCAACTTTTCACTCTCCTCTTTCACTTTCATCAAGAGGCTCTTTAGTTCTTCCCTTTCTGCCATAAGCGTGGTGTCATCTGCATATCTGAGGTTATTGATATTTTTCCCAGCAATCTTGATTCCAGCTTGTGCTTCATCCAACCCGGCATTTCACATGATACATTCTGCATATAAGTTAAATAAGCAGGGTAACAATATACAGCCTTGACGTACTCCTTTCCCAATTTGGAACCAGTCTGCTGTTTCATGTCTGGTTCTAACTGTTGCTTCTTGACCTGCATTCAGATTTCTCAGGAGGCAGGTCAGGTGGTCTGATATTCCCATTTCTTTCAGAATTTTCCACAGTTTATTGTGATTCACACAGCCAAAGGCTTTGGTATAGTCAATAAAGCAAGAGTAGATGTTGTTTTGGAACTCTCTTGCTTTTTTGATGATCCAGCCAATGTTGGCAATTTGGTCTCTGGTTCCTCTGCCTCTTCTAAAACCAGCTTGAACATCTGGAAGTTCATGGTTCACATACTGTTGAAGCCTGGCTTGGAGAATTTTGAGCATTACTTTGCTAGGGTGTGAAATGAGTGCAATTGTGCAGTAGTTTGAGCATTGTTTGGCATTGTCTTTCTTTGGGATTGGAATGAAAACTGACCTTTTCTAGTCCTGTGGCCACTGCTGAGTTTTCCAGATTTGTTGGCATATTGAATGCAGCACTTTCACAACATCATCTTTTAGGATTTGGAATAGCTCAACTGGAATTCCATCACCTCCACTAGCTTTGTTTGTAGTGATGCTTCCAAGGCCCGCTTGATTTTGTGTTTCAGGATGTCTGGCTCTAGGTGAGTGATCACACCATCATGGTTATCTGGGTCATGAAGATTTTTTTGTATAGTTCTTCTGTGTATTCTTGCCTCCTCTTCTTAGTATCTTCTGCTTCTGTTAGGTCCATACCATTTCTGTCCTTTATTGTGCTTATTTTTGCATGAAATATTCCCTTCATATCTCTAATTTTCTTGAAGATATCTCTAGTCTTTCCCAGTCTTTCTCAGAAATAGCCTTCCTCTATTTCTTTGCATTGATCACTGAGGAAGGCTTTCTTATCTCTCCTTGCTATTCTTTGGAACTCTGCATTCAAATGTGGAGAAGGCAATGGTAACCCACTCCAGTACTCTTGCCTGGAAAATCCCATGGATGGAAGAGCCTGGTAGGTTGCAGTCCATGGGGTCGCTAAGAGTCGGGCACGACTGAGTGACTTCACTTTCACTTTTCACTTTCATACATTGGAGAAGGAAATGGCAACCTGCTCCAGTATTCTTGCCTGGAGAATCCCAGGGACAGAGGAGCCTAGTGGGCTGCCATCTATGGGGTCACACAGAGTCGGGCACTACTGAAGCGACTTAGCAGCAGCAGCTGCATTCAAATGGGTATATCTTTCCTTTTCTCCTTTGCCTTTAGCTTTTCTTCTTTTCTCAGCTATTTTTAAGGCCTCTTCAGACAACCATTTTGCCTTTTTGCATTTCTTTTTTCTTGGTGATGGTCTTGATCACTGCCTCCTATACAATGAATTATTGAGCTTTACTTCATTCTGAATCTAAGCATTATGCAAAAAAGTATAGTTTTAACCCAGTTCCCTGACTATCCCAAAGAGATGAAAATGCATATTCTTATGCAAATGTTCTTTTTGTGGTAGATGTTTCTGGAGATGTTCCTGATTCATATTCTGTATAAATAGAATCTCGCCATTTCAATCCTATCATAGTGACATATTGGACACTTGTGATAAAATGAAGTAACATTTCTAATATATAGAGAGACATATATTTTTCCAGTTAATTATCTATCCTGTTTTAAAGCATACTTATTTTTAAAGTGTCAAAATGTACTAATCCATACTGCAATTGTTTGGAAAACTTCATGAACACATATATTTCAGCAAGAAAAGACACTTGATGCCAGCCAAATTCTCTTTTTTTCTGTCACTATAAATGGCTTTCCTATTTTCAACAGTTTTTCAAAATCGAAGTCATATCTAAGCTGACAACTTCTTTGGCAAGTCTCAGCTAGATGTAATTTGAAACAGTCAAGGAAGCAAAGCCTAAACAATAAGGTTTTTAACGGGAATGGTGACAGATCCTTAACTACTGTCATACTGTGTCTGACACCAGAAGACTTGAGAGGAAATTTGTTAAATAAATACTCACAGTTAAAGGAATACACCTGCATTTTAGAATATGTGTTCTGTGTCATGAAAATATGTAAGATCTGAGAATTCAGTGATATTAAGCACGTAACAAAAACATATCTGAAAAATGCCCTCAAGGGATTTCTCTAACCTTCAGAATAATCTTTCTCTAGGTGGCATCCAAAAGTCATTAAAAGGTCACAAGGGATACAAAAAAAAATCAAAGATCTCCTCCTTTTAGCTTCAGCTTAATTCTATAAGGTTATTTACTTACTAAGCCAGAAGAAAGTTCTAATGTGACTTTTTAATCACTATTGCCTACACAAACATATACACATACAATGAGACTTTTCCAGTATCAACACTATTTTGATATTCATGTATTATGTTGTCAGGATTGTTGTTGTTCAATTGCTCACTCGTGTCCGACCCTTTGTGACCCATGGACTATAGCACACCAGGCTTCCCTGTCCTTCACTATCTTCCAGTTTGCTCAAACTCATGTCCATAGAGTCAGTGATGCCACCCAACCATCTCCTCCTTTGTCATCCTCTTCTCCTCCTGCCTTCAGTCTGTCCCAGCATCAGGGTCTTTTCAAATGACCCAGCTCTTCACATCAGGTGGCCAAAGTATTGGAGCTTTAGCTTCAGCATCAGTCCTTCCAATGAATGAATATTCAGGACTGATTTCCTTTAGGATGGACTGGTTGGATCTCCTTGCAGTCCAAGTGACTCTCAAGAGTCTTCTCCATCACCACAGTTTGAAAACATCAGTTCTTTAGCATCAGCCTTCTTTATGGTCCAACTCTCACATCCATACATGACTACTGGAAAAACCATAGCTATACAGACCTTTGTCTACAAAGCGACATCTCTGCTTTTTAATATGCTATCTAGGTTGATCATAGATTTTATTCCAAGGAGCATCTTTCAATTTCATGGCTGCAGTCACCATCCGCAGAGATTTTGGAGGCCAGGAAAATAAAATCTGCCACTGCTCTAACTTTTTCCCCATCTGTTTGCCATGAAGTGATGAGATCGGATGCTAAGGTCTTCATTTTTTGAATGTTGAGTTTTAAACCAGCTTTTTCACTCTCTTTCACTTTCATCAAGGGGCTCTTTAGTTTCTCTTCACTTTCTGCCATAAAGGTGGTGTCATCTGCATATCTGAGGTTATTGATATTTCTCCCAGTAATTTTGATTCTAGTTTATGATTCATCCAGCCTGGCATTTCACATGATGAACGCCACATAGAAGTTAAATAAACAGAGTTACAATATACCTCCTTGATGTACTCCTTTCCCAATTTTGAACCAGCCCATTGTTCCATTTCCAGTTCTAACTGTTGCTTCTTGATCTGCATACAGGTTTTTCAAGAGGCAGGTCAGGTGGTCTGGTATTATTCCCATCTCTTTAAGAATTTTCCAGTTTGTTGTGATCCACACAGTCAAAGGTTTTAGTGTAGACAGTGAAGCAGAAGTAGATGGTTTTATAGAATCCCTTGCTTTTTCCATGATCCAATAGATGTTGACAATTTGACCTCTTGTTCCCCTGCCTTTTCTAAATCCTGCTTGTACATCTGGAAGTTCTTGGATCAGGTACTGTTGAAGCCTGCTGCTGCTGCTAAGTTGCTTCAGTCGTTTCCGACTTTGTGCATCCCCATAGACAGCAGCCCACCAGGCCCCTCTGTCCGTGGGATTTTCCAGGCAAGAGTACTGGAGTAGGGTGCCATTGCCTTCTCCGCTGTTGGAGCCTAGCTTGAAGATTTTGACTATTACCTTGCTTAGCACGTGCTAAGTTATATCAGTCATGTTCAATTCTTTGAGACCTTATGGATTGTAGCCCGCCAGGCTCCTCTATCCATGGGATTCTCTAGGCAAGAAAACTGGAGTGGGTTGCCATGCCCTCCTCTAGGAGATCTTCCTGACCCAGGGATCAAACCCTGCATCTCCCACATTGCGGGCAGATTCTTTACTGCTGAGCCACCAGGGAAGCCCCTGCTAGCATGTGAAATAAGCACAATTGTATGGTAGTTTGAGCATTCTTTGGCACTGCCTTTCTTTGGCATGGGAATGAAAACACGTTTTTCAGTTCTGTGGCCACTGCTGAGGTTTCCAAATTTGCTGGCATATTGAGTGTAGCACTTTAACAGCATCATCTTTTAGAATTTGAAATAGCCTAGTTGAAATTCCATCACCTCCACTAACTTTGCTCACAGTAATGCTTCCTAAGGCCCACTTGACTTCACAGTCCAGGATGTCTGAGTCTAGGTGACTGACCATAACATCATGAATATCTGGGTCATTCAGATCTTTTTGTATAGTTTTCCTGTATGTTCTTGCCACCTCTTCTTAATCTCTTCTGCTTCTGTTAGGTCCTTGCTATTTCTGTCCTATATTATGCCAGTCTGTGCATGAAATATTCATGCACAGAATTGGATCTTGATAGATCCAATTTTGTTTAAAAGATCTCTAGTCTTTCCCATTCTATTGTCTTCCTCTATTTCTTTGCATTGCTCGTGTAAGAAGGCTCTCTTATCTCTCCTTGCTATTCTTTGGAACTCTGCGTTCAGTTGGGCATCTTTCCCTTTCTCTTTCTCTTCTCTTAGTTATTTTTAAAGCCTCCTTAGACAACCATTTTGCCTTCTTTCATTTCTCTCTCTTTGTGAAAATTGTGTTTTAGAAACACCACAAATTTGAGGCTTTCCTAAGAAAACTAAACTAAATCACCAGGAAAACTGAAAGGAATCTATACTTAACAGTTGATTTATAACAATTTTCTCTACTTAAATCACCTAAGGTTAGTATCAGATAAAAATTATTATATTTGTTTAGGCTTTTAATGTTTCAACAGGTAAAACACCAATTCTGATGTGTAAAAATCTTTAATTTAAATGAAAATTACTAGGCAACATGAAGAAAAATTAAGTCTGTGTTTTTGTTGTTGCTGCTTAGTCACTTAGTCATGTCTAACTCTTTTGCAAACCCATGGACTGTAGCCTGCCAGGCTCCCTCTGTCCATGGGATCTTCCAGGCAAGAATACTGGAATGGGTTGCCATTTCCTCCTCCAGGGGCTTTTCCTGGCACCTGAATCAAACCCAAGTCTTCTGCATTGGCAGTCGAATCCTTTACCACTGATCCACCAGGGAAGTCTATGTTTTAGGACACAGCTAAAACCTCCAAACCCAGTGAATATCTGCACAGCTATCATTCAGAAGAGGAAACCAGCAGATGATTCTCAGAAGATGTGGCTTGATTATAACTCTCTTCTCTCCCAGTATCAACTTCAATTGATCCCCCTCTCCTGCACTGAATAGCTGCTTAGCCCTACAGGCTACCAGGAGCAGAGAAACTCCTGAGTTCTGCGGAAGTCCTGTAGAAGAGAAAGGTGCAAGATTATCTCTGCCATATACTGATAAAGCACCTGAGACTAGAACTGGAGCTGAGTGTCATAAACTTGTGGACTCCAGGGAGACCACTGAATTGCAGACATCTATATATTCCCAGGAAAAGCCAAAATCAACTGTAGGAAACAGCCTGATTCCCTGATCCCTAAAAGGCCAAGAAGGACCACATGATGGATTCAGTTCTTTCTTTCCTTGACCCTGGCAAACATAAGGAACCCAAGAAATTAAAAATAGAATTACCATATGTAATTTATATGTAATCTATATTACATATATAATTCTAAATCTATATATGTTGATTAAATAATAATACCATCTCTGTTACCAACAATCTTACTTCCTAGGTGTATATCTAAAGGAAATGAAATCACTATCTACATTTTCACATTCACTGAAGAATTTTTCATTATAGCCAAGACATGGAAACAATCTGTCTCTCAACAGATGAATAGATAAATAAAATGTGACATATATCTTTCACATCATACACACACACACACACACACATATATGTATACACGAATATTATTCAGTCTTAGAAAAGAAAGAAATCTTGCCATTTGCAACAAATGGATGGACCAGGAGGGCCTTATGTTAAGTGAAATAAGCAAGATAAAGAAAGATAAAAATTGCATGTTGTCACATATGTAGAATCTAAAAATAAATAAAATAAAATTCAAATTCATAGCAAATGGTGGTTGCTAGGGGCTGATGACTTGGGAAAATGGAGAAAGATTGATAAAAGGGTATAAAGTTTCAGTTATAAAATGAATAAGGTCAGTGAACTGAATGCATGACATGATGACTACAGTTGATAATACTGTATTATATCACTGAAATCTGCTAAAAGAGTAAAATTTAAGTTTTCTCACACATACATACACACAAGGGAACTATGTAAGGAGATGGATATATTAATTAACTTGATGAGGGATATGTTAATTAACTCTTCACAATGTATACATTCATCAACATGTTGTATACTTTAAATATATTAAAATTTTATTTGTCAATTATACCCATAAAGCTGGAAAAAAGTTAACTAAATATCAAATAAATGAAAATAAAGAAAAATCAGTTTCACCACTACTATTCAACATAGTTTTGGAAGTTTTGGCCACAGCAATCAGAGCAGAAAAAGAAATAAAAGGAATCCAAATTGGAAAAGAAGAAGTAAAACTCTCACTGTTTGCAGATGACATGACCCTCTACATAGAAAACCCTAAAGACTCCACCAGAAAATTACTAGAGCTAATCAATGACTATAGTAAAGTTGCTGGATATAAAATCAACACACAGAAATCCCTTGCATTCCTATACACTAATAATGAGAAAATAGAAAGAGAAATTAAGGAAACACAATCCCATTCATCATTGCAACGAAAAGAATAAAATACTTATGAATATATCTACCTAAATAAACTAAAGACCTACATACAGAAAACTATAAAATACTGGTGAAAGAAATCAAAGAGGACACTAATAGATGGAGAAATATACCATGTCCATGGATTGGAAGAATCAATATAGTGAAAATGAGTATACTGCCCAAAGCAATCTACAGATTCAATGCAATCCCTATCAAGCTACCAACAGTATTTTTCACAGAGCTAGAACAAATAATTTCACAATTTGTATGGAAATACAAAAAACTTCGAATAGCCAAAGCAATCTTGAGAAAGAAGAATGGAACTGGAGGACTGACTGAAGTCAACCTGCCTGACTTCAGGCTCTACTACAAAGCCACAGTCCTCAAGACAGTATGGTACTGGCACAAAGACAGAAATATAGATCAATGGAACAAAATAGAAAGCCCAGAGATAAACCCACGCACCTATGGACACCTTATCTTTGACAAAGGAGGCAAGAATATGCAATGGAGAAAAGACAATCTCTTTAACAAGTGGTGCTGGGAAAACTGGTCAACCACTTGTAAAAGAATGAAACTACACTTTCTAACACCATACACAAAAATAAACTCAAAATGGATTAAAGATCTGAGCATAAGACCAGAAACTATAAAACTCTTAGAGGAGAACATAGGCAAAACACTCTCCGACATACATCACAGCAGGATCCTCTATGACTCACCTCCCAGAACACTGGAAATAAAAGCAAAAAGAAACAAATGGGATCTAATTAAAATTAAATGCTTCTGAACAACAAAAGAAACTATAAGCAATGTGAAAAGACAGCCTTCAGAATGGGAGAAAATAATAGTAAATGAAGCAACTGACAAACAACTAATCTCAAAAATATACAAGCAACTCCTGCAGCTCAATTCCAGAAAAATAAACGACCCAATCAAAAAATGGGCCAAAGAACTAAATAGACATTTCTCCAAAGAAGACATACAGATGGCTAACAGATACATGAAAAGATGCTCAACATCACTCATTATCAGAGAAATGCAAATCAAAACCACAATGAGGTACCATTTCACGCCAGTCAGAATGGCTGAGATCCAAAAGTCTACAAGCAATAAATGCTGGAGAGGGTGTGGAGAAAAGGGAACCCTCTTACACTGTTGGTGGGAATGCAAACTAGTACAGCCACTATGGAGAACAGTGTGGAGATTCCTTAAAAAACTGGAAATAGAACTGCCATACGACCCAGCAATCCCACTGCTGGGCATACACACCGAGGAAACCAGAATTGAAAGAGACACATGTACCCCAGTGTTCATCGCAGCACTGTTTATAATAGCCAGGACATGGAAACAACCCAGATGTCCATCAGCAGATGAATGGATAAGAAAGCTGTGGTACATATACACAATGGAGTATTACTCAGCCATTAAAGAGAATACATTTGAATCAGTTCTAATGAGGTGGATGAAACTGGAGCCTATTATACAGAGTGAAGTAAGCCAGAAAGAAAAACACCAATACAGTATACTAATGCATATATATGGAATTTAAAAAGATGGTAATGATAACCCTGTATGCGAGAGAACAATTGAGACACAGATGTATAGAACAGTCTTTTGGACTCTGTGGGAGAAGGAGAGGGTGGGGTGATTTGGGAGAATGGCATTGAAACATGTATAATATCATATAAGAAATGAATCGCCAGTCCAGGTTTGATGCAGGATACAGGATGCTTGGGGCTGGTACACTGGGATGACCCAGAGGGATGGTATGGGGAGGGAGGTGGGAGGGCGCTTCAGAATTGGGAACACGTGTACACCCGTGGTGGATTCATGTTGATATATGGCAAAACCAATACAAGCCTCTAATTAAAATAAATAAATTAAAAAAATCAGGAGTAAGATATTAATATCTGGGAAGTTAAAGTATAATATTTGCTCTAAAGAAGACAAAGAACATATTTCTTGAGGTATTTTAATGTGACATATCTACTAGAAAAAATTAAAAAGGACTAAAATTAATAAACTGAATGTAATGGGTATATACATGTGGCATATATGTGATATATATGTAATAACTTTTTAGGGAGAAAGTCTTATATTTCTCAAATATTGCATTTTTTTTAATACATCTTTGACTATTCACTAATACAATTAGAAACAAATGATGTTAAATGATCAAAAAAGTCTTGCATATCTGAAATTTTAAAACACACTTCTAAATAAGCCCTGGAATGAAAGCAAAATCAAAGGTGAAATTTCAAACTATCTGGAAAACAATGTAAAGGAAAACAGTCCATACAAACACCATTGAGAGAAAGCAAAAGAACTATTCAGAAGAAAACATTGACTCAAAAGTCTCATTTCCACAAAATAAGAATAAAGAGGAACTGAATATTCATCTTGAAACACTAATAACAAAGTTTTAAAAAAAGGAAGTTATACAAGTCTAATTAAGGAAAAAGAAAAAGTATTGTAATTATTAATATTATAAATTCAAAAACTGATTCTTAGAAAAGTAAAAGTTGCTCTGTCATGTCCAACTCTTTGCAACCCCATGGATCCCCGAGCCTCTGTCCATGGAATTCTCCAGGCAAAAATACTGGAGTAGGTAGCCAATCGTTTCTCCAGGGGATCTTTCCTACCCAGGGACTGAACCCGGATCTCCCACATTGAAGGCAAATTCTTTACTGATTCTTAGAAAGAATTTATCAAATAAAGAAGTCCTTCAAGAGTCTAAATAAGGGAGAATAAGAGAGAAGAGAAAAACAAGTTTAGGAATAGAAAAGGAAACATAATTACAGATACAGAATAGATTAAAAGAATTATAAGACAATATTGTAGATAACTATTTGGTAAAAAAATTTTGAAAATCTAGAGGAAATGAAAAAATTGGCAAAAAAAAAAAGATGATGTGAAAACTTTAATAAAATAGATTACCATGTAAGAAATTGAAAAGGTGATTAATAACTCACCATTGAAAAAACTAACCGGAACACACAGGCTTACAGCTCAGCTTTACTTAACTTTAAAAAAAAAAAAAAATTCTTAAACCCTAGCAGCAAACTTTAATAACTTTTTAAAATTTTTAATTAATTTTTATTGGAATATAGTTTATTTACAATGCTGTGTTAGTTCCTGCTGCACAGTAAAGTGAATAAGTTATATATATATCCACTCCTTTTTAGATTCTTTTCCAATATAGGTCTTTACAGAGTAATGAGTAGAATTCCCTGTGCTACACAGTAGGTTCTTATTAATTATCTATTTTATACATCAGTTCAATTCAGTCCAGTCGCTTAGTCATGTCCGTCTCTTTGCAACCCCATGGACTGCAGCACGCCAGGCTTCCCTGTCCATCACCAACTACCAGAACTTACTCAAACTCAAGTCCATAGAATCAGTGATGCCATTCAACCATCACGTCCTCTGTCTATCCCTTCTCCTGCCTTCAATCTTTCCCAGCATTGGGGTCTTTTCTAGTGAGTCAGTTCTTCATATCAGGTGGCCAAAGTATTGGAGTTTCAGCTTCAGCATCAGTCCTTCCAATGAATATTCAGGACTGATTTCCTTTAGGATGGACTGACTGGATCTCCTTGCAGTCCAAGGGACTCTTGGACTTTATACATAGTAGTGTGTATATGTCAATCCCAATTTCTCAATTTATTCCTCTCCCTACCTTTCCCCCTTGATAACCATAACAAACTGTAAATTTAAAAGAATGGAAATCACATGAAATATTTCTCCGAAAATAATGAATTGAATTAGTAATCAATAGAAACGTTTTTCGGAGAAGGCAATGGCACCCCACTCCAGTACTCTTGCCTAGAAAATCCCATGGATGGAGGAACCTGGTAGGCTGCAGTCCATGGGGTCGCTAAGAGTCAGACACGACTGAGCGACTTCACTTTCACTTTTCATTTTCTTGCATTGGAGAAGGAAATGGCAACCCACTCCAGTGTTCTTGCCTGAAGAATCCCAGGGACGGCAGAGCCTGGGGGGCTGCCGTCTATGGGGTCACACAGAGTCAGACATGACTGAAGTGAGTTAACATAGCATTGCATAGAAACTTTTTTAAAAAAATCTCCAAACACCTGGAAGGAGAAGGCAATGGCACCCCACTCCAATACTCTTGCCTGGCAAATCCCATGGATGGAGGAGCCTGGTAGGCTGCAGTCCATGGGGTGGCTAAGAGTCGGACACAACTGAGTGACTTCACTTTCACTTTTCCCTTTCATGCATTGGAGAAGGAAATGGCAACCCACTCCAGTGTTCTTGCCTGGAGAATCCCAGGGACGGGGGAGCCTGATGGGCTCTCATCTCTGGGGTCGCACAGAGTCGGACATGACTGAAGCGACTTAGCAGCAGCAAACACCTGGAAATTAAACAACATACTTCTAAAAGACTATGAAGAAGTCTCAATGTAAATTAGAAAACATTTTGAATGCAATGAAAATGAAAATATCACACATCCCAAATAAATGAAACAGTGCTTTTTAAGAAATTTATAGCAATAAATTTTTATAATGGTAAAAACAATTTCTAATCAATAATATAAATGTTCACCTTAAGAAACTAGGAAAAAAGAGAGAGCAAAACAAATCCTACACAAGTAGAGAATTGAATGAAATTATAATAAATATAAGAGAAAAATCAATAAAATTGATAGCAAACAATAGAGAAATTTAATGAAACCAAAATTAATTGCTTAAAAACATTATTAAAAGGGATAAATCTCCAGAGTAAGACTGACAAAAACAATTTTTTCAAAGATACAAATCACCAGTGTCAGAAAGGTCCTACGTACATTAACAGGATAATAAGAGAATACTACAAATAATGCTAGACACATACATTTGACAACACCAGACCACTTTTTCAAAATCCACAAATTACCAAAATCTGAACGAGGAAAAAATAAATAATCAGAATAGTTATTATATTAGTTGACTAGGGCTGTCATAAGCCATAAATTGAGTGGCTTAAAGAGTAGAGACTTATTGTGTCACAGTTCTGGAGGCTACAAATGCAAGTGTCAGCAGGGTTGGTTCTTTCTGAGGGCTCTGAGAGAGAATATGTTATATGCTTTCCCCTAACTTCTGGTGATTTGCTGGCAATCTTTTGCATTCCTTGGTTTTGTCATCACCTTATCTCTGCTTTCATCTTCATGTTATGTTCTCCATGTATGTAGATGTATGTTCAAATTTCCTTTTTGTTATAAGGACACCAGTCATATTAGATTAGGGGCCCACTCTACTCCCCTATGACCTCACCCTGCTTCTAAACAATTCTGAGATACTAAGGGATAGGACCTCAACGTATGAATTTTGGAAAGGATACAATTCAACCCCTAACAGTTCTATTAAGGAAACTGAATTAGTTTAAAATCTTCTGGAAAAGGAAAAGGAAGCCTCCAGTAACTGATGGTTTCATTGGTGAATTCTATGAAACATTTAAAGAGAAAAATAACCCAATTCTGAATAAGCTCTTCAAGAAACACTTTGCATCTATGTTATGAAATGAGCATTGTGCTGATCCCAAAACCAGACAAAAAAGTACAAAAAAGAAACTATAAACAGATCAACATCTCTCCTAAATTTAGATACAAAAATACTCAGCAAAGTGTGAGCAGATTCAATGTGTCAATATACATTAAAAATGTCACATGA
Organism: Bos grunniens; assembly: GCF_055505025.1. NCBI lineage: Eukaryota > Metazoa > Chordata > Mammalia > Artiodactyla > Bovidae > Bos > Bos grunniens. The sequence goes on from NC_141172.1 coordinate 55,954,473, forward strand.
CCAAGTGAGATTTATCCCAGAAATGCTACTGACCCCAGAAATATTAGTTTAATATTTGAAATCAACCAATATAATCCACCATATTTATAGCCTGATTTTTAAAAATATGATCATATCAGTTGATACAGAAAAAAACCATTTGACAAAAACTAACATCCATTCATATACATGATTTAAAAAAAAAAACAAAAACCTCTCAGTAAACTAGGAATAGAAAGAAAATTCCTCAAACTGGACAATGGGCATTTACCAAAAAAAAAAAAAAATTCATAGGTAACATCATGTTTAATTATGAGAGGCTGAACAATTTCCCATAGATTGAGAACAAGGCAGACAGCCATTCTCATCACTCCTGTTTAACACTGTACTAGAGACCTAATCAATGCAGTAAGACACCAAAAAGAATAAAAGACACACATTGAAAAGGAATAAATAAAAATATCCTTATTCCCAGACATCATAGTTTCCATATAGTTGTCTATGTGGAAAATCTCAAGGAGTCTATAACTAAAACTCTATAAGAACTAACAACTGAGTTTAGCAAGATTGCAAGATACAAGGTCAGTAAATACACCAGACAAAACAAAATAAATCTAGCAAACAAAACAAATGAACAAAAAAATAGATGTTCTATATATTAGCTAGCAATGGACAACTGGAAACAAATTTTTTGAATACCACTTAAAATAACTATAAAAATGAAATACATAGATCTAAATCTAAAAAAAATGTATGGGATTTGTATGATAAAGCTGAAAAATCCTAATAAAAAAAATGAAAGAAGACTTAAATAAATGGAAATACATACTACATTCATGGATTGGACGATTCAATATAATAATCCACCATAGATTCAATACAATTCCAAAAAAAAACTCAGTCATTTTGGTTTTTTTGTAGATATAGGTAACTGATTCTAAATTTTATATAGAAAAGCAATGGATTTGCCATATATCAAAATGAATCTGCCACAGGTATACATGTGTTCCCCATCCTGAACCCTATATGGCAAAACCAATACAATATTGTAAAGTTAAATAAAATAAAATTAAAAAAAAATAACAGAACATACATTCTTCTCAATGTTATGTGGAACATATACACACCAATATAGACCTTGAAACCATGAAATTGATTCAAAAAAAAAAAAAGAAAAGCAATGGAGCTAGAAGAGCCAAACATTTTTGCAACTGAACAAAGTTAAAAGAATCGTACTATCAATTATAAGACAGGCTATAAAGCACATTAGCCAAAACACTGTAGACTCACAGAGAGATAGACACATGGATCAATGGACTAGACTAGAGAGTGTAACAACAGACATACAAATATGGCCAATTGATTTTGACCAAGGTGCAAAGCCAACAGAATTAAGACAAGATAATTTTTTGATCAAATGACATTGGAAAAATTGGACATCAAAATCACTGCAGATGGTGACTGCAGCCATGAAATTAAAAGACGCTTACTCCTTGGAAGGAAAGTTATGACCAACCTAGATAGCATATTCAAAAGCAGAGACATTACTTTGCCAACAAAGGTTCATCTAGTCAAGGCTATGGTTTTTCCTGTGGTCATGTATGGATGTGAGAGTTGGACTGTGAAGAAGGCTGAGCACCGAAGAATTGATGCTTTTGAACTGTGGTGTTGGAGAAGACTCTTGAGAGTCCCTTGGACTGCAAGGAGATCCAACCAGTCCATTCTGAAGGAGATCAGCCCTGAGATTTCTTTGGAAGGAATGATGCTAAAGCTGAAACTCCAGTACTTTGGCCACCTCATGCAAAGAGTTGACTCATTGGAAAAGACTCTGATGCTGGGAGGGATTGGGGGCAAGAGGAGAAGGGGACAACAGAGGATGATATGGCTGGATGGCATCACTGACTCGATGGACATGAGTCTAGGTGAACTCCGGGAGTTGGTGATGGACAGGGAGGCCTGGCGTGCTGCGATTCATGGGGTGGCAAAGAGTTGGACATGACTGAGCGACTGATCTGATCTGATCTGATCTGACGCAATAAAGTAAACCTCAACCTAATACAAAATTTATACTTCATATAAAATATACTCAGATTGAGTCATAGATCCATTAGACAATGGATCTTAATGTAAGACATAAAACTACAAGGCTTTTAGAAGAAAATGTAGAAAACCTTCATGATCTGGAGTTAGGAAAAGAGCTCATTGTTCTAACACCAAAAGTACAGTCCACAAAATTAAAAGTTGATAAACCAAATTTCATCAAAATTAAAACTTTCGCTTTTTGAAAGACACTGTTAGGAGACTGAAAAGACAAGCCACAAACTGGGAGAAAATATTTGCAAATCACTTACCTAAAAAGAACTTTTAACAACAACATACAAAGAACATCCAAAACTCAACAATCAGAAAACAACTCAATTTAAAAATGGGCCAAAGACTTGAGCAGACACTTCACCAAAGAGGATATATGGATGACAAATAAGCTCACAAAAAGATGTTTAATATAATTAGTCATTAGAGAAATGCAAATTTAAATTATAGTGAGATGCCACTGCACATCTATTAGAATGACCAAAATTAAAGTTACTGAGAATACAGAGTCCTGGCAAAGATGCTGAGCAACTGGAACTTTCATACATTGCTGATGGAAATGCAAAATAACAGAGCCCCTCTGGAAAACAGTTTTGCATTTTTTAACCATACATCTAAAGATACACATCTTACAACCCCACCATCCCACACATAGGTATTGACTTAAAAATATTAAAACATAAATGCACATAAAAACTTATACACAAATGTATATAGCAGCTCTATTCATAATCACCAATACTCGGAAATCACCCCAAAGTCCTTCAACAGCTGAATGAATAAACAAACTATTGATTTACACAACAACATGGATGAATTTCAAAGGCATTATGCTAAATAAAAGAAGCCAGTCTCAAAAAAGCCAGTTTCAAAAGGTTATATATTCTGATTTCATTTATATGACATCCCTGAAAAGACTCTGTTTATAATGATGGAAACAAATTAGTGTTTGCCAGGGCCTAGCAGTTGTGGGGAGGATGCAAGAGAATTTTTTGGAGTGATGAAGCTTCTGTATTCTGACTGTAATTACAGTTACATGAATTACATGTTTTAAAATTTGCAGAACTATACACCAAAAATAAAGTTCACTACATGTTGCTTTTAAAATAAAATAATGTTAATCAACTAATCTAGGCCACAGAAAAATATAAACTTCTTCCAATTCATTTTATGAATCCTGCATAACTTCAAGACCTGGTAAAGATGGCACAAAAAAGAACTTTCTTCTGTATATAAACATATAATTTCCAAAAATATATTATCAAAGAGAATCTAGCTTTGTAACAAATGAATATTCAAGAGCAAAACTGTTCAAGAGGGCTTATTTCAAGAATACAAAGGGAGATCATTATTGGGTAATGATCAACAGATTTGGGTTAATCAACGGAATTAATTGCACTGATTGTTAAGGAAGGAAAAGCAAATGGTCATATCAAGGATACTGCAATAGATTTTCTAAAATTCAGATGCCATTCTTACTAAAAATTTCATGTAAAATGAGAAATAGAGGATATCATTTTAAAGTAATAAAAAAAGTAATAAAGACTATTGTCAAAAGTTAACAAAACATATCATAGATAATATGTACAATACATACACATATATTCATGTTGTAGGTGATATATATCATAGGTGACATACACACATTAATTTTTTGATATGTTCATATATTTATGTGTATATATATATACACACATACATAAATATATGAACATATAATTTAAGTTTTTAGAAGTAGATAATGTTAAAATTTCCAGGGAATTAATAAATCCTAGAAAATAGTCAAAATTTTCAAATAGAATAATGGCAGAGAGACTTGCCCTGCATGATATCAGATGATTCTATTAAGCCAACAATGATTAAGTCAACATGGTATTGGGCTGGGAATAGACAAAAGATCATTGGCACAGAATAAAGAATCCAAATTTATGCCAACATATTCGAAAATTTAATGAGCCAAATATACTATCTTAACTCAATGAAAAAGGAGATTTTTTTTTGTTTTTTGAATACCAATTTTATTAAAAACTTGAGGAAGAAAATATAGCTATTTACAGGCTTCTATCTAGGTAGAAGAAAACCTTATAACCAAGATTAGACATTAGAAAACTATAAAAAATAGAAACAAAACATCCATTTCACTCCATGTGTTCAAATGTATAGAAAAAGAGAAGGAAAAAAAAGAGAGCAAAACATCTATTAAATACACAATCCATGTGGAAAAACATGTGCAATGAAGGAAATAGAGCATTTGTATCTATAACGTACTTACTGTCTTCCAAATTCCTAATATGGAAAAACAACCCAATAGAAATATGGGTAAGATAGAAAGCATAGGCAATTCAGAGAAAACAATGCCAAGAAATATATTAAAACAAACTCATGGCCCAGAAAATTCCAATTAAAATAACAAGGAGACCTTAGACAGGCAAAAATGAAAAAGTCCAATAATGCATATTGTTTCCTGGGATAAATGCTTCCCATGTGGCTGGTGAGAATACGCATAAAATATTAAAGCCTTTGGGGAAAACAACCTGGCAAATATCTATATTTAAATTAAGAATCCTCATGTATTTCAACACCACCACCCCACTCCTAGGGATCTATCCTATGTAAACGAAAGTACCATTATCTGAGTACCATTAACCACAGAAAATATGAGGAACTACAAGCAGGACTGATTGCCACAACACTGTACTATCTAAAAGCAGGAAACACGTGAATGCCCAGCCACAGAGGAACGACTGGAGCGCTTTGGTATATCCATATCACAAAGAAGCCACTAAAGAGAAATATCTGGTGATTTACAAAGTAAATTCCAGAAAAAAATATATATAATATAGTCATTCTAAAGTAAAGAGAAATACTGACCAAAAACTATGTATGTGCTATATTTATTAATGATCACATGAGCTTATGTGTTAGTATGTTGTATCATGTATTTCTCTATAATCATATAATCACATAATTACACAAGAGGACACACATATAAGGTTGATAGCTTGGGCTCTTAGAGGATGCAGGGAGTGATATCAGTAAAATCATGGTAGAGGAAGAACAGAGGGAGAGGGAAGCCAAGCCGAAAAGAAAAAATATAAAAAGCTGTTAAAAAAAAAAAAAAGGAGGAGATTCAAATGTATATGGTAATGTCACATTTATGCATTTATGTAAAATATTATATGTATATAAGCAGTAAAAAAAAATTCAATTAAAGTAAAAGAAGCAAGCAAGAAGAGGAATCGGATGCATTTAACACAGGGAACAACCACATTACCAAACAGGGATATTGCTAAAGTTTCATATCAAGTTTTTTACTTGAAACTTGGATTCCATCTCCCTAAACGTACATACGCACATATTCCCATACAATTCTGTTTTACCCTATAATGTCCCTGGACCATATAGTAGCATGAGCTCTGTAGAACCCATTCAACAGGAAATTTGAGTTCCCTCTAGGAAAGTCAGGGAAGCCTTGTCCAGTTGCAGCAGCAAGCGTGATCACAGGAAAACCCATTCCATACATTCCTGCCTCCAAAGAATCAGAAGTGAGAGCAGGGCCAGGTGTATTGCAAACTCCAGGGAAAACCATTCAGTTGTATTCTACAGGAATGCTGCCTTCTAGAGTTGTGCAGTATAGTCCTGGCTATGACTTTTCCTAGTTGCAATCTAATGATAGAAATTCTTGTGACCAGAAGTAGGGATTCCCAGAGAGATGATTGTGAAGGGACTGAGAGATAAGAAGTTTAATTGGGACAAAGGTCTAGAGCAGCAGAGTGAGATGAGATGGAGTAGGTGCAGGGGGAGAAAAGGCTAGACAAGCATGCACAAATCATGACATGACAGGTTTGGTAAATCAAGAGCCATCTCTATTGTTCTCTTTTGATGAGAACATGAAATGTAAATACCAGCATGTAGCAATAGTCTATGCCTATGTCTTCACTTCCCTCTTCCAATAACACGAGAAGACTCTACACATGGACATCACCAGATAGCCAACAATGAAATCAGATTGATTATATTCTTTGTAGCCAGAAATGGAGAAGCTCTATACAGTCAGCAAAAACAAGACTGGGAACTGACTATGGCTCAGATCATGAACTCCTTATTGCCAAATTCAGACTTAAATGGAAGAAAATGGGGAAAACCACTAGACCACTCAGGTATGACCTAAATCAAATACCTTATGATTATACAGTGGAAGTGAGAAATAGATTTAAGGGACTAGATCTGATAGACAGACTGCCAGATGAACTATGAACAGAGGTTTGTGACATTGTACAGGAGACAGGAATCAAGACCATCCCCAAGAAAAAGAAATGCAAAAAGGTAAAATGGATCTCTGAGGAGGCCTTACAAATAGCTGTGAAAAGAAGAGAGGTGAAAGGCAAAGGAGAAAAGGAAGTGAAGTGAAGTCACTCAATCATGTCCGACTCTTAGTGACCCCGTGGACTATAGCCCACCAGGCTCCTCTGTCCATGGGATTCTCCAGGCAAGAATACTGGAGTGGGTTGCCATTTCCTTCTCCAAGAGAAAAGGAAAGATATACCCATTTGAATGCAGAGTTCCAAAATATAGCAAGGAGATATAAGAAAGCCTTCCTCAGCAATCAATGCAAAGAAATAGAGGAAAACAATAGAATGAGAAAGACTAGAGATATCTTCAAGAAAATTAGAGATACCAAAGGACCATTTCATGCAAAGATGAGTGCAATAAAGGACAGAAATGGTATGGACCTAACAGAAGCAGAAGGTATTAAGAAGAGGTGGCAAGAATACACAGAAGAACTGTGCAAAAAAGATCTTCACGACCCAGATGATCAAGATGGTGTGATCACTCACCTAGAGCCAGATACCCTGGAATGTGAAGTCAAGTGGGCCTTAGGAAGCATCACTAGGAACAAAGATAGGGGAGGTGATGGAATTCCAGTTGAGCCATTTCAGATCTTCACGACCCAGATAATCACGATAGTATGATCACTCACCTAGAGCCAGACATCCTGGAATGTGAAGTCAAGTGAGCCTTAGAAAGCATCACTACAAACAAAGCTAGTGGAGGTGATGGAATTCCAGTTGAGCTACTTCAAATCCTGAAAGATGATGCTGTGAAAGTGCTGCACTCAATATGCCAGCAATATGGAAAACTCAGCAGTGGCCACAGGACTGGAAAAGGTCAGTTTTCATTCCAATCCCAAAGAAAGGCAATGCCAAAGAATGCTCAAACTACCGCACAATTGCACTCATCTCACATGCTAGTAAAGTAATGTTCAAAATTCCCCAAGCCAGGCTTCAGGAATACGTGAACTGTGAACTTCCAGATGTTCAAGCTGGTTTTAGAAAAGGCAGAGGAACCAGAGATCAAATTGCCAACATCCGCTGGATCATCAAAAAAGCAAGAGAGTTCCAGAAAAATATCTACTTCTGCTTCATTGACTATGTCAAAACTTTTGACTGTGTGGATTATAAAAAACTGTGAAAATTCTGAAAGACATGGGAATACCAGTCCACCTGACCTGCCTCTTGAGAAACCTGTATGCAGTTCAGGAAGCAACAGTTAGAACTGGACATGGAACAACAGACTGGTTCCAAATAGGAAAAGGAACACATTAAGGCTGTATATTGTCACCCTACTTATTTAACTTATATGTAGAGTAAATCATGAGAAATGCTGGGCTGACAGAAGCACAAGCTGGAATCAAGATTGCTGGGAGAAATATTAATAATCTCAGATATGCAGATGACACCATCCTTATGGCAGAAAGTGAAGAACTAAAGAGCCTCTTGATGAAAGTGAAAGAGGAGAGTGAAAAAGTTGGCTTAAAGCTCAACATTCAGAAAACTAAGATCATGGCATCCAGTCCCATTACTTCATGGAAAATAGATGGAGAAACAGTGGAAACAGTGGCTGACTTTATTTTGGGGGGCTCCAAAATCACTGCAGATGGTAATTGCCGCCATGAAATTAAAAGACACTTACTCATTTGAAGGAAAATTATGACCAACCTAACAGCATATTGAAAAGCAGAGGCATTACTTTGTCAACAAAGGTCCGTCTAGTCAAGGCTATGGTTTTTCCAGTAGTCATGTATGGATGTGAGAATTGGACTATAATCAAAGCTGAGTGCCGAAGAATTGATGCTTTTGAACTGTGGTATTGGAGAAGACTCTTGAGAGTCCCTTAAACTGCAAGGAAATCCAACCAGTCCATCCTAAAGGAGATCAGCCCTGGGTGTTCATTGGAAGGACTGATGCTGAAGCTGAAACTCCAGTACTTTGGCCACCTGATGCAAAGAGCTGACTCATTGGAAAAGACCCTGATGCTGGGAAAGATTGAGGTCAGGAAGAGAAGGGGACAATAGAGGATGAGATGGCTGAATGGCATCACTAACTCGTTGGACATGCGTTTGGGTAAACTCCAGGAGTTGGTGATTTACAGGGAGGCCTGGCGTGCTGCGGTTCATGGGGTCGCGAAGAGTTGGACATGACTGAGTGACTGAACTGAACTAACTGATGTCTTCACTTAACATTTAGTTCTCAAATTCAAAATCCTAATCTTTAACCAGACAGGTAAATATTGAGGGTGTGAGAACAAGAAAAAAATTTTAAAACTGGCTGTCACTATTTAGTCTCTATTGTAACCTAGGTTATAGTTTTAGGAGTCGTCTTTGAAGTCACTTTTATATTTTAGTATCTTATTGGATGCTTCAGGCATTCAATCAGATCCAAATATTTTCCTCTTGCAAATGGAACCATAGTCTATAATTACAGCTTACCACAAGCCACCCAATTCTCCAGTGTTTATTCGATTGTGTTGTAAAAGCAGAAGGCAATGTCTGTGGTCTGATATCAACCCTCATCCCCAATGTCTGAAAACCTCCAAACAGAGTTGGGAGCCAGGACCACACCAGAACCTTTTTTTAACATATACATTCCACCCTTCACTGTCTGCCTCGCCCTTCTCTTCCTTCTTTAACGTGAACTCTTTCACACAGACACAATGTTATATAATAAAACCTTTACTTACAGGTCTTTCAAGAGTATTCATGTTCAACATAGTTTCCACGGTGATGTCTCTCATGGAATGTAATTGCTAAGCTCTGTCTAAGCCCAGCTGACCCACACGACAAGCCTAGACTCCCATCAGTGCAGAACATCCTGTGGCCTAAGCAGGCGGTCGTGTCACCTTCAGTGAAACTGAAGACCATCAGGCTGAGCTCCTCTCGTATCAAGGGGTTTAAAGGAAGGCTCATGATTCTATGTTGACAGCAAGGTTTGCACATCAGCCAACAGTCTGACCTAAAAGAAGGAGAACTCGAGTATGAGCCAAAGGTTATTTACAGCCTTCTAGCACTCCAAAGGCAGCCTGGCAAGGACTGCTGGTAGAGTAACAGACATTTTCACTTGTTTCTGATTCTGTCCAACCAGCAGATGAGTCACATAGCTGCAGCCAGAATTACCTGATTATATTTCCCCCTTGACACAAGTTAATCAGGACAGTGACAGCAGAAGGGGCCAAGAGAGGGAATGATTCAAATATCCAATTGCCAAGGGGAGTGTGTTAAGGGATATAATGAGTGAGAGGAGTCGGTGGTTGGGTCAGCCCCTCCTCAGTCGGCGGAGAAAAACAAGTGGTTTATAGTTACAACTCCCTTTCTTTGAGCTAGCTAGGATGGTCTGGTTCCACAGTTAAGAAAATTTTGGCTAACTTCCATCTAAAAAAGAAACTCTGTCAGCACAACCAATTGATTTGGCTGTCAAAATGGAAATGTCTTGGCTGGTATGTTGGTTGAAAGTTTATTATTATGGCTTCAGAGGAGGCAGAAATGAACAAAGTTCACAAATGTTCTCCTAATATACACTGTCAGAGATCATCAGTTTTAATTCTTCTAAGAAACTTTTTTCACCCCCAGTTCTACCTATTCCTCACTAAGCAATTCTTATGAAGTCTTCTTGAAACTCTGCTTATTTTGGAAATTGTCATTGTCTAATTTAAGTTGATTATTTATATAGACGATAGACTTTAAATTTTGAAAAGTAGTGGCAGCAATTAGCCCCCACCCAGAAAACAATTAAAAGTCAAAAATACCCTGATCCCCAGAGAAGCACAAGTTACATACTGCAAGCAACTGTAATACTCTCTTACTTGGGAAATTATCAAGTGTTGCTTCATAAATGTATTTAAGAACCACAAGGGTTTTTCAGTTGGTCAGGACATTTTCCTATTTAAACATTGATTTAAAAACCTTGCCAAGTAAACCAGGAAATCGAGAGAGCAAAATTATGCAGCACATAAAGAAAGCAGCTGCATTTCTCCAACCCTAGTAATTTAACCAGTCATTTATTTAAACAAAAATGAAGAGGGGGAAAAAGAGGGAAGCAAATCTGGCAGCACTAATCTCATTTCATTACCCCGGCAAGCCAAAATATCAGTCATCAAACACATTTGATAAAAAACATTTGTCCATTGTGTTGGTGTTCTTAAAAAGTAAAACCTACACTATAGTATAGGAATTTAATATCAAATTACATTTGAAGGGCCATTTCAGTAATTAAGTGAGAAAATAATATCAAGCAGACGCCTTTCAGCTTAAAAGCATGCCCCAGGCAAAATTCCCCAGCACTGAGAAAGATCAAAACTGTCAAAAGATTTGGGAACTGCACACATATACATACACACAAAGGCCAGGGCAGAGAATGTGCTTCTTCAACTGTGAAACACAATATATAAGAAGATGCACATTACAAGACACAGATAAAGGAAGCAGGTTGTCTTCATCAAATTTAGCATACAATAAGAAAATTGAGATAGAGAGACATCTCGGTCTAAAGATTTATTGTATGACTTCCATGCTGCTTTGGGGTTGAGTATTGGCCTCATGTTTAAGATTTCAAATTACATAGATGAAATCTCTTGTGGATATTTACATTGTCTCCTATTTAAGCCCAAGTGGGAACTAGCTAAAAACTGGGCAGAAAGTGTAATTGGCATCATCATACCTCAGTTGATGTTATCCCTTCATCTATATTTTTGCAAATGACAGAGAAATGTGCACAAGTATCAGGTTTGATTCTTCAATAAACTTTTGGAACATATATGAACAGATGAGATAATGTCTTAAATTATTGCTATGTAAGTAGCTACCTATTCATCCAAAATCTGTCCAGGTTACATAGACAGGATATTTAAGACTTGAATAGGAAGCAGAAGATTAAATACAAAACTTAAATGATCCTGAAAAATGTTACAAAGAATAGAACTTTCTGGATTCTTTGTTCATCTCTTTTGGTTTCAGAGAAGGGCTACAACTAATTAACTTTCATTTTTGAGACTTCTAAAGAAATGCAAAAAGGCCACCAATTGAGAAATACTAAATGATCCCTATATTAGTTTGGTAGCATAATCATAACAAAGTGAGACAAATTGGGAGACTTAAACAACAGAAATTTGTTTAAGCCTTCTCATAAACAAAGCTTCACTTTGGAGCTTTTGTTCTGAGGTCGAAAGTTCCGAAGTGAAGGTGTCAACAGGATTACCTTTTTCTGAGAGCCTCTCTTGACTTATACAGATGGCCATCTTCTTCCAGTGTCCTTACACGACTGTTTCTCTGTGTGTACCTGTGTCTACTATCCTCTTCTTATAAAGTACCACAGTCTTCATCACAGCACTGTTTACAATAGCCAGGACATGGAAGCAACCTAGATGTTCATCAGCAGATGAATGGATAAGAAAGCTGTGGTACATATACACAATGGAGTATTACTCAGCCATTAAAAAGAATACATTTGAATCAGTTCTAACGAGGTGGATGAAACTGGAGCCTATTATACAGAGTGAAGTAAGCCAGAAAGAAAAACACCAATACAGTATACTAACGCATATATATGGAATTTAGAAAGATGGTAACAACAACCCTGTATGCGAGACAGCAAAAGAGACACAGATGTATAGAACAGTCTTTTGGACTCTGTGGGACAGGGAGGGGGGGGATGATTTGGGAGAATGGCATTGAAACATGTATAATATCATATAAGAAATGAATCACCAGTCCAGGTTCGATGCAGGATACAGGATGCTCGGGGCTGGTGCACTGGGATGACCCAGAGGGATGGTATGGGGAGGAAGGTGGGAGGGGGGTTCAGCATGCGGAACATGTGTACACCCATGGCAGATGCATGTTGATGTATGGCAAAACCAATACAACATTGTAAAGTAAAAAAATTATAATAATAAAAAAAATTACCCTGCCACAGTCACTTAAGCATTGAAACTTTGACTCAAAAAAAAAAAAACAAAACACCAGTCATATTGGATTAAGGGTCACCCATAAGAAGGCTGAGTGCTGATGAATTGATGCTTTTGAACTGTGGTGTTGGAGAAGACTCTTGAGAGTTCCTTGGACTGCAAGGAGATCCAACCAGTCCATTCTGAAGGAGATCAGCCCTGGGATTTCTTTGGAAGGAATGAAAAGCTGGAAACTCCAGTACTTTGGCCACCTCATGCAAAGAGTTGACTCACTGGAAAATACTCTGATGCTGGGAGGAATTGTGGGCAGGAGGAGAAGGGGATGACAGAGGATGAGATGAGTGGATGGCATCACTGACTTGATGGACGTGAGTCTGAGTGAACTCCGGGAGTTGGTGATGGACAGGGAGGCCTGGCGTGCTGCAATTCATGGGGTTACAAAGAGTTGGACACGACTGAGCGACTGAACTGAACTGAACTGATATGAACTCATTAATTAACTCTAAAAATCCTATCACCAAATACTCAGTCACATTCTGAGCTACTGGGGGTCAGCACTTCAACACATAAATTTAAAAGGACACAATGTATCCCATAACAATCTTCTTACTGAAAACCACTGAAAAAATGCAGAAGGAAATTTTTTTGTAAAATGCTTTCATCTATTAATGATCTGGAAAGTAAGAAATACTCAAGAGTCAAAAGGTAAGTGAAGAAAAATCTAGAGCTATAAGCCTATCACTGAAACTGGCTTCTACCAAGTTCATTTGCCTAATACAGGTGATTTTGACCTTTGGTTCTCCAGGTTTTCAGGTCACTGGGAATAGAAGATATGTCTAAGGGCTAAGGTAAGGGGTTTGATGGGAATTGTTAACTTCTTACCACTTCTAAAACTGAAACCCAACAACGAAACCTAAAATCATCTCCCAAGGGACTAGAAGAAAAATGCCTGTACCAACCAGAATTGAATAAACACCTCCCGTAACAGCTTGCTCTCATAAAATGTTCAGTATTTTTAAATGCACAAAAATAGGGATTAAAATATGATGAAGAAGCTGTTTTAAACTACCAGGATTTAAAGAAACAAAAATAACCTCTCAAAATGAAAAATATAATCATTAAAACTAAAAATACAAAGGATAAATTTAACAGAAGATCAGATGCAACTAAAGAGAGAATTTAAAAACTGGAAAATATTTCTCGAAAATGTTATCAGAATGCAATGCAGAAATAAAGAAACAGAAAATATTAAAAAAATATTTAAGAGATGGAAAATAAAAGTATAATTTATAATATATATCTAACTGGAATTTTGGCATTCAGATAGAGAAGGAAGTAAAAGCAGGGCTGAGGCAATACTTGAATGCTAAGAATATTCCAAAACTGACCAAAAAAATAACATCAATCTACAGATTTTAAAATTCCAATAAAACCCAACCAAGGTAAATAAAAATAAGTCTACACCAAACCTCATCATAGTAAATTTGTAGAATACTACCACCACAAAGCCAAAAACAAATAAGCAAAAAATATACACTTTTAAGTATGTTGACAGGAAAAAGAAATGTTTTGCCAAAGGAGTGACAACTTGATTGAAAGTTGACTTCTCAACAGCAACACTGAAGCAAAGAGATAAATGGGAAAATATTTCCAAAGTATTGAAAGAAAATAATTGTCACCTAGAATTTTATAGCATCAGGAATGGAACCTGTGACTCATTTCAACACAACACAGGAAATCTTACCTGTGGACATGGACTGGATTGAGAGATTAAATGCCTTATAAGAATGAAGTTGAAATATAGACTTTTTGAGACAAATAAAAATAGAGAGTTTTCCAAAAGCATATGCTCTTTAAAAGAAATTCTATCAGATATTCAAGTGGAAGGAAAGATATTACAAGTTGAGAGTCTGAGATGGTAGAAGGAATGAAGAGCACGGAAGGCAAAAACAAACAAAAAAAAAACGTAGAAAGAGCCAAATACATGGATAAATTCTGATCAAATGCTGACTACTTAGGGATTCCCTTGTAGCTCAGCTGGTAAAGAATCTGCCTGCAGTGCAGGAGTCCCTGGTTCAATTCCTGAGTTGGGAAGATCTGCTGGAGAAGGGATGGGCTACACACTCCAGTATTCTTGGGCTTCCCTAGTGGCTCAGCTGGTAAAGAATCTGCCCGCAGTGCGGAAGACCTGAGTTCGATCCCTGGGTTGAGAAGATCTCCTGGAGAAGGGAATACCCACTCCAGTATTCTGGCCTAGAGAATTCCGTGGACTATATAGTAGCAAAGAGTCAGACATGACTGAGAGACTTTCACTTCACTTAACACAATAATAGTAATGTGTTGTGAGCTCGACAATGAAAATTTTCTTTCTTTTTTGCTTTCAATAAACTGAGCATGGACATGCCCACTACCCCTGCTTTGTCCCTGCAGATGAATGCCAGCATAGAGGTGATGGAAAAACAAAGGAGAAGAAACCTGGATCCAATTTAGTGACTATTTAATCTATATTTAGTGACTTGTATGGTGTAGATCTCTTACTACAGACTCGTATGAGAAAAAGTGATTTCCAGTGTCTTCAAATCATTGTATTATTTTAAGTAGACTGTACCCAACCCTAAATTTAATGTTTATGTTCTAATCATTTAATTTTGATCACCCATTACTGACATATAATACTGCTTATTAATATTTTCTTCTTCCTTCCTACTTTATGGTAAGAACACTTAACATGAGAGGTATCTTCTTTAATACAACACAGTATTGTTGTAAAATGTTTCTCTATAATTTATTACAAAACTGAAACTTAAAACTCATTGAATGGCAACTCTCCATTTCCCCTTCCCCACTGCTTCTGGTAACAACCACTCTACTTTCTGCTATGATGAATCTGACTACTTTAGCTATAACTTACAAAAACAGAATCATGCAGCATCTGACCTTCAGTGACTGACATTTCATTTAGCATAATGCCCTCCATGTTTAGTCATGTTGTAGCATTCTGCAGAATTTCCTTCTCTTTTAAGGCTGAATGATATTCCATTGCATGTATGTACCACAATATATTGTAAAATATTTTATAGAAGCCAGATAATGTATATACCTAGTAGCATAAACTCATTTTTAAAAAATAAATAGGAGGTCTACAAAATGAGATAAACAAATATTTTACCATGATGAAAAATTTTCATGTAATTCTCTCAAGCATGCAATAAATATTAATAAATAAATAAGGGTTCAGATAGTTTTATCGGTAATCAATAATTTTGAACTAATAGACATATTTAGAACATTATCACCAAAAAATGGTGCAATACACATACTGTTCAAGTGTATGTAGAAAATGAATATTTTAGCACTTCCAGTTAAAATTGTTAATTTTAAAATTTCCTTTTATTTCTTTCCTTTACCTTGTCAGTGTTTATATATTTTGAAATTACGTATTGCTATATTTTACTGTTTAGCATTTTTATACTATACACATGTCCATTCCATAAAATATTCATCCCCTGGAAAAAAAACTGCCTCAAATGGGCTAATAGTCATTTCAAGTCAGCTGAATCTTTAAGTGAATTAAGTAAGATTGAACTGAGTTTCTATTATTCTTCTTTATCCTCAACAAACTGTGACTGCTTCATGATTATTGTTTATCTGTGCTGTATCTTATTTTTCCCCTTCTCTCAATCCTCATCCTCTGCCACAATAATATAGCAGCTATAGAATTTGCTTGCACTGGTATCCAATCTCTGACTTTAGCATCTTGATTGAACCATCAAGATGGTTCAATTAGTCTCTAACCATCAATTAGCCTCTCATTCATGTATCCATTTCAGCTACAGTGTCCCTTTCACAAGAGGTTCAAGAGTTCCAGTTGGCTTAGAGTCAGGGCTTAAACTTAGAATCGGGGCTTAAACTGGCAAGCCTCCATCAATTAACAAAAGAGAAATCAGGTTTTATTATTTACCTCATTACTTTTCTTAATCTAAAGATTATATTAATTATGCTTAAAACTCGTATTAAAACATTGAACCTTATATTTAAATTTTTTAAGATATGTTAAAGGTCAAAATGTTATTACAGAGCTATGTGTATAACTGGTAGTGATATAAAATGATATATGAGAAGATATCCTGGAAATTTTTGAGAAACTGGCATGACAAGTACATGCAATACCTCATTTTCTTGTCAAAGTTCTCACACTTGCTTCTATGGTCAAACTTCAACTATTGAGGCAGACTAGCTAAGATATAAGACTCTAATAATAACTTATCCATCATGATAACTGGGATTGGTTTTAGGTTTAAAGGTGAGTCACATAAGAAATATAGATATGCTGATGAGATTTCAAAGAGATTCACTGATTAAAAAGAAGGAAGTCATAGAGCATTGACATTCACCAAGTATTAACAAATTGTTATAACACAGCTATAGAGTCATCTGGTTCTACAGGAATAATTCCTTCTACAACCATAGAAAGACTTTTTTCCTTTGACAAATTCATTCAAGCTGAGAAGCAGTTTGAATTAATAGAGAATGTATTCCTCCTCCAGATCATGACTAAATATGAAAAGGAAAGTGAACATGTTGAATTTCTTATTGACTTGGTTAAAAGCTTTATGAATTTTTAAATTTCTATTAACATTTTAACTAGCATAATTAAACACTTAAAAATACATGGTCCTGTTTTAAGATAATTTTATTTTTCACTAAATATATTTAAAATAATTTATATGTTAATTATATTAATTTCATTTCTGCCCAGGAAGAATTAACTTGCTGTCCCATCACAATCATTTAGAAACACAGATAAAATATTTGAACAACTGTTTTCAGGCATAACAACAGACAACAAAGGAAACTGGTTCCTCAGTGAAGGGAAACAAGCCAAGCAGTCTCCAAGACTATCCCTGGCTTACTGCCTGGAGGAATTCTCCAGGCTGCAGTGCCCAGATGGGCAATTCAGAGCCCAGCAAGTCTTCTTGAGTTAGGAAACACAGATCAGAGTTCAGGGAAGTTTCAAGACAGAATTCTAAATAAGAAGAAGCTATACAGACAAAGAGCTCTGAAGACCTGCTGAGAGGTCCCTTCTAGTCTTTGCCTGAATACTGATCCATGCAAGTGTTGGATAAAACTTCCTGAGGCCTCAGGAAGAACCACTGGAAATTAGTAGGCTCAGCAGTTCCCACAGCTAAAACAGGGTGGAGAATAGCTGGCATCTCACTAGCCAGACAAATAGTGAATTAAAAAGCAGAGACATCACTTTACTGACAAAAGTCCATATAGTCATAGCCAATGATATGAGGGTTGAACCATAAAGAAGGCTGAGTGCCAAAGGACTGATGCTTTTGAGCTGTGGTGCTGGAAAAGATTCTTGAGAGTCCCTTGGACTGCAAGGAGATTAAACCAGTCAATCCTAAAGGAAATCAACCCCAAATGTTCATTGGAAGGACTGGTGCTGAAGCTGAAGCTCCAATACTTTGGCTACTTGATGCAAAGAACCAGCTCACTGGGAAGACCCTGATGCTGGGAAAGAGTGAAGGCCAAAGAAGGGAGTGGCAGAGGATAAGATGGTAAGATAGTAACACGAACTCAATGGACATGAATTTGAGTAAACTCTGGGAGATAGTGGAGGACAGAGGAGCCTGACATGCTACAGTCCATGGGGTTGCAAAGAGTCAGACACAACTTAGTGACTAAACAACAACACCAGTCAGAAGAGAGAGACTTCACTGTATGTGAGGCCTAAGGTAGAGTCCTGAGGAAGTTCCCTTACTATTGGGGTTATTGTCCTTTGAGTAAGGACTACGCTGGGGACTTCCCTGGTGGTCCAGTTGTTAAGAATCTGCCTTGCAATGCAGGGGACATGTGTTCAATTCCTAGTGGGGAAACTGAGATCCCACATGTCTCAGAGCAACTAAACCCACATGTGAAAACTACTGTGCCTGAGCTCTCTGGAGCTGGTGCCACAGCTAGAGAACTGATTTACCACAATGAAAGATTCTGTATGATGCAACTAAGACCTGATGCAACCAAATAAGTAAAAAAAAAAAAAAAAAAACTACTCTGTAACTATTATAAGTGATGGACAGGGAAGCCTGGTATGCTGCAGTCCATGGGGTTGCAAAGAGTCAGACACGACTGAGCGACTGAACTGAACTATTATAAAGCTTAAAAAGAAAGCTTCAAAAAGACAGAACTGATTCCAAGTTATATGCAGTCATATACCAGAACAAAGTCCAGCACTCTTGAAAGACATTCAGCAAAATTACCCATTCAACAAGGTAAATGTCACTAATGGTCATCATCCAATAAAAAGTTACTAGGATTATTGAAGTCCTTCCATATAGAAATGTGAGGCAATAGAAATGGAGCCCCCACCCACCCCTGCCTGCACTAAGAGACGTTAATCAATCATAAAATAACTTTTTAAAAATAACTAATCTTATTTAAAAAGCAAGAAAATACAACCTTTATTCAGGAGGAAAATCAATCAACAGAAATAGACCCAGAAATGATAGAAATAATGCAATCAGCAGATAAAGCCCTTAGGACCAATTTTTTTAAATCTTATAAACAAGTGCAAAGATGTCAAAATATGGGAGGGAAAAGCAATGAAATACCAGTTATTTGGAGTTTTTGATTATTGTGATTACAGTACAACTTACCAAAAATGTCCAGGATAGCCTTGTAAATTAGATATCATTATTCAATCTACTCACATTCTCCTACAAAAACATCTCTTTGATTCCCCATTACCTTCTAAATAAAATCCAAATTATAAGCCATTGTGTCTGAAAGAATGCTCTAGATCAGAAGTCATCAACCTTTTCTGTTAAGGACCAGAGAGTAGTGATTTTGGCTTTGCAAACCATATAATATCTGTTGTAACAACTCAACTCTGTTCTCACAGTGTGGAAATAAGCATAAATAATGTGTAAACAGATGGGTATGGCTAGATTTGACCATTCGGGTGCCCTTTGTTGGCCCACGTTCAAGAGTGTCCAACACAAAAGCTACTAGCCACACATGGCTATTTCAATTGAAATTCAAATTACTTAAAATTAAACTAAGCAAAATTAAAACTCCATTTCCTTAACTGACATGTGGCAAATGTGGACAGAACAGATTTAGAACATTTTCATCATCATAGAGAGTTCTATTGGACAAAGCTACTCTAGAAACTCCACGCATAAGAATTATTTGGTGTGCATTGTAAAAGCAAATTTCACCTCTCTAGACATGCTGAACTATACTCTTTCTGTCCCTGAAGGTATAATCCATATTTCTGCAGAATGAATCATTGTTGTTGTTCCATCACTAAATTGTGTTTGACTCTTTGCAACCCCATGGACTGTAGCACACCAGGGTTCCCTGGCCTTCACCATCTCCCAGAGTTTGCTCAAATTCATGTCCATTGAGTCGGTGATGCTATCTCACCATCTCATCCTCTGCCGCCCTCTTCTCCTTTTACTTGCAATCTTTCCAAGCATTACGGTCTTTTCCAATGAGTCAGCTCTTTGCATTGCGTGGTCAAAGGATTAGAGCTTCAGCGTCAGTCTTTCCAAAGAATATTCAGGATTAATTTCCTTCAGGATTGACTGGTTTGATTTCCTTGCTGTCCAAGGGACTCTCAAGACTCTTTTCAGTACAATTCAAAGGCATCGATTTTTTGGCACTCAGCCTTCTTTATGGTCCAACTCTCACATCCATAACTACTGGAAAAACAATAGCATTGATTATACAGACCTTTGTCAGCAAAGTGATGTCTTTGTTTTTTAATATGCTATCTAGGTTTGTCATAGTTTTCCTTCCAAGGAGTAAGCATCTTTTAATTTCATGGCTGCAGTCACTGTCCACAGCGATGAATCATATGTACTCAATATGGAGAACTTCCATATGAAAGGATGAAGTCCTTAACATAATCTCACTACAGACTTAAAGTTTTAAATCTAACTACTTTTGTGCCTTTTGATTATTCCTCTTGTATTCTGGCCTATTACTTTTACCAAATCAGCTATGTCACACATTACAACTGAACCACATGAATTAGCATGAATCATTATAGTAATGAGACAAATAGAAGAAAGACTTATTACTCTGAAGAAACCTGATCAATGACCTCTTACAAAATGCATGTGAAATTCTCTTCTTTTCTAAGTTAAACTAACAGAAAAAAATCTGTCTCAAGTTGAGCAAATATGGTAGACCCTGCTTTCTCCACTTAAACTCTCTCCTTCTTTGGGTGTGTCTTTTAGTAAGTGAACAAATAATCCTACTCAGTATAAATTTGAAAGGTATGTGTGTTAGTCACTCAGTCGTGTCTGACTCTTTGCAACCCCACAGACCGTAGCCCGACAGGCTCCTCTGTCCTTGGGATTCTCCAGGCAAGAATACTGGAGTGGTTTGCCATTCCTTCTCCAGAGAATCTTCCCAACCCAGGGATTGAACCCTGGTCTCCTGCATCGCAGCCAGATTCTTTACCATTTGAGCTACAGGGAAGTCCTTAATTTGAAAGGTAATATGTGCAGAGCACCTCAGATATGCAGATGACACCACCCTTATGGCAGAAAGTGAAGAGGAACTAAAAAGCCTCTTGATGAAAGTGAAAGTGGAGAGTGAAAAAGTTGGCTTAAAGCTCTACATTCAGAAAATGAAGATCATGGCATCTGGCCCCATCACTTCATGGGAAATAGATGGGGAAACAGTAGAAACAGTGTCAGACTTTATTTTTCTGGGCTCCAAAATCACTACAGATGGTGACTGCAGCCATGAAATTAAAAGACACTTACTCCTTGGAAGGAAAGTTATGACCAACCTAGATAGCATATTCAAAAGCAGAGACATTATTTTGCCAACAAAGGTTCGTCTAGTCAAGGCTATGGTTTTTCCTGTGGTCATGTATGGATGTGAGAGTTGGACTGTGAAGAAGGCTGAGCACCGAAGAATTGATGCTTTTGAACTGTGGTGTTGGAGAAGACTCTTGAGAGTCCCTTGGACTGCAAGGAGATCCAACCAGTTCATTCTGAAGGAGATCAGCCCTGGGATTTCTTTGGAAGGAATGATGCTAAAGCTGAAACTCCAGTACTTTGGCCACCTCATGCAAAGAGTTGACTCACTGGAAAAGACTGATGCTGGGAGGGATTGGGGGCAGGAGGAGAAGGGGATGACAGAGGATGAGATGGCTGGATGGCATCACTGACTCGATGGACGTGAGTCTGAGTGAACTCCAGGAGTTGGTGATGGACAGGGAGGCCTGGCGTGCTGCGATTCATGGGGTCACAAACAGTCGGACACAACTGAGTGACTGATCTGATCTGATCTGATGTGCAGAGTGTGGGATCTGCAGCCAGACTACTTGGGTTTGGATCCCAGCTGTACCATTTACCCTATGTGGACTTGAGCAAGTCCCTCAACCTCTCTGTGCCTTGATTTTCTCATTTATCAACGGTAAAAACTGTTGCAACTACTACATCGTATGAAGATGATATAAGTTAATATATGTAAGAAACTTAGAACAGTTTCTGATATATAAAAAGTGTCTTATGAGTTAGCTACTACTATTTTCATTGTATTGGCATTAAGGTAAATTTTATAACACCAATAACATCAATTACCAAATTATCTTATTACAAACTGAACACACAGGACTCATCATAAACTGGACTCTTTTAGCCTATATGCATGCCATGGATAGTAGAAATAACACTATTGTGAGAGTTCCCCATACAGGAAATACATATCAACACAAATGTAAGCAAATGTTGAAGCCTAGAAGTATTACCAAAAATAGGTATCTCTTTCATTCTTGCATTAAAGCCACTTCCTACATTTATCATGCTTCTTATAATTTTTATTTTTAACAACTTGATAATACTCTGATGGAATTTTATTAAGTTTGAATCCACATGTATGCATTTATGTGTCCACATTATTTTTGAACAGAAACTAAAGCAAAAGAAAAAGTGTGACATCTTACAAGTAAACTGGGGATGTTTATCCTTTCCACATGTTATCAGTTGTCTGTTGCCATGATAATACTACATAACAAAAACCCACAAAACCTCAGGAGTATATAAAAATAAATATTTACTTTTACTCATCAGCCTTTTAATTGCCCTGAAATTATGCTGCACTGGATAGAGCACAACTACTGGTCAGGAGTCAACTTTGGATTTCATAGGCGGCTTTGTGAACTTGGCTGGGCTCTTCCACATGTCTGGGGCTTCAATGGGACAACTGGGAATATTCAACTTTATCCTATATGTCTTATGATCCCTCAGGCTACCCAGGCACTTATCTATGATGGAGGCAGAAAAGCAAGAGACAGCAAGCTCAGTCTTGAAAACTTCTGTATTTTCTGTCGTAGCATCCCGTTTTAGCCAAGCCCAGAGTCAGTGTAGGAGGAACTACAAAGATATAGGACAAACAGCAGGATAGAGGGATGCCGTTAACTGGGGCCGTGCAGTCCTCTACCACACTTTTCATAAATCTTAGCACTTTCTTTTCTTGGACTAGACTCATTTTCATTGTTTCATAATCACTAGAGTTTTTAATTTGACAAATGTTTCTCTCTTGAAATGCAGTACCCTTGTATCATTGAGCTGCCTGTGTCTATTTTTAAATAATTTAAATTCTAGTGTCTGCTATTAATAGTAACTGAGAGATTTCTGTTTTCCTACATTCTCACTCAATTCTACATGAAGTAGATTAACCTCTGATTAAACATGCCACTTTCCAATTCTTAAATTTTCTTTCCCTAAGAAAACCTGAGAGTATCATTAACAATCCAAAATAATCAAAGATTATATGATTTTTCAGTAATTGTCAAAGTAATTAAAAGTCAATTTGGCATTTTCCTAGGGTCTAAAAGTATTTTCTAATATAATAGTGAGCTTATCTGCCACCTTCATCTTTAAAACTATACTGTAACATCTCATTAGTTTATAAATCCTTACAATGAAACAAGAATAACTCCATTTTTATTAACTATTCCTATTGGATTATATGGGCTTCCCAAGTGGTGCAGTGGTAAAGAATCTGCCTGCCGATGCAGAAAATACAAGTGACACGGATTTGATCCCAAGGTCAGGAAGATCCCCTGGAGAAGGAAATGGCAACCCACTCCAGTATTCTTGTCTGGAAAAGCCCATAGGCAGAAGAAGCCTGGCAGGCTACAGTCCATGAGGTTGCAAGCTGTAGTCATGACTGGGTGACTAAACACACACACATATGATTATACATAAAGCATTTGAGGCATGCTTTTGGCATAGATAGAAAAACCTTCAAAATTCCTTTTTTTTTTTTTATTCTAAGCAAATACCCATCAAGTATCCGTAAATACTATATTAGAGACCCTAAACACAAAAATTCATCTAAGGCAAATCATTTTTTTGTTTTCTGCATTCAAAGACTCTGAGTCTAAATGATGAATTGAGTAGAGAAAAGAGAATATTAGAAGTGATATTTATCATAATATTTTCAAATCTTTAATTATCATCACAGGGCAATTTTCTTATCTTGGAAATTTCTACCCAGGCTCAACACATTCAGTCACTCAAACCGCAGAGTGAATGATGCTGTGCCTGGGGAGATGCTGGTACAAAACAATTAACTGTGAATCAGAAGTTTCATTAGAGTGCAGCTTAAGTTCTATTCAATTCACTGAAATATGCTTCCATTATGCCTTTGTTTCTGCTCAACACGTTAACATCATACACACAAAGACTTACAAGTTTCTTTAAACTGAATGTGAATCCTCACATTCTCCCTAAAATTTCATCCTCTGTTTTCCTGATTAGGTTATACATTTTAGTTGAAAGGCCTCAGTAGTCCTCTAAAGCAGTGTCTCTCAATCTTTAACGTACATATCCATCACTTAGGGTTACATTTTACAAATGCAACTTCTGATTCAATCAGTCTGAGATAAGACATGAAATTCTGCACTTCTACAAATCTCCCAAGTGGTGTTGACTCTGCAGTTCCATGAACCCCACTCTGAGTAGCAAGTACTAGTCATAAGGGCTTTTATCCCCCTATGGAGGCATTTCTCCTTCTCCCAAGATGATTCAACCACTCTCAAACCCTTTTACTGTGTCATTTGAAGGAGTCTAAATATGAGATCTACAAATTCTCTCCATTCTAAACCCTCACTGAGTGTGTCTTTAATCTTCTTATAAAACATTTAGAATAATGCTTGATACATCTTCACTACTCTATAAATGTGAGTCTTTTGTTAACTGAAACCTGACCATTCCTTGAAGACATTGCTCTTAAGTAGAAACTTTTACTTTCATAATACATACACCTTGGTCACAAGAGATTTCGTTGTTCTTTTTGTTCCCTGTGGCCACTTTCAATTTCTGTTTTTTCATCCTCCATCAAAAACAAGTGAATAAACAAAACAAACTAACAGCAACAACAAAGACAGCTCTTTGAAGCCTGTACCATCTAACTCTACTATCCAGTACTCTGCCTTGAAGTTTCCATCAGACAACATCCTCTCATTCCCCTAGCTCTCAACCACTACATCTGGTATCACTCTCAGTCACTTTCACATCTATGTGGATGAATCAGATGATACTCTGACCTCAGTTTCTTGAGTTTTGCACTTAAAACAGTATTATCCTTCACTCCTCTTCAAGCACCCATTCCATGAACAGATCTTAGATCTTTTCATCCCCACCTTCAAAGCATCCATGTCAAACACCCGTACTATGTCCACTATAAACAGTACTACTACCTTACCTGCTCAAAAACCCTCTGGCCACAATTCTTTGACCTCACTGCAACCTCTAGTTCATTGAAACGTTGTATACATAAAATAATTGTGCATATATATATATAATATATATACACAAACACACACACATACATGTATACATATATTCAGTGATGTTTTATATATAATGAAATTATATATTTTTATATAATGAAATTTTTTTGTACTCTTGCTTCAAGTAACTCTATTTTTTAGATCTATCTGTTCCTTCTAAGTAAAACAAATAGTGATACAGAATCTATCATAGTCAAGAACAAATGTGCCCTACCTGAGGTTGAAATTTGAGCTCCATAGATGTGAATCCGATATCATTTATAAACAATTGTATCCTTAATTATGTACTTTTTAAGGGAAAGTGACCACAGATTTTAAATTCACAAATGGTTGGGAAAATTAAATAGTTTAAGAATTAGTGATCCATGCTACTTTTTCAGGCATGAAGGAACAGTATGTCCTCAGGGGAAAACAAGGTAAACATGTCAGGCAGGAAAAGCTACCTTTTCAGGAGAGTGAAGAGATGAGAGTCTCTTGAAAGCAGATGTCTTCCTAAATTTCTTTCCAATCCTAAATCTCACAGTAGGTAGGCCCACTGAATTCAATCTCTGCTGCTATGAAAAGCCTTTACCTGAGTAAATACGTGGGACCTGAAAGATGTAAGAAAAATGCAGCTTTCTTTGTTTTTTTTCTTTTTCTCCTTTGCTATCACCTCCTTTATTGTAGACATAAATGGAAGCAAACGAACTCTCTATGAAGACAGAGTATGCATGGCTTCTTTTTGAAACTTTGGTTTCTTTTAAGGATGAAATTATTTTATGGACACTGAGAATACATTAAGCACATAAAAAGCACAGCACAATTTCATGAAAATGCAGACATGTATAATTTATAAATCATCAACTTTGTGTCGTGATTCAAAATTCTCATCTTTTTATGAGCACATGTCTTGGAAAAGATCTCTGATGATAAAAACTAGAGGAATTAAAGCCCTATTTTTGGTTTACCTTGACATAATAGTTTTACTACTATGAAAAATTAAGTTCCATATTGACTGGACAGCCACTTACAGGCACCTCTTGAAATCATTTCCAAATGAATACACTTTTGTGTACAGGTAAAACAATGCCCAATATTTGCTTGCCTTCAATGGACTTTCATTTGTTTCCTCTTGTAAGGAGCAAGGGCTCTTGATTAAAAAGCACGTATCTGTTTAAATAATTCTAGCCAAATTATGCAGGACTTCATTTTATATCTAAGAGGAGTTCAACCTTAAATACTAAGAGGAAATCGTTCCTTTAAAGAGAGAGATTATTTCAAAAAACAGACATGATTATAGAATCTGTTGGAGGAGCTTCTTCTTTTATCCATGATTGGTCAATAATTTGTATTTAATGCCTCCAAAATTACTTTTTGCCTTCAGGAAAAATAGGACAGACATTCTTTTCTCAATTCTCTAATTTTGAGGTTAAAAAAATAAAACATGCAGGCTGTCATATGTGACGCACTACTGTCAAACCAAAACTTAACACAAAATGGAAATGATCATTGGTTAGCTGATACTGGGATATCATTATTTTAGGTAAAGTAAGTGTGAATTCAGGCAAGTTACAGAACAATATAAATAATATTTTTATTAAGTCCAAGATTTCAAAAACATTTGCTTCATTTAGTTTTCCAAGCAGTCATAAAAGCAATTTAGAGACTGGGCTTTAAAAGGAAAGGACGTAAGTTCAAATTCTAAAGGGTAATGGGACCAATAATTTATCTTGAACTATGAGTTCCTCCAAACTCCAAATTCATATCCAACTGCTACTCCACAACTTAACTTGGATATCTAGCAGACATCTCAGACTCAACATGTCAAAAGTCAAACAACTGGTATTTTCCCCCCAAATCTGCTCCTCCCGCAGTCTTCCCCATCTCAGTAAATAACACCTCCAGCCTTTTAGTAACTCAAGACAAAAACTGAAATAGTTAAAATTACCCTCTTTTTTCTTACATATAGGCTTTAGACAATAGACTTCATAGGCCTTACACTCAAATACACACAGAATCTGACCAATTCAATTATCTCCACCATTCCCATGGTGATTGCAGGAATCATCATCTTATGCCCAAGTTATTACAATAGGCTCTGAACTCCTTTCTCTCTGCTTCTACCTTTATTTTCTTCAGTTATTCTCCATATACCATAGCAGCCAGAGCAATCTGGTTGGCATGTATAAATTAAATCATCCAATGGCTGCTGATCACATTCACTCCCTACAATGACCTTCAAAGATCCTGCTCCCTCCCTTCCTATTGCAAAGGAAATGGGGCTCACCAAAAAGTCTACTGCTCCGCTACATTCCTCAAACTCCCTAGAATTAAGTGAGGCCAAAATATAGGACAGTTATGGTACAATACTCTACCTGCCTACTTCACTTCTGTAACAATCAAAGTGTCTATACATTCCAAATAGCACCACTATAAAATGACAAGGGATCATCAGCTTAGATCCATAAGAAATGATGTGGAGTACAGTCCTTGTCAACCCAAGATGGAAACAGCACAAAATAAACTTTCATTTCATTAATCCAATAGGATTTGAAGTTAAAGATGCTGTGGAAACTTAACCTAGTGATGATTTCATTTATTCACTTTGTGTAGCCACATCAGCCTCCATGCCATTCTCTGAATATATTGAATACTCTTCCTACTCAGGGACTGGCTAATCTATCTACTTGCAATGTTCTTTCTCTAAGTCTCAAGCTCTTTACTCAGTGAAGGATTATTCAGATTTTCCATTTCTTCTTGAGTCAGTTTCAATAGTCTGCATCTTTCTATGAATCTATCCATTTCATCTAAGTTATCTAATTTGTTGATAAAAATTGTTTCTAGTACCCCCTTAGAATCTTTGGCACTCTGTCAAACTGTACACTTGAAATGTGCATGTGCTAAGTCATTTCAGTAATGTCTGACTCTTTGTAACCCTATGAACCGTAGCCTGCCAGGCTCCTCTATCCATGGAATTCTCCAGGCAAGAATACTGGAGGGGTTGTCATGCCCTCCTCCAGGGGATCTTCCCAACCCAGGGATTAAAACCCACATCTCTTATGTCTTCTGCATTGACAGGCTGGTTCTTTACCACTAGTACACCTGCGAGGCCCACACTTGAAATAGTTAAATATAAATATCATGTCATGTAAATTTTGCCACAATTAAAAATATATATGGAGGAAATATTGCTAGTCACATAAACCTGCCAATGACCAGTTCATAGGAAGACAATCTACAAGTTCCTGGGAAGGAAGAGTATAGGGTAAGAGCTAAGGATACTACTTTAGGCCAAGGAATTCAAGAGCATCTGATAGTTCAGATAATTTCAGCTTTGATATTCCATTTGTCCATTCCAGTTTTTCATAGTTTTGAGGGTGATAACAACTGATCCAAGTTATAACTGATCCTTTATTTATTAAACTACTTACAAATCATCTAAATCCTTCCTTGGCTTAAGTCTTAAGAGAATATTGAAGCATTTTAGGCAAAAGTTTAGAAGAATCCCTCTGAACTCATCTGAATTATGTTATAAATATGTTGCCTCTATCCACAGAGTCTTTTTTCCCATAGTAATTCTAGAGCCACAGCTAATTCTCCAGCTATTTTTTAAATCATATATAGTATGTGTATTATCCATAAAATCCAGATCAGCTATCATTTGATTGTGTGAGGAGGAATTGTCTGGAACTTTTACAAGAATATTTATGCAGTACATTATGTCTGGCAGTCCATATGCAGAGTAAATCTCTAGTACATGTACAAGGAGTGAATCACAGAGAAGGAAAAAAGTGTTCTGATAATGATCCCAAAGTAGTAGAGACATGGGAAAGGCTTAGAATTGTTATAAATTCACACTACTTGAGTGGTTTCAATACTCTAAGGGGACTGATGGTCTATGATAGTAGGAATAATAACAGAACACAACCAAATCAACAAGAAACTATAGTGTTGTTCAGTTATATTTCTGGGTCATGCTCCTTGTGAATTCAGAAGGACAGGAAATGATTGGGTACTAATGTTTCCCCTAAAGTAGTGTCACTGGGCATATTTTGGAGAGCTGACCTTTTGATTCTTAACTAATAGGGCACCTTGGCTCTTCCAATGAATCTTTTCCTTTCAATGTCTTATAAGTGTCCTTATTTATGAGTTCTTAATTCTTAGATAATAAAAAACTTTTGTTCTTAATTTTATCTCAGAGGCTGTGGTTTTATCTAAAGAGGTCAAAGTTTATTTTTATTTCCATTTCCAGATTGTTTGCTTTATTGTTATCCTTCATAAGTGTCTGCCACACTTAGAGATTTTCTAAATTGGCAATTTTCAATTCCAATGTATTTTTTTTTATTATTTCAGTCTTAGTCCATTGAAGAAATGAGAGGACAAAGTTTATTTTATTTTAGCTGTACAAGATACCCTACAATTGCTTTTGAAAATTTCTTGAATTCTATTTTAAACTCACCTATTTATTTTTCTTGATTTTATTTACAATTTCTCATTTTTGACAGCGTCACTCAAGGATCATATTTTCTTTTTTTTTTATTCTTTCAAAGTCAATTTTTCAATTATACACAGTTTTATTACTCAGATCCTCTCCTGGCCTTTCCCTTCTTGCTTCTTTTAACTGCTTCCCCCTGACTGAGAAGTTAGAAATAAACTAAATAATTGGTACAAATCTACTGTTCCAAATTTGATCGTTAGAAGTGTTTTCTAAAACCCTGAATTCTGCAATAAATACTTATTTTCTGTATTTCAGATGCTTAGAATAAATCTCTCATTATAGCTTATAATGCAACTTTAAACCAATATTTAAGTTCAATGTCTATACAGCTGCTTTCTTGTTTAGCAAAGCAATTATTCCTTTCTCGAAAACCAGATAGTTATACAGCCCAGGCCCAATCACCCTCAACAAATCATACTGCTGCTCTTAGAATTTTTGAGAAGTACTAAGTTTGGGGACTGACTGATTTTCAGATGTTTAAAGGGGTTGATATCATCTATTAAAACATCAGTACTCAGGTTAGAGTGGTGTTTAGTTGTCACTCAGGTTGGGTTTAATAGAGTAAATACGTTTAGGACTGGCTGATTTTCAGAAGCAAAGGTTGGCTTTCTAAAGTATATTTACTGATCCAAGTTGTTTTTGATCAACTGAACCGGTTTAAAACTTGTCTGATCCAATGAATGATCAGTCATTTGCAAGTGCCGTGAAAACTCATTATCTTACCCACTAGAATAGAAGCACCTTGAGAGTATGCTTTCCTCACTGTTATATCCCAAAGCTGGCACAGTGCCTGCCATGTAATATTACTCAAATTTGCTGAATGAACAAATAAATGAATGAATCAAACCTAAGTTTTATCATTTACTTATTCAGTGAATTTCTGCCAATTGCATAATCTCCTATGACTTCTGTTTCCTCTGAAAGAGGGTTAATTTTATTTACTTTACAGAATTGTTGTGAGGATTAAATCAGGTTGACATTTAATACACCTGGTAAAGTGTGCCTAATTGGGCTTTCCGGATGGCTCGGACGGTTAATAATCTGCCTCCAATGGGGAAGACCCAGGTTCAATCCCTGGGTTGGGAAGATCCCTTGGAGAAGGGAATGGCAACCCTTGGACAGAATTCCATGGACAGTGGAGTCTGGCAAGCTATAGCCCATGGGGTTGCAAAGAATCGGACACGACTGAGTAACTAACGCACACACACAGGGTGCCTATTTATGTAGAAAGAATTCAATAAGCAGTGATAGTTATGTGGTAGCCTCTGTCTTTCTGGCTGCTGTTAGATAGCAGTAGGTGGTGGTGGTTTAGTCACCAAGTTGTGTCCGACTTTTGTGACCTCATGGACTGTAGCCTGCCAAGCTCTTCAGTCCATGGGATTTACCAGGAAAGAGTACTGGAGTGGGTTGCCATTTCCTTCTCCAGGGGATCTTCCTGACCCAGGAATTGAACCTGTGTCTCTGGCATTGCAGGTATATTCTTTACCAACTGAGCTACAAGGGGAGGATGAAATATATGAAATAATTTACTTCTGTCATCCTGCTTCCTAGGATCCTTACTTCATCTTGACATCCCATAACCAGAAACATGCTCCAGTCATTCTAATACCTCCTTATCCTTAAGTATTCAAAATACATCTTTTTTATGTCCCATTATCCTGGGGCCATAACTTAGCTCTTTTAAGAGCTAATAATAGCTGATAATGCTATAAATTGATTTCCTTCAGAGGGCATCTCTCCTTGCCAGAACCCAAATTAATGACTAATGATGGGAACTTAAGACACTAAGGCAGCCTAAAGAAGCTTTTCAGTGTTGTCTACCACTCCTGAATTTACCATCAGTAAGATGGGGAAGGAAGTGCTAACCCACTCCAGTATTCTTGCCTGGGAAATCCCATGGACAGAGGAGCCTGGTGGGCTACAGTCCATGGGGTCACAAGAGTCAGACATGACTGAGCGACTGAGCACACATGCAAGATGGGGATGCCCAGGATCTGTTCCAGGATGTCTGTCCCCTTTTCCACAGAGCCTCTCTCATGATGAGGAATGTAATAGGCTCTCAGGCCAATCTGGGGTTGAGAAAAAAGGCTTGTCTGTACAGAGATACATATTTGGAAGTCAAGTAAAACTAGTTCTCAAAAGTGTCCCCAACCATCAGACCAGGTGTCAATCACCTGCCTAAGAGCAACCTAAATGATGCAGAAGCCAGACTAAGTTGTTTTAAGCATCACTGAGAATTGAGATGAAACACTAAATTATTCCTTCAAGAAGTCTTTCATGATAAGATGTGATATCATGAAGGAGTAAAACAAGGGTGGCAGTGATTATTGTCACATTTGTTTTTAAAAAGAGAGTAGTTTAAATTATTATAGTGTGCATGCTTGGGTGCTAAGTTGCTTCGGTTATGTCCAAATCTTTGCAACCTTCTGGACTGTAGCCTTCCAGGCTCCTGAGTCCATGAGATTTCCCAGGCAAGAATACTGGAGTGGGTTGCCAGGCCCTCTTCCAGGGGAATCTTCCTGTCCCAGGAATTGAACCTGAGTCTCTTATGTCTCCTGCATTGGCAAGCAGGCTCTTTCCTACTTGTGCCACCTGAGAAACCTTCAAATTATTATAGACTGAGGGGAAAAAAACAAAGTCATCTAAGAGTTTCCAAAAAATGATTGAGTAAACAATTGATTAAGCAAGATCTCAAAGAGGTAAGCATACTTTATTTAATGATGGAAAAAAAATGGCAATCATAATCAGGAATCAATAGAGATAATCTGTTATATGAGCAGATTCCATAATGAATAGTTCCTTAATTTAATGCCATCTCAAAATTTTCATCCATGATATTCACAACCACTCAAAACCACTATGGATTCAAGAACACCCTCTAGTTTCTTCTCTTATGCTTCTAATAGTAATAATAAAACTGAGATTCTATAACTATGTATTATGTTAAGTGCTTTGCATTCATTGACTCATTTTTTCACCACAATAACACTATATGAAACATTATCTATAGAAGGAAATATCAAGGTTCTCAGAGGTAAATAGCTTGTTCAAGAGACACAGGTGGAAAGTGAAGTGATTGGGAATCAGTTGTAAGTATATAATCCAAAGACCCATACTCTTAAACACTTTTCTACACAGCAACAGAAATAAGTGGGGGTGAGTATCTGTCATTTATTCCTTTTTCTCATATTCTTTCCTTTCAGAAGCTCTCTCCCAGTGTATTTGATTATGGTGGGACTGACTATATGAGATGTCTTTTCTCTGCCAAAGCATCAGGCACATGGCACATGACCTAAGCTGGCCAATCAGGCCCCTTAAAGTGGGATATGACTCAAGCTGAGCCACTCTGACAGCTCTCAAGGACCACTCAGCTGGCATATGAAGGAAAACTATGTTCTTTCCCTGGAGGCTTCTAAGATAGTGGTATTGGGGTTATAAGCTTTCCATTATATAGAGAAATTCTATCTGAGATCAATCATCATAATTTACAACTCCATGCCTGAGACTATCTTCCTCAGGACTTAAAAAGCCAATCAGTTCTCTGATGTGTTGTTTTTAAGCTCCCAACACCTACAACTGAAATATCCCTAATAAAATAATGCACTGGAAAAAATAGAATACGAGGTCAAATTAAGATTCATGTTCCCATCTCCCTGAATTCCTGTATCCTTGTATAGGACAAATATATCCTTGACTGGACAAATTTCTTTGAATCTCAAAATCCTTGTCTAAAAACAGAAATAATAATATTGTATAAGAGAAAAGGCTTTTAAGGATAGTCTGTGCTCAAATTCTGACTCCAACCTTATTAGCTGTGTGACCTTGTACAATTTATTTACAACTTTTCTCCCTTTGTTCCTTCCTCCCAGCTTGCCTTCTTTCAGATTGTATTCCTAAAAGAACCTAAGGATATGTACAACAATAATTCATTTGACAAATATTCATTGAAAACTTTTTATATGCCAGAAACTGAGCTACTTTTCAGGAATTCAGAAAGAACAAAATAGACACAATCTCAGCATTCATGGGAAGAAGACAGATATTAAATAATAGTCATAGGCAGAGATGCAGTTTATCTGGCAGCTGAGGTTTTCATCCCTTTGAGCTCCTAATGAGTTGCCTTGAACTGACCCTCCCACTCACTCCCCTGCCATGATCACAACTGACTAAATTCTTCCACCCTTTCTGTGTGGGAAAGGGAAGAAACACTATCCTGGCTTCTTGGGGACCAGTTTTCTTATATTCCCTTAACTCATGCACCACATTGATCCCTAAATTGAACTGGACCACCTTATTCAGGTTTTACAACAAAATCATCTAACTCAAGCATTTGCAGGATTGATGGTCACTACCGAAGGTTTCAGATGAATCCCAAGAAGGGTCCCTTTGAATAATATACAACCTTCTTCCAGTCTCAAGTCTCCAGTGTCCCTTATTTTCCTATTTCCATTCCCTTATGGAGTAGAATTTATGGATTATAGAACTGAAAGTATGATAATTCAGCAAAAGTTCCAAATTCTTCTTCCTCTATCTCATGGGACAGATTTTCCCTTCTGCTGCAATCCTTTAAGAGGCTTGCTTCAACTCCAAATGCATATTGAAGTATTCTCCCACGTATAATTCTCTTCCTAAGGAGACTGCTGTGGCTACCTATTAAAGTAACAAGATATTTTTCCACCTTGTGACATTGTTATATATTTTTAATAGTAAGAAAAGATGAGAAAGAAAAATGGAGTAGTATAAGTGTGTAAAACCAGTAATGAGAACCAATCCAATGGATCAGAAAAGTGTTTCCTGGACTATCTGAAGAATGAATAGAAGTTAAACGTCAACGTGAGAGGAGAGCATTCTAGAGAAAGGAAGTAATATATTTAGATTTTTTTTTAGTAAAAAAGAAAGAAAATTAGGGTGAAATGTTAATAAGGATAAGAAAATAAAAATGAATCCAGCTTTGCTGTAAAGAAAACAGTCAAGAAAATACATGCAATGAAGTCCTATGTAATTGACAGAGGTGAGTTACAAGTTCTAAAATGACTTTTCTACCAACCAATACAGGGAGGAAACCATTACCAATGGTATAACTGAATTTGCATAAAACAAACACACCAAGACATATTGCTGTTAGCACGTGGCTAATGACTGATTAATAATAATGTGAAGATATACTTTGAATGCTTCCTTGTCTCTTTTCATTCAATCATCACAAGAAGTCTCTATAGTAGTTGTTACTATTACCTGATTTCAGAGGTGAGGTTTAGAAAGGCTACATGAGCTGTGCATGGTTGCTAAACTGCTAAATGACAGGGTCAAGATTCCAATGTAGGCCAGTCATCTGGCTCCAGAGGCCCTCTCTTAACCACCACATACACTGAACTTAGGTCCTCTGTGTTCTCTGCTCTCTTAGAACAATGCTGAATGACAGGACTTTAATTCACCTGCAGCTCATGAACAGTGACTCTTCCTTGACATCATTGAGTCACTGCTTGGTGTATATGAAACACTTGAAAAGTTCCCTGAATTCACAAATTTGTTTTCCATTTGGTTGAACCAGGCTCCTCTTCACTGTAGATGTGCACAGAGAATTCTGTGATGTGTTTCTCATGTTGTTTTTTCAGTTATTGAAGCCATGAGAATTTGAACTTTGATGTGTTAAATATTTATGGTTTATGTGGAGGAGTCCTGGTTCAACATATAATGTCTTTTTAGTAATGGTATTGACCATAGCAGATAATAAGTTTTTAATCACTATCATGAATAAAAATTATAAAAATGCTCAGTTTTAAGAGACTTAATAGAAAAGACAACTCAGGTTTATATGGCTAAATAAACAGAATACGGCAATTGTATTCAATTCATTCCTACTTGTATGCTACCTTTTTGAAGATTCCTGAGAAGAAATAGAAAAGTGATAAATTAAAACTTTTAAATATTTTTAAGTGGTCAGTAATGTAAGGAGCTCAACATAAATTATCATCAGCCACTTGAATATGGATTCACACACTCAGTCCTCTGACAAGGTCTATATGATATGGCATGATATGGTATGACACGGTAGATAACAATCCTAGTCATTTCAGTCATTCATACACCTTGTGGGGGGCTTTGCAAGATTAATTTAGATATAGTTACCAAAAACTATGAAAAGCAAAGGACCACAAATTCCATTTCTAAAGGCCCTGCCCTACACCCAGGGGCTTCCCCTTCTACTCTTTCTTTTTCTACTTGAAGTGCTTCTTCCTCTCATCAAGTTATTCTCCCTTTCCTGTTGTAGAGTGTCTTGTGAAGAACGCATTATAAGGCTAGATTGCCCACACACTGAATTTTTAAACCCTCTAAACAGGACATTAGTTCATAGCTTGATTGTTTTGAAATCTGATCAACATGCCGTTTCTCAATACATTAAGCAAAGCAAGCAGAATTAGTCTGCTTTATGTCAGGTGCTTAGCACAAATCCCTTAATAATGTGCTTGAGTGCAGAAGCCATTAATAAATGCATAATTCTCTAAGACAGGCTTGATTAATTAAGTCATATGTGTATCCTTCTAATTAAAAAAAGAACATTAGGCAGATGAGTGGAAATTCTGAGTACAAAATTCAAAGGCTTCCTCTGAATGCCTTTTGCCTTTCTCTTCAAGATGAAAGGAACGCTGCTGGTTATTGTAGCTGCCAACAAACGGTTATAGCGCGG
Source organism: Bos grunniens (assembly GCF_055505025.1). Classification (NCBI taxonomy): domain Eukaryota; kingdom Metazoa; phylum Chordata; class Mammalia; order Artiodactyla; family Bovidae; genus Bos; species Bos grunniens. Next base: position 55,990,776 of record NC_141172.1, read on the forward strand.
GCACAAAGCACCCAGAACTCTGTGTCTTATTAAAAACAATTTGGTATTCATCTGCCAATTTGTAACTCAGTTCTCAATCAGGGGCCTGTCTGATTAAGTCAGGCAATTCAAATTTGAGGGGGCAGCTGGTGCTCCTATGCAAATAAACAGATGAGGAAGGAACAGGACCAATGAATCAACAAGCAGATGGTAAAAAGCCAAGGCCTGCAAAGAGTACTTGAGTTTCTTTTCCTCTCTGCTTCCCATCACCCTACATCTCACAGAATTTATATTCCAAGGGATTATAAAGATCATCACTTAGGTTAATGATCAATATAGAACGGTTTCTGTTTCCCTGTTTCATGCCAATCCCTTTAGCATGAAGGATTTACAGAAAGAAAATATTGGTCAATGGATGCCATATTAAATGGTTGTCTGCTTCAATAAATTCCTCATTTTTTTCCTTAAACAATTAATCAATTAGCTACCCAATAGAACTAAGACACTCATGTGTACTCATCTTTATTTCTGGCTAAGCGTTTCCATGCAAAGCTGCATGCTCTTCAAAGGAGAAAGAAAATCTTGCTCTCAGGCTGTAAGAGGCCCAAAGAGTGGCCCATGTCCTGAACCTGCTCATTACATCCGTCCTACTTATCTTCATGACTAGGTCAGGGTACATAGTTATACCCATTCTGGATCTTTTTTCTACAACTGGTTCAGGTATTACTCATTTGTCCTTGTCTGAACTGGATCTCTTTAGGAAATGTTCACAGAGTCTATCTTTATTTCAGGACATCTCAAATTTCAGATACAACTTTTAGCAGTTGTATCATGCTGTCCAAGGTCTCAACATAAACACCTTCATTAATTATGCCATTTATCTGCCAGAATCTTTTCTTTGGCTTGTTTTCTTTATTGTGATATTAAAGAGAGCCAAATCATGTCATTTGTGGGGGCAACAGGATGAGAATAGATGCAGTGGAAAGTTGTTAAAAGATTTGAAACAAGCCTGATATTCTTCATGACACATATTTAAAATGTAACATACTAGTTCTTCCTATGACTTGTTATAAACACTGAGAGACTGCTTTTAGCACTTTGACAGCTGAGAAGACTTTCTTTAGAATATGGTAACAAATCACTGGTTTTATTGAGGAGAAAGAACTTTTCCATTTTTATAGGCAAATATTAACACAGGATCAATTCTGGACTTCAAGGACTGCTGAACTCAAAGATATATTTCTTGGTTATAATATACAAATCACAATATTTTAAAAATATTTTTATGCTAAATATTTTTGACTTGGGTTTTTGAATGCATTTCCTTTCTGCTTGGTTAAATAGAAAGTTTTTTTCATAGTCATATGATATTGTCTTGGAGTTCTGAATAGCATGATACTGACTGCTTTGGATTAGCTTTATATCAGATAGTGATTAGCCATGTTCTCTTGCATCAAGTAAGGCAAAGCCTAGGTCCATGCTTCTTTCATCATTAACTATGAAAAGACCCATGTAAGACAACCAATAGGCACATGAAAAGATATTCAACATCATTAATCATCAGTTAGTTCAGTTCAGTTCAGTCGCTCAGTCGTGTCCGACTCTTTGCGACCCCATGAACTGCAGCACACCAGGCCTCCCTGTCCATCACCAACTCCTGGAGTTCACTCAGACTTCACGTCCATCGAGTCAGTGATGCCATCCAGCCATCTCATCCTCTGTCATCCCCTTCTCCTCCTGCCCCCAATCCCTCCCAGCATCAGAGTCTTTTCCAATGAGTCAACTCTTCGAATGAGGTGGCCAAAGTACTGGAGTTTCAGCCTTAGCATCATTCCTTCCAAAGAGTAGTGCAAATCAGAACCACAGTGAAATATTACCTTACACCTGTCAGAATGGCTATCATCAAAGAGACCACAAATAACAAATGTTGGTAAGTATGTGGGGAAAAGAGAACCCTTTTGATGGGAATGTAAATTGGTGCAGCCACTGTGGAAAAGAGTTATGGAGGTTACCCAAAAGACTAAAAATAGAACTACGATGGTGGTGGTTTATGATCCAGCAATTCCACTCCTGGATATGTATCTGAAGAACATGAAAACATTAATTTGAAAAGATATATGCACCCCAATGTTCACAGCAGCATTATTTACAATAGTCAATATATGGAAGCGACCTAAGTGGCCATCAACATATGAATGAATTTTTTAAAGGGTGGTATAAAAAAAGATGTGGTATATTTATACAGTGGAATACTACTCAGTCATAGAAAGAGAATGGAAATTTGCCATTTCTAACAACATGGATGGACTTGGAGGGTATTATGTTTAGTGAGATAAGTCAGAGAAAAACAAATACTGTATGATATCACTTATATGTAGAATCTAAAAGACAGTGAATATAACAAAAAAGAACAGATATAGAGAATAAGCTAGTGGTTACTAGTAGGGAGAGGGAAGGGGGCGGGGCAACATAGAAATAGGGAAGATTAAGAGTTACAAACTACTATCTATAAAATCAATGTGCTACCAGAATATAGTATATAGCACAGGGAATACAGCCAACATTTTATAATAACTATAACTGGAGTATAACCCTTAAAACTGTGAATCACTGTGTTGTACACTTGAAACATATAATGTTGTAAATCAGCTATGTGCATGCTCAGTCATGTCCAACTCTGTGAGCCTGTGGACTGTAGCCCTCCAGGGTTTTCTGTCCATGGAATTTTCCAGACAAGAATACTGGAGTGAGTTGCCATTACCTACTCCAGGAGATTTTCCTGAAACTCAGGGATTAAACCTGAGACTCCTGTGTCTCCTACACTGGCAGGCAGATTCTTTACAATTTGAGCCACCTGGAAAGCCCCATGTCAGTTATACTTTAATTTTAAAAAAATTTAAGAAAGCAAGACTCCTGTAAGCTAATATTACTTGTGAAAATGTCATGAACAATGCTATGTAACACCTTGTTTTCCTTGAATAAAAAAAATCACTAAAGACCAAGGATACAAATCCAACTTATAGAAATCTGTGGCCAATGTACACTCTTAAGTGTTAAAAAACATGTTAGGAAAGTCCACAAATACAGTCATTATGCACATACATAGCAACATTCCAGGCAGATTCCTTACCATCTGAGCCACCAGGGAAGCCCTACTTTGTCACTTTTGTGACTGGAGACAGTTGGGTTTTTTTTATTTTATCATGCTAATACAGCACTTCTTTAATATTTAGCTTGGTGTATTTAACTAGCTGGAGAAGGAAATGGCAACCCACTTCAGTATTCTCACTTGGAGAATTCCATGGACAGAAGAGTCTGGCAGGCTACAGTCCATGGGACTGCAGAAAGTCAGACATGATTGAGCCACTGAGCATGATCTTTAATTAGGTTTGAAAATTTGTCAACTATCATCTATTCAAACACTGCTTTGTCCAGTTTCTCCTTTTCTTTAAGACTCTGATTATAAATATATTAGATCTATTTTCTATGTTTCTGGCTGCTTTATGTATTTTCCATGTTTTGTCACTCCTTACCTCCTTCTGGATACTTTCTTCTGATCCACTTTCCAGTTTATGAATTTTCTGTTCATCTGAGTCTAGTATGTTTAGTACCCCCATCCACTGAATCCATAAATTTAACTTTATAACTTTAAGTTCCAGAATTTCCATACAGTTTTTTCAGTTTCCTTCTTTCTGCAAAAATTCTGTCTTGTTTTGTATCTTCTTAAACATAGTAAGAATTGCTGTTGCTGTTGTTTAGTTGCTAAGTCATGTGCAACTCTTTTGCAACCTCATGGACTGTAGCCCACCAGACTCCTTCTGTCCATGGGATTTCCCAGGCAAGAATACTGAAGTGGATTGCCATTTCCTTCTCCAGGGGGTCTTTCCAATCCAGGGATAAACTCACATCTCCTGTACTGGGGAGGGGAGAGGTTTCTTTACCACTGATCCACCAGGAAAGCCCTTCATAACAACAGTTGAACTATTATCCAGTATCTAGAGCCTTGGTGGATTCATTTACATGGTCTGCTTTTTTCTGCCATGTTTTATTGTTTTTTTGTCATTTTAAGTATCTAGTTACTTTTTACTGTTTGCCAAACACTGGATTTGCAAAATTGTTTTTAGAAATAATTTTAAGTATAGAATATGTTATCTTTCTCCAGAAAGGATTTAAAATCAACTTTGGTGTGCGGCAAGGGGAACCATCAACATGGGTTCACTTCATTTTAATTTGAGAAATTGAAATGATGTACAGCTGAGCTGCAGATTTAAAAAGACATGAGTTTTCCCAGTTTCCATTATTCTTAGGATTTGTCTATTTAAATTCCTAATCCAAAATATTAAGAGTTCACCTGTGTCCCACCTCACCACTGGTGACTGAGGACTCCAGTTTCTGCCCCTGTCATTTGACACTGTCAAAACAACGTCAAGTCTCTCTGCTACACCCTGAAGAATAAGCAAGTTGCCCTAGGAGTAGAGCAGTCACAAATTCTTCCTGGGCTTCTGAACTCTATATCCTAGCGCAGTATATTCTTTGCTCTTTCACGGTTTTGTTTTTCCCTTTGCCTACAAGCAGACTTTTTGAAAAAATCTTCTGTCCAATTTTTCCAGTTGTCCTAGTTGGAAGAACTGACGCACTGATTTAGCTTTGTCCTAACGCTTGCATTTGTGACTTCCTTCTCTTTGTGTCACTGACTCAACAAGCCTGACATGACAGACTCAGTTAAAAACTGATGCTATTACAGGTTCTTTTCCCCACAAACCATTACATCACACACACACACATACATGCACACACCCTGACAAGCCACATTATACCGACTTGCCGTCTAAAAAAAAAAGTGGTAGTACCAATACAATTTGAAATTTGAAGTTTTGGATAAAATAAACAGTGCCTAGCCTACACTCACAACTTTAAATGAATCTAGGTCCTCATGGAAATACATACTGGAACATAGGAAAAGCAGCCGAGGCATTGGCCTTATCTCCAAAACTCATCCAGACAATCAATATATGTCTATTCTCTCACCTTACCTTTTTCTCATGCCATCTCTACCTTCAACTTCACGCATTTATGTCTGTTTCTTGCCTCCCATTTCTTAACCAATCCCCTTGATTGAGAACTTGCTTGAACCCACTTTCACAACAGCACCGTTGCCAGTATAAAACCTCTGGCATTTTGTCCGACTGCATGGTCTTGAATAAGAATTACTTCACAGGTAAAACTCTACCTGGCTCCATTAGACAGGCTTATGAAGTCATTGATTCCCATACAATGTTGCTCAAGGGACAGGAGATAAACATTTCTATACAATTTCCAAATTATTTAGTGTTCAAACAATGCAATGTTTAAACTCAAAATTACCATTTGCTTCAAATTATCTAAGATGTTTTAAACACTTTTATCCACATGATCTTAGAGATTAATAAAAGAATCCAAAAATATAGATAGCAGAGCGAATTGAGGAAGAACTTAAGTCAAATAAAATTACAAATCCTTCAGATCTTGAGAGACAGAGAAAGAAAAAATTTTGGTTGATTCCATGAAAAAGGAGTCAGAAAATATTTCCATATCCAGCACAGACAGGATATATTTTCTCAGTAGTATATAATTTTGATCTTTAAGATATGTGATTAAAGCTAGAGATATTGGTTTAAAAAAAAAAAAACCACAGGTGCCCTAAACTTACTTCAGGCTTTTGTTTGCTTTCCCATAATTCAGTTTGGAAACAAAGCAATTTAAAAAAAAGAAATGGAGCAAGCAATAACAATGAATAGCCGTCACTTTCTCTCTCAGTAGTTTGAGTGCCAAGGTTCCTCCCTTAAGGAAATCTGAGTTACAAATTTCTAAAAATAGAGGTTTCTAATGGAGACAGCAACAGGGCAAAAGGCACCACTATAATTTGATAAGGACTCATTTAGTCAAGCCTATCATTTTAAATAGAATAAAATGTTTTAAACATATTTGTTTAGAAATGATTTATTTAGACTACCACTGACGCCAGGAAGATTAAAGATAGCAGGGCTAGTTGTTTAGTTCAAGATCTCTCAAAAAAGAGGTGATAGATTTCTGATATAGATCTTACAATTGCTGCTGACGGAAGAATTAGATCCATATCATAATTCAATTGCTTTATCAGCCCGCCAGTAACTTCCCAGTTGCCTAAATGTCTTCATGGTGACTTCATTGTCGCTAAAGATGCAACAATTATGTAGATAAATTCCAGGACCACCCCTCTGAGAAATTTCCCCTCTCCCTGCATTTTTGAAAGTTCTGGTAATTTATAACCTCATATTAATGTCAGGGTTCTCTGAAGAGCAATTATATAAATATTTTTAATTGCACTGTCCTCTTAAGCACACAAACCACAATTTGTCTTAAGTAGGTCAAGGTTGCTGGTTATCTCCACCAAAGTTTTAACATGATGTGGCAATCTTAAAGTTCTTCAGTTAAAACATTTGAGCAAGTTTAGGAGTTTCAAAAGGTCTCCTGCTGTTCCCATGAAATACAGAGTGTACTCATCTCTCATAGGCATTTTGTTTTTGCTGTTGCCTGTGTTGGCTAACTCCATGGAATAATTTGCAAATTATATCAAAGGTATGAATTTAATTGTACAGGGAAACAATAGCCTGAGTGCTTATCCTTGCTTTATATATTCATACTTCCCATACAAGGAAACCTGGGATGATAGTCTAAATTAAGTGAAATCCTCTGCTCTGTGTGAATCAGTTCAGTTCAGTTCAGTCGCTCAGTTGTGTCCGACTCTTTGCGACCCCATGAATCGCAGCACACCGGGCCTCCCTGTCCATCACCAACTCCTGGAGTTCACTCAGACTCACGTCCATCGAGTCAGCGATGCCATCCAGCCGTCTCATCCTCTGTCATCCCCTTCTCCTCCTGCCCCCAATCCCTCCCAGCATCAGAGTCTTTTCTGTGTGAATAAGTACCTTCATTTTCCTCTTTCAAAAAAAAAAAAAAAGGTCTGTTTCAATGCTTAGCCCTCATGAAAGAGGGCAAGAAATAGACAAAGGGTAAACTAAAAGGTGCCATGCCTAGGACAATATCCTGAATAGTATATAAGGAGTATAAAGAAGACTATCAGGACATGTACGTAGAAGTATAGAGTCCATTGCTCTAGTAAAGCAGGGAAATTTTTAAGGTAGTAGGAGACCTTTTTAACACCTTCCTTTTCAAAAAAGCTGGGATGTGTGTAAATTCTCTTCTATTGCCACTGAAGAAAAGAGAGAACATAAGAGGAGATACCATTAATTAACTAATAATTTCAAAGCTTAGGTTGGAGAGCAGATTTCACCAACTATATTAGCATTGTACTGGTCTGTTTAAAAACCGGGCTAAAGATAGCCAGGGCTATCAAAATATTATTAAAACTGTATTTGATCTATGAACTTTGAGCAATTATAGATATAGAGGCAGAGAATATGTGTTAATTAACATAAAACCTCTGATTCAAAGTCATGTTCACTCCAACAGAGGCTGTCATAGAATAAGTCTCACACATCACATCAGATCAGCCGATAATATAGGAGAAAAGGAAATAGGAATCTGAGAACGATTATGACAGAGACATTCCCTTATCACTAACTAGCTAATAATCTTATAAATTATCTAGGGAAACAGGAGTGATGTTTTGCAGTGTATCCAAATACTATATATATATATATATATATATATATATATATATATATACACCCAGAGAATTTGTCAACAATACCCTTTATATAGTTATATTAAATACAAATAAATATATATATATATTTCCCTCTTAAGCTAACAATGCATTAAATTCACACAGCACATGTTATTATTTAAATTATATCATTCTCTTTAAAATGCTTTCATTGTCTACATAAAGCCTCATATCAGAAGAAGCTGGCCAAGTCTTTTTAAATATGACCATTTTGGATATTCTCATTTGTCACTCTGATCCACTCTTCATTTACCCCCACCCTGCTTTCTGGCCTAGGAACCTGACTTCCATGGAGAGTAACACCATGATCTCTTGTCCTCTAGCTTCCAATTAGGTTCACTAGATGGGAAGTAACAGCATAGAGGGTGAGAGGAAAGAGGTTTGGGGGTATTTATTCCACCAGCCGCTTCCATGCCAGGCCTTGGGTTGGCATTAGCTTGGGTCCACTGCTGACGGTGATAATTCACGCTAATTCTAGTTGGGCACTGCTCTTCTGCAGCTGTAGGAGACTGGGTACCACGTTCTTCGTTTCCCCTTCTGGCCTGCATTTGTAAGGGCTCTCTGATCTTGCTACCTTGGGGTGTGTCACCATTGCTTGCTGGCTCCCTGAACCCTGCCTGTGTGTCCACAAAGTCCTTTCATCGATCTTTCCTTGTCTTACCCGTTTGAGTGTGACATAACCTGACTGATGTATTAAGTGAATGAAACCAACTCAGAAAATATCATCTTCACTTAATGTGCTCTAATCTGAAAATACATCACATCAGCAGCATGTCCAGTTTCAACTAAACCAGCTGTGTCGACTCTTTATAAAATATGGTAACAGTGGGATTTTTTGAGGTATAACTGATGTATAACAGTATATTAGTTTCAGGTATATAATCTAATGATTCAATATCTGTGTACACTGCAAAATGATCACCATAATAAGTCCAGTTAACATTCATCACCACATGTGGTTACAAAAATTTTTTCTTGTGATGAGAACTTTCAAGATCTACTTTCTTAGCAGCTTTCCAATAGGTAATGTAGTAGTATTAATTACAGTCACCGTGCTGTGCATTACGTCCCCATGACATTTATAACTGGAAGTTTGTACCTTTGACACCCTTCACCCATTTCATTCCGCCCCCCCACTGCCCCACCCCCACCTCTGGCAACCACAAGACAGTGTTTTCTGCTCCAACTCTTTAAACATGGCCTCACACAGTATTTCCTATTTCTGATTTATACATTTTTTCATACAAAAGTTTTACAAAAATACAAGCAAAATAATAAGTCTGCAATTAAAGGCCAGTCTTTTTTCCCATAGCTAAATAACACATAAACAAGAGGGATGGAACACATAAAGCTGAAAAAACTTGGCTTTCAAATACTTTAGGGACAGAGTAATGAGATGGTCTTTCCACAGATGTCTAGCCTTTGCCATATATTGAGATCGTGCCTGATTCATCTCCTTCTGCACCCCTGGTAAGTATTTCTTCTTTATATGAAAAGGCCAAACCAACCTTCTGTAAAAATATTTTGAATGTTTCTCATACAAAAGCCCAAAGAATACCTCCAGAGGAACTGAAACAAAATACAACAAAAGGGGGGAAACACAATGATAAAGGCGAGAAAGTACCTTCAACAAAGCAAGAGACTTCCCAAAAGGGGAAATAAGGGCTGATACAGTCAAACTCCCTTTATCTATATCCTAACAAATAACTCCTCCTGTGCCTTAAATATTTAATGTGAAATCTGTGGATTTATACAGCTTACAAAATGCCAGGGGCTTATTATCTTTACAGTTGGCATGACAGGAATATTCATATTGCTCAATTCTGCAGCCTAAGACAACAGGAATTCCTCCAGGTGCTAATGGCAGATAACTTTCACGTGGCTTCAATAATCCACTAATTATGGAACCCCTCAGGTAGAACAATGTCATTAATCTGATTAAATTATTTATATTGCTGGAAAACTAAATCTTATTAGGTCTTCAGTGTTTTATTTGGTTCTTCGGTATGGATATGCAAAGTGGCAAAACCATCTCTTTTCCACTGCATTTCCAGCTGAAGGAAAAGATCAACTGAGAAAGAAAGAACCCCATGTTTAGTGCTCTGCTGCAAGATCACTAACCAGGAGCAAGGGTCTACCTCTCTCCCGGGCACCCTGAAGTCCAGAATTTTCGAAGTCCCTTTCTCAACTCCATTCCTGCTGTTGAGGTCTTCTTCCCATGTTTCAGCAAGAGGACCATAAGCCATGACAGGATTAAGGAGTCACTTACTGTCTAACAGTACCTTAGGTACTGTCCAAATTAAAGTGAAGAGGTTTTATTTCTCCTGAAAAGATTGTGAAATCCCTTTTGCTAAACGGACTACTGAGTTACACTGAACAGACACCCGCTTTGGGGTTTTTGACAACATATAGCCCATTTTCATATCTGTGCTAGTCTATCAGACATTTAGTTAGAGCATTAAAGAAGCCTGGAGATTCGATTAAATCCTGCTGAATTTGATAGGCTACTCAAAACACGTACCATTTATCCAAGCGCTCTGTGTGAGTACTAATTTGTAAACTACTTTATAACCCATATTTTAAGATATCATGGCTGATTCATCTGTCATTTTCATTTTATAGAAAGAGATACTAATTCTAGACATACTTTCATCAGAAAAGAAACACAAGACCTATAAGGAAAAGTGCATGTTTTACAAAATGGAAATAAAAATACAGTGTCGTAGGTTTTATATTTGATCAAATCATTTGAGCTTTCACTTTATTGAAACTTTCCTGAGTCTAACTGTCCCTCATCTACTCGTATTTCCATTAAGTTTCTCACTTCCCAAATATTCTTCCTTCTTTCAAGGCTTCCAAAACATGAGAAGCTGTGATAAGCCCTTCTTGTATAACCCAGGACTTTCTTTTAATAGATATGTGGTCAAGACATGTAGCCAGCTCCCTGCTAAATTTAAATCATACGATACTAGGAACAGAATTCATAACCTTGTGTTACTAAAACACCATCCTCTAATAGAATTCACAGGATTTCAAACAACTCTATTTTCTTCTTGGGCCAAAAGCTAGAAGGCAACAGGGAAATAAGCCTATGCTCATCTCCAGCCGCAACCAACCATGATAACTTGGAGGTAGTAAGAGCCAACATCTATCCCACCTGCATGAGTTTTGCAATTATATTCTTGGAAACAGGCATTTGGGTCAAATGTGTCCCAAGAGGCTTCAAGCCACATACAGTAAATCTTAGAGCAGTAGACTGGACGTCTGTCTGTCCCAGGATTTCCTTAGAAGTGACTGTATATGTGTACCTGAGCCAGAAAGATTCTTCTCTAAAAACGAAGGACTGGGTCTGCCACTACAGGAGGTGTTGCAGGCACACAGACCTCAGCTGTCAGCCCCCTACAAGGACTGCCTCTGCTGAAGAGACCTTCCACACTCAAGACCATCTCCTCTTTCAGGGTGCGCCACATCTAGGGAAAAACTGCTGTGGTGGTTGTAAAGGCCCTGCCTGTTGCCCAAATTCAGAGATCCCATGGGTTGGCTGAGGTTTCCATTGAGAATGCTCTGCTGTTCAGTTTCTCCCTCTGTCCAATCCTGCTTCCTCCTCTCACTTTCACAGCTTCTGATACCTAAAGCATTCCATAAGAAACCTCATTTGTTCTTATTTCTACTGAGTCTGCTTCCCAGGCAGCTCAGTCTTGCTCATGTTCAGTCACTATACTTCTTAACAATTCTCTGGGTCAAGGAGCATGCCCACCTCTTCTGGTTCTTTGGGGTTGAGTCAGGATTTCTAGGACTAAATTTGCCCAGACTAGTATAATAAAATATAAGGAAAAAATGAGTCTATATGAAGGCAAGAAAAGAAGAACTGAAACAGTAGCATACAAATGGGCACTAAGTGTATTATTTTCTTACAAGATGGACTTCTTTGGGGATAAATAAAATAAGAATGTCAAGGGTGCTTAACCTGAGATTAACTGGAAGGTGAACACAGGGCACAACTTGGTGCTCAAAAGACCACTCTGTTTCCACTTCAGTCCTGGAGATAGAGGTGTTGTCAAGTACACACAGCACTTCATATGTGTAGTACCAATCCCCTTAACAGCTAGGATGGGCCAAGCTGAAATTCAAAACAAGAACTTTGTGGTGCACCCCACTCCTGGAGACTCTCACTGGTACCCTGGAGTATGGAAATAGGAATGTCTGTATTGTGAGGCACCCAGAGAATTCCTCAACCATATCATTTACAACTGCTCTCCAATACGAAGTATTCTAGGTCAGGTTTCCTAGAAGCAGAGTTTGAGACAGGGATCATTGTGAAAGTGATATATGGAGGGCATGCTTGCAGGTAAAATCTGTAAGGGAGGAACGGAAGAATGGGACAGGAGAAGAAGCTGAGATGCAGGTTCTGCTGAAGTCTAGCCTTTGTCAGGGAACTTCAGAGCATGATAGTACCACAGAGGTGTCTCACCTTGAGCAAGGAGCCCAGGCTTTTCCACCGTCATATCTGCAGTCATTGACTGTGGGCTGCCCTCAGATAGGGACGGGGTGGCAGGAAGTATACCTCCCTGCTGCTGCTGCTGCTAAGTCGCTTCAGTCATGTCTGACTCTGTGTGACCCCATAGACGGCAGAACACCAGGCTCTCCTGTCCCTGGGATTCTCCAGGCAAGAATACTGGAGTGGGTTGCCATTTCCTTCTCCAATGCATGAAAGTGAAAAGTGAAAGTGAAGTCGCTCAGTCATGTCAGTATACCTCCCAAGCACTTCTAAATGAAATAGCTTCCCAGGCCAAGAGCAGCCCACTCTCACAGCAGTGACAGACAGACGCACTGGCCCTAGAAAGGGATGGGACCAACAATGTCTACAATATAAAGCAACTACCATCCATGCACAAGGCGCTGTGCAGGTGAGAAATACAAATGTAAGACTAGGCCCAACAAGCATTGCCTTGGTGTCCTCACATGTCCCCACACCCAGTCCAGGTTAGCCACAGGAGTTTCACCCCATCATTGGATTTCCCTTGAGAATAATCTCTGTTCCTGCTGGAAGGATCCTTGAAGGGATTTCTGCAGGCTATAATAGAGGAGGATTCAGATGGGAAAATGAAAAGAGAGAAACATTTCCTACTTGGCTCTTGGATCACACTAGATGTTGCACGGAGATCTGACCAGAAGTAAGAGTGAAATACAGGAGGCCTGTAGGAGATGATTCTGTAGCCTAGCAGGAGATAGTGGTAGTCCAGTTAGGCTTCTGGCTGTAGCAATGGGCAGAAGTGGAGAGAGGATATATTTCAGAAGTGCTGACAAATATTTGATATATTGATTACAGTTTGGATGTGGGGATTGCTAAAAAAGAAAGAAGAGTCAATAATGACATCTGGGTTTCTACCTTATGCAACAGAAAGAGAGTGATGCCATTATTTGTGAAGACTGGTGAGTGAGAAGGAAAAATTGGGGGATAGAATCAACAATTTATTCTTGACAAATTAAATTGCAAAAGAGAAATCCAAGAATATATGTCTAATAAGCACTGAAATATATACATCTAGAGATCAGTGGAACGATCTTGTCCATTGATCATCATCATCATCATGAAGCAAGGCACTTAACCCTTTGGAGACTCAGTTTCTTCATAAACAAAGTGGGGATAATAATATCTACCTTCCTGATTCATAGAATTGTGAGGATCAAAATGAAATACTATATGGATAAGCACTTTGCAGACATCCACATGAGTGTATGAATATGCGTATATGGATAATATATGGCATTTCAATGAAAAGCAATCCTTTACACAAGTTCCTACCAGCAATACTCACACGTGGTTGTCATGGATATAGTGACTGATCTATGTTAATTCAATGAGAATTCTTCCTTTGTGAGTCTATAACATGTAACTGGCTCTAGATTAGCATTTCCACATGTCTGTTCCCACCAGACACTTGGTATTTTTGAGGAGACTTAAGAAATAGACATATAAGTGGTGCTGAGAATTGAGAGAGAGTAACCAAAATAATTGCCAAACAAAGCTCACCAGTGTATGTCAAATAACAGTAAATATTAAGTAGTCAAAAACTAGAACTTTCCTCAATAGATAACAAGAGTCTATAGAAAAATACTCTTTCTTAGCCTTTACTTCACTTTCCTTATCACACTAATCCAAAGAATCATACTTTCCAAGCAGAAACAATAAGCATTTTCCTGTTAGAATTTCCTGCAGATATAATGAACACTCCTTTGGCCTCTGAAGAACATCATTCCAGTAAGATGCAAAGTGAGTGTGGAAGTTCCAGTAACTTCTGTGGGGTTAACCCTATTTATACAGGGCTCTGTCTCTGAACAGACCTTCTGGAGTCATAACCAGGCTAATTAATCCTCTCCATGGAATCACTCTGGCAGACAGAGTCTGGTGCCAATGCTAAAAAAAATATAAACACAGACAAGAAAGGTACTGTAGTTGTACCACCAAATACCCTATACTGACAGCCAGATAAGTAATCAATGATAATGAACCAAAACTTCTGGAAATCTGTCACAGCAGCAGGAAATGTTTATCTCAATGACCAGTCTGCAATAGACTTGGTCAATTGGGGTCCTTTTTAAAACCAGTTAAAAGATAAAATGTATGATTGCAGCTCTTGTTGGTAGTAACAGACATTTTCAGTAACTTACTAATCTTTATCTTTGCTGTATGCTTTGAGGATACCTTTCAGAACATAAAATCAAAATATTAGAAATAAAATTATTGTATTTATTAAATTAAACTTTAATTTTTTTTTTTTTTTTGCTGTTTAATTGATTCCATTCTTTACTTACAGATGGTCAGGACTAAGATCTTACCTAAATACTAAGTGCTAGAATTTATTATTGTGAAAACTTTCTAGTGTCTTTGAAAATGTTAAGCTTGTGTGACTAGAATTTGAGATAGACAAGTAGAAGACCTTCTGAACTTGGGGTGATGTGAGTAGGAAAGATGAATCTCTGGGTGGGAAGTGGTGTCCCTGCAATTTTCTTCTTAGATGTATAGGCAGTTAGGGCAAGAGAGGGTCTGCTTTGATCATTTTCCTTACTTTAGTGATGTCCAGAATGATGTACACAAAATGTTTTATTTACATTTATTTTTATTTACTCCTTTTTACTACTGTATATATTTAATGATGAGTATAGTACATTAAAGATCTAATTTAGGTATAAAATATATTTATATAAACACATATAACTATATATACATAGCATATTTACATACTTAGATGTTTTCATGATAACGATGAATCATTATGAATATTGGGAGACCCCTGCTCAGAGTCTCAGGTTATGATCAGTCATGTTTTAAATACCTGTATAAACTGACTTGCCCTAAAACACTTTTCATATGTATCATAACCATTGCAAAGGCTCTAATTCAGGACCAAATCATACCTTTCTGCAAATTCAAAAAATGAGCCCTTCTTCCAGGTGGACTTGCTTGAAAATTACATTCTTGAGAACTGAATGGGGGTTGGACTGCAGCCCCCCTCACCCCTCAGCAGATACCCTCATGCACTGAAGAAACTGCCTAAACGTCCAAACGCGTGGGCCCTGCACGTTCCACTTTCAGAGACTGTGCTCAGAGCCATCACGCCCCCTGCCTCCATCTGCTAAACTTCTAGTCAGTAGCCCCAGCAGCCTCACAAGACAGCAATCCTTTTGTGAATTTATTTGATCACAATCCAAAGTCTGATTCTCAGTGTCACAGCCTCAGAAAGGAGATTTTTGTCAGCAATGGAGACCGATCCGTTTGCTTTGACTGGAGTCACTAAGTTATTGAATTTATTATTTTGTCTCAAGAAATATGTGTCATGAAAATCAGAATCCTCTATAAAAGCACAATAAGCTCATCTCCTTATTATAAGCAAAATTATATGAGAAGGAAAGTTCTAATCAGAAAGAAGGTACCCATCAAATGAATCAAAAGGAAATGGTATCAAGTCAAGACAGCAGATGTCCACAGCTAAGAATAGAGGTGAAAAATGAAGTGAAAGTGTTAGTCGCTCAGTCATGTCCGATTCTTTGCGACCCCATGGACTGTAGCCTGCCAGGCTTCTCTGTCCATGGAATTCTCCAGGCAAGAATACTGGAGTGGGTTGCCATTCCCTTCTCCAGGGGATTTTCCTGACCAGATCTTCTGCATTGCAGGCAGATTCTTTACCTTCTGAGCCACCAGGGTAATTCCCAATGGTAGAGGTGGTTGTACCGATTAGTACCCAAAGTGTTCTAGCTACAACTATTTGGATCCCTCTCCTTATTAGATGTAATCTTGACAAGAGCTTAGGTGATTCGACCAGCATACTGAACTAAATAGCCACTGACTAGAACGTTCTCCCACACAGGGCTTTTAGAAAGGTACAGTTACGTGTGTCTCACTGATTCTCCTTGGTTCATCCTTGGATGAAAAAACATGCCCTCTTTCTGACTGGCATGCTAGTTTTCTTTACATATATTATGACATTAAATTTGGCTTCAATTAGTCCTGGAGGGAAAGCTGTCTCTTTTAGGCTCCTGTAAATCACTGCTACTGGCCTGCATGCAAGTTTAATTTTCTGAGGTAAGTCCATTTTTTTGCAACTTCTTTGGGATGCCAAACCATATCTCCAAGTGTTGAAACATGTTGCTCACACTGCCTCCAGGACTGCCATTACCTTTCACAGACAATGGTCAGATTCTCAGAATTCAGATAGCCATCTCCACACCTGTAGATTCCCTGGTCAACTCATGCTGGTCATGTGACAGCGTCAAGAGGTAACTAAACGTAACTAGGACACTTCTATACTATAACCTCTCATAACCAAGAATGTCTGCATGGCAAACACTTCTTTCTGATAAATTTATTATTATAACTTTGGCAGCTAATAGTGATGTAACAAGGGGAAAGCCGTGTGTTTAGACTGTACTGAAAATAAACTCCACCAGGGGAAAAATGTGCCCATTCATGAAGATGTTTACACTAATAGGGCCCAGCAGAGGAAAAGTATTTATTTAAAGCCAAAACATTTCTCTGAATGATGTTTGACCTCCGTTTTGTGTCAGAGTTTAGTAGAAGAATGTTTCCCTATATTTTCACATTAATATATGCTACACTGAGAGAAAATAAATAAGTAAAAATAAGTCAGGGAATTCAGTGAACTAATGTGAATTAGTTATTCATGTTTTAAAGTTGGCAACAAAAAATAATTGCCAGAAAGTACAGGGGCTCATAGATCCCCAAGGTCAGCTGTTTTCTGTAAACAGAGTTTCTAGACGGTTAATAACATGTCCTTGAACCAGAGTCTTGGGCCATTGCTCTGGTTTCCCATTAGATCTCCTGCAAGTGCATAAAATGTCTCTTCTCATTTTAGTGAGTGCGAATTGGCTGCCTATTCTTTATAATGATCGTTTTTTACCTTTGAACAAATTGTTAAATTTGTTATTGATCATGCATGAAAATAACTATCTGGCCTGAAACCTGGAAAAATTTATCAGACTTTACTAGTCGATTCTATTTTTGAAGGTAAAATACCATCTATTACTTAGAGCTGTACTAAACTATTTATTCACACCTCTTCAAAGAATTGTAATATTCAGTTTCCTATTTACACAGAAAATAGTATTTTTTTCTTTTATGCCAAAAGCACTGGGCTAGACAGTGGGAAAAAGGTTTAAGTGAATTAGACCTGGTTCCTGCCTCCAGGAATCTGACACTCTGCACAGGAATAGGTGAGACATGCACATAACTGGCTATAATGTAAGGCAGCATGAAATGCGGGTCATGGAAAGAAGGACCAAGTAACCGAGGAATTCAAAGGGAGCCTCGCTTCCAGTGGGGCTGGTCAGGGAACACTGTCACCACAGAGGAGAAGGCATGTGAGTCGGGCATGAAGCCACGAGTCAGATTTCAGAAGGCACAGATGGGGGAATGAGGCATCACAGCAGATGGAATGGCATGAGCAAGGACAGAAGTAAAAAGTGCAGGGAACAAACAGTGATTCAATTTGGCTGGACCGTGTGTACTGGATTGGCTGGGCAGGGGGTGTGCTTGGGACGTAAAGGTAAGCTGAGGTTAAATTGTGAAGGTTTTCAATGCAGGTCTACAGAGTAAAATCTCCTTGGTGGGAAACTGAGGGAAAAGTGACTGTCTTTATCAGAATGTGTTTAACAGCAGTTCATCAGACTGTGAAACGTGGAATAGAGGTGAAGAGAGGACCATGGAGGAGTCACGGTTGTCTCTTCCACACATGAGATGGTTAGTGGGCTTCCCAGAAGACTGCAATGAACACAGAAGTCTGAAGAACAGCAAGAATGGCTCTGTGTGTCATTTTTTACTTAACCTATTTTTTTCTTCCCCTTTCTGAATATAGGAGTCAGAAAATCCAAACTTCATCAAGCTCAATGCTAAATGTGAATTTTAGGGAGCTACAGAATTTTAAGGGGTCAGAGATGGACACTGAAATCAAGTTACAGAGCTAGACGTCTAGATCCAAAAAAATAAGGACAGGCACAAATCAAGTCATTTTGGAGAAACTCGAGGGTGGGAAGAGAGTCTTCCAAACTGTCTAGAATGGAATTTTTTAACTCTGTGTTTTCTTTTTGATGATAATCTTAAAAAATTGTGAAAGTATACTTTGGGTCTCCTTATAAATGAGGAGTTCTTCTGCTCTATTTTAGTTGCTTTCGTTTTCCTATTGTATTAACACCAAATAGTACCATTTTAATTATGGGCAAATGCAGAGAAGTAAATAGTATAGAAATGACGTATCTCTCCCAGTTAGAAGCCAAATGAAATTCTGCTGCTCTAAATGAACAACAAGTTCTTAAAGGCTCTACTAAAGAAATGGGGAATTGAGTCCATGATCCAAAACTAAGCAGCACTAAAGACCCAGAGACCACTGTAAGAAGCAACTAAGTTTTCCTAACTCCATTTAGATTTGGATTTCATTAGTTTGATAATTTTCTTGATATTTAATTTGTAAATGTTTTGATTTTATAACTGTTTGCCATCTGTAAGTATGATGTGTGCAACCTGGTTTCATTTGCACAAATGTAAGTATTACCATCTTAATATGATATCAGTTAATTTGATGACAGAAGAATGAGTGAAATATTTTTTCATTGAATTGGGCCCCTGCATTACTAATGTTTGGAAAACATTTGGCTCCTGTCTTGCTTTTATGGTAGAGGTACAGTAGAGGTGTGCAAAATGGTCAAGGCAGAGAGAATATTCATATACTTATATTCTAAGAGCTAAGCTTGTCCATTTTTCAAGCCATAAACTTCCAAATTAATATACAGAATACAAAAGTTTTATTTACCACCTATTCACATGTGGCAATGAACTAACTCATTTACTACGTGATTTAACCAGATAACTCCTCCTTTCCAGGCTATAAAATAAAACAGATTTTAAGAGTGATTTTTAAGAATGTGTATTATAATAACATTATAAAGCAACTCTACTCCAACAAAAAAAATTAAAAAGAATGTGTATTACAGAAGAATGTAACTATAATTTTTCAATTTTGTATTTGTTCTATCCTGATTTTATTAACAGGTACAGTCAGAGAATGTAAGATAATCTAATATATTCTTATGACAGCTAAGCAGGCAAATAAAATCAGCATATCAGTCACCACTGGGATTGTATTATTTTTAGCGTGGCTAATGTGAAGTTAAGTTTAGTGGGATTCTCTATTACATTAACTGGCTACCAGTTCTGTTAAGTGTAATTAGCGCTTCTATTCATATCTCAGCTCATGTGTGAATCTGGCAGCACTGTCAAAATAACACAGCTGTTTTCCTACCTGGGATATCAACTGAGCAACAACTAACTTATACCTTGAATTACATTAAATATACTTAGTAGTATTTCTGATATGTGTTCAAAGAAGACAGTATTGAAATGTTTTTCCTCACGGGTAATATTATATCAAGAAATATGTAATTTTTCACGAGATTTACAAACTGTTAACTAAGTCATCTTTAATATACTTCCATAAGATATTCTTCCCATTATCTCCATTGTATAGGCTTGGAAACAAAGGTCAAAATGTCCAAAGCTTTAAGACTCTTCAACTAAGCACATTTTTAAAGTGTCTTCCTTGTGAATAGAATCATAGTAAATGCTCCCAGCAAGTGGTGGACAATTTAAGAATGACCAGTTCTAGGGTAGGAGAAATCCATGGAGAATATTAAATTAGTATTTATATGAAGATAAAAGTTTAAAATAAAGCAAGTTATTAAACACAGCATAAATACAGAATCCAAGTAATGCAAGTTCAATTCAGTTCAGCTGCACCGTCGTGTCCAGCTCTTTGCAATCCCATGGACTGCAGCACAACAGGCTTCCCTGTCCATCGCCAACTCCAGAAGCTTGCTCAAACTCATGTCCATTGAGTCAGTGATGCCATCCAACCATCTCATCCTGTGTTGCCCCCTCTCTTCCTGCCTTCAATCTTTCCCAGCATCCGGGTCTTTTCCAAAGAGTCAGTTCTCTTCAGGTGGCCAAAGTATTGGAGTTTCAGCTTCAGTATCAGTCCTTCCAATGAATATTCAGGACTGATTTCCTTTAGGACTGACTGGTTGGATCTCCTTGCAATCCAAGGGACTCTCAAGAGTCTTCTCCAACACCACAGTTCAAAAGCATCAATCCTTCATTGCTCAGTGTTCTTTATAGTCCAACTCTCACATCCATACATGACTACTGGAAAAACCATAGCCTTGACTAGACAGATGTTTGTTGGCAAAGTAATATGTCTGCTTTCTAATATGCTCTCTAGGCTGGTCATAGATTTTCTTCCAAGGAGCAAGCGTCTTTTAATTTCATCGCTGCAGTTACCATCCACAGTGATTTTGGAGCCCAAGAAAATAAAATCTCTCACTGTTTCCATTGGTTCCCCATCTATTTGCCATGGAGTGATGGGACCAGATGCCATGATCATTGTTTTTTGAATGTTGAGTTTTAAGCCAGCTTTTTCACTCTCCTCTTTCACTTTCATCAAGAGGCTCTTCAGTTCCTCTTCACTTTCCGCCATTAGGGTGCTGTCATCTGTGTATCTGAGGTTATTGATACTCCTCCCAGCAATCTTGATTCCAACTTGTGCTTCCTCCAGTCCAGCATTTTGCACGATGTACTCTGCATAAGACTTCCCTGGTGGCTCAGACGGTAAAGCGTCTGTCTACAATGTGGGAGACCTGGGTTAGATCCCTGGGTGGGGAAGATCTCCTGGAGAAGGAAATGGCAACCCACTCCAGTATTCTTGCCCAGAAAATCCCATGGACAGAGGAGCGTGGTAGGCTACAGTCCATGGGGTCACAAAGAGTCAGACACAACTGAGCTTTCACTCTCTCACTCTGCATAGAAGTTAGATAAGCAGGGTGACAATATACAGCCTTGACGTACTCCTTTTCCTATTTGGAACCAGTCTGTTGTTTCATGTACAGTTCTAACTGTTGCTTCCTGATCTGTATACAGATTTCTCAGGAGGCAGGTCAGGTGGTCTGGTATTCTCATCTCTTTTAAGAATTTTCCATAGTTTGTTATGATCCACACAGTCAAAGGCTTTAGTGTAATCAATAAAGCAGAAGTACATGTTTTTCTGGAATTCTCTTGCTTTTTCTATGTTCCAATGGATGTTGGAAATTTGATCTCTGGTTCCTCTGCCTTTTCTAAATCCTGCTTAAACATCTGGAAGCTCTTGGTTCACATACTTTTGAAGCCTGGCTTGGAGAATTTTGAGCATGACTTTGATAGCATGTGAAATGAGTACAATTGTGCAGTAGTCTGAACATTCTTTGGCATTGCCTTTCTTTGGGATTGAAATGAAAACTGACCTTTTCCAGTCCTGTGGCCACTGCTGAGTTTTCCAAATTTGCTGGCATACTGACAGCACTTTCACCTCATCATCTTTTAGGATTTGAAATAGCTCAACTGGAATTCCATCACCTCCACTAGCTTTTTTCATAGCGGTGCTTCCTAAGACCCAGAGTGAACACTGACATTTTAGGAATCAGTGAATTCAAATGCACTGGAATGGGCGAATTTAATTCAGATGACCCTTATACCTACTACTGCAGGCAAGAATCTCTTAGAAGAAATGGAGTAGCCCTCATAGTCAAAAAAAGAGTCTGAAATGCAGTACGTGTGTGCAGTCTCAAAACTGACAGAATGGTCTCTGTCCCTTTCCAAATAATGCCAAATAATCACAAACCTCTATAATGTTTTAATTTAAGAACATTATAGGTTCCAACTCATCTTTTGACTGCTAATGATGCCCTCTCAGTCTCTCAACCATTGCCATGCTCATATGCCAGTTAACTAGTCTACACCTGAAAGGGGCGTCACATATTCAAGCCATTTCTTCTTGTTTCTCTAAGAAGCAAATTTCCACCCAGGTCTATTCCCTCTTTTGGAAGTAAACACAAGTAACTGTTCTTTCCAGATCCCTACTTTGTTTTATACAAAACAATCACAGCAAGTTTCCAATCAACTGTCCCTCTTTACCAACTCTGCAAGATTCAGGAATCTGCTTTCCTAACAGGGGCAGCTTATTTTCAAACACAACAACATGCCCCTAGAATCATGAGATGAATAGTCCTAAAATCCACAAACGCTCTTCAATGTGAATTAAGGCATCTCAAGCCCTGCCTACGCTCCAAAATGACATGTCTTTCCCTTCTACCTGCCTAATTGCCAGAAACATCATCATTAGTCCTAATTTGGAGGGATGGAGCATTACACCATGAAAAACCCTATTAAATTGTAACTAGTGAAAGCAACATGTTAATCCATTGATTATTAAGCAGAGATATGCAACAGAACCATCCGGTGGAGTTTTCAAAATATATATACTGAGCTTTGCCCTCCAGAAGGTATTGCTCAGAAGGCAGGGCTAAGAGGAAGGGCATGCGGAGAAAGCCCACGGAGCCACGCTGATGTCCCAGCTTCCAATGCACTGCAATAATTCCTCATTAAGCATCCAAACGTAATGCAATAGGTTCATCTTTTTTTTTTAAGTGTCATGAAAAAATACAAAATAGAAGGCATAAGGAAGTTTGATGGTGAGATGGCAGTTAGGAAAGAAAAAGTAGGACAGAATGTTTTGCTTCAGGAAAAAAAAATCTGAGAATCAAGGGGACAACATGAAGAAACTGGGTCCCGGAAGGAGTGTGGGGGATTGGGAGAGGTAAACGGAAGAAAAGTTTTGAAACTACTTCCTAATTTAACCAGAGACAGACTCCAGTATTGAAATTTCCAGCCTTAAGTTCTCTATAACTGTGATAAACAGTTGGTGGTTCCTTAAAAAGTTAAACATAAAATTACCAAATGGCACAGCAATTCTATTCCTAGATATACACCCACAAGAATTGAGAACAGGTGTTCAAACAAATACTTGTACATGAATGCTCAGAGCACTACCATCCATAGGAGCCAAAAGGTGGAAACAACCAAAATGCCCATCAATCAATGAATGCATAAATATATACAGTATATCTTATTCAATAGACTATTATTCAGCCATAGAAAGCCATGAAGTATGATACATCCTACAAATACTATGCTGGGTGAAAGAAGTCAGACACAAAAGGCCACATACTTGTGTATGATTCCGTTCACATGAAATGTCCCTTATAATCTATCAAGACAGAAACAGGTTAATAGCTGTCAGGGCTGGGGAGGAAGCCGGGATCCACAGAAATGGGAAGTGATGCTAATGGGTACAGGGTTTTCTTTTGGGGTGATGAAAAAGTCCCAGAACTAGATGGTGGCAATGGTTGTACAGCATTGTGAATGTACTTAATGCCACTGAATTGTACACTTTAAAATGGTTAAATTGGTAAATTTTATGACGTGGATTTTAACACAATTTTATTAAGTGCTTTAGAAGTATGTTGTTTTTTATTCAAACTCTGCCACATCCTACAAGAACTCTGAAGAAATGCACTTGTCAGTAAGCTACACATGGACCTGGTGGTGCTTTTGCAGCCTTCTGCCTCACTCCTACATTGAAGTTACAGATAGAGCCAAGTGTGTGTCAACAGGAAAAACTGGTCAAGAACAGCATCTCAAGTTACTCTGTGCCTTAGATGAGGAGATGAGTAGAGGAAAGGGGCAAGGACATTTGAACAGTGTGGGTTCCTAAATGTCACTGGGTTTTAGGTTACTAAACCTCACACACTGTCTGGAAAATTTCATAGATTGGCAGGTGATGACCACAATAGGTGCCCTGTGATTTCAACCAGTCCCATTACTTCATGGCAAATAGATGGGGGAAAAGTGGAAAGAGTGTGGGACTTCATTTTCTTGGGCTCCAAAATCATTGTGGATGATGACTGCAGCCATGAAATTAAAAGATGCTTGCTCCTTGGAAGAAAGGCTATGACCAAACTAGACAGTGTATTAAAAAGTAGAGGCATTACTTTGCCAACAAAGGTCCATCTAGTCAAAGCTATGGTTTTTCCAGCAGTCATGTATGAATGTGAGAGTTGGACTATAAAGAACACTGAGCAACGAAGGATTGATGCTTTTGGACTGTGGTGTTGGAGAAGACTCTTGACAGTCCCCTGGACTGGAAGGAAATCAAGTCAATCAACCCTAAAGGAAATCAGTCCTGAATATTCATTGGAAGGACTGATGCTGAAGCTGAAACTCCAATACTTTGGCCACCTGATGCAAAGAACTGACTCATTGGAAATGACCCTGATGCTGGGAAAGATTGAAGACAAGAGGAGAAGGAGAAGATAGAGGATGAGATGGTTGAATGGCATCACTGACTCGATGGACATGAGTTTGAGCAAGCTCCTGGAGTTGGTGATGGACAGGGAAGCCTGTTGTGCTGCAGTCCATGGGGTCGGAAAGAGTCAGACATGACTGAGTGACTGAACTGAACTGACAATGTAGGAATGTGAAAAAAAATGAAGCTATTTTCTGGGGAATTTGGAGAATTCCCTAACTACCTAATTACTGGCCTCCAAAGTATTCAACTCTGAAACTTGAACAGTGGAGGAAAGTATGTTTCTCTAAGGGGAATTTGTCTTCTGATTATAGACACTGGTAGTCCTAATGTCATTCTCTGTGGTTGGTCTCTCTGGGTTTACAGTCACCAGGTCTTCAATACATAGCTCATCACAGTTGATTATCTTTGTTCTCGATTTAGATAACTTAGAAAGGAGAATGCACTCCCTACGTATCATTTTAGCAGACATAAGCAAAAGAGAAAAATCTGTAGGTAGCACTGAAGTTTTGTAAATACGTTTTAAGAGAGTGTTGGATGGAAGGTGATTCGACAACATGTTTACACAGATTGCTTCAGGGTGACTATTGGTAATATATGGCTATTTTTCTTTTCTTTTTTTAATGTATTCCTGTGTTTCTGAATTTTCTGTAGTAGGTACATATTTATTATTTTTAATTAAATAAAAGAAAAAGCATCATTTTATTTTTGGCCTAATGTTAAGTAAAAGTATGTTTATGTCGAAGCTCAAGCAAATTGATATCATTGCTGTTCTGTCTGCTAACTTTACCTGCCTCTAACTGGTTTTCATCTTTCTGGTTATTATTTTCTCAATAGTAACTTCTAAACTTTTGACATTATTGTTATCTTTGACAGCTATCAGAGTTTTTTCTAGAGTTGAGGTCAATAAACTAGTATATAGGTCTAAAAGATAATAATATGCAAATGGAACAGAGTCCAATGAGAAAAATCAACAAAATTTTCTTTTATAGGCTTTTTACTGAAGTATGATAATACATAAAGAAGAATGCATAAATCAAAAGTGTCAAGCTCAATTACAAAATGAACATAACATCACCCAAGTAATGAAACAAATTATTACTGGCCCATGGAGGGCCCCCACATGCCTCCTCCAAATCCCAACTCCATCCTCCTCTTTAAGGCTAACTGCCATCCTCATCTCCAGCAACACAGCCCTGCTTTGCCTATTTTAAAACATTGCATAAATGAATAATATACTAAATGCTTGGGTGTCTGACTACTTTCCATGTAACCCAGTCTTTGTTACGTCTGTGTTGTGTGTAGCAGTGGTTTCATTTTTGTTGTTTTATAATGTCCAGCCATCAGGGTGGGGAGCAGATCATTTTAATGTATCGTGGATAGAGGTGATCAGAACTAGAATACAGTCCCTGTGGTGGATGGTTTATTTTTAGGTCATTTAAGATATAGTCCTTCAAGATCTAAAATGAAAGCCTGAGGTGGCCGCTAAGACTCTTTCCCTTGAGTGAGTGAGTGAAAGTTGCTCGGTCATGTCCAACTCTTTTGTGACCCCATGAACTATAGCCCGTAAAGCTCTTCTGTCCATGGAATTCTCCAGGCAGGAGTACTGGAGTGGGTTGCCATTACCTTCTCCATGAGAGCTTCTTGACCCAGGGATCAAACCTGGGTCTCCCACATTGCAGGCAGATTCTTTACTGTCTGAGCCACCAGAGAAGCCTTTTCTCTTGGTAGGCCTTAATTCCAGCTATTTCATCCCAGCCTTGTGAGCATGCTGAAATGTCTGCTCAGCTTTTCAGCTTCTTCATTACTATTTACAAATCCGCAAACATGTCTAGTGCAAAAGTCATGTGGGACCAAGGGTCCTCTCTGTCTGTAAGCCAACTGGAAACAGATACAGTTAGGAGAAAATAGAACAATTTGAACAAAAGAATAGAACTAAAACAACAGCAAATTGTTTAAGTTTCCGCATACATTCACTTTTTAAAATACCAGGCCAAAAATAATATGGTACTTTTATAACACTATAATTTTATAAATTATCATACTTTGAAAAGGCTTAGAAATAACCACTATTCCATCATCAACAGGTATTCTAACACTTAGATTGCAGTTTCTAAATACCTTTTCCCACCAAAGTTCATTCTATGCCTATGGCATGAAATATGCCAAATAAACTTGGAACATTTTGTCAAGCTAGAAGGCAAGGAAACTATTAAAGAGTATCACAATTGTCAAAATGGCCCAGGAGCCAACTTGAAAAGGATTCCACGGCAAAAGATGGGACAATTTGAACATTAATAGTAATTATAACTTCAAGGCATTAAAACATCATATACATTTAAATGCATTAGATTGTTATGCTAGGGAATGAATTCAATACTCTGAAAACTGTTAAACAACAACAAAACAGAATCAAGCATTTATCTTGCTTTTTTTTCTTTCTTTCTTTTTCTTTTTTTTTTTTTCTTTTTGGCTATGCAGCTTGGACAGCAAGGAGATCAAACCAGTCAGTCCTACAGGAAATCAACCCTGAATATTCACAGGATTGATGCTGAAGCCAAAGGTCCAATACTTTGCCTACTGGACGCGAAGAGCCAACTCATTGGAAAAGACCCTGATGCTAGAAAAGACTGAGGGCAAGAGGAGAAGGAGGCGACAGAGGATGAGATGGTTGGATGGCATCACCAATTCAATGGACATGAGTTGAGCAAGTGAAGGACAGGGAAGCCTGATGCACTGCAGTCCACGGGGTCCCAAATAGTCAGACACAGCTTAGGAATGAATAACAACAATGCAGCTTCCAAGATCTTAGTTCCCCAACCAGGAACTAAACCATGCCTGTAGGAGTAAAGCACAGAGTCCTAACCATTGGACAGCCAGGGAATTCCTACCTTGCCTTTCCTATACTAAAATTACTAGGGGATAACCAAACAGTTGATGAGGGCAAGTATTTATTTATACAATCATTCCAGCTTATAAATTAGGAAGCAGTTTTAGAGTTAAATTATCATTATTTTTCAAGCCTGATAATCTAGCAAATGCATGAAAATATTATATCATTAATGGCTTCTAACGTCACCAAAAGAGATATAACCAGGTATGTGCCCCCTACCATAAATAGACACGATCATCTAAAAATAAAAGTTTCTAGGTCTAACTTTCAGTTTCTAATAGATATAAAGGAAAGAGGATTTCGTTGAATGATAGCTTGAGGTACAATGAGCAAAATAAAAGATGTGGAAGCCTAGACATAATAAACGACTTAGCTTCTTCAATGAATAAGTTACAAAATTAAACAACAAAGGGAGAAGGGGAGAGCCTGTAAATTAAAAGAAAATTAAGAGTCATATCAACAAATTGCAATGCACAAACCCTACTTGAATTCTGATTTGAACAATTGTTTAAAAAAAATGTCATGCAATCTGGGAGATGTGACCACTGAGTAGTTGTTGATATTAATAAATTATTATTAATGTTTTAGGTATGATAATGTGATTATGCTGTCTTAAAAGAGTTCTTAGCATTTAGAGATCCATACTAAAATATTATAAATAGAATGATTTGACATCTTGGAGTTGCTTCAAAATGACCCATCTGCAGTTGGCAGCAGGATTTGCCATGAGTTGAAAACTGATCAGGACAGGTGATAGGAACGTGGGTCCTCTCTGTACTGATATTGCTTCCATTTATGTAAGAACAATAAAAAGTTCAAAATTCTAGAACATCTACAAATATCCCCAAACTTTGCACCTAAGATATAAACGTATCTTCTTTCTCAGGTGAATATCAAAACTTAGAAACACTGGACTATTTTATAGCTAAAGAAAGAGACATCACAAGGCTGGAGGAGAGGTAGCCAGGTTGAGCTTAGCCATGTCGAACAGGCCAGCAGAACTTATATTTCAGTCCATGTCTTTAAAAGGATGATTTTTCAGAGTAAGTTCAACACTAATTTTCTGATCAACCTAGGGGCAGTAATGCAAAGCTTCTGTTTCATTCTGCTACTTCTTAACACAAATACTTTATGAAATTTTATAACCAAGAGTTGGAAAATGGGGGAATATTATTTCAAAGGATCTTGGTAGAATTTCTCATAGGAACAGAATTGTCTTTTGTTAAGCAAAATACATTAATGAGCCATTTAGGTAGAGCAATGGTGGTCATCTAGAAAAAGAGAGTAAAAGAAAAAAATAAATGCCTTTTTATATTTCTGTTAAAATGAATAGAATCTGGATGGTGCACAGGGAGCCTCTAAAGAGGTGAGTGGCCTTAAAAGAAAGAAGAGCGGTACATGGACAGGGAAGGAACCCAGCATTCTGGAGGAAAGTTTTTAAGGAAGAAAGAGTGTCCATAAAGAACTCAGCAGTGCTAGCCATGACCGTGGAGCTATTTAGAACAGCAATGGCTAAATTTCAATTTTGAAGTATCTGTGGTGTTGTTAGGTGATATGATCCCCCAACCCCTCATTAGTGCCAAACCATAAGTAAAAGCAACTGCCCACACAGCCATATGTGGGTGGTTCCTGGAAGAGAACCAAAGGCAAGACAGCTGCTCTTTATGCTGAGTTAATGTGGGCAGAAGTAGGAGTCCAAAGAAGAGATGTGTGTTCAGTGGAATCAGAGTAACGCATTCATTGCGGGTAAGGACAAGCCTCAAGAATTCTCAGATATGGGGCAGGCGGGTGGGAAACCTAGGGGTAAAGGCTTGAGCCAGCTCATTTGACTCTTACAAGAAAAAAATAAATAATAAAGGATGACTCCACAAAGACTAGAAGATTTGGGGGTGTCTATGATGCTATGTCTATGATGCTAACTCTGGGAGAACACTTAGAAGACCATTTAGACCACCAAGGTCTGTAATCCTGTGATGTTACTTCTGGAAAAGACCCTTATCACCCAGAACAGCATTTTTGAACTCCATCCACAAGGCCCCTGCTTTCTCAGAGGTGGCCCAGAGACTTCCAGAAGGAGCATGGATTAGGACCCCTAATTCTTGATTAATCTGGAAGAGTTACTCTACATTACTTATAAGGATTCCATTGGGGACCTTATTTTTTTAAGATTTTTGCTGCTAAAAAGAAGAAAAGGACATTGATATTATCTAACTGCTTCATGTTATAGAAAGGCAGAAGATTGAAAAAACGCTAGGGGACTTGCCCATCATCACATAGCAGAGCAGATGTTAGAATCCAGTTCTTCTGAGCCCCAGTCCATTCCATCCTTCTCTTGACTGAGAAGTGAACAGAACACTTGGAACAGAAGGTGCCAATGGAAAATATATGTACGCTCAGAACTGGGTTGGCCTCTGCAGTTTTATAGAGGTTCAGCATCACATAGAAGTCCCTGGAGGCCAGACAACAGGAGTCTTCTCCACAGCATAAACCACATGATGGAGAAAGGTCTGCAGGCTAGAGGATACATTTTCCCTCTCTCTTCCTGCTGCAAATATCCACCTAATCCTGTTTCAAGGGCCTGCAGAAAGCCTATGGCTGAGAGAAAAGTCCCAGCTTCATCTGTCCACCTGTTTTGTTCCCATTCCATGAGACAGTCTGAGCTGCCTTCTCTTGTATTGCCCTATTTTTTTTTCCTTCCAGCTTTTTGAGATATAATTGATGCATAACAATGTGTAAGTTTAAGATGTACAGCATGACTTGACCCTAATCTGTTTCTAACAGAGTCAACTGCCATCTCTCTACCAAATTCTATCTCAAAAGCCAAAAGTGAAATTTCAGGAAAGTCTCAAGCATAGTGAAAGGAGGACAGGACTGAGAAAGAAAATTTCCAGGTCAACAAGACAGTTCTACCAATTAGCTGAGTGGCCAGAAGTAAACTAATTAACCCTTCATCTGTAAAATGATTCAGATAATACTTACTTCATAGGGGTATTGCATAAAGATAAAATGAAGTAAGCCACTTAAAACATCTACCCCAGGACATGTTAGTCATTCAGTAAATATTGGTTGGATTATTTTTTCACATTTTTTTCACGTTCAACCTCACAAAGTAGCACTCCAGTACTCTCTTGGCATTCTAACCTTGCTACACAGCCAAGGCAAGAGAATCAGCAGCAGCCAGAAAGGTCTTGAAGATGAATTTCTTGTCTATGACTAAATTCAGGATGTTTTTCCTAGGACACTGCTGTGTCCACAGTAAAAACCAAAGTTATTGCCCTCCAGAAAATATGATCTGAAAAAAGTGGCAGAGTTTTTATGTGGTCACAGTTGACTATCTGCCCAGGCCACTCTGCCCCTGGTGGTCTCTTGGGATTTAGGGAAAATGTTGGCATCTTAGAAAATATTTTATTCTGTTGGTTCAAATTTGTAGAGGGAGTCAGCCACACAGATCCTCCTCAAGCAGGTGAATTCAACCAACTCTGGAGGAAACTCAGCTCCCTCCCTTCACATAAGACATTTTAGATCAGTGCCCCCCACAACCTTCCATGGCAGCAGCAATTGCACACTCTCATCCTCCTCTTCCACCAGGCCCCATGACAGCATTCTTCCTCAAATGCACACAGTCAGTTCACTGACCTAATTTAAACAGTGGCTATAAACTCCCCATAGTGGAGGATTTGCCCCATCTCCCTGTAATGCAGGTCTGGGAGCCCACTTGTCTCATATGCAGTCATTCTATAACCTTATACATGGATTCCCGGTAGCTCAGCTAGTAAAGAATCCACCTGCAATGCAGGAGACCCTGGTTCAATTCCTGGGTCAGGAAGATCCCCTGGAGAAGGGATAGGCTAGCCACTCCAGTATCCTTGGGCTTCTCTGGTGACTCAGATGGTAGAGAATCCGCCTGCAATGCAGGAGACCTGGGTTCAATTCCTGGGTTGGGAAGATCCTCTGGAGGTGGGCATGGCAACCCACTCCAGTATTCTGGCATGGAGAAGTCCATGGACAGAGGAGCCTGGCAGGCTACAGTTCACTGGGTCACAAAGAGTCAGACACACCTGAGCGACTAAGCATACAACCTTATACATAATCTTGTCCTGCTCTCAGATGACAGTCTTCCTTCCTAATCACAAATTCACTGTTTTGAATAAACTAAAGGCCTAATTCTAACAGTTTTTCTAGAGTTTCACCTAACTTACAACTCCCCAAACAGCTTCAATTTATAAGCACAAGTTCAGGAGAAAAAAACTGCACAAAAGTTGAGACACATTGATGATTGTATCCATCAGCAACTGTCACAATAATGCTAAGTCACAAACCAAGGAGAACTTAGTGACTACACCATAAGGCTCTTCTCTAGACCGAAGGCAGGTGGGACAACTCCATGAGCACTCATCCTGGGTCCCTGGCTGAGGAGGCAGCAGCCATTATCATGGGAAGAGGTCAGAGCCCCCAGAGGTTCATGTGGATGCACAAGGCATCTAAAGGCCCAGGATTGGAACTCACACACTGTCATTTCCTACTATATTTCATTAGCCAAAGCAAATCACAACGCCAAGTCCACATTGGTAGGGTGGGAAGTATATTTCTCCAATGGAGGCAGTGGTGAGTGAGAGAAGGAATATTTGCTCAACAGTGGTCTACTCCACAGGGTTTCACCTATGGCTCAGCAGTAAAGAATCCACCTGTGACACAGGAGACACGGGGTTCGATCTCCTGGAGGAGGAAATGGCAATCCACTCCAGTATTCTTGCCAAGAAAATCCCATAGACAGAGGAGCCTGGTGGGCTACAGTCCATGGGAAAGAGTTGGACACGACTGCACACACACCCAAGCATGGTCTACTTCACAACACCTATGCACATGCCAACCCTTTCTTTATTCCTTGTATGTTCAGTGTTTCCCTGCATCTCAATATTAATGTCTTCCTTGCCCAGAGTTACAAGTTAGATAACACAATGCTTCTACAAATCAGAAAATTGTCCATCACAACAAAACCTGCATGAGGTCTAACCACTGTCGCCTACTTAGCCCTAGGTGAGAGACCTGGAGTAAGACGTTCGGCTAGTTGTGTGTAGCAATCACCAGAAATAAAGGCATGTATAAATGATGTGCAGTTTAAACACACATACACACACTCACAAACCACAGACATTTTTGTAAACTCACCAGTGCCACGGGGAACCTCTAGCTTGTGGTCTGGCCTTTCATGTGGAGTTTCACTTGAGTATTTACTTTGGAATTTGATAAACACAGCTATTCACAGGGCCATCACCACATGGTACATTTGCTACCACAGAAACACAGAACTTCTTCTGTAGGAACATCCCCTATTCATCCTGCAAGCTGAATCCCTGCCGTTTCCTAAAGATCCCACAAAATGACTGTATATATCGCACGGTAATTTGGAACAGGGGGTAATCATTCATTCTGCACAGCTCTTCTTTGGCCTCCTTCCTCTGGCAAAATTACCATCATTGTGTTTTACTTTAAAACTTAAAAAAGAGAAAGAGAGAGGGAAAATATGGTCTCACTTGAACAACGGAGAAGTTGGAGTGGCAGGAATGAAGAGCTGGCTAGGGCGGGAACTTTGCGTTTGCTACCAAATTACATCTTAAGGTGCAGAAAAAAGAACAGTGAACAGGCGACCCGGAATTAACCTCAGAACTTGCCTGTCATTTAATTTTTTCTTGTAATGATGAAGGAGAACAACCATGTCTGTCCCTTTCCTATGTGCTCAGAATTTAAGCTGAGAGAGATTCAGCAGGAGATGGATAGAAAGTGCAACACCAGTCTTAAAGCCCTAGAAGAGACCGCACAGAGAAGAAAGCTCTGTAATCAGGCAGATGCGGGTTTCCATCCAGACTTGCTCCTTCCTCTGTCATTGGGCAAAACTGCTTAAGTTACTTTTTGCTGCATAATAAACCACCTCAAAACTCGCTGGTTTAAAATGACGACCATCTGACCAGAGTCACAGTTTTGTGGGTCTAGGATGAGAGCAGGGCATGGTGTAGACAGACTGTCTCTGCTCCACAATGTCTCTGGTCTCAGATAGGACAGCACAGAGGGCTGGGAATGACTAGGATGACCCCACTCTGGACACAGATGGGGTCCCAGATTCTGGCTTTGGCTAGTCTTTTTGATTCTTCTCCAAATAATATCTAATGGGGCTGGAATGTCCAAGATAACTTCTGGGTGAAGATGACCAGAAGATTGGTGCTGGCCAAGTATGTCTGTCTGTCTGTCTCTCACCCTTTCTCTCCTCTACTGCCCCTTCCTCCTCTTTCTTGTCTTCTCCCTCTCCCACTCTTCCTCTTTCATTCCCTCTGCCCCTCTCTCCTTCCCATTGCCCCTCCCCCAGCTAGGTAGCCTCTCCATATGGTTAACTTGAGCTTACTCAAAGCATGACAGTCTCAGAGTACTTGAACCTCTTACATGACATCTAGAACAGAAGCAAAAACTATCAGGTCTTTTAAAGATTAGACCCAGAGAAGGGAATGTCACTTCTATCACACATAATTGGTCAAACCAACCAGTCTCAAGGGCCAATTCAGATTTAAGGGAAGAGAGAACAATACCCAACCTCTTGATAGAAGGGTAGTAAAGAATTGTAGACGTTTTTAATCTATCCCAGAGTCAATTTCCTCATTTGTGAAACAAAGGCAACAACCATAGGAAGAAGTTTTGTAAAATGAATATATGACTGCTTTGAATGTTTGTGAAATAGTCGACATTTAGGTAGCATTTCAAATGGTAGCCTTTACTACCAAGAAGGTTTATTTGAACAAGGAACATCTAAAACTCCCAAGATCAGATGCTGGTCTTACTGATGTGAAGGAAAGGGAGAATAAAACTTTTCAGAGATGTAAACATATAGCTAAGATAAATTATAATTCGTAATAAATATACCCATTCTATTGTTTCCTTCTGATTTGCTCCTATTGTTACTAGCCTTCTATTGCTTTCATGGTTCAGATGAATCTAATAGCAACTTCTTACAGTAGAACAGAAAACCATTATGGTGGAACTGTATTATACTCTGAGGGGGGTGAGGTGGGTAAGGAATACCCTGGTGGTGAGAGCAGATGCTTAGAACGAAGTCATGTTGCTGGAACCTGATTGTGTATGCAAGCCTTCTTCTACAGTCATACAATGGATGAAGAGAAGAACTGACCTCCTATGGAGATAGAGTCTCCCCTGGGTTGTGGAGAAGGCACTGTAGAGCAGAGAACGGGAGTCAGAGAAGAGAACTCAAGTTGAAATTCCAGCTCTGATACTCACCACAGAAGACAAGTTCCTTACCTCTCTGTACCTCCATATCTTCAACACAGAGGTATGTAGTATGAGGTATGGCACACCCAAAGCACATCAAAGTCCCTTCTTTCAGGAACTAGTCATGTCAGTGGGCACAACCACTGAGTGTCCCAGATTTTGTTATGTGTTCGCTACTTTAAACTTCCTGTCCCCCTAAGTACTTTCATATGGACACCACAGATGGCTTTTGTTTTGGAGAGTTAACTCCCTTAATTCTCAGGTGGTACAGGTGCTCAGTGGTAAAGAATCTGCCTGCAAATGTAGGCGATGCAGGAGATGTGGTTTGATCCCTGGGTCAGGAAGATCACTTGGAGAAGAAACTGGCAACCCACTCCAGTATCCTGGGCAATCCCATAGACAG
Organism: Bos grunniens; assembly: GCF_055505025.1. Classification (NCBI taxonomy): domain Eukaryota; kingdom Metazoa; phylum Chordata; class Mammalia; order Artiodactyla; family Bovidae; genus Bos; species Bos grunniens. The sequence continues at coordinate 56,025,773 of NC_141172.1, forward strand.
AGGAACCTGGCAGGCTACAGCCTATGGGGTCACAAAATAGTCGGACAGGACTTACCAACTTAACACACATCCTGGAGGTAACTTGAGAAACTGAGTCTCCAGAGGTGAAGGCATATCCAAGTACACTCATTTGACTGGCTAGCTCAGTAGCTCCCAAGCTTTTGCTAAATTCACAAGCAACACCACACAGGTTAACATTGATTTTATCTTTAGCTACATCATTTTTCTGCCTCAGACCATAAGTTCCTTGAAGCAGGGTCCATGGACTCTATTTTGTACACATTTCACATTTTTTTCCAGCAGGAGGACGAAAGGCAGCCTGGTGTACTAGAAAAAGTACAAGGTTTGGACTCAAATGGCCCCTTCATTTTACCATATATTAGCTGGTGACACTGAACTAATCTCTTAAATCTCTCTAAACCAGTGGTTCCAAAACATGGCTGCACATTTGAATCATTTTTATTAGTGTGTTGTTTTTTTTCCCCAAATACTAATGCCCAGCTTCTACCCCCAGGCATTCTGATGTACTGGTATGGGTTGCTGCCTAGGCACCAAGATTTCTGAAACTCCCCAGGGAATTCTATAATTGGGTTTGGAAATCATTCCTCTAAACTATTAATACAAATTCCCTCTTTTATAAAACAGTGGTGAAAATTGTCCCAATTATAAATAGCTGATGAAACATTTTAACAAGATCATAGACAGTAAAAGGTTGGCATATTATACATGATCTGAGAATAATATTCAGCCTTGTTAGCTGGTGGTGGCGGAAGTCGTGAGCCATGGTACGATGAAGACTCATGAGGACTCTCCCAGCCTAGCTAGCTATGGAGCATATTTAGATCCCTTTAAATGTCAGTCCAATTTCTATTTCTATGCATCTGGAACTTTTTCTGACTTGTAGAAAAAGTCAGAGGCATCACTGCAGAGGCATCTTTTGTTTGGACTTACCTGCGAGTGACATGGACACTTGACTGTCTCACCTTGCATAGCAATGAGATGACATGTCCTATGAGTCTAATTACTAACTAGAGAAACTTTTGTGGGGTCATCAAATTTTACAAGGCTAACTTAAACATGTGAGGAGAAAATTTCAGTATCAAGTTGCATCTGAGCCTTTGAAACTATTTTGGGTCAGCTACATAGCAGAAGTTTGGGCCTGGCAGAGAGCCGTAAAACTGGGCCAAAAATAAACCAAAGACCATTATAAAAATGTCCTAAGTGCCAAATGCGTGAGATGCTAAAATTGCAATATAATGGAGTAAAATTTTACAAAAAAGGCTTTCCAATGGTGGTACTGTGTTCTAACCCAGAGAAAGAAAGTTCAGGGGGAGAAGTCAAGGGAGTGAACCCAGTCCCTGAAAAGAAGCCTTCCAGAGAGCCATGAGTGCCCCCGTCCTGGCTATTTACAGTTTATTACCCATCAGGCATCACAGGCATTGATTTTCTCCTCCCTATCAGAGAGCACAGGCTGAATAGCCAGGGTACGGGAAAGAGTTTTCATAAAAATTAATTGGGCCATTCAGCTTTTCACCGTATTTAGCAAATGCTGCTCCATTTGCCCTTCTCCTGGCCTGGACCTGCTCTTCCTGCTTCTGTCACATCCAGCGCATCCATAATGTACTCGGGCACATCCACACATTATTTATTTATAGTCTTATTTTCCTGAACTCTAGAAAAGGTGGTGATTTATTCTTGGTATAGGCCTGTGGTAGAGGTTTCAGGAAAGGTGGCAGCAAGCACTGGGATACTTCCTCCTGGTTCTCTGCCTGCCAGTCTCAGCCTGCTCTGCTCAGTCCATAACCCTCCCTCCTTTTCCCTAATTAGGAACTGCTACCAATTGTACATGGACAGATTTATGCATGGCTGGGGACCAGCTAGTCTCCCACTGATTGTCTAAAAGAAGAGTATGTTCTATGTCAAAAATCCTTTGCTTGGAGTCCAACTGTTTTCTTGGAAATAGCTCCTTTGACCCAGGCCCATAATTTTTTTTAGGTTTGAATTTTATGGGCCTGATTCAAAGTCTGTCAACATTTTCTTTCTGAGACTTATTCAGGGTACAGCATATTTTTGAAATGTGCAAAAGTTTGGGGATATTTCTGTCATCTGCTGCCAAGAGAATGTATTGGAAAAGAAGAGGGTGGGAGAGGCAGAGCATTATGCTTAATGACCACTTACTAAGGGATTTTTGAACACCAAGGCAGAAATGACATTCAGATCAGAGGTGTGTGCGTATGGCTGTGTGTGCATACTTATATATGCATGAGGATATAATATTCTGTTGTTTAAACATAATAATAATACTTAAATAATACCTCTGGTTTCCAGTTTTGTGTGTAAGGAGCTTGGAAGGCATGACACTGTCTGAACAATAAATACAAGCTGAACAGACTGAAAAATCAGCAACTCTTCTTGGATCTGGATCCGTAAGAGAGAAGAGGACACAATCAGAGCATTGCCCCCAAAGCTGGAGAAACAGATATGTGAATACAGTGTCAGGATCTAGTCCATGCATCTTACATATAGTAGCTCACTTGATCTCTCAGATCTAATGAAGTGGGTTATTATCATCCCCATTGTAGAGATGGGGAAACTGAGACACAGATGTATTCAAGTATTTTGCCTACAGTAACACAACTAAGTGTATGAGTCAGGTTTTGAAGTAATGCAGTCTAGCTCCAGAGCCTATGTCTTAATTATTATACCTGACTATCTCTCTAAAGTCTAGGACAATTTCCAAGTTGATGCACATAACGTGGGAGATATATTTCTAGATACTTCAAACCACACCACTTGGTAGATACATCTTATTACCCTATATAATACTGACCTTGGAGTGCTTCGTATTACATCTATAGATAATTCTCTGGTGTCAATTTGGTACCTTTAATCACAGAATCCATTGTCAAGAAGAAGACATAAGTCTCTTAAATGTTATGTCAAACTGAGGTGTTATTTGCCTGTATGGTTGAATGAGTCACACTAACTTTGAAACCGGGTAGTAGAGGCAGCAATAGTAGCAGAAATACAAATACTACTACTAATAATAATAACAATAGCAGCAAGAGTCAAATGGCACTCTGTTGATCAATTATTATTTACCAAGCATCATGCTTAGTTTTCATATTCATTATATTTTTTAATCCTCAATAAGCCCTCTAAAATAGGTATTATTATCTTCACTTTACAGGTAGTGAAACTAAGAATTATAGAGAGGTTAAGTAAATTCTGTAAGGTCACAACAAGTAAGAGGATGAGATTTGCACCTAGGTCTTAGCCTTAGGCTGCACAATCCTTTATTGCCAATTTAGTCTTCTGATAAGTTTGTTCACCTGTAAAATGAAGGAAGTTGAATTCCAAGATGGCTTCTAGCTCCATAGTGAAAGGACTGAATGCCTTTGAAGACATATAAATTGAATGTCAGGAGGAAAGTAAGTAGAGGTGGGATGATTTCATTAGATAAAGATTAAAGACGCTCAGGACTTCCCTGGTGGCCCAGTGATTAAGAATCCACCTTGCAATGCTGGGGACACAGTTTCCATTCCTAGTCAGGGAACTAAAATCCCACAAGCCACAGATCAACTAAGGCTGCACGGTCACTACTGAGCCTGAGCACAACTGGAGAGTCCGTGCATCGCAACAAAAGATCCCTGCATGACACAATGACGATCCCACACGCCACAGCTAAGACCCAATGCAGCCAAATAAATAAATTTAAAAGAAAAGATTAAAGCTATTCTTCATGGAAAGGATATAAAGCATTTCTGTCCAAGAAAACCTCATCTCTGGACACAGGAACCAAAATGTCATGGTGACCAATGGCCAGAATAGACAGACTCTAAATCAGAGAGTAGATTCTCAGATAGTTGGATGTGGAGGAAAGAGCATGATGTTGGAAGTTAATGTTAACCAAACACTGGGACTCTGTACCCATATTTAAACACAGTTTCTTCTTTATATAAATGTATTTTAATGAAATGTATGAGTCAAATTAGAGAAAAATATTATATAAAAAAGTTTTAAATAATATGCAGATATGTCGGAAACAATAAAACTATTACCTACAACTGAATTTAGGAACACAGATAGTCTAGAACTCACTCTGATATTAACTAGATGTGAAACAACAAAGCTCTCCAATCTTTAGTTTTACCATTTAAAAATAGGAGAGTTAAATTAATTTCCAAATATCTCTTAAAACTCGAGTAAAGCTTCACTTTTAAAAACTGTTCATAAATAAATTTTAAAATGTATCCATATTAGATTTCCTTACACCTTTCACTGAGTCAAGTATGCTAGCCCATCCCATAATTAGCCAAATAGGCTATTTTTCAGTTAAAAGCTGTTTGACCTATTTATTAGTATCTCTAATCTTGAATGGTCATCTGTCTGTTCAAAGTAGTTTAGGAAAATGATTCTGAATCTCCTTCTCAATCTAATTTTACACTCACATAACAAATTTCAAGTTAATGATACAAAGATTTCCGGTTTTTAAATGGCAAGATTAACTGACACATCAGGGAAGCCCAAATGTATAGTTATGTATAAATTATGATATATGCAATGAATAAATAGTAAGCAATCATAAAATTTTTAAAAAATTAAGATATCTCCACCTTCCATTCCTCCTTGAAATTACCTAAAATCAAGACATTTGAGAGGTCTTGAGAGAACTCAACTGGAATGAAGTCTGTAATTGAGAACCAAACTGTATGAGAAAGAGCTCCCAAATTTAGCGAACAGTAGGCCAGAGCACAGAACAATGCTAGGGAACAATTGCACCTGGAGGTCACAGAATCCAAACCAGGTGGTGCCTTCTAAGGGAGAAGCAACAGAACAAGATGTGCAGCGATGATGGGACCTTCCCTGGACCCTTTTTAGCAGCCAAGAATAACAAGAAAGACTGGGATAAAAAGGGAACACATGGACTTGCCATCATTTCTTGAAGGTATTAACACAGGAGAGACAAGAGGTTCTAAAGTTTGAGTAGATGTTAAACTCCAGTCAGCCTCAGAGATGAAAGTATCAACTAGTTGACACTCAAAGCCCTAAATCATAAGGAGTTTTACTGTGCACCAGTGAGGCTTCCTGCTACCCCAGAACACTGCTAACACGAAACACCTCCAAATATCTGGCTCATCATTCAAAAATGAATGAAAATAAAAAGGAATTTGCAAAAGATCTAGTCAAAAATATTGTAGTAAAATATCCACTATGGAGAGCGGTATAGAGGTTCCTTAAAAAACTAAAAATAAAGCTACCAGATAACGCTGCAATCCCACTTCTAGACATATATCCAGAGAAGAACATGGTCCGAGAGGATACACACATCCCAGTGTTCACTGCAGCACTGTTTACAATAGCTAAGACATGGAGACAATCTAAACATTCATCAGCAGCTGCTGCTGCTGCTGCTAAGTTGCTTCAGTTGTGTCCGACTCTGTACGACCCCCATAGATGGAAGCCCATGAGGCTCCCCCGTCCCTGGGATTCTCCAGACAAGAATACTGGAGTGGGTTACCATTTCCTTCTCCAATGCAGGAAAGTGAAAAGTGAAAATGAAGTCGCTCAGTCGTGTCCGACTCTTGGTGACCCCATGGACTGCAGCCTACCAGGCTCCTCCGTCCATGGGATTTTCCAGGCAAGAGTACTGGAGTGGGGTGCCATTGCCTTCTCCGATCCATCAGCAGAGGAATGGATAAAGAACATGTGGTACATATATGCTGTGGAATATTACTCAGCCATGAAAAATACTCCACCATGAAATAACGCCGTTTGCAGCAACATGGATGAACCTAGAGAGTACCATACTGAATGAACTCAGAGAAAGAGAAATATCATATGGTATCCCTGATATGCAGAATCTACAAAGAAATAATATAAATGAATGTATTTACAAAACAGAAACTGACTCACGAACTTAGAGAATGAACTTATGATCACCTGGGGGGAGGGTTGGGGTAAGGGACAGTTAGGGAGTTTGAGATCAGTGTATATATATATACACTATATATAGTAGTATATATTGTTATCAGATACAGCAATATACACTGCTAAATTTAAACTGGATAACCAACAAGGACCTACTGTATGGCACAGGAAACTCTGCTCAATATTATGTGGCAGCCTTGATGGGAGGGGAGTTTGGGGGAGAATGGATACATGTACAGGTGTGGCTGAGTCACTTTTCTGTACACCTGAAACTAACACAACATTGTTAATTGGCTATACTACAATATAAAATTAAAACTTTTTTAAAAACACAAAAAGAGAGAAATAAAAAATCACATCATAAAAAATATTATAAAGAAGCAGACAGAAATATCAAATACATTCTAGGATCTCAGAGAATTAAATAGAAAAAATGTCATTTTAGAACAAGAGCACAAAGAAAAGATACAAGTATTTAAAAGGGAAAAAAATGATCAGACATCAGAAGGAAAATACATATGAAATATCCAGGACTCAGGAAAGAAGTCAAAGACAAAAAAAAAACCATCAGAGAAGTCAAGACTGTTATGGAAATATCAAAAGTGCAATTCACACTGCAGAAAAAATAGAACTGAGAAAGGAGAACAAAATAAAATGTATATACTAAAGATTTTTATAGGACTAGAGAGGAAAGGCAATGGCACCCCACTCCAGTACTTTTGCCTGAAAAATCCCATGGATGGAGGAGCCTGGTAGGCTGCAGTCCATGGGGTCGAGAAGAGTCGGGCACACTGAGCGACTTCACTTTCACTTTTCACTTTCATGCATTGGAGAAGGAAATGGCAGCCCACTCCAGTGTTCTTGCCTGGAGAATCCCAGGGATGGGGGAGCCTGGTGGGCTGCCGTCTATGGGGTTGCACAGAGTCAGACACAACTGAAGTGACTTAGCAGCTTAGCAGAGAGGAAACAGAAAATATAAAACCAGGGAGATCCTAAATTTAAATATTTTTGTTCTTGAAAAAAACAGTATCAATTGAAGAGAAAAACAATCAAAGATATAATTCAAGATAATTATCTTCAGTTCAGTTCAGTTCAGTTCAGTCGCTCAGTCCTGTCCGACTCTTTGTGACCCCATGAATCGCAGCACGCCAGGCTTCACTGTCTATCACCAACTCCTGGAGTTCACTCAGACTCATGTCCATCGAGTCAGTGATGCCATCCAGCCATCTCATCCTCTGTCGTCCCCTTCTCCTCCTGCCCCCAGTCCCTCCCAGCATCAGAGTCTTTTCCAATGAGTCAACTTTTCCCATGAGGTGGCCAAAGTATTGGAGTTTCAGCTTCAGCATCATTTCCTCCAAAGAAATCCCAGGGCTGATCTCCTTCAGAATGGACTGGTTGGATCTCCTTGCAGTCCAAGGGACTCTCAAGAATCTTCTCCAACACCACAGTTCAAAAGCATATATTCTTTGGCACTCAGCCTTCTTCACAGTCCAACTCTCACATCCATACATGACCACAGAAAAACCATAGCCTTGACTAGACGAACCTTTGTTGGCAAAGTAATGTCTCTGCTTTTGAATATGCTATCTAGGTTGGTCATAACTTTCCTTCCAAGGAGTAAGCGTCTTTTAATTTCATGGCTGCAGTCACCATCTGCAGTGATTTGGGAGCCCCCCAAAATAAAGTCTGACACTGTTTCCACTGTTTCTCCATCTATTTCCCATGAAGTGATGGGACCAGATGCCATGATCTTCGTTTTCTGAATGTTGAGCTTTAAGCCAACTTTTTCACTCGCCACTTTCACTTTCATCAAGAGGCTTTTTAGTTCCTCTTCACTTTCTGCCATAAGGGTGGTGTCATCTGCATATCTGAGGTTATTGATATTTCTCCCGGCAATCTTGATTCCAGCTTGTGTTTCTTCCAGTCCAGCATTTCTCATGATGTACTCTGCATATAAGTTAAATAAGCAGGGTGACAATATACAGCCTTGACATACTCCTTTTCCTATTTGGAACCAGTCTGTTATTCCATGTCCAGTTCTAACTGTTGCTTCTTGACCTGCATACAGATTTCTCAAGAGGCAGTTCAGGTAGTCTGGTATTCCCATCTCTTTCAGAATTTTCCACAGTTGATTGTGATCCACACAGTCAAAGGCTTTGGCATAGTCAATAAAGCAGAAATAGATGTTTTTCTGGAACTCTCTTGCTTTTTCCATGATCCAGCGGATGTTGGCAATTTAATCTCTGGTTCCTCTGCCTTTTCTAAAACCAGCTTGAACATCAGGAAGTTCACGGTTCTCGTATTGCTGAAGCCTGGCTTGGAGAATTTTGAACATTACTTTACTAGTGTGTGAGATGAGTGCAATTGTGCAGTAGTTTGAGCATTCTTTGGCATTGCCTTTCTTTGGGATTGGAATGAAAACTGACCTTTTCCAGTCCTGTGGCCACTGCTGAATTTTCCAAATTTGCTGGCATATTGAGTGCAGCAGTTGCACAGGATCATCTTTCAGGATTTGAAATGGCTCAACTGGATTTCCATCACCTCCACTAGCTTTGTTCGTAGTGATGCTTTCTAAGGCCTACTTGACTTCACATTCCAGGATGTCTGGCTCTAGATGAATGATCACACCATCGTGATTATCTGGGTCATGAAAAGTAAGATGAAACCATACTCACAGAAAACTAGTCAATTATCTTAAATCAGAGTTAGAACTACAGATTGAGAGGTTATACCATATACCAAGGAATAATGAATCAGAGAGATAAATATCAAGACATACTTCAGTAATGTAATTAAAGTTAAAGAAATAGTTATTTGGGTAGTGATCCAAAAATAGCAATCATGAAACTGCCAATATTTTGTCATTTTAGCCTGTAAAAAATGAAACAATTTCTTCTGGTTTTATTTAATAACAAAATCTTGGAGATAAGGGCTGAAATGGAGAATGGAGTGCAAATATATTGGTAGAAATTAAAATATATAATCTAATTCTGATTAATCTGGTAATAGAAATATGCCTATGGAAAGGTTCAAAGTAAACACTAAGAAAACAGAAAAAGATATCACAATCAGCTAAAATCAGGGTACTCAGGAAGAAAATAAGGTCAATAAAAATTGCAGGAATACTTATTTCTTTGTTCATAAAAGTGAAAATTAATTGTATCACTTTGGACTATAACTATAAGGATAATCATGACAAATTGAAAATAACATAAAACATCAAATTATCATATGAATTGAATATATAACCAGCAAAGAGCAAACAGACCAGAAAATAAATGAGAAACAAAACAAAGAAAACTTTTAAGTTTTCTACCATATAATATGGGCTTCCCTGGTGCCTCAGGTAGTAGAGAAGCTACCGCAATGCACGAGACTCTGGTTGGATCCCTGGGTCAGGGAGATCCCCTGGAGAAGGGAATGACTCACTCCAGTATTCTTGCCTGGAGAATTCCAGGGACAGAGGAGCCTGGTGGGCTACAGTCCTTGGGGTCACAAAGAGTCAGACATGACTGAAGCAACTTTGCACACACACAGCACAATGCTATACCAGCAATAAGTCCAAAAATGTCATTAATAAGTGTACATGTTATAATCTTATATACTCAAAATACACTCAGATACTCATAACAAGGCAAAATCCAGCCATAAGTGGGATATAAGACCTACCTCTGAAACAGTCATTCCAGGCACTCTCGCCAACAGGGCCCACAAGCTGTGGTCGTGGTGTCAGCCTGCATATATGGGCCTCTGCCATACCCTGCAGGCTGTGGGGCTGAGGACTGGTGACATCTGGATGCTGAGCATCAGCCTGCTCTGCTCTCCATGGGTAAATCACACACCTGAATGATATCAACAAAAAAAAAAGGTGTTAAATCATAGAAATCAGCAATTTGGCACAGGAAGCTTTGGGAAATGTCATTTAATGTAGGCTGCCTGAATTTGGGACAAAATTGAACAAGAGGAGTTTGGTGCTTTGCAAAGTGCAAAAGCTGCTGGTGAACTTTATTCTCCTCTCTCAGATGTAACTGAAATCAATGAAGCTCTAGCAGAAAACTCAGCATTTGTCAACAGATCTTGCTAGGAAAATGTCTGACTGATCAAGATAGCACTAACCCTTCAGAACTAATAAGTGAAGAAGCATGTGAGAAATACACAAAATCTATTTAGGACTGTTTATTTACACAAATGAAATAAACTAATTTGAAAGAACTTAATCTAGCAAGCATACTTAAATTAGTGGGGGAAAGAGGTCTCTTTAAAAGCAACTTTTGCAAAAAGAAACTACTTGCAACAAAATGGTACCAGAAAAAAAAAAATACTCCTTAAATTCCTAATGACTTCAGATAAACAGTATGAGTCTTTTTCACAGTACCTTATGATTTTTAGGCTAGGCTCCCATTGTAATACTCAGAATTCCTGAAATTAGTTGTGGTAAAACCAGTTATAAAAATTATTCAATTCAAGGATAACACTGTTATCTTAAGCCTTATATAATATTGTAACGTGCTTATATACATTCCTGGATTACAGTCAAAATACTTAATGATCTTCCCATTGGAAATAACTGGCAGTGGAGGAAAGTTTTTGCTAGTTACACGCTGTTAGATAAAGAACAATACTATCAGACTTTTGCTAGGAGCTTCCCCGGTGGCTCAGTGGTAAAGAATGGCTGCCAGTGCAGGAGACATGGGTTCTATCTCTGATCCGGGAAGATCCTGCATGCCTCAGAGCAACTAAAACCCTGCACCACAACTACCGAGCTGTGCTCTAGAGTCCAGGAACCCTAATTACTGAGCCCACATGCAGCAACTACTAAAGACTGCAGACCTTAGAGCCTGTGCTCTGCAACAACAGAAGCCACTGCAATGAGAAGCCCACGCACTGTAACTAGAACGTAGCCTCCCTTCTCTGCAACTAGAGAAATGCCCATGCAGCAAGCAACACCCAGCACAGTGAAAAATAAATAAATTATTTTTTTAAAAATTTGCTCTGCACTGTGTTTGCTGGTTCTATTTTTATACAGTGAAGCAAGAGTCATGAAAGAAAATAAGAAACAGTTTAATAGTAAAATATTCAACCTCTTAATTTAAAAAATAGGGCAATTTCAAAGTGATAAAAGAAAACCTGGAAAATGAAAAAGAATGGTGGTGGAGAGAAAGAAGGAAAAGAAAGAAAAAAATAGAGAGGGAGGAAGGGGAGGAAGAAGAACAAAAGGTTATGATCCCAATATTTTTAATGTATTCATAGTGTTAAAAAGTTTCTTACTGCAAAGGTTACACTCCATAAAGATCTAGCAGGCAGAGTATCTATGCCTAGTAATACAGCATCCAGAAAACTCATAAAGACAACACTGAAGCAAGAGGGAGGCATAAGTTTTTGGATCTCTCACAATCTCCACATAAAAACAGAGGAAGTAGATGATAAACTCAAATATTCACAGGCAACAATTACAACAAACCACAAATGTCAAAATATAAATGGGTAGGGAAAAACCACCAGCAGCCATGAAATCTGCCAAAACCGAAAAGTGTCTAAAGACCCAAGAACTCAAGAATCCCAGAAGAACCAACAGGTATTCACTGAAAAGCAAGCTGTTCCTGTCTCCAATCCCAAAGAAGGGCAATGCCAAAGAATGTTCACACTACTGCACAATTGTGCTCATTTCACATGCTAGCAAGGTCATGTTCAAAATCTTTCAAGTTAGGCTTCAGCAGTATGTGAACCCAGAACTTCCAGATGTCAAGCTGGATTTAGAAAAGGCAGAGGAAACAGAGATCAAATTGCCAACATTTGTTGGCTCATAGAGAGAGCAAAGGAATTACAGAAAAACATTACTTTTGCTTCATTGACTATGCTAAAGCTTTTTACTGTGTGTACCACAACAAACTGTGGAAAATTCTTAGAGATGGGAATACCAGACCACCTTACCTGTCTCCTGAGAAACCTGTATGCAGGTCAAAAAGCAACAGACATGGAACAACAGACTGGTTCAAAATAGACGAAGGAGTTTGTTGAGGTTGTATATTGTCACCTGCTTATTTAACATATGTAGAATACATCATGTGAAATGCCAGGCTGGATGAATCACAAGCTGAAATCAAGATTGCTGGGAGAAATATCAATAACCTCAGATATGCAGATGATGCCACTCTAATGGCAGAAAGTGAAGAGGAACAAAAGAGCCTCTTGATAAGGGTGAAAGAGGAGAGTGAAAAAGCTGACTTAAAACTCAACATTCAAAAAACTAGGATCATGGGATCTGGTCCCATCACTCCATGGCAATTAGAAGGTGGAAAAGTAGAAAGAGTGACAGATTTTATTTTCTTGGGCTCCAAAATCACTGCAGGTGCCATGAAATTAAAAGACGCTTGCTCCTTGGAAGAAAAGCTATGACAAACCTAGACTGCATTTTAAAAAGCAGAGACATCACTTTGCCAACAAAGGTCCATACAGTCAAAGCTATGGTTTTTCCAGTAGTCGTGTACAGATGTGAGAATCGGACCTTAAAGAAAGTTGAAAGTGCTGAAGAATTGATGTTTTCAAATTGTGGTGCTGGAGAAGACTCTTGAGAATCCCTTGGACTGCAAGGAGATCAAACCAGTCAATCCTAAAAGAAATCAATTCTGAATACTCATTGGAAGGACTGAAGCTGATGCTCCAATCCTTTGGCCACCTGATGTGAAGAGCTGACTCATTGGAAAAGATGCTGATGCTGGGAAAGACTGAAGGCAAAAGGAGAAGGGGGCGGCAGAGGATGAGATGGTTGGATAGCATCACCAACTCAATGGACATGAATCTGAGCCAAGTCCAGGAGACAGTGATGGGCAGAGAAGCCTTGCGTGCAGCAGTCCACAGGGATGCAGTCCGACATGACTTAGTGGCTGAACAACAGCCACCACCAATCCGGGAGGAGCAGTTAAACCTGGGAAGAGTTCTTCCCAAGCACATGATGGGGGAGCTCAAGGGCCACCCACATCAGGCCTCAAGGTGCTAGCAAGTAGAGCTTAATCCCCACCTACCCTCCCCCTTCAGAGGGGCCTAGACTGTGACTTACCTCCAGAAGATAGAACAGCAAAAGAGCAAAAGGGCAGTAATGAGACCTGGTAGACACTACCTTAACTAATGAAGGTTCACATTCCCAGTGGTGTCGTGGAGCTATCAGGAATGCCCTGATGTGAATATACGCTCGTGCTGCAGTACTTGGAGTCACAAAGAGTCAGACATGACTGAGCCACTGAACTGACCTGAACTGAACTGATAAAATGCAATGAAAAGGGCATTTCATCACTGTGCTATTTTTTTCAAAATCGTGTAACTCCAGTCTAATCATGCGGAAAACATAAGATACACCCAGCTTGGGAATATTCTATAAGGTATCTGGCCAATACTCCACAGGACTGTCAAGGTCATGAAAAGCAAGGAAAGGCTAAGTTGTCATAGACCAGAGGAGAATCAGGAGATTGACAACCACATACATGTGGTACTCCCAACTTGTCCTGGAACAGAAAGAGGTATTCATGGAAAAACTGGTGAAATTCATATAAATTTGGCTATTTAAACAGATAGTAATGTGCCACTGTGGGTTTCCTAGTTCTAATGAATGTACCATGGTAGTGTACAATGTTAACAGTGGGAGCTACTGAGTAAGGGGGATATAGGAACTCTCTGTACTATCTTTGCCACGTCTCTGTAAATGTACCTTTTTCCAATTAAAAGTATTTTTTTATGGTAAATACATTCTTTTTTTAAAAAGAGGGCAAAAATGGATGGAGAGAACACAAATTAGTTTTTCAAGAGGCTTCCTAGGTGGCTCAGTAGTATAAAGAACCCACCTGCCAAGCAGGAGACTCAGGTTCCATCCCTGGGTTAGGAAGATCCCCTGGAGAAGGAAATGACAACCCACTCCAGTATTCTTACCTGGGAAATCCCACGGACAGAGGAGCCTGGTGGGCTACAGTCCATGGGGTCACAAAAGAGTCAGACACAACTTAGCGACTAAATAACGGCAATAATTTTTTTCAAGAAAATCATTTAGTTTGTAAGCCTCTCAGATTAATTTGTACAGAACTTATTTAGGATATTCACTTATTGTACAGTGCTTCTAACAAACACAGAAGTATGAAAGATGTTATAATAAACTCCCATGTACTTATTTCTGAGCCTCTGCTATTTTCATTTTTGCCAGTCTTCTTTCATTTAATATTTTTAAAAAGTCAACACAGAAAGAAGAAGTAATGCAGATAAAGGCAGCAATCAGTGACTTGGAAATTAGAAAAAAAAATTAACCATGTTAGTAATATTAAATTACTAATAATTAAATTCAAGATCTGGCTCTTTGAAAAAACAAAAATAGATAAACCACTAACTGATCTAATTTTTTTGAAGAGCAAAAGCACAAACTGACAAGAGATATGAAAAGACAGTTCAAGGAAAAGAAAATTAAAATCTTTTAAATGCTTAAAAATATGTTAAATATTATTAATAATAAGAAATAAAAATAAAAAGCTATGCAAGACTCCATGATTTAGTTACCACTATTGGCAGAGATCAAAATATTTGGTAATATCCAGTTGGTATGTTGGCAAAAAGAATGAGGAAACAGGTATTCCTGTGTATGTAGACGGAAGTGTAAACTTGTATGTTCTTAATGAAAAATAACTTGATAATATTCTTCCAAATTAATTATTTTAGTTTTTAAGTGAAGTTTATACAATCTATTGTGATAAACCCAACATCTTAAATTCCACTGGAATAAAGTGGAGTATAAATATATGCATATATACTTCCTCTAAGCATAAGATGTACTGTTGCTCATGGACAGGTGTGCAGCTGTAAGAACCCAAATGCTTCCTGTCCCAGACAGCTGACTCATATGAGACCCTGGAGCAGTCATTCAAGACTACCTGGGCCCATTTCATCATTCCTCAGACCCCTTAGAAAATATCTTAAGATAGGTATTAAAATATCTGGTCATCAGGGAATTCCCTGATGTGGTTAGGAATTAGAGTTTTCACTGCCAAGGGTTCAGATTGGATCGCTGGTCAGGGGACTAAGATTCTAAAAGCCGCACTGCATGACCAAATAATAAAATAAATAACCAACAGGGACCTATTGTATAGCATAGGGAACTCTCCTCAATATTATGTAGTAACCTAAATAGGAAAATAACTTGAAAAAGAATAGATATTTGTATATGTATAACTAACTCACTTTGCTGTATACCTAATGCAGCACTGTTAATCAACTATACTCCAATACAAAAAGTTAAAAAAAAAAAACTGGTCATCAGACTTTGATGACAGAAATGCCTATGACCAGTGACTTCCAGATTTTGGGGTTAATCAAAATCAGCTACATCACTAGAAATTCCTACTCAGTTAGTCTGGCTTATGCCCAGGAGTTAGAATGTTTAGCATATAAGTTGAGTAAATTAGGTGTATGTGGTCATTGGAACCAATTCAATAAACCTTGCCTTTAGGTACCAGTTTTCTGATGAGAAGAAACTGTGTTTTGTTAAAAGCTATTACTTTGTTTTTTCAAACCTGCATCACAATATCAGTTTCATCAACATTAACACTATGATCACCATAGTCTTGAAAATCTCACAGTGGCTCCATCAACTCAATAAAGTATCACAGGTGATTGCCTTCACCAATCACAGGGGCACCGTAACCAGGGTTGTCTTCTTCTCACACTCAGGGTCATTTGGGTCCTGTTGCAGATGCGGCTGAGATATCTGTCCTGGGGTCATCAGAGGGAGACAAAACTCCTAAGTTTCTGCATCAGGGGAAGAGTCAAGTCCACCTGCCCTCAGGTGTTGTGACCTATTACATCAGCTCCTGGTTGGTGCTGGTGGGTTTGAATATTCTGCTTCAGAATCCATTCTCCATGTCCTTGAACCTGGGTTCAGACACAAGGGGACACCCTTACAACCTCTAGGCCTCGGGTAGCTGTTCATCTTCCCAGGTCTCTTTTGTGCAAGGGTTGTCAGAGTTCCCACCTGTTTCAGGCAGCGTGCCCATGCAGCTGCAGGAACCAGGCTAGCCACCAGGGGAGCTGCCTCTTCTACGTCCAGTAGAAGTTCTGGAATCAGGAGGCTGCACAGCCTGGGAACCTCTGTCTCCAGTGACAGACACCTGGAGTGGCCCCTCCACACCTACTATTAGATCACATTCCATAGTCAATTATAAGTAACTTTGCCTTCACCACTTATCTGAGGTAGAACTTGTTCCTTCTGTAACCTAGAAGAGCAAAATCTCCCGAATCTCCTAGATTCACCAATTCCACTTCCTGGAAATTATGCTACAAATACGCTTACAAATGCACACAAAGATATACGCACAAGGATTTATTTAGAGCATTACCCTAAAAAAGTAACACTTGCATACTGGAAGTAATTTAAATATTCAATAATGGAGGATTATATTTTAAAACATTATAGTATGTCAAAACAATAAAATATTATAGCACCATTGAAAAGACGTAAGAAGTTCTTTATATAATACTATGAAACAAATTCCAAAATATGATGAATTTAAAAGCAAGAGTCAGAAGAGTCTGTATAGCATGGTAAAATCTGTGCACAAAATGAGGAAGGAATCCCACGACATATCATGCAACTAATGAAGTAGGACACGTCTGTTCTCAGCAGCTGAGTGCATTTAGCTATATATTCATGTTCCTGAGCATGTACTTCTTTGCCCTTTGGTTGAAGCAGTACAGGATCTAATGTCAATAACCATCTTTACTCTTCAGGGACTGAATGTACTCCTCACCCTATGACCACTAACCGTTTTGTTGGTTTCAGGCATTTCCTAAGTGTATGATAAGAGAAGAGGCCTTCTGTGAATGTAACTTCTTTCCTAGGAAGGAGTTTGCTGTTGTTGTTCAGTTGCTCAGTCATGTCCAACTCTTTGCAACCCCATGGACTGCAGCACCCCAGGTTTCCCTGTCCTTCATCCTCTCCCAGAGCTTGTTCAAACTCACGTCCATTGAGTTGGTGATGCCACCCAAAAATCTCATCCTCTCATCCTCTGTCATTCCCTTCTCCTCCTGCCTTCTATCTTTCCAACCATCAGGGTCTTTTCTAATGAGTCAGCTCTTCACACAAGGTGGCCAAAGTATTGGAGCTTCATCATCAGTCCTTCCAATGAATATTCAGAATTGATTTCCTTTAGAATTGACTAATCTGATCTCCTTGAAGTCCAAGGGACTCTCAAGTGTCTTCTTCAACAATACAGTTTAAAAAGCATCAGTTCTTCAGCACTCAGCCTTCTTTATGGTTCAACTCTCACACCTATACATGACTGCTGGAAAAACGATAGCTTTGAGTAGTCGGAACTTTGTTGGCAAAGTAATGTCTCTGCTTTTTAATACGCTGTCTAGGTTGGTCACAGCTTTTCTTCCAAGGAGCAAGCATCTTTTAATATCATGGCTGCAGTCACCATCTGCAGTAATTTTGAAGCCCAAGAAAATTAAGTGGGTCACTGTTTCTATTGTTTCCCCATCTATTTACCATGCATGAAGTGATGGGACTTAATGCATGATCTTTGTTTTTTGAATGTTGAGTTTCAAGCCAGCTTTTTCACTCTCCTTTTTCACCTTCATCAAGAGGTTCTTAAGTTCCTCTTTACTTTCTATCATAAGGGTGGTGTCATCTGCATATCTGAGGTTATTGATATTTTTCCCAGCAGTCTTGATTCCAGCTTGTGCTTCTTCCAGCCCAGCATTTCTCATGATGTACTCTGCATATAAGTTAAATAAGCAGGGTGACAATATACAGCCTTGACGTACTCCTTTCCCAATTTGGAAACAGTCCATTGTTCCATATCCAGTTCTAACTGTTGCTTCTTGACTTGCATACAGGTTTTGCAGGAGGCAGGTAAAGTGATCTGATATTCCCATCTTTTTAAAAATATTCTACAATTTGTTGTGATGTTCCGCAGTCAAAGGCTTTAATGTAGTCAATGAAGCAGAAGTAGATGTTCTTCTGAAATTCTCTTGCTTTTCTAAATCCAACTTGAACGTCTGCAAGTTCTTGGTTCACATACTGCTGAACCCTGGCTTGGAGAATTTTGAGCATTACTTTGCTAGCGTGTGAGGTGAGTGCAATTGTGTGGTAATGTGAGCATTCTTT
Organism: Bos grunniens; assembly: GCF_055505025.1. Classification (NCBI taxonomy): domain Eukaryota; kingdom Metazoa; phylum Chordata; class Mammalia; order Artiodactyla; family Bovidae; genus Bos; species Bos grunniens. The sequence goes on from NC_141172.1 coordinate 56,043,843, forward strand.
GGCATTGTCTTTCTTTGGGATTGGAATGAAAACTGACCTTTTCCAGTCCTGTGACCACTGCTGAGTTTTCTAAATTTGCTGGCATAATGAGTGCAGCACTTTAACAGCGTCATCTTTTAGGATATGAAATAGCTCAGCTGGAATTCCATTACTTTCACTAGCTTTGTTTGTAGTGATGCTTCCTGAGGCCCACTTGACTTCACACTCCAAGATGTCTGGCTCTAGGTGAGTGATCACACCATCGTGGTTATCTGGGTCATTAAGATTTTTTTTGTACAGTTCTTCTGTGTATTCTTGTCACCTCTTCTTAATATCTTCTGCTTCTTTTAGGTCCATACCATTTCTGTCCTTTATTGTGCCTATTTTTGCATGAAACGTTCCCTTGGTATCTCTAATTTTCTTGAAGAGCTCTCGTCTTTCCCATTCTATTGTTTTCCTCTATTTCTTTGCATTGACCACTTGGAAGTCTTTCTTATCTCTCTTTGCTATTCTTTGGAACTCTGCATTCAGATGGATATATCTTTCCTTTTCTCCTTTGCCTTTAGCTTCTCTTCTTTTCTCAGCTATTTGTTGTCCTCCTCAGACAACCATTTCGGCTTTTTGCATTTCTTTTTCTTGTGCATGGTTTTGATCATTGCCTCCTGTACAATGTTATGAACCTCAGTCCATAGCTCTTCAGGCACTCTATCAGATCTAATCCCTTGAATATATTTGTACTTCCACTGTATAATCTTAAGGGAGTTAATTTAGGTCATACCTGAATGGTCTAGTGGTTTTCCCTACTTTCTTCAATTTAAGCCTGAATTTGGCAATGTAGTTCATGATCTGATCCACAGTCAGCTCCCAGTCTTGTTTTTGCTGACTATATAGAGCTTCTCCATCTTCGGCTGCAAAGAATATGATCAATCTGATTTCGGTATTGATCAGCTCATAATGTCCACGTGTAGAGTCATCTCTCATGATGTTGGAAAAGGGTTTTTGTTATGACCAATGCATTCTTTTGGCAAAACTCTGTTAGCCTTTGCCCTGCTTCATTTTGTACTCCAAGGCCAAACTTGCCTGTTACTCCAGGCATCTCTTGACTTCCTACTTTTGCATTACAGTCCCCTACAATGAAAGGACATCTATTTTGGGTGTTAGTTCTAGAAGGTCTTATAGGTCTTCACAGAACCATTCAACTTCAGCTTCTTCAGCATTAGTGGTTGGGGCATAGACTTGGGATTACTGTGATGTTGAATGGTTTGCATTGGAGATGAACAGAGATCATTCTTTCATTTTTGAGATTGCACCCAAGTACTGAATTTCAGATTTTTTGGTTGACTGTGAAGGCTACTCCACTTCATCTAAGGGATTCCTTCCCAAAGTAGTAGATAAAATATTCATCTGAATTAAATTTTCCCATTCCAGTCCATTTTAGTTCATTGATTCCTAAAATGTCTATGTTCATGCTTGCCATCTCCTAGTTTGACCACTTCCAATTTACCTTGTTTTATGGACCTAACATTCCTATTCAATATTGTTCGTTACAGCATCAGACTTTACTTTTACCACCAGACACACCCACAACTGGGAGTTGTTTCCACTTTGGCTCAGCCTCTTCAGTTCCTCCTGGAGCTATTTCTCTGCTCTTGTCCAGTATATATTGGGTACCTAGTGACCTGAGGAGTTCATCTTTCAGTGTCATATCTTTCTGCTTTTTCATACTGTTCATGGGGTTCTCAAGAACCCCATGTCTAGGAAAGAGACAGACACTCTATTAATATAACAAAACCTAGATATCTTAGTGGTACAATAAAGCTGCAGAGTGCAGGATGTCTGATTGCTTTTGTGATCAGTATTCATGGCCAAGCCAGATCCCATAAAGGTGTTTTCCATCACCTTACACCCTCCATGACCCTAACAACAGAACCAGGAAGGAGAGAAAGCAAGAACAACAGTAATAACATTGGAGATGGTAACCAGAGAGAAATAAATTTCTAAATGGATGGGTCTGCCTAAGAGAGAGGCCTCTGAGGCCTCTTTTCAATGATTTTTAAGGTAATTTGCTAAAATGACAATTGTTGGGCTTAAAATGAAAAGCTATAAAAGCATGTTGTTGTTGTTGTTCAGTTGTAGTCATATCCAATCCTGCAACCCCATGGACTGTAGGATGCCAGGCTCCCCTGTTATTCACTGTCTCCCAAAGTTGGCTCAAATTCATGTCCATTGAGCCAGCAATGCTATCTAACCATCTCATCCTCTGCTTCCCCCTTCTCCTTTTGCCCTCAATCTTTCCCAGCATCAGGAACTTTTTCAACGAGTAGGCTCTTTGCATCAGATGGCCAAAGTATTGGAGCTCCAACTTCATCATTAATCCTTCCAATGAGTATTGAGGATTGATTTCCTTTATGGGCCAGGCATTATTCTCAGGTCTGACGATACATCACTTAGAGAGTCCCTGTACACTTGAACCCTATGTTCTAGTGGACAAAGACAGGCACTGCATAAATAAAAGGGAAGAAAATGAAGCAAACTAAGGGGAAAGAGGATAGCAGAAGAAACGTTCTCTTTAGATATGGAGGTCAGGAAAGTCATCAGCTGATGAATTAGCATCTGTGCAGAAAGGTGAGTGAAGTGAGGACATAAACCATGAAGACATCTTCAAAGAATACTCCAGGCTGAGAAAATAGCAAGTGCAAAGGCTTTAAGAGAGGCCAGATCTTAAAGGGCTTGCTTGGAAATGTAAGAACTTTCTATTCCATTCCAAGTGAAATTGGGACATCATCTGAAGGTTTCAAGTAAAATAATAACACAATCAAATTTATGTTTCAAGAAAATCATTCTAGCTGCTATGAAGTGACCAGTCTGTAAAGTGACATGACTGGAAAAGACAGGCTAGTGGAGGCTATTGCCATAGTACAACCCAGAGTCTGTAGAAACTTGGACTTCAGTGGTGGTAAATGGTCACTATCCGTATATATATATATATATATATTTTTTTTTTTTAGGTAAAACAACAGATTTGCTGAAGAATGGATGTGGAGCTCAAAGGTGAGAAAGAGTCAGGAATAGCTCCCTGGTTTGTGCCTGGAAAGTGAATAATTAGAAGAGCCATTTATTGAAGTGGGGAATATTGGGGTCACAAAGTTTTGGGGTATGAAATTAAGATTTTGTTTTACATATTTTAAGGAGTACTAAGAATTTATTCTCCAAGAGGCATTGCCAACGAGGCAGGCTGGACAGGAGAGTTGAAAGATTAAGGAAGAGATCTGGACTGGAGATATAAATTTGTGAATAATCACATTCTGAAAGTGAAAGTCGCTCAGTCATCTCTGTGATCCCATGGACTATACATATAGTCCATGAAATTCTCCATGCCAGAATACTCTAGGGGGCAGCCTTTCCCTTCTTCAGGGGATCTTCCCAACCCAGGGATCACAGGGATCGAACCCAGGTCTCCTGCATTGCAGGCGGATTCTTTACCAGCTGAGCTGCAAGGGAAGCCCAAGAATGCCGAAGTGGGTAGACTATCCCTTCTCCAGGGGATCTTCCCAACCCGGGAATCGAACAGGGGTCTCCTGCATTGCAGGCAGGTTCTTTACCAACTGAGCTATGAGGGAAGCCCCTAGATGGTACTTAAAAGTCTGATGTGACATACTGTGATGACATCTAACAGTATATAGGAAAAAACAAAGATATGGAAAAAGAGAACCATTGTATACACTGGCATGTAGACGCCTGGAAGATGGGGATATGTGACAAAAGAGACTGAAAAAGAGTGGATAATCAAGGGAGAAGAATGTTGATCCCTGACAGTCAAGTGAAGAAAGTGATTCAAGGGGGGAGTGATGAAATGAATCACATACTCCTAGGAGCAGAGTGAGACGAAAACTGAGAATTAACTACAGAATTCGGCAGTGCATAGTTTACTGACGGATTACAGTAGAGTGGTTGGCAGAAAACCTGACTGGAGTAGATTAGTGAGGATGGTCCAAATACAATCCTTTATGTTTGTTTACACCACCAACCAAAAAGCATAACGCACGCATGCACACAATTGCGGGCACACTCAATCCCCGCCACCTGCCATGTCTCTCATAGTCTTGCTTACAGGTTCATTTCCTCTGAGTTAAACCATAACTCCGGAGAAGGCAATGGCACCCTACTCCAGTACTCTTGCCTGGAAAATCCATGGACAGAGGAGCCTGGTGGGCTGCAGTCCATGGGGTCACTAAGAGTCGGACATGACTGAGCGACTTCACTTTCACTTTTCTCTTTCATGCATTGGAGAAGGAAATGGCAACCCACTCCAGTATTCTTGCCTGGAGAATCCCAGGGATGGTGGAGCCTGGAGGGCTGCCGTCTATGGGGTCGCACAGAGTCGGACATGACTGAAGCGACTTAACATTAACATAACAAACCATAGCTCAACTTCTAGGGTTTTTAACTTCTGTGTACTATACTTCATATCAGTGTACAACTTTATAGAGCTACATTTTTATTTCACAATTTGGACTAAGTTCTTAATAAAGGGTATCAGAAATAAGAGTCTTGAGCTTACTAGAAAATACAGTTGCTATGGAAGATAATGTTCCCACTTAAATAACTGCTCCATTCAGTGTGGCAGGAGGATGACCTCAAAGACCTAAGTGTCATTACTCTGTTGACATGGCTAATAAGGGCAAACACATTTTCCTTGACAGGCAGAAGCCGCCGAAAGTCCCTTCTCTGGCCACTAATTAGAGAGGCAAGTTGTGCATGCTGAGGTAAGCCTGGACCTGCCTAAACACAGAAGGAATCTATTCTTTGGTCTGTGTCTAACAATAGTGAAGAAATTAGAGGCGGACACTTGAGCAGACTCCTATTATTACCAAGTGAATTATTTAATGCACTGTCCTTTATTCAGGGTTTCTGAGCTTACCAAAGTGTATACACATCACCTTTCAGCCTTGAAGACAAAGGAATAAAGCAAACTCATCACTTTACCAGAAGGGATAAGTACTGTTTCAATTAATGTGCTAATCTCTAATGAAGACAGCAGTCATTAGTTAAATAAGCAAACCATTAGGATAGGAGCAGAAATGTCAGTCCAATCACAGATCTACTGATTGTTGTTAGATATCATCTACAACCTACAAATCCTGAAAACAGTTTAGTAAAATGTGGTCTAAGACTGAAAGCTCTATTGCTGTTAAATAAATTGATTACATCTATATTAAAAGGAAGCCACCAGCTTCCCTGGTGGCTCAGTGGTAGAGAATCTGTCTGCCAATGCAGGAGTCTCCTGGAACTTGAATAGAATTTGTATCCTTCTGCTGTGTGAAAATTGCATAAATCTTAATTATATCAAATTGGTTCATAATGCTTTTCAGGTCTACTATATTCTTCTACTTCTCTGTATATTTATTCAATTAATTTCTGAGAGTTTTACACTGAAACTCCAACCAAAAATCTTTATTTATCTACTTAAAATGAACAATTGTAATATACAGTGGAACTATACATAATTTTGTTCTGTATTTTCCAAGTCTATAAATGTGTTATCATATTTTCAATTTAAAAAAGAAAAAAGAAAAGCAAAAAAACAAAAGGAATAAACCAGTCTATCAGCATGGCAGGGTCTCAAAAACATGTTGAAGCTAGATGAGCAATGTTCAAAAGTAATAATCCTTATGTACATTTTAGAAGTAACTCACAAAATAACACTATACATTGGGTATGGATATGGAGAAGTAGAAGTGTTAGTTGCTCAGTCATGTCTGACTCTTTGCAACACCATGGACTGTAGCCCACCAGGCTCCTCTCTCCATGGAATTCTCCAGGCAAGAAGACTGGAGTGGGTTACCATTCCCTTCTCCAGGAGATCTTCCCAACCCAGGGATCAAACCCAGGTCTCCCACATTGCAGGCGGATTCTTTACTGTCTGAGCCAGCAGGGAAGTCTACTGGATATGGAGAGATAGATGAATATATAGATACAAAGTAGAGTTTTTATACAGGTTTATAATGACATGCACCAAACTATTAATGGTGGCTGCCTTTGAAGATGTTGGGAAGAAAATGGGACATAAAATGATAGTTAAATGGGATATTAACAGTTAATTCTGGGTGATGGGAATAGGAGTGTTTGTTATATTCTCTTTTATGCTTATTTTTTTTAAATAAAAAACATTTTAAAATAAATGATAACCTATCATGAAGTTCTCTGGGTGGGATGTGTGGAGACCTGCAGCCCACAATGGAGAGAAAATCCATGATGGCTACCATGCTATCGTCACATGGATTTTCTTGTAGCCTGTCCTTAGCTCTCTCCATGTCTTAACCACTGCCCTACAATCTAGCTATCATTTCAGTTTCACTCATCCTGGGATGGTGTGATCAGGGAGTTTATGCAGAGTAATTGTTTCACTGTAAAGAACTACTGGTGGTCTACAAAGCTGACAGCTCTCAGCCCAGTTTGTCTTTCAGGAGCAGCTTCTGCAACAATCATTCAATAACCCATTAGAAACCATCCAGCCACACTTCCAAGTGTCAGGGAATGGACTACTCTGACGCATCACTAGACAAAGAATGCAGAGAAGTCAAGAAAACTTGACAAGTGAAGAACTTTCATGGAAGGCAGAAGCAGTCATTAATAGAAAATAAGTAGCATAGAAGTAGCAAAGCCTGTTGATAAATCAGACTCAGGAAGAATGGCAAAGTATCAATAATGTTAAAATCCAAATTATCTTTTAGTGAGTGCAATTTGGCATCCAGATGGATCATACTAAACAATGCAATTCTATTTAATTATTTAAATATCATTTTGAGAATCACTTAACTTGGCAAGTAGAACTGTTTAAAATCTAATGTTGTATAGGAACCACATTACAGTTTTGCTACATAGAAGAAGACTTTTCTGTAGTCTTTGCATCATTTGTAGTAAACAATTCTAAGATTTTAATGGGCTGTATGTTCCAGCAAGAAGTACAGGAACTGACATTAAGAGTTCTTTGTATGTACCATGGCCCAGGCTGGTATCTTTAAGTATATTACAGTAGAACATCAGTATCATGTAGAGATTATTCTAGAGAGCTCAACATTCAGAAAACGAAGATCATGGCATCTGGTCCCATCACTTCATGGGAAATAGATGGGGAAACAGTGGAAACAGTGTCAGACTTTATTTTTGGGGCTCCAAAATCACTGCAGATGGTGACTGCAGCCATGAAATTAAAAGACGCTTACTCCTTGGAAGGAAGATTATGACCAACCTAGATAGCATATTGAAAAGCAGAGACATTACTTTGCCAACAAAGGTCCATCTAGTCAAGGCTATGGTTTTTCCAGTGGTCATGTATGGATATGAGAGTTGGACTGTGAAGAAAGCTGAGCGCCAAAGAATTGATGCTTTTGAACTGTGGTGTTGGAGAAGACTCCTGAAAGTCCCTTGGACTGCAAGGAGATCCAACCAGTCCGTTCTGAAGGAGATCAGCCCTGGGTGTTCTTTGGAGGGAATGATGCTAAAGCTGAAACTCCAGTACTTTGCCCACATCATGTGAAGAGTTGACTTATTGGAAAAGACTCTGATGCTGGGAGGGATTGCGGGCAGGAGGAGAAGGGGATGACAGAGGATGAGATGGCTGGATGGTATCACCGACTCGATGGACGTGAGTCTGAGTGAACTCCGGGAGTTGGTGATGGACAGGGAGGCCTGGTGTGCTGCGATTCATGGGGTCGCGAAGAGTCGGACACAACTGAGTGACTGAACTGAACTGAAAGGATTCTAGAGGTGAGAAAACTAGGCTTTGACTCTTAAAGTAACAAACAATCTCAGATGGTTGGAAAGTGGGAGATCCAGATTTCAAACCTAGGTTGCTCAACTTCAAAGTTTTAGTACTAGACAGCTCATTTGAAATACATTTTTAAAAAGTAATATAGACTATACTAGGAAGCATCATATGTAGCCATCACAGTAAATGGAAATGGAAATTCTGTGATATATATGAAAGCCTTTTATGAGAAAGCTTGTAAAAAAGCATCAATTCTTTGACCTATGAACCCCTACAAATACACTGTGGACTGTGGAAATCTCCCTAATTGAGATTTAGTAATCCATAATCACATTTTAATGAGCACATGAATCTCTGGGGATCTTATTAAAAGGCAGATTCAGATTCAGCTGGTTTAAGGTGGAGGTGAGACTGCAGCTCTAACAAGTTCCCCACAATAATGATCTTGCTGGTCCATGGACCACAGTTTAAGTAACAAGGAGTTATAGAATATTTAACTCTTTTCAACTGAAGATGGTCTTCGGGGACAATTGTCTGCTGGTGGCAATCAAATTGTTTTGAATGACAAGATCTCATTTTAAAAATTATTTAATTTTCTTAAAGACCTTGGATTTATATCCTGCAGAACATACCCTATGGAATGATTTCCTACTAAAAAGAATTCCTCTAAACTCCCCCAAATTACAGACCTATCATGTCACCAAATGTATACCCAAAATCTGGGGTCCATTTTCCCCTCAATACATTGCACACATTGATTTCTCATATAACTATGCAGCATAACCAATAAACTAGCTTCTGGATGAACTTTTTACCATGGAGCTTTGATTTATGTTGTTTCACTTAACAGAGGAACTGATTGAAAACAGCAGCAAGTATTAGACATTCTAAACATTTTTAAAATAAAAATCTGTCTCTGTGCTCTCAATAAAGTGACCCAAGACACTTAAGGATCTTGTGAGAGACTTTTTTTTTTTTTTTTACAATATCACCTTTAAAATTACAACAAAGTTTAAGTATTTCAAACCACTATTTCAAATAGCATGGGGGGAAAAAGACTATGTTCGAGCCACTTCCTTTTTAATTTATATCTGAACAATTTTATGCAAATCTTTAGATACATGCTCCCTGCAATTAAAAAAAAAAAAAGAATGGGTTGTTATTCTTATCCATTCGGAGAACATAATACTACTGTAATGTTCTAAAGAAGGTAAAAATATCAGTTAATTATAATCAGGTAGAAGCATTAACCTTGATTATAATTAAACCAAAATCATAATTTGGGGGCTTCCCTAGTAGCTCAGTTGGTAAAGGATCTGCCTGCAATGCAGGAGATCCTGGTTCAATTCCTGGGTCAAGAAAATCTGCTGGAGACAGGATAGGCTACCCACTCCAGTATTCTTGGGCTTCCCTGGTGGCTCAGCTGGTGAAGAATCCACCTGCAATGCAAGAGACCTGGGTTTGATCCCTGGGTTGGAAAGATCTCCTGGAGAAGGGAATGGTAACCCACTCCAGTATTCTTGCCTGGATAATTTCATGGACAGAAGAATCTGGTGGGCTATAGTCCATGGGGTTGCAAAGAGCTAGACATGACTGAATGACTTTCATTTTCATAATTTTTGGCCAACATGTCTCTGCCACAAGATGAATCATGATGAACAATTCTGCTGCTTGGGTTTACTCATCTGATTAATCAGAGTGTATTCTGTGGCTAATGTAATCCTGACAGATCTATCAGAATGCCTCTCTTATCAAAATTTAAACTTCCACATTATAGAACTGAAGAACTGTGCCCTCAAAATCTTCCAAGAATAGCAAATATTGTGTTTGCCTAAAAAATAATCCACTCCCTCTTCTTTTGTTAACTATTCAATTCTCTTTAGATATCTATATCCGTACATAATCACACCCTTCCTGCCTCATGAAGCCAATGTGCTTTTGAAGGAAGGCAACCCCACCCCTACCCAGTCAACCCTAAACCAAGCAGAGTGCCCCTTTCTCTGGGCAGAGTAATTAGTTCAGAGATAGACTCCTGATCCAGTTGGAGTCAATAAAATATAAGAATGGGTTCATTGTCACAACCCAGGAAAGAAGCTTCCTGACTCCTCAGAAGGAAGACGAAGGAACCCTCTCCCTTTTCATAGCAAGCATCAGTGAAGCCACCTTTAACCACAAGGGGGAGCCAACCCTTATGATGTCGCTGACATAATAGTGGAGCCAAAGTAGGAACTATGTAGGTTGTTTCAAAGGAACTACCCTTAATACACTCTTTCCATCTCTGATTCAACCAATATTCCTCTAATTGATCTATGAGGACATTTTGAAAGCCCTTAAGATGCCTTGCTTTAGTTCAAAAGTACACTCTTTCACATTTTCCCTGGTACTATAGTCCAATATATCTGTCAAAGAAGGAAATGAGGTTACTGCAATGATGACCCAAACACTTCCTCTTCTTGGAACTCCAGGAAATAAAATAAAGCTCATAATTCAATAGTTTGCAGAATCTCTCTTCCTCTTTTTGAAAACTGGAATGGCAAAAAGATATTTGCCCATATCTGATCTTCCAATGTACCTCATTTGCCAAGATTACTCAACAATCTCATTTACAAGTTCTTTTTTAATATGGTGCAATATAATTTAAAGAAAAGCATGCATTTACAGCAAGAGGGTGCTTCTTTTAACAATCTTTTTGCTCACTGTGGCTCTCTCTTCCCCTTTGACTACAAGTCTAAGGAAGGACTGTTACTGTTTTATTCACTGTGTTAAATTTAATAGAAGTTTCTTTATCCAAAAAAAGAAGTCCAGAGATAGCTATCCCATAGTAGATACAGCTTCACTGTCACCAAGGACTCAAGTGTCTTTTCTCTTACATTTCGGGGATCTTCAGCATGTACTCATGGTCCATGCTAGTTAAGAGCATCAGTCTCCTTGTCCACATTCCAAACAGCACAAAGAAGAAAGTGGTGGACAGAAGAATGTGCCATTTCTTTTAAAGAACTACATTGATGAAGTTATGCTAGATTACGCTGTGACAACAAACTCCAAATTCCGAGATGCTTACAACATTTACTTTTCTCTCTCCCTCCACTCCACATATTGATCATCTCTCACCACTTAAAACTGACCTCTGTGTGGGTGTGTGCCTCCTCTAATCTGACTCAATTTCCCACCCCTCCTGACTCCCTAACACCTTGCTCTGTCCCCTCTGCAACTTGAAATCCCTTGAGCTGTGACCTTGCCTCTGGAAAGCTGCCTTCACCTTCGTGCTCCAGCTGGAGCTCTCAGAGACCACTTCAAGAGCAGCGCTTTTAGGTAGAGGTTGTTTTTATTCTCATACCCAATATTCAACAAAGTTTGAAATGGGCAGGGATTCCCCCTTGCTCCTTATCTTTATTTCTAAACTATTGTTTCCCCCAATGTCTAAAATCCTTCAGTTATAATCAAAAAAATAAATAAATAAATAAAATCCTTCAGTTACAAGGAAACATGGGTTATCACATTGTTGTTTGTTGTTTAGTCACTTGGTCATGTCCAGCTCTTTGTAACACCATGGACTGTAGCCTGCCAGGCTTCTCTGTCCATGGGATTTCTCAGGCAAGAATACTGGAGTGGGTTGCCATTTCCTTCTCAAGGGGATCTTCCTGACCCAGGGATGGAAGCCATGTCTCCTACATTGGCAGGTAGATTCTTTACCACTGAGCCACCTGCCCTTGCTGCAATAATCTACCTTCTACTGGCTCCCATATTAATGTTCTAGACCTTGTCATTACCAACAAATATACTGCCTCCAAATTTTCCATTTAGGTCATCATCACTATTCTTCTTGCATCCCTCCAACAGTTTTGATCCACTAATTCTTCAACCACTTTGGGACTTCCTTTGACTCCCCCTACCACATTTCATTGTCTGTTGTACATTCTTATATGCCTCTTCAGCCTGGTTAGATTTCACAATCCATTATTATAATGTTTTCCTTGCATATGCCTGCTACACACCCAGCAGGATCCCAGTTCGATCAAACGCCTGCCTCCAAGCCACTGAACACTGCAGGAGAAAGCTCACAGTCACTCTGATGGCTCATCATTCAATGTCTGTGCAAACTTCAAGTGGGGCCTCAGCACTGCCAGAAAGTCTTAGTCAACATTTTGGGCATAATTTGCTTTCCCACTCCTCCTTAGGAGGCCCATTGCACAATTTCTCTTTTCTCTGCACATCTCCAACAGATCCTCCCTAGTCATGTTCAGCTGGCTTTTTTCCTTTTTTGCTAAGAAAACAGAAACAAACTAAGAGGTTAACTGCTGTGACAACCTACCCCAGAATTGCACTGAAAAGACCATGAGAGCCGTGGATTCTGACAGAAGAGTAGGAAAAGTCTAGTAAATAAGACAACATCAGCAACAGACTTTATCTTCTTTATATTTGCTTGAAAAGCTAGCTTTGGATTTTGTGTGGGACCCACCAGCCGGAGACCCTGGGCATATGGAGATGAACACTCCCCCAAAGTCATGGAATCCAGTCCAGTCTTGGAACCTCCGCTCCAGTCTTGGTTCCACCCACTTTACAGCTGCACAAAACTTCCTGCACAAACAGGAAGGATTGCCAACTCAGTTAAAGACATGAAACTGCAGAGAGCTCATTTTCCTTATAAAATGGCACCATCAGCTTCTATGCTAAATTTCCTTTAATGCATGCAAATGAATGGGGAAGTGGGAGTGGTTGAACTTTTCTGTAAATCTATTTGAACTCCTTTGGGGAAAGATGTAAATAAGCAGAGCTACACGCTCATTGTGAAGACACAGACATGGTATTATTAGTAATAATTTAATTATATTAGCTAATTGTTATTACATTTTTATGCATTCACATGAAGGCATTTTGTCTTCCTGTTATCTTGTCATTAAAACAAAAAAAATAATGCTATCCTAGATGAGAAGAATCATGACTACGCCTGTCAAAATAGATTTATATCTTGAGCCTCAGACAGCCTCTATAGCATGTTTTTGCCAGGAGTATTCATTTGTTCTTCTTTCTCTTCTTTTCTGTTTCAGAGAAGACAGAAAGCAGATTTTAATCTTTACTATTGAGCCTCCCTCTCTAGTGATGCTCGGGGCAAAAACCCTTCAAAATTAGGTAACAATCAGTGCCAATTCCTTTGATAACCATTGTAATAACATTAACATGATGAACTAATGAGATATTAATGCAGTTGTAATAGACATTTCCATAGGAGTTCCACTGTAATTGAGTAGGTTAATAATCTGCCTTAATCTGTACTTGGCAAATGTAATGTATGATGAATAGGGAAAGGTAGAATTTTGAATACTTTCAGCTTGTGTTTACTCTTTCAAAACAGAAAGGAAACACCTGTTTTTAAAAGCAGGTGCACCAGAGAACATTGGCGAAAACTTAGCCCAGAGTGTCATCATAACCCTTATTCCTCAAGTCATTTTGTATGTTTAACTTTCTAAATAGCAATAGATGTGGCAAGTGGACATTTAAGATCTTTATTTGTATTAGATACACATGTGATAGTTCATCCATTTATGTGACTTTCAGTCTATCAATACTTAGCAATTATAATTATGGATGGCAGAGCCTTGGGAATTCAACAATGGTTCAATCAGCGTTCCTCTTAGAGGAAAGAAACACCATATATCCATCCCCCCACACACGTACACCCACAGTCACATAGATAGCACACATCTACATGCACATACATAAACATCTACACCCAGACACAAAGGCATGCACACAACACACACATGTACACTCATACGCAGAACAGCTTCTATTGTTTGAGACAAAGAAATAATGTCAAGAACCTATAAAGAAATAAAAAGGAATGAGGGATGGAAAAGCAAAAACAAGATTGAAAAGCCAAGATATTCAGAGTGTTTCAATTGGATTCAAAAGGATACCTGCAAATAACCCAGGTTTGAACTCTGCTGAAAGAGATAGGAGCAGAAAGCGCAAGGCCTTTGTATGATTATTTATTCCAGCAAACAACAGCACACGGCAACTCAGAGCCTTTCTATTCCCTGAGCTAATATTTGGAAGACATTGTATCTCCAGGGCAAATTCTAAGTGTGCCTCTTCTCTCTAAAGTAAAGAGGAAACGGGAAAAAATCAGGGGTTTCCATCATCCAAAGATAAAAAGAAAATACTGATGATATTCAACATTGAACATTGTATGAGGAAGATAAAAAATTAAGAGGAAAGTATGATGATAAGCTTTGCATGGCAAATACAAATGAAGGCTGTGTAAATCCATGTGATTTTTTTTTTTTTTTTGAGGCAGACTGTTGTTAAATTAACTGGCAGCATTTCGAAATCCCTTAGCAATGAATGTTGCTGCCAGTTCTATACAGATCAAACCCCCTCTATGTGAGATCTGCTTTCCTGGACTGTTAAAGTGGTCTCAGTTCCACCCAGCCTTAATCCAAAGAGGTAGCCTACAGATTGGCCAGTGTCCTTTCATCTTCCCCAATTCCCTTTCCAGCTGATAATTACAATAGACCCGTTGCTCCGCTTCCCTTGGAAGAATGGACTTCCTTAGTGTAACTCAGCATCTTGTATTGACCTGGAGCACATCTCCAGGGCTTTTGCTTTGCTCCCCATCACAGCCAACCTCCTATTTAATTACTAGAGGGGACTGTCCAGAGTTTCACAATTAGCAAACTTTTGGACCTACCTGTAAATTTGACAACAGTAAGGCTTTTCGACACTAAGACTTTGGGAGAAATAAGCAGGCAGACCAGGTAGGAGACAGACCATCATCATGGAATTTAGAACACTCAGTTTTCAAATTCTGGTTTCTCCTATTTCATGCCTTATGTTACTTCACCTCTAGAGCATTTCAGCTTCCTCATATATGAAAGTATCTCTATTAGTCACCTCAGGCTGCTGTAACAGAATACAGACTGGGTAGGATAAACAAAAAAAAATTATTTTCTCACAGTTCTGTTGGCCGGAAGTCCACAATCAAGGTGCTGGCAGGTTTGATTTTGGTGAGCCCTCACTTCCTGACTTGGAGATGGTTGCTTTATTGATATTGTCTTCATGTGGCCTTTCCTCTGTGTGAACTTTAGAGAGTTCTCTTGTGTCTTCTCTTCTTATAAGGACACGAGCCTCATCATTTTACGCTCTACCCTTAGGACCTCACTTAACCTTAATTACCTTCTTAAAGGCCCTGTCTCTACAAGGTCACATTGAGGTTTAGGGATTCAACACATCAACAAATCCAGTCCCCTGTAACCCCTCCCTTGAAAAATTTCAAGGATTCGCAGAGTTTTCATACTCCATGACGGAAGTTCCTGCACTGAAATGTACAAAGAAGGTGAGAGGAGAAAAAGAAGGCAAATCAAGGCAGCATTGTTTCAGGAACATCTCTGTGAAAAAGAAAACTGAGCTTTTATATTTTCTCAGGCCCTTATTAGCAAAGATTCTATATTTATAAGAGATAATCAAATAATGTATAATTTTATTCTTCTCTTGTATTAGGAAACATTGGAATAACCATTGTCCATATGACCAGAATATGCAGAATACTAATTTCTGTCCCTGCCATTGACTGATATCGTCATTTTGAATATTAAAATTTCCCTCTATTTTTAGAGGAAATCAAATATTGCATAATAAACTACAGTCCAAACAAAACTATGTTATGCTTCTCAGCAATTATAAATAACCAGATCAACCCTAATCAAATTGGAGGAACATTTAGAGTCTACTGAATCCATTAGCTGTGGTGTAAGATAAACAGAATAAATAGAATATTCCTAATGAAAGACACAGACCATTGCTAGCTCTGCCCGTACCATCTCTGGAATGGACACAGTGGTGTGCAACACCCTGGGATCAGGTCACTGGACCCAGGGTGGACACTGAACCCAAAATTGCCTAAATCTGTATTAGTTAAGGAAAGGCCATGGTTCCCATGCCTTCCCAGCAACAGGGCCCTTAAAGCCCATCTTTTAGCTCTTTTTCCTAATAAACCTCCTGAAACCTTATGAGAAACCATTCTCCTTTCATGGGCTGGCTTGGGTGAGCTTCTGTTCTGCAATCAAGGGAAACATCACTACTGATTTTGGATCTAAGACTGCAGATTTTCTATGCCTTTCAATGCCCCTAAATCTAGAAAAACCCTCCAAAGCCTGAATGTCTCTTCGTCTAACAGCTCCTAAAGGACTTTTTGTTGGTATTTTGCTTATTAGATGTTATGTGTCCTTATTCTATTACTGTTACACCATATTCAAAGTGTGTGGCGATATGAGTCAGTTGGTATTGAATCACCATAATAGGATATCACCATTTACAAAGAATTTGTCTTGGGAACTAAAGACAAATTCACCTATAAATATTAAAACATATCTTGAGCAAAAAAAAAAAAAAAGCAAAACAAAAGCAACAAAACATTGGTTAATGTTTCTCAGCAGGAAAAAAAAATCAATAGATGAGTTTTAAATTCCCAGAGCTAGGACTCAAGAGCCCTAGACACTGATGTCAAAATCTCCCACTAACTAGTTCTATAACCTTAGGCACTTGTCCACCAGAACTTTTTTGTTTCATTTGTTTTAGTTTTTATTGAAGTATGCTGCTAAGTCACTTCAGTCGTGTCCGACTCTGTGCGACCCCACAGACGGCAGCCTACCAGGCTCCCCCGTCCCTGGGATTCTCCAGGCAAGAACACTGGAGTGGGTTGCCATTTCCTACTCCAATGCATGAAAGTGAAAGTGAAGTCGATCAGTCGTGTCTGACTCTTAGCGACCCCATGGATTGCAGCTTACCAGGCTCCTCCATCCATGGGACTTTCCAGGCAAGGGTACTGGAGTGGGGTGCCATCACCTTCTCCCTTATTGAAGTATAGCTGCTGTATATTATGTAAATTGCAAGTGTACAATATAGTGATTTATAATTTTTAAAAGTTATACTCCATTGAGAGTTATTATAAAATATTGGCTATATTCCCTGTTGTACAATGTATCCCTGTGGCTTATTTCATACCCAATAGTTTATAACTCTTACTCCCTCGTCTCTATATTGCCTCTCCTCTCTTCTTTCTTCCCACTGGTAACCACTAGTTTATTTCCTATATCTGGGCTGCTTCTTTTTTATTACATTCACTAGTTTGTTGTTATTTTTAGATTCCACATATAAAGTGATATCATACAGTATTTGTCCACGAGAACTTGAAGTTTTCTTATCTTTTTAAAGATGACAACAACACTTTCCCAAGCTGATAGAGTTGTTACTGGGAGTCAATAAGGCAACATTTGCACAGAGGTGATGGAATAGCTAGAATGCTACATCAACAGTAGGTTTTAAAAAACAATACATACTATTAAAAATGTTATCTATCAATATATTATTAAATAGTATGTTATAAAATTCTGCCTTGATAATTTCAAAGTAATGATTATACTTCTATTTTGAAATGGAAGAATATGATATTCAAAATATCTAACAAGTAAATGTCCTTTTATCTAACAAATCTCCACTATGATGTCCAAAATATACTTAGGAGAACCAGCTCGTGAAATCTTCCTGCCGTTCCTGACCTTGGCCTGACTGGGACATGAGTTGGGCCTGCCCTGGACATCACGGCTGACATCAACTTTCCATCCTCATCTGCACCATACTTCCACTCTACCTATTTCTAACTTAAGCATCATAAACATATCAAATAAATCCATCTCACTTTGCACTATATGCTTAGTGCTCAAAACATACTAGGTGTTCAATAAACACTGTTGAACAGTTTTCAAATAAATGAATAAAATTTCTTCAAAACCTATTCCTTCTTATGCACAAACTATACTATGATAATCCAAATTCTCTCTTCCCTTCACTTATACTCAGGAATTCTCAAAACACTTTCACTCTTTCAACTTGATCTGTTATTGAATTCAGGAAATTTGTCTTTCCCTTTTTGTATTCTCTCCATTGCCTTCAATGAGGTAGATGCTCAATAAATGTTGGTTGACTGGTTGAATGATAACTTGAAAATTGAGTGAAACAAACTGACAGTTTAATTTTTTTTTTAAATCAAATCAGTTTTGTCATGAGTTGACTGATCCTAATATTCTAATACCCAAACAAACTTTCATCTTTTTTAGGGAGTGGTGATTTGAACCAATATGTTCATATAAGACATTGGAGAGTTATAAGATTTTATATTCTTTATTATTGATACATTATACTATTTTATTACTTCCTCGGTATCTTCAGAGCCTGCTCTGTTTTCATGGGGAAAGGATTGCAGAAGAATATGTAGGAGACATCTTGGGGAAATAAGGAAGGAATTAACTTTGAAGTTTCCTAGTTTGAAAGATTAAAAAGCACTCCAAAACAAGTCAGCATTCTCGAGGCCGGAAAATGACAATGCCTAAAAAAGTCTTTCAGCCTGTATGTGCTCTCTCCTCTGTCCCCAATCCCTAGTGCTGGGTAACTCACAGATATAATTTATGATGGATTCACAAACAAAATGGTCAATGGTTCAGAACAAACCAAACATGAGCAGACACATTTCTAAACCCAACCGTCATGCTGCTTACACAATCTGTTGATCCATTGAACAAATATATGTTGAAAGATTAAGCGGGAGTTGACTGTCATTCAGGAAGATAAATGTAGAGTAGACTCATTTTCCGCCTGACTTAATGCTTAAGGATTTGTATTAGAAAGATGTTGGGGAGGGGATTTCTGTGGGGGATGGGAGGAAGGGAAATTCCAGTCACCCAGATCTTTAGAATGAGATTATCTCACCAAGGACCTCACACAGAGGCCTTTACCAGCCACTTCTTACATCTTGGGCCTTCTTTTCCCTTCAGTCTTTTATTGTTAAAAAAAAAAAAAAATCCAAGGGAATAAATGAGTGCTGTTGGCTCGGCTATTCAGGTCTCGTTGATGGAACGATAGGAGACAGAATGTTTTATACAGTACAGTTTAAGATTTGAAAGGGGAAAAAAGAGTCAGCCAGTCATAAAGGCACATTGTTATCCAGCTGTCTCATAAAAGGGTTGTGAGCCATTAAGCTATAGAGAGAACTCAATGCCTGAAGCTAGAAACTCAGTGTTCCCGCTGGTGAGGCCAGTGCCATCCCCAGGCAGAGAGCAGGGCCAGGCTTGATTCAGCTCATTCTTGCTGACACCTTCCTCAATGGAGGTATGAGGCCAGGCTTCTGGAGATGCATTTGTCTAGCTTGGCTAGGCTGAAAAAGACAGCCCTTCAAGGCTGTTGATCCTGTTATCAGTGTTTGAGCTTCACAAGAGAGCTTTGATAGACGGAAAGTAAAAGAGAGGGGAGGAAAGAGGGAGAGATGAAGGAAGAAAGGAAGGAAAGAAGGGAGGGAGGGAGAAAAGTAAAGAACAAGAGAGAAAAGCACAACCATTTGTACAATATAATTGATTTGTAAACCTGGGCCATAGCTACAATACAACAATGCAGTCATGCTGCTTCCTTGTATAGGAAGCTGTGAACAGTGTTCAGAGACATCCAACAACTCTGGCCTGGTTGGGAATGCATTCAAAAAGAAGACCACTGAGCACTGCAAAAAGAGATGGATCTTGACCTACCAAAGTACATGTGCCAATAAATGCGCTGGGAAGCTATTCACTTCAATTCAACATTTATTGAATGCCCATATGGGTCACAGCACACGAGTAGGAACCATGCAAACTTTCAAAAGACCTGGATCTTGCCCTTGCAAAATTTTAGGCAGGTGCCAGACTTCAGCAGTGCTATGAAGAAGAAAGAGGAGATTGAGCATGGAAAATGTCACATATACATTGTGGACACAAAGGCCATGAAAGAAATAATATTCGAATAGACTAGGAACATATTTATTTGCCAAGCAAAGCCGTATGTTTGGAAACCAAGAGATGATGGGTAAAAATGACTGATGAAAGGTCTTGAAGTTATTTTTAGCCAGTCATAAGCCCTTGCTTTTAATTTTTAAATGCATCCAACACAAGATGAAGAAATGCTAAAATAAAAATGCATGCACATAATTCTCTAAGTCAAATTTCTTTGGGTTCTTGTTCTTTTGAACTTTTAATTTTGTTTCTTCTCATCAGATTTCCCACCCTGAGTCATCCTAGGCCTCCAAGTTGAAGAGGATAATGACCAAAATATGCTAGCCCACTATTTCAGTTTCTTGTTGTTTTTGTCATTTTATTTCACTGGGAAATTTTGCTGGGACTTAAAATGGGGCCACACAACAGGTGGGCCTGGACCATTTCTTCAACATAATAGTCCTCTTTTCTCTTTGGTGACACAGTTATTAAATGTATCTTTCATGAGCACCTCCTTTTCAGATAAAACCCACCATCTCATAGCATAGTCTGAATCAACAAGTTTTAACTTTTGAACCAGTGAGTCTGCAGTCTGTTTCATTCCATTTGTTTATTTTAACCAAATATCATTAACTTTGAACTGCTTAATCTTAAGCATCTCATCTCTCCTCTACTTGGATGGCTAGAACTTCGCAAGCCAAACCTTAACTGTAAGAATAGAAAACAAGAAACACTAAAACTAGTGAATTCACTGGAAGTAGTTTGCAGCCTAAAGAAAACAGGACCATCTGGGTTAAGTTATAGACTGAGCTTTCTGTTTGGTTTGGCTTAGTGTGGGAAAGTTTCCCTCCTATCACTGTTTTACACTTTTGCCGAGCAACACAGAGTCAGATATTATTCTATGAGTGGCTTTAAGTTTTCTGCAAGGCTACCCCATTGGACAAACAAGTCTATGTGAATCTTGCACAGGATGGAAATTGGAAAGCATTCTCCTGGATGTTCATACAGCCTCCTGAAGTTATTTCTCTTCCTCCCTGGAGTGCACAGGGAACACACTGTAAGATCCACTCTCACCAGATCCAATCACAGGTGAATAATATTGTCTTAAAATACCTCCATAGGAGAGTATGAGCCAGCTGATAGCAAAGCAGAATCTGAGAGGGTCTTTTTGCCCAACATGGGCAGCGACTAGCATAGGCCCTCCTGACTAATTCGCAGTTGTCCCAGGGAAAGGAACAGGATGAGTATGGGCCCATCCCTACTTTGGCAAGAGGTTGCACTGGCCTGGATAGCCCTCATAAAGGCATACAGAAGGACTAAATGGTCACTGGGGGGATTTTAAGGATACAAAAAGTTAACGATTCTGCCACAAAATTATATTCTGGGTTGAAAAAAGAACCCTATTTTTAGCCCTTAAACCTAGGAGAAATTCTTTCAGAATAGCAAAATTAATGGTAGCTAAAGCTAATGGAGTGTTCTAAAAAGTATTTTACTCTTTCTCAATGAAGTTCCACGTGTATGATGACATTTTCAGAAGGAGCTAAAAGCTATTTCCCCCAAGTTTAAAGCAGTTAGAAAATCTGCTCCAAATACAATGATCTGCTGGCTTTGAAATACTGTTCCGGAGTCAAGCCCCATGACGCTGGAGAAGACCTGAATCAGCAGAAGACGGGAGGGGGCACGAAGACGGTATTTATTATGTCTCGCGACGACTCTATAGGTCACTGCTGATTTCTGTTTACAGTGCGCTGACCTTTCACACTCCAGAGCAATTTGTTCAGCTGTGATCTACAACCAAGAGTACATGCAGTCTGTCATCCACTGGGCCCCACTCTAGCCAATGGGTGTAACCAAGAAAACAGGTGGTACTACATACAAAGAAATGCCCAGCAGCCTACAGTTCCTTGAATTGTCTGTTTTCTCACTTTGCACTTTTGTACTAATAAAAACCACATGTCTGGGGATTCTGGTGTAAAACATGACCTTAATAAACTGGATTTTAACAAAGTGATTATTTCCACTTTACATTATGGAAATTGGAAAATAAGCCTGTGGAAACAATCCTATCTGCAGGTCATTATTTCACCCATCTCAGTTAGGAGGTTCAAATATTGAAGTGCAATATAATGCTTTTTGTAATGGTTTGTGCCAACTCTTTGCAAAGGATTATCTCAGGCCACCATGCTGTGGTTGGAGAAAAACCACGGGCAGTTCTGTTAGCCTATGAGATTGACGTCTGCAGTCTGACTAATGAGGGTCTGTTTCTTGAACTTGGAGCTTGGATTGTTTTATCTACCTTTTCAAGAGCAAAGGACTCCTCCTGTGCTTCCTGGGTGTGAAAGTTTAACTACATTGCCATGGAAAAAATTGTTTGTGATTTTTCTGAGGCTAAAAACACTCATACCTGTGTCATATAAGCAATAATAATATAGTATTTGTTTCCCAGATAAAATTCTAATTCCAGGGGCTGTACTACATTAGTCACTCACTCCTGATTTACTCATGTGGATCTCTTAAGAGGGAATTCCCATATATAGATCACTTTTTATGATAGGCTCCCACAGAAAACTTTCTACATCTGCCCTCTCCTGTATCAACTTAGCATCTTATACTTCCCCTTGTCATAGTATTCAACATTGTACAATCACCCACACAGCTGGTTATCTGAGGAAAGGATCCATAGATTCATCTATAGATCTTAGTGCATACATAGAGCACCAGTGCCCAGCACAGTGCTTGACACACAGTAGGTACTCAATAAATGTGGAAGTGGACAGTGATTCTGTTACTTCTTCCTTAGAACCCACTGATATCTTGGGCTCTCGGATCCTAGACTCCTTTTAAAAATGAGAGAAGATGAAGAAGGAGGAGAGGGAAGAGGGGAGGAGGAAGAGGAGGAAAAGGAAAGAATGAGAGAGAAGGAAAGAAAATAAAATCAAAGATAAAAAGCAAGGAGCAGAAGAACAAAGGAAAGGAAAAAATGAAGGAAAACCCATAACTCTGAGTCTAACATAAGGAAGGACAGGCTAATAAAAGAAGTAATGCTGATGAATGTAAAGTGATCAAGTAAGCACTATTTTTCAAAGATGAAACAAAACAGAATTTAGAATTCTATTTCCAGCAACATGGCAGACTAATCCCTTCAGGCATAGCTAAAATGCTGAATAAAATATTTAAAATGTCATTTGAATGCATGGCATGGCTGGCAGGGAAATATAGGGATGGATCGGAGGCCAGAAATGAAGAATGTGAATCTCAGAACTAAGCAAGCAGTAGAGAAAGCACTTATCTTAGGACTATCTAAAAATCCTCAAGAGGCCCATAGCTCATTTTGTACTTGGCTGCACCCAGTAAAACTTGGGGCTCCAGCAAGCAAGCAGGTCAGATTAAAAAGCTCTGACACAAAGTGCCCTCCTAAACCCAAATATATATAGTCTCAGAGAATAGGCGGAAAAACATTCCTTACAATTTACAGAGGGAGATATTGGGCATATATGCCTCACTGGGCTTTGGCCTTAGATTTGGAAAAAGTCAAAAGAAAATTAAGCCTTGAGAATTTCTAATCACAAGTCCCATTTGTGTGGGTGGGATGTAAGAATTCCCTCTGTCTGTGTGACTCCCAGAAAAATACATACAGAAAAAATATTTCTTTAAATGGTCAAGCCACATCATATCCACATGCTAAGAAGAAAAGAGAAACAAAGCCACCTCCATTTCCCAGAAGCTGTACACACCAATTCTGGCCACAGCTTACTCATATGACGACACCGAGCTGTATATGCTGTCTTTATTCTGGGTTCCAAGTTTCTACTGATGGAGAGAAATGAATGAATAAATACTGGAGGTAGGGAGCCCTGCCTCTATCTTCAAATACTGAGACAACTCCCAAGAGACAATTAAGGTAATACATGATCCTTGGACTTACTGCTTAGTAATAGATGGAGTTTTTTCAGTCTCACTGTAGAATAAATTGGTTTTGCTTGTCTTCAAATTTTCATTAAAAAAAAAAGATAACTAGGTAAAAAAATATATTTGAAATTGGAAATCAATTTCTTAAATAATAAAGGGAAGAAGAATCCAAGAGCATGAAATCATATAAACTGCAATTAAAGTTCTTTTTCTCAGGGAGATTGAAGTTCCTAGGATAGACAAAACTGCTCAGAACTGAAGTGGACTTATTTCATACCTATTTGCTTTCATTTTGCTCCTCATAATGCAAATTTCTTCAAAATAGCATAGAAGCAAAGCCCTCCTGGAGAGCTAGAAAAAGGGGAATAGATGGTTTCCTTTTGGTAGAATGTCTTAAGGCTTTTTGTTTGTTTTAGGTTTTTTCATCTTTAAAAGGAGAAGGCAATGGCGACCCACTCCAGTGTTCTTGCCTGGAGAATCCCAGGGATGGAGGAGCCTGGTGGGCTGCCGTCTATGGGATCGCACAGAGTCGGACACGACTGAAGCGACTTAGCAGCAGCAGCATCTTTAAAAGGTTTAAAAAGATATATTTTCTATAATAAGATAGCATCTTTTAAAAAAAAAAAACACAGCTAATGTTTCTAAGTGTTCATTGCAGAAGAGAATTGTAATTTCCCTTTGTAGGATTAGCTTTACATAAAAATTAAATAAAAATCACAGCAACAAATCTGAAAATCCATAATAGAGGCATGTGAAAGGTCCCAGAAATAAGGGAGATATTTTATTTTTTGTATGGTGCTGCCAGCTAATCTACCAAAAATGAAATAAAATTTATTGTTTTGCAAGTATCAAAATGGCAGCAACTGGTAAGAATGGCTATTCTGGCTAAAAGAACTAAAGAGAGAACTAAACTGGATTGGTTTGGGGATGCAAGGAGGACATGCTTACACATTATGCATGTTCATATGCCTATACGCATCCAGTTGTGTGTGAGTCACAGTAACCACTGTGTTAGTGCAAAGGTTTTCCAGATGATTCAGCAGTCCTATCCAATATCCTATTTTCAATATCTCTACTTAGTCCCTGTACATGGATAGCAATAAATTTACTGTAATCTAGTGACCCAAGAGGGAAGGAAAAAAACATAAAGCCTCTGCTAAAAAGTGGTTATTTTCTGAAGAGCAGTTACAGTAGAGATATTTTGCCCTCTAACACTTTAAATGACTTGGTTTATTTGGTAAGTGTATTCCTTGTAGTAGGAATCTTCTGCCCTCCTGTCATCTTCCTTCCCCTCTATCTCTGAGACTCTCTGGGTCCATGATAGTAAAGGCACGAAAATGTAGAATTTATCCAAAAAGCTTAACTCTCTCAAAGACTGGGATCATGAAAACTATGAAAGATATTTAGCTAAGTCACAATTTGAGATGGGTATATTTTGTAGGATTGTCTTTGATTCAATGTAATATAGATTCACATTAAAAAAAAAAAAAAAGCTTAACCAGATATCCTTTTCTATCTTATCACTATGCCATCTTTAGCATTTTACTTTCATCCTCCTGGCCTCATTATGGCCTCTATACCTCCAGGCATCACATCCACATTCCAGACAAGAAGAAACAAGTGTCAAAGAGGAAAAGAAAACGTCTAAATCAGGAAAGCAAAACTTTCCAAGACATTCCTAATAGAATTTGATTTGTGTCATGTTGGCCAGAATTAAAAGAAAAGCTGCAAGGCAGGCTACATAATAGGGTGTTTTTACTAGACATGTTGCCACCTCAAACAAATCAGGGTTCTACTAGGAAGGATAAGAAAGAATGGTATAAATATTTAATGCCAAAATTCTAGAATTCAATCCACAGAGAAAGCAATTAAGTGCCTCAAAGGAAAGTATAATATCATATTCACTTTTTACTCTCCAAGTGCTGACACACAGCCCACGGTCATCCAGCAACTATTTCTTGAGCTCCTATTGTATGCCAGGTGCTATTTTAGGTGCCTGGGATACACCCAGATACAAATTCTTGTCCCCTTAGATCTTACATTCTAGCAGGCACAGACAGATAATAAACTATAGTCAAAATAAATAAATAAAAGTCTGCAGTTTGTTCAAGAGTGATAAATTCTACAGAAAAAAAAAAAGTATAGCTGAGTAAAGAGAATTAGGAGAGATAGGTGGAGTGGATGAGTTGTAACAAAAATAACACAGGAATTATGTATTAATTTGTTCCTTCCATTCCTCAGACCCTTCGAATTTCTGGAACATACAGTATATTTTATCTTGGAAAAAACCGTCCATTATTTTTTTAAGCTCCCATCCTTGAAAGTGCTGAATCCAACTGCTGTTATTTACACAAGAAATGTCGATGATTGTGTCATGTAGTATGGTGGGCTAGACATTGCCTCACACGGGGGAAACTGTTTGCAATTTACTTAAAGCGCCTAATTCCATAAGAAAGAAGGAAAATTCTGAGGATGAAAAGAGCAATTACCAAGGACAAAACACTCTTCTGACCTGGTGCCTTTTGAATGTCAGAGCAGGGCCTTTCTGGGGAATGTGGCTCTTCAATAGGCATAATGCAATTGGATTAACTCTCCTCTGCTTTAAATTATGAAAATAAGAACGACACACACACACACACACAAACACACACGGAGTTACATTTCAATGTTAAAAAAAAATCCAAAATCAACACCTCCCAAGGGGTTGGGGTTTGATTGATTTTATTTAAAGTCTGGGTGGGTTTCTGACCACTAAATATTTGCTTAATTATCCCAGCAATGAAGAGTGATGCTCTCATTAGCAGGGGTTAGAAGCCCATCTGTGTTCTCTGTCAGTTTTTTGTGCGGGATTGTAAACCTGCAGATTGCATATACAGTTGGGGAGTTGGAAAATTATAATTGCAGCTCTGATATTCATTATTCCATGAACTTGGGTAGAACATTTTTTCCCCCTAGGCTTTGGCCTGTTTGCACATAAATGGTAGTTAACGGTACTCTACCACCATATGCAATTCAACCCTATTCTATGCTAAGCCAAAACATCTTGCCTTGTGTACTACTTATTGGCAAGAAACGATGTTCTCCCAGATCCAGAAGCTTAGGTTACTACAGAGCCCAAAATGACTGCTGCACAATTGGAAAGCAAGAGGATCTTATTGCTTTAGAATTTACAAACACGGAAATCACAAAGAGACCACATCCCCTGTCTCCTGAAGAAAACTGAACGTGAATGCCTCTCCAGATCGATGTGAAACACTATGAGGTGAATTTCATGAAAGTCAAGGGAAATGACTGACCCAAAGAAACTGGGATAGTTAATCTCAGGAGTGGCAAATTCAGATTTGGGGGAGCTCAGGAGATTTTAAAATATTTTTGTCAGGGAGAAGATGGTGCTCTTTAATAAAAGGCATACTTCATATTTCTTTAGAATGAAAAAAGGTCACAACACATTGCTAATTTTTTAATGGAAAACATCACAAAGTCACAAAACACATAAAATACTGACATTTTAACCTATATGCCACACTTCCATAATATTTTTTCCCACATTTTTTGTCTGCACCCTTGACCATCTGTTCACACAACAACAATATTGAAAGGCATTTTCTGAGGCAGATTTACCATGAAAGGAATGAAGCTTTAGCTTTAGGTCCCTCACTCCCATGGGTCCCTTGCAAGGGCCTATACCAATTTTGTGTTCTCCTCAGTTCCCTTCACAAAAGAAAAAAAAATTACAATGTCTTTGTAACTGTGCATGTTATATTATCCAGTTATTCCTGAGAGGAAAGAACTTCCATTTACTAGGATTTCAGTCAGTTCAGTCGCTCAGTTGTGTCCCACTCTTTGTGACCCCGTGGACTGCAGCACGCCAGGCTTCCCTGTCCTTCACCAACTCCCGGAGCTTGCTCAAACTCATGTCCATTGAGTTGGTAATGCTATTCAACTATCTCATCCTCTGTTGTCCCCTTCTTCTCCTGCCTTCAATCTTTCCCAGAATCAGGGTCTTTTCCAATGAGTCAGCTCTTCACATCAGGTGGCCAAAGTATTGGAGTTCAGCTTCAGCATCAGTCCTTCCAATGAATATTCAGGACTGATCTCCTTTAGGATTGACTAGTTTGATCTCCATGCAGTCCAAGGGATTCTCAAGAATCTTCCCCAACACCACAGTTCAAAAGCATCAATTCTTCAGCGCTCAGCTTTCTTTATAGTCCAACTCTCACATCCATACACAACTACTGGAAAAACCATAGCTTTGACTCTACAGACCTTTGTTGGCAAAGTAATGTCTCTGTTTTTTAATATGGTGTCTAGGTTTGTCATTTTTCCAGTAGTCATGTATGGATGCAAAAGTTGGACTGTGAAGAAAGCTGAGCACCGAAGAATTGATGCTTTTGAACTGTGGTGTTGGAGAAGACTCTTGAGAGTCCCTTGGACTGCAAGGAGATCCAACCAGTCTATCCTTAAGGAAATCAGTCCTGAATGTTCATTGGAAGGACTGATGTTGAAACTGAAACTCCAATACTTTGGCCACCTGATGCGAAGAGCTGGCTCATTTGAAAAGACCTTGATCCTGGGAAAGATTGATGGCAGGAGGAGAAGGGGACCACAGAGATGGTTGGATGGTATCACCGACTCAATGGACATGAGTTTGGGTAAACTCTGGGAGTTGGTGATGGATAAGGAGGGCTGGCATGCTGCAGTCCATGGGGTCTCAAAAAGTCGGACATGACTGAGCGATTGAATTGGACTGAACTGAGGTTGGTCATAGCTTTTGTTTCAAGGAGCAAGCATCTTTTAATTTCATGACTGCAGTGACCATCTGCAGTGATTTTGGAGCCCAAGAAAATAAAATCTGTCACTGTTTCCATTGTTTCCCCATCTATGTGCCATGAAATGATGGGACCGGATACCATGATCTTAGTTTTCTGAATGTTGAGTTTTAAGCCAGCTTTTTCACTCTTCTCTTTCACTTTAATCAAGAGGCTCTTTAGTTCCTCTTTGCTTTCTGCCATAAGGGTGGTGTCATCTGCATATCTGAGGTTAATGATATATCTCCCAGCAATCTTGATTCCAGCTTGTGCTTCATCCAGCTTGGCATTTTGCATGATGTACTCTGCATATAAGTTAAATAAGCAGGGTGACAATATACAGCCTTGACGTATTCCTTTCCCAATTTGGAACCAGCCCATTGTTCTATGTCCAGTTCTAACTGTTGCTTCTTGACCTGCATAAAAATTACTAGACTCTGATGAGAATAAAATTTTCTATTAAGAGCTGACGATGAGACACATTTTCCATACCAATTTCTGACTCTATATGCTTCTGATTTTGTTTTTCCTCCACTTCTCATATTCTTACAGTGCTGGGCTATGAAATGCATTCTTGTTGCAAGGTAGCTCCTTCCCCACAGCTTCACAGCACAACACTAAGTAGCCAACTGGCAATAGGAGAGTTCCTGGAAGGCTTCCCACAGCTGAACACCTAGGCTAATTCTCCTTCTAAATAAACACCCACTATACACTTCTGGAAGTGACTGTGAAACAAATAAATATATCTCACTAAATTCTACCCCCAACTCAACTTCCTCTTAGCTGGATCCACAACACTTATGGCCTTTCCAATGTGACCCTATGCAAGAGAAAGAACAGTGGAAAGAATGTTTGCATGGAAATGGACCATAATCTCAAACAATATGTTTAAAATATTTCATTTTGAAAATTTTATAGCTATGACTTTGCAAGTGAATGGCCCTGAAGTTAAAATGGTAAATCTTCATTGATTGTGAGTCCTAGTGGCTCCACAGATGGTTGTGTTGTTGGGGGTGACCGCTCAGAGGAAATAGATGAGCTTCAGAAACAGCAGTATGGCATTTCCAGCTCCTTTGAAACTGGAGATGTGAATTCTGGTTTGGGTTTCAGAGAACACACGTTATTCACTCAGCTATCCATCAAGACACCAAAAAAAAAAAAAAACAAAACTGAATTCTATCATCAAGAGACTCTGCTAAAATTTATGGGTGAAAAATAAGGAAGCCGCAGTCCCTGCCCTTACAGGACCCAGAGTCTAGTGGAGAAGACAAAAAATACATAATGTAAGACAAACTGCATTGGAAGGACAAAGGAAACAAAATTTCAAGTTGGAGTCTAAATGTTCAAACCATGGGCTTATGCAACTAAGTAATTGTATAACCTCTGATTCCCAGTTTTACCATCTATAAAATACAGGTGGCAGTATACACCTCCAAAGACTAATATAAGGGTTAAGGGAGATATAAACTACATAAAATTGCCTAAATATAAGATTGTCTTTAAATATCACTCCCTAAAAGCAAAAACAATCTTATTCTTTTACATATCTACTTTTGTTCTAATGTTCAATAAATCTCTGTTCAAAGTAGTATAATAAATAGCAGGGTTAATAAATAAAAATAGAAGAAGAGATGTGAGGGCTTCCCAGAGAACATCTGATTTTACCCAAGCCTTGCAAGATGGTTTGAACACAGTGAAGAAATACCAAGAATGTATCAGACAAGAGTCTTTCAAAGACAAGAGGAAGAAACCCAACTCTAATGGTCTCAGCAAAAAAAGAGGGGAAAGTTGGCTAATTGAACTGAAAAGTCCAGGGGTAAAATTGGCTCCCCATTGCTGGAATCCTGGTATCCAAACAACATTCCCCGAATCAGTCTCTCTCCACTGCCCGGCCTGCTTTTTCTTCTTGTTAGCTTTATTCCCAGGCAAGCTCTCCCCACATCATGGCAAATGGTCACCTTCAGCTTCAGGTCTTGTTGTTTAGTCACTCAGTCATGTCTGACTCTTTACGACCCCATGGGATTTACCCTTCCAGGCTCCTCTCTCTGTCCATGGGATATTTTCAGGCAAAAATACTGGAGTGGGTGTTGCCATTTCCTTCTCCAGGGGATCTTCCCTACCCAGAGATTAAACCCACATCTCCTGTTTGGCAGGTGGATTCTTTACCACTGAGCCACCTGGGAAGCCCTTGGCTTCAGGTTTACATGGGCCCAAATCTGCCATCTCTGTAGAAGGATTCTCAGATATGGAATATGCAGATAGGACCACCCATGAAGCTGGCTGGAGGGGTGGCATCATACCAGAAGGCATTTCACCCACTCTGAATCTCAACTGAGACTAGGGAATGGGAGCCTCCCTTAAAAAACCCAGCAGATAAGTAGAAGGAAGGAAGAGACTGCTGTGGAATTCTACAAAGCACATTCCAGGTAGAGAAGAAAATAAGAGCCAGAGCCCAAATGTTTGCTGAGTACGTACTGCCCTGCTGTCTGGGAGGACATAAAAGTGAGGGAGCTATGATTCTGGCCTCCAGTAAGGGAGGTAAAGCATGTTGGAAAAATAAGCAATCATAATCCAAGCTAGGAAGTGAGTAAAGCCCTAAAAAGGTTGGCAGATGCCATTCATCAGAGGAGGCAGAGATCTCTTTCAGCTCAAAATGGAAACCTTTTAAAAAAGTCATGGCACCTGAATTGGATTTCGTTTGACAGAATATGTAGGAAAAATGATGTTCACAAATTATCTGAGTGGAAATATTGCACAATCAGTCCTAGCATTGGCTTTTGAAGTATGGGGTTATTTAGAGTTCTGGTACATCAGAACTTCCAGTCATTTCTCAAATCATCATTATGATCAAAGATTAGAGTGGGAAAAGGCCAATAAGAAGGGTTATAGGGTGATTTGTTTTGTGGCAAGATATTGTCTGGTCTAAAATCTCTCTTTTAAATTTTAAGTAATTATATACTCTTGCATTTGCTCCTTTATTTCTCAATTTAGATAGACTTTTTTCTTTGATTGAGGTAAAATTCACACAACGTAAAATCAACCATTTAAAAATGCACAATTCAGTGTTACCAAGTACATTCACAAAGTTGTTCAACCATCACCTCTATCTAGTTCTAAAACATGCTCATCTCCCTAAAGTGAAAACCCAAAACCATTACACAGCCACTCCTGTTATCCCATCCTGCATATCATCAAGTGTCTGGCAACCGCTAATCTGCTTTTGTCTTTATGGATGTATGAAATACATCATACAAATGGTATTATAGTATGTAACTTTTCTTTTTTTTACTTAATGTAATATTTTCAAGTTAACAGGACTTCAGTTGATATTCCTTCCCATATCCTATAATGTGGGGCTACATACATAAGGACTCTATACCTAAGTTCCACTGTCTAGCAGTTGTCCTGTGATGGGCCTTCTGCCACGTAATATCCACTCACCCTGGTAGTCAGTATGCCCCCAGGGATCATGTCTTAAGAACTTCTTCAGGCTCTTCTAATAGTCATAGCAAGCATTCACTTGACATACAATGTTTGATAAGCTAGCCAGTTGTATATTAGGTGCTTGTAGACTCCAAAATCGGAGAAGGTAATGGCACCCCACTCCAGTGCTCTTGCCTGGAAAATCCCATGGAGGAGCCTGGAAGGCTGCAGTCCATGGGGTCGCTGAGGGTTGGACACAACTGAGCAACTTCACTTTCACTTTTCACTTTCTTGCATTGGAGAAGGAAATGGCAACCCACTCCAGTGTTCTTGCCTGGAGAATCCCAGGGATGGGAGAGCCTGGTGGGCTGCCATCTATGGGGTCACACAGAGTCAGACATGACTGAAGTGACTTAGTAGTAGTAGTAGTAGTAGACTCCAAAATATATTCTTTGTCCAAGCAGAACCCCTTCTTCAAGAATAATCAGTCAAAGAAAAGCCCACAAGTAGGCAGGAAGAAGAGCAGCAGCTCAGTTTTCAATCTCCAGTTCTTTACCCTTTACCACAGAATTTAAATCTCAAATTTAAAGAACCCTCAAAGGGTTCTTAAAGAACATCCGTTGTTTTTTAGATCGTGAAACTCAGACCCAAGAAGCTTAAAAAACAATCACCCAAGCCCATACAGGTAGAGCATCAGAGCCCATTCAAATGCTCAGAAATTTTCAGTCTAAATTCAGTGCACTCTGATACGACCTAGTGTTCAATACTTTTCTCTCTAAAAGTAAGAACCAAATGTAAAAAGGCAGCAGATCTAAAAAATACCTTTCAACCCTGCAAAGAGATGAGAGGAGACTCTTTTTTTTTAATCTGCACAAATCATAAAGGGAGTAACAATGCAGTTTACAAAGAAAGAGAAGCTAAGGTGTCAAACAGCAATTTTGATCTTAAATTAAAAGCACATGAGTGAATGGGCAATGCGTTATGTCATGCAAAAGTTTGGAGTTATCATTGGTGTTCTTTCTCCCTGTATGGGGTTTCTCTTTGTCAATATGGCTTAGATCTTTATAGCGATGATGATCTGTGTCGGGCCATCTCATTTTGCTCCCAAGGGCACTAAATGTGACCAACCCAGCGATGAGGGAGAGGGTGGGAATAGGGGACAATGTTTAGGATTCGGAGGTAGTGAGGGGATCTGACTCACTCCAAGCAGCTAACCTGCTGTTCTTCCTCTCCAAAACTATGGCTTGTAAATGGGAGCTCAGATCCTTCTAGGTAGAACTGCAAGCCTGTAAATACCATGTCAGGATCTTGATTTTTTTTTTTGTAACATAACGTTAATGATGCTTAAAATATGCACAATATGTACCCCTGTGGAACACTGAATTATCCTGATGTCTGAACTTCTGGGGATGGTCTATAAAGAAAATAATTCAGAAGTGAGTGGAAATAGATGGAACTGTAAAACGCAATTAGGAAGAGGGGCAGGGAAGCCCCAGGTGTATGTGCAGCAGCACCAAGGGGAAAACAAACCAGGACCCTGATGGGCTCATCTTTGTCTTTTAATCTTATCTTTGAAAGATTCACTTCCTGGATTCTTGCCTGAGAGCTTCATGAGCATTTCCTGGAGATGATTTACTTCTTTTTAACTCAGGGAAAAGGTGCTTTCAAAAACAAGCCAACTAGACCGTTTTCTCCCCGCAGAGCCACAGCACTCAAACCCTCCGCACCTAAAACAAACAAATAAACAAACAAAAAACAAATCTTCTAACTAATAGTTAGACTTTTAAAAGCAGGTTGGTTGCAAGCCTCCCCAGGATAATCATTTGCACCTTCCTTCAGCCACACATAATACAGACTTTATTCAGCAAATAGCAAAGTCGTTTCCCGGCGAGTCAAAGGTCACTCTTTGCTGTATTAATAGCTGCTCTGGGAGGGTCAGTGTTGTGCTATCCTACATTTTTTCCAGGGCCTGGAGATGCAATTTCCTACAATCTGCAGGCAATTTCCCACCAATTTTCTTGGGGAGCTAATAGGCTGTGACAGGAGATGGAGCTAGCAAACAGCAGGCGGCTTCAGAAAAGACAAATTGCATCTCTGCCACCTAACTGGGCAATCTAGATCGACAGAGTTTATAGCTTTGTAGTGTTATTGGGCCCCATGCTAACAGCAAATCATTCACGCTGCTCGCTGAATTTCATATTCCCTTCCTTCTGAATTTGTTATTGCCACATATCACTCTGTAGCACTTGCCCTGGAAATTGCAATAAAAAGGGGTGACTTAAACATCTTCTAAATTTCTTACCAGAAATTATTAGCATTCAGTAATTTCTGTTTAAGGGTTTAGGGCTACACCAAACAGTTTTAAGTGATGGGATAGGAAAGTTGGAAAGAAAAATCAAAAAGGAATGGGTAACAGGTTGAAATCTTTGGGCGAGCAGAGAGAGACTATTTCTTCTTTCAAACAGGCCCATGTGCTTGTGCACAGTCAAATGTATTTCAACAAATAATATAAACATCTGTAAAACATGCCCACAAGGCTGCTTTATGCTTTGTCTAGACTGCTTTTTAAAAAGTTAGTAGTTTAATATAGCAGTGGAAATGCTTTTTTTGTAGGAAGGAGGACCCCGTTCCAGGGCCCGAAACTGGGCTCTTGTCTATCACTCAGAAATGAATTGTCAGAGGAGACACATGTGCTGACAAAGCAAGAGATTTTATTGGGAAAGGGCACCCGGGTGGAGAGCAGTAGGGTGAGGGAACCCAGGAGAACAGCTCTGCCATGTGGCTTACAGTCTTGGGTTTATGGTGATGGGATTAGTTTCTGGGTTGTCATTAGCCAATCATTCTGACTCAGAGTCCTTCCTCATGGTGCACGCCTTGTTCAGCCAAGATGGATCCAGATAGGAGAATTCTGGGAGGTGGTCAGACACGTGGTGTCTCATTTTGACCTTTCCTGAACTCTTCCAGTTGGTGGAGGCTTATTAGTTCCATGTTCCTTACCAGAATCTCCTGTTGTAAAACAACTCATGCAAATGGTTACTATGGTGCCTGGCCAGGGTGGGAGGTTTCAATCAGTGTGCTTCCCCTGACACTTTCATAGAATTAAACATAAACACCCATATTTTAATTTAAATATTTTTTTCCTTATTACTAAGTCATACAGGTTCAACCTAAAAGAGAAAAGACAAGAGAAGGAAATTAAAAGTCTGATTAGAGAAACAAC
Organism: Bos grunniens; assembly: GCF_055505025.1. Taxonomy (NCBI): domain Eukaryota; kingdom Metazoa; phylum Chordata; class Mammalia; order Artiodactyla; family Bovidae; genus Bos; species Bos grunniens. The sequence continues at coordinate 56,078,745 of NC_141172.1, forward strand.
TAGTTACTGTACCCACTCACACATTTTTGTTTTTATTAATTTACAAAAGACCTACTCTGTGCCAGGCGTGGCACAAAAGTGAGTGAGACCACTGCTCAGCAAATCCCTTGCTGCTGGGGATTTCATAGTCTAGCAACCAGACATGCAAACAGATAAACTGGAAGACAATTTTCCACAGCTGTCTGAATGGCACTTTTGAAGAAAGGAGGAACAGACTGCCTGCAAAAGTAAGCTGAGGTGAGAAGCAGAAAAACTCAGTTGGAATTAAATAGTGCAGGTGGATAAACAGCAGAGAGTCAGAGTCAGCTCTGCTTTCTAAAAGTGGTTCTATTGAGAAGATCAGTATGGAAATAGGAACCAGGGTACTCTTGTCACTTGTATCTAGAGACTATCACTTGAAAAAGATACAGGGAATTCCCTGGTGGTCCAGTGTTTAGGACTCCGCACTCTCACGGCTAAGGGTCTAGGTTCCATTCCTGGTCAGGGAACTAAAATCGGATAAGCTGCCCCCCTACCCCAGAAAAAAAAATGACAGAAAGTATAAATTCTTGGACAACACAGTCTAGATTGTAATGATTAAACTGATAGCACCATAATATCAGGGTCATTACAGCCTCACCTCAGCTTAAGAAGGTTGGGACCAGCCTTAGGGTTACAGGGGCCCACACAGCAAAGGGTGTTGAGCAGAGTAAGTGCCAGAGACACAAGCAGAATTCCTAGTTAATGAATCTCATTCCTAAATGATAGTTATTGCCAAACGCTTAAGCTAGGTATGGTTTTAAAAAATATATTCCAGGAAGGCTAATTGCCAATCACTTCCTAAAGATTAGGAAGCACCTGCTCTTCACAGATCAGTAAAACTGAAGCAGAAACACCTCCCACTTCTCTGGGCTAGCTAAGGCTGGAAGGACTGTGTAGTCTCTACAAAATTTCCCAGTGCCTCCAGAAGTAGTGTTATGATGCTTTCTTTTTCAGCTCATTAGCACATCAGGTATACATAAAGGTAAGCAAAAAGAAAGACCTCTAATGGGGAAAAGGAATATTCTTTGGTGTGCAACTTTTGGGATTCTGGGATTTTCGGATTTGATTTAAGCAGAACACAGTCTATGGTACTGGAGGACAGGAAGGAGAGATTCACCAAATAGAAATCAGAAAGGTTCAAGCAAGATCTCTGCTTTAAATTGTCTCTTTCACTTGCTGATTGTGCAATTGTAAACTTCATTATCTGTGTTTGTTCCTATCCCCAAGGCTTGTTTCAATGACCATGAGCCTTAAAGACAGAATGTGTTTTTAATCTCAAGGATTCAGAGTGAGCCCATAATAATCCTCCATATATACTGATTGACTTCGGCCCCTTAAATGAAATACAAATAACCCCTTGTAGAAACCAGACATTACCCATGTGTTCCCACCAGAGAAGTTTCCAACTGAACAGGTATGAGCAAAGACCCCAGCATCTGCTAATTAGATTCTGCAGAGCTAATTTTGAAACCCCCTGGGATAGTTATGGGGTGAGAAGGGTGGAATGGACACCACATGCATACCCACAGCAAATCTCTAAGGACAGCAATGATACATAGTGGAAAAAGCAAGAGAAAGGGTCTTTCATTTATAACCACACTTTACATCTTATGAGCAATAGGAACTGAACCATGCAACCTAGTCAGAACACTCTATCTCCTTATCTGTTGTAGTGCAAGCAATTGTAGAAGTCACAGGAGGTAATGCTTGTAAAACATCCCCCCCATCCCATAATGGCCAGCACCTTGCAGTGGGGAGGCTTGGAAGAAATGGCAGCTCTTCCTTCTCCTCCTAAGCTGGCAATGGATGTTATATTCCCTGCTGCCCAAGCCACCTCAGAAGTTCAAAGCTTCTCCCAGGTCTCAAGTTTCCACAAAGATTCAGCCCAAGCGCTGAGAATAGTGTTTTCTCTTCAACCTCCCTCTTTCCTACTTCTGTCATTGCACTTCTCTTGGGCATAAATTTCAAATGGATAAATGGAATATTATTGCTCCATGAGCGAATATCTTCCGTTCCTTCTTGTCATTTCTAGACATATTGTTATTGTATTAGTCACTCAGTCGTGTCTGACTCTTTGCGACCCCATGGACTGTACCCTGCCAACCTCCTCTGTTCATGGGTTTTTCCAGGCTAGAATACTGGAGTGGGTTGCCATTCCCTTCTCCAGGGGATCTTCCTGAAAATGGATTGAACCCTGGTCTCATGCATTGCAGGCAGATTCTCTACCACCTGAGCCAGACATAACAGCTTTTAATCAGATTCTGCACCAATTCTTGTATGCTACATTCACTTCTCTGTTTTCGTAAGTATGAGAAAAGTGAACCCTAAAATTCATACCACTAGAACCATAAGATACAAAATGGCACCTTGTGGCTTGAAAGAGTCAAAGGGCTTGACCCAGCATTTCACTTGCTTCTTCAGGAATTAAGTAAGGAAGAGAATATAGTTCATTAAATTTTTTAGATAAGTTAAGGACTTGTCCAAGATCACACAGAATTTCATATATTCCTCAATTACAAAGTTAAAAATGTATGGAAATATTTTCATGACTTTCAGGGACTTAAATACAGTGTTCAGACCTATGACTTTTCTGAGAATACCCAAGAATTAGAAACGAACTAGGAAAGGTCACTGGTGAGACAAAAATTCCATCTTTCATTTCTGCTTAAACTTTAATACTAAATGCATATCAGTTACTGAATCTAAGAATATTTAGAAAGAAATAATGTTGAATAAAATTAGTAAGGCTTGTAATTTTTCATAATATGAATAAATGAGATAGGATTAAAAATATTTCCTACTTAAATTAAGGCTGTCCAGTGGGAAAGAAAATTAGTTTATGCTTAGTAGAAAGATACATAAAATTTTACTATAATTCAGCCCTAAGGAATTTTTTAATTACCTCAGTAATGAAAAATGTTAAAATTACTGTGAGCGTCTGTGCTGGGATCTTTCAACACCCATTCCTTAGCTTTAAACCACTTGCCATTTTAATATCCGATTTCATAAATATTACATTTCTAAAATGTTTGGCCGTTCAGAAGATAGGAGTGAATGCAAGATAACATCTAGCAATAGCTTGCACTCAACAAGGAAGGAATATCCACAAACTGTGCAGATCCAACTGAGTTTAAATGCCAGCCAGTCATTTCTTAATCAGGAGCAGTGACAAAATCACAAATTCCATTGCTGCTGTGTCTTCAGAATTAGGTCCAACAAATCAAAAATAACAACTTTCACTAGTTTGTGTGGTCTGGCAAAGGATTAAGCCAAAAAAAATAAAATATTTTCCCAATCAGCAAATGTTCCATGAATGGATTGGCCAACCACCCCCAGTTCATTTCTTTGAATTATGTCTTGCATGCAATCCCATTTTTCCAATGATCCATTAGTTAACCAGAAATACTGTACATATTTTAATGGGTTAGAAGACCTTAAGGGAATCAATACATCTCAAATGCATGCCTCAGGGGACTCTGGTTTATTGCATAGAAGATAATTCTTTTCTGAAAAGGAGCAAGCTTCATTTGAAATTAAGATTTGGAGATCATAAATGGAATCAATTGAGCCAGGAAGTCTTTTGTAATGTATGGCATGTGGGAGGCAAATGAACGTCTGTAGTTACACCAGGAGAGGAAGGCCAGTAGAGTGACAGAAATCTTTCCCCCTACCTGCGTCACTTCAGAACCTGTAAACAGTGTGCTTTGTGAAGGAGATGTAAAACTTTTTTCTCAGCCAATGTGCCACGCTAAATGAACCAAGAAGTTCATCTGAGAGACAGAGAGAGAGAAAATAAGTATTGGTCATGTTCCAGAATATCCTGATACAGTTAACCACAAAATAAGTTATTAGCTTGTCGTAAGGGCAGCCAGTTTTTAAAGTAATGGCGTAATCCACTATGGACTGCAGCAAGGAGGTAGGACAAAGGGTGTGAAGTGAACAGATGGATTTGATTTTTAACAAATTAGACCTATGACAAGGGATATAACAAGCCATTTTTCAGTTTTCCATGCTATGGGGTAACTTCCCTTGTGACCTCTCTAACCTGCTAGCTCATTTTCCCCCTACCAGGAAGTCAGGCCTTTCTGGGAGTGAAGCCTTGTGCTTTGCGATTGTAAACTACTGCCTCTTGCTTCTATAATCAAACGAGGCACCACAGGGGACTGCCATCATAAATGCTTGATTACTTAATCTCCAAACTAGTTGTTCTCTCAATCTCAGACTCCTTCCTGGACACGTTGACGAGAATAAGAACAAGGACAAATGTTCAGGAGATGCCACACCTTTGTAACTCTGGTTTCTGAGACTACCCAACAATCCCACGGTAGCACAACCCCCATCAATATGGCTGCCACCAACCCCAGGCTGATTCATGATGTGAGCCATCTTTGTCCTCTCCACCCTTTCTTTAATCCCACTCGTGCCTCCCTGCTCCAACTTCATGTGTTCAGTGGCCGAAAGCTGCCAAAGGCAGCCCCCACCACCCCGCTGCTGTGAGGCACACACCCCTTCCAATAAGCCTGAACTCCCTGGCAGTACCCACTACCTCAAAATGTCAGGCTGTTTCCTCACTGCCTCAGTAAAACTCCTATCTCGACACAGCTAATGCCAACTAGAGCTTTGGGTGATGGTGAAGCTCCAATACTTTGGCCACCTGCTGTGAAGAACCAAGTCACTGGAAAAGACCCTGATGCTGGGAAAGACAGAAGGCAAAAGGAGAAGAGGGCTGCAGAGGATGAGATTGTTGGATAGCATTACCAATTCAATAGACATGAACTTGGGCAAACTCTGGGAGATAGTGAGAGACAGGGAGGCCTGGCATGCTGCGGTTCATGGGGTGGCAAAGAGTTGGACACAACTTAGTGACTGAACAACAACAACAATGGGTGTACACAAATTTATACTTTGAGGTGAAAAGCTGACCCCTTTGACCTAAATTGTAAGTCTCCAAACTGACCCTTCTCTCTAGTCCACCTAAACAGAGCTGTCTAAAACAAAAACTGGACCAGGTTGTGTTGTTCCCCTGTGATCCACAGAAAATGTGGAAGCTCTCACCCTCACTCCATCGCATCTCCATTCTACCCAAATACCCACCGTTTCAGTCAAGGATAACCTTGCTCCACCCTCTTCCCATTACAGAATCATACTTTCCTCTGAACTTTCTTAATTCAACCCAGAACACACTTCTTCAGTTATAACCATTTAGCAAAATCTGAGTTAAACCTTTACCTTCTCTGGAAACTTCCCTGACTAACATCCACACAACAAAGGTCATGGCTCACTTCTTGGTGTCAGAATCTTAACTCATACCACCTCACACTGGTCAGAATGGTCATCATTAAGAAATCTACAAACAACAAATGTGGACAGGGTATGGAGAAAAGGGAACCCTCTTACACTGTTGGTGGGAATGTAAATAGTGTAGCCACAATGGAAAACAGTATGGAGGTTCCTCAAAAGACTAAAAATAGGGATGGGAAGGAGGCTCAAGAGGATGGAGATATATGTATACCTGTACTGATTCACATTGTTGTACAGCAGAAACTAACATAGCATTGTAAAGCAATTCTACTCCAATTAAAAATAAATTTTTTAAAAAGATGTGAGCTAAAACAAAACAAAACCCTAAAAAATACAGTTGCCATATGATCCAGCAATCCCAATCCTGGGCATATATCCAGACAAAACTTGAACTCAGAAAGACACAATGCTCCCCTATGTTCATAGCAGTGCTGTTCATAATAGCCAAGATATGGAAACAACCGAAATGTCCACTGACAGATGAAATGATAAAGAAGATATGGTGTAGATATACAATGGAGTTCTACTCAGCCATTAAAAAAAAAGAAGGAAATAATGCCATCTGAAGCAACATGGATGGACCTAGGGATTATCATACTAAGTGAAGTCAGAAAGAGAAATATCACATGACCTCACTTAATGTGGAAACTAAAATATGATATAAATGAACTTAGCCATGAAACAGAAACAGATTTATAGAGAACAGACCTGTGATTGGCAAGGTAGACGTGGGAAGGGATGGTTTGAAAGTTTGGGATTAGCAGATGCAAACTATTATATACAAAATGTATAAACAACAAGGTTCTCCTGTATAAGAACTATGTTCAATATCCTGTGATAAACCATAATGGAATAAAGTATGAAAAAGACTGTATATTGATGTATGTGTAACTAAGTCACTTTGCTATACAGCAGAAATTAACATTGTAAATCAACTGTAGTTCAATTTAAAAAAAAACACCTTACCCCTTTCATGGTATCAGCTCCCAGTAATAGTCACTCAATTTCTGCAAATTCAACCCTACCTAAATTGTTCTATTAGTCAGCTGTAAAATGTGACTGATGTGACACTTATGTATTAAGTACAGAAAAACAAAATAATCCTGTACGAGAACAAACACTACAAAAAGAAAAGAAAAATGAGCATGGTAGAGAGAAGCAAAACCATGGAGGAGACTCGCAGTTTATTCCCCTTGCCAGAATGAGACACAGGCTTTGTGTTTTGCTTTCATCCCATAGTTAGATGCAAGAGCCCAAAGGGGCCGCCTTAGGAGGAACTGAGAAGATTCTAGAGGTGAAGTCAGCCGCAAAAGCCACTGGGTCAACTGGCAAGGAGTGCTTGTCTACTTCTGGTCCTAATACGACTTCCAAACCCCTCTCTTCCCTCCAGAGAAGTCTTTGTCAGCCTAGTTGTGCCTTCAGTGGTGATGAAGAATCCAGAAAACATGTAGCAGGAATATTACAGCAGGAACAGGGTGAGAAAGGTGAGAGGAAAGTAGATGCCATTCGCTTGCTGCCCCTCCTTCAGCACCTCGTTTCTGGGGGCGCAGGGGGGCCGTGCAAGGCAGAAAGGGAGCTAAAGGAGGAGCTGGCGGGTCGCGGAGGGTGAGGGAAACTGAAAAGCTACACAGGTTGGTCGCTGAAAGCGGCAGGCAGGTGTGACTGTGGATCTCAGGAGAGCTGACTTCAGTTAAAATAGTGCTGGCCAGTGGGTGTGGGTATTGACTGGGAAAGAGAACAAAGGGGCCTTCTGGGGTTCTGGAAACATTCCATATCTTAATCGAGGGGGTGTAAGCTTGCCAGATAAAATACAGAGAACTAGGTTAAATATTTGGGACAATGCATATCAGAAAAAAAGGTTATCTGAAATTCACATTTAACTGTGTGTCTTGTGTTTGTATTTGCTAAATCTGACCATGCTAAGGTGGTAGTTACATAAGTATAGACCAGTGTTTCTCCAATGGGGGTAATTTAGCCCCAGCAGACAAATATGGTGACATTTTTCAGCTGTCATGACTTGGATGGCCTCGATACTGGTACCTAGAAGGCAGAGGCCAGGGATGCTGCCAAACATCCTACATGGCACAGGGAAGTCCCCATGACAAAGAATCATCCAGCCCAAAGATGAATGTCAATAGTGTTCATCTTTGTGAAGAATCAGCAAGCTGACTTCACTGATAACGTTCTCTTTACTGTATGTCACAATACATTTATGACAAAAATAAAAATTATTTATCTGTGATATTAGAAACTTTAAAATCAGTGAAAGTTTGAATGGGATAGTGCCTCTCAACAACATCAGAAAAAACTTTCTATTTTTAACTATATTTTTTCATTGGAGTTTGAGTCCCTAAATTATGAGTCCTTGAGGAAATTGGCCAATGTGGGGCTCCAGGGTTATTTGAGTTGCATATTTCACATTTATATAAGACTTCATGGCTGTGGCTCCTGGGGTGCTCCAACAAAATCACTGGGATGCCATGAGATATTTTACATTTTCAAGGGAAAAACAGAGGTACCCAGCAACTTTCAAACATTGTATGAACTACCAGCTTGAGCTCATTTATAGTTTTTAACTTTAGATCAGAAAAATCACTATGGAATAGGAAATGAAGGGTGGTGATGTTCAACTTGCTTCCAAAACACAAGAAGTTGTGAAGTTCCCCACTGGTGTACACATCCCACTAGTAAGTGTGGTCGTCTAAGGAAAATTTTTTCTTTTTTTTATGTGTATTTGTTTAAATGGCTGCCAAGTCTATAGGACACAGTATTATTAAGTTGTTTGATCCTAACTATTAAATAAATGGAAGTGAAGTGAAAGTTGCTCAGTCATGTCCGACTCTTTGTGACCCCATGGACTATACAATTCATGGAATTCTCCAGGCCAGAATACTGGAGTAGGTGGCCTTTAAATGTTAGATATTTCTTATTTCTTTTGGGGCTGTGGTGCTGTGAACAGAGAAAATTTGGGAAGCTCTGCCTAAAAGAATTGAATGATTGTATAAGTTCAGCACTATTTATATGTAACACATCACACTGTTTTATTTTTTGAAAATAAGTGTGTCTCTCCTCCTTAAAGAGATCATGTTTGTCTACCTAAAGACAAAGAATGTTTGCTAAATGACTGTTGTGATTTAAAGGCTTATTTTTAAAGCCACTTTTATTGAAATAAGATTGACATATAAAGAGCTGTACATATTTAAAGTATACAATTTGATGAGTTTGGAAACCATCAAGACCAAAAGGGGGAAAGCAAGCTTCATAAAAGAGAGCGTGTTACTCCCAGAAGAATAAAGCTAACAAGTGATTTCAGTTAATAGAATAAAATGTGAAAACTCACAAAAAACAGAAGAAAAGAGGAAACTTTGGTATCAGAAGATTTGAGGAGCAGCATTTTTTCTCGTGTCTTGGCATGACAATGCAGACACAGCAGCCTCCTAAGTTCGTGGGAGCAGCTTGGCCTTAGTGTGAGCACACAAGGCACAAGATAAAATTCTTGGGCTGAACATTAGAGGAGCTGATGTCACCACATCTCTATCTCATAATCACCAGTGGAAAACAGCCATTCTTCTACAAGTTAGCATGGAATTTTTCAGTTGTGTTTAAAGCATTGCCATAGACATGCTCATTTTGTCACCAGCTTCTCACTTAGCAAACAGCAGGAATATCACTGGGCCCCAAAGCCTTGCTAAGTTCAAATTCCCTGGCTTTCCAGAAGGCATCCAAACCTCTCGGCTTCTGCACAGGGCAGTATTCCTGTGACCTTTTGCAGTTTTCCACGGTAGTCTCACAACCAGTCAGTCTCAGGCAATCACAATTAGTTGCACTGCCTAGTGCCAAGGGAGAAATGCCAAGCTGGTGAGGAAATGACTCAAAATGAATTGAAATTATCTGCAGAGAACTGATGAGGAAGACTCCAGCTGCGGCAAAAATCAATGAGTGAAAAAAAGGGTCTGCCTGAGAAAATCAATGAAACCAAAATGGGCTGACCGTAGAGAAGAATTCTCTCATATACACAGGCTGTGCCCGACCTCATGTGCTCAGCAAATATAGCCCTCGCCCAGCTTGTTGAAGGGAATATGACCTTTCCTCTGCAGCAGTGCTTCTTAAACTTCAGTGTACACACAAGACACCTGGGGAGCATGTTAACATGCGGATTCGGATTCAGTAGGAATGGGGTGGGGTCTGAGAATCTATATTTCTAACAAGCTCCCAGGAGATACTGATGCTGCTGGTGTGTGGACCACACTCTGAGTAGCAGGCATCTAGAGGAATATGGCTTCTCAAAGTGTGTGGTCCCTGGACGGGCATCAGCAGCAGCATCTGAGAACTGGTTAGAAATGTAAATTTGTGGACCCCATCCCAGACTGACTGAATTAGAGGCTCTGGGAATAGAAATCTGAGTTTTTAACAAGCTCTCCAGGTGGTTCTGATGCACTCTCACATTTGAGAACCACAAGTATTCTAAATCTAGGCCATATTTTCATGTAGGTCCCCCACCATCTCTACCATGAAAAGTTCTCATGGTCAGCAGACCCTGAGATCCATTGCTTTTCTCTGAAATCATCATCTTGAAATCTGTTTTATGTCCTTGACTTTTCACATGCTTTTATTTGTCTCCTAAGTTATATCAAGAGGTTTTGTCTTCCAAACTATACCAAGAGCTATGAGAGCCGGGACATAACTTGCTCAGTTCTGCATCTCTAGCTGCTTTAGCAGTGTTTGCTATATAGCATGTGATCAATAAACACTTGTTGACAGGCTGGTGATGTTTTGTGGATTCACAGTGAAGTCAAATTTGGTTAAGTGAGGAGCAGGAATTTAGTTGCTAGGTTGAGCAGGCTCCTCAAGTAACCAAAATATAAGTATTTGCATTAATTATCTAATGCTGCATAAAAAACTACCCCAAATGTTTTGTTTAAAAGTAATGGCTTTTAAACAACAATACTCATTTATTATCTCTCATTGTTTTTTTGGGAATTTGGGGCTTGACTATTTACCTGGAGACTCAGATGGTAGAGTCTACCTGCAATGTGGGAGACCTGGGTTTGATCCCTGAGTTGGGAAGATACCCTGGAGAAGGAAATGGCAACCCACTCTAGTATTCTTGCCTGGAAAATCCCATGGATGTCTATCTTCAATGGGGTCACAAAGAGTCGGACATGACTGAGCAACTTCACTTTCTTTCTTTTCTTTCTTTTCGCAGGGCAGTTCTGGCTTGGTATATGGGTCTCTGACGAGGTTGTAGTCAGATACTGGCAGGCTGAAGTCAACCAAAGGTTGGACTGGGCCTTATGGATCTGCTTCTACGATGACTCACTCACATGGCTAGCAAACTGATGCTGGTTGTTAGAAGAAGCTTCAGTATTACTCCATGGGGTGGCTACTTGAGTGACCTCACAACATGGCAGCTGCTGCTGCTGCTGCTGCTGCTAAGTCGCTTCAGTCGTGTCTGACTCTGTGCGACCCCATAGACGGCAGCCCACCAGGATCCCCCTTCTCTGGGATTCTCCAGGCAAGAACACTGGAGTGGGTTGCCATTTCCTTCTCCAATGCATGAAAGTGGAAAGTGAAAGTGAAGTCACTCAGTCGTGTCCAACTCTTTCCGCCAAAGGAAGCCACTCAAAAGGCCAAGGCAGGAAGTCCCATACTGTCACTTTCTTAGTATTCTATTGGTCACACAAGTTAGTCCTGGCAACACAAGGGCCTGAGTACCAGGAGGCAAAGATAACTGGAAGCCATCGTGGGGGCTAGTTGTCACACTTGTATATTCATATTTATTTATTTGGCTGTCAGGTCTTAGTTGCAGCACACAGGGTCTTTCAGTGGGGCACCCAGGCTTCTCTTGTTGTGGTGTGTGGGCTCCAGAGCTCACAGTCTCAGTAGTTAGGGTGAACACAGGCTTAATAGCCTGTGGGATCTTAGTTCCCCGATCAGGGATCAAACCTGCATCCCCTGCACTGGAAGGCAGATTCTTAACCACTGGACCACCAGGGAAGTCCTTCACAGGTATCTTCAGTTTGGCAGATATTGAGTTTGCTTTTAAGGAGTTCACAGTCTTAAGGAAGACAAAAATACATGCATAAAAAAATTAACAGAAGTAGATGAGGTGGAGGATAACTTTAGATCATGAGCTCAGAGACTCTCTGAGATAGTGATATGTGAACTGGATGATCAGGATTCTGCATGTGGCAACCAAGGAGGCAGAATGGTTTGGCACAAAGGCACTGGACAAACTGGAACACATTTGGCATGTGTCAGAAACAGAAAGAAGGCAAGTGTGGCTGGAGGGAGTAAAGGAACAGGGAGTGCCAGTGAGGAGAAGCTGGCTTCCAGAGAGGCAGGAAGCAACCTGTTTGTCTGTCTCCAAAGTCAAGAGAGTGTTTCTAGGACAGAGTAATCAATGGGCTTAAAAAGCTGCTGAGAGGTCAAACAAGAAAAACATGAAGAATTGGCCAATGGATTTGGTGAGGAGGGTATCAGTGACCTCATCAAAAGCAGTTTCTATGGTGTGGCTGGGATTAAAAGCCTGCTGAGTCTGAAGGTGAAGAAACAGAGGCAACTGGCATGAAATTATTCTGAAAAGAACTGATGTGATAAGAAGGCAAATGGAGCAGCACCCCTATTGTTCAGTCGCTAAGTCGTGTCTGATTCTTTGCGACCCTATGGACTGCAGCATGCAAGGCTTCCCTGTCCTTCACTGTCTCCCAGAGTTGGCTTAAACCCATGTTCATTGAGTCAGTAATGGTATCCAACCACTTCATCCTCTGTTGTCCCTTTCTCCCACCTTCAATTTTTCCCAGCATCAGGATCTTTTCCAATGAGCTGGCTCTTTGAATCAGGTAGCCTAAGTATTGGAGCTTCAGTGATTTCCTTTAGGACTGACTGGTTGAATCTCCTTGCTGTCCAAGGGACTCTCAAGAGTCTTCTGTGTTCCCCCATTACATCTAATGAATTTTTCCTTTTCTGTATGTGCCACAACCTGAGGAAGATTGGGAAATACTGATTTAAAAACACTTAGTGGGAGTCAAAAGTCAGTGCAGGCCTTCTTGCTTTTTTCCTGACTCCTCCTGGATGGGCCCCTGTTGTCCACCCAAGCTCAAGTGTCAACCCTGCCCTTCTCCCTTGGAGACTCCTACCCTCTTTCAACATAGCACCTTGTAAAGAACAGGGTTCTACTTGGGCTTAAGGTTGCTGCCTGGTTAAAGAGGTGAAGGAAGAGACTTCAAGAAAATCAGTGTTCCATATGTGCATGTAGGTTAATGTCAGTCTCCCTGGTTGCTGAGTTAGCATGAACTCTACTTCAGAACCCTTAATCCAGAAGCAGTTAATTAGGAATCAAAGAACCCCAATCAGGAGTACATATTCTAGATTCTGTAAATCCTCCAAATGTTATCTGAATCAGCACCAAGTATTCTGTAATTAGCATACAGCTGTTAGGTTTCAGGTGTCTCTATTTCTGTCTTGCAAATTTCATCTATACCATTTTTCTAGATTCCACATATATGCATTAATCTATAATAATTTTTCTCTTTCCGACTTACTTCACTCTGTATGACACTTTCTAGGTCCATCCACATCTCTGCAAATGGCACAATTTCATTCTTTTTTATGGGTGATAGTCCATTGTATATATGTACCACATCTTCCTTATCCATTCCCCTGTTTATGGACATTTAAGCTGCTTCCAATTTTGATATTTTAAATACTGTAGTAAAGTGTGACTTATCTTGATCACTGAGATTTCTGGCATCACCTTAAACTTTCAGTCTTCACCTCACCCTAAACCTGGCCCTTGATGCAGTTCCATCAGGACAGATACCATGTCTTATTATTATTTTAAAATAAAATATGGCAAATAGAGTAAGAAGTACCTGACATACCACTGTATGTCAATAAATGTCCTCAATAAATGTTATCCATAGTGCAGTTATGTCCCTCAAATAGCACCTCAGTGACCTGTACATAGTAAATGTTTGTTGAATGAAGTAAATAGCTTTTTACAAATATCCTCTTACTTTTCACATATTTAAAAGGCACATTATTATCTGTTTTGTCAGGCTGAGCAAATTTGGAGTTTGGGGGCCTGTCCATATGTTTATTTTCACCTTTGATATTTCAAACATTGCATTTTAAAAAGTCTAGTGCTTTTAGGTAGCAAATGCTTCCACTGAAGCCTGGATGGAGAAAAACTTTCTAATCAAACTGGGGGAAAAAAAAAGAAAGCTGGTTTCCTTTGCCCCTCTTGTTATGGAGTGTGATGCAGATATGCATTTGCTCTGGGATTTTACTGGTGATTAAAATAACATTACGATTCAATAAAAAGTGCACCAGGCAGTGTCGCTTACACATGACTACATGCCTCTGTGTTTTTTCCTAAAGTTCAGAAAATAAAGTATAACTCACTACTGACTTTAGGGTTTACTCTAATGTTTATTTTTATCAACTAGAGTTTGATCAGCATTCATTTCTTCTATGATTTTCCTCACATGCCAGAATCTTTGACATGGGGATCTGAATGACTCTAAGGATTTTAATCACTGGCAAATTATAGAATTGTAATTCCTAAAACAAAAGTAGTCGTAAACTAGAGTTGTTCAGAATACAGACAGTGATGACAGGAAAATCTTGTGAAACAGCCTATGGAAACACCGGGAGAAAATTTTCCCATTCTAACAGGATAGTCACTGATATTTTTGTGACTGTGCCAAGAAGCTATTCCAAAAGTTCTTGCACTTACGCAAGGCAAGACATTTAATAACCTGCTTCTGAACGGCTGTCAAGAGCCGACATAAGGAACCACACACTACACACAATGAAATTTCTGTTTAAATCAAATCAAAGACTTATTTATACACATCTCTGTATCTCCCAGTCTACCTCAAAGAAGTTGTAATTGCATCTAAAGGGCTTTAGACAAGCCAGGTAGGACGTCATCCTCGCCCACTGCACAGTCGATTTGAGGAAAGAAGAGAAGGAGGAGCAGAGAAAATGTTAAGTTTAATGTCTTTTAGCTTGTGAAAATATTGGGTAACTGGTGATTTATCTTCATGTTTCTCTGCCCTCAGGAGGGGGTGGAGGGCCAGCACCAAAATCCATTTCAGCACTTTTCTTGTGTGAGTCATTCAACCAACAACCAACCAACTCTTCAACACCTTACCCTAGAAAACGTGTTGAGTTGTGGCTAACAGGAAGGAAAGCTTCCCCCAGCCATGGATGCTGAGAGGAACGTGGCTGATGAGGGCAGAGTGGTCTCCAGCAGAACTTGTCGTAAAGGGTTACTGCTCTGCAGATGCATTTTATAAATAAGGCAGGTTTGTGCTAAAGAATTTTAAGTTTACATATTTCATATCACCATTAATAGGTAGCAATTGATATTTACCAAGTACAAAATCTGTTGAGGTTTAAAGTTTAAATAGTGAACATCTAGTCGATTTAATCTAAATAATGTAAGTCTAATGTTCGCAGTGACTACACCACCACCACCAATGTTTGTAGAGAAGCCTGGAGTTGATGGGATACTAAAGCATATTTTTAACAAAAGCCAACTGGAGAGGCAAAAACTCATATTGTGAGTGATCCAACATTTCTATACGGCAACAGTGAGAGCTGAAATCACTTTGAAGCACTGTTCCTTTTAAAGAGTCCCTTCTACTAATTTTTTCACATTACTAACAAATAACCATCCTCTGCTGAAATGTTCAATTGAACTGCAGCCGTGTTGCTGGTGCTGCTGCTAAGTCACTTCAGTCGTGTCCGACTCTGTGTGATGCCATAGACGGCAGCCCACCAGGCTTCCCTGTCCCTGGGATTCTCCAGGCAAGAACACTGGAGTGGGTTGCCATTTCCTTCTCCAATGCATGAAAGTGAAAAGTGAAAGTGAATTCGCTCAGTCCTGTCTGACTCTTAGCGACCCCATGGACTGCAGCCAACCAGGCTCCTCTGTCCATGGGATTTTCCAGGCAAGAATACTGGAGTGGGGTGCCATTGCCTTCTCCAACTGCAGCCGTGATGAGGCATTTTTTTTTTTTAACAGTAGTTCCCTTACTTGCTGGGGATTCAGCTCCACAGATGTTAGGGACAACTTAGAACTTTTCAATTATTTAGATGTGTATGTTAAGATTTCCAACTACTTCATTCTAAGAGCCCACATCTTCTAGAAGGGAAAACATCTAAAATATATATGAATTAATTAGTAGATAATATGATCAAATGTGCACTTCCCAGGTAGCTCAGTAGTAAAGAATCCACCTGCAATACAGGAGACACAGGTTCAATCCCTGAGTCAGGAAGATCCCCTGGAGAAGGGCATGGCAACCCACTCCAGTATTCTTGCCTGGAGAATCCCATGGACAGAGGAGCTTGGCAGGCTACAGTCCATGGGTTCTCAAAGAGTCAGACATGATGGAAGCGACTGAGCATGAATGTATGCATGACCAAATGTACAGACAAAAGTTAAAAACAACACTAAGATTTACACTGTATGTACTGAGGGTATGAAAAGCTCATATATTCTGAGTGCCAAAATATCTGGTAAAATAAATGACAGCCACTAGAGATAGTCATCATTGCTGCTAAGCATTAGTCCAGAAATTAGGAAGATAAACATGGTAGACAAGGTGTGCACGTTGTCAAAGTGGCAATGATGGAAAGCAATAATATAATAATCAATTGAACCATATTCCTGAATTATCATTTGTTTGATAAAAGGTTAGAAGAACAGACATCTTGGCTGAGTGAATTCTATTTTATTCACTCTTCAAATAAAAGTCTTTCCAGCCCAAGGATATGTCATGGGATTGTGCAAATTGACATTTGAGGATATCAAAAGGATGTCTGCCACTGACAGACATGTGAGTTTACTGTCAGTTGCTGGCTTTTCTGTTCCTGTTTCCATGGAAATTGACATTAGATAGGTGGTGGGGGGAGGAGGGGGAGTAATGGGTTTGGTTATTTCATTATTTCAAATAAAATGTTTGAACCTTTTACCTTTCGCACCCAGCTGATACTGGTTTCCCTGGTAACAGAATCAGGGATGCTGCCCCTCTACCCCAAGAGCTGACAGTAAGAACTCTTACTTTACTGATCTTGTTAGATAGCACTGAAGGAGCGATTCAGGAAGGGTATGGTTCGTGGGATGAGCCAAAGGGGTGAAGGACGAAAAGGAATTAGAAGTGACCTGAAACTTCATAAGGATTAAAAAATATAAAACAAGGGTTTTTTTTTTTTTTTTTTAATTCAAAATCTAGTCATTCAAGTAAAACAAATATACAGGTGATGGTCTGCCAGGGACCTTACAAACAGCCATCCTGGAGGTCACAACAGCTTTCCCCGATGGCTCAGATCGTTCACTCATGCATTTTCTTATACATCATGCTCACTTTTCTTAGAGGAGAAAAAAAAAACAAAACAAAAATTCCAGACTAGGGCTCACTGGATCATTTTTTCCCATAGATCAATGTTTTTTCATACTGAGTGATTTGTTTTCCAAGGGACTATAGTTGTTTTTAAAAGGATTTTCACTGTAGAGAGTACATTAAATGGAGAAGGTGGTGGTATTGGAATGGCTGTCTGCTTAAAAAAAAATAATATACAAGAAACCATAGGAAAAAGAAAAGAGTGGCCATTAAACCAAACTATTAAGAATGGTTGCACTTTACATTCCAAATGTGAAGTTATGTATCAGAGCTATTACAATTGCAGAGTGCTGCTCACTGGATTCAGTAGAATGGTCATATAAATTGAAAAGCAAACTAATGTCTCTTCAAGCTCTGGAAACCACCGAAGGAATTTGCTCCCAAGTGGAAAACTCTAGGCAATCAACCAATGAATCACTCACCTAAAGAACAAGAGCTTTGTCTTTCTCATCAACTGTCTTTTACGCAGAAGTGAGATACGGGTCACTTCATACAATATCAGAAAGAAAACCAGAAGGGCATAGGTTTCGGCACATAGGCCTCACTTGAGTGCTGATGGTTCATATTACGAAAAGGGAAACAGTGTGTTCCTTTCTTTCATTTTGCCATATAAAACATTCTCAGGAAATATTACACCTGAAATGCTTGATAAAAATAAAACTCTTGGTTGAGATGCTTGTGTTGGGTGGAGGGAACAGATTTTACTTTTATGTAAATAAGAAAGTCAATTACAGACGTGAAAAACAGAATTATAATACATTCACACCCTATGATCTAACAATCCTATCCTTAAGGTTATACCAAATAAATAGTTCAAAAGAAGAAAAAGGTTCTGCCTATAGAAATACTTAATACAGTAGTAGTTATTAGTGACAATGTGGTTAAAACAATAACCATGCAACATTGCAGAAGTAGTCTAATAAATGGTGGTGTATCATTTGATGGAACCAATAAAAATAAATGAAGACTATGCAGGTGGGGAGAAAGAACTTGTGATAGATAAATGTGAAGAGTGGAATACACTAGAGTCAAATGAGTGCTGTGCTCACATGTGAATATACTCAGAAAGAGACTTAACGGAAATACACCAAAAATAGAAATATTAGAATGAAGAGGTTTGCAGCGTCTTTGTTGTTGTTGTTTCTTTTAAGCTTTATAGCCCTTAATGACATAGATCTATAAAGATATTTGTATGTATAAAATAAGACAGTAATTTGATTCCTGGACCTTCCAGCCTCACTTTTGTAAGTGGCTTTGCATGTTGGCTCTTGCTTACTTATCAGTTCCATAGCATACAGTAAAGCTGGGTTGTTACACTGGTTACCTCTCCATCTAGACACAGAGTGAATAAAATAAAGAAATAGTATAATGCTTTGCTCACAGCAAGGGCAATGGCCACATGCATCCAAAAAATGCTAACACTGACAATTAACAGAACAGGTGGAAATTGTGCAAGCCTTATAGCACACTCCCTTTTGGGTAAAATGCATAATACAGCCTTTAAAATTGCAAGAGATATACACCACCCAAACTCTAAGGGATACTGAAACACACATTTTCTTCCTAGAGAGAACAGTCTGAATAATCAGTGTTACACTGATCCCCAAACTTTTTGGCACCAGGGACTGGTTTCATGGAAGACAATTTTTCCAAAGACTGGGGAGGTGATGGGGGAGAGGATGGTTTCAGGACGATTTAAGCGCATTTATTGTGTACTTTATTTCTATTATTATTACATCAGCTCCACCTCAGATCATCAGGTATTAGATCCCAGAGGTTGGGTACCCCTGTTGTAAGAGATGAACAGTATCCTCCCAATCTAACCTGTTAAGGTGAAATCCACTTATTGGCACTGTCAGCATCTTTTTCCCAGAGCTGAGAGATGCTATGTAGAGTAGATGTATGCCAGTTGCCAGCAGATGGTGTCAGGACTGAAACAAGTCTGCAGCACCCCTACGAGAATTGCTAAGCAATTCCAAGTCTCTTTAGAAATTACCATTTCAAAAATCCTCAACAAAATTATAGCAAACAGAATGCAACAACATTAAAAAGATCATACATCATGACCAAGTGGGCTTTATCCCAGGGATGCAAGGATTCTTCAATATTTCCAACTCAATCAATGTGATATACCACATTAACAAATTGAAAGATAAAAACCATATGGTTATCTCAAGAGCTGCAGAGAAAGCCTTTGACAAAATTCAACATCCATTTATGATAAGAACCCCCCAGAAAGCAGGCATAGAAGGAACATACGTCAACATAAATAAAAGCCATATATGACAAACCCACAGCAAACATTATCCTCAATGGTGAAAAATTGAAAGCATTTCCCCTAAAGTCAGGAACAAGACAAGGGTGCCCACTCTCACCACTACTATTCAACATAGTTTTGGAAGTTTTAGCCACAGCAATCAGAGAAGAAAAAGAAATAAAAGGAATCCAGATTGGAAAAGAAGAAGTAAAACTCTCAGTGTTTGCAGATGGCATAATCCTCTACATAGAAAACCCTAAAGATACCACCAGAAAAATTACTAGAGCTAATCAATGAATATAGTGAAGTTGCAGGATATAAAATTAATACACAGAAACCCCTTGCATTTCTACACACTAACAATGAGAAAACAGAAAGAGAAATTAAGGAAACAATTCCATTCACCATTGCAATGAAAAGAATAAAATACCTAGGAATAAATCTACCTAAAGAAACAAAAGACCTATATATAGAAAACTATAAAACAGTGATGAAAGAAATCAAAGATGACACAAATAGATAGATAAATATACCATGTTCATGGATTGGAAGAATCAATATAGTGAAAATGAGTATACTATCCAAAGCAATCTATAGATTCAATGCAATCCCTATCAAGCTACCAGCAGTATTTTTCACAGAACTAGAACAAATAATTTCAAAATTTGTATGGAAATAAAAAAAAAACATCAAATAGCTGAAGCAATCTTGAGAAAGAAGAATGGAACTGGAGGAGGAATCAACCTGCCTGACTTCAGACTATACTACAAAGCTACAGTCATCAAGACAATATGGTACTGGCAAAAAGACAGAAATATAGATCAATGGAACAAAATAGAAAGCCCAGAGATAAATCCACGCACCTGTGAACACCTTATCTTTGACATAGGAGGCAAGAATATACAATGGAGAAAAGACAATCTCTTTAACAAGTGGTGCTGGGAAAACTGGTCAACCACCTGTAAACTAGAACACTTTCTTGTTTCATTGTGTTTCAGGACATCCCTGGTGGCTCAGACGGTAAAGTGTTTGCCTGCAATGCAGGAGACCTGGGTTCAATCCCTGGGTCTGGAAGATCCTCTGGAGAAGGAAATGGCAATGCATTCCAGTACTCTTGCCTGGAAAATCCCATGGATGGAGGAGCATGGTAGGCTACAGTCCATGGGGTTGCAAAGAGTCGGACACGACTGAGTGACTTCACTTCACTTCTGAACACTTTCTAACACTGTACACAAAAATAAACTCAAAATGCATTAAAGATCTAAACGTAAGACCAGAAACTAAAACTCCTAGAGGAAAACATAGGCAAAAAACTTTCTGACATAAATCACAGCAGGATCCTCTATGACCTACCTTCCAGAGTAATGGAAATAAAAGCAAAAATAAACAAATGGGACCTAATTAAACTTAAAAGCTTTTGCACAATGAAGGAAACTATAAGCAAGGTGAAAAGACAGCCTTCAGAATGGGAGAAAATAATAGCAAACGAAGCAACTGACATACTAATCTTGAAAATATACAAACAGCTTATGCAGCTCAATACCAGAAAAATAAATGACCCAATCAAAAAATGGGCCAAAGAACTAAATGGACATTTCTCCAAAGAAGACATACAGATGGCTAACAAACACATGAAAAGATGCTCAACATCACTCATTACCAGAGAAATGCAAATCAAAACCACAGTGAGGTACCATCTCATGCTGGTCAGAATGGCTGCTATCAAAAAGTCTACAAACAATAAATGCTGGAGAGGGTGTGGAGAAAAGGGAACCCTCTCACACTTTTGGTGGGAATACAAACTAGTACAGCCACTATGGAGAACAGTGTGGAGATTCCTTAAAAAACTGGAAACAGAACTGCCATATGATCCAGCAATCCCACTGCTGGGCATATACACAGAGGAAACCAGAATTGAAAGAGATATGTGTACCCCAATGTTCATCATAGCACTGTTTACAATAACTAGGACATGGAAGCAACCTAGATGTCCATTGGCAGATGGCTGGATAAAAAAGCTGTGGTACATATACACAATGGAATATTACTCAGCTATTAGAAAGAATGCATTTGAATCAGTTCTAATGAGGTGGATGAAACTGGAGCCTATTATACAGAGTGAAGTAAGTCAGAAAGAAAAACACCAATACAGTATATTAACACACATATATGGAATTTAGAAAGATGGTAACAATGACCCTATATGCAAGACAGCAAAAGAACAGACTTTTGGACTCTGTGGGAGAAGGCAAGGGTGGGATGATTTGAGAGAATAGCACTGAAACATGTATATTACCATATGTGAAATAGATGATGAGTCCAAGTTCAATGCATGAAACAGGGCACTCAAAGCCAGGGCACTGGGACAACCCTGAGGGATGGGATGGGGAGGGAGGTGGGAGGGGGGTTCAGGATGGAGGACACATGTACACCATTGGCTGATTCATGTCAATGTATGGCAAAAACCATAATACTGTAAAGTAATTAGCCTCCAATCAAAATAAATTAATTTTTTTTTAAGTAAAAAAAAAAAAGAAATTGCCTTTACAAAAGTTGACACTCCAGTCTGGTTATTTCTATGGAAAGATGTCAGTTCAGAGCATCCTGGATGCAAAGGCCTGACTTTACAAGATCCACAGATGCACTTGAACAGACTAAACTGGGGTTGCTGACCATGCCAATCACTGATGTGCAAGCTTTAGTTCACTCTGAGACCACCTCTTCATTGCCCAAGGTAATCACAAGTAATAACTAGCAGGTGACTTCAGTGGTTAGCACAACTCAGATTCAAATGGCAGTTTCTCAAAGAAAATGTGACCAGCATCATATTAAATTCTCAACATAAAGTCTCAAAAATTGATAAAAATTCTTAAACTTTGTTTTAAAAATCTCAAATTTCTTAAAATTGTTCAATGTTGAATTCTTATAAAAAAAAAAGAAAAGGCAACTTATTTAATTTCTTCAACAGTCCTATGACATAGGCGTTTTTATTCCAATTTGACAGTTGAAGAAAGACCCTGAGGGACTGAGAAGCTTGCCCAAGGCCATACACAAATGATAACTATGAATCACCCCTGGGATCCTTACCTGATGGGAGTTGATTCCAAATGCGTTATACTGGTAACAGTACCAGGTTTATGTCCTCATTACAAGTGGGATATTACTCATGCAACTACAGAAACAACAGAACAAAAACAACAAAAATGGTACAGAAGTACATCCTAGTCCCCTGCTTTTAATTCATTACTAAGGTTTACCATCATTGTGGTTTCTAAATGCATTCCTTGAGGCCAGCAAAGAATAATGATGGAAAATATTAACACAGTTAATTATTAAAAACTATTGATCCTTAATATCAAAACTAAAACCTACAAGTTTATACAAGAGAAAGCTACCTTGAAAAAGCTGGACATCTACTTTAAATGGCCAAAAGAAACTCTCCAGAGTCTATGAAAGGTTTTCTAGGAATCGTTAACAGAACAGACATCTTAAGTATGGGGATAGGATATCAATGACATGACTGAGTGACTGAACTGAACTGAACTGACTGAAGCTCTTCAGGATCCTTTCAAAGAATGAATCTAAGTTAGAACAAAACTAAACGGGAAAACGAAATGTCATTTATGGCCTATTATTAGCAAATATTTTTTAGAATAAGAACAATATTGTTGTTCAGTCACTCAGTCGTGTCCAACTCTTTGCTACCCCATGGACTGCAGCATGCCAGGCTTCCCTGTCCTTCACCATCTCCCCAAGTTTGCTCAAACTCATTTCCATTGAGTTGATGATGCCATCCAACCATCTCATCCTCTGTTGCCTCCTTCTCCTCCTGCCCTCAATCTTTCCTAGCATCAGGGTCTTTTCAGATGAGTCAGCTCTTCACATCAGGTGACCAAAGTATTGGAGCTTCAGCATCACAACTTCCAATGAATATTCAGAGTTGATTTCCTTTAGGATTGACTAGTTTGATCTTCTTGCAGTCCAAAGCACTCTCAAGAGTCTTCTCCAACACCACAGTTCAAAAGCATCAATTCTTCAGTGCTCAGCTTTTCTTTATAGTCCAACTCTCACATCCATACATGACTACTGGAAAAACCATAGCTTTGACAAGATGCACCTTTGTCATCAAAGTGATGTCTCTGCTTTTAAATACACTAACTTTGCCATAGCTTTTCTTCCAAGGAGCAAGCCTCTTTTGATGGCTGCAGTCACTGTCCACAGTGACTTTAAGCCCATGAAAATAAAGTCTATCACTGTTTCCACTTTCCCCCATCTATTTGCCATGAAACAAGTTACCACTGCCATGCTTTGCTGGGAGTAGTAATATTTCTGGAAGGCAATTTGGCAGTGAATAATATCAAAGATTTGAAACATCATTCTATCTTTTGATGCAGTAATTCCATTTGTTGGGATTAATTTTAAGGAAAGGAACAGAAATAAGGTGAGAATATGATATACAAACATTTGCTTTATAAGAATTGTATCTTAGTGTTTGGAATAGCTTATATGCCTAATAAGTGGTAGGGCAAGTTATAGTAAATTCAGCACTGTAAGTTGTTTGTGAATAAATTTTAATAAAGTTAACTGAATACAAAAAATCTTCAAATAACCTAATTTTCTTAAAATGAGCAAAAGACCTGAATAGCCATTTTCCCAAAAGACATACAAAAGGCCAACAAATACATGAAAAAGTTTTCAACATCACTGACTATCAGAATATGCAAATCAAAACCACAAGGAGGTACCATCTCATATCTGTTAGAATAACCAAAAGACAAGAGCTGACAAACACTGGCCAGAACATGAAGAAAGGGAACTCTTGGTGGGAATGTAAATTGGCTCAGCCACTACAGAAAATACGATAGAGGTTTCTCAAGATCTTAAAAATAAAAATTACCGTGTGATCTAGCAACCCTGCTTCTTTGTAGACATCCAAAGGAAATGAAATCATCTTAAAGAAATATGTGCACCCCCACTGCAGCATCATCCACAATAGCCAAGGTATAACAAAAACATTCTACCTTGTGTTCATCAACAAATGGCTAAAGGAAATGTGACATATGTATGTATATGGGTATATATATACATGCTGCTGCTACCGCTGCCAAGTCGCTTCAGTCGTGTCTGACTCTGCGCGACCCCATAGACAGTGGCCCACCAGGCTCCCTCGTCCCTGGGATTCTCCAGGCAAGAACACTAGAGTGGGTTGCCATTTCCTTCTCCAATGCATGAAAGGGAAAAGTGAAAGTGAAGTCGCTCAGTCGTGTCCGACTCTTTGAGACCCCATGGTCTGCAGCCTACCAGGCTCCTCCGTCCATGGCATTTTCCAGGCAAGAGTACTGGAGTGGAGTGCCATTGCCTTCTCCAATATATATATACATACATATATATAAAACAATATTATTCAGCATTTAAAAAGGAAACCTTGGCATTTGTGATAACATAGAATAACTTAGAGGGCATTAAGTGAAGTGAGATAAGCCAGACAGAGAAAAACAAATATTGCATGGTATCATTTATATGTGAAATCTTAAAAAAAAAGTCACTCAGAGTTGAATAGTTGCCAGAGGCTGAAGAGGGTGAGAGAAATAGGGAGAGGTTGGTAAAAGGTACAGATTTACAGATATAAGATGAACAACATTGAGGATAATAATAATGTATCATATTACTGAAATTTGCTAGGAAAATAAACTTGTGTTCTCACTTAAAAAAAAAAAAAGTATGTGGAAAAAAAAAAGAGCCCAGGTTAATTAATTGGATGTGGAGAATCCTCTCACAGTGTATACATATATCATCATGTTGGACACTTTATTCTTTATTTTTTTTGAAGAGCTAAACTATCCATAACTGGAAATAATTTTAATAATGTGTGTACAGGGCAACCTCAGTTAGCCAACACAGAACTATAGCTCTAAAGCAACCAGCTCTCTTCAGGCTGAGAAGGCCCACGTCCATCTCAAGGGAAAACAGTAACAATCAAAACAGCAACGAATACTTTTTTTTAAATTTATTTATTTAAATTAGAGGCTAATTACTTTACAATAAAAATACCTACTGTTTTACTTGTCAATTATACCTCGAGCTGAAAACGAAAAACTGAGCACCAGGTTCCAAAACCACTTGGGCAAGGAGGTTAAACTGTAGAATTAAGACAATGGGCTTTGGAATCTGACTGCCTGGGTTAAATCTTACTCTGCCAACAATTAGCTGTGTGATCTCAAGTTGGTTATTGAATCTCAGTTTCTTCACTGGTTAAATGAGTATGAAACCAGTAACTAGTTCATTGGACTTCCGTGAAAATTCAGTGAGATAATACAAAATATTCAACTGTCCTTGGCACATAGAAAACACTCAACAAATTGCTCACCATTATTAATCATCTATATTATAGTTGACATAATTGACATAAAAACGATAATGTATTATTTCTAGGTGGTATTTTATTTTTATTTTTTATTTTCTTCTTTGTACCTTGCCCTATTTTCCAAGTCAGAGATGCAGGATACCCTCATGAATAAAAAACTTTTTTCTGAGAAAACATCTGGCCCAGTGCCTGGCACATGGATGTTCTTCCAAATGCTTGCTGGAATGGTACCCACTGGCTACCCTCGCCAGCTAATGTCAAATGAGTAATTCACATCCAAGACTGCCGCAAGCTGCCTGCCCATCCTACTGTGGGTCTCCTTAGGGCAAAGCCTCTCCCACATCCTGCTCCATTACCACCAGTAGATTCTTCTCCAGCGCCCCCTAATGGAATAATTTCACCTTAGTCAGCCCAGTGACCACCTTGCCACATGCTGAGGTCACCTATTCAATAAATACTGCTGATTCACTGAATCTAGTATGATAATTTGAAGAATGAAGACATTTGATAAAGTCAGCAGCTTATTGTCCTACATATAGTAAGTATTCCAGTTTTCAAAGAATGATTTCTAACTCTTAATTATGCATCACCACTTCCATCAAACACTGTGTACATTCTCAAGGCTTCTTCTACTATATGAGGTCATCATGGTAGGTTTTCCAAGCCTTACAACACTCACACAGTTCACATTGAAAAATGGGTAAGTTGTTAAAAAAAAAAAACTTTAAGGGCTCAATTTTGGTTTAGACCTATTATAATAGTCAACTTCAAAAGTTAGTTTTGGGAACAGAGACTAATGAAACAGCAACTTCACCACAGTATGTCTACATTTTATGCCATTTTGCTTTTAATTCTCAGCCCAAAGTTAAAAATACAGCATTATGAGAGAATATGAATATACTCCAATAGTTGATAGCTCTCTAGATAAACACTGACAGCTCTATTGTAAAGATTATTAATCTAGATTCAGTTCAGTTCAGCCACTCAGTCATGTCCGACTCTTTGCGACCGCATGAACTGCAGCACGCCAGGCCTCCCTGTCCATCACCAACTCCCGGAGTTCACTCAAACTCATGTCCATCGACTTGGTGATGCCATCCAGCCATCTCATCCTCTGTTGTCCCGTTCTCCTCCTCCCTCCAATTCCTCCCAGCATCAGAGTCTTTTCCAATGAGTTAACTCTTTGCATCAGGTGGCCAAAGTACTGGAGTTTCAGCTTTAGCATCAGTTCTTCCAAAGAACACCCAGGGCTGATCTCCTTTAGAATGGACTGGTTGGATCTCCTTGCAGTCCAAGGGACTCCCACGAGTCTTCTCCAACACCACAGTTCAAAGGCATCAATTCTTCAGCGCTCAGCTTTCTTCACAGTCCAATTCTCACATAAATACGTGACCACAGGAAAAACCATAGCCTTGACTAGATGGACCTTTGTTGGCAAAATAATGTCTCTGCTTTTGAATATGCTATCTAGGTTGGTCATAACTTTCCTTCCAAGGAGTAAGCGTCTTTTAATTTCATGGTTGCAATCACCATCTACAGTGATTCTGGAGCCCAAAAAATAAAGTCTGACACTGTTTCCCCATCTATTTCCCATGAAGTAATGGGACCAGATGCCATGATCTCGTTTTCTGAATGTTGAGCTTTTAAGCCAAGTTTTTCACTCTCCTCTTTCATTTTCATCAAGAGGCTTTTTAGTTCCTCTTCACTTTCTGCCATGAGGGTGGTGTCATCTGCATATCTGAGGTTATTGATATTTCTCCCAGCAATCTTGATTCCAGCTTGTGCTTCTTCCAGCCCAGCGTTTCTCATTATGTACTCTGCATAAGTTAAATAAGCAGGGTGACAATATACAGCCTTGACGTACTCCTTTTCCTATTTGGAACCAGTCTGTTGTTCCATGTCCAGTTCTAACTGTTGCTTCCTAGCCTGCATACAGGTTTCTCAAGAGGCAGGTCAGGTGGTCTCGTATTCCCATCTCTTTCAGAATTTTCCACAGTTTATTGTGATCCACACAGTCAAAGGCTTTGGCATAGTCAATAAAGCAGAAATAGATGTTTTTCTGGAACTTTCTTGCTTTTTCCATCATCCAGCGGATGTTGGCAATTTGATCTCTGGTTCTTCTGCCTTTTCTAAAACCAGCTTGAACATCAGGAAGTTCACGGTTCACGTGTTGCTGAAGCCTGGCTTGGAGAATTTTGAGCATTACTTTACTAGCATGTGAGATGAGTGCAATTGTGCAGTAGTTTGAGCATTCTTTGGCATTGCCTTTCTTTGGGACTGGAATGAAAATGACCTTTTCCAGTCCTGTGGCCACTGCTGAGTTTTCCAAATTTGCTGGCATATTGAGCGCAGCAGTTGCACAGCATCATCTTTCAGGATTTGAAATAGCTCAACTGGAATTCCATCACCTCCACTAGCTTTGTTCATAGTGATGCTTTCTAAGGCTCACTTGACTTCACATTCCAGGATGTCTGGCTCTAGGTCAGTGATCACACCATTGTGATTATCTTGGTCATGAAGATCTTTTTTGTGTAGTTTTTGTGCATTCTTGCCACCTCTTCTTCGTATCTTCTGCTTCTGTTAGGTCCATACCATTTCTGTCCTTTATCGAGCCCATCTTTGCATGAAATATTCCTTTGGTATCTCT
Organism: Bos grunniens; assembly: GCF_055505025.1. Lineage (NCBI taxonomy): Eukaryota > Metazoa > Chordata > Mammalia > Artiodactyla > Bovidae > Bos > Bos grunniens. The sequence continues at coordinate 56,106,752 of NC_141172.1, forward strand.
AATTTTCTTGAAGAGATCTCTAGTCTTTCCCATTCTGTTGTTTTCCTCTATTTCTTTGCATTGATTGCTGAGGAAATCTTTCTTATCTCTCTTTGCTTTTCTTTGGAACTCTGCATTCAGATGCTTATATCTTTCCTTTTCTCCTTTGCTTTTCTCTTCTCTTCTATTCACAGCTGTTTGTAAGGCCTCCCCAGACAGCCATTTTGCTTTTTTGCATTTCTTTTCCATGGGGATGGTCTTGATCCCTGTCTCCTGTACAATGTCACGAACCTCCGTCCATAGTTCATCAGACACTCTATCAGATCTAGTCCCTTAAATCTATTTCTCACTTCCACTGTATAATCATAAGGGATTTGATTTAGGTCATACCTGAATGGTCTAGTGGTTTCCCCTACTTTCTTCAATTTCAGTCTGAATTTGGCAATAAGGAGTTCATGATCTGAGCCACAGTCAGCTCCTGGTCTTGTTTTTGCTAACTCTATAGAGCTTCTCCACCTTTGGCTGCAATGAATATAATCAGTCTTATTTCAGTGTTGACCATCTGGTGATTTCCATGTGTAGAGTCTTCTCGTGTTGTTGGAAGAGGGTGTTTGTTATGACCAGTGTGTTCTCTTGGCAAAACTCTATTAGCCTTTGCCCTGCTTCATTCTGTATTCCAAGGCCCAATTTGCCTGTTACCCCAGGTGTTTCTTGACTTCCTACTTTTGCATTCCAGTCCCCTATAATGAAAAATACATCTTTTTTGGGTGTTAGGTCTAAAAGGTCTTGTAGGTCTTCATAGGACCGTTCAACTTCAGCTTCTTCAGCGTTACTGGTTGGGGTATACACTTGGATTACTGTGATATTGAATGGTTTGCCTTGGGAATGAACACAGATCATTCTGTTGTTTTTGAGATTGCATCCAAGTACTGCATTTCAGACTCTTTCGTTGACCATGATGGCTACTCCATTTCTTCTAAGGGATTCCTACCCACAGTAGTAGATATAATGGTCATTTGAGTTAAATTCACCCATTCCAGTCCATTTCAGTTCACTGATTCCTAGAATGTCAATGTTCACTCTTGCCATCTCCTGTTTGACCAATTCCAATTTGCCTTGATTCATGGACCTAACATTCCAGGTTCCTATGCAATATTGCTTTACAGCATCAGACCTTGCTTCTATCACCAGTCACATCCACAACTGCGTATTGTTTTTGCTTTGGCTCATCCCTTCATTCTTTCTGGAGTTATTTCTCCACTGATCTCCAGTAGCATGTTGGGCACCTACCAACCTGGGGAGTTCCCCTTTCAGCATCCTATCATTTTGCCTTTTCATACCTTTCATGGGGTTCTCAAGGCAAGAATACTGAAGTGGTTTGCCAGTCCCTTCTCCAGTGGATCACATTCTGTCAGTTATGTGTAATTATTCTAGATTAGCTCTGCTCAAAGTGTGGTCTCCAGACCAGCAGCCTCAAGACCAACTAGAACTTGTCATAAATGCTGATTCTCAGGTCCTACCCTGACCTAGTGAATCAAAAACTCTGAGACTGGGGCCCAGAAATATGAATTTTAACTAGTCCTCTAGTGATTCTGATGCAGACTAAAGTTTGAAAACAATGTGTCTAAAAACAGGAATCCAACTAACACCAAACCATATAACTCTTTAAGTACTAGGACAACTATATAGCCAGAGAAGCCTTGGCTATCTGGAGAGTAAGTTTCCTGGGGCAGAAAATGCGCCTCACACAAGCTTCATCTTGCTCAGGGAAGCCTGAAACTGTGGTGATTTGATGATTTCATTGCCAAAGGAAGAGTACAGAGAAGACATCCTTGAGAAACAAACAAGCCATGATCTACAGCAGTGGAAAGTATGAAATATCCTTCCTCATGCTCAAGCTGATGGCAGAGGCAACAGTCCCTTGATGGAATTAAACAGCATGCTGAAATTAAGAATTTGATCCCCTCTGTCTGATTTGCTGGGAAACTTTTGGGAAAGTCACTACCTCATTGTGCCATTAGCAAAACTGCAATTTTTAAAATCCCTGTATGAATGCTTTGGAGCCAGCTGCTACTTACCAGTCATGAACTCTTCAAAGAATCTTCAAAGATGGAAAAATCTCTCAGGACTTCCCTGGTGATCCAGTGGCTAAGACTCCATGCTTCCAATGCAGGGGTCATGCATTTGATCCCTGGCCAGGGAAGTTCCATATGCCATGCAGCCAAGAAAAAAAGAAAGTCCCATCTCTTAGGCCACTGTGAGGATTTTTACAATTTATAAAACAGTTCCCTATCATCTGTCAAATAACAGAAACTTTGAAATTTTTAATTATCATATTGATGAAATATTTTGTTATTATGAAATAAGTAGTACTAGAAACATCTGGTAATGAAAAAGGTATTACAAAACCAATCTTACTAGGCCTTCAATTATTATCCAGCAAACTTCAATGCCATGAAAGAGAACATGACAGAAACCTACATTCAAGGTTAAGACTGTGAGTGATAGGAAAAAAAAAAAGATTAAATAAATATTAAATAAAACCTATTAAAAAGAATAGGGAAAACAATCATTTGCTTAAATTTAGTCATAAATCCTGGTGGCTCAGACAGTAAAGAATCTGCCTGCAGTGTGGGAGACTGAGACAAACAGTGTGGGTTTGATCCCTCGGTCAGGAAGATCCCCTGGAGTAGGAAATGGCTACTCACTCCAGTATTCTTGCCTGGAGAATTTCATGGACAGAGCAGCCTGGTGGGCTACAGTCCATGGGGTTGCAAGGAGTCAGACATGAGTGAGCAACTAACACTTTCACTTTCATACACCTATATACACCAGAGAAATGTGCAAGTTGTAAATATTTCAAATGAAATGAAAAGGAAATTTGGAGAGCTTGGAAATATCACAGGCCACTTTATGAAACTCAAAAGAATAAGCCTGAATTTGGTTCTATCTCCCATGAGGTCAGGAGGACACAGCTTCCCTGAACCTTGGTTACTTCTATAGGGATAATGACAATCATCTCTTGATATTTTTATATGCAAACCTGCCTTGCATGGCTCTCTAGATGGATCTGAATCTGTTGAATCCTAATTCACAATCCATTTTTCAAAGCAAGAGGTACATAACCATTTGGCTTACCCAGATTTTAACAATCACATGATTCCATGTTTCCTGGGGAAAAGGGGTGGGGCCTCCTAACTTCATAGTTGGGGAGCAAATCTCCCACTCATAGATGGTGCTCCCAGTCATGCTTCACACACCAGATTCTGATCTTCAAGACCCTGAGATATAGGCATGACTATTTTATCATTCCCATTTTGCGAGTGGAGAAACAATCAACTGGGCAGTCCCCCAAGATTCCGAACCTTGAACAGAGGGATGAGCTCTACAGAACACCTCTTCTGGGACCAGACTAGAGTCTCAACCAAAAGCAAATGGAAGTGGTTTCATCAAATTGAAGATAATTGATGAACTGATAAAGATCTAGACCCTCAGAAAATCCCATGAGAGAAAGAATATTGGGAGCTTGGGAAACCATAAAGCATGAAGGGAGAAAATGCACTAACAGAAAATGGGACTATTTCCTTAACCCAGAATCCCTCCAAATATATTCTCCCTTCTCCATGGGTACCCACTGCACAGGAAGAGACCATAACCCCCAGACTCCCCCGTGTCTAGGTCTCCACCAATGGATTGGTAATGGAAATGACAGAGAAATTCCTAGTCACCTGCCTGGGAGGACACCCTTCCCCTGGACTCCCACTCTTTCCCTCTGGGAAGGAGGACTCCAGTCCCTCTGGAGGCTGGGACTAGAGACCACAGGAGTAACTGTGGATGCCCAGAGCTGACTAATGGCCTGGGTCTCTGGGTCATAAGTGGGTAAGACACAAACCCTTTGTGGTCTCAGAGCCACTGTATTGTTGGGTGCTGTTATAGCAACTTAACCTCTACTCTACTATTACAGAAAACAGGGAAGGTGAGGCAGGAAGGAGAGAGACCAGAAAAGGTAAACAGTATGTTATGAACCCATCAGAGTCTGTAGTATAGAAACCTACTTCATTATACAGGGAAGGGATGAGAGAGAAATCAGCTTCAGTAATTAGGCCTTTGCCATCCACTTAATGAGAAGAGAAAATATTTAACAAACTGTACATAAACACTATTTTGGCAAAAAGTAAACAAAATACTGTTAAGTATATAAAAACAAAATGGTCTGGATAACAAATAAAAAATATTAAGACAAATTGCCAACAATTTGCTGGATCATAAGAAAATAAGGACATTATAAAATTCCTTAGGTGCTATTTTTAAACAGCCAGAAAACCTGGCTTGAAATTATTAACCATGATTTTTTAAAATATAGCAGTAAATAATAGGTATATAAAGAATGAGCCATGTGGCCTTTTCAGGAGGAATCATGCATGGCAACTTATTAAAAGCCCAGGGTTACAGGTTCCATCTAATCAAATTAGTAGAAGCTTGTCCACGAAGATAAAGACCAGACTAATGACAGGCAGGAAGGGCTGCAGCTGTAGGGAAAGCCTTAATGAGAAGGATGGAGCAAAGTGCTGGGTGTGGTTGGCTTAAGTCAATTAATATAATAGATCAAATAAGTATTAATGAGATAAAACCAGCGGGCACCTCACCTTTCTTCTACAGTTTAATGAACTCCACAGCTTTGTGGATATCATCAGTCTTAGCACTAAACCCAAGTCACCTTCATTTCTTGAAATGTAAAGCCTGTAAAGGGAGACTATAGATTTGAAAGTGCCAGGCTTTCCTATAAAAAAAGAGTATTCTGTCTCCCAGTGAATCACCAAGAAAAAGTAAAGTTTTAATTGACAACCTCGAATCACAAGAGTATCCAAACAAAAGAATGAATCTTGGCTTAAGTCATGTTATGTTAGCTTCCCAAATAAAATCATCATTAATAAACCTTTGGTTACTTATTATTCTTCCTCTTGACTTCCTGATTAACTCAGAAGAGGTAATTAGGTCCTAGTGCAGCAGGAGTCTGTGACCAAATATATTTATAAAACGAGAAGCGCATTTTAAAACTTCCTGTACAAATTTCTGAACTTTGCTTATAGAACCCACACCAATGATTAAAAACAATAATGGAGGAGAAGGAAAAACCACTTATTGGTACTAAAGCCTTTACTGTAATAAACCAAATATATTTACAATTTATACAAATGTTTAACCTTCAACAAAAATACAAAAAAAACATTTCACAAGATGCAAAACCAGGAAACAAGTTCATTGGAGACACCACTGATCTACCAAGGACAGATAGGAGGGAAACCACAAGGAACAGAAAGGTAATCTCGGCAGACCTCACAGAAAGAAAAGGATGAACTCTGCCTGGGCCGGCAGGCTCTGTTCCTGGAGCCTCCAACCCTCACCCCTCTGTCCATGTTGCCTTGGTGCTCCATTTGGTCTAGGTAGATAGGTGACCTTCTCTTGATGTGCTCGTTGCCTCCTCTTTGTAGACGCAAAGTAGTTTTGTGTCAAGGTTTGGAAACAGGTTTTTGTGTTTTTAAAGTTACGACTTTTCTATTTCTACAAATTCAAAACATTTTGGCCCAATTCAACTATAAACATTAAACCACATAATGTTTTCAGTAGATGACTTCATAGACTGTAGCCTTCTTGTCCCCTGAGCCAGTGACAATGTATTTGTCATCCACAGAGATGTCACAGCTGAGCACAGATGAGGACTCTTTGGACTGGAAGAGAAAACAATGGACGTGTGTTTGGTGTGGAATAGAGATGCTCCAGGCCCTGTCCCTCCAAGGCACCTTCACTTCCAGCATCATCAGGAACACTGTAGTCCAACTGTTGCCATTCTGGGTGAGGAGCACTGACTTACCTGGAATATACTAGCTCCATAGGGGGTCCTCCAAGCATTGAGGAGGTTATCTTTTCCAGTACTCACAAACCATTTACCTAGAATTAGCAAAGGAATAGGTAATAAGATCAAAATTCCTGGTATATATTAGCTACCTGAACTTAATCAAACTCAGAGCATTGTTTAATTATGAGCTATCATGCCCAAGGGTGTGACATAAGTAGAGAAGGCAGGTTTTAAATATGGGCTCCATTGTGAACCACCTGTGATCTTGGGTTTAATCAAAGCGGTGGCAGGGACCATTTCAGTCCCATTAGCCACTGGAAACATGACAAGTAGCTTTACACCCAGCACACAGTGGGTCCTCTGTCAATCAATGAAGTTGTTTTCTGTTAGTCTCCTTATGATAAATGGGACTAGAAAGGATTGAATGAGGAATCTAAGTTAAATGGCAGATAGGATATATGGCACATAGAATGTGGTCAGTATAATGTGATAGCTATTAATCCACCCTTCATCTCATGAATAAGTATTCCCCATGAACTTCTCTCATATTCCTCACTGCAGACTGTAATGGTCTGGGCGCCCCAAAATGCTCCCTTCTCTGACCATGGGCTCCTCATCCTGGTCAGTCTACAATGACCTGCCCCATTCTCCTACAAATTCCCACCCATCCCCCTCAGAGGGGTACCTAACTGCCCTCCACCCACACTTCTGATTCTCTTTACTAAAAACAAACATGCGTCAAAACCTTGTATTAGGCAATTTTATCGCCTGCTGACTTTTCTCAAATTAGGGAAACAGACCGAAACAGACATCACTATGCTCTGAGGGACAATTTTAAGACAATAGAATGATTGCATCCAGCTGCTCAGAGAACAACATTTTTTCCAGATATGATCTCCACTGTGTTTTTTTAGAAGTATTTTCCATTTCAGCCACCGGCATCCTCCAGTTTCCTTTCAGCTGAACTCACCACAATAAGCGAATTTTAGGGACAGCACACAGCTCTCGTGGAGATGCAGCTGGTACTTGTCAGGTTTGTTCACGTGGAGGACTTCCACGTTGCTGCTCTCCATGCCCACAGCCAGCCACTCCCCAGTTGGGCAATACCCAAGGGAGAATATCTACAAGAAGCAGAGAGGCTCACTGAGTAGTTTGCCCATATAGACCTGGGAAGTGAACAGACAACAAAGGGGAAAACTAGCAAGAACAGGAGGATGTATTAAGTAAAGCGCAGGCTGTGGCCAAGTCTACAGGACAAGCAACCCAACCCAGATAAGTCAAGTGTTAAAGACCTTGAAGGAACAACTTGAGAGAAAGAAAAACAACACTTACTCCATGTGTGATAAAACCAAGAAGTAAATTCCCAGGAACTAATAAAGGTATTCATGTGTGTTGTCTGAAAGGGTTGTCTTTTATAGTTAGTGGTGGTGGTTTAGTCACTAAGTCATAACCAACTCTTGCGACCCCATGGACGATAGCCCTCCAGGTTTCTCTATTCATGGGATTTTTCAGGGAAGAATACTGGAGTGGGTTGCCATTTCCTCCTCCAGGGGATCTTAATGACCCAGGGATCAAACTCCATGTCTCCTGTACTGCACGTGGATTCTTGAAAGCCTGTCTTTTATAGATACTAACTGAAATACTTATGGATGAAATGATACAATGTCTGGGATTTACTTTAATAAACATAATCCAGTGTTTGGAGGCAGGGATGACAGATGAGAAGGGTTATGTGTTAGGAACTGAAGTTGGATGATGGGCATATGGAGTTTATCATATAATTCTCTGTGCTTTCATATATGCTTGAACATTCTCTGTTCTCATATATATTTGAAATTTTTCATAAGAATTTTTTTTTTAATAAAAAAATGTAGACGGAAAATAGAATCCTAACCATAACGGAAACAGGGCTGGAAGGGAACAGGGAAGACTATAAGGAACTCAACAAAATTTTGACAGGGACATGAAATTTAGTTGAACGTATAGTTGCTTTCCATTTCTGTCCTACTTTTCTGAGTCGAATTATTTTTATTACCAAAAAAAAAAAAAAGTAAATAAGTCATGACAAAATAAAACAATTCCACCATCAGAAAACAGTTAACATGGCATGCACTGTCTTTCCCCAAACAGGCCTAGATTCAGACACTTGACATCTAAATAATCTCCCCAATGCACAATCAAAGTTGCCATTTTCCTATCATTTCAAAACTCCATAAATCTAGTCAGCCATGAGTCCAATTTCTAAGGGATGACTAATAAAACAGGCATCCACTGAGATACCACTGTATTTTTTAAGCTCCCTGATGTAAGTGAAATGAATTAACTTGTAGAGCTGTTGTGATTTTTCTCTACTCCTTGTGACATCCCTGCATATTTTTAAAGGTCTATTTATATGAGAATCAAATCATCTCTCACCCCTACATCAGATGGTGAGAAGATGGACAACACATCAGACCCTGTACTTTCTTCACGGCACAAATTCCTGCAATGAATTCACCGATAAACAAAACAACTAACAAGTCTTTACCTACAGCATTTTAAAAGCCAGTCTAAGTGTTTCAGGGTGATTTGGGGTGTGTGTGTGTGTGTGTGTGTACCTCAAATGAAAGTCTGGTCTGTTTGTCTAGTGTCCACTCTCCTGGGGGTGAGGGTGGGGGCAGGGTGCCACACACCGAGCACCGTGTGGGTCCCGGGGAGGGACGAGCACACACCTGGGAGGTGAAGTCGTGCTGCTGCAGCTGCCGCCCCTCGCGCAGGTCCCAGGACCGGACCGTGTTGTCCAAGCCGCCCGTCCAGAGCTTGGTGCCATCGTTAGAAATGTCAATACAGCTGGCCCCGTCCGTGTGGCCCTGGAATTGCCTGATAAAACAAACCAGATTGAATAATGATTTCCTGCCAGAGCTCAAGGTAAACACTGTTGTGTTGTTAGTTTTGGACTCGCCGGGCGTGTGTCATCTCCTCGGTGTCTGCTGATGTGCAAGATCAAACCAACCTTCTTCCCTCGAGGAGGAGAGGAAACGGCACCTGCAGATTTTCTTTTCCTTTTTTCATGATCCAAGTGCTGAAGAAATGGAATGCTGTTTTAGGTCACCACACAGGAGAAGTTAAATACGCTCCAAGAGCTATTTTTACAAATCTGTCTGGAAGGTGAAATTCCTCCCAGGTCTGGAAAAGTGTTTAAGTGTGAAAAGAAGGGGGAAAAAAAAAGACAAACACATAGAATCCCAAGTGTATTCCTTACAAGAGGCAGGCCTTGCCTCTAACCGCAAAGGCCTGTATCACCACACCACAGACTCGGGGCCCAGGAGCACACCCATTTCCATGAGTGAGTAGCACCGAGATGCCCTTCGTGCCAGCAAAGCATGAGCTCATGTATTGACTCAACCTCGCGTTCTCTATTAGAAAAAGCCCTGCATTAGGAAATCTGGACTCCCAGAGACAAATGGGCACGCCAGCCTCCTGACTCAAACGCACGGGGCAGAGAGAGCTGATTGCTGACTGACCCCTGGGCATGGTCCTGCCTGGAATTCCAGCACAAGGCCTTTGTTCTCTTGAAGGGGAATCTCATGCCTCAGTCAATAACCACCACCAAAGACCCAGAGAACACATTTGTGGTTGCCAAGGATAGGATGGGGCAGAGGGAGAGGGATGGACTGGGAGTTTGGGGTTAGTAGATGCAAATTATTACATTTAGAATGAATAAACAACAAGGTCATACTCTGCAGCACAGGGAGCTTCATCCAATCTCCTGAGATAAACCATAATGGAAAAGAATATTAAAAAAAATGTATATATGTATCTAACTGAGTCATTCTGCTGTACAGCAGAAATTAGCACAACATTGTAAATCAACTATACTTAAACACACACACACACACACACACACACACACACACAATGAATCACCACCAAGAATAACCAACCAACAGGGGTTTGCTGAGCACAGACGCTCTGCCAGGCCTCAAGTGGGGCTTGCTGAAGGGAGGGTGATGTAACCCACCACAGGGCTGATGGTGTGGGGGGTCATGGGCCTGGTTTTGCAGACCAAGAGGGAGCAGGCAGGGGAGTGACTGGAATAGGTGAGAGGTGTTCCAAGGCTCGATCACGATGGCAAACCAGGCAGAATCCATGAGAGAACTGCTTGGGAACTCAACACGCAGAGCAGAGTTTCCACTGCCTCTTCTTCCTGTTACCTTATTATTCCCACAGAGCTTCACACTTTAAAGCTGAGCTTGGAATGTAAAGGGCATGGAGGAGAGGATGTGAGCTCCACTGCTGCCCTGAATTCTGAGACAAGATACAAAGCAGTATTTCAAAAGTCTCTCTTCTGAAAACTACTCAGAACTTCCACCATGGTCTTCTCCCCCATGCACCCCAACTCTGTCCCTCAAAGTCCCAGCCTGCATCCAAGGTGTCCCCACTGGTCCCCCAGGCCTACTGTAGTCCTACCCCACCTTTCCAAAGTGCTGCTTTTCCATCTTCAAAAACCTTGTGAAACCCAAGGACCTCCTTTTCATTTCAGCCTCTGAATTCTTATCTCTGGAACTCATGAAATACCTGTACTCCTTGAGAACAACTGTTTCTCTGGGGACCTAAGCACGTAGCTGGTGCTCATTTCTCCATCCCTCCATCCACCCATCTCAGCTCTGCACTAAGGCTCCTAGAAAGCAGCTTTTAGGGCTGTTCAGAACGTGCTGGGTCACAGACATACACAGATATTCAAAAGACTCTGCACTGCCCTGTCACACAGGGTGGCCACCAGCTGCATGTGGCCAGTCCAAACAGAGAGATGTGTGAGGCATGACCCCATCATATCCAACAGGTACTTAAGCCCCAGGGGCTGGCACAGAGCAGGAGTTCAGAGCACACGAGAGGGCAGGGTGCCCAAACCCCTTTGCAGCGCCTCCATGATAACATCAGGATAAAGCAGTGCACAAGTGACAGGGGTTAAACAGATGAATACTTGAAAAGCACTTCAAATGAATATTTTGAAAGTGTATTTATTAAGTTAAAAAAAAAAAAGCAGAAAACAAAGAAAAAATAACTAACAATCACTAGGCTAGAAGTTTGAAGTGGCTGTTGGCTCTGGCTCCAGTTGTTCACTTTGCTCATTCTGAGCTGCCCAGAGTGACAAAAATAAAATAAAATAACTGCAGACTGTCACCCACATGCAGGGACAGAGCCTGGTGTGGTAAGACTTGGTAGATTTCTACAGAAAAGGCTGAAGAGTGAGCCGCTTTAATGAGTTCCATGCTCTCTTCCTTCCCTCCAGCCCGTGGCCTGGAAGCATGGAGGGAGTTCTGCTTAAGTAACCTATGAGTCTAAAAATGTACCACACGCAATGTTTCTAAGTGAAGATGAACTGTGACATGAAAGGGCAAAACATAGGCCCATTCTGCTTTAGATGTTTAATCACTGCTTCCTTTATTTATTTATTCATTTATTTTTTGGGTGAGTTGGGGGCTACTCCCTAGCTGTGGTGCATGGGCTTCTCATTGTGGTGACCTCTTGTTGCGGAGCACAGGATCGGTAGTTGTGGCGCATGGGCTTATTAGCTGCCCCATGGCGTGTGGGATCTTCCCAGACCAGGGATTGAACCCATGTTCCCTGCAATGGCAGTCAGATTCTTAACCACTGGACCACCAGGGAAGTCCGGTGCTTCCTTTTCAAAAGGCTTTTCTCTAACATCTCTGACATGAGCATCAACTTGGCCAGAGGGAGGGAGCTGGCCAGAGCCGAGGAGGGACACAAAGGTGGCAGATTCCAGGCAGCTAGGCTTGTTCCTGGGGGAAATGACCCCTGGACAGGGCTTATTTAGTTATTGAGAAACACTGCTACTTTAAAACCATTTTGTGGGTTAAATTCGTGGAATCTCTTCTAATGTTCTTTTGTTGATTTTCTGTTATCCTGTATCAGTTGGTTCCTGTTTGCACATATGAGGTTCCAGGCAAAGCCAAAAACATCTAGCGTTGAGGACCTTTTGTACCTCCATCTAATCCATGGTATTCTGCCCCTTGGCAAAGGCCAGGGATGTTTTTTAAACAAATCTGGCATGAAGAATAGGAACATTAGGGAGGTAAATACAAAGTCTGGGTGACACCCAAGCATGGCAGCAAGAGTGTAAGCCCCTGAGGGCAGCGACACGGTCCTGACACCCCGTTCCAAGCCTGGCCTGTGTGGGCTGAGAACTTGGGGGCAGGCAGAGAAGTAGGAGAAATGGGGGGAGGGGGCCTTTCTGACCCAAGGAGCCCCAACTTAGGAAACCACCCCCACTCACCTCACCAGCGTCTGGTTGTGCAGGTCCCACACAGCAATGTTGCCATCGCTGCAGCACGAGAAGCAGACCTTGGAGTCCGGGCTGATGGCCAGGGCGTAGCAGGCGGGGGCCGAGGACGTCAGCTCTGCCTTGATGCGCGGGGTGGGAGCCGCCAGGTCCCAGATGGACAGGGTACTAGCTTCCCCTCCCACTATGAGAGTGCAGCCATCAGGGAGCAATTTGCAGGAACGGATGTAGTTATCCCTGTTCTGTGAAATAAACATAATTCAATTGTTATAATGCATGACCAAGCAGTAACAATGCTATGTTCTCTAACGGCTATCTTGGTTGTTGACTTAAAAAGTGGTATTTTACGGACACTAGCAAAGCAAGCAGTCTATAGTAAAGATCCGGGTCTGATGGCCACTGGCTCCTTCAGAGTAGTAAACAAAACAACCTCAAAGGACTGCTCAGTGCATGTGAAGGCTCACATATAACTCCCACTGCTGCCTAGTTTCCTGCTGAAGAGACGAAACTGAGACCATCAGTACATGGAAGGTGGGTATACATGTACTTCTCTATGAAAAAAACCACTTTTCAAAGCTAGTTTAGAAATCTTTGACCTCATTACCCTGTTATTTACTATTTGCAAAATGCAGACTTGCTGCCTGGGTTTTGGTTTTCATTACTCTTAAGTCTCTCTGCCTAAGGCTTGTACCGTGTCTTCATTAGCCAGATGTATCCTTGTCTGGGAATTTAACACAGCTGCTTTCTCCAGTTGTAACCTGGCTGCTGTCATATTTAAGCCTTTCAATCCAGAGGCCAAAGAAATCAACAAAAGAAGGCATCTATCTATCAAAACCAATACATTAGAAAGGAAGGTGAAACCTAAAATGACCCCCCTGCCTCTGCCACCACCAACAAAGAAGTAACCGCATCCCCAACAGAAACAGCCAAAGTCTTTACTGTGCTTTAACCATGGCCTATTGTTCAAAGAGGAGAGAAACTGTAACCAGTGTGATTTCAAAAAAATGAGTGTTACAGAACTCTCCTACTACCACAGAATGTTAAGTTGTTTAAGTATGTTTCCTCATGTTTCATTAATAGATATATGTTTAAGTTATTTGATTACAAAAATAAATCAAGGACTATCCCAAAGATCCTTTTCATCTCAAAACCATAGTCTGTCTTCTTTTTGGAAACACCCTCTCCAGAATCCTTGCTGTGTGCCCTGCAGGCTGTGGGTCAAGGACCACAAGGTAGCCTATAGTCTGCCCAAGGCCAATGGTACGTGGTCTATGAATGGGTACTGTACATGGGTACTCTGTAAAGGACATGTCCCAACATGTTCTATGATCCCTAAAAATGCAACATGGTATTCTCTTACTGTGGGAGTGGGGGTGGGGAGGTGGCATAGGTGCTTGAAGGGAGCACTCCCTCCCACCCCACCACCCCCATTCTGCTGATGGCTGCCCTGATTTCGTGCAGTGTGATCTATTAACTCTTTCCTGAAGTTAAGGTCATAAAACTCAGCCAGATCTCCCTGAAAACACAGCCCCTGTTCAGAATGGTTCTATGTCATGTTATCAAATGTTTACTCTTCAATATTTATCCAAAGGCTGCAGGGAAATTAAAAGTGGAGTGGAGTACAGGGCTCAGAGTCCAGGCCTAGCTGCACTCCATCCATTAAATGGGACACCCCCTTCTGAACACACATTCAAACAAGAACAGCTTCTGTAAACTACCGTTGAAATATTTTTTTAAGAGAAATCCATCAACTCTGGGATTTAACCACTGAAATAGCAACAAATGAAACCTTCACGCTGAGGGGAGAGGGTGGGGAGAGCTAAATGGCTAACACAGGAAACAGAATGGGCTTCCATTTCCTCATAATGGGAATAAAACCCAGGCCCCGACAGCGATTTCCTTATTGCGTCTCCAGGGGGAAATTACCCTGGTGCACCGGTTCCTTCTCACTCACCAGACAATCGAGCTGAGAGACGGGGCTCTTGTTGCCGGGGTGGCTGATGTCCCAGACCTTGACGCAGCCCTTCCCACCCGTGTACACGTGTCGCGTGGGGTTGCTGATGGTCACCGCACACACCACCTCTCCATGGCTCAGGGTGTTGATCTGGCGAGCGTGTCGGGGGATGCCAGGGCCGATGAGGGCATCTGGGGGGAAGGGGACGGGCTGCATCTGACCATCTGCGGTAACGTGGAAGGAGTATGCGCTTTTGGAGATGGGATGATTAGGGAGAAGAACATGAGAGAAGACAGAAAAAATATTTATCATAAAGCAATTAATCATTACCACAGTATACTTCTATGAAAAAGACAAAGGAAAGATTCTTGCTCTGCTTTCCTTTTGAAAGCAATAGAAGTTGAAGTGTTTATTGATGGAACAAATGAAATAAATAATAGCCAAAGTCTAGGGTTTAAAAAAATATATATATTGAATAATATTTTAAAATTTTATAAAGATTTTTAAATTGTGCTTTATTTCATAAAATAAATTCCTTCAAAAGAACACTAAATGTATTTCCAAATTACCATAAAATTCCTCCTTCTATGTACCTAGTATAATTGTATGATTTCTTAGTACAATTTAAAATGATTATTTTTGATGCTTAAGATGAAGCCCTTACGAGCTCATAATAATTACACATGGTACAGTATATTTCAAAATCAACAAACAAAAACAGCTTTCTAAATGTACCAGTTTAATGTTTGGACTTAAAACTCTTCTGCATAATTGACATAAAATAATAAAAGAGAATGTCTTAAGTTAAATAAAGACTTCAAGTTTCCTCCTCAACTACCTCCCTGTCTACTTTGGCCACAAAACACAGTTTTATCAAAGGTAGCAAAGCTCCCAGTAAAAGATGACTCCTCTCAGCTTTGCTCTGGCCAGGTATGCCCACGTTCTGTCTGATGAGATGTAGGCAGAAGCTGCTGGGTAGCACTTAGTTCATAACCTAAAAGAAAGGGAATCTGGGGGATATGGAAACTGTCTGTACTTTCCATACAATTTTGCTGTTAGCCTAAAATTGCTCTAAAAAATAAGTTTATTAATTAAAAAAAAAAGAAAGAAAAAGAATTTAAAAAGAGGGAAGGGAGTGTGCCTTCTCTCTTCTTTCCCTCTTTTCTGCTAACTGAACTATAAGCATGATGACTGGAGCTTCCGTAGCCTTTTTGGGTCACAACATGACTTTGAAGATGGAAATCAGTTGCTGAGGGGCACAAAACAAAATGATAGGGTGCACAAACCCTGATGACACTATGGGGCTGCGACACCTGCCCTGGGCTGACAGCCAGTATGTTTTATGGGAGAGGGAAATGAACTTCTATGTTTTTTTGGCTATTATTTTCTTCCCTGTTAAAAACAGACAAATACCTGTATTTAGTTAATACCTAATCCCAATGTTGGCACCCCACTCCAGTACTCTTGCCTGGAGAATCCCATGGACAGAGGAGCCTGGAAGGCTGCAGTCCGTGGGGTCGCTGAGGGTTGGACACGACCGAGCGACTTCACTTTCACTTTCACTAATCCCAATGTACACTTGTTTCTAAACCAAAATCTTAAAGCATATTTTTTCTTTAACAATCTAATCTCTTAAACTCCAAGCACTAATATATTACAGATACTATAAAATCTCTACAAAGTAAAGACCCTGTAGGGGATGGAAGAAATAGGAGTGATAATATTTCCCACCCACATCTGAACTAGGCACTTTGAAGCCCACCGCTTTCACTTTCTTCTTATTCAGAGCATCACTTGGTAATCTAGAAGTGCAACATTAAACCTCTATAAGTCCGAACACATAAACAACAAACGAAGTATTAGGGTTTTCTCCTTCCCATAACGCTCTGGGGTAAGTCTGGGCTCCTTCTGGAACTTATCATTGGCACCTTGAAGTCCCTTAACAGATTCTAAAGACCATGGGTATTAAATATAGAACTTAAATTTTCATTTCAATGCTAACTCAAAGTTTGAAAAATAACTAAGCATGCACAAAACTGAAAACTGATACAAGATATCAGGTTTCTACCTGCTTGCACATAAAACCCATATAACTTCCTTGAAAGTTATGAAAGCTTGAAAATAAAATATCTGTCCTTATTTTTCTTCTATAAAAACAAAGTAGCAAATATATGAAAAGATTTCTCCTTAGACTCTAAGAATCTTAGAGTACAAAAAGGCAAAAGGAATCTTAGATATGTTATCTCCGGGCAAACTGGTTCCAATAACTAATATTAAATGGCTATTTGGCCCAAATCCTTAACATTACCCTTAATTTGAATGACAGAATACACATGATGGGAACTGCACAGAATGTCATAGGAAATAAATATGCAAATAAAACAATTATAGATCAAGGCACTTATGTCACTAGACCACTAAATCTGTATTTTTTAATTGAAATCTAATATAGCATTATGTAAGTTACAGGCATATAACATAATGAGTCACAACTTTTAAAGGTTATAGTTCATTTATAGTTATTGTAAAATATTGGCTATATTCTGTGTTGTACAAAATATCCTCGTAGCTTATTTTACACATAATAGTTGTGTCTCCCTACCCCATTTGTCCCTCCTCGCTTTCCTCTCCCCACTGATAACCACTAGTTTGTTCCTACATCAGTCAGTTTCTTTTTTATTATTAAATCTTCTATTTTTTAGCCCACAGTATCCTTTGGTGTTGTTAGTCCTTATCAGGTCCACATGATGTTTCAATACATGCACGTTAGAATTAGTTGAACCTATGCCATTTATTCTGGAGAAGGCAATGGCACCCCACTCCAGTACTCTTGCCTGGAAAATCCCATGGACGGAGGAGCCTGGTAGACTGCAGTCCATGGGGTCACTAAGAGTCGGACACGACTGAGTGACTTCACTTTCACTTTTCACTTTCATGCATTGGAGAAGGAAATGGCAACCCACTCCAGTGTTCTTACCTGGAGAATCCCAGGGACAGGGGAACCTGGTGGGCTGCTGTCTATGGCGTCGCACAGAGTCGGACACGACTGAAGCGACTTAGCAGCAGCATGCCATTTATTACAGGGTATTTGGGGTTGGAATCAAAAAGCATTGTATTACTGCCCTTGAAGATAAGACCACAAGAGCTGGGGTTGAAGTCTATCTACATTCCAACTTATGTGACCCAAATACCAGGCACCACAATCTAGGTCTGAAGATGACACATGAACGGTGGTCAACATGGGGAGAAAACTTGCTTCTTAGAGCTTTCTGTAATTTCTAAAGAGTTACGGCAGATGTGAGGGTTAGCTTTTCTTTTTGCCATAAATCAAGGTGGGCACTTCCAGGTAGGCAGTTTCTATCAGGTGCCATTTTAGCAATTCTGGATTTTTCAGTTCAGTTCAGCTCAGTTCAGTTGCTCAGTCGTGTCTAACTCTTTGCAACCCCATGAATTGCAGCACACCAGGCCTCCCTGTCCATCACCAACTCCCGGGGTTCACTCAGACTCACATCTATCAAGTCGGTGATGCCATCCAGCCATCTCATCCTCTGTCGTCCCCTTCTCCTCCTGCTCCCAATCCCTCCCAGCATCAGAATCTTTTCCAATGAGTCAACTCTTCGCATCAGATGGCCAAAGTACTGGAGTTTCAGCTTTAGCATCATTTCTTCCAAAGAAATCCCAGGGCTGATCTCCTTTAGAATGGACTGGTTGGATCTCCTTGCAGTCCAAGGGACTCTCAAGAGTCTTCTCCAATACCACAGTTCAAAGGCATCAATTCTTCAGCGCTCAGCTTTCTTCACAGTCCAACTCTCACATCCATACATGACCACTGGAAAAACCATAGCCTTGACTAGGTGGACCTTTGTTGGCAAAGTAATGTCTCTGCTTTTGAATATGCTATCTAGGTTGGTCATAACTTTCCTTCCAAGGAGTAAGCGTCTTTTAATTTCATGGTTGCAGTCACCATCTGTAGTGATTTTGGAGCCCAGAAAAAAAAAGTCTGACACTGTTTCCCCATCTATTTCCCATGAAGTAATGGAACCAGATGCCATGATCTTAGTTTTCTGAATGTTGAGCTTTAAGCCAACTTTTTCACTCTCCTTTTTCACTTTCATCAAGAGGCTTTTTAGTTCCTCTTCAGTTTCTGTCATAAGGGTGGTGCCAATCTGCATATCTGAGGTTATTGATATTTCTCCCAGTAATCTGGATTTTTAGGGGAAGGAAATTTTATCTGCTTCCCCTGGAACTCGGCTTATTATAGAGTTAAATGTTCCAGATTAAAACAGATGCACAAAGTACAGACGGAGAGCTGTATGCTTATCTTTGGAAGATACCCACCTCTCTCCCAGGTGTCCTCTTCTTTAAACCACACAGGAGGTCTGTGATCATCATACTTAGGCAGTTTTAAAACTGATTCACAGTGCAGTAAACTGCTGCCAGAAGCTGTGAACATTCGTCCATCCCAGGGGAAACCCATACGGATGTTAATACATCAGTCACAGGGGGCCTCAGAGGAAGCTGGCGCTGCCCGCTGTGCTGGAGAGCCTAATCAAATGAACAGACCCCAACGAGGCACAGAGCAGGTGTGGCTCACAGAGGGAAAGATGGAAAGGAAAAACCAGGGAAGCAAATGAAACAGCTTGGAATCTGTTATTCACCTCCAGGAAGAACATGAGTGTCTTTGAGAAAGCCCACTTCAATGGCACATCCTAACAATGTTGACAAGGTCCCAGAAGTAAACTTTGCCTTTTACTGACTGAGAAACTAGGAAAAGTAAGATCAATTAGGAGTGGGTATTTATAAATAGATAGTGTACATTTATAAATACTTCTCATGCCTGAATTTAGAAAGAGACCAGCCACAAAAGAATGCATATGGCATGACCGCATTTATAGAAGTTCACACACAGGCAGGATTTACCTCTGGTATTAGAAGTTGGGGTGGTGGCTCCCCTTGAGACTGGAAGAGGCATAGATAAGGTTTCTTGGGTGCTCTTTGTGCAAGTCACTGGGCTATACACACGTGATTTGTGTACTTTCCTATACATGTGCCTCTATTTTTAATGCTTGGATTCATGGGAGGGAGGCTCAAGAGGGAGGGGACCTGTGGCAGAAACCAACACAATATTGTAATTATCCTCCAATTAAAAATAAAATTAAAAAAAAAATAACTTGGATTTGTTTATTCAAGAAAAAGAGGAGGGGCTTTCCTGGTGGCTCAGTGGCAAAGAATCCACCTGCTGATGCAGGGGACACAGGAAGAGCCTATGTGCCGCAGCACAACCAAGCCCGTGAGCCCGAACTACCTGAACATGAGCACCTAGAGGCTGTGCTCAGTGACAAGAAAAACCACTGCAATGAGAAGCCTGAACACGGAAACTAGACAGCAGCCCCCACTCGCCACAACTGAAGAAGGCCCACACACACCAACGAAGATCCAGCACAGCCAAAAACGAAGAAAGAAATCTTTAAAAAGAAAGAAAGAGGGAAAAGGAGGACTCCTGACCACTGTAGGCTGGGTCCACAGCCAGGTTGAGAGCCCAGACCCTGGATTTAAAGGGACATGAGCTTCAGGGGCCCCAGTTCACAGCCTCACAGACTATGGTCTTCCTAAGGGGCTTAACTACCTGCAGCCTATTACGTATCTGTTTCCTGATCGACAAGATAGAAATAATAATGAAACATAAGGGCCTCAGGGATGGTAGTAAGGAAAAAAAGGGCCAGCAGCTGCAAAAGTGCAAAACACTTAACACTGTGCTTGACACCTGCAGGGGCCTTCGGGAAATGACAGCGTAGATACTAAATACCCATGACTTAAAAAGAGGAAAGTGAGGCGATGTTGAATCCAGGGCTCTTATCTTGACCAGAGGACAAGTGTGACAGCCAGGAATGCGGAAAGGGAGGAAGGCGTGGGGTGGGAGCCAGGAAAGCTTGTGGTGATGGCGAGGCCAGGAAAACCAGGATACCCATAAATCCTAAAAGGCTATGTGGGGAGACAGCACAGGCAAAGACGAGTGGAGGATGTTTGGAGAAAGCACTGTGGCCAACTGCGGGGTGGAAATGAGGAGCCTTGGGTGGTGGGGCCCAGTTAGGGGCCATCTACCCACACCCCAGAGCCTCAGAGCTGAGTCCCCAGACCCGGCTGTCTGAATCAAGCACTTGCAGATCAGGATCTAATTCTGAAATCTGGTGGCAGAACTGAACAGAAAAAGGCCCACTGGACATCACAGATTTAAAACCTGAATGAAACTGAACTCTTTTGGAACCAGGGACTCTTTACTCCTGGGGCACACAGCAGAGATGGAGGCACCCTGAGTCCCTGCAGGTGCTGCAAACTGGGAAATGGCAGCGCGTTTCCGGGAAGCAGGTGGTTTCCCTAGCAGACTGGCCCCTGTTCATAAAACTACACTGTGTTCCGTGGTCAGTGCTAGAGTTGTGGGCTTGCTGGAAGTAGGCAGGGTCCAGCACACAGTAATGAAGAACCAGGGACCCTGGCGATGAAGGCTGTGGCCAAGACCCTGCTGCCTGTGGACTTGGCCCTCCTGAGCGAGAATTTCTTGCTGTATTAACAGGTATCAAAAAAAAATCTGATCAGATCAAAACCTTCACTCACTTTTTATGGCTCACCAAGCCTTCACAATTGAGTGCCTATGAGCTTCAGTTCATATGACCATCTTGTAGCCTAAATTCCTAGCCGTGTGGCACAACAGGCCATTCCCCTAAAATATCGCACACTGTCACATCCCCACATAGTGCACAAACTGTTCCCTCCTGCTTGGAATAGCACTGCCTCCCCTTCAGTGCATGTCTCCTCCCCACTCTCGCGGCTTGCCTCGACTCCCCAGGTGCCATGAGTCCCTTCCCAGTGCCCTGATTCAATATAAATCGGTATCATGCTGAGGACGACTGCCCACAGTTATATCTGTCTCATTCCCGAGTCCTCTGGGGACAGGCGGGATGACTGCACCAGCGAGCATACAGCTGGTGCTCAGTAGAAGAATCCGAATGTCTCAAATCATTAATTGCTACCTAATCACTTACGAATCGAGGCATGAAAGACTGCTCCAGTAAGGAAAGTGAGCTACAGAAAGGTGGGGAGTCCACTTGGGCTCTGCCAGCCAACTTTCCCATAAAACTTATACCAAATGTGCCTAGGAGGTGGTTTCTCAAAGGGGAGAGGTAGTCCCAGAGATACAGAGCTGATGAAGAGCAGAACAAGAGGCAATGAGAACAACAGTAACTGTGAAATCCACAGGCCACCCCATCAGCAGAACCCGGTGGATGAGAGACCCCTCAGACATCAGCTGTGGCGGAAGTTGCCGTGGGTCACGTGTGACAAGCTGGTTCCTGAGTCTGGGTACTGAAGAGCATACGGTGAAGCTTAGGAAGTGAGGGGACCCAGGCCAGAGTTTCAGTTTAGTCACTAGTGAGATGTGGAGACCATATAGAAGTTATCTGGGTTGCATTTCCCTATTTTTACAGCGTGCTGTGACAAAACATACCCTGTAAATGTGACTGCTGAGGTGTGGGGGGAATGATGTCATGTGGGAAAGTACTTGCAGGAAAGTAGGAAGCATTATATAGATTCAACCTTTGGTTCCCATGTCACAGGAGACAGCTCGCCATCCCTTCTTATTTACAGAGGAGGGAAAGCAGGACAAGAGAGCATGCATAACAGGTTCAACTCAGCTCATACAAAGGACGGGCCAGCCAATCACAGAAGTGGGGCTCTAACCTCTACTTCACTTCCAAGTCACCACCTTTGACACTCTCGCCTCAAGAGGGATTGTGGGGCCCACCAGGATGGAGACACCTTCCTTACACAAAAAGAGAACACCAGGCATCATCCACGTGCTTCATGAAGGAGCCCTGAGGGCTGAGGGCTGTGGCATCTAGCTCATTCTAAGACAGATGAGAACAATGTTAAGTTATGATTTTGGATGATGCTCCCAGCCACAAGAACTAGTAGAGTGAAGGTGGTGGCTGGGGCTGTTGGGATGTGGACTCATAAGAAAATCAGAGCCATATTATTCTAAGATTCAGAGGGGGGGAAGTCCTCAGGTATATAATTCATCTACTAATGATAAAAATCTTTCTTTGCCAATCTAACAAGCTCTACCTTTAATTTTTTTTTTTAGGGTCTGCATGCCTAGCTTATAACATCTGTTAAATCCTTTACTTCTTTCACAGGATTTTCTCAGTTTGGCCTCTGAGCATCCTCCCAAACAGTAAACATGCAGATCAAGGTGCAGTCCTCACCCCACTTGAAGATAGCATTTCTACATCAATGGAGGGCTTTAGTAACAAAATACAAATAGAGGACATTAAACTATTAAGATGGGAGACTTTTTCCCTTATTTAGTTGAATACACAGCTATCCTCTTATTTTAAAAAGGGGAATGCAGAACTTCTTAAAATACATATAAAAAAAAATTACTAGACAAAGTAATGAAGAAGAGATGGTCTAGCTGATACACCAGAAGTTCTCTGATCAAAGTCTGCATTTATGATTCTAAGGCCCTACTTTCTCCATCAATTAAATTTTTCCAAACTGAAAATGTGCTGGGGCAGCAACAGGGCTCCTATGCAGGACAAGATACAAACCAAGAGACACGTGGACAAAAAGTAAGACAAAGACAAGTTTAAAATACAGCCACTTCAAAGCTCCATTTAAAAGTCCTAGCAAAGGAACCAATCACTGCAGGTAAATAGCAGCATTCACTTAAGAGATAAGACAAGCTATGTCTAGTAAGCTGAAAGCCATTTCTGAAGAGGTAAAAAGGGAGAGAAAAGGAAGGGACGATTGTCCAGCAGCTAAACATAACTCAGATCAAAAGGAAAGGACTTACACTTCAATATAAACCTAAGAAATTAGGGACACAGTCCTAGACCATTCAAAGGTAGAAAAAGAGAAGTTAAACTCAAACACACATGGTGACAATATAGCACAAAATAAGCATGTTCCTTTATGCACTTAATAGACAAAAAAAAAAAAACCACCAAATATCATAATAAGTAAAAAAGGGCAGGGGCTGAATTGATTTCCAAATCCACTAAATAAACCAAGTGTGGAATCTAGACATGGTCAGCACAGGGATCAGAAGCAAGATCAGGAATGGACAGGAGGGAGAGGGGACTGGCCACAAAAACGTTTTCTCAGCTAGAAGCTGGATGGCCTTTTTCAATGCTGCAAAACATATTTTCTTAAGAGGCAATTTTACCCCAAATGTAGTTTAGATTTTCTCTTCCCATTAGGCTGCAACTCCAGAAAGGTAGTTTAGAAGGTTTATTTAAACACTAAACAAGTGGGTGGAAGATTTCTCAATTACACGTCTAGCATTAAAACACAGGGTGAGGGAACTTGGAACTTAGCTGGAATCTTGAGTCAAACTATTATTAGTGTGAGTTACAACTGACCTCTAGATGTTACTGTATGAGGCAAGTAGACCTTGGCCCCAAGTATTTGTGGGGAGGAAAGCGGTGCCCTTAGGCCAGGAAAAAAACATCTTGAGAGGAGGGAGGCACAAAGTATAACAAAGATGTCAATCTGTCTAAACTTCTTCTAGGTTTCTTTTTTTATCAGTGAGCTCCACAGAGTTCAGGGAATAAATTTCCTAAAACTCAAAGTAAGTTCAAATTAAGTCAACAAAACGCAACAATTAAATTTCGCCTTGAGGATTTGGAAACACAGTGAGAGCAACCGCTTATAAATCAGCATTGCATGTCTCTAAAATGCAAACTGCATTCTCCCTTGGAAAAGGATGAATCATACGGCCTTACACAATCCTGGGCTCATCCCCCACCTTGTCAACGCGGCAAGTATTTGTTTACTGGCTATCAAGGCTCAAGGGGACAAGAGGACTTCAGAAGCTTTAATTGTAGTGGGGAAGAAGCAAATAGAGACAGGACTTGTACACATGGTTATAATTCAAGGCCAAAGTGTGGAAAGTGTCACAAGACTTACAAGGGGCTGGTGGAGAGAGATCATATGTGGGACAGGCATCAGCAAAGGCTTCTGGGAGGTGGCAGCAGCCTGAAGTGGTCTTTAAATTAAAGAAAATATTTCTGCAGGAACAGGTAGAGACAAGTTAGAGAGGAAGTTGCTCCAAGTAGGAGGAGAGCCATTCACGGAATACAAGGTTATCCCATTCAGCCAGAGCATGAGATGCAATGCATATGGGACATGAGGCTGGAAAAACAAGCTGAGGTGACTCTATCAGAGGGATTACATCAGGAGATTATATGCACCTTTTGCAGATTTCTGAGCAAGAAACAGATAAGATCAGATAAATATTTCATTACAGAAAACTCTTGCCACAATCTTGGTGAGGATTTTAAAAAATAATAAGACTGGGTAAAATGGAAAGCATCAAACCTAAAGTCTGAGTACAGATGTAAGAAATGGGATGATGCCTTCAACAAAAAGAAGTCAAGAGAAGTCAGAAGTGGGAGAGAGAGAAAAATGTCCAGGTTGGTTGGGAAAGCTACTGAGATCTTAGATCACGCTGACACCAGAACAAGTACAGAATAGTGGCAATGTCATGCTCTTTGATAAGAAACAATGAAAGGCCACAGGGCCTTTGCATATGCTGGTTTCTCCACCTAGAGGCTTCTGCCCTTCCCCTTCAAACTCTTCAAGAATTTTCCCTTAACCCTCCAAATGGGATCAGGCTTTCAGAGTTTCAGAAAACAATACTCCTCTATCACAGTTCTTGTTATTGTTGTTCAGTTGCTAAGTCATGTCTGACTCTTCGAGACCCCATGGACTATTGACTATAGCACAACAGGCTCCTCAGTCCTTCACTATCTCCCTGAGTTTGCTCAGATTCATGTCCAATGAGTTGGTGATGCTATCTAATCTTATCCTCTGCCACCCCCTTTTCCTTTTGCATTCCATCTTTCCCAGCATCAGAGTCTTTTCCAATGAGTCAGCCCTTAGCACCAGGTGGCCAAAGTACTGGAGCTTCAGCTTCAGCATCAGTCCTTCCAATGAATATTCAGGGTTGATTTCCTTAGGATAGACTGGTTTGATCTCCTTGCAGTCCAAATGACTCTCAAGAGTCCTCTCCAGCACCACAATCCAAAAGTATCAATTCTTTGGCACTCAGCTTTCTTTATGGTCCAACTCTCACATTCATACATGACTACTGGAAAAACTATAGTTTTGACTATATGGACCTTTGTTGGCAAAGTGATGTCCCTGCTTTTTCAAATGCACTCTAGGTTTGTCATAGCTTTCCTTCCAAGGAGCAAGCATCTTTTAATTTCATGGCTGCGGTCACCATCCACAGTGATTTTGGAGCCCAAGAAAATAAAATCTGTCACTGTTTCCACTTTTTTCCCCTTCTATTTGTCATGAAGTAACGGGACTGGCTGCCCTGATCTTAATTTTTTGAATGTTGAGTTTCAAGCCTCTTTTAACTTCAGCAAGAGGCAATTTAGTTCCTCTTCACTTTCTGCCACTAGAGTGGTATCATCTGCATATCTGAGGTTGTTGATATTTCTCCCGGCAATCTTGATCCCAGCTTGTGATTCATCCTGCCCAACATTTCGCATGATGTACTCTGCATAGAAGTTAAATAAGCACGATGACAATATACAGCCTTGTTGTACCTCCTTTCCCAATTTTGAACCAGCCAGTTCTTCCATGTAAGTTTCTAACTGTTGCTATTTGACCTGCATACAGGTTTCTCAAGAGATAGGTAAAGCAGTCTGGTACTCCCATCCCTTTAAGAATTTTCCAGTTTGTTGTGATCCACACAGTCAAAGGATTTAGTGTACTCAATGAAGCAGAAGTAGATATTTTTCTGGAATTCCCTTGCTTTTTCTATGACCCAATGAATACTGGCAATTTGATCTATGGTTCCTCTGACTTTTTTAAACTCAGCTACTAGAAATGGAAGTTCTTGATTCAAGTACTGCTGAAGCCTAGCTTGAAGGATTTTGAGTATAACCTTGGTAGCATGAAATGAGCATAATTGTATGGTAGTTTGAATATTCTTTGGCACTGTCTTTCTTTGGGACTGGAATGAAAACTGACCTTTTCCAGTCCTGTGGTCACGGTTGAGTTTTCCAAATTTGCTGAGCAAATATTGAGTGCCGCACTTTCGCAGCATCATCTTTTAGGATTTTAAATAGCTCAGATGGAATTCCATCACTTTCACTAGCTTTGTTCATAGTAATGCTTCCTAAGGCCCACTTGACTTCACACTCCAGGGTATCTGGCTCTAGGTAAGTGACCACACCATTGTGGCTATTCAGGTCATTAAGACCTTTTTTGTGTAGTTTTTTTTCTGTGTATTCTTCCTACTTCTTCATAATCTCTTCTGCTTCTGTTCGATTCTTGCCATTCCTGTCCTTTACTGTGCCCATCTTTGCATGAAATGTTCCCTTTATATTTCCAATTTTCTTGAAGAGATCTCTAGCCTTTCCCATTCTATTGTTTTCCTCTATTTCTTTGCACTGTTCATTTAAGAAGCCTTTCTTATCTCTCCCTGCTACTCTCTGGAACTCTGCATTCAGTTGGTATATCTTTCCCTGTCTCCCTTGCCTTTCACATCTCTTCTTTTCTCAGCTATTTGTAAAGCCTCCTCAGACAACCACTTTGCCTTCTTGCATTTCTTTTTCTTTCGGATGATTTTGGTCACTGATTTCTGTACAATGTCATGAACCTCTGTCCATAGTTCTTTAGGCACTCCATCTACCAGATCTAATCCCTTGAAACTATTTGTCATCTCCACTGTATAATCATAAGGGATTTGACTTAGGTCATACCTGACTGGTATGGTATGGTCACAGCTACCTCAATTTAATTACACATTTATTTTTGTGATTACTTGATTAAAACCATCTCCCCATCATCAGGCTGTGAGCTCCCAATAGGGTCCTCTAGCCTATTCAGCAAATTTGGATGACATCTGTAGAAGACAGGAAAGGAAGTGGAGTGACTGACAGATGGCCTAGGAACCTGAAATCATATCCCATAAATCAAGGCTGAAGCTACAGACACACTCAGCTGGAAGACACACGTGGTGGAGAGATGGTGGTCTCCAAAGATCTCAAGAGCTGTCTGTCTTGAGAAGGCTGGATTAGTGGAGCACTGTGTGGTCCCAGGGAGTGGATAAGAACAGGATTGACAGGTAAAAGCTCCAGGGAGACAGAGTTCAACTCAAGGGCTCAAAGAGTTTTCAAAGGGCCAGGGAAAATGAGCTGATATCACTAGAGAATCAGTCAGAGATGCTCAGACACTTGGTGAGGCCATTATAGGAAACTTGAACCACAGATGAGCATTCACACTAGAGGCACTTCTAAGGTCCCTCCAACCCTAAATGAACTCTCCCGGCTGTACCACACTTCTCAGACACTCATCCACCTGCCCGTGAATTGTCAAGCTGCTTCTCTGTGCTGGGAGCCTGCTGTCCCCTATACCTGCAACAGCCCACCCTCCCAGCCCCCTCTGCCCAGCTCTGCCCTATCCTCTTGCGTGAACTTCAGCTTTCTGCATATCTACCCTACCCCAAGGAAGCCGTTACCAACTCTGTCACTCTTTACCTGTCTGTCTATCACCATTGTTCTGCCTTCACAGCACTCAGCACTTGTCACAAACGTAACTCAAGTATTTACTGTTTCTTTAAGGTCCACCCAACATCAGTAGCCACCCCCAGAGATGGGATGACCAACACTGTCTTTCCTGGAGCCTGCTGGGTACCTAACACACAGTTCTCCATCAAACATCTACAAAGAGCTTCCATTTGCCCATTCCAATTATTATTTCCATTGGAATTTCTCAGAGAAAGACACTGGAAAATTTTTACCACTTTGTTCACCCTCCCCTAGACATGGTGGCTTGTCACCATTACTCTTATGAGCCTCAGACGGCACTGCTCAGTGTGGTTGGCAAACATTCACTGCTGCCCCTGGTGAGGTGCCCACTCTCCCAGAGACTTTTACACAGCAACTCAAGTCAACTCACGACTGCTGTCTCTTGTAATAAAACCCTGGGACTGGTATTTTGTATCTTTTCCTCCTTACTCATCTTTATCTATCTTTTACAGGAGTCTCAATCTTTGTCATTTCAGGGAAAAACTGGTCTGTCATCATAGCTGGTTTGAACAGCACTGCCTCAGGCAGTATGACTTTACTAAACGATGAGAACAGTATGTCTTCTCAAACTAATTAATGGATTAATACATGGAGTAAGACTGCATAGCCCAGATCCTGGACAGTGGGCAAGTTCATTTTTCCCTCTGCTACCAATTAATTTGATCTTCCTCCCATAATATCTTAAAAGAGAATACCTTAATCTTGAAAGAGAATCCAAAAAATATCTTAACTGTTTTAGAAAGCAGTGACACCTCTGATCCACAGACCAGTGCCCTTTTTGATCAAGGGGAGAAAACCACTGTTACATGAGTCTCACAGCTTTGCCTCTCAGTCCGCTGTTGCGGTCTGAGCCATGAACACGGGGAAGTCCAAGGTGCTGGCAAGTCAAGAACATGACTCTTTTGGCTCTAAGAAGCATGTTCACTGAAAGTATAAACTTGGTGTCTAACTGCACACACAACTGTTAGGAACTGGGTCTGAGTTAACCATCCCTCATACCAGCCTTCAGGACCAACTCTATGGCTGTCAGCTCTGCCCACCTCCAGTCTCCTTCCTCACATTTCACATCCAGGGTGGGGTCTTGGGCACACCCTCCACAGCTCTGACTGCAGAAACTGGCTTTCCCTAATGGTTAGTTGAACTTGGCCTTAGTTACCTAATATTTCTCTGAAGATTTATCAGTTACTATTAATGACTGTCTCTTAGCTCAACAGTACTCATGTGCCCCTTATCCATTCACCAGGCAGAAGGACACATGACAGCTAGCTACTCTGCCAGCAACCACAGGTAAGAAATACCGATGGGCACCCTGAGGCCTTCCTAAGAAAGCACAACATAGTAGTTCACAGGTCAGTAGTTCACTGAAGCCTTTCAGTCAGAAGAGATCTACCAGCCAAGAAAGTATTTGCAACACTGCCCCGCTTCCCAGTTCTGCTCTTCCCTGGGCCAAGATGTCACTGTAAATTCTTAACGTCTCTACTAGTTCCTAATACAAACCAAAGCTTCAGTTCATCATGAGTCAAATTATCATGAAATAGATATCAAAATGCAGGAAAAGAGGAGCAGTGTGAATCTGCCTTCTAAAAGCAGGTGATAGAGTAAGGATTCCCGTCTTCTGAAGCAAGGCTGCAATAAAAACCACACAAGGATGACCAAATAGTCGAACGGACCACTCAAAATAATGCAGTATGCAACAGACATGTAAGTAACAGCTGAATGCAACCGTTCGAAAGTGAAGGGTATAAGCAAAACAAAAACAAAAACAAAAAAAACTGAAGGCCTGTGACATGCACCTCTTTTGGGAGGAAAAAAAAAAAATCAGTGAATTGGAACCAGCTTTCTGCCATCTTCTACCTAGGGAAACAAGAATGTTTGCTGAGAAGACAGACAGACTCTGGTACTTCAAGCTTGCTTTGTACAAAAATGAAGAACTTTAGGAATTATTTGAAATCACATTTCTAATTACTAACATATTATGGAAAACAGGTGGTTTTCAGTGACCCTGGAAGAATAACCCACAGGGCTTTTCAAATTCTGAATGCTCTTTTGCCCTTTAACCTACCTCTCACTGCTTCCCATCATGCCATATTACACTTTATAATCCTGGCTCTCCCAGAGGAAGGCACCCAGCAAAACTTTACTGGAGCGCCGGGGGGGTGGGGGTGGGGGGCGGAACTCCCCCACCTTTCACACAACTCTTGCTTCCACCAAAATAAGGAAGAGGTAGCACTGAGCTGGGTAAAGAAATAGCACATTTCATTTTTCTGAGACTTCAAGTCTGTGACAGCTTACTGCCCACAACACAGTTCTGTGGGAAACCTCCAACAGGCACCCTCTAACCCAGGGGCAAGGCAGAGCAGCTTTCTGAGGACGGGTCAAGCAAGGGGGACCGACCATCCCTGGTTCTCACCTCCCTCCTTGGCCCTGTCTCCAACAGCTTCTCTCCAGAAATAACTAAATGCATGAGATCACCCACAGTGAGAAGACAGAGGCATGACACCTACCCAGTGTCTATTTATAGAAAGTGTTAACACTCCTCAGGAAAAGACAGTGGAAATCTCCTTGGAAACGCCCAAGCCTGTGCTCCCTTTGGAATTCTAGTGCACTGATACCTGTGACTAAATAACCGCCTTTAAAACAGAACCCAAGAATTAGAGGTACTTACGGCTTCCCCCCGGGGATTCCTGCCAGGTTTGGAGGGATCGTTGGTACACGCATGTGAGGGGGAGGATCAAACCCAACCTGGGAACAAAATAAGGCATAAGACTCAGTTTATGCAGGGTAGGCACTTTGTGACACCACTAAAAACTTTTTACTAGAAACTCAGAAATCCCCAAAGCAACAGAAACAGGGACACGTGTTAACATTTCCCAAAAGAAAAATTATAATGCAAGAAATAATACAGCCTTCACTAAATACCACAAGACACACTTCTTTTTTGGGAGGTAGGATGGCACAGGATCCATCTGTGTATTGAGAACCAGCTTCCCATGGTAAATACGTCCTGTGGACTTAGGATGTTCTGCCTGTTCAAACAAGTACAAAGAACATACGCTGTCTGAGCCAGGACAACGTGACTATCAACTTCAGCACTATTGACGTTTTGGGCCAGATAATTCTTGGCTGGGGGCTGGCCTGGAATGGCAGGATAATTAGCAGCATCACTGGCCTCTATCCTCTAAGTGCCCATAGCAACCCCCCAGTTCTGATGAACAAAAGTGTCTCCAGATACAATCGAATGTCCCAAGGAGGCAAAATCACCTCCAGTTTCATGCCACTGGTCTAAGTCAATGCTTAGAAATTCACACATGGACTCTCTTTTTTGTGCACCTAGTCCCTCGGCTGCCCCCTTTGCTTTAAATGATCTTGCCCTCCACTACACAGCCTTTCCTAGGAGTGAAAAGGAAGGGGAAAACGATGCACTTTAATATCATCTCCAGTTATTGGAGGTAATGAAGAAGGGAGAGGAGAGAAATGCACATGCCATATTTCAAACAGTCAACAGAAATGATTTGGGGACTTTCATTTGCTATGAGTTATAATTTAGTCCCTTTTCCTGATGCAATCAAGGACCACACGGTCAACTTTTTCCTTTACTCAAAGTTCTATCTCTTCCTGGTCAAGCAGGACTCATTTACAGGGTGGGAGAAGGCAGACGAGAAGGAGACCCTGCCCCACAACTTCAGTCCCTCTGTGTTTCTCCCTGTTGAGCTGAGATAACCGCTTACGCCAAAGTCATGCAATTGGGTTTAAAGAATAATATAAGCACGGAAAGAGAAAATAACGGCTTCTCAAATATTTTTTCCTAAGAATTAAAGAGGAGAAAAAAAAAATGTCAAGAAACGAATGAAAAGGCTTCTGTGAGCTACTTGAGTCATTTCATCGCCTTCTAGAGGAAAAAAAAATCTACCTTGGTGGGAGAAAACCAGATGTCCCCTGAACCACGGAAGGAGCTCCTAAACACTGCCTTTTTTCATCCACAAAAACAGTAAAACAAAAAGTGTTTGGCCTTAACTTAATGAAGCGGCACGTTGATGAAGGTGGACAAGAAGAAGCAGTGAAGACACTGGGTCTTTGTCTGCAGGTGTGGGGGCTGCCAGCCGCTGGCGCTCCGCAGGTCCCCACCCACACCCTTCCTCAGTCCCTGCTATCCTCACCATTGGGGAGCGCCCATAAGCCACCACGGCGGCAGCGGCCGCAGCTGCACTCATCTGCGGTGACATGTTGTGGAGGCTGGCGTAGGCGGCGCTGGGGCTGGTCAGCTCACCATTCATGCCTGCGTGGGGCACCATCCCAAATGGTGCGGGGTATGGGCCGGGCACCGCCAGGGGTGTCCTCAGGCCAGCTGCTGCAAGGAAGCACAAGCCACAGTGACTCACCTGGCCACTCAAAGCAGCCTGATCATCAATTTCAGGGCCCTCTTCAGTGCCTCCTGTTATAGAGATGGAGGGAAGGCTGGGGGTGTGGGGGGTGAGGGGTGGGGTGTGGGGGTCTAGGGGGCTGTTGGGAGGGGAAGGTATCACCTCCAATTCCTACATAGGGTCCTGGTCCCTTCTTCCCTACAGCTGAACTCCTCTCCAGGAGAGAATGGACTCCAAGGGGAGCACTGCCCACACATTTCCCCCTGTACCTCCACTTGACAACACTGGGAAACCAGGGGAATTAAGCAGCATTATTGTACCTAATTGACAGAAAGCACCACCTTCTGACTTAAACTCAGAACGTTTTCCTGATAAAAATCCATAATTCTTCCTTCAGCTTGAACTTTCCATTTCTGGTACCAATTTCAAATAAAAACCTGATCCTAGATTTATGTAAACAAGAGCACAGGTTTAGGAGGAATATTCTGGGGCCTCTTTACCGCCTGGTCCAGGGTATTACATTCTCCCTTTCCCAGGGAGGAAGATATAGTTAAAAGTTATGAGTTTGCTCAGGGGCTGGAGTCTCAGTGAAACCCTCCCAATTTCTCCTGGAAGAGAGACCACTGATTCCTAAGGGATGTACCAGCAGAACACTGGCCAACTAAAGCACACAAGAAACACACTTGGGCCGGCCAGACCGGCTGTTTCAGTCAACATTAGCAATCTCAGACACACAATGATAGTTTGGTAAGGAGCTTACGCGCGGAATAATTATCAGAAACTTTATTGAAGTCCTTGGGATTTGGATTATTTGGAAATAAAAGAAAAGCCAAATGTAAACAGTCGGAGACTGAACAGGGTACAGCTGCTGAAACCCAAGGACAAACATCTGTTTCTTATCACAGCTTTTCAGAGATAAGCAGGAGGGAGGCAGGCAGAAAGCACCTCTCATATTCACGGGGAAATGCACAATGAGATGAACAGACAAATCAAGTTGGGAAAGAGAAAAACAAAACACAGCCCACGAGAGGCAATGCCTTACCCGCCTGGTTGACGAGGGGGTCCATGGCTGGAGGCTTGCCGAGGCCTGGACGGAGTCCTGGAGTGGCGCTGGTGCCCGGCGTTGGCATGTCACTCCGAGGCGTCGGTGTGCTGGATTTCAGCACAGGCGTGCTGGCTTTCTCATGCTGGTATCATTAAACAAATTAAATGAGTATTATTTTTAATCCAAGCCATATTACACAATTTATCACAACAGCAGCTGGAACACTGGGCACCTTCTAGCTACTCCCTCGGCCAATTTTCATAAATCCACACAATGTTGACAGCATTAACTTGTGAGTGAGAAATGTTGACCTTTCCTCTTCCTGCCAGAATTAAAACTCTAGCTAGAGACACAGAACATGATCACACGCCTTCCTCCGCAGATTTTATTTTAAAAAGTATTTTTCCATCAGGCTTGTGGACTTTGGATCTAGTCCAAGTAAGAATGATGACCACCCAGAGGAAAGTTCTCGGTCACTCAGAAACAAATGCCTCCATCACCGAGAATATCAGAGGGAGGAACCCCCTTACCAACCTTTCCACCCTTGCCTTTTAGTAGCAGTGGGATTGAGACTGACAGAGAGAGACAGCTGAGCCATCAGCTTGATGAGAAGCAAACTAGCATTTCAGAGGCAAAAGCCCTAGAACTAGCCCTATCATTTTAAGAGATGTACCTAAAAAAATAACTCTTTCGCATTCAGCAGCAGCACCCATTTGCCTACATAAACAGTGCGGACCCACTAGTATAAGAGGCCTTCGGCAGTCAAGATGGTAACAGGGTCACAGGGCACCTTCTTCTGCATCTCAACCCTTCGTGTCCTTTTAGCCAGTCTGAGAAGTGCTCTGGGATAGCAAAGAACATAGGCTAGACAGACCCCAGCTCTTTCTGGCCTGGGAGTCCATGTGCTGTATAAACTTGGCAGGCTCCTCAAGCTTGCCAACTTGAGGCCTGCCCCCCCATCAGTGAAACGGGATAATGCCTTGAGGGACCACACAGGGATTAACTGCAGGGTTGTTATGGTGCAGTTATGGTGAGTGGAGAGATGAGACACTCCACAATGTCTGGTGAATGACTGAGAGCATGAATGGGCCTGATACCACCCTCATCCCTCCCCACGTCCAGGTTACCTCTGGTGCCACCTTGAGTACATCACCATTTGCCCAGTAACCCGGTCACAACATGACCTGACAGGACGGGTCAGTCTAAAACCAGGGGAAATGCACCGCTTAAGAAAGTGAAGGACTTCATAGGACCTAAGGCATTCAAACCATTTGTCAAGTAAGAAGTTTCAGAGAGTCTGTGCCACAGACACATCCCCCAAGAAAGCAGGCAATAGGCACGGAAGCTTATCTTGCTTAACCATGGCCCAGAAGAGATGACCCAGTGGGAAAAAGGAATCACCCAGGGACAGAGAACAGAACCATGAGTTTCACTTTAAAACCCTTAAAAATATAACTCAGTCATTAAAAACCCCATATTTCAAATACATTAGGGAACCTCTGGTTCCCCAAGAAAACCGAACTGCTAAATAGGCAAGTGACAGTTCTTATGACCTACCAAGCTCATTTCTTTGGATTTCAAAGAAGTGGAACTTCCCGAGGAGGCAGTGGACGCCGGGCTGCTGGAGGCGTCTTTCTTCAGCAGGCGGGTTTTGTCAATCCCATTTTCCCTGGGTGAATGGGCGGGGCTTGCGCGGGGAGATGAGGGGTCCTCCAGAAGCACAAGCAAAGGTCTCATGATTTCACTCACAACAGATGGATCTTTCCCTTTACACACTCTGTTTCCATACCAATTCTCCAAATTAAAGGAGAGTGCTCAAAGTCCTTGAGATTTGGGCGATTTGAGGGCATGCACCTAATATTGTTGTTACAATGAACAGGATGGTGTCTGCAAGCACACCGGTGGAGACACTGTAAAGAAAAAAATCTAGAA
The DNA here is from genome assembly GCF_055505025.1 of Bos grunniens. Lineage (NCBI taxonomy): Eukaryota > Metazoa > Chordata > Mammalia > Artiodactyla > Bovidae > Bos > Bos grunniens. Next base: position 56,141,764 of record NC_141172.1, read on the forward strand.
ACAACTGTGTCTCCCCTCATGCTCACCTACTTTGCCCAGAGGGCACAGGATAGAAAGGAGCACCAGACACCAACTTAGGAATCCAAAATGGTTAGGGAGACCGATTATTTTTTTAAAGAAACCAGTTTGTGTTGCTTTTAGACCATTACTGCTCTATGAACACTCAGTAAATTCTTAATGTGTAAAGTTGCAAAAGACCAACATACGTTGGCTCCACGTCCTTTCTCTCACAAGTTGCTCTAAAAATAAAGTTTGATGAAGAGAATGGTTACCTCATTAGAAACATCCACAACTAAGTTGTCATCGCTTTTGTCACCATCGCTATCCTGAAAAAAAAAAAAAGAGATTTTAATGCCATTTACTAAAGGGATTGAGGCTCAATGAAATACCTATAGTTCTTGGTAGCAGACAGACTAGAAAATGACCTGGGACATGCCTACAGGTTCCCTTATAGAATGCCCGCCCTGGTAACTAAGATCACCTTCTACCCTTCTCATCTGACCCAGGGAGGTGCAGAGCCCCGGGCAGGAACTCTGTTGCAATAGCACACCAGCCATACAGTCACAGTGTGTATACAGGTGATGGCATCCTGTAAAACTTGGCACACAGTAAAGACTCAATAAATGTTTGCAACAGCTGAATCTCTTATAATCCAAAAACTACATGTCCCTCTTTAAGAGATCTTTCCCCAACGGATTTCAAACTAAGAACACAATTTCATACCATTGCTTTTATATGTATCACCTTGAAGGCTGTCAACAATTCTAGTGTTCATGGGCAATTCATAATTACAAAGACAAATTTGGACCTTGTTCCCATGGGGTTACTAATTACTGCAAAAAAAGTTATATAAAGCAAAAAAATAAATAAAGCAAAAATAAAGTACAAACAACAAAGCTAAGTACTGGCTGAAATAACTACCTAGATCTAATCTAACCTCACATTGGCTCTTTAGCAATCAACTTGGAATATTCTTGTGATGGAAGGAAGATAGGATGGCAGTATCTGGAGGGCACTGGCATCCTACAGTAGAGCTTTTATGGTCTTGACATGAAGCCATAAAATTGGCTCATCAGAGGAAACTCCATGGTTGCACTGAATTTGAAAAAGCTTCAGAAAAAAGCTGTTCAATTTAATAACGTGATCACTCTTACATCAAGTTCAGGGCAGGCTGAAGAAGCCCTGAACTAAGGTTAAGAAGCTTTCTTAGCCAAAAGGCCTATGCTCTTTAGTTCACAGTCATACAATCAACATACAAAAAAACAGGTTATCGCAAATGGGCCCTAATTCTCAAAAAGGAGCAGGCCCCCGGTTTATGATCTACACAGTTCTTATACTGATGTCATTGTCAAATAAGAATACACTAATAATGCCTGAGAAATATCAGTATAAGTGCAAACCCATTAACTTTCTGTGGACCCCAAGTCCAGCTAGAAAGACACCCCCAACTCTAAATTCACATCTTAAATGTTTTATCTAGTCATACCTAAAGTGTTATACGAGGGAGACCCAATTGACTTTCTTCAATAATGTGTGACTAGATATGCTTTAGTCATAGTTATAAAAATCCCATGCAATTCACTAGCAATATCAAGAAATTACAACCAATGAGGAAGCCTGGGTAATTTAAAATAAGTCTGTTGAAAGAAGTATTTTTTCATGCAATAAAAGAAAAAATACTAAAAAAAATTTGCTTTCTCTTAACAAAGCCCACAGAAAATCACAAACGTTTTCAGGTACTAAGAAACCCAAGGTATGGGAATTCCCTGGTGGTCCAGCAGTTAGTACTCCACCCTTTCACTGCAGGGGGCACGGATTTGATCCCTCTTCAGGGAACTAAGATTCGCATGCTGCACAGTACGGCCAACCAAAACAACAACAACAACAAAAAACACTGATTAAAAAAAAGAAAGAAAGGAACCCAGGTGACAGTGACAAAATACAAGCTGAAGGGGTTTCCCTTTAGGAAAAAAAAGTAGGAAAATAAAAAAGGTTAATGTAATGTACAGACCAACTGGTAAGAAGTAGCAGACAATTCATTTATTTAAAATGGAACTGTGAAGTGCATCCCTAAGTAGTCTGAAATGTAAATGTTAGCTTTGTATCGGATCATCCCCCAAATATAAACCTTCACAGTACAGTACATATCTGTCATCAAACATCTAAGGTCTGAGTCCTTTGCTCCACCTTCTCCAACATCATCTCAATACATTGCCCTCAACTACCAATACAACTAGACACAGCTAATAGCAGCAGGTTACGAAAAAGTCATGTAGAGCCATGGATTCTACATCACTCACTACTAAATAATTTATCCACACGAGCCTTGCACAGAGCAACTTAGAATTGTATCATTGGCAAGTGTGCAAGTATGTCATGGCTGACGAACAATCAATGTCATATATAAAAGTATCTGTGTGCAACACAAGTGCTGGGCAAAAGATAAGGGGCAAATACATACTAAAAAGGCTTGGGCTGGGGTGGGGAGATCAGCAATTTGGGTTCTTAGAGTATTATTATGGAACAAAGTAGGTACCAATATTCTGCGCCAAAACATCCAATCCTAGGCTCTTGCTTTGGGAATCCTAGCATGGTTACCAAGAGCATGGATTCTAGAGTCAGGCTGTCTCCAGGCTCTGCTACTAACGCTGGCCTTGGGCCAATCACTTAAAAGCTCTGTGCTGCAGTTCCTTTATCTATGAAATGGAGGGATGGTACCAAATACACAGGGTGGTTTTGAGAGTTAAGTGAAACAAGCCACACAGAAGGATACGGTACCTGGCACTACCTTGAGGTGCTGCTCAAGAACTGTTACCCATTTCTAAACACTACATTAGCCCTCAGCTTGTGCCAGCTAGCAGGAGACAGAGGCCTAGCGTGGAAACCTCTGCACAGCAGCCAGCTGGAGGTGGACACGTTCTCCTCCAGGGGCAACCGGGAATGGCTCAACTCACCCTCTGCTCTCACACTTCTGATAATGTGTCCATCCTGAAATAGAAACTCACGGACACACAAGGGAATGACAAGGTATCTGTCAGATGCAATGTTTATGACCCCGAGACCACAGTCAATGGCCATTTGGCTTGGTTTGCTCTCCTCATGAATGTGGTTTTAGCCAGATCTGAATCAAGAGTCCTCATATCGAGCTGTGTGGTCTCATCTGTAGGGTTTGAACAAGATGCCCCCAGTGTTTCTTCCATTTTTACCACGGACTTTTATCACTGCACCACACGCTGCAGCAGAGGACAGACTCTGACTTAAGGCCTAATTTGGACCTGAATCTATTACCACAGTGGCATCCAAGAAGGCAGCTGGTGACACCAAATTCTCATCCTCATTATCTCAGCATGACAGGGTACCAAATTTTGCAAGGCCTGGGACAAAATGAAAATACAGGCCCTGGCTCAAAAATTGAGCATTTAAAGATGGTGGAGAGCAGAGGATGAAACTAAGGGTGAGACAGTTTCCTTTTAAGAGCAGGGCCAGCGCAGCTGGCTCAGACCACACACCATGAAGCTAGTCCTACATTTCTGTATCCCCTCTTATGAATAACTGCAGAAGAAAGCCCAAAATTTAATACTGAGCCTAGAAGATACATAATTTACAGCTCTAGAGGGAAATAATATCCTACAATGTAAGAATCTATCCTCTTGATACATTATTTTAAGGTATGTGAAATTATCAGATCTTTTATAGACTCACTTAGAAGGTGAGCAAGAAGACAAACAAAATATTATTTCAAGCCCTTTATTTACTTACATAGTGGCTGGAGTCCTTATCGTCCACCTTTCTTTTTTTGATGTCATTAGAAAACTCGGGTCCATTTCTGCGTTTATCTGTGCCTCTTAGACTGTCTGGGACCAAGAGGGAATTACTCTGCAAGACCAAAAAAAAAAAAAAATTAATCAAAGATTTCTTCCCAAGTCTTTCTGTACACATGAAAACCCAACCTGGATGTGACAGCCGATTTGGAAAAGTGATACCTACATAGCCTTTCATTCCATTTAATTCATCTCATCTGAGGACGTAGATGGCAAACATTTATAGAGATTTAAGCACTTAAAAGGGAGACCCTGATTATGCAATCAAGCCATCCAAAGCCTCGTGGATCCTTCTGGCCCTACTCACTTAAAATGCTCCTCTGTTCTGTTTGTTCTTAAGAGAAATGGGAACCTGCTGTTTATATGTGGATGTGTTTTTATTCTTTCCCACTGAGACTCCCTGGTCTGGAATACGAATGGTCTATGAGCAAAACCTGAGATCACTCTATTAGACGTATTCTGTCACTGTAAGAGTCAATGTGGGCCTTTCTAAAAAGACACAAAGAGAGCGGGTGGGATTAACAGCATGCTTTCCTAAAAGGCAAATCACATTTTCCACAGTCACAATGAAGGAACTCTTTTGAATTCTTTTAATTTATTGTTGAAAATAAGATTTGGTGTTCCTTGCCAAGAGCACTGAAATTTAAGACCCAAAGCAGGAATTCCAGCCAGTGAATCTTCAACAGCAAGGCCAGCTCCCACACACAAAAGCAGGAACAAGGACTAATCTTTTCCACAAACCACACAGGATACTTTCCTTCACATGTGCTGAGTATGAACTGCTGACCCAAAGAAAACAGGCATTTTAGATATTTGAGGGTCACATGACACGATCTGACATCCCTTCAATTCCCATCTCCCCTTGGGCTAAAGCATCAGAACATGTTACAATGAGTTCTTTTAAGTGTGGGATTAGCATATGCAAGAGGGCAATTTGTTCAGTGATGTGTTACTGCCTTGAACAATGCTGAACTGGCTGTGCAAAAACTTCCTTTCTCAAAGCCCAGATAACCCCAATTTCTGAAAAATGCTGGAGAACTCAGTCCGCGGCCAACAAACAGTGATGCTACCTTTCTAAGCTGCAATTTAAAATACAAAGGGGCCTGGGAAAACCTTGAAGTAAGACCACCTCTAATGCAATAAAAACTAGGAGCAAATCTTTAAATAAAGGTCCATTTTTAGAGGCCGTGGATGGGTTTTCCGTCCTAACCAGCCCAAGGAAATTAGCCAGGTGGCTTGCTCTCAAACCACCCCCCTTCTGTGCCCTGTGAAAACTGGGGACCCCACCATGGGAACATTCTCAGCTCAACCACACTCAGGAGGAAATCAAAAGGCATGCTGAAGCCCCTCTGCCCACTTCAGAGGCTGCCTCTGAAGCAGCTGAGCTTTCATTCATGACTGTTCAAGCTCCACAAATGCCGGGAGGCTTACATAAAAGCAGTGGTAGGAACCAACACCATTCAATATAGAGAAGCTCAGAATAATGTCGCGAGCACAGTGTGGGGCTGAAAGGTGAGCCGGCTGGATCCCTGAACTAATTACCTTGGCAAACGTCTGCTAAAAACTAACCCCTCTGACCCAGACCCATTGCCTGACAGGACGCAGGAGACTTAACAAAACTCCTGTGAAGAGCTAACACACGCACTGGGGAGGGGAGCAGCAGCTTGTGCTCACGTGGAAAAAGTGTCCAAACACGCTTGTCTGTGTTCTAGATTATATCAGCCCCCAAGTCTCTTCCTCCAGACTCTGACCAGAAGCAGTGAGGGCCAGGCTGCATCATTCTCAACCGGACACCTACGCATGCGCCCAGCAGAACACAGCAGTGTTGGTGTCCACTGGCAATTTTAAAGTCTCTTTCTCCAGGGTCTCCTGAGCAGCTCTCCTGCTATAACTAGCACTGGGCATCCAAACCACTCAGCTACTCAAAGACAGCTTTCTAATGATCTGATTTTTCTCGTCAAATGGGACTGTGATCATGAAAGTAAATGACGTACCTTCTAGGAACAACGCAATTTTTGCTAGAAACAATAACATTCCTCTGGCTGGACCCTGGCGAGCTGTGAGGCTTCTGCATTTCCATGTCAGAAGTTAAATTCTCATTCCTGTTTGAGCAGCTTAAGTGAGGCCTATAATCTGAATGAGTTCTGCAAAGCTCTGAAAGTACTTCTAAATTTAGATGGGGTTGGTAATTAGCACTCCTGCTTATCTGAAAATTGGCTCCATTCAGATGGAAGATTGAGACAAGTTACGAAATGAAATGTCTCATCATACCTTTGATGGTATAAAATTGATTCAAAACACGGCAGCAAGGAGTGCGGGCTGGAGAGGCCTGGGACAGCCGCAGTCTGGAGCCAGGGGGTGCCTGGCCCCCGCTGCAGCCCCACCTGTGACAAACCACTTTCTTGTGGTTCCCATGTGCCCTGTTTGCTGTAATTGTCCCCAGCATCTTCGAGCTCTGACATTGCTTTCATTGTTGTTCTTGACTTAAGCAAATAGTTCCAGCCTAATGAACTTCAATGCACTGTTGGCAGCAACAGTTTTGCTTAACTACTGCCTAGGTGACCTTCATCTTTCACAATTCCCTCACTTGATCCTCAGAACCCGCAAGTGACCACATGGGTAGTGCTCGATGTCTCCTGATACCGTAAGTCTTCTTCCCTGGTGCTATGTTTTGTTCTCACACATTGTCTTACGTTCCTCAGGGCTCAGCAGCAGAATAGTCATTCTGATGGCTGTTCTGAGACATTTTACACACATTTTAAGAATGAAGAGACTATACCTGGGTGCTGACTGAATATCCTTTGGGTCCTTCAAAATTTATGGTTCTATTTTGATTTGTTAGATTTGAAAGAGGACAAGAGAGAATCATATTTAACATTAAAGTTTAATATTCAATCAACATTTAAGAAGAGCCTGTTTGTAAAAGAATAAAACTGAGGTTGCTTCAAGTTACTGAAGACAGTTAGGACCAAACCTCTGATGAGGTTAAAGCAACCTTAACACATATTCATTGTCTTTATCCCCCTTGTTTTATCTAGAGGACGTCCAGAAGGGGAGGTGATTTTCCTGAAGTCAAGAAGCTTCTGTCCATTAAGTCAAAGTGTTGCACTCTCAAAAGAGTGATTTTTAAACTCAGTTTATGTACATTGAATACTTGTACCCAAATACTTGACCCCCCCAAATACCTCTCACTTAAAAGTCATATTGGCTCTTTAACCTAGTGAGCCTGAAATTCTAATGTGATATAATAGCTACTAATGTACGCTCTCTTGGATTTCCACCACCTCCTAAACACAGACACATCTTGCCTTACTTGGTATATGCCCACCGTAACAAAATTGTGAACATAATATCAAACACCAAAAACATTTTACAGCTTAGTTTTAAATGACCTGAAAACAATCCCAAATTCCTGGCTTTCCACTCACGATTCCTGCCATTTATAACCCAAGAATCACACTAAAGAAACACCCCAGCAGACAGCAACAAAATAGCCCAGGTATCCACAGCCCCAGTTTCATGCCCCATCAATTACTGCCAACAGTGGTTCCATATACTTATTTACTGCTTCTCCCCCTAGAGTCTGTATTTTGAAAGGTATTTATCTCCCAAACAGCATTCATCAAGTAAAATTCACTTTTCAAATATTTATTTGCCAAATAAATATTTAATTGTGAATCAGAGTTTTTTAATCAACATGAAAACTAGTGTTACCACACTGAATGATAGACTCGAATTCTAGCCAAGAAACTTGATGTTTTATTTCACCTTGCAGCTGGTAAAATTTAATTATCTGCCAGAATTTTTCAAACACTATAATTACTGGGCAGACTTCTACTACAAATGTTCCGAGAGCTGGGATTTCCAGACTGTATATAAGTTTTCGTTTGTTTAAAAATTTTCTTAAGAACCAAACAAAATCATCTTATTTACCTTATGTCTTTCCTACAAGAACTCAAAAATAGAAGTTTCATACAGCCCACGGGGGATATTACAAATCTGAGCAAATCAAGATCTAAAAACACACTGTTTTCAAAATAAGCTAAAATTTGAAAACCGTGGTGATTTTCTGCACCTTTCAAGTTACACACACTGGTGGGAATAGAGCCAAGTAAAACAATAAAGGGAGAGGCAGATGAAACAAGTCTCTAAAGAAAACAAGATCCCCCTGGAATGTTCAGCCCAGAGACAGAGTGTCTAAAAGACCCGTTATCCCAACTGGCATGCTTTTCTCTCCATCTATATAAAGAAACTACTCATGAAATGATTAGATGAGGTCTAAGAACAGAGAAAAGGTACGAACCACAAGAAGGGACCCATCCCTTCTAAAATCTGGAATATCTGAGAACCTAAAACCTCATTGGGCATGTGAACTGACAACAGGTGAACTGTTCACTATGGTTACCCTGTGCTTCCCGAGAGTCCCTTCTTGCACTAACAGTGATGTGATGGTTAAGAACAGAAATGAGAGTGAGCAAAAAAAGCTACCCAGAAAGCATAGGAAGCCTTCAAATGTTATAACCTGTGGTCAGATTCAGAGCACAATTTCCCAAATAGGGGAAACATGTTGCATAAAAACACACCAGATCATTCCCTGCTCAAGATGAGTGGGCCCAAGTTAACTAGAGAGTTGGTGGTATTTGAACTAGTGGGTAGAAGTGGACAATGTAATCTCTTAAAGTAAAACTAAAATCCATACATGTAAATAACAAACCATACCTTCCTATAAGAACTTACAATTTAAATAGAAGAATCTTTTGAATTTCAAAGAGCATTCAGTCGAATCAGAAAAAAATGCCAAGATTTGGACTTTGTGTTACCTTTATTCTGACCATTCTGGAAAATAATGTTTCTATTTCATGCTCTGAACACCCACCTACTCAAGACCAACATAGACTTAGCTGCTTTAATATGAATAATAAACAGTCTTTATAGTCTTGTTTTGAGAATTTTACTTTTCTTGGGCAATTTAACAAGAATGGCTGTTCATATACACTGAGGTATTTTGGAAGGTAAACTCCAGATATATGAAAGAGAGCTGGTTTACACTGTTAGTGTTGCCAGAACACTTTGTAAGAGCATTCACGTCTACCTTCATCTACTCTGAGACCTCAAAGCAATTCTTTTGCCAGCCAAATCTAAAGCTTGAAGCCACCAGCAGCAAATGTGAAAGGAAAACCCGTTTATGGAGACAGCAAAAGCTAGACAGGTTTCCCTAATGTGAAAATAATGCACATTATTCAAATGGATTTCTTTAGCTGCCATGCTGATTCCCCTTGGGAACAGTCTCCTCCTCACAGGAAAAGTGTTTGTGTCAGAGGTACAGATTGGAAACTCATGACACCTCATTTATCCTCAGTTACACTAAGGCAGTGGGAACCTAATTTGCTAGCACACTCTACGCTGACAATTAACTTCTCAGTGAACATTAAAACAATTAGGTAACGACACACCCCATCACATCTGTGCACCGCCTCATCCACACCTGGTACCAATTAAGCCGTCACTCTGTGCGTACTTTGTGCTGCGGTCCAGTTGGTCATTCATGCATTCTGTGTGACAAATGCACTTTTAACGTATAAAACTAACAGAATCCCCACTTGTCAATGGCAAAATGTGGAAGCAAATAGAGATGTGTGGAAACATAGAAAACATGTCTCAGAAGATTGGCTGTGAAGCAGGTCTGAAGGGTAAACATCTATTTTTCACATGGTTTGAAGGCAAAATATGGGGAGAACAATAAAAAAAAATTAAAAGAAAATACATGTTCGTGCACCTGCATTTAGGAACTCAGCACTGTTGGATGCAGATGGGTGACTCGAGAGGATGTTCAAGATAAAAGAGCTATAGACACACACCCAGTGACATCTGGGCTGAAAGTGCTAAACCATGAAATGCCTTCAGCGTCACTCTCTAGGTCCACAGTTTGCTTTTCCACCCTCCTTCTCCAGGTAAAACAAAATAAAACGTTTTCAATAAAAACTATGAAGCTGAAAAGAAACATAACTACTTAAAAATAATCTTTAAATGACCTCATAACACCTTTATTCCCCTAATCAGGACCTTGGTCACAGCAAAAATCAAGCTATATCTCAAACCTTTTCTAGAAGCATGTTTGTAAAGCGCTCTTAGGTGCTACTGCCCCTCTTCATTTGCCAGCCCCTGGTGAGAAGCTTCTACTGCAAAGAAAAAGGTCCTGAAACTAGAAAGCAATGGGTCAGGACTGGACTGTGGTATCTAGTATCTGACGGCACTTACACCCATCTCTCCTCATCGAAAAGATACAGTTTGCTGTACTATGTTAAGGAGGGGATGTTGAAAATGATAAGCAGACACCTCACCTGGCACAGGAACACACCATTCCCAACAAGCAAGAAACCGCCAGGGTCCTCCTTCCCTTGGGGGTTCACCCTTCTCACGGCAGTGATGCTGGTTTTCCCAGAGGATTTATTTTATTTTTTTAAGTACAGTGTTTTAAGTTCTGCCAAAAGAAAAATCTACTGAGGCCACTGCTTCAGAAAATGTAAGTGTTTCCTACTGTGCCTTAAATATAGAGATTTCAGGTAATTCATCTTAGTTTTATCCTTTGTCTCCACACAATTCCTTGGCATAGGCCAAGATAAAGTCATCAATGTTTAGGTGAAAACACCTCCTCTGAGCCCCCATTTACCTTTGATGGATTCCAGCATCATTCAACTGATCAAGTTCCTAAGAGACTGGGGTGTGTTTCGTGATGCTGACACACAGATAATCAGGACCAGCCGCTCAGTCAAGTGGGCCCTCATCGCCACAGAAGCCTCACACATTGTGTGAGAAGGAAAGGAAACCACAAGTAACTATGCTGAAGGTGACCAACGACATGTTTCCTGTTGTCTGGCTCCCCTGCAGGCAGATGCAGGGAGGACCTGCCTAAAGGCCTGCAATGGCAGGTCTGACGACTTTCCATTTGTGGGTCCTGAACCCTTACCCTGCAGGCAGCCACCATCGCCATTTTACAGAGGAGACAAGAAGGTCCAAAAGGATGAGGAATACTGCCTGTGCAGCCAGAATTCCACTGGGTCTGCCTTAGTCCAAAACCTACCTTCTTTCTATCACTGCTCCTTTCCCCCCCACACACCCCCACACTGCCATGGTCATAAAAAGCCATGAGGAGACAATGTGACATTCAAAAAAATAAAATTTCAGAAACAGCCAAGGGTGAAGTACTTCCCAAAGCAAGCCTCGTAGCTTATTCCCTCTTTGCCCTTTATTCTGCACAGTGTCATTTCAGAAAAAGGGAAGGGGTGGGTGGTCCAGAACTAGGCTCTGGTCCTGCCTCTGCCAATTAACTAGTCAAGTACAACAGCTAGAGAAGAAAAAAATAAAGACACCATCTTAACATCAAGTGATGGTTGTCATAATCACTTGATTATAAGTTCTAAATGTGAGCATGGTAACTGTAGAAATCAGTTACAGGAGTGGTAATAGAGTCCCTCAGAAAGATGATCTGTATGAACAGAAGCACCCAACCTCCTTGTGCTTTGCGTGTGAGAAAAGAGATGTGTGCTGTCACTTCTGTCATGTCTGACTCTTTGCGACCCCATGGACTGTAGCCTGCCAGGTTCCTCTGTCCATGGGATTCTTCAGGCAAGAATACTGGAGTGGGTTGCCGTGCCCTCCTCCAGGAGATCTTCCGGACCCAGGGACTGAACTGGATCTTTTATGTTTCCTGCAAGTGGGTTCTTTACTACTAGTACCACCTAGGAAGAAAATGATGGTGATGCACTATTCTGACCTAAAGCAGGTGAAAAGTGCTTAAGACTTTTCAGAGCCAGGAACCCCCCCATGGAGAATTTAGTGAGAGTTATGATCTTTTCCCAGCATTACATAAGAGCACTCACCCACAGTACTCTACATACAATCTTAGGGGTATTCAAGGGCCTTCTGAAGTCCACTCAGGAGCCTGCCTAAGTTTACAGACCGTCCCATTCTAGAGTCTCTCCCAGACAGCCTGCTCAAGTCTCCTCCCTTTTCTAGATGTTCCAAATAATGATCACACGAGTGAGGTATTTCAGTGCTTTTCATTCAACACATAATTTGACTCTGACATCACAAGACATCACTGTAAAATGGCAGCAAGTATATGCAGTGCTCTCAGCCAGTGCCTGGCAGATAGTAAACGGTCAATAAATATTTGTTTAATGAATGAGTACTTAAATAAACATCCTATCACATTTTCTTAAAAGCCATACAGCTCCTTGTCAATTCTCTAACTCCAAGTCTTTCAAGCAGACTTAATTTAAAGGAGATTTTCTTCAGCCAAAATGAATTTGGTGCAATTCATCTTTAAATTAACTTGAGTATCTAAATTTTATTACTCTTGAAGAAATAAAGGCTTTTGTCAGGTCATTTCTTTGCTCAGTAGTAGCATTCTGATAAATAGGCTTATGTTAAAATAAAAAAAGGTTTGTGAATTAGAAAAACAGTAGTCAAATCTTAATTTAAAATCAATAGCCAAACAGCAAATTACACCTCTCTTAAGTTACTAGCTTTACCACTCATCCCTTTCAGAAATGAGAAACTTAAAAAATTGTGTCCTCTCTGCTCTTAGCTCTCTCCTTTCCTGGGTTTTACATAAAACAGGTTACATTATAATTCATTTGTTTTCCCACCATAAAACCTTCAACTAGCGAATGGAATAGTTTAGACTCAGATAACAATACATACACACTCAACAGTTCCCTCTGGATCTATTGTAAGTCCTTGATTTTTGCACTGGATATAAAAAATGTCTGTTCAACATAGAAAGAAGAGTAGGAAAAAAATAAAACTATATGCCAGCCTAGAATTTCTCAGAACTCCTTGGTCTTATTTATGGCAGAGATTCTCAAGAGTTTGGTCCAAGGACCTCAAGGGTGTCTCTTTGTGGGCAGATTTTAATACTTAAACCAAAACAATATATGTCAACAAACAGAATGCAAAAAATTGACAAGAACTCAGCTACCCTCTTTAAACCAGGCAATAAAGACATTTGCAAATGTGCAAAAAACAAAGACATTCTTCCCACTCTAATTTTTTATTTTGGAAATTAGTTATTTTTCACTAAAAATGTTATTTAACACAATTAAGTAACTATCTGTTTAAGTAATTTAAAAATCTGTTTTATTTCTAACCCAGAGATTTTCAAAATATGTGACATACATAAACAAAAGTTCTCTGGGGTCATCAATTACTTTAAGGATATGAAGGTTCTGAGACCACAAGGTGTGAAAATCATTGCCCTAGATAGCCACTGCTCTTAACCCCTCATTGAGTGAAAAAACAAAACACCTGTATAATCAATTGACTTTATCTGCCAAGTAAAATTCAACTTCATAATTCAAACCACTTTATTAAATAGTTAAGTATTATAATATTTTAGATGTTAATAGTACACATCATCTCATTACCCACTGAGTCTCATATTTAATTTTACATAAAGTTTGAAGAGAGTTAGTTAATTTTACATAACTGCAGCAAAATCCCACTTATATGGACAGTGAACAATTTAATTCCTCTCTACAGACTGAATTAAATGTTTAGGTTACAAAGTAATCTAGTTTCTCCATTTTATACAATCATTACCATGAGTTTTCTATAATAATTATGCAGGAAACTCAGTATATATACTTCTGAAAATGTTGAAATTATAATTAAGACTTGACAGAAGTTTGGTGTAAAAAAGGAGACATGCAAACAAAACATTAAGTAATTATGTATTTTATCATACATTGGTTTATGCAATGTATCTACCACATTTGGACTTCAAAGTTCACTGACTGCTAACTCAACATGGACTTACTAATAACCAAACTAGCTGGACTTAAAAACAATCCACAGCTGCCTGAAACTGAAGAACTATTTTGTACTTCTTTAAGGTACAACTTCCCCATCAATCAAGTTAGTTCCTCCATGTATCAGTTTACTTAGGTCTGTACTTTGGGAGAAGGTGATTTTATTCCCTAGGTCTAATTTTTTCTCCCCTCTTTTTCCTTCCTAACATTTTCCAAAGAAAACTTACAGAACAAGAATTTCAAAACCAGCTTTCTCATCCTTTCACCATTATCTATTCCCCTAATATACTCTGACACATAAAGTATACCAAGCTTAGTCCCAAAGAAAATTCTTAAAACAGTTACTATTCTACCCAGAAGGTGGAGGGAGAGGGGACCTAAACTTTTCAAACTGAAAAAAATTACATATCTTCCCCCCAGATTCATAAGAAAGTATCAGAGTGATTTAAAAGTTCAGTAGGGCTTCCCCGGTGGCTCAGAGGGTAAAGCGCCTGCCTGCAATGCGGGAGACCCGGGTTCGATCCCTGGGTCGAGAAGTTCCCCTGGAGAAGGAAATGGCAACCCACTCCAGTATTCTTGCCTGGAGAATCCCATGGATGGAAGAGCCTGGTGGGCTACAGTCCATGGGGTGGCAAAGAGTCAGACACGACTGAGCGAGCTCACTTCACTTCACTTCATCTCATTTTTAAACCATATTTAGATTGAAGATCATCAAAATACTGTCATGTTCAGAAAGTTAAAAGGAAGGAGGGAAGGGGTAAAAACTTCAGGTTATCTTAGCTGAAAAGGGGCCAGTTTCTCACTGTTTGCTCCACAACATGAGAGGTGCATTCTAGAGACAGGCAACCCCACAAGTAACTGGCAGATATGTGAACAGATCAAATAGTACATAAAGTGGGTTTCTCCATTTTATATAACCATTACCATGAGTTTTCTATAATAATTATGCAGGAAACTCAATATATACTGAGATTTAGGCTGGTGAAAAAATGAACTCAAAAAGCACAGAGCTCCGTGAACTCAATTTTCTTGGTTTTGAGAGATTACTCAAAGACTCAGTTCTTTGGACTAAAATAAAGTTCAAGTTCACACTCCAAGGACGATTATGAAAAGAAAACCAGATATAGAAACCTAGCAACTAAGATGCATTTGCAGAGGATAATGATGGTTTAGGTAGAAATAACACAACACTAACCAATTTCATATATGGATTATGACCTCTTGCCTGCAGAACTGACTTAAGAAAAAAATGAATACTCTCTTACATTAGAGGTAAACCTGGACTCGAAGTGCAATGATAAACACATTTTTAAAATGGGGCACATAAGGATCAAAGTGTATTTTCAAGTGAGTAATCTTAGCTTTGCCTCCCTCTCATCTGATAAAAAGTTTTATACAAAAGATGGGGGGTGGGGGAGAGAACAGACATACTAAAAAAAAAAAAACAAAAAAACAAGTTGCTGAGAGAGATAGAGTAGAATACACGTGTCTGTGCCTATATGTACAGAAAGGCGGCTGGGGTGCACCGTGGGGGTGGGAGGAGGAACGTGTTTTTATGTGCAGCAGGCACATAAAGTCGGGGTACTTACTGTGCCTGGTTCTCTGTCTGCTCCCGAGGTTACCAAGAAACGCACAGACATGCCCGTTCAGACACAGAGGCAAGAACAGAAATAAAAAAAAGGGGGGAATAATTAGAACACAAGCCCCAAACAGTTTTAAAAATGGCTTTTATTTATATAAGTCATTGCACATTCCTAATACAGTGATTTCCTGAAAATTACAGTATTTTGTAAACATAAGATTTACAGTTTAACCATACACAAAAGCCTATTTTTTTAAAATTTCTTGACAGAATAAATTACTCTTTTTTTTTTTTTTTCAAAAAATTAGTCAAGTGCAATTTTGCCCAATATTTAATGCATACTAGAATTAAAGCCTATGAAACTAAGTAGTAACAGATGCAATTATCAAACCTTTCATTTGAACACATTCACTTTCAAATTTAACTTCTTATTTCGCCCCATTTAACAACATTACTTTCTTTGAAAATTACCCAATTAAGCAGTTAACAGTTTTCCATAATATGGTACAGGCCACTGGCATTAACGAGGCAGTTGCCAAGATGTCAAGATGCCTGCCATCTAAAGAGATGGAGAAATCTACAGATGCCCACGTTAAACCCTGAAAACCTCCAGGGTGAACTGTGTTTCAGTGGCCAAGCTTTGCAACAGACAGTTCCTCTTAGCTCATTGTTTGCGCTCGGTATGGGTTGGGGCTTTCTTTAGCGGTGCACAAACTTTGCAGCACTGTAAGAGTGTTAGGACAAGGTCCTAATCTGGCTTGCCCGGCCTCTCACCTCTGTGGTGCTCTGCATCGTGGTGCTTCTTGTCATCTTTAATTGCCAAGTGAGACTGGCCACTCAGAGCACTAGACAGCGCCAGGAGGCCGGCACTGCCGCCGAGGGGCGGGATTCCAGGAGGCTGAAGTCCCGAAGGGTGAGGGGTGAGGGGCACTGGAGGTCCGTGGCCGTGAGAAAGATGCTGAGCTTGCAACTGCTGCTGCTGTTGGAGGTGGTGGTTGAGAGGAAGAGGGAGAGAGAAACAAAGAGTGGTGGTGGCGGCGGTGGTGGTGGCATCCGGGTAGAAACCAGACATGACATGAGAGGATGGAGGAGACAGATCAGGAGGTTACACACACACACAGCAAAGAGAGAGAGAGAGAGGGAGGAAAGGGAGAAAAAAAAATGTGGTTAGTACGTTCAGTCCATCAAAAGCCTGCATCTGCTTAGTTACCTGATATCATATAATCTTCCCAAAACATAATCTTCAGACTAACATTGTCACTTTCTGGCCTAACTCACACCCTGAGAGCATAGCTGTGCAAGCTTGGATAGGTAAGTAAGCCCTCACATATTAGTCCCATCTCTAGGCAGCTCCAGGGTTGAAATCCAGTGCTGTCACTGAATCTAAGATGCCACAGATTTTGGGTTCATTCTGATTTCAGAAAGGTTACAACAGGGGAGGCACAGATATACATCCTACAATATAGTACCTATATTCTCAACGAGTCACAGGTTACTAGGCGATTCCATTCTACCCCAGCATTCTTGTGTTAACCTAACACAATGGTAGGATGAGACAAAACCAAATATTAACATACCCAGAAAGAAGGAAGAACTAGCATCTCTTATGCACTGGTGTGCCCTTACTTCATCAAGGTTTATCTTCATCTTAAGTCAGTTCTACTTCATCAAACCCTCACAGAAATGAGGAAGTACTGATATTCCCATTTCACAGGGGGCCAGGTTCAAGGCACTGAGTTTCTCCCACCAGGTGGGAGGGGAGTGAAGTCAACATAGGAAGGGCCGTCATGGTACTACCACACACAGAGGGAGGCCTCAGGGAGACATGTATGTGACAACTCAAAGAAACCAGAGGCAGAACTTTGATTATCCCTTCCTTTCTCCTGAGCTTCATGCCCCAAACCAGCCCCTCTCCATGTCACAGAGGAAGACACCGGGATACAGTGAGGCTAAGAAGCCTGCTGAGGAAAACACTCTTGATGACCAAGTCCCTCGTTCCTAAATGCCTTCACCTCTATCGCTTAACCCATTCCAGAAGTTATAAATCGGTTCATATTAAAAAGTACCATTGCTCTCATATATTATATTTAAGACACACTACAGGAAATGAAAAAGTATCCCAGAAATGGCCCCTCCACCATAAATCTGGCTGCATTTCAGCTGTCCAACATAAAACTCATTTTTGATGAGATAGTAAAAACGATTAAAGCTCAATTTCTAAGGTGTAATGTTAGGAAATTCTTAAGATTCTGATTTGTGCTCACTTCCCTGGGACTCAATTACTAGTTTTATTTATTACCCCCTTGCGTGTACTGAATATATTAGATCTTTATGCCAGATCTTCAGTAATTTCCACCCCAACTACTGATATTTGATTGAATACTAAACAGGTTTCCAGCCCTCAAGAGCAAGCGGCAGCTAAAAGGCAGAAATCAGTGTCTACAGTTATCTTACAGTGAATTTTCAACCACTCCTAGTATCTTTTTAAAAATCTTTAGAAGCCAACCTCTTTAAACTTCCATTCCTTCCAAAGAGAGCACAGTTCTAATGAGAAGGAAATTGGAAAAGGGAGCGAGGTCACAGAGAGCAACATTAATAGCATTCTTGGAAAGTATTTATAAACTACTCATTCACCATTTGAGATCATAATAACAATTTCTTTATGCATAAAATCACCTTCCTGTCATCCCAAAGACACTAATTCCTGCTCTGTCACCTTTTAAGAGCTCAGCAATAGCAGGACATAAAACTGAAGAAGCTGGCAGAGGCATCACGGTCCACTAGGCATGCTCATTAGCACTTAATTAGGAACTAGACACCTGCCATAAGAAATGTGCTCAGAGAAGGATGAGGAACAGGTCTGCCCTACCAGCGATTACTATCATTACTCGGAGAGTGAGAGCTATGTCCGGCTGCTGCGGGGGGAAGGCAGTGATGCATACAGAAGTGGGTGCAGTGGGGTAATTAAGAGCAGCACTGATTAAAAGAGGATGAGCGAGGCTAAGCAGAGGGGAAGGACTTTAACTACAGGGTGGAGGATACAATCCTATTACCCTTCCCTGCACCCCGTCCCTCCCAGTTACCCCCCTAAAATTCCCCCCCCAAATGGAGTTACCAAAAAATGACTCCAGACGTGGGATTTTATGTCAGAGTTAAGGCAGTCTCAGGTGACATTTGAAGACGCTAGAAGGAAGGGAATTTTCTGCCAAAGCCAAGTTGGTTTTTAGAAAGATGAACTGGAAAGCATTCTCATTACTAAAAAGAAGACTAAGCTTACAAAATAAAGGGGCTTTGCCTTAGCTGTGAAGCAGACCTGAAAGGTTAAACCCAACATTTAGGCAAATGGCTCTCAACAGAACTCTCCAACAGCTTACACTGGCCATAGGTAACCCCCACCTCTATCCTGCTCTGGAGTTTCAGGCCCATGAAGACAGTCTATTATTAGAGGCAATGAGGTTCTTCCATCCTGAGCTTGGCCATCTTGAAAGTGCCTTCTTCCACCTTTTTTTAAAAAAGCATAACTCTCTCACAAAATGAAAGGAATACTTAAGTAGATAGCAACAGGATGAATCACAGCTACTGAAGATGCTGCAGACCCAGGAAACATGAACACTGCTGCCTCACATTCTACTTCTTTATCCTGCCATGCAGAGCTCCTAGATCATAATTCCAGCTTCCTTATCTGGCCTCAGCTTAGAACATACCAGAGGGAGGGAGGGTGGGAATCATGGCTCCCATTTCACAGATGAAAGAGTGGCTTGCCATAGGTTCTCAGCCAGAATGATGATTGAAAACCTTTCATTCCCTTCAACAGCATCTCTCCTGTGACCCCAGCAGCCCAGGCATGTTCATAAGGAGTCAGTGACAGACCCAGAGTTCCCAAGCAGCCTAAGCAAGAAGACAAGCTCTTTCTCCACTGATGACTTCACATTTCTCCCTTCCCAGGTAAGGAGATACTCCTGAGGGCACGCAACACTGTACACCCAGAGACAATCCACTTCACTGTCGGATGTTTACTGGGAAATAAAATGATCTCCACAATGCAGCCTCGGCAGCAGTGACAGATGGGAATTTGTTCTGAGATTTACAACTCACAAGTGCCATCTCTCCAGTCTCCACTTCCCAACACCCTACATATGAGAAATGAAAACATCTTTCACTCTAGCTCTCTTCCAAGGAAGTTGATAAGGAAGAATCAAGCTGAAACAGAGATAGTCTGGCTTCTCTCAGAAGACGCTTAATAAATAAGAAGTGTTGTAAGATAAAATATTCATGGAAATGAATAGAGGGCCCACATCCAGGAGATTAAAACAGCTGACTCCAAAAGAGCAGCTGACCTGTCCCATGTGTTCTTGAAAGAACATGTTGTTTTGTGTCCCCCCCGCCCCCAGTTTACCTGAGACAGCCTAATACCCATCACCTTTACGAAAAGAAAAAAAACATGAATGCTACTCAAAAATACGTGTTAGAACAAAAGACACTACTATACAGCCAGCAACACCTCAAAACACCCAATGGCTCTGCCAATTAAGGGAATTTACATGCATCAGTCCTCCATAGACCCAAACCTGCCCAAATCATTGGGGAAACTAAAATGTTTCTCAACATGACAGCAAGGCTGGAAAAATTCAACCTTCTACCCATTCATTAGCTTGCACTAATTAGTAAACTTTTTTTTTAAGTGATTGGCTATAGATTTATAACCACAGAACACACAAGCAAAACAGTTTACAAAGCTATCAGAAAAGGCATTTTTGATGAACAGTGGTGGCTGAGGCAATATGTATCAATCTAAACAGGTGGTTCTCAAACAAAGCAATTTTGACACCCTTTTCCCCTACCCCAGGGACATTTGGCAACATCTAGAGACATTTATGGTTGTCACAGCTGGGAGGCAGAGAGGAGGAGAAGTGCTACTGGCATCCAGTAGGTAGAGGCCGGGGATGCTGTTCAACGCCGTACAATGCACAGAACAGCCCTCATCACAGAGAATTCACAAGCCTAAAATGTCAGTAACACTGAAACAGAGAAATTCTGGTCTAGATCTAAGCTAGAATTCTGTACCATTATGTTAGAATCCATGTTCTTATATGCCAAAGGATTTGCCAAATTGTTTAAAACCCAAAAGTACTTTTCAGCATTCAACTCTTCACTGTCCTTTCTCCATCAAGTACCTTGTCACGACCCCCCAAAATGGGCAGCTGCTTATGCTGACTCCAGTAACAATTTAAAACAAACAGAAACTTCACATTTTACAAAACAATTTGGAGAAAGAGCTACACTGGGAACTTTTATGGACTGTTCTGGTGCCGCAGAGATGATTAGGGAAAGGTTTAGTTTGGGGCATGAGGAGATAAATGCACTCATTCTTACCCAAACAATTTGAATAGGCTGGGAATGAGATGAAGAAAACAAACACCAAACCCTGAGTTAATGATACTGAAAACCCACAAGGAATAAAATAACCTCATCCATGTCAAACAACAGCCATGCATTTAGAATTTTAATTCACATTTTACCTAGTGCAGCCCAGGTCAATTATGTTGCTATAATGAAACTGACTTTGCTGTTTACATTCAGAGCTTTAATGTAATAGTGAGGTGGTTTTTACATTTTTGTTTCTAAAACAGGTATAGCACAAGATTTATCACCACAAAGCTGCCTATACAAGTAGAAAGGAAACCAGAAAAATGAAGACCAATATCCTCATCCCCACTAGATGTTAGTAAGTTTCTCATCACCAACCACTGAATCAATTTGAATTTTTTTTTTTTTTCAATTTGAATTTCTGAAATTTAACCCACTTTACAACCTTTGGGAAAACTGTCACACAGACCACAAACTGAACCCAAACAGAACTAAAACGATGCCCCAAAACAGCATCTCCAATGCTAAAAGTGTGACAGTAAGTGGCATTTATAGCACTTTGTATTTAAACACTTTTAAAGGTGGGGAAGGGGGGAGTGAAAAGTAGCATTTATTGACAGTTTTCTCCAAATCACTCTTCCTTGATTTTCTGCTATTACTCTGTTCTTTAAAACGCTCAGTTCTTATCTTGGGAGAGTGCATAAAAAGAAAACTGGTACGCTACGATAAATAAGTGGGAGAAGTGGGGAAGAGCTGTGTGGCAGCAGAAACATCAAGGACACTACTCTGGGAGTTCTCTGAAAACCTCCCATTACGTGGATGGCCTCTCGTGTGAAGAGGGGCAGGGGTGATAAACAGGCAGGAACTGCTTGCTGGGGCCAAGAATTCACAAGCCACTTGAAGACAATAAAAAGTAAGTAAATAAATGAATCCACTGAAAGGCCCCATTTTGATGCAGGAGCACACAGAAACAAAACTGCTGACTTACATGTAGGCAGGCACCCAGAAGAAGGCCTAAAATTCTGAAAAGGATGGAAACTCTTCTGTTTCTGTTTTTCGGCTAACCTGCACAGGCCAACCTGTTCTGCATCATCACCCTGACTTACTCATTCTACCTGCCCTGGGTGCCTGTTTCCATCATGACTTAAAGACCTAAACTAGAGTGAGTTTTTACAAGTCATGTGCACTTAAGTAGATCCACTTCTAAAACCAGATAATTTTCAATATAAAGATGCTCACCATAACCAGCCATCAGAGAAATATAAATCAAAACCACAAATCAGACAGCATGTCACACCCACTAGGAGGACTAGAATCAAACAATGGACAATAACAAGTGTTGGAGAAGAAGCAGAGAAACTGGAATTCTCACCCACTGCTAGGGGGGAATGTAAAATCGTACAGCCACTGGGTTGTTTAAAAAGTTAGATGGAATTACCATATGACCCAGAGACTCCATTCCTAGATATAAATACCAGATAAAAGAAAACATGTCCACAGAAAAATTTTTATACAAATGTTTCAGTTCAGTCTCTCAGTCATGTCTGACTCTTTGCGACCCCATGGACTGCAGCACGCTAGCCCTCCCTGTCATCACCAGCTCCCAGAATTTACTCAAACTCATGTCCATTGAATCAGTGATGCCATCCAACCATCTCATCCTCATACAAATATGTACAGCAGCATTATTTATAATAGCCAAAAAGAAACAATTAAATGACCAGCAAGTGACTGAACAGATAAACAAATGCAGTATACTGACGTAATAGAATATTTTTCATCAAAAAAAGGACTCAAAAACCTTGAAAACATTATGCCAAGTGAAATAAGCCAGACACAAAGGAACGTATTATGTGATTCCATTTACAGGAAATATTTAGAACAGAAAAATCCATAAGAGATAGAAAGATTAAGCATTGCCAGGGAGTTGAAGGGATGGAGAAGGGGGTCTTGACTGCTAATGAATATGGGTTTATTTTTGGAGTGATGAAAATGTTCAAGAATTACATATTAGTGATAGTTATACATGTTTGTAAATATATTAAAAACACTGTGCTTTTAAAAGGGTGAGTGAGGGACTTCCCTGGCAATCTAGTGGTTAAGACTTTGCCTTCCAATGCAGGGGGGTGCAGGTTCAAACCCTAGTTGGGGAGCTGAAAGTCCACATGTGTCACAGCCAGAAAACCAAAGAAACATAAAATAGAATCAATATTGTGAAAAATTCCGTAGAGACTTTAAAAATGGTCCACATTTTAAAAAACTCTTTAAAAAAAAAAAGCAGGGTGAATGATACGGTACATAAATCACCCATCAATTAAAAAAACCTGCATAGATCTAATAATTAAAATGAGATGCTCTACTTTCTATTCTGAGGAGTTCTTCCCCTGAAAAGAGGGAAAATATTATAATGCCTTCTAATAAATCCAAATAAAAATCATATGAAAATATATGGGGACATGAACAAGTAAACAATGCTTCAGCAAGTTTCCTAATAAATTAAAAGCACACTACCTATTCAGAGGAACTCAGACACTGAAACCAAGCCCTGCATTTGTTAGAGATACCTAGCTGTACTCTCAGTTAAAAAAAAAAAAAAAAAAAGTCAGATGCAGAGAAGACTTCTTGGCTGTATTGCTCCATCCCTTTGGAAAATTAATAAATGGGCTGAACTATTGGAATTTAAGTGGCAGGTAAGTCACAAAATAGAAGCTGGTAGAACTGGAAGATCCATGTTTGTTGTCATTTTAGTTACTTCCTGTGGTAGCAGGCTATGCATTATTCTCCTAGGGTGATTTTGTTTTATAAAGAAACTTACAGCTGGGTTACTGATGGGCTTTCCAGGGATTAACTGCATACTCATAAGAATAAGAGGCTAACCTCATCCTCTTAAACTTCACACACTACAATCCTATAGATGGCTGACAGCTACAGCCGGAGGAGAAAAATAATCCAACATTTTTGCTAATCCTTAAACCAATCATCTCATGCAACAATGGGGAGTCCTTTAGGTCTACAACTCAATCTCTTCAGGACAGAAAGGCTCCTTCTGACACATCAGAAGTCTGTATTCACAGCCATCACCTACACAAACACACATAGTCAGATACCACAAACCACCCTAGGCTTCTTTTATTACATACTAAGTTGTTTTAAAGTATAGAGAATTATAAATTTGCCTATGAAACAAGAATACACACACCTGACCAAAACTGGAGCCCCAAACCAGAGCCCCACAGACCTTGACAGAAGTTATATTTGGGGAAAGTAAGTTAGATCACATCCAAATAAATGAGAAAGGATAAACAAGGTTGCTTATATTAACTCCAAATTTCCTTGAGTTCCTGACCTTCATATACTGCTATGGAAAATTGTTTACATTTTCTTATGTCCAACAATCAGCATGGAGGCAGCTATCAGAAATCTGGCATTTTGTGGTAGGGGAATTGGTCATCTGGGCATCTCTTCTAATTCTGCCCTCCTTCTAATTCCATCTCAAGGATCCCTGCCACTTCTCAGTGCCAACAAAAGAACTGGTCCCTCATGCTTTATGCTGAGTAAGGAAGCCAAAAGTGCCTGATCCTCACACGTTTGCTTCTCAAACTTCTCTCCATCTGTTCCCCAAAGTTAACTTTTCCCTCGATTCTGAATTTTAAGTTTGTTCACCAAAAGTTAAATGGCAATGCTTCTACACTGCTGTGTCCTTATTAAAACTCATTCAAGCACACGACTTAATGGCAGAAGCACAGCATCTGGCTGGGTCTAATCTCAAATAACAATATCCA
Organism: Bos grunniens; assembly: GCF_055505025.1. Taxonomy (NCBI): domain Eukaryota; kingdom Metazoa; phylum Chordata; class Mammalia; order Artiodactyla; family Bovidae; genus Bos; species Bos grunniens. Next base: position 56,166,128 of record NC_141172.1, read on the forward strand.
CGTAACCACCAGAAAAGACAAAAGAGGAGGTGACCCACTGCCTGGAGTAATCACCCCTTGAAGAAGCTTGGTCAACTGGACCCAGAGATGTGCTACAGGCACCGAGAGAAACCAGGCAGGCAAAACTGCAGTTCAGGGCAGTCAGTTCACCCACATGTCAGGCAAAGGCTGCTGGTCAGTCTTACCCTCTACAAAAGCCATACAAGGTAAATGGCATTGTCCACCTGAAGATGGATGCTGATGGAGCTAAACTGGCTGTACGAGGTCACAAAGCATAATAGTGCCAAGTGTCCCAAAAAAGTCCAGCCTTATCCTAGGACCAGGTAACATGGGTACCAACACGGGCACCATGTTATCCAAGATTCAGTTCAGTTCAGTCACTCAGTCATGTCCGACTCTTTGTGACTCCATGAACCGCAGCATGCCAGGCCTCCCTGTCCATCACCAACTCCCGGAGTCCACCCAAACCCAGGTCCACTGAGTCAGTGATGCCATCCAACCATCTCATCCTCTGTTGCCCCCTTCTCCTCCTGCCCTCAATCTTTCCCAGCATCAGGGTCTTTTCCAAAGAGTCAGCTCTTCACATCAGGTGGCCAAAGTATTGGAGTTTTAGCTTCAACATCAGTCCTTCCAATGAACACCCAGCACTGATCTCCTTTAGGATGGACTGGTTGGATCTCCTTGCAGTCCAAAGGACTCTCAAGAGTCTTCTCTAACACCACAGTTCAAAAGCATCAATTCTTCAGCGCTCAGCTTTCTCCACAGTCCAACTCTCACATCCATACATGGCCACTGGAAAAACCATAGCCTTGACTAGACGGACCTTTGTTGACAAAGTAATGTCTCTGCTTATTAATATGCTGTCTACGTTGGTCATAACTTTCCTTCTAAGGAGTAAGCGTCTTTTAGTTTCATGGCTGCAGTCACCATCTGCAGTGATTTTGGAGCCCCCAAAAATAAAGTCTGTCACTGTTTCCACTGTCTCCCCCATCTATTTGCCATTAAGTGATGGGACCAGATGCCATGATCTTAGTTTTCTGAATGTTGAGCTTTAAGCCAACTTTTCCAATCTCCTCTTTCACTTTTATCCAGATGCTCTTTAGTTCTTCTTCACTTTCTGCCGTAAGAGTGGTGTCATCTGCATATCTGAGGTTATTGATATTTCTCCCAGCAATCTTGATTCCAGCTTGTAATTCCTCCAGCCCAGCATTTCTCATGATGTACTCTGCATTTAAGTTAAATATGCAGGGTGAAAATATACAGCCTTGACGTACTCCTTTTCCTATTGGAACCAGTCTGTTGTTTCATGTCCAGTTCTAACTGTTGCTTCCTGATCTGCATACAGGTTTCTCAAGAGGCAGGTCAGGTGGTCTGGTATCCCCATCTCCTTCAGAATTTTCCATAGTTTATTGTGATCCACACAGTCAAAGGCTTTGGCATAGTCAATGAAGCAGAAATAGATGTTTTTCTGGAACTCTCTTGCTTTTTTGACGATCCAGCAGATGTTGGCAATTTGATCTCTGGTTCTTCTGCCTTTTCTAAAACTAGCAAGAACATCTGGAAGTTCACAGTTCACATATTGCTGAAGCTTGGCTTGGAAAATTTTGAGCAGTACTTTGCTAGTATATGCGGAGAAGGCAATGGCACCCCACTCCAGTACTCTTGCCTGGAAAATCCCATGGACGGAGGAGCCTGGTAGGCTACAGTCCATGGGGTCGCTAGGAGTCGGACACGACTGAGCGACTTCACTTTCACTTTTCACTTGCATGCACTGGAGAAGGATTAATGGCAACCCACTCCAGTGTTCTTGCCTGGAGAATCCCAGGGATGGGGGAGCCTGGCGGGCTGCCGTCTATGGGGTCACACAGAGTCGGACACGACTGAAGTGACTTACCTTACCTTACTAGTATATGAGATGAGTGCAATTGTGCAGTAGTTTGAGCATTCTTTGGCATTGCCTTTCTTAGGGATTAGAATGAAAACGGACCTTTTCCAGTCCTGTGGCCACTGCTGAATTTTCCAAATGTGCTTGCATATTGAGTGCAGCACTTTCACAGCATCATCTGTTGGGATTTGAAATAGCTCAACTGGAATTCCATCACCTCCACTAACTTTGTTCATAGTGATGCTTCCTAAGGCCCACTTGACTTCACATTCTAGGATGTCTGGCTTTAGGTGAGTGTGAGTGATTGCATCATCGTGATTATCTGGGTCATGAAGATCTTTTTTGTACAGTCTGTGTATTCTTGCCACTTCTTCTTAATATCTTCTGCTTGTTAGGTCCATACCATTTCTGTCCTTTATTGAGCCCATCTTGGAGGAGCCCGGTAAGCTACAGGTCCACAGGGTCGCAAAGAGCTGGACACGACTAAGCGACTTCACTTTTGCATGAAATGTTCCCTTGGTATCTCTAATTTTCTTGAAGAGATCTCTATTTTCTTTATTCTATTTCTTTGTGTTGTTCACTGAGGAAGGCCTTCTTATCTCTCCTTGCTATTCTTTGGAACTCTGTATTCAAATGGATCTATCTTTCCTTTTCTCCTTTGCTTTTTGCTTCTCTTCTTTTCACAGCTATTTGTAAGGCCTCCTCAGACAGCCATTTTGCTTTTTTGCATTTCTTTTTCTTGGGGATGGTCTTGATTCCTGTCTCCTGTACAATGTCACGAACCTCCGTCCATAGTTCATCAGGTACTCCACCTATCAGATCTAGTCCCTTAAATCTATTTCTCACTTCCACTGTATAATCATAAGGGATTTGATTTAGATCATATCTAAATGGTCTAGTGGTCTTCCTGACTTTCTTCAATTTAAGTCTGAATTTGGCAATAAAGAGTTCATGCTCTGAGCCACAGTCAGCTCCCAGTCGTGTTTTTGCTGATCGTATAGGACTTCTCTGTCTTTGGCTGCAAAGAATATAATCAACCTGATTTTGGTGTTGACCATCTGGTGATGTCCATGTGTAGAGTCTTCTCTTGTGTTGTTGGAACAGGATGTTTGCTATGACCAGTACGTTATCTTGGCAGAACTCTATTAGCCTTTGCCCTTCTTCATTCTGTACTCCAAGGCCAAATTTGCCCATTACTCTAGGTGTTCTTGACTTCCTACTTTTGCATTCCAGTCCCCTATAATGAAAATGACATCTTTTCGGGGTGTTAGTTCTAGAACATGATGTAAATGGCCTTTTTGAGCATAAATGAAACACTGAGAAGTTAGGCAGCAGGTATTTGGTTAGAAATAGGTAAACTATGCAATTGTTTTCTTTAAAAAAGAAATTGCCCTCTGCTAATTATCCTTTCACTTTTTAATCAAAAAGTAACCATGTTTCTTCAGGGAGTGGGAAATCTTGACTGACAAGAAGACAAGGGGACTTTCTATGGTGGTGGGGACAATCTGTACCCTGAGAGAGAGTGTGGCCCAAAGGGTGTGTGCCTGTGCCAGGGGTCAGTCTGGACACTGTGCATTTCACGTGTAAATTACACATCAAATTTTAAAAATCCATGTGTGTACAGGTATGTACATAGCCATATCTATATTTGTATGACATATTAATTTTATATGATATAAAACCAATTATATGTGATATAATAAATCCAGTTAAAAGACAACACTAATTATTTGTAATCCTAATCTCAGTTTAGAATCAATTACTTAGTGTCAGAGCAGGTAAAGGAGAAGAAGTTTCCAACTACCCAAATACTACAATGGGGAGTAATGAACTTAAAGAGGTCTTTGGTCAATTTTCTTTTCCTTCAGGTAGCCATTAGCTATTCCACAAATAAAATGTTACATTAAGTCAATAAACTATTTCATTTTGAGCATTTTTAATAGCATTCCAAATTTTAAAAAAATATTTGAGGAATGCTGATTAAATTGTGTTGTTTATCCCAATGTTTGGGGTGGGGGGGAAATCAAGGTTCAAGTAAGTTCCCTTCCCACAATGAACTTGTTTTCTAAAATACAAGTCAGCTTGTGTCAAAGTGAATAAACCCTGTGCCTATTAGGATCTCTGCATTATTACTTTTTATTGTTACAAGAACATATGTTTAATAGCAAGAGAGCTTAAAAAAATTCAAAATCTAGGGTTGCAGTTATTATTCTGACAATTATAAAATTTACCATCAAAGTTATTTTTAAAAAGTATAACCAAAAATATCTCAAATATCTAAGAAGTTTATCTTTCTTAAATACCAGTAATCTATGTAAGTTGAAGGCAGGTGCTGCAGTGGAAAAGATTTAAAATTCAGTATTTCCCATCAGATATGAGAACTAAGTGTTTTATGCCAGTGCAAAACAGGTATCATTAATTCACTTCACAAAAATGGAAAAAAAAATAATAGAACCTCTCTCTTCCTACTAAAAGAGCATCCACAGTCCCAGGACACAGCTAATCTCACTTAGAAGCCTGGTGTCCTTAGGAAGATATAACTTTTTCCAGGTTTGCTAAAGAGAAATCTTTAGCCCTGTTAAGCAAGCAGTAAGTTCCTTGATTGTACCTTAAAGGGGATGAGAAATTTTTGGTTCATCTGCATTTTAAAGGGTACTCTTTCATGATCTTTCACACTTGTAATAGATGTCTAAACCGTTAAATTACTATTTCTTTTCTTAGCCTGAAAGTCGATGCAGACGAAGACCGTGGCCTCTCCCATTGTTCTTTACCCTAAGTCGGTCCCTGAACAATACTGACAGCTGCTATCAAACCAGGCTGCATTTACTCTGCGCGCAGCTGCTGCTTGTAGGAACAGACAGCCTCCCAGAGCCTCCTCCCCTCTGGGGAGAAAGGTTGACACACTGCATGTTCAATGAAGGGGTGCAAAGGTCCACTGAATTGTCAACCCAATTTAATGCTACTTCGATTTTCCAGGACGCACACAATTCCTTTCAAGCAAAAATCAAGCATATGCCAGAGCATGAAACTTATGGTGCAGGATAATTATTGATCACTACAAACTTTAAAAGAGCCTGCCGACATAAATTAATATACTGATCCAAACATTACAATTATAAAAGCCGCACATGCCAATATGCTGAAGACTCACAATTGGCGTTAAGTCTTGTGCTGGGCCCAATTCACTGATTTGGGTTATTGTTGCTAGCTATCAGAGCTAATCTGCCTTTATAATCTCAACAACATGTTTCCTGGACTAAAGCCACTCATAAAATTAGCGATTCATCTGCCCTTGCAAAACAACCTGTTATTTTTATTTTCTGATTCAACGTGAAATGAGTATTACCTATAAACATGTGGTTAACACAATTTCCTCCTTTCTAATGGGTACAATTGGGCAGTGGCTTTGAGGACATAAAGAGTACAAAGTTTTACCATCAAGAAATGGTATGTAAAAATTTAGAGCCTATCAGAAAACAAACATGTTCCACAAAGTTGAACTGGGTACTTGAGAACTGCTTTGCATATGTTTTCCTTTAATCAAAACAGGCTTTTCCATCCTCATTCATTTGGGTTAAAAAATTCTGCGCTAGAGCTACAAGTACAATTTGCTATTAGTCTTTGCTAATCAAACACAGTACATGCAAAAGTACCAGTGAATATTTGATTTGATCTCTGAAATAAAGCAATTCATTACACAAGAAAAGGGTACAGAAGGCAGCAGACAAATGCAGATGTAATTGTGTTTTTTGTTGAATGTGATTAGAGAGCCCACTAAGTAACAGTCAAAAATGTGATACGAAGGGGGAGAGATGCAGAGCCTGGATCTGGGGTGAAGGGGAGGAGGGAGAATTGTTTATGCAGAGCTAAGCTGTCAAGTGTAATAAAGCAGCTTGAATAAAATTTAAGCTGAAAATCCACTGAAGCTCCCCATTTCAGGGAGGAAAAAGCTATTAAAAGGAAATGAAGGTCACCCTCCCAGTTTATTTCACCTAATTGACTGCCAATAGCTTACCACAGGCAACCCGACTGCAGATCTGCAATTGAGAAACTGATGAAAGGAGAGTTTTCAAGCTGAGGCTCATTCTTTAATCCTCCTTGGCTCTTATGTTTTTCTCCATCTCCAGTTGGGATGTAATTTTAAACCCTGATGGATTAACTGGTTCCATTGTCTGTGGCCGTCACTGCACTATGGCACTCTTAATCCGTAGAGCAGCATGTCTAATTATCATTACAAAGTGTCTGAGGGAACTATAAAGACCAGCAGGGCATCTTCTCACAAGCAATTAACATAAATTGATAAATGAGTGATTTGAATCCGCTCAAGGCACTCACGTATGAATAAAATCAGAAAGGACGGTCCCTTGTTTCAGCTACTTCTCTCGCTTAGTCTGGAAGGGCAGAAAACATGAGAACCGTGCTGGATCCTGCAGTTGAGGGAAAGGAAGGGGGCGTGGTCAGGGGGTGGGGAATGAACTCATGCAGGAGATGACCCCACGGTTCACCGGGCTCATTAACGCAGAGCAAATGACTTGTGATTGACAACCAGTTGCCAGCAAGGAGCACTAACTGAACTCAACCCAGAAGAGCAGAAACCTCGTGAAAGGCTAGAGGGCACCAGGGCAGACAATTATCACTTCTTCAACGGCAAGAGGGCTTTCTTTTCGTTGGGGTGCCACTTAAAACTTCATGAAAGAGCCACAAGAAAATCAAAACAGTTATACATAGGTTCTAATACCCTGGGAAAGCAAAAGGCAAAAGAAGCAAAAGATAACAAAATGAAATAATTCCAAGTGATGTCTTGACCCCAATTGGGATCTAAAGTTATATGACAGAAGTAAGGAAAGTAGGTATTTAAAACCTTTACCTAAAGTTTTAACCTAAGGGAGGGGGATAAACTATATTTATTTTTCCATTGAAAAGAAGATTTATTTTGTTCCCATCCTAAAAAAGGTTGCTATTACCTCCCTTATGCCAAGTGTTCATCCCTTATACACCTCAGTGTACCTGAAACCACTTCCCTGTACCTGAAACTGCCTCCCCCTCTCCCACTTATCAAAAAGGTCAAGGTTAACTTCATATTATATACAGATTAGATATAGATTAAGCCAACAAATTTAGAAGAAATGAAAGCTGGTTATACACACTGTAGGAGGTAGACCTGGTAGGCCACGTACCCCGATGATGGCATTCAGCTCTGCCATGGTCACCTGTTTGGCACGTTCGACAGCCTGGGCCACCTGCTGTTGATGCTTTGAAAACAAGAAGAAAAAGTATTAGTGAGGCAGCCAAGAACTTCACTGTACCTTTCAACAACAAGACAAATGCTGCATGTGGTACAGACTGAGGTGTAATATGAGTTTAAATGTGAACTTGCTGGAGCACATATTTCACAGAACACAACCAGGGAAAGGAAAACAGTGGTGCTGCCCATCTTTCTAAACAGCACTAGTTAACTTCTGATGGGAATTTGGGGTTCAGAATGGTAGAAAGGCAAAAAAAAGATATCAAAAATGCTCATGTAAAGCCTTAGAAATCAATAGTATGGGATTTGGAAGATCATCCTGATTCTCAGAAAGGGTTTGCTATGATAGATTTGAGCAGGAGAAATTTACAACCATTTAAAACACCCCTTTGGATACTCAAATTTTAAACATTAAACCTGCAATCTCTTCTCTGGTCAACAAATCTCAACCCACCAGTTGGTTCTGGACTCTGGGAATTCCTTTCCTCCTTTAGTCCTTAGATGTTTCACCCGCCACAGGAGAAAGGAAAGACACACACACACACACACACACACACACTCTGAGATCACAGGCTGGAAATATGGAAATAGCCCACACACCTCCCAGGTCCACTCACAAATAAAAACAAAGTTGCACCTCTCTTTGGGAGAAAGGAGACTATATATAGCAGAGACCCGGAATTACTAAAGTCTAACTAACAACAGGCTTCAAAAGGCCAACAAATCTAAATGGTAACATCACGTAAATGCTATACTGGAAAAGGCTGCCATAGTAATAGCAGGGATGGTGCTACCCAGCATGGAGCAGTAGATGCCAATAAGAGCAGACACTCAGCATTCCAGCTCCAAGGCCCATAAGCTTTTCACTCTGTCTCAAGATATATGCATCTTGTACACACTTAAAACACAGTTTTACATTTATTAGCTTGTATCCAAAAGTAAACTTTAAGGCAAAACTAAAACATACTGGTTTTGAGTCAATTTCATAGGTTTACTCACACAAAGAGCTTTCCCCTCTCAAAATATTAAGGTTAAACTATCTATGACTTTGTAACAATAAAATGGCTCATATATGGATATAACTCTGTAAGCCAAGGTAACACGAACATGTAACATGAATGCTCTTAACCTTAAGAGTATTGGCATCCACTCCCTCCACAGACAGCATTAAGTCAATCTGCCTTGAGGTACAAGGACAAATGAAATACCTGCTCCCATGATCAAGTCAACCCTGATGGAACCATTTTTAAAAAGCAGTAAAAGAAACAGTAAAAGGACACATTAATCATCAGAAGCGATCAAGCTTATACTACTCCTCGAAGAAAAGAAAAGCTTTATGCTTGATAGTCATTTTGCAGTTTTCCATAGAAAAGAATTAATTTAAGGTTGAGCTATCGTCACTGCTTCCACAGTGTGCCCTTAGATCTATGAGATGGAATAGCAGGGGGTTTACACACTTCAGCTGTAACAGATGTTCTTCACACTTGTTCCTTGTGATAAAATTAACATCTTAAAACTAGCTAATTTGCAAACAGAGAAGCAACATAATTGCACTTTAACAGCTGAACAGTTTTACTTACTTCCTGAGACAGAAATGGGATGACTTGTGCACAAATCGTATTCAATCTCTTGGCGATTTCAGTCTATAAAGACAAAGCCATATAAATGGTTAGCATATTTCATAATCAGTTCAGAAGATAAAACTTCATACACAACAGTGGAGTCCTCTACTGCCTCACTCTTAAGGGCATAAAATTGCTTTCCCAGGCTATGTTAGCAATATTTATCTTGAGATAAACAGTAGATATTAATCCCACTTGCAAAGAAAGACATAATCGCACGTTTTATTGGTCACTTAAATAAGAGATAATGGGTAGTTTAATTGAGTCAGAAAATCTATGCAGTTTGAGGCTACATAATCACTTAACCTGGTGATTCCAAACCCTTCTGTACACTTATTCAATTATGGCATACCAGAGCACTTTTATGAAGCAAGTTCATTCAAACCAAAGTCAGAACCCTGGAGAGCAGAAGCACTGCCAAAGCAGACTGGCTCTCAAGTTGAGGTCCAGAGTGAGAGTGGAAGACCTCCTTCCACTTGTTTCAACTCCTGCACAACTGAAATTGAACTTTAATGTTAATAAGCCTTCACCAAGTTTCAAAATTTCAAACAAGCCTAGAAAACACCGCTGAAACAGACTCAAATCCAGACAGTCAAGCCAAGGGGTTCTAGATATCTGTAAAGTTTTACCACAACTCAGCATCAAATGCCAGGAGCCCACGGTTCCACTGAGTTTAAGAAAATGTGTCCTGAGTGTCTGTGGCACAGGCTATTCTAGAGCAAGGAGGAATAGTCCCTGCTCAGTTCCAAGGGCAAAGGAGTCCCTCTGGAAGAGGGACAAATTGGCAAAGGAGGGAATACAGTGTGCTCTGCTCCCAGACTAGGAAGGCTCCCCCTGCCCACCCCTCCTCCAACACCCTGCAGCTATGCAAAGGAACCCTGCTTCCCTCTAACTCTGAAGAACAGTTTTGTTTTGGGGGGTGGAGGGGGAAAGACATCTGAAGAGTCCCAGGTTGACCTTATGTATATATTTCGTCATTTCTGTGTCAATGTTTACTGATGCTACCTCTATTACTGAACTAGGCAATGAAAAGGACTATGGGGAGAAAAAAATTAGAAGAGCACAGCCCATGCCCTTGAGAAAGACAGAATGGAATAAGTGAGATAAAGTAGAAACCTCAGGAACTGTATAATCAAGTACATAAAAAAGAGCTGCCTTTTGTCCTCTGAGATGATTCCAGTTAACTGAGCAACAAGCCTTTCCTTTTATGGGATTGGATTTATGCCAATCCAACTCAATTCTCCCTGACCACCACTGAGACAGGGTTACAGACCATGCACTGGAAGAAATGTACTAGAAAGGGAAATCACTGGTATAGAGAACAATCCCATGACCTTGCTTGAACAAGTGGAGCTAACAGATACGTATATGCAAAAAGGGCACAGCTGTACCAGGTGCAATCACAAAACTGGGTCAGCCCCACCTAGCTCGTTTGATCACAGCCACCCACTCAAGTGAACACAAGGTCATGGCTCTCCTGGAAAGCATGGGCCAGCTACCCTTGCCTTTGCAACAAGGTTCTACCCTGTATGTTTGGGTAGACATAAAGAGGCAGAGATGCCCTTTGTGGGGTCTGAGGTCCTTGCTCCCCACTTTCCACCTGCCATACATTCCAACAGCATTCTGTTCTTACCCGGCCTCCAAAATTCTCTTCATGTTTTCCTATGTTAAAAATGACATCTGCTCACTCTGAGTACATATCCACAGATGTATACTACACAGAAATACACAAGAACTAAGTCTGCCACCCAGAGACAACCACAACTGTGGTTGTGCCACCCACAGACAACAACTCTGTGGTGATCCTGGGAAGCAACCCCCCAAGCTCTCATTATCTGTGTGTGCACAAGCCCAGAGTGGAGAGAGACACCTTGACATCAACGGATCCCCTGAGGTATACTGCTCTTCTGCAATTTGTTCCTTCCACTCAAACCTGTTATGGACACCCTTCCATTCCATAAAAACAGATATAAGTAAGAACATCATCAATATATCCCACTACACAAGCAGTCAGGTGTCTGAACACTCCCAACATCAGGGGATATTTATTTTTCACCTAATATTCCACAATTACACGCTCTACATCAACTAACCCTTTCCCTAGATCTCTAAAAGGAATCTCTAGAAGTGAAATTGCTAGGTCAAAGTGTCTGCATATTTTAAACTGTAATGCATGCTGATAAACTGCCCAGCAGAGAAGCTTACCAATTTATAGCATCCGTCTATGATGGTGCTTGCTCCCCCACCCAGTGTCAATACTGCGTTTCATTGACCTTTTTATAATCTTTATCCATCTAATAGATTAAAAAATGATCTCATTTTTATTTGCATTACTCCGATTCTTCCTGAAGTTAAACATCTTTTCATATATTGATTGGCCCACTGTATTTTTCCTTTGGTATTTATTCACCCTTGTCTTCTTGTAGTAGTTCCTTCTATAAGATAAATACTGACTTTTCCACGGTCTTTCCACCTTGTCACCTGTCTTTCAGCCTTGCTTAGTATGGGTTTTTTGCTATACATAACTACATTTTTACATGGTTGGACTAAAGAATAGCCTTCCTATGTTCCTGGCCTTTGGGTGAGGATTAGAACACTCCCAAATTAAAGAAGCCATTCTTAATTTTCCTCTAGTGCTGCTACAGCTGTACTTTCTACATTTAATTACTTGACCTACATGGAATTTATTTTAGTTTAAGAAGGAAAGATGATCTCCTCTTTAATTAATAATTATATATGTTATTACACAGAGTGGCTTCAAGGTAGAAGTGAACTTCACTGTCAGGGGACAGTTAAGACCTGGTCTGAATGAAACGAACTCATAAACCTTTAATATTAATCCTTTAATATTAAGAGGAAAATAAAAGAAGTACGGATTAAGAGCACAGACCACATAAATTGGGTTAGAGCAGCTAAGACTGCAACAGGAGGACGAGTGTTAAAGATCAAAGCTCAAACTGATGCAGAAACATCAAAAGCCATACCATTTGTCCTGGGAATTCTAAATAAACGGTTTGGAAAAGAAACAGAAACAAGAATAACAGAGAAGGATCTTGTCCCAGCTGTCTCCTTCCTCTGCCAGGTCTCTAATCCCTAATCTTAAAACCATCCTCTGACAAGTGAGCTTGACTTGAGCCAGGAAATCTAGCTTCCAACCTCACCTCTGGTTTACCTTGAAATTCTCTGAGCCAGCTGTAGAGTCCCTGCTCCTGGCAGCGTGAGGACGCATCTGATCTCCCTGACAGTGCTCTGGGAGGTCTAACACATCACCACCACTGCCGCCCTTCAAACAGTCTGGATGACAACTGACAGCGATCCTCCAGCATCATCTCTTGCTTCAACATAAGGATATTCTGACAAGAACTTAGCACAAATTAATGAGTAGTAGTGTTTTCTACCTGTGCTTCTATTCCTGACCACAGAGTTTACAAGCAGGTTAGACTGGATAGTTGACCCTGCTTAAGCAGGTGTTGAGAAAGTCCCATAACCTTTTCAGACTGCCTTCTTTCTACCTCTTCCAAAGACCAGACAACTCCAATGGAAGAAAAAACAAAACAAAACTGCAGGCTAACTGTGTTTTCCACCTAGAAATCATTTTCCTGACCCAAGATGAAGATGTATTTGGTACCTGCTAACAGACATACTGTTTATAAGTAAACTTACCCTGTGTCTGTATTTCTGACACCATGTAAGGCAACAACACTAAGTCAGCACTCAAGAGCCAGACCCAAACCAGATCTGCATGGAAACACTGCGCCCAAAAACTTACCCAGCTTGGTAAAGGCCCCGGCATCAGGCCTTGCCTCAGGGACGGCAAGCACCCACCAAGGCAGCAGGAGTTCGTCTGTTCAGAACCAGCTTTTTTTAAAGTGCATTATGAGTTATTTTATTTTTGGCTACACTGAGTCTTCATTGCTGTGCTCATGCTTTGGTAGCTGCAACTCATGGCTTAGCTGCCCTGCAGCACGTGGGATCTTCCCAGAGCAGGGATTGGACCTCTGTCTCCTGCACTGGCAAGCAGATTCCTAACCACTGGACCACCAGGGAAGTCCCCAGAACCAGCTTTTATTCTCATCAGTGCCAACTCCTTTCTCACTGATTTGCTTATGGTGATAAGAGTCAGCCCTCATAATCCAAGAACTTGGGTTTGCATCTCAGCAAAATAGTACTAGGCGTCCTGAGTTAAGTCACTTCAACGGCTGAGCGCCAGGTCTCTTATCACCAATCTACTTCAGTGATTTATCAGAATCACATAAGCTAATATGTAAACTACAGCTGCACTATTATAAAGTGCTGTGCTCTCATCCCAGTCTTTTAAGGACGACCTCAAATCCAAATAGAAGCTGCCTTTCCCCTGTAACACCAATAAACAAACTCTAGGCCCTTCAAGATCCTCCAGAGCAATTTAACTTTATTTAGTAAACTAAGATTAAATGTTGAAAATCACATCTGACATGAAGCTTCTGGACAGTTTCCTACAGCTTCCAGCATCAAGGCTGGCATCATGCATCTTAACCTAACAGGGAAGCAGGAGAAGACTCCTGATTCAGCTCCTCGCTGAACCCTCCCCATCAAAACTGACCACAGGATACCCTTTCCACATTTGGAACTTTCAAAGGAATGCCTTACAGAACCAAAACAGAATCCCCATACATCCTAAACTCAATGACCAACATGGAACTACATAAACCATTCCTAACCAGTGTTAGGAACAGGCTCTGTTTACAATAAGAAATCACATCTCAGTACAAGAGTCAGGTTGCTGTTGTTGCTTAGCCGCTTTGTCGTGTCTGACTCTTTGCAACCCCCATGGACTGCAGCCTGCCAGGCTCCTCTCTATCCATGGGATTTTCCAGGAATGTATACTGGAATGGATTGTCATTTCTTTCTCCAGCAGATCTCCCTGACCCAGGCATCAAACCTGCATCTCCTGCATTGCAGGTGAACTCTTTACCAATGAGCCATCTGGGAAGCCTGCAAGATTCAGATACATGTATATTTTAACAGAGTTAAAGAGGTCAAATATCTCAAAGGCCAGCAATGAACCGAACTTTTAAACTGAAGATATGATCTTCTGAGCATCTGAACTTACATTTTTGGACTTCACGATTCCTAAAAGCTCAGCTCTCCACCTTATCATATTCCTTCCACCTCATCTAATTACCAGACTGAAGAGCCAGCCCGCTTTCCAACGGCTGCCCACTGATCTCCACTACACACCGAGTAATATATAATGAGGGTTGTTGGAGGCTCAAAGCAGGGCGAGGGCTGCTTAAGAGTAAATTGCCCATGGGTCTCAAAGCAATCCAATGGCACCCTGCCCAAAGTCAGCTTAGGGAGGGGAAACTCCACCACCATTAAATTGCAAATTGATGGATCATAAAAAACGCCGCTTATGCTGAGGGCTGGCAAACTGATCTTTTGGTTTCCTCGAACCAAGCGGGAGGCCAAGAGAAAAACACAGTGGAGAGCTGGTCATAAGTATCTGGCAAAAGATAAACGGGCAAGAACATGAAAACAAAGCACACAAAAGGAAATAAATAATCTCTAAATCCCTTCTGACTAGAAGGTTCAGAGTCTGTGAAATGACAGCCTTCAATCCAGAAAAAATGTTCAGCCTCAGCGGCAACCAAATAAAATGCAAATGTAGTTCTAAGTAAGGTGGGTCATTCTGCACCAGTTATGTTAGCTTATTTTTTAAAAAATTAATGAAATCCAAAGCTGATGAGTCTTCTGGGAAACTGGAGCAATCATACGTTACTGATGACAGAGTAAATTGGTACAGTCATCTTGGAAAGCAACTGGGCAATGTGTTTCAAGAGCATGAAATTATTCAAACCTTTTGGTAAGGCTTCCCACAGCTAAGAATTTATCCTAAGGAAATAGTTCAAATGAAAAGCATTCCATGCATGAAGCTGCTCACTGCAGCATAAGTTTCAAAGCAAAAGAGAAAAAGTCAGGTAAAGATATAACAGTAGTTCGACACATCACAACCATCTGCAGAGTTTTTGAAAAACTTAACATTTGCCCTCCTGATAAATCAGTTGTCTAGTACTAGGAGAATGGTTAAATACACGACATCAACCCAAAGGCATGGCAGGTAACCATTTTAAAGTCATATTTATGATAATGATGCTTAAATAGCCAACATATTTACTAGATGAACCAGGAGGAGAACAAAGCTGTGGTGTTCATGTGCTTGTGTTTTGTTTTTTTTTAACAACATATGCATGTGGCGAAGCACTGTAATTTGATACCCCAAATAAAACCAGTGATTATCCTGCAATGGCAGCATTATCAATGCCTTGTTTCCCCCAAGAGTGACTTTGCAGATGTCGCCTGCCCTTGATTTACCGTTTGAATGTATTATTCAATGGGGAAGGGTGATCAGGCCCCCCACTCCTGTGATGGACCCTGGCCCTGAGTCATAAGGATGCTGACAAACCCTGACACCCTTTGGGTGCCCAGCCCTCTCACAAACATCCTATCACACATGGGGAAGCAAACACCTAAATGAAACGATTTGCCCAGGATCATAAAGATAAGAAGCCACGTTCACTGCCTAGTTCTTTCTCCAGGGAAGTGGAAGTGGGAAATTGGAACATACTCTAGACCAGAAACAAAGCTTAAACACTCAGCTTTGTATGCAAAGCAATAGAGCCCACACAGGGCCACAGCAGCACAAGGCCATGTCACTGCTGAGCCAACGACAGGACCACAACACGTGGCCACCGTATGTCAGTGACAGGGTCACTGGACTCCTGCTGCCTTGGGCAGAAGTACAGTGCAAGGCAAAGGAGGCATTTCACAAGGAGCCTCAGTCCTAAACTGCAAACCTTAAATAAACAACAGCAGCCAAACTACACACCTCTGTCTCACCTTTCAGAGGCAAAGAGAATTAGTGCCTCAGCACTAACTTCAGACAACCTGGCCCACCAATGAAGCAGAATCCACGAAAACAAAGCCACAAATACATCTCTCATTTCCTGAACATTGTCTCTGATGTACCTAAAGATAATTCAAGATGTTTGCCTGATAGTGCATACCCAAAATCATCTATGCAAAACTCTGCAAATAATCTTCCAGTACTCTGCCCACCCCTTTAGGAGGGGAAAAGGCTTCTTGGGCTAGAGACTGCCTTCAGAACAATAGCTACGCATCAGACTAACACCTTGCTTCACCAGCACACTCATAAAGAGGAATTTTATCAGAAATTCTAATGCATCAGAGTAGCTTTTCTGTTTAAAATATAATGACGGAGATAAATGACTAGCCACGATTTGGGGGAAATCCAAATGAAAAGGACTTGCAATCTCTTTAAGTTGAGGATATACTGATCATGAGGTTATCATGTTTAATAAGAGTGCCCCAGGTTCACTTGAAGGGTTTGATAAAACAGACAGCTGGACCCACTCAAAGAATTTCTGAGCCAGGAGGTCTGGGGCCCCAGCATCTGCCTTTCTAACAAGGTCCCAGGTGCTCTGCAGATTTCTGGACCAGGGACCACACTTTGAGAACCTTGGAAATTGAATAATCATGACAGAGGCAGCGTCTACTGCTTAACACACCTGAGCTCCAATTACATACAGGCTCTAAATGTCAGTTAGTGTAGGTACCCTTGGAGACTGGACCGGAAAGGTTAAAATAACTCGCCCAGGGTCAGAATTAAGCAGGACGGGAGATCAGATCTGTCTCTCTCCAAAGCCTTGCCACAGAGAGAGACAATCGCCTTTCTCCATGCCTTTTTAGAAAATCAGACCAAGGCAAGAACACAAACCGAGGCTGGAGCAAGCCATTTGCCTACTGTGGGAAAGCTCAAACTATATTCATTTAAATGAGTCCACCCATGGCAATGTAATCTCGTCCCTTCTTCAACCCGATAATTAAAGCAAAACAAAGAGGGCCAGATGACAGAACCCCTTCAGTGGCTCAATTAATCAAAATACAAAGTCGCCAATTACAGGAAGATCATAACTTTCATATTCTGCCTCCTCCTCATCTGGCAGCTTCTACAAGCACATTCTAGACCCCAGCCCTTTCCAACAGGGCGCCGACTCTCTCCTTCCACTGCTCACCTTTCACACTCACAGTTTCTCTCAGAGCAAGGAGGAGTTAAAATAAAGGGAAAGAAAAA
The DNA here is from genome assembly GCF_055505025.1 of Bos grunniens. NCBI lineage: Eukaryota > Metazoa > Chordata > Mammalia > Artiodactyla > Bovidae > Bos > Bos grunniens. The sequence continues at coordinate 56,183,014 of NC_141172.1, forward strand.
CCTGCTGAAGGCTGCCTGGGCGGAGATAGCAACACTAATTGCTCCCATTCTCTGGCTCCTTGTGAGGCAGATCGCAGGGGCCTGCATCTTCGGAGAAAGCTCTCGGATCTTCGCAGCAGCTCTCAGCAGAGCAACTCAAGTGCCCTTAATTGTTTATGTCCTTAATGCAGAGCCTCTTGAATGCATTCATTTTTAATAGCAGGCTTGAGTGTGGGGCCCATCAAAGAAGGACAAAGCAACTCTATTCATTGGTCCTCCTTCCTGCAATGACAGTTTTCTGATTTATTTGCAAATGACAAGCTTGGCAGGCCCCACTTGAAGGCTGCCCTCTTTTTTTTTTTTTTAAAGAATTCAGTTGCATTTTCCAAGATGAAGTTGAGTCTGCAAAGCTGTGTATTTGTGTAAATTCTTCCCCCTTCAGTTCCTTCTAATTAATGACTTAAATGTTTTGACCCAACTGTTGCCAAGCAGAGCATTTGGGCTCTAATTTGTCATTTTGGTAAAGATGCATCCTTGACAAAAGCATTGCAGCTGTTTCAGTGCCTAAACAGCACATTTCCATTATTCAGAAACCCTTGTTGCGGAGTTCAGAAAGTGCTGCTCACAAGAAATCGTTCTGACTCGTTCCATGATGCAAAAAGACAGCATTTGGTGGTGTCAGAGGAAAATGCGCTCTGTTGTGCCACAAGAAGGGTTTCAAGACAAACTCCATGGGGTGAACCACAGAACAATACTATGAATTAATCACTTATTGTTCTGGGAATGGAAAGAGAGCAAGCCTACACCTTTCACCCTCTTCACAGGGCTTAGTCGTTTAGGGAGCTCATGAGAAATTAGATAGTATCATACAACAGCAGGAAGATCAGTGGGAGGAAGAACGGGCTACATCATCATGGCACGAAGGCTAAAATTACAATTACGAAAATAAAATATACCTACGTAAAGACAAAGACTGCACAAGAATATGCAAAAACCAAGTAGCCTCTGAAAACCGGGTTTATGAGAATGGTCTTGATTCAAAACTTGGAAAGTTACTTTCTTTGTAATAACACTTAAACCCTTTCTTTTTCATCAGAGCAACCTTTTAGGTCTGTTTCCCTGTGGCTCAGTGGTGAAGAATCCAGCTGCCCATTTAGGAGACGAGGGTTCTATCCCTAGGTTGGGAAGATCCCTTGGTGAAGGAAAGGGTCCCAGTATTCTTGCCTGGGAAATCCTATGGACAGCAGAGCCTGGCAGGCTACAGGTCATGGGGTCACAAAGAGTTGGACATGACTTAGTGACTAAACAACAACAAACCCATTTCTGGATGGTACTGGCTTCCAACAGTCTGCATCACTGTGCCCCTGCCCCCCATCACGATAAAGCAAACATCCAGTGCACACAACTATAAAGCACAATTTATCATCAGCTTTAGTATTTCTCATCATACCCTCTCCCCACATCTTATCTGGAGATCACTGGATAGGTATGAATGTTGCCCTAAAAGGTTGGAATCTTCAGCCAGTCTAGATGGTGGGAAAGGAATCTCCTGCCTGAATGGACCATGAACAGTGGTTCACTAATTTTATAAGCATGCTGCAGCTGAATGACCCATACACATGAAGGATGGCTGCCACTCTTGTTCCAGAGCAACTTCCTGGGAAAAGCAGCTACTTCATCAAGAGGTCTACGCCATCAAAGCCATGTGACATGCAGGAGAATGGCCCAAGTTAGAAAGACGTGTGTGTGTATGCACTGGTAAGGCCATCCTTGAGTCCCAAACTCAAGTCTAAGGTGGAAAGCCCCATCTCTGGGCCTGACTCCTCACAGGTTGAACTGCTGGAGAGGTGGTCCTTTGGGAAGGAAGACAAGGTTCCTGGCATTCCCAGTTGAAACCTGGGGCTCTCTTTTCCATCAACATCATGTACCAACAAACTCCAGAATGCAAGTTACCCCCTAGAGTGGCCAGAGGATGAATCTGAAGGGAAGGGGCTCTATTGCAGACTGGGGTTGGGGTTCTGCCTCAGGACAGTCCTCTGCTGAACCTAGCAGTGCCAGAAAAGCATCAAAGTTTGAGGGGGAAAAAAAAAAAATGTGCACAGTGACATCAAAAGTCAAGGAAAAAATTACTTTCTCAAAAGCACCTTAGATCATAATTAAAATGAAATCTGGGGACTTTCCTGGTGGTCCAGTAGTTAAGAATCCACCTGCCAATGCAAGGGACACAGGTGTGAGCCCTGATCTGGAAAGATTCCACATGCTGTGGAACAACGAAGTCCATGCACCACAACGAATGAGCCAGTGCTGTAGAGCCTGTGAGCCACAAGAGAAGCCTGTGCACTGCATCTAGAGAGTAGCCCCCACTCACCACAACTAAAGGAAGCCCACTCAAAGAGACAAAGACCTAATGCAGCCAAAAATACAGTATTAATTTACAAAAAATGAAATCTGATAGGCTGGTGAAAATTGTGTTCAAAGCATCACCTTTTGGAAAAACTTTTAAGTATTTATAAGATGGTAAGCACAAAGATCCTAGATGTCAGACTTCATTAGTACACTCAAGAGCCACAGGATATTAACTTGGCTATGCAGGTGGATGCAAAGAGAAACAGCATTTTAAACACAAATTAAGGGACTTCCATGGTGGCCCAGTGGTTCAGACTCCCAATGTAGGAGGCCTGGGTCAATCCCTGGTTGAGGAACTAGATCCCACATGCCACAACTAAGACCCAGCACACATAAATAAATACAAGTTAATTCTTAAACAAAGCACCTGTTCATCACATTGCATCACAATACGATCCACAGAGAAATCTAAGCAGTAAGAAAAATAATCATCACTTCTCCAACATAACAATCAAGCTACTTTCAGGGGGTAAAAAGTGTGCTGTCTGAAGATAATTTAGTCAGGGCTACATGGATTGACCACAAATATATATATAATTAAAAGTATTTAAAGAAAAGCCCCCTTATGCCGTCATATCACCTTGTAATTTTAAAATGACACATCAATGTCATGTGTTGTCTAACATTTACCAGGGAAGAATTAAACAAGAAGGGATGAAAGAATACTGAAAGAATACTGGATAATCCAAGCGAGAACAATTTATAAACCAGGGGTCATCAGAAGTTACCACTCCTATCATTCACCAGTTATTTTACAAGTGGACAAATCAATTTTTGTGCTCGTGTGTTTTTAGAAAGCATCCTAGATATTCTTCCATTAATTATGTGGGTTCAAGACATGTCAATTCTTGTTTCCCAGAGCACAAGAAACCAAATTTAACCCACGTATTGTGTTACACGGGTCTGCACTCGCATGGTTCCCACAGGGCTGGGCTGGCTCAATAATGTCGAGCTTCTTCTGGAAGAACAGAATAGACTTCCTGCCATTTGGACTGTGAAACACAGTAATCCACCAGGGAATAAAGGTCAATGTTGCACTTTTGGTCATTACTGAATCATTTGAGATGATCTGTGGTGAGGATGAGAGGAAAATCGAAGGCTGTGAGAACGCTGCAAATGGCTTGACCTCAGACCAATTTCCATCTCCATCTGTCTAATAGACATGTGGATAAAAAGCCTCCCTCCTTCTGGGCCACTCTGCTGTTTTCAAATCCACCGCACAAGCCAGGAACCAGTTAAACAATACGTTAATAAGGGGAAATAACCTTCTAAGCCCCAGACTGACACTTACTCAGGTTTTAGGGCATCAGCTCAAGTTTGGAAAGCAATTTTCCAGTCTGCGAGCAGTACTGCAAAGGAGAAATTCTAACGAATATGGAGAATCGTCTGCAGTGCAAGGGCATGTGCCAAAAATCTCCTTATTTGTACATGCAAATATATGCATGCTCACACACCTCCGCCCCGCCACCAAAAGACATCCACACGATTTCTATTACGTCTGCTAACACAAAGGAGAACAGCAGTTCCAAAAGCTGTGTGCTGCTGAGGAATCTTTTTTCTTCCAAGTGTCCAATTAATGCTGCTTAATCATTATTAAAGCATTTCAATCATTAAATACAAAATATTCCTGGGAACCCAGAGCCTAATTATCACTTAAGCCACGGAATAAATGTTAATACCCTGACTTTACGCTAATACTCCTCTTCCCTGGTTTGGTCAAGCTCCTTTGTGAAGGTAATGATGGTCCATATGTAAGTTTAGGCCCCCACAGTATATCAATGTCAAACAACATCGTGTCAAGCTAAGATTCAATTCAGGTAAGTGCCACTGCCAAATTTTCTTGTTCCCAGACGGGCTTTAAGATTATTTTATTGCTTAAAATTTAATTTGTTCCAACTCGTGTCTCCATGACAACGTTGGCTAACCCTGCAAATCATTTGGGTAATTGGATATCTTATCTTTCTATTGCTCTCAAATCGAATGATTCTGCTAGAATTGTAACAGCCAATCAAATTTACAGTCCTCCTGAGTAATAGACTTGGAAAAGTAGCCACATTCATCTCCTCTTTACGGCCATATTAACCAGTATGCGACAAACAGTAGAATCTGGTCTTCAAACTACACTCCAAACTCTAAGGATGTCAACACCAATATCCTCACTGTGCAAAGTCTACCCAAAAGCCCCTTCCCTTTTATACTATTTTAATTTGCAAAGCAACAGTTGGTACCCATTCCATGTTAATCTTGAGCAATTTCAGCATTTTGAGGGAAACCAATGAGTTTATCAGAAAAAGTAATAATAAAATAAAAATCTCAGCTTTTGGTGGGTACTTGACCTTGTGATAAAATCATGAGCAAAACAATGGCTGCACAAGATGAGAGGAGTGTACCACCACTGCTCTGTCTGGGGCTCTTTCTGGGTAAGCCACATCTGACACTGTACATTATAAAAAGTAAGAATGAATACAGATTTAGCAACCAGTTCAAAAATCTCTGTATCCCTAGAGAAATCCAGTTGAAATGTGACACCCCATTAATTTAATTCATGAATTCAGAACAGTCACAGCATTCAGAATAATCAATTATGAAATAGAGATTTTTTTGTAAGATTCAAAAGTCAGCCGCTCTTGAGTTAGTGGTATAATTTTGGCCTTTGGTGAGCTAAAAAGGACAGGAGTTGGACACATTTCAATGGTCCAATTCCAATCTTCTCGGGAGCTCTACAAGGACACTGGCTCCGAGGGAGCACAGGGCCCAGGCACTGTAAGAGGGCCAGCCAGCTTAGAAAACGAAAAGGCTCCACAACCCCGGCCAACTGGCAGGCCAAGGGGTTGTCAAGAACTTCATGCTTCGCCTACAGACACTCGGAGGACTTTAGGACCTGAGCTAAACACAGAGCCACAACGTGGGGCGTCTCAGCACACTGAAGTCAGTAGGCAGCAGGGGTTTTAAGCAAACGTGAGAGCAGGCACTGGCACAATTTGTCCAGGTGTGACCTCTTTTAACCCAAATACTTACAAAAAGTTGCTACTGCATCATGCCTGGCAGTAAGAGTCAACAGTCTAACTTCCAGTCCATCTAATCCCAATGGCCCTGCTTTTCTCTCTCTCCTGTGGGTTTTGTGGGTGTGTGTGTGTTTTCCTGCTTCCTCATATACTAGCACTTAAGTAGCAATTGTGAACTGACAGTCTACAAAAATCTCAAGCCCATGGAGTACATGGAAAATACTGCAACACATCTACTCAAACTTTTGCATGCACTCCAGAATTTTCATAGCCAAAGAAAACTATACATATCAATTTACATTCCCACCAACAGTGTAAGAGGGTTCCCTTTTCTCCACTTTCTCTCCAGCAATTTTGTAGATTTTTTAATGATGGCCATTCTGACTGGTGTGAGATGACACCTCACTGCACTTTTTTGATTTGCATTTCTCTAACAATGAGTGATGAGGGGCATATTTTCAGGTGTCTGTTGGCCCTCTGTATGTCTTCTTTGGAGAAATGTCTGTTCAGGTCTTTTGCCCACTTTTTGACTGGGTTGTTTGTTTTTCTGGTATTGCACTGCATGAGTTGCTTGTATATTTTGGAGATCAATCCTTCGTCAGTTGTTTCATTGGCAATTAGTCCTAAATGAGGTGAATGAACCTAGAGCCTATTACATAGGGTGAAGTAAGTCAGAAAGAGAAACACAAATATTGCATATTAACGCATGCATATGAAATCTAGAAAGATGGTACTGATGATTCTATTTGCAGGGCAGCAATGGAGACAGAGACACGGAGAACAGGCTGTGGACACAGTGGGGAAAGGAAAGGGTGGCACAAATTGAGAGAACAGCATGGAAACATATATTACCATATGTAAAACAGACAGCAAGTGGGCATTTGCTGTGTGACACTGGGAGCTCAACCCAGTGCTTTGTGACAACCTAGAGGGGTGGGACTGGAGAAAGAAATGGCAACCCACTCCAGTGTTCTCGCCTGGAGAATCCCAGGGACGGGGGAGCCTGGTGGGCTGCCATCTATGGAACTGCACAGAGTTGGGCATGACTGAAGCGACTTAGCAGCAGCAGCAGAGGGGTGGGATGGGGAGGTAGATGGCGAAGGCAGGGGTGGTTCAGGAGGGAGGGAACATATGTATAACTGTGGCTAATTCATGTAGATGTATGGCAGAAATCAACACAATATTGTAAAGCAATTATCCTTCAATAAAAAAAAAAACCAAAAAACTGTATGTATGTATACGTCATCAAGACACACGTTTTTTTTCTCCCTTTCTCCAACAAAGCAACAACTGTCTTTAATTCATCCACACACCTTTTTTTTTTCAGGATAATAAAATTATCTTCCAATTCAAAATTTGATTTTCTACGTTACATCAAAAAGAAAAAAAATATAGGAAACACACCTCCCATCCTTTATTCTGCCAGAACTCACTTCAATAAAAATGAACCAAATCTGTTCTCTGTTGTTCACCCATCCCCATAAATGAAAAAACTCAACACAAAACTATTCTCACTGGTAGCTGTATTAACTACTTAGCACTGTTGCCTTCCAAGGGCACCTTTTGCTGTTTGACTTAAATAAGGCACCTTAATTCCTTTAGAGCACATATGTGTGCGTGTGTACGTATGTGCGTGCTCAGTTGTGTCCGACTCTTTTCAACCCTACAGACTGTAACCTGCCAGGCTCCTCTGTCCATGGGATTTTCCTGGCAAGAATACTGGAGTGTGTTGACATTTCCTCCTCCAGGGGATCTTCCCAACCCAAGGATCAAACACTCATCTCCTACATCTCCTGGACTCCAGGTGGATTCGTTTACCACTGAGCCACCATAGAGGCTGCCAACAGGAGATTAAAAAAAGAGAGGGAAAAAAATGCCCTTTTGAACCTACAGATAAATGCTCCTGATCTTAAAAGTAAACAAACAATAAAAACTTTGAGGGGAAATACTGGAAAGCAAACAGTTCAGATGCAGGAAGGAAGGAAACTGGACTTGGAAAAACAATAGGGAGCATGGCCTAGAATTCCAAATACAGTGTATAGTTTAAAAGGAATCAATAATAGAGTCAATAACAGATTCTGAGAACAGCTGTCCTGAGACTGCCCAAGTACAGGCTCCTGCACACAGAAACTCGCTCAATCCTGATAACTACCCTATACAGTAGATGCTACTGTCATCCCCTAACCTTCTTGCCTGTTTTTTTCCTTTGCAAGGGGGAATAATTAATACCCAAGGGAGGCTGGAAGGATTTACAGAGAGTTCCTAGGTGGCTTAGTGGTAAAGAATTTGCCTGCAATGCAGGAGACAAGGGTTTGTTCCTTGGGTCAGGAAGATCCCTGGGAGAAGGAAATGGCTACCTACTCCAGTACTCTTGCTTGGGAAATCTCATAAACGGAAGAGTCTGGTGGGATACAATCCATGGAGTTGCAAAAGGAGTCGGCTATGACTTAGTGACTCAATAACAACATACTGTACAATTTCTAGGGCACATGTGGCTCAATACATGGAGCTAAGAATATTTACTCTCGTGTCTCAAATAAGCTTACTCCTGGTGGCCCAGTAGTAAAGAATCTGCCTGCCAATGCAAGATACACAGGTTCGAACCCTGAGTCGGGAAGATCCCTGGGAGAAGGAAATGGCAACCCACTCTAGTATTTTGCCTGGGAAATCCCATAGACAGAGGAGCCAGGAGGGATACAGTCCATGGGGTTTCAAAGAGTCTGACACGACTTAGCGACTAAACAATAACAACAATAATAGACCTAAGAAGCTGACTTTTGAAAGCCAAAGTGCTGAAACAGACAAATGTCTGAGAACTGAGTGGGCACCTGTAGCTGCAGGTTGCATGGGGACCAGATGCCCTTCCTCCATCCCAGGGGCCCAACCATTTTTCTTTCCATACCAGACCAAGATGCAGATCAATGTTTAAGACCCCCTTTCCTAAACCAAAAGCAACCTTTTTATTTACACTCACTAAGCCATAGAAGCCTTTCAAATGGCACAAATAAAGGCGGCTGCATTTTGTTCTCTAAATCAATTTTCTCCCCAGCCATCAACTAGATGTTCCTGCACAGAGAAAGAACAGCCCTTCCCTTCTAATTCAAAAATCCATACTGCCATTGCCCTTGCAAACTGCTAAACAAGCAGTATCGGCAAGTCACTTGTGTTCTGTAATATATTTACTGCAAATCCCAGTGGCTCACCTCCTAATGCAGTTTTTTATCGTGTCTGTGAGTGTCAATACACTGGCCAGTCACCTTACTTGTAAGAGGCTCTGCCCAGCTATTTGCTCAAGGCATCAAGAGGGCACAGAGGACAAAGGCTGTGCTCCTAGAGGCTCCAGCGATGGAGAGCCTCCTCCTCAGGCCAGGATCTTCAAAGAGGTTTTGGTCTCTGGCAATCCACATCCTAGTAACACCCACAGCATCTGAGAGGCCACCTTAAATTCTCCATCAGGAGAGCTTCCATTCACACAAAGTTCAAAATCAGAGTCCTGATCAGAGTCCTTCCCAGTTTCCTACCTATCAACACTAAAGCTGTTCCCCTGGTGAATTTGCTGATCACATCGGAAAGGTGCATTATCAAGCACCAAAAGGGGAAGGGGCTTTTTTAAGTACCAACCTCTGCTCTCAGATGAGAGCATAAGAGCAAGCACCCCAACACCAAATAATGGTGGATCATCTAATACAATCACGCCAAAAACACAAAGGGCAAGTTAGAAGGAAAATGTTACAAAATGCGATAAACACCTATTCAGATGGTGTATACTTGGAGAAATTCCCCTTCCATGTGCACCAGACTCAAAGGTTGCTAAAGAAAGGCTTGAATTACCTATTTATCTTTCAGGGTGAGCAGAAGGCAAGCGCTCTATGCAAAATATGGGACAGAGATACTACAAAAATGCTACTTTACAGACTCCTGGGATCAAATAGGTGGGTATAATACAGGGTGTTCACTTTACATTTCCTTCTCCTCTTCTGTATATTTGAAACTCTTCATAGCAAAATGTTTGGTGTGGGGGAATGAACTCTGTAAAGACAAGTAAATCATGCCCATGCTCAGTTGGGTCTGACTCTCTGCAACCCCATGGACTGTAGCCCACCAGGCTCCTCTGTTCATGCAATTTTTCAGGCAAGAATACTGCAGTGGGTTGTCATTCCTTCTCCAGGGGATCTTCCCAACTTAGGGACTAAACCCGCGTCTCCTGCATTGGCAAGTGGGTTCTTTACCACTGAGCCACCTGGGAAGCCTCTATAAGTAAATAATCAATCGTATAATTATTAAGAAACCTGGTGATTAAGTCAAGTCTAATGCCCTGGAAGAAGCTTGTAATGCAACTTATCCACAGCTCTGTTAGCGGCTGTGGTCATCCTTAGGAGATAAATGGTGGTTCCCAGGGCAGTAAAGCATGCACACACTCAATTCACATGGAAACCCAGACCTCAGAAACATACTACTTTTGTTTTCTCTCTTTTTACCTTTTTACTACAAACTGAAATATATTACTGTAATTAAACTTCTCTAAGTAGCCTCTATAGATATTTGACTATAAATCATTTTTCAAAAGAAAAACATCTGAGCAAAAGTGGTTGGATGAGATTAGAACTGTAATCCTACAAAACATCTGGTGAAACCAAACAGATTTCACTCTTAATTTTATCATAAGGACTCATACTGGTACTCTAGAGTCAAGTTTTTAATCTAGATTCCATGGACTTGCTGATGGATCTTAAGATGTCCACAAAGAGCCAAAATTGTTTGGCAAAGCTGCATGTGTATCAAAATGCATATGGTTTTTTGCCAAGCAGGTTTTACCTGATTTTCATATGGGTTCAGGATCCAAAATTGTTACTCTACAGGCTCTGAGGGGCACAATAAATGCTTCTTAAATGCCTACTCAGGGATTTTCCTGGTGGTCCAGTGGCTAAGATGCCACAATCCTAATGCAGGGGGCCTGGGTTCAATTCTTGGTTGAGGAACCAAATCCCACATGCCACAACTAAAGATCCCACACACTGCATTAAAAAAAAGAAAAAAGGTCCTGCATGCCACAACTAAGACTTGGCACAGCCAAATAGATACATAAATACTCCTTATTTTCTTTTTTAATTTTTAAATGCCTACTCAAACTCACTGGGAAAGATGCAAATCTCAAACTCAAGCCTCAAGCAGACTGCAGCATAGTTGAAGTATCAGAAAAAAGGCACATGCAAACACCACTACAAAAATCAGAGCAAAAATAAGTGATGTGACAGCCTCCTGTTGGGAGTAGCCATGGAAGGCCTTGAAGTAGAAAGGTAGTGTTGGTATTTGAACTGGATCTTGAAGGATACTGAAAAAGGCCATGTGAACTTTGACAAAAGAGCCTGGACATTTAAGAAAACAGAAAAACACAAGGCATGTTTTAGGTATGAAGAAAGGACCCATTTGGCTGGATTAAATGACCTGGAGGGAAGAGGATGGAGGTGACCAGGTAAGACTGGCAGGGACAGTGACCAGAGCCAGACACAGAGGCTGTGAGTGATGGGCAGAGAAGCAACCACCCGAGTGGGAAGTCAAATTTAGAAAAATTGGGCATACCGAAGAGACGAAAAGACCCAAGCCCCCCATTCACTCCCTTAAAGATGCTCCCTTCCAGGATGAGTGTTCCAAGACTGTTTACAATGTGGGTTAATGTTGACCGTGGGCCCAAGGGCCACACCGGACAAGCCAACAGGGAGCACAGAGACTGTGAGAAGTTTGCTGTTAACCCCTCCAATTAAAATTCCCATTTATTATACATGTATACAACAATCAGTATAGTAACATATTTACAGAACTTACCAATTCATAAGTAAACAAGTCTGGGGATACATTTTTTAACTTTTTACTGACAGGCTGTACAAAGCTAGTTAGATCACTGAAGACAGTACAGTCAAACCCAGCCTAGACAATTTCCTGGAAGTCCAATGGTTAAGATTCCATGCTTTCATTGCTGAAGGTGCAGGTTCAATCCCTGGCTGGGGAACTAAGATTCCTCAAGTCATGTAGCAGAGGGGAAAAAAGAAAAAAAAAAAAACCCAACCTAGTACCACCTGTATTTATTTCAGCGGTTTAACAAGTAGCATGATTTGGACATACAAGTTCAAATGTACCTATGTTCTCAAAGACAACTGATTCCACTATCAAATGAATAACGCCTGTCTAATGAGAATCTACTGAAAATAGGTACACCACCCCTTTCAGCATGCACAGCAATGCACACCCACCACACTTAATAGCAATTTTTCCTCTATTTGGCAAGTGGAAAAGCTGATTCAATGAACAGAATTCTTCTGGTTTGATTTTCCTTATACTCAAAATAGCCTTCATCCTTCCCTTTTCCGGCAAACATATTTTGTGGTCAAAGAATGACCAAGTAGCAAATAATGCAACTAGAAAAACTAGAAAAATGTGTTTGTTATATCTAGTATGAAAACATGGTGGGGCGGGGATGAAGGTAAACAATATTCTCATGGTTATGACTGTTATGCTGCTTTAAAGTAGGCAAATAGAATTAAAAATTTACTAGGTACCAAAAGTTGAAATGTAAAATAATGAAATACAGACTTGTTTGAAATCACAGGTTAGTTGGTAAAACTTTGTGTCAAAATTTCTTGTAGTTTCACAAAAAGCATTATGGTGACTGGGTGATCTATAAATTGAACAGTTCTGTAATCACTGTGCTCTTGCAAACAATTTTAGAAACCATTTTTTTTTCTTTAGCCAAGTGAATAGTAATACAGGAATCTGTTAATTTATGTTAAAATTTCAGTGTAAACTTTTTTCATTTTTCCAATCAAACCATGCCTCAGAAAAAAGTTAGAAAATCTCTCCCACACTTGAGGGACTCATGCCTACACACACACACACTCTCTCTCACTCTCTCTCTCTACTTCAAGCACCAAGCCATATTCATGGAACAATCCTATGGCACATTTCTTACTACAGAATTCACCAGTTCCATTATCGAACACTATTTTTGAAGCTATAAATGCCTAATCTTGTCAAATCAGCCAACCTCCCAGAACAGCTGTCTAAAATTTAATTAAAGACCATTAAACCAAATAGTCCACATCAAACGTACTGGTCCTAAGAATTTCAATTTTAAAAAATCTGAAGCAACAGCTAAGTACCAGGGAAGGGAAGGGTAGGGGGCAGGGGGCATAGGAGATGACTGAGTCAGTCAAGGCTTAATGAGAGCCCAGTCAGTTTCTTAGTTTCCTCAAATTTAATCCAAGCCTGGAGACCACAAAAGTTAAATAATAGACGAGTCAAAGACTCAGATCTAGGGAAACTCAAAATGGTTCCAGGAGCCAGTAACTGAATATATCTTTAGTGAAACTATCACACAAGATACTTATTTAAATATTTGCTAAAGGAACAGATTTTCTTTCTGTGTTTCTTAATAAACACTGTTTGAAGGGACCTCTGAAGCCTCCAGACAGATTCTCCTCAGCTGACATATACACGGAGCTGGGTTCGAAGTCCGGTGGAGGATGCTCCTTGCTCTGGAGGAGTGAGTCCCCTCTGCAGGGCAGAGGTCTACGTCAGAGTCTGTCTAGTCTCATCACCCTCTTCTCAGAGCCGGAAACCAGGGTCCAGGCAACTTGTTAATGACCCACCCCATCGCTAACAGGGTCCCTAATAAGTGACTTCAGTCAGCTCTATCTTACACCAAGATAGATCCCACACATCACTGGGACATTCCACCTCGCCCTGTCCTCTGGAGATGCAGAGCAAAGAGGAGGGGAGGGCGGCTCTCTGACCCCACATGTGCCTCCCTGGCCTCACCTCACCCTATTCCCAACCCTGTTAGATTCTGCCCCTACATAAAATGCTGGCATTTTGTTCCTCACGGGTTTTTTGGCTTTGATCTCGAACTTTAAAAATATTTAAAAAGCTTGATGGTTGGATGGCATCATCGACTCAAGGGGCATGAGTTTGAGCAAACTCCGGGAGACAGTAAAGGACAGGGAAGCCTGGCGTGCAGCAGTCCATAGAGCTGCAAAGAGTGGGACACAACCGAGCGACTGAACAACAATGAGGCTTTCTGATACCTCCCTTAAACTCTGTGCCCAAGGCAAATGCCTTACTCACCTACCCTAGTCATGGCCCTGGAAAGAAACCCACAACGAGCCCAGCTATGGAAGGGGTCAGGAGGGTGCTGTGTAAGGAGCGAAGGATAAAAACAAACAAACAAAAAAAACACAAAGGCTAATCTTGTACCTCGGAATCTAGGTTCTACACACAGGGAGCTTTATCTCTTAACTCCTACTTGTAAAGGACAGGCCTGGCTAATGAAATGAAGTGAGGGACCACTCCAACCTTGATGACAGCTGTCTTCTTTGTATTACAAGATGGAGGTTTAACTCCAAGTGCCTATACTCCAGCTGATCAGTTCCATTCGGAGATGCTGACTTAGAAAAAAAAGAAAAAGATCTCAAAATGAGAAGCTGTAGACTGAAAACCCACATGGTTTAAAAGCAGGAAGAAAGGTAAAGCGTACAGACAAAATAATAAGGGTCACATCTAAGGAATTAACCCACGAGTGAACCCCTAAAAGTTCCACCACAACACTTTTAAAACACTACTGAAGAACATTTCTTTCTAGAGAGGAACTTTAAAGCACTTACCAAAACTGTGAAAGCAGTTTTAACTCCAAAATTTATATGGTCTGAGACACTGTGCTTGCTGAATTATCACACAGAGTTTTGAAATGTTCAGCTCTCATCTTTTTTTTTTCCTTCCTTCTCCTCTCCTTCCCCACCCCACAATCAGGACTGCAGAAAACCTTCCTACTAGTCCTTTCATTTATTTTTAAATTCTTCCACCACCCTGGAGAGCCCTAAGCACTGCCTGCTCTTCAAAAGAATACAGGCACAGAGAGGCAAAGTAATCAATCAAACTCACTGCATTGCTGGGTTTCAACTAGGAATCCTGATAACGCGTTTCATGGTTTTTTTTTTTTTGGTTCTTAGGCCTATTTTAACCTGTGGACAGTGTTGCTCAGTTAGTTACAACTTTCTACTTGCCCACAGCTGTGGCCTCCACCCACCAGTCAGTACTGCTGATATTCCTAATTTCTACAATATGTGCCTTGCCCCAAGCTGTCTTGCAAATTGTGAAATTGGTCAAAACAGATAAAGATCAAACATAGGCACGCAGCAAAGTAGATTTAGGTCGCTAAACACAGGCTCAAGTGTGATTCCACTACTGGCCTCATCCTCCAAAGGCAGCAGGGTTGGAGGAGACACGGAAGCAGCACTGAATGGGGAACCAGGTGACCCAAACTCAAGTTTCAGTAGATTCTTGGCCCTGACAAGTTGCAGACTCTGAGCATTTGGCCCCACATTACAAGGCAGAGCACAACACCTACCCAATCTAACACCTAGCCAATTTTCTTCAGAGGACAAGGCCAATTTGCTTTTGAAAACTAAGTGCTGTACAAATTCATGCCACTAATGACAACTTATGGCATGGCTTTATCAGTGTGCTGAACAGCTACACAAGTGGGATAAATAAGCCCTAAGTAAGGATTTACAGTGCATGTTGTTCCCCAAAATATAAATGAAACAATACCATGCCACATGACAGGAAAAAAAAAAACAACTTTATCAAGCTGCCAAATACACTAGGCACAGTCCTAACCTCAAAAACAGCTAGACTCACGTTAACCTATTTTTTCATGTACCTGAACACTGGTGGTATCAGAATTGCTCCAGCTTTCATGAACAGTCCCCACCTTCCTGTATAGAGATATCTAGAGTTTACATGACCTACCTGAAAACAGACAGACAGGTGGGAAGCTATAAAAAGCACAAAGGAAAAAAATTTTGTCTTCATGCTACAATTAGAGATTTAAATATCCATGACCACCCTGATTTCACTGACTTTTTGGTAACTGGCCACAGATGGCAGCAGAGAAAGTAAGGGGAAGGCTTATCAGGAAGTGTTGACACACGGACTGCGGGCACCAAACCAGCTAAGGAAACCACAATTATGCCATTCTTGATCTGGATGTACTTCCACTTTCAAACTTCCAGACGCAAAAGGTGGTGGTGAGATTTGACACTGAAATCTCTCAAACTCACCCCTCAACAAAGCTGCTGAAAGGTGGGGAGGAGAGCGGTCGTCACGCTGGAGACAAATCTTAACAACATTAAAGGACTCTCCATGGAAAGTTTCCCCATCACTGCATTTTTTTTTTTCCAGTAACAAAGATGTTGTCAGAAATGACAATTTTTTGTGTCCCCTGATGATGCCTTGCTAGCATTTGGTTATAAGCCATAAAGCAGGACTAATTTCAGCCTGTCAGGAGTCTTGCTAATGCCCAGTTTCCCCCTAGAGAGAATTCCTGTCAAATCTAATGAGAGCTCCAAAGGCCCTCTCTACAATATAATGAGCACTTAGGCCATGCTGGTGATCAGGCGGCAAAAAGCATCAATTTGAGCCTGGCTACACCCTGGGGGCCAGACGTCACCAGTTTTAATAAGAATTATGATTACTAGCTGCACCAAATGCCTCCTCAGAACTTATTATTAATGTGTGACATTCAGAAGGATGTTTTTCAAATGTAAGGCCACTTTAAACTGAATTACAGCACGGCTTTGCGTACTACTCTAGTTAAGGGTCTGTCAGCATTTACAATACAAACCAAATTTCAGGGGGCTTAATATCCTACTATGGAGAACACAACATCTCTCAGCTTTTCACATTTTTCAAATTACTGAGCCAATTATACACAGCATATTATTAACGCACACTGGCTCATGAACAGACAATATATACCCACAAATGCCCAATGGAGTCCAGAAACTCATTAGAAAACTATTTTCACACCATGGGGTTCCTGATCCTCCTTATCCCTTCTTCCTTTTGATACAAGTCCTCCACCAAGTAACTTACAGGAACCGAGGAGAATTTCACACCTCCTGTAGCTCCCCCAATAAATCCAGCACCAATACACATCACACAGAGGTGGCGTTCCCCTGTACGGAGTCAGTGAGGTTAATACATCCTTTGAGTTCATGAGTTTAAGAGAAAGCTCAATCTCCTCCTTACCCTTCCAGAAAATTTGTTGGGGGAAAAAAATGTGCCTTTAGGGTAACTTTAAAAAAACAAGGTGGCACATTAGAATCCTCCACCAAGTTTTTTTGCATAATTCATTTAAATGACCATATATCTCAGTATAATTACTATCAATAAGTTACAATTGCCTCAATCAGGCACTGGCCCCTTTAAGCACATAGAAACAAAGACACAAACCCAGCAGAAACTAGGCTACCAACTTTGCAAATCGGAACAGAACTGGCATTTTTAAAGGCCCATTACACTGCTAATGAAAAGCCTTGAACTTAACCATCTCCTTCCAAACACGTATCTGAGAACACATCTAAGGTACACGATGATAACATAACATTATGAAATCTATGATGAATTAAAAATCAAAGAGTGCAGAGTTACAAAAGCAGAATTCAACTCTGAAATACACTTGCTTAATGAAAGTCTTTGAATATAAGGAAGATCTGAAGGCTGAACTAATCAATTTCTCCACTGTGCCCCAGCCGGTCAGCCATGCTCTTTAATTTAATGAAACAAGGGTTTGAGATGAAATAGCACATATACATCAAGTAAGAATTGTATTGTTGCACTTTGAAATGTGTCCAACTGTGCAACTTCATCTGATGATAATTTTTTAAGAGGCAATCGATTTCTAAAAGACTTATTGTACCAGAGTCTTGATGAAAAAGTGAATGTCAGCATATCTCCAGAATACTTACACCCTGCCATTAATGCTTTCTTTGGCAGACAATGACTACTCAATCGAGGGTCCTTTGGGCTGAGCAATCATTTAGCTTTTCTTCTCTTATGAGGTCCTTAGTGCCTTGTTCCAGCTCAATACTCTTTTTATACACCATTATAGTAGCCATAAGTGTGAATTTTATGGGAACTTGCAAACTCATAGTCATAGCTTGAGCTTTCCAGTCACTAATCTTTTCGTGCTTTTAAAACCACTAGGACTGAAGCAACTCCCAACATACGCTGTGGACATATAAGGATGGTTTTTTCACCTCCAAACCTGTATCAACTGAGACATTTTTAAAAAAATTGTTTGCTAATATGCCACTAATCCTGAGTGTCGCTTTATGTAGCCCCCAAAACTCCATAGTTCATCTTATACCTTGTTTAACCTGAGTAAAGAAACTCCTGAATACCCATCTTTCTCCCAAAGGGCCACACTTCTTTCCAAATCAGCACAAAAACGTTAGCTATTCTGAACTTCAGAACTTGACAGGATATCCACGTCTTCCAAGAGGAGAATAAATGTATCCAGGCAGTAAAGTCAAGTCAAAGCCTCGATTCCAACCTGCCTATAAACAGGCTAGTTTACACTTCCAAAGCACCTCTCACCTAGGAACTTAAACATTCTGTAACTGTCAAGAACCAGCTCTTGCTCCAGAACACCGCCCCCCAATTCCCAGGAAGGGAAACCACGGCTGAAACATGGCATGCAGATACCTCCCACTACAGAGGACAAAGCCAGCACTATAGAATCATGACTTTATTTCTCATTTCAACTTGAGACTTCACTAAAGCTTACCTGTTTATGCATTTCTATGTTTAATCCATATGACATTTCATAATACTGTAAAAAGAAAAAAGAACCAAGTATTTCATTAACTCATGTTCTGTAACGCCGAGAACACATATTTGTTACTATTACATGAAAAGGGAAAAAACCTCATCTTTGATACCTACCATCACATAGTGCCTCTGCATTTCTGTCTTTTCACTTGCCAGTTTCTCACATTCCAATTTAAGGCTACGAAAACAAAACAGGCAACTTAATGTAAACATTATGTCACTTGTTTTAACATCTGCCTCACATATTTGCACTTCAAGTAAAAACACAGACCAATTTGGAAAAGCCATAAACTATCTAGGTAAACACCCAAAAGCTTTGTCCTTGCATGAAATGGGGAAAAGGAATAAGAGGAACAGTGCAAGGTATCCACTTAGAAACTAAGCTTTTCCTCCTTCGTGCATACCTGCTCTGATGCCAAGACCAAAAGATCTGTCAAAACCTCTGATCTACTCAGAAGACTGATTTCTCCTCATGGTCATCTGTTCACTCCTACTTGCTTCACTGCATCAAAGTTTGCTTCCCTGGACTTAACCAAAATCTGGCCTTTGTATAACCTTCAGTCTCAGGCATAGGCTGTGTCACCTCTGCCAACTCAGTCTCTTGGTTTGAAAACTGTACCTGTAAAGTTACTTCTACAATTGTTGGTCCCTTTTAATACCTTTGTTTTTTAATTCCCTGCCAAAATATGTCATATAGCTTCTGCAATTAAAGTGGGCTGAAGTCCTCCCTTCCTGGTAAACATGGTGTGGGCAGGGATGTTTCAAGCTCTAGAGACTATTATCTTCAAGTAGACAAAAGGTCAATAGTCAGAAAGCCTCTGACAAAAATAAGAAAGTTCACACCCCAGCAGCTGTGTGCTTTCTCTGGGGCATGACAAAAACAAAACCTGTCATTACAGTTATTTCTTAGCTCTAATCAGCTAAGATTTCATAGAAACGGGAACAAACTAACATTTCTAGAAAATTTACTATGGACTGGGTGCTTTACAAATAGCTTTCTTTATAAATTTTCTGAAGCAGCTTTCATTAGATGAAGAGACTAAAGGTGAGATGACTACAAATGTGACTCCAATCCCGTGCCCTACCCAAACCAACCCAGAATGAAGCCAAAGCAGGTGAGCTATCCCCTAAACACATCCACAGCACCCCCACTAAGGATGGGCACAGCTAAAAGCATCTGCCCTCCCATAATGGACTTTGCCTCAAAGAACCCATTCTAATATGGCAAACAGCGATTTCAACACTGGCTTTGCCTCTCTGAACCTGCACTCCTGAGCTGGGGCATCGACTGAACCAAGCTCAGCCTGTTGCAAAATAAATACATGAAGTGCAAATATTGACAGTTCTCATGCAACTCCTAAATACACGAAAAAAGGCTCCTTGGAACAGGAGCAAACGGGCAAAGGGGAAACAATGGGAGGAGGAGGAGACAAGAGAAGAGGCGGCCCGGGAAGAGCAGGGGAAAGGGGTAACGTGAATGACAGGTCTTAACTGTGACTCCACGCGCCACCGCCTGGACGCAAGTACTAAGTACAGCTGCCGCCACCACCAGGATGGGCGACCCGGGGCACAGCGCTGCCCGGGCGACCACTCACCGGGCGCGGCGCGACACGCACCTGTGATACTGCGCCTGCAGGAACTGAAATTCCTCTTTAATCCGGTCCAGGGATTCCGGGATAGTGAACTTGAAGGGCTGGCCTGCAGCCTGGTGCGGCGTCTAAGGGCGACCAGCGAGGGGGACCGAGCGACGGGGATGCGGGCGGTTGGATAAAGCAGTCGGAGTATCAAAGAGTGGGTGGGACATAAACGAAAAATAAAGTTAGAAGTGGCACCAAACGGAGTCCCGAACTCCAATTAGCGCTTCACTTGGGGAGAGGGAAGGTGGACCTTCCCAGATCCGAAGCTCCTCAAATGACGCTCGCAGCCTCTTCCAGCCTCCAGGGCGGGACGCGGTAAGTGCGCCTGGGTCACCTGGTTGAAGGGACAAGGGTTCCCGGCGGCGGCCGTGGAGGACCTGGCCAGACTGTCGTCGACGACGCCGCCTCCTCCCTCAGGGGGCGATAATGACCCGGGGGACCAGAGGAGAAAACTCCCTGATGTTCCCCGTTCCCAGAGTCGCCGGGGCCACCTCCAGGCGCGCCGGAACCGGGGCCTCATTGATATGTAAATAGGCGAGACGAGAAACAAAGCGGGGGCGCACTACCCGCCTGGGGAAGGGAGAGGATACGGCCGCGGGAGAAACCCCAGTCTCCCCAAGCGCCCCGCCCGCCCAGTCTAGACGTCAAGTAGGAGGGAGCCTAGAGCAAAGGGGTTGAATTGAGAGTTTCAGCCCCCTTCCCACACAGGAGGAGAGGGCCCGGGACCTCCCAAGTCTTGTACCCTTGGAGGCCAGGGGGCTCGGTCAGATTGTAGCAGCCACCCATCTCCTCACCGCACAGAAAGAACAACTACCACTCCGCCACCTCCCTTCCCCCCACTCCGCCACCACCGCGCCTCACCGGGTGCCGGCTCTGCGGGAACATCGCTCTGGCGGCGGCCGCGGCTCTGTTCCCGGGCAACTCAATTCTCCGCTCAATTTCCAACTTTAATCCCGCCGAGGAAAATTAAGCCGGGAAGCCAGGCAGAAGCGGGCAGCGCGCTGGCCACGCACGCAGGCGCGCTCGGCGGGACGCACAGGCCACTCTGCTCCCGCCCGTGCGGACTCCCGCGCTCAGGGCCACATCACAGGGCACTCCGGGCCTGGCCGCACCAAGAACCTGCGGGACGCCGCTGGTGCTCGTGGGGAGGGCGCGGGGGCTGCGCTTCCACCCGAGGGCCTCGGCCGCCCGGGCTGAGAGATGACGAGCCCGGTGACTCGGTGCTCCCCTCGGCAATCCGCGTGCGCCGCAGCGGTCCCGGGCAACAAATCCAGAGAAGGACTGCTCTCCTTTGCTCTTCTCCCGGCCCGCCTCTTCTTCGGGTATTCCCCGAGGCGCCCGCCGGCGAGGTGCAGGTGGCGCGGCGCCCGCGGCTAACCCCACACAAACAAACCTGACTGTGTTCAGGGGTGACCCCCTCGGGCCCAGGCAGCGCTCACGACCGGGAGCTCGCAGGCTCCCGTGAGGCGGCGGGGTGCGAGGTCCTGGTGGCAGCGGAGGCTCCCCGCCCGGCGCTCCGCAGCTTTAACCCGAGACGAGGAGCGCGGGATGACGACGAGGCGGGGAAAGTGCGGAGGGCGCGCCGGGAGGCGGCTTGGCACGCCCAGTGCAGCCGGCTCTGGGTGTTCTCCGAGGTTGCACAAACCCTCCT
Source organism: Bos grunniens (assembly GCF_055505025.1). Taxonomy (NCBI): domain Eukaryota; kingdom Metazoa; phylum Chordata; class Mammalia; order Artiodactyla; family Bovidae; genus Bos; species Bos grunniens. The sequence goes on from NC_141172.1 coordinate 56,204,358, forward strand.
GGGCCGACGGGTCTACTCCGCCGAGGGCAATCCCGCAGCCGCCCGCTGCTCCTCCAGACCTGGGCGCATCCGGGCGCCGCGGCCCGCGCGCACTCGTCCTGCACCGCCGGCCAGACCTCTCCGGACCCTTTCTCAGAGCCTCTCCGTACCCTTTCTTAGAGCCTCTCCGTTGATCCCCTTTCTTTCCTTCTCTTCGTCTGCCTCTCCTCAAAGGACGCTCCAGCCCGCTCCAAAGTTCTCTCACGACCCGGAGAAAGACATCCAAGAGACGGTGAGGAAAAGCCCAAGAGTGCGCTCCGCCGCTCGGCCTCCCTCCCGGGCCGGCAAACTCCGCGGGGCAAGTCCGGAGTAGTCGCGGAGGCGGTTAAGTTGCCGAGGGCAGGCGGAGGTCCCGGTTGGTGGCGCGGTTCCCGCCCGGTCCTGCGAAGGCGGGAGTGGCGCAGTCGGCTGCCTCGGGGACGCAGGACACAGGGTACCCGCCGCCGCCGCCGCTGCTCCTGCAGCCGCCGCTCCAGCCGCTGCCGCCGCCCGCGCCTCTCGCGCCGGTTACATTAACACGCGGTTTCACACTCCGGAGCTAACCAGCGCCGGCCCCGCCCAGCACCGCGCGGGCGGGGGGCGCGAGCGCGGAGCCGGCGGGGGACGTGAGCCTGTCTGGTGGAGGGGGGTGGGGGGAAGGCCCTCGTCAGCCAATCGCTTACGGCGCGCCCAACGTGGGGTGCTGACGAGAAGCCTCCCCAGAGCCTATGGCAGCGCGGCACCGGACAGGCCGTCTCACCCGGTCCCCCTCTCCTCTCCCACCCCACTTGCTTCCATCTCCGCCGTCTCCCCCGTCTCCCCTCCCATCCACCCCCACCACTCCTCCGCCAGCCGCGTCCTCCCGGGCTCGGTGAGGAACTGTTCCTGGAGGAGCCGCGGGATGCCGAAACCAGCCAATGGGAAGCAGCGAGACGCGGAGATTGGCACGGTGGATGGGAAGGTCGGTAGGAAGGAGAGCGGCGGGGCCGGGCTGTCAATCAAAGTAACGTGGGGTCGGCGAGGGAGCGCGCGGGAGCGCGCGAGCAGGAGGGACACGCGAGCGTGCAGCCTCGGAAGCCGGGGGTTCGAGTTTGCAGAAATCCTACCACTTGTTCACTTTTCCCTTTAATGAAAATCCTCAGATCTCAGTGAAAGTAACCCGGAGACTAACCGCGTAGTTTCTTAAGAGGGAGAGTGGATGCTTTTTGGTAGTTCAAGCCAAAGGTGTCTTTCGGAGGCCCCTGTTCGATGCTACTCTAGAAAGTGAGGTCATATTCAAAATTTCTGAAAAAAAAAAAAAATTTCTGTGAGGATTGTTTTCCCTTGAGCTGTCTTTACGCGGATGCCCGAGGAGTGGACTGTGCACTTCATGGAAACTGCATAAATAGGCAACTCATTGGCTGCGTAGATACACTAGCGGCTTAGGACTAGGCTTCTAATGCCCACGCCCCCTTTTGCACTCAAGGTGGTAGGAATTGTTTTTTATTGGAGTATTTCAAACCACCTTGGAAAAAGATCGACCTGAGTTGGGGCGGGAGGGATACCCGAGGAGATGTCAGGGTAAGGCTGGCGCGTCCCGATCAAGGATGAGATGTTTTGCCCGCCGCGAGAAATCTCGGGTCCTTCTGTTTTAAAGTCCCGATTTCGCTGTACTGGGTAGAAGAGGGCTACTGAGAGTTCCAGGGGCCTCTCAGGAACACGACCACGAGTCTGTTTCCAATTTCTAGAAACAAAGGGAGACAATGGGATAAACAGCATTGAGACCTGAAAAACCTGTCCTGCCCACCTCACCCCCATAGTTCGGGTGGTCCCCCCCGCCCTTAAGCTATGTAAGGAGCTAAATGGGAAGCTTTGTGGAAAAGACGTCGAAAAAAATTCTTATGAGCTGGAACTTGACTTGAAAAGGATTTTAAGATTTTAAATAAACGGAGCATACTGCGTAAATCTCCAGTTTTTGTCAGTTTTTCTAAAATACATCCCACAGAAAACCTTCAATATTGCTGCTTTTATACGTTAAAGAGCAGTTCAGTTGAGCTATTTCCACATGATTGGTAAGTGAATAATGCTGTTTTAGCCAAATAGGGGTGAATTCTTCCATGAGAAAGACACATCTTTGACAAGCATTCATCTAATGTTGGAATATACTTCAGTTTTTGGTGTTAATGGCCCCCATGTTCCCATTATTTTACTTTCAAGAGAATTATGGAAAGGCATTTATTTAAACAGAAATACAATTTATTCGAAGATTTGCTTTTACAGAGATCTTTTCCTTGAAATATTAAAAGAATCATTTTAGATAATACCTTTCACTGGTGGAGTTCTTAAATATGTATGATATTGATTTGTCTATAATTGGATCAATCCCAAATATCAATTATAAATGAAAAATTAAAGGAGCGATTTTAGCCAGTCTGTACAACGCCATAGTAATTCTCAAACAAATTCAGAATTGTGGCTCATTAAGTGGGGTTAAAGGAGTGGGTTCTATTATTCATTTCTGCTGACATTGGAAATGAATAGCAAGGAAGCACTGCCCCTTTTCTTGGTTATATTTAGTGATGAGAGCAGTCTTGCTCCACATACAGGAGTTTTTGAATCATACAACCATGGGTTGGCAACCTGTTAGTTGTTCAGTCCCTCAGTCGTGTCTGAGTCTTGCAACCCTATGAACTGCAGCACACCAGGTTTCCCTGTCCTTCACTGTCTCCCAGAGTTTGCTTAAACTCATGTCCATTGAGTCTTTCTTTCTGGAGCTGTTTCTCCACTTTTCCCCAGTGACATACTGGACACCTACTGACCTGGGGGGCTCATCTTCCAGTGTCATATCTTTTTGCTTTTTCATACTGTTTGTGGGATTCTTGAGGCAAACATACTGAAGTAGTTTGCCATTCCCTTCTCCAGTGGACTACATTTTGTCAGAACTCTCCACCATGACCTGTCTTTCTTGCGTGGCCCTGCGAGGCTTGGTTCATAGCTTCCTTGAGTTGGGATTGGCAACCTATGTGCCTTGAAATCACATAGTATTGGGTCACCTATACCAGTCTATGGTTGCTTCATCCCGTAATCAGCTCCAGGGTTGTGTAGAAAGTTCTTGGATTCCACAAATATGCCTCTGCATGTGGGGACAACTAGGGCAACCAAGACTTCATGGCTTTACCCAAACTTTACTTTGATTTACTGGCACATGCTAGTAGTTAAGTTTAAGACTTCTCTGGTGGCTCAGACAGTAAAGCGTCTGCCTACAATGTGGGAGGCCAGGTTCAATCCCTAGATTGGGAAGATCCCCTGGAGAAGGAAATGGCAACCCACTCCAGTACTCTTGCCTGGAAAATCCCATGGACAGAGGATCCTAGTAGGCTACAGACCATGGGGTCACAAAGAGTCAGACACGACTGAGCAATTTCACTTTCAGAGAAGTTAAAACAGGAGTAAAAATGTTGCTACTTCTCACCCTTCCTCATCCCCTTCAAAATGTCTTCTAACACATTTTTGTTTGTTTGCTTTAATTTTAATATGTATTTGTTTTGGCTGTGTCGGGTCTTAGCTGCAGTACGCAGGGTCTTTAGTTGCAGCATGGGGGATCTAGACCAAGGGTGGAACCTGGGCCCCTTGTATTGGGAGCCCAGAGTCTTACCCCTGGACCACTGTGGAAATCCCTAATACATTGTCAGTCAGTAAGTCAGTCAGTTCAGTCACTCTATCGTGTCTGACTCTTTGTGACCCCATGGACTGCAGCCAGGCCAATGTTCTCTAATATAACTTTTCACAGCGAACATGTCTACTCAACCATATTTCCTAGTCTGCCAAAGGGGAAAATTAGAAATTTTCTTTTATTTGCTTATTTAAATTTTTTATTTTGTATTGGGATATAGCTGATTAACAATGTTGTGACAGTTTCAGGTGAACAACAAGAAATTCTCTTTTAACTCGTGCTTCTTTACCAGTAGAGTTTGATACACCAGGCCTTCTGATTTCCTTCTGATGTAGTATTTGGCGAAAAGAAAGAATACTGATTTGAAAATTGAAAGGCCTTCAATTGCGTGCATAAAGATGGTTGGTTTTCGATGGCTTCTTTCTCTTACAGCGCATCCTCCTTGAGAGAGGAGGCTGGGCCCCCTTTCAAGGTCATTTTTCCTATGTGATTGTCATGCTGTAATAATTATACTACAAAACTCTCATCAAACTGCATTACAAATGATGGTGTTTAAACAATCAAGTAGCTTTAATCTTATGTTTTAAATAAATAATATATGTGCAGATTGCCTACAGCCTATTTAAAGGAAAATAGTTCTACTCACGAAATCTGTAATTTTGGTCTTCTGTTTAAAGTCTGTTAACCATAATCTTCTTTACCTTTAACATATTCATATGTTGATGATGTTTTTACATGAAATATTAAGTACTCTGCTTCCATAGGAAATTGTCTCTGAAAAAAATTCCCTCTTTATCCTCTGCAAGAAAACAAAAAGATTGCTCTTTATCATTGATGCATGTATGTTTCCATTCATTTGTTGCTGAGTTATCAGATTTTCAATTCACTAATAGTATAAGTGATTACAAAAACTAGGTGCTATCTGTAGTATAGGTACTAGACACAATAGGAAAAATTATGAATGCTGGTCATGGAAATTATACATCTTTTAAATCTGTCACTTTTTTATTTGAAATAAATACTAATTACACACATTTTAAAAAGATCACTTTTGTCATTTTCTCTTCCTTTCAGCTGTTACACATTTTCTCATTTGACTTTTTTTTTTAAACTGGAAGTTTTCTTAAACCTAAGAATGTAGGGTCCAGAAGAAATCTTCCCAGCATTGCTTTATAACCTTTTTCCCTCAGCATTTTACCAAAGAAAAGAACAGGATGGGCATGGGGTTGGAAGGGAGAAAGCAGAGAAGGAAAGGGAAAAAAAAGTCAGTAGCAAATCCATGAAGCAGTAAAACCTCAAATAAAATCACATCCAAAGAATCTCTTGCGGTTTCACACAATATGGTAAAATTAGAGATTGCAGGAAACCAACTAAATTAAACTGGGAGCATTTGAAGAGAAATGAGCAGACTTTATGAAAATGACACATTGACTGACCAGTATGCTTTTTTATCAACAATTTCTTTGTTAAAACACAGATCAAAGGAACCTGCATATGTTTTCATTTTGTTCTAACTAGAAAATTACATCCAGATGTTTAATAGGCATTTGGTTGGTTTTTCAGCATTGATTAGATATGTTGGTTCTGTTTGCTTACAAGTGTAGCCGGATCATTAGCTAATGCAAAGAAATGTTTGCTGTGAGTTGCTAATTAGGGCTTTTGGAAACCCTCCATGCTCAAGAACAATTTGTACAGTGGCCAGAGAACTTGTGGGACTTGGGGAAGTTGTTTTCCCTTCTCTGTCAGGGTGGGGAGAAGCAGACAGCCCAGTCCCTAATCTCCTTTTGCCTAGGGGGATTGCGATGCTACCCCTGAGGATTGGAGTGCAAATAAATTAGGAAGAGACCACACAGGCACTCCCAAACACAGAGATAAATGTGCTGTTTCTGGAACCACCGCCGTGCTGTCTTTGAGGGTGGGGGGAGCGAATATCTAAAACGCCGAACATCAACATGTGGAAGATGCTCAGTGCTAATGTTATCAAATACACAGTCTTTTTAAGTATACTTTAGAGACAGATGGAAAAGCCCTTTATGATAAACGAGTGTACTTGAATTCATTACTGTAGTACTTATAATTAAAAATGTCTCCTTTGCAATTTCAGTACATTTACAGGGTACAAGAGACCAAGCTTTGGAAGGGGGAGGCTGGGGCTGCTGAAAGGAATGAGGGAGCGGAATTTGGAAGAGGAGGATGAGACTGGGAGGAAATGCAGTGTTTACTTTCAGAGCCCACCCACTTGTTTACCTTGCTAAAGCCCCAAAACTTGTCGGAGATTAGCCATTCACACGGTATTCAAATAAACTGTTTGAGAATTTGAGGCACCAGGCGGATAAACTTCTTAGCTGGCCAATCATGTTTTAAAAAACACTCGCCTGCAGAAGAAACCACCTCAGCCAGGGCGAACTTGTGTTTATTTAAGTCTGAACTTCTAGAGAGGTGGAGGTCCAAAATAGCCTGTGTTTATAAGTCATCCTAGAAGTGCAGATACAAATGTTCTTCTCCATCTCACTGCCCCTTCTAGGCCTGTTTACATCTCTTGCCCGTGTATGGAGCACGTGTTAATTTGTTAATGTGGCCTGGTACTAGTTGGAATAATACACACTTTTTTTTTTAACTTTTCAGTTTAGCATTTAGCTCAAGAGAAGCTGAAGGGTATTTCATAGACAAAAGAAAAAGTAGTTAAAGGAAGTGCCTTTGACGCTCCTTCCTAGGGATTCACATAAAGGAGCAAACTTTGTTGATTTAATAATTCTCTTCAATGACCCACTTTACCACAGGCCTTGGACTTACTAGGAAAAATTACACAGGGGCACTTTTCCTCTGCCTTTTCTTTGGGAGTATCATTTAAATAACTTTTCTTCCTGGAGCTACACAGTTTCTTTGAAGGGTTAAAGCTGAGTTCAGCTAATCTCTGATCTCTTGATGTTCCTCACTGGTTGAAGGCAGGTGAGCCCTGGAGATGAAAAATGGGATAGGTAGCAAGTGAATATTTCAAATACTTCCGTGGCTTCTAGAATGCTAAGTGTAGACCTAGATGAACAAGTCAAGTGACATAATTACAGAATGTTGGAACATTTCATGAGACAACTGGCCTCTGCTCTAAAATTCAGTGTCATGAGAGGGGAAAAAAAATGGAAAGGACTATTCCATAAAAGCAAAGACGCATGATGAGAATGCAATATATGAATCTATACTGGTTCCTAGGTCAAAGAACAAAAACCCATCACGTATCTGTGAAAGATGTTCTTCACAAGTTTTAATATGGACTGGTTATTAGGTAATATGGGATTATGGTTAATTTTTTTAAAAAATTGTGATCATGTCAAAGGATATTCTGAGAAGATGCTTGCAACTGATGCATGCAACTTCAAATGAAGTCTTCAACTGCAGAGAAAATGTGTAGGTAGAGAAAGAGAAACCAAATCTTCAAATCTGAAAAGAAAGGAAAAGCAAATCTGTAAACAGAAACTGTAGAGTTTAGGAGCAGAGTCTGTCGTTTTTCATTTTACTAACCTTTCAAGTTTTCTGTTTGAAATTTTTCATGACAAAAAGTGGGAAAGCCATTTTAGGTTCATTGTCTGCATCTTTTTCTTCACATGGTAATAGAAATTCCCTTCATAGTTAAAAGATTGGCTTATGATGTTTCCAGTTTTTAAAAGTACGAAAAAAGTGCCCCCCCATCATGTTAAAGCTCTTGTACTAATATCCAAAGTATTACCCAGTGTTTTTCTCTGGATCTTTTAGTTCTTTTATTATTAATGGTATTTTATTTTTTCCCCGCTGTCTCAAATGTCCCTTAGTTATCAATTAACATAAAATGAAAATCTTTAAACAAATTAGGGCATTACATTAGCAATCCTCTAATGCATCGTTTTGTGGACCATCAGGTTCAGAATAACCAGAAAATCTACTATAAAATAAGGAACAAAACTACTTACATATTAAGAATAAGATTGTAGCAAATAAATTTTATATCAGTTTCTTAATTCCCATTATAAATAGGTGTTCTGCTGGCCTTTTCATCACTTGAACCCAGCAGTGAAATTTATAAATTGTTAGTTTGATTTGGAAACTTCCTGAAGATTTTTAAATTTAATACTGAAACTGATTATTGCTCTGTGTATTAGGCTTTAAATATTAATCTTGAAAAGGAATGAAAATAGCACTAAATCTTGGATGCTGATGTTATGTTCATCTAGAATCACAGAGGCACATATTTATGATGTGCAAGTAAATAGTTTTCCAAAAAGTTGTGAAAAGTGACAAAGCATAATCTGAGCATTGACTATTGGAATGCCCCATCCATCAGTTTTTTCCCTTTAATTGTGTCCATTTAGCATGAATTTTGTTTTCCCCATTGCCATTATGTTGACTGAAAGGAAACATTTCTGTGACAGTAGTAAACAGATTCCAGTTTGTGTGTGAACAGATTAAATCCACAATTTCCACTGAAAAACTTGAGTGCCTGACAGGGAGGCAAATATGAAAATACAGAAAAACCAGGACTTTCTACACAGTGTCCAATATTTCTAGCCACCATCCACATAATGCTTATGTAAAGTGAAAACGATAAAAATAACTCCTTCACGATGACAGAAAAAAATCCCTTGGGGACAGAGTTAACCATTCTAATTTCCCCCATTGGCGTTCTCCACACTTCAGAAGAACTGGCAAGCTACAATTGGCACTTGAAAAAGTGTTACAAAACACTGACTAGTATTAGAGAAATGTTGATTAATGTAAACAGCCTGCCTCAAGGAATAATACCTTTCTTAAGAAAACTGGATTTCTAATTAGCATTTCTATGGAGATGGGTATCTCTAGGTAACTCCAGGAAGTGTTTCAAGAAGTTATTTGCCTTTGCTAGTGAAAGGAGGCATTTTCATATTTATATCTTTAATTTCTGAAAACTTCAAAAATTTGATAGGTTAAAAGATCAGTGTGTGTGTGTGTATGTGTGTGTGTTAGTCACTCAGTCGTGTCGGACTCTTTGCACCTCCATGGACTGTAGCCTGTTAGGCTCATTTGTCCATGGGATTCTCCAGGCAGGAATACTGGAGTGGGTTGCCATTTCCTTCTCCAGGGAATCTTCCTGACACAGGGATTGAACCCAGGTCTCCTGCATTGCAAGCAGATTCTTTACCGTCTGACAGGTCAGTGGGCTTCAATAAAAAAGAACAAATTTTGCCATTTGCAGCTACCTGGATGGTCTTGGAGGGCATTATGCTAAGTGAAATAAATCAGAGAAAGACAAATACCGTATGTTATTACTTAATGTAGAATATAAAAAAATACAACAAACTAGTGAATATAACAAAAAAGAAGCAAACTCCAGATACAGAGAACAAAGTAGTGGTTACCAGCTAGGAGACGAGGTGGGGAAAGTGGCAATATAAGGGTGGGGGAATGAGAGGTACAAAGCATTGGGTATAAGATAGGCTCAAGGCTGGGTTGTACAACATGGGGAATATAGCCAGTACTTTGTAATGATTGTAAATGGAGTGTAACCTTTAAAATATATAAACAATTAAATAATCAATGGACCTTAGGCTTCCCTGGTGGCACAGAGGTAAAGAATCCGCTTGCCAAGGCAGGAGACACGGGTTTGATCCCTGGGTCTGGAAGATTCCCCTGGAGGAGGAAATGGCAACCACTCCAGTATTCTTGCCTGGGAAATCTCATGGACAGAGGAGCCTAACGGGATACAGTCCATGGGGTCACAAAAGAGTTGGACATGACTTAGCCACTGAAAAATAACAACAATGGACCTTAAAAGCAAAGGAAATTCTAACACATACCATAGTATGGAGGACATTATGCTAGTGAAATAAGCCAGACACAAAATGACAAGGACTTTATGATCCTACTTATATGAAGTACCTAGACTGGGCAAATTTATAGACAGAAAAGTGAACAGAGGTTGCCAGGGGCTTGGGAGAGGAAGTTATTGCTTAACAGGTACAGAGTTTTAGTTTTGCAAGAGGCATAGAGTTCTTGGATGGATGGTGGTGAAGGCAGCACAACAGTGTGAATGTACTTAGTGACACCGCATTATGCCTTTAAAAATGCTTATGACACATTTTGTGTATGTTGTTAGTTATATGTTTAAAGTCAGTAGGATTTCTTTTTTGGGTATGTACCAGTTTTACAGTGGATTCTCATCCTATTCATTTCCTGAATGTGCATACCATTGTTTATTGAGCACTTACTGTGTGTCAGGCACTGTTCTAAGTGCTTTATTGTTCGTATTACCTCATTTGACCATCAAAGCATTTGTATTACTATACCTATTTTACTGACCAGAAGCCCAAGGCCCAGTACTTTCTCAGTCACTTGTAGGAGAGCTGGGTTTTTGAAGCCTGGTACTCCAGAGAACTCACTAGCAGCCACTGGCCACAGTGAGTTCTCTTTCATTGATCAAATCCCTCATTGATCTCCTGATAGAAAACATTTATATGTATTTTGCTCACAAGCTTGGTAGGCTGTCTTAGTACTTTGGAGGTGAGGTTGATACTTTAAGGACTTATATTCCTGCAGAGTTGCCTCTGGGCTCTAGAACCGTGTGCATTGCCAGCAGAGAAAGGCAGCTACCTTCAGTTATGTGCTTTCTGGAAGCACCCAATCCATGCCCTAAATTGCAGTTCAGTTAAAAAAAAAAGATGGACTCAGTAGCCAGATGAAGCAGAAGAACGCCAAAGATAGCAAGTCTTAATTTCACCTAGGATAGCAAAGCAACTGTCCTGATTTACAATGTCACAAATGATAAAAAAAAAAAAAAAAAGGCAGGGAGATATATAGAATTCTGTAATTAATAATGGTTTGGGGTGTCCTGGTAATGGTAGACATATGGTCTGGGTCCTGATAATATGTTTGGAAACATTTGACCTGTTGAATGTAAATGGATTGTTTCTATCCTCCAAATTCTCCTAAAATAAATGGATTTTGAATATCTTTGACCATGAACCACACTAAGAAATACATTAAAAAAAATCTCTGTCCGGTTCTTTTCTCTTTTACATTCACAGGGGTCATATAAACAGGTTGCACCACGATTTTAAAACATTACTTTAAATTATTACTGTTACTGTTCTAGTCAGGGTTCTCCAGAGGAACAGAACCAATAGGAGAGAAAAAGAGAGGAGAGATTTATTAAAGGAATTGGCCCCTGAAGTTATGGAAGCCGTGAATCTGCCATCTGTAAGTCGGAGAACCAGGAAAGCCAGTGGTATAATTCATTTTGAGTCCAAAGGCCTGAGAACCAAGGGCTACTTGTGTGAGAACCAGGAGCTTGACATCCCAGCTCAAGAAGAGTGGAGAGCTCACCCTTCCTCCTTTTTGTCCTGTGTGGGCCCCCCCAGCCCCCATGGATTGGATGATGCCCGCCTGCATTGGGCATTGGTGATGGTGAGCTTTATTTAGTCTATTGAGTCAAATGCTTATCTCCAGAAGCGCTCTCACAGACACACCCAGAAATGCTTTATCAGCTATTTGAGCATCCCTTAGCCCAGTTGACACCTGAAATGAACCATCACAGCTATAGAATTTTTCAGTTTGATTATTAACAACTTCAGCTTATGGAAAGTCATTAACCCCAAAACCATATTCACGAAAAATGGTGAAACAAGTCTGCTCAATAACATTAGGACCTTTCTTTACACTTTTGGCAACGATAAATCATAATCCGTGCCTTAAATGCAGTTGTTCTTGTTTAGTCACTACTGTCCGACTCTTTTTGCAAACCTCTGTACTGTAGCCCGCCGGGCTCCTCTGTCCATGGGATTTCCCAGGCAAGAATACTGGACTGGGTTGCCATATCCTTATCTAGGGGAAATTCCCAATTCAGGGATGAACCCAGGGATGGAATTCATCTCTTACATCGACAGGCAGATCCTTTACCACTGAGCCAACAGGGAAGCCCTACATTCAGTTACAAAGTTCCAAATCAGTAAGATTCAAAGGCCTTCAGAGAATTTCCTGCATAATTCTTTTGTCCTTCTCTTCTTTGAGGGCCCTTTTCTGCCTCTTGTTTCCATCTCCCCTCTCAGGATCCCCATCCACATCCTGTGACATCCTTCATTCTCCTCCCTGCCCCACCCAACCCTGAAGCCTAGAGAAGTTTAACAAAAAGTGCACCAAGCCTAGAGACAGAGGATCCTGAAATGGAATCCCTGTCTGCCTCTTACTGTATGACACTGGGCAAACTACTCCCCTCTCTGAGCATCAGTTTCCTCACCCATAAAACCAGGATAAAAGCACAGGTCTCTCAAGGTGGTTGCCTGGACTGAAAGAGATAAGCTGAGATAACACAGTATCCTATTCCACTCAGTGCTTGGCCCTAAGAACCTTGTTCCTTTCCCTTTTTTGCCTGGAAAGAAGGGCCCTAACCTAGGTCACTAAAGAGCTGGGGGATTATCCCCCCTGCTATTATGCATCCTTGAAAATCAGCTAGCAGGACAGATTCTAAAAGGGTGATCTGAGGAACTCTAGTCCAGCCATGGCCTGTGTGGGGGCCCCAAGAAATACGTCTGGGGCCCAAGAATACTCTGCAGCCCAGAAATACATCACTATGGGTTTCTTGGAGGCAGGATAAATGGATCTTGTAAAAGGCAGGAGCCATAGATCATGAATGCCCTCCCATTCATAGGCTGTTTCATACTCAAGAAAAAATGCCACTGGTACACATATCTTTTTGGAAGTGAAGGGGCTTCCCTGGTTGCCCAGTGGTTAAGAATCTGCCTTGCAATGCCAGGGATACTGGATGGGATACTGTTTAATCCCTGGTCTGGGAAGATCCCACATGCTGCAGAGCAACTAAGCCCCTGCATCACAACTACTGAACCTGCACTCTAGAGCCCAGGAACCGCAACTACTGAGAGCCTTGTGCCCAGAGCCTGTGCTTGGCAACCAGGAAAGCCACTGCAATGAGGAGCCTGCGCACCGCAGCTAGAGAATAGCCCCTTCTCACTGCAACTTAAGAAAGCCCCCACAGCAACAAAGACCCACCACAGTCAAAAAATTAAATAAGTAAATAAATCTTTGTGGAAGTGAAAATGCAATTTGGTGTGGGAGTAGTACTGTGAAAACAAATCATGAGCTACATACAGTGGTTATTTTGGATGGCTAAATCCCCTGAATTCCCTCATTTAGATAATATAACAAGAAAAATGTGGCTTACCAGCAAGAGGTTAATGGAATTATGTCTCAAATACGCTCGAGTGTCATACCATCTCACCCTATGAATGTGAAGTTGTGTGTTGAGAAGACCTTGAGAAACACATATAGAAATTAGGAAGTCGATTAGATATTAACTTAATTCTTTTGAGGAATGTGATCTGCCCTAGGATTCTTTTTGAACTGGGAACTTCCACTTTCCTTCCACATCATCTATTTAATTAGCAATGGCTGAGGTCTCTCATTCTGTGAATAGGGTTTAGTGAGAATTGATGGGCCCTGGCTAAGTAAGAATCCTAATGGCCGTGGATTGCTGTTCTGTGGTAGAAGTCAATCTCAAATATCTTTAAATCCAACAATTCTCTGTCAACCAAGGAACTCTTTAGGACCTCTTCTATGTGTCTTTCTTCATTTGACATCTTTTGTTTGAAATCAGGGCTACCCTAGAAAGATAAAAAAATTGAAATACAAGACATTCATTTGTGAAGAGAGTAAATCAAAGAAAAAGAGAAGGGATTTTTCTTTCTAGATTTCACTTTTTACATTAAGGAACAATTAGACCATTGGGTAAAGAAGCTTGGCTACCCAAATCAGGCTTTAAAAAAAACAAAACAGAAAAACATAATCCTCATGATTTATAAAGGGTTGTATGTTTAGCATTGCTGTGTCCATAGACCAATTCTCGCAGCTTTTACATCACTGCTACACCCTTCCCCCACTGCAGCCATTTAAGGAGGAGTTCTATTTAGGAAGAAAGAACAAAGCTGTGAACAGTACAGAGTTCCCAGCTGTGGGGGAGGGGAGAAGAGGAAGGGATAATGAACAAGGAGTAGGTGGTACTTAGTTCTTAAATTTTTCTTAGTAAGAATTCCTTCAGTGTCAATTGGGAGGCATATCTAGAATTTGCAGTCTGTCAACTCGTATTTGCCGTCTTCAGACAAATCCCTGGAAACACAGCCCTCTTTTTCAATAAGCATGTTCACATAATAATAGATTAGCAGACATTAGGACCAGCATGGATTAGAAGATCCACAGTTACATTGGGCTAAAATTAGGAAATTTTTTCTAGGAATGAATGAAGTATTCTCATTTCCAACATCCTTTTAGGTTGAGTATGGAAAAAAAACATGGATTGGGGGAAAGACCAGGGTGTGAGTGTTGGTTGTGGATGGAAGACATTAATGATGGGAATTTTTTATTTCCAGTGTGAAAAAGAGCCTAAGATGTTCCTTCTGTGAACCCTATCATTCATATTCTTGAAAAGTGTTTTGAAAGGATTCTGCATAGTTCTACAATTTCATCAGATACCCAGGAGGAATCTCAAGCTGGATTTTGTTTCACTGGGTTTAGCTCAGTGGTCTGTACAGTTTTTCTCTATGTAAAAGGAATCAGTAGGGAAACAGCTTCTTCAAATATTAACTTTAGAAACCAGAAAAGTACAATTCCTTTGCAACCCAGCAAGCCTTTAAAGCGAATGGAATTTCTGTGGTGAAGTGGGTTTTTTCCAGCCATAACTCTTATAAGGATTAATGCCCTACTCGTGAGGCTCCAGTTATGGACCTTTTCATGATCCATCTAGATCCGTTGAACTGGGCTGTTGATCCTCAGTAGGTGGACATTTTCTACTGTCTTAACCATTAAGACTTAGCTACCCAATGTTCCAATTCCAACGGAGGATTAAATGAAAATTAAAAGTTGTGAAGCATAATTCATTCCAGGTAACAAGTTATGAGCTAATATGTTTATTTGGATATACCAAAAACAGTTTCTGCCCTAGGCTTTGAGGACATCAGGAGCTATATAAACATTAATTCCTCTCTCAGAGAGCATGCAGTATAGCTGGGAAATCTAGCTTATACTTTGTTTTAATTTTATTGAAGTATAGTTGATTTACAATGTTTTGTTTAATTTCTGCTATACAGCAAAAATATATATGAATACATATACATATATGTATTCTATTTTCATATTCTTTTCTATTATGATGTATCACAAGGTATTGGATATAGGTCCCCATCCTATACTATATACCTTGTTGTTTATCCAGCCTATATATAACAGTTTGCCTCGGTTAATCCCAATTCTCCCCTCCTTTTTCCCCCTGCCCCTTGGCAACCACAAGTCTGTTCTCTATGTCTGTGAGTTGGTTTCTCTTTTATAAGTATGTTCATTTGTGTTGTATTTTATATTCTACATATAAATGATATATGGTATTGTCTTTCTCTTTCTGACTTACTTCACTTAGCAAGATAATCTCTAGGTCCATCCATGTTGCTACAAATGGCATTATTTCATTCTTACTAATGGCTGAGTAATAGTCCATTGTATATATACATGCATATATATATGTGTAGATATTAATATATATCACATATTCTTTATTCATTCACCTGTTGATGGACATTTATATTGTTTCCATGTCTTGGCTATTGTGAATATCACTGCTGTGAACATAGGCGTGCATGTATCTTTTTGAATCATAGTTTTGTCTGCCTATATGCCCAGGAATGGGATTGTTGGATCTTATGGCAACTCTGTTTTTACAAACTTATATTTTAAATGATGAGTACTAATAAAAAAGGGAAAGATATACCCAACTGAATGCAGAGTTGCATAGCAAGAAGAGATAAGAAGGTCTTCTTAAGTGAACAATGCAAAGAAGTAGAGGAAAACAATAGAATGGAAAGGACTAGAGATCCCTTCAAGAAAATTGGAAATATCAAGGGAACATTTCATGCAAGGATGGGCATGATAAAGGACAGAAATGGTAAGGAACTAACAGGAGCAGAAGAGATTAAGAGGTAGCAAGAATTCAAGAAGAACTATACAGAAAAGGTCTTAATGACCAGGATAACCAAGATAGTGTGGTCCTCACTTAGAACCAGACATCTGGAGTGTGAAGTCAAGTGGGCCTTAGGAATCATTACTACAAACAAAGCTAGTGGATGTGATGGAATTCCAGCTTGAGCTATTTAAAATCCTAAAAGATGATGCTGTGAAAGTGTGCTGCACTTAGTATGTCAGCAAATTTGGAAAACTCAGCAGTGGCCACAGAACTGGGAAAGATCATTTTTCATTCATTCCAATCCTGAAGAAGGACAGTACCAAAGAATGTTCAAACTATCGTACAGTTGGGTTCATCTCACATACTAGTAAAGTTATGCTCAAAATCCTTCAAGCTAGGCTTCAGCATTATGTTAACCAAAAAATTCCAAATGTACATGCTGGGTTCAGAAAAGGCACAGGACCAGAGGTCAAATTGCCAACTTTCATTGCATCATAGAGAAAGCAAGGGAATTCCAGAAAAACATCTACTTCTGCTTTACTGACTATGCTAAAGCCTTTGACTGTGTGGAGCACAAGAAACTGGAAAATTCTTAGAGAGATAGGAATACCTTACTTGTCTCCCGAGAAACCTGTATGCAGGTCAAGAAGTAACAGTTAGACACTTACATGGAACAATGGACTGGTTCAAAATTGGGAAAGGAGTAAAACAAGGCTGTATATTGTCAGCCTGTTTATTTAACTTATATGTGGAGTACATCATGCGAAATGCCGGCCTGGATGAATCACAAGCTGCAATCAAGATTGCTGGGAGAAATATCAAAAACCTCAGATATGCAGATGATTCTACTCTAATGGCAGAAAGTGAAGAGGAACTAGAGAGCCTCTTGATGAGGGTGAAAGGGGAGAGTGAAAAAGCTTGCTTAAAACTCAGCATTCAAAAAGCTAAGATCATGGCATCCGGTCCCATCACTTCATGAGAAACAGAAGGGAAAAAAGTGGAAAGAGTGATAGATTTTCTTTTCTTGGACTCCAAGATCGCTGCATATGGTGACTGCAGCCATGAAATTAAACAACTCTTGCTCCTTGGAAGGAAAGCTTTGACAAATCTAGACAGTGTATTAAAAAGCAGAGACAACCCTTTGCCGAGAAAGGTCCACATAGTCAAACCTATGGTTTTCCCAGTAGTCATGTATGGATGTGAGAGTTGGACCATAAAGAACGCTGAGCACTGAAGAACTGATGCTTTCAAACTGTGTATTGAAGGCAGAAGGAGAAGAGGGCAGCAGAGGATGAATGGTTAGATAGCATCACTGACTCAAGAACATGAATTTCAGCAAACTCAGGGAGATGGTGAAGAACAGGGAAGCCTGGTGTGCTGCAGTCAATGGGGTCACAAACAGTCTGACACAACTTAGCGAATGAACAACAACAAATAATAAAAAAAAAATAAAAAACAACTTTAAAACAGTGCATCAGTTCAGTTCAGTCGCACAGCCGTGTCCAACTATATGCGATCCCATGAATCACAGCACACAAGGCCTCCCTGTCCATCACCAACTCCTGGAGTTCACTCAAACTCACATCCATCGAGTCAATGATGCCATGCAGCCATCTCATCCTCTGTCGTCCCCTTCTCCTCCTGCCCCTGATCCCTCCCAACATCAGAGTCTTTTCCAAATGAGCCAACTCTTCACATGAGGTGGCCAAAGTATTGGAGTTTCAGCCTCAGCATCAGTCCTTCCAATGAACACCCAGGACTAGTCTCCTTTAGGGTGGACTGGTTGGATCTCCTTGCAGTCCAAGGGACTCTCAAGAGTCTTCTCTAACACCACAGCTCAAAAGCATCCATTCTTTGGTACTCAGCCTTCTTTATGGTCCAATTCTCACATCCATACATGACCACTGGAAAAACCATAGCCTTGACTAGATGGACCTTTGTTGACAAAGTAATAACTCTGCTTTTTAATATACTGTCTAGGTTGGTTATAACTTTCCTTCCAAGGAGTAAGCATCTTTTAATTTCATGGCTGCAATCACCATCTGCAGTGATGTTGGAGCACTGCCCCCCCGCCCCCGCCAAAAAAAAGAGTCTGACACTGTTTCCACTGTTTCCCCATCTATTTGCCATGAAGTGATGGGACCAGATGCCATGATCTTAGTTTTCTGAATGTTGAGCTTTAAGCCAACTTTTTCACTCTCCTCTTTCACTTTCATCAAGAGGATCTTTAGTTCCTCTTCAATTTCTGCTATAAGGGTGGTGTCATCTGCATATCTGAGGTTATTGATATTTCTCCCGGCAATCTTGATTCCAGCTTGTGCTTCTTCCAGCCCAGCGTTTCTCATGATGTACTCTGCATAGAAGTTAAATAAGCAGGGTGACAATATACAGCCTTGACGTACTCCTTTTCCTATTTGGAACCAGTCTGTTGTTCCATGTCCAGTTCTAACTGTTGCTTCCTGACCTATATAGAGGTTTCTCAAGAAGCAGGTCAGGTGGTCTGGTATTCCTATCTCCTTCAGAATTTTCCACAGTTTATTGTGATCCACACAGTCAAAGGCTTTGGCATAGTCAGTAAAGCAGAAATAGATGTTTTTCTGGAACTCTCTTGCTTTTTCGATGATCCAGCGGATGTTGGCAATTTGATCTCTGGTTCCTCTGCCTTTTCTAAAACCAGCTTGAACATCTGGAAGTTCACGGTTCATGTATTGCTGAAGCCTGGCTTGGAGAATTTTGAGCATTACTTTACTAGTGTGTGAGATGAGTGCAATTGTGCGGTAGTTTGAGCATTCTTTGGCATTGCCTTCCTTTGGGATTGGAATGAAAACTGACCTTTTCCAGTCCTGTGGCCACTGCTGAGTTTTCCAAATTTGCTGGCATATTGAGCGCAGCAGTTGCACAGCATCATCTTTCAGGATTTGAAATAGCTCAACTGGAATCCTATAACCTCCACTAGCTTTGTTCATAGTGATACTTTCTAAGGCCCACTTGACTTCACATTCTAGGATGTCTGGCTCTAGGTCAGTGATCACATCATCATGATTATCTGGGTTGTGAAGATCTTTTTTGTACAGTCCTTCTGTGTATTCTTGCCACCTCTTCTTAATATCTTCTGCTTCTGGTAGGTCCATAACATTTCTGTCCTTTATCGAGCCCATCTTTGCATGAAATGTTATCTTATCTCTTATTTGGTATCTCTTATTTTCTTGAAGAGATCTCTAGTCTTTCCCATTCTGTTGTTTTCCTCTATTTCTTTGCATTGATCACTGAGGAAGGCTTTCTTATCTCTCCTTGCTATTCTTTGGAACTCTGCATTCAGATGCTTATATCTTTCCTTTTCTCCTTTGCTTTTCACTTCTCTTCTTTTCACAGCAATTGTAAGGCCTCCTCAGACAGCCATTTTGCTTTTTTGCATTTCTTTTCCATGAGGATGGTCTTGATTCCTGTCTCCTGTACAATGTCACAAACCTCTGTCCATAGTTCATCAGACACTCTGTCTATCAGATCTAGTCCCTTAAATCTATTTCTCACTTCCACTGTATAATCATAAGGGATCTGATTTAGGTCATACCTGAATGGTCTAGTGGTTTTCCCTACTTTGTTCAATCTAAGTCTGAATTTGGCAATAAGGAGTTCATGATCTGAGCCACAGTCAGCTCCTGGTCTTGTTTTTGCTAACTCTATAGAGCTTCTCCATCTTTGGCTGCAAAGAATATAATCAATCTGATTTCGGTGTTGACCATCTGGTGATGTCCATGTGTAGAGTCTTCTCTTGTGTTGCTGGAAGAGGGTGTTTGCTATGACCAGTGTGTTCTCTTGGCAAAACTCTATTAGCCTTTGCCCTGCTTCCTTCTGCACTCCAAGGCCAAATTTGCTTGTTACTCCAGGTGTTTCTTGACTTCTGACTTTTGCATTCCAGTACCCTGTAATGAAAAGGACATCTTTTTTTGGGTGTTAGTTCTAAAAGGTCTTGTAGGTCTTCATAGAACCATTCAACTTCAGCTTCTTCAGTGTTACTGGTTGAGGCATATACTTGGATTACTATGATATTGAATAGTTTGTCTTGGAAACGAACAGAGATCATTCTATCATTTTTGAGATTGCATCCAAGTACTGCATTTCAGACTCTGTTGTTGACCATGATGGCTACTCCATTTCTTCTAAAGGATTCCTCCCCACAGTAGTAGATATAATGGTCATCTGAGTTAAATTCACCCATTCCAGTCCATTTGAGTTCGCTGATTCTTAGAATGTCAATAGTCACTCTTGCCATCTCCTGTTTGACCACTTCCAATTTGCCTTGATTCATGGACCTGACATTCCGGGTTCCTATGCAATATTGCTGTTTACAGCATCGGACCTTGTTTCAATCACCAGTCACATCCACAGCTGGGTATTGTTTTTGCTTTGGCTCCATCCCTTCATTCTTTCTGGGGTTATTTCTCCACTGATCTCCAGTAGCATATTGGGCACCTACCAACCTGGGGAGTTCCTCTTTCAGTATCCTATCATTTTGCCTTTTCATACTGTTCATGGGGTTCTCAAGGCAAGAATACTGATGTGGTTTGCCATTCCTTTCTCCAATTGATCACATTCTTTCAGACCTCTCCACCGTGACCTGTCCATCTTGGGTGGCCCCACACAGCATGGCTTAGTTTCATTGAGTTAGACAAGGCTGTGGTCCATGTGATCAGATTAGCTAGTTTTCTGTGATTATGGTTTCAGTGTGTCTGCACTCTGATGCCCTCTTGCGACACCTACCGTCTTACTTGGGTTTCTCTTACCTTGATCATGGGGTATCTCTTCACGGCTGCTCCAGCAAAGCAAGCGCTGTTCCTTACCTTGGACAAGGTCGCCCCTCCTGATCTTGAATGTGTAGTAGCTCCTGTCGGCCCTCCTGCGCCCTGCGCAGCCACCGCTCCTTGGACGTAGGGTTGCTCCTCTGGGCCGCCGCCCCTGACCTCAGTCTTGCGGTAGCTCGTCTCGGTTGCCGCCCTTGCATGCTAAGGGTCAAATGATTGTTACACTCAGTGAGCCCTGTAGGGATTAGTGGAGCCATGTTCCTGGAGATGGTACCAATGACGACCTTTGATACTTGACCAAGGGACTCATTCTTTCAGGTGGCACTGAGCCTTGATTCTATTTCATGCTAGGGCACAACCAAATACATTCTCTCATATACATAAAAACTAATATTACTAGCAAAAAATGACTCACAGATCTTCAGTCTAAAGTAAAAACCATTGAGTATAGTTTCATGAAAAGTCATCTGGCTATTGAGCTAGGCTTGGGCAACCAAGCATTTGAGTTTTGCCAATAATATTTATTTTCTACCCCTTAATTCCTTCCAAACACTTATAGCACCAAAGGTATAAAAACTTATAAGTAGGATGAAAATTTAAGTTTAAAATTTGTATCCATTAGCTTAATTTGGTCTGCAGCTAGTGAAGAATGGGTTCAGGGAAGGCTGTCATTGTTCAGTTTTAGCAGTGAGTTACTTTGGCCCAGCCCCTGAAATACTTGCACCCCCTGAAGCATACTTTGGGGACCATTGAAAATTGTAAGAGTGATCAAAAGGGAATCTTCAGGTTCCATGGCAGGTTGAAGGAAGATGCCTTTTGGCAGCTTTATAGTCCTACTTATCATTATCTTCATTTTCTAGCCATCATTCCTGAGTTCACTCGTCTAAATACTTTATGTATGAATTCATTTATTCTTCACAATGATTCTAAAGTCAGTATGTTATCACCTCCTGTGCTGGTTAATTTTGTGTGTCATCTTGACAAGGCTATGAGATGCTCAGATAGATGTTAAAACATTATTTCTGCTGTATCTGAGGGTTATTCTGCAAGAGGTTAGCATTTGAATCAGTAGACGAAGTAAAGATAGTCTTTACCAATATGGGTGAGCATCATCCAATGGATAGAACAACGTGGAAGGGCAAATTTGCTCTTTGCTTGAGCTGAGACAAATATCTTAAGCCGTCCAACATCATGCTCCTGGTTCTCAGGCCTTAGGACTTGGACTGAACTACACACTGGCTTCACGGGTTCTCCAGCTTGCAGACTGCAGATCATGTGGCTTCTCATCCTCCACAGTCATGTGAACCAGTTCCTTTGATAAATCTCCTCTCCTCTCTCTCTCTCTGTACACACACACACACACACACACACACACACACACACACATATATACTCATCCTATTGACTCTGTTTATCTCTAGAGAACTCTGACTAGAGGATCTCTATTTCACATATGGAATATGAGGCAGAGAAAGTTGCTTTGTTGTTGATGTTGTTCAGTCACTCAGTTGTGTCTGACTCTTTGCAACCCCATGGACTGCAGCATGCCAGGCTTCCCTGTCCTTCACCATCTCCCAGAGCTTGCTCAAACTCATGTCTGTTGAGTCAATGGTGCCATCCAACCATCTCATCCTCTGTCGTCCCCTGCTCCTCCTGCCTTCAATCTTTCCCAGCATCAGGGTCTTTTCCAGTGAGTCAGCTCTTCACATCAGGTGGCCAAAGTATTGGAGTTTCAGCTTCAACATCAGTCCTTCCAATGAATATTCAGGACTGATTTCCTTTAGGACTGACTGATTTGATCTCCTTTCAGTCCAAGGGACTCTCAAGAGTCTTCTCCAGAACCACAGCTCAAAAGCGTCAATTCTTCGGTGTTCAGCCTTCTTTGTGGCCCAACTCTCACATGCATGCAAGACTACAGGAAAAACCATAGCTTTGACTACATGGACCTTTGTTGGCAAAGTAATGTCTCTGCTTTTTAATACATTGTCTATGTTTGTCAGAGAGTTGCTGGCTTTCCTCAAATCTCACTAGCTAGTGGGTGGCAGAGATACTCTGTAGTCAGCATTCCTCAACCTGGGGGCTGCCACCCCTCAGGTGGGTTACTGACTACCACTTTGAGCCAAAGCCTAACCTCTGGGTTTAACTGAAGGAGATGGACCTAGAGAAGTCCAGTTTGGAAATGGTCAGAGTTCCTGTCACCCCAGAGCGTGAGAAAAGTCTTAGAAGAGTGCTCTCTTGAACTCACAGACAGCAACAACACAGAAATGGCATGTTTTTGAACTGGTGTAAGATTTGTCAAGACAAACCACACCTGCTTTGATTCTTCCCTGGCATCTTTTTTCTTATAGTCCTTAAGGAAATTGAAACAGCCTGTAGTAAGACTTGTTCTTTCTCAGGGCTTCTTGGGTCTCCTGTAGAGTTAGTTTGAGTGGGCAAATGTGGGCTTCATCACAGGGAAGGGAGGACAGACATGGCTGGATAATGTGCCTGGTGGCACTTCTAGGAGACAGGATTGCCCCCAGCCCCCGTCTCATCACAGATGGTAACTCTGGGGGCTCCCTTTTGCCCTTGTACTTCTGCCCCCTTTCTACCCCTTTCTTGGCCACCACCCTCAGTGTTTTCCATTCCCCCCAACATGATAATCTAGGACACATTTATTGAAGGGTTCTGTTACTGTTCATTGCAGTCAAGAAACTTTGTTTAACCTTTTTCTTTTTTGCTTCCTGCTATTGTGAAGGGCCAGGCTTGCCTTCCCGGTGCCTTCTGAGGATGTTTAGACTAAGGAAACAAAGCAAAGTAGGGAGATTTGTTTAGGAGTCCTGGTCTTGGCCCCATCTTTCTCTCCAAATGAATCAGAGACACACTGATTTGGAAGGGGGTAGGTATGGGAGCTGGACATGGCACTTGCCCAGCTGGTTCCTTTTCCCCATTTGACTGTTGTTCAGTGTGTGTCTGTTCTCCCTTATGGCAAAGATCCCTGGAGGAATAGAGAGGGCAGTGACAGGAGCTATACCTCAGAACCTCTTCCTGAAGTTCTAATATCAGGAGGACACTGTTAGGTAATGCTAAGGCTTTAATATTAGCAACTGACACTGTCTGGGGGAAGACAGGCAATGGTATGTATCCCAACAGAGCCCACAAATGGACTGGTTATACCTTTGTCAATATTGAATCAAGAGCCATAAAATATTTCATCTTCTCTAATCCAATAATCCCACTGCTGGGATGGTGGTCAAGGAAAGAGTTAAAAGGAAGACAAGATAATTATAAGTATACCTAGTGCCCAGGTCTTAGTTTCTAAATACTATTATCCACAGATAGGTACCAGAGCTTCTGGGAAAAATCTCTCATTCAGATTTGGGGCAGGGAAACCTCTCACTTTCACTGTCAGTAAGTAAAATGGTGCTCAAAGGATGAAGAGTTTTGAATGAAGAGGTAATGAATTCTCCTTTGGCTTGAGTTTGGGGCACCTGGGAGATACACAGCTGAAGATGTTCAGTGGAGGCTACACAGACATGGTTGTGGAGATAGATCTGTGTAGACATACATGTATAAATATAGACATGTGCAAATGGATAATAAGGCCGAATAGTTCCTACACCACTTT
Source organism: Bos grunniens (assembly GCF_055505025.1). Taxonomy (NCBI): domain Eukaryota; kingdom Metazoa; phylum Chordata; class Mammalia; order Artiodactyla; family Bovidae; genus Bos; species Bos grunniens. The sequence goes on from NC_141172.1 coordinate 56,228,396, forward strand.
GCAGAAAAAATCTTTCAGATGCTTGGTGAACATGCATATTTCTGGGACCTACCTCAGGGAGCAGGACAACTGCATGTTAAGGTATTCTCTAAATTACCCTTTGTGCACATATCAGTGTAAGAAATATTTGTTTAAAAGATTGCAAAAATGCTAGAAGCCATTATAAGTCTGAGAATATAGAGAAGTAATAGGTATCTCTGGATAATGAAATGCACAGAACCAAAAAACAGAATGTTTTACTGCAGATCCCTGTGTCATGTTGCTGAGAGGGCAAGAGAGTTACTACAAGCATAAATGTAAAAAAAGAAGCCATAAAAGAACAGAAGAAAATAGAGGTGAAATTTTACCTGATCACAAGATAGAGCACTTTGTAAGCATAAAAGCAAAGGGAAAAAACAAAGTATTGCCACATTTGAATGTTATATGCTTCAGCAGGCAAAAGAGATCATAAGAAAACATTAATATAAGAAATGTAGAGGGACTTCCTTCATGGTCCAGTGGTTAAGACTTCGCCTTCCAATTCAGGGAGTGAGGGTTCGACCCCTGAACTGGGAGCTAAGATCCCATATGCCATGTGGCCAAAACACTAAAACATAAAACAGAAGAGGTATTGTAACAAATTCAATGATGACTGTTAAAAAATAATCCACATTAAAAAAATCTTAAAAAAAAAAGAAATGAGGTAATCCTGTGGCACAGATGATCAAGTAATGTCATTAATATATAAACTTTATGTAATCCGTTCAGGAAACTATGACTATCTTAGTAGAGAAATGAGCAAACACATGAACAGACAATTCCCAAAGGAAATACAATTATCAATACATACGAAAAAATGAATATGAAATACATATTAAGCAAAAATAAAATGCCTTTTTCTTTTTAGTTTTCCTATATAAGTGAGATCATGTAGCATTTGTCTTTCTCTGTCTGATTTGTTTCACTTAATATACTGCTTGAAATGCCATTTTTAACTCAAATTGGCCAAAAAAAAAAAGTAATGATTTGGTATAGAGAGGGAAATAAGAAAAGTCTTCCACTGTTAGTATAATGTATTTGGGCAATTTTTCTAAAAGTCTCTTGGAAGTATAGATCAAAAGTTTGAAAATATTCTTACCCTTCAAAAACAATTCTGCTTCTAGGAACTCATCTTTTCAAAATTATGTAAAATGATGTCCCTTTTAGTATTTTTTGTAATATCAACAAACTGAATGTCCAATAACAGAATTTTGGATCAATATATTATGGAAGTCATATAATGCAGTGTTTTCAAAAGCCTTTGCAAAGCATCCTTTAGTAAAAGGATTCCACATTTGGATGCCAGACAGTAATAGGAGTAAAGTAGTCTGGCTATAAAATGGAGACATGGAGAAGAGAACTATTTCATGTTCCTAATTTTTCAAAGAGTATAAGAGAAATTGTAAACAGCAACTGACAGTCTAAGTTGGAGAACCACAGGGCACAGTGAGAACTGCAGTAAAGTGGAAGCACAGTCCTATCACACAGGATCAGCCGAGTTCCACATGTCTGAACACCCTGTGAGCCCATCAGATGTATTTCACTTCAGTTCAGTTCAGTCGCTCAGTCATGTCCAACTCTTTGCGACCCCATGAATCACAGCACACCAGGCCTCCCTGTGCATCACCAACTTCCGGAGTTCACTCAAACTCACGTCCATCAAGTCAGTGATGCCATCCAGCCATCTCATCCTCTGTTGTCCCCTTCTCCTCCTGCCCCCAATCCCTCCCAGCATCAGAGTCTTTTCCAATGAGTCAACTCTTCACATGAGGTGGCCAAAGTATTGGAGTTTCAACTTTAGCATCAGTCCTTCCAATGAACACCCAGGACTGGTCTCCTTCAGAATGGACTGGTTGGATCTCCTTGCAGTCCAAGGGACTCGCAAGAGTCTTCTCCAACACCACAGTTCAAAAGCAGCAATTCTTCAGCACTCAGCTTTCTTCACAGTCCAACTCTTACATCCAAAAACCATAGCCTTGACTAGACAGACCTTTGTTGGCAAAGTAATGTCTCTGCTTTTCAATATGCTATCTAGGTTGGTCATAACTTTTCTTCCAAGGAGTAGGCGTCTTTTAATTTCACGGCTGCAGTCACCATCTGCAGTGATTTTGGAGCCCCCCAAAATAAAGTCTGACACTGTTTCCACTGTTTCCCCATCTATTTCCCATGAAGTGATGGGACCAGATGCCATGATCTTAGTTTTCATTGGCCACCAATTTACAACCTTTGCTTTCAAGTTTTTGTTGGCAAGAAAATGTTTATAGTTGTTACATGAAAAAAGTAGGTTCTGTAGTAGTAAATATATAGTAATAAATATATATAATAAATATATATACATATATAATATATACATATATAATAAATGTATATATATATACACATATATAATAAATGTGTAATCGTAAATGTAGTATATCATAGTATGATATTGAGTTAGATAATATTTGTGTATATGTGTGTGTGTACATCTTAATATATGCACAGAACAAAGCCTGTAAGGAAACAAACCAAAATGTGACTTTATGTAGGTCTTATAATCAAAGCTGCTTTAATTTTTTTCTTTAATATCTCTGCATTTTCAATATCTTCCATAACAAATGCGTACATGTTGTTGTTGTGCAGTTGCTCAGTCGTGTCTGACCCTCTGCGACCCCATGGACTGCAGCACGCCAGACTCCTGTGTCCTTCACTATCTCCCAGAGTTTGCTCAAATTTATGCCTGTTGAGTTGATGATGCTATCTAACCATCTCATCCTCTGCTGCCCCGTTCTCCTTTTTCTTTCAGTCTTTCCCAGCATCGGGGGCTTTTTCAATGAGTACATATTACTTTTAAAAACTATACCCACAAAAGTTTATTTTGAAAACACCGAGGTTCAGTTTTTTGACACTCAGGAAGGATGTTCCTGAAAAGCACAGATGGAGTCCTCCTCTAGCAGTTGTATTGTCAGCTCTTGACCTAAAACTGAGTCTGGTAGCCTGGTTGTTGCTGTTGTTGTTTTTAAAATGTTCACTGACTTTTGGCAACCTTGTGTTCGTTCATTACCATTGCCAAGAAATTTACAGAAGTGTGAGCCAGTGAGAGTTTACTTGTTCTAACTTTTGAAAAAGTTCTGTTTCTTCATAGATAGAGATATACACTTTAAAAAGATAACTATACAAATATATACTATCTATGCCAAACCAATAGGTATAGATAGATATATACTGTCTACACCAAGCCCTATTAAACAGCACAAATCCATGCACTGTACTTCAGTTGTTCAAATGTCCTTATGAAACCAGTTGAAAAACTTGCATTTGTGTACATGGGCAGTCTTAAGCATCCGTAAGTTGTCTGTTTTCCCCTAGGCTGGGGAACACTTTGGAAGTCAGACCAGCAAATCTCGAGAATGCTAATAGAGAGTTGCAAACCTGTGAGCTCCTTTTTTCTGTTCACAGACTTCCAGAACAAAATAGATTGCTTCACAATTGTGAAGCGGTAAAAAAAAGAATAGAAAAGAAGAAAAGAACATGTTGGCTTTGTCTGCCATTGGTTTGAGTAGAGGGAGATTTTTTTTTTCTTTTTTGGATGAAAAGTGGGATCTTAATGGGCACTCCCAGTCAGCCGAGGCAGCCTCTGAAAGCTCCTCTTGTGAGAGATAGAAGGATCCATTGTTTTGCCAATCCGAAGTTATCACTCTTCCCTTTATCCTTTCTTTTGGACCTTTTAGTGTTTGCTTTATCAGAATATTTTAATCCCTACTGTGGTGACTGGTGTAATTTATCTCATTAAGCCTCTCCTGTTTTCTTCTGTTTACATGACTAATATTATTATGTTTTATGGGGCTTATACCAACAAGCCGCTCCTTTGTCCCATTGTTTCAGCTCTAGGCCAAAAATCAACAAACGAAGTTTTATCTTTCCAATCTTAGACCTCACCTGCTTGTCATTCAGTTTGTACAGGTTGCATGAAGAGCGTGTTCCTTTGAAAACAAAGCAAGGATTCATTTTTATGACCTAACACCAAACAATTACCTTTCTCAAAAGGTCCCGGTCATCTCTTTTTACGAGTGTAGAGTGGCAGACTCACCTTATGAGGGGGGAAAAAATAAGCAGATACTTCCTTGTGGATTGAAAGCCTAAAGTCCCCTAGCAATAATGCTCTGCTTCCTAACTTGTCTATCGTTCATAGTGTATAGAATATCCTAGAAGCAGAGAACCTGAGCACTAGAAGGTAGGTGGTGAGGTTATCTCATCCAAACCCCAGCCCTTCAGCAAAATTACACCCAGGCTGGACTGAGCCAGACTGGAGGAGAATCAGCCTTGTTTTAAAGGCGTATGAAGGAGAGCCTTCGTTCAACCAGTCGCATATTTGAAATGCTCTGTCAGAACGTTCCTTCTCTAAAACACCAGCCTAATAAAAGCTTAAATTGTCATTTCCTCAGTTCCGCTTTTTCTTTTCCAGATTGAAAACAACTGGGTGCCATGCTCAGGGAACCAGCAGCAGCTTAATGAACAGTAACTTCCTCCAAGGCAGTGATTCTCCAATGTTAGTGCACAGCAGACCTGCCTGCAGGCTTCTGAAAAGCCCAGATTGCTGGCCTTCCAGAGTTTCTGATTCGTGAGAAGGAGGAAAGCTGGAGAATTTGCATGTCTAGCAGGTTCCCAGGTGATGCTGATGCTGTCAGACCAGGAATCCCACTTTGAGAACTGCTGACTCTAGGAACTCGAAAGGAGAAATATGAGGATAATTAAGAAGCAGAAACAAGTGGAGTAACAGCAAGTTAACCTCTACATGGAAAATGTTAAATGCCTATCAGATAAGTTCTTTGCTGTCAGGCAGAGTCCAGTGGGGAAGGCTGACCATGAGCAGTAGTTCAGGATGTTAGCCATTAACACAGGGACCTGCGGGAGCAAACAGGAGCACAGTGTTCTGGCTAGGTGGGGAAGAGGCTAGGAAGGCTTCCTGCAGAAAGGGAGGCCTGAGGAGTAATTGCTGGATTGACTCTTAAAAAAGGGCAGGTATCCAGACAAAGGGAGGGCTTTCCAGCAGAAGGAATTAAAGAAGGAGTTTTCATGGAAATTTTCAAGTTGTCCGATTTTCTCAGAGGGGAGAGAGGCTGATGAGGTGGTGATGACAACCACAGAGGTAGGCAGGGGCTAGATGAAGAAGGAACGTCAGAGTTGGTAAGGAGTCTGGCGATATTCTAAAGACCATTATTTGACATGGAATATAAAGAACAATTTAATAAGTCTCCATGAACCTCGGAAATGAGAAGAGAGTACAGAACACAGATATCCCCAATCTTTGTACTTCTTTCTCTGCAGTTAGGACTTCTCTATGAGGCTTTCTCTGGTTTGCAGCTGATGTCGAGGAATTGCTAACTTTCTAGTCTATGTGTGAACAAAATTTCCTTTCCTTTTAGTTTAGTTGCGAGCATTTGGAGTTTCATAAAGGGAAATTTGTAAAGACACTAGGCAAACATAAAACCAAAGTGAACAGAATACAGAATTTGGGTCTAGAGATAAACAGACTCCTCTAGCTTGTCTTTCACTAGCTATACAGTGTACTGCACGTTACTTAACTTCTTGTGCCATAGTTTCTGTGTTTAAATAGAGTCTAATTCCTTGACGAGATCCATAGGTCTTAGTAGTCCGGCCCCTACCTGCCTTTTTCAGCTTCATCTTGTGTCCACTGATCTTACTCTTTCTGCTCCAACTGCATAAATCTGCTTCAATTTGTTTTTCATGCTCCCTTCTACCACAGGGCCTTTGCACATACTCTGTCTTCTGTCTGGAATAGTCTTGTCTGCCTCTTCAATAATTCCTAGATCTAGATGTAAGGTCCACTCCCTCTAGGAAATCCTTGATCTCTCTAAATAAGTAAAAATCCCTCCTGTTTATAGGTTTTTTTTTTTTTTTTCCACTATGAGGAACTTATATGATAACACTTAATATTGTTATTTGTGTCATTCTTTGCTTAATATTTCTCTTTTCCTAAACCAGGGGTCAGCAAACTATCTCCAGCTTTGGCCTGTAGTCTGTTTTTGTAAATTAAGTTTTATCGAGGGACCCTGGTGGTCCAGTGGTTAAGACTCTGCACTTCCAGGGCAGGGGCCTAGGTTCAACCCCTGGTAGGGGGACCTAGATCCTGCATGCCACAATTAATTTGCATGCCAAAACTAAAAATATCCCTCATGCAGCAATGAAGATCGAAGATCCTGCATGCCTCAACTAAGACCTGGTACAGCCAAAGAAATAAATAAATATATACATTTTTAAGTTTTATTGAAGCACAATCATGCCCACTTATTTACATATTATCTGCGGCCACAGAGTTGAGTTGCAGCAGCCTTTATGGCTCAAAATGCCTAATTACTGTGGCCCTTCATAGAAAAAATTTACCAAGTCCTGTACTTGACTAGAGTCTCCATGACAGCAGGTACAAGACCTGTTTTTGCTTAGTGACATATCTTCAGCTTCTGGCCCAATGTCTGTTACATGAACGATGCACGATCAATCAATAATAATAAATGCAAACTTCTCTGGTGGTCCAGTGGTTAAGAATCTGCCTGCCAATGCAGGGGAACACAGGTTCAATCCCTGGTGTGGAAGATTCTACATGCCACAGGGCAACTTAGCCTGTGTGCCACAGCTACTGAAGCCTTCACAGCTAGAGGCTGTGCTCTGCAACAAGAGAAGCCACTGCAATGAGAAGCACACAACTAGAGAAAGCCTGTGTGCAGTGATGAAGACCTAGCACAGCCAAAAAGTAAAATAATATCAATAAACGCAAGGAGATTTTTTAAAAATGTTGTTTTTACTAGAGTGTTGGAAGGGTTAAATAGGATAATAAATATAAAGAACCCAGCAATAGTGCCTGAAACATACCAGATTGTTAATGAATTCTCAGTCTTTTCTTAGCGCGTGTTGGTCTTCTCTAGGGGTCTGGCTATAAGCTGCCCCCTGGCCCTGGGCTGAGTTACATTCCAGTCCTTCCCTAGTTCCACTGTCTCTTGCCCTCTGGCTTTTGCCTCATGTACTTCTATTTCTGGCTCCAGGATTCTTTCCTTGGTCTCAGATTCTTAGGAATGTCTTCACTCTTCCTAGAGATTTTTCTTCTACAATGTTCCATCTTTTTGAAGCATGTTATTCTCAAACCTTGTAGCCTTAGGGTGACCCTCCTTTAATCTGTCCCCAGGGCTTAGCTTCACCAGGGTCATCTATGTGATGGCAGTTTCATCTTATTTTATGGCCTCCTCCTTCAGGGATAGCAGACAACTTCTCTTCTGCTTTAGCAGGAGAAGCTGTAGGATTGGAGAAGAGCTCCTCATGAGAGCAATGAACAGGGTTCGGGAACTGAACCCGTGTGATTCTGAGGCAGGAGGGATCAAAGCCCAGCCTGCAGGCTGTTCAGCCTCAACACAGACCCAGCTGGTACAGAGCCAAAAAGGAGCGGGGTTAGTAAAACTGGGGGTCACCAAACTGTCACCTATGAGCCAAATCCAGCCTGCCTCCCATTCTTCTGTGAGAAGAAGAATGGGTTTTGCCTTTTTAAATGGTTGGGGGGAAAAAATCAAAAGAAGAATATTTTGTGATACATAAAAAGTATATGAAACCCAAATTTCAGTGTCCATAAATAAATTCTTACTGGAACACAGCTGTGCTGTGTTTTATTTACATCTATGGTTACTTTTCACGTCACAGCAGCAGAGTAGGTGGCATCAGAGACTGTAAAGCCAAGGATGTTTACTGACTGGCCCTTTAGAGAAATTAGCCTGAGCTGTGGACAGTGATTTTACCTTGAGCTCATCAAAGCCTCTTCTGTGTTCAGTGTTGCACGGCCTCTACAAACTCTACCGGATCCCATCCCAGGGTACAGCCCAGGATGTGACAGGGAGAGAATGGGTTAATTAGATGGGTTCATTAGAGAAATCGTTCCTGAAGGAGGTGGGAAGGGATGGGAGATGAGAGAATACAACAGTCTGGTTCGAAGGCTGGTTTCACCACATAGCATAGTAGGAGTTTGAGCCAGTGTCTTACCTTCTCTAAGCAGCCGTTCCCATGTTTTAAAATGTGAATAATTATACTCTCAAATGCACAGTGATGTGGTGAAGACCAAATGAGCTAATGCCTGCAACAATGCCTGGTATGTAGTAGACACTCAATAAATACTCACTACTTCTTGCCATGATATTAAAAGACGCTTGCTCCTTGGAAGAAAAGCTATGACCAACCTAGACAGCATATTAAAAAGCAGAGACATTACTTTGCCAACAAAGGTCCGTATATTCAAAGCTATGTTTTTTTCCAGTAGTCATGTATGGATGTGAGAGTTGGACCATAAAGAAGGCTGAGCACCAAATAATGGATGCTTTTGAGCTGTGGTGTTGGAGAAGACTCTTGAGAGTCCCTTGAACGACAAGGAGATCCATCCAGTCAATCTTAAAGGAAATCAATCCTGAATATTCATGGGAAGGACTGATGCTGAAGCTGAAACTCCAGTACTTTGGCCACCTGATGCAAAGAGCTAACTCATTAGAAAACATCCTGATCCTGGGAAAGATTGAAGGCAGGAGGAGAAGGGGACAACAGAGGATGAGATGGTTGGTTGGCATCACTGACTCAACGGACATGAGTTTGAGCAAGCTCCAGGAGATGGTGAAGGACAGGGAAGCCTGGCCTGCTGCAGTCCATGGGGTCACAAAGAGTTGGACATGACTGAGCAACTGAACAGCAACAACAACTCTTACTGTGAGCTTCCTTGGTGGCTCAGTGGTAAAGCATCTGCTTGCCAATGCAAGAAACGTGGGTTCAGTCCCTGGGTCAGGAAGATCTCCTAGAGGAGGGGATGACTACCTACTCCAGTATTCTTACCTGGGAAATCCCAAGGACAGAGGAGCCTGGTGGGCTACCATCCATGAGGTCAGAAAAGAGTCAAACACAAGTGAGCAACTGAACGACAACAACAACACTCTTCCTACATGTGATGGACTTTATCAGTGGAAGAGGTGGCTTTGGTGAAGAGAAACCATGTCATTGCAGCCTGTAGAATAGTGTAAAAAAAAAAAAAAAAGACATCGGAGATAAACAGCTGAGTTCACTTTTGTCTCTGCTAATATATGCATTACTGCTGTGTGATACTAGGAAAGTTGATTAACTTCTCTGAGCCTCAGTTCCACCATCCCCACCCCCTCCCCCAACCTTTATGTAACTCAGATGTCAAGTGGGCCCTTCCTACTCTTTGATTTAGGAAACATTTCCTTATGGAGCCACCTGTCACCATCTCAGGTGAAACGCATGGGGCTCCTGTTTCACGCTATGCCACCCAGCACATTCAGAAAATTCTTTCAGCAAGCACTTCATGAATTGAGGAAATTTATTGGAGATTTGAAGAGCTATACTTTTGGGAATAGGGTCATTCTGTGCCCCACAGTATTTTTCTAAGCCTCTTCCTCTCATCTACCTCCCTTCTTTCTGAGTGAAGGGCCCACAGTGCCCCTGCCCACCACCATTCTCCACCCATTTCCCTATACACCCCCTTCAGCCAAAAGAGGCTAGTCAAGGGCATTTCCTCACAAAGCTGCTTCTGTCCCCAAGAGGAATTCTACCAGCTGCTAAGAGGATAAATTTCTTCTATCCACTAACAAGCGAAATAGGGATAATTATGACTACCTCACAAAGTGTTTGTGGGAATTAAATGAGGTAATGTGTCTGCCAGCTCCTGGCATGCAGAAGGCACCCCCTCCCCTCTTGATTCTTCCTCTGAGATTTGAAGGAACAAAAAAGAGGAGCTAAGAGATATTTTGAGGTGGAGGTGAGGGTTGATAAAGCAGCCAGGAAGGTCATCCCCTTGACCATCACCCTCCAGCGACGTAGAAGAGATTATTTGCCAAGAGAAACTGGGAGAGGTGGAGGGACTCGGGGCGGAAGCCAGACAAGTCTGGTTTATCTTGGAGTCCATCCAAAAGGGTTTAGTTACTAAAACAGCAGTTCCTCTACATAAATCCTTCAGGTTCTTGAAAAATATTATTAAATCACTACTGCATCATAAATAATCCTAATTTTATTAATCTTGCCCCTGAGGCCAAGGCACAGCTCCTGCAAGACTCTCTCTCCTGGGAATACAGCTGCGGGGGCCTGGTCCCTCAGACAGAGGGCAGTACCCATGCCCTGGCATTCCCTGATGTTTTCTGAGTGCTTCCAGAATAGGCTCTTCTTAATAATCTTTCGTTAGGTGTAGGATTCAAAATGGGCAGTTTATTGGCAAGAGTCTGCCTGCAGAGGCATGGGAATTCTGTTACTCGTCTGCTTGGATTTGTTTGATGTCCTATTTGCATTTGTATTCCTTTTCTTTCTTTCTTTTTAACCCCAGAAGTTTGGTGTTTTTTCCTTTCTTTTCTTTTTAACTTCTTCCGAAAGAGGATAGATGGCTCTCTCTCATTTTGCTTTGGGCCGACGATGTTTCTACGCAATGTGGTGATAACAAGTGGTCATGATTAGTCAATGCCAGGTTGTATCCTATAGCTTAAGAGGCCCTTGCTATCCTCCCTAACTGCTCCTACCCACCTCTCTCTCTCTTCTTAACTGAGCGATTTCCTTCTTTTCAAAGCAAAACTAAGATAAAGAGTTAGCAACACCTATCTCTTTATATGGTGGTGTGTGGGGCTTACAAAAATAATATAGATTAGGAGTTTAGGAAACAAGGGTTCAGTTCCTGTTAGTCCTCCGTGTGTCTTCTGAAAGAGTCTTTATTAAATTTTTGGTTTCATGACTTACTGTTTTCCCCAAATATAAAAATAATTTGTATTTGTGTGTAAAACATGGAACACCGAAAAGTATAAATAAAAACCACGCTCTGAGTTCTTCCACCTGTGGGAAGCCCGCTGTTAGCGTCTTCGTGCATTTCCCTAGACGTTTGTTTTCTCTGCAAATGTGCATATATAGTTACCAAATGTGATCCTACTGTGCACACAGTTTTGAAGCCTGCATTTTTACTTAATACTTATTTCAGGAGCATTTGCTTGTCATAAAAATTCATCAAAAGCACCCCTCTTAATGGCCACGTGGTACTTGGAGTATTTGTTGTCCCTGACCTAATCATCCTCAGATCATCCCGCATGTAGCCTGTGTCCAGTTTTCCGCCATATGAATAATGCTACAGTGAGTGTCTGTAGTTGTGTATCTGAAAATTCCCATGGAAGTATTCTTAGGATTCCTGGCAAAATAGAATCCTGGAACCTCACGTTAGTCTTCACTGACTTAAGTCAGCCCAAGGTGTCTCACCTTGGATCACATGACAGTGTTTAGGAACTAAACTAGCAAAAGGACAAGCTGATGATTGCCCATTGGTGGTTTTATGGTATGCAGCTTGGAGATAATATAATATAATGATGTTGTGCCATGATCTGGAGATATTCCAAGGTGATAATAATAGTAACAGCTCACATTTATTGGGTGGTTAATATGTGCAAGACTCTGTTTTGTTTTACAGATATTAACTCATTTAATCTCACCACAAGTCTAGGAAGTACTTGTAATAGTGGTATTATTATTCCCATTTTATAGATGGGAAAATTGAGGCAATAGAGGGGTCAAACTTTAAGAAAAGTGACTGAGCCAGGATTCAAACCCAAGCATTTTGACTGGGCGTTCATGCCCTTAAACACTTGATGACCCTGCCTGGAAGTAACCAAGTGGGAAGATTCCCCCCCCACATGCCAAGGCTGCAGTGCAGTGGGAAGGGGATGGGGGATCTACTGCTCCCTACCAAATTGCAGCCCTTGTTCTCCCGGCTCTCCTGGTCCTTTTCCCTAGCTGTGCACCTGCCCAGGTGAGGACAGGAGGAAACCAAGCTGTGAAACACCCAATTGTGTATCTGAAAGGGAAGAGGAATATATATCAAGGTGGTCTCAGGAAGCTGCTTATTCAGGAAGGGAGGGAGAAAATAAATGAAAAAACACTGCTTCAGTGTCATGGTGTTTTTGTTTTGTTTTCATTTTGGGCTTAGACCGTCATTACAGCATTAGGCGTGCCTACATAGAAGCAGTGTTTCCCTTACGTTTTTCACCAATTTCATTTCAGTGAGTTCCTGGCTTGTCTGTCGGTGCAGCGCCAGAAGCAAGCTGCAGAACAGGAGTTACTGGGGACGGCAGTGACCATGAATCCCAAAGGAGGTAACTAATCATTTTTGGTCCTGTCCACTGCTCAGTGCCTTGGTTACAAATGACCCCTAGACAACTGTTCAACATGGATGGTTCTAAAGGCACCTTGTTGTGGAGAGTGCTGTGTGGGACTGGAGTTCTGATTAATGGCCATTTTCTTTTGTCCCACCTCCTTATGTTTCCTTAAAATAATACTGGTGTTACAAAGGGCCGCACAGGGTGTTTCTATTCAGGTAAAGTTGACTGCTGCCGCGGTGAAAGAAAACACAACACAACCACTGCCACAGAGCACAAACACGGAGCAGATCAGTCCTGCTTCACCTCCCCGCCTGGCCAGGCTCTACCAAGGAAACCCAGCCAGGGGAGTTCCCTAGGTTCGCCCTGGCTCAGGATTGGAATGTGTAAAACTCTGAACAGCACCAGCAGTGACCCAGGGAAGAAATGAACCACAGAACCTTTCAAGGATGCGGCCATCAGACACTGTCAGTCTCTGCAGTAGGGGACCCAGAATGGCCAGAAATATGCCTCCAGGGTCTTTGTGTGTGGATCTGACTCATAGAGGCCATCAGCCAATGCCTGCTGAATTGTTGTAGGTGCTGTTGAGCTGGAGTGGATGGAATAGTAAAAGGCAGGAACAGAGATGCTTTTTCGTTTTATTTTGTTACAGCCTAATAGCACTTATAGTAATGGTAGTGATAGCAATAAGAGTTAACATTGTGTCCTATGGGCCAGGCTCTGTTCCAAGGAGTCTTTCCTTTCCTGGGGGATAACCTCTATCCTGACTTTTTAACACCATAGTTGGTAAAGGGAAATTGTTAACGGAAGGAAAGTTTTTAAAGTTCATCAAGTATCCTCAGTTTCCCTGAGTGCCTCCATAATGTCTAATCAGCCCAGTTGCTCAGAGGCCTAACAGCTAAAAGTAGGAAAGCAAGGAGTTAAGTTCACATTAGAAATTGTGCCTCAAAAAATAAAAATGAAATAGAAAAGATTAATTATTGAATCCCGTCTCCTTGAGGTCACATCAACCTCCTCCACTTCCTTTGTTGTTGTAGAGATCCGGAAGGACCCTTTCAGATCACCATGAGGTTGGGATGAGAATGGGGAGGAGGCTGTTTAAGCAGGTCTGTAAAGAAATAACAAGCCAATTAAAAGGGAGTCCATGGTAGAGTTTTATGTACAGCTAAAAATAGTGACTAAACAGCAACAACCAAAAAAACACCCAAAGTGCCTTCTAAGACTCAAGAATTTAAAAAGGCCTATTATATGTGGAAACCTCTGCGCCTCCCTTCTAAGAATTCTCCAGGAGGTTGGGGATTGGGAGTAGCAGCCACGTTGGTACAATGTGGCTCTTGCCCAGTTGACAGAAGGCACCAGAAGCAGACATGTGACTCAAGGCCAGCCAATTAGATCCTCTCTCCCAGGAATTTACCACTGGAATGAAAGGATGCTAGTTAGCATGGGCTGGTCTCTTAAATCAAGGACGCACAACTCAAGAGCTGTGCTATTGCACCCTAGGCAGTCAGAACTCTGACTGCAGAGAGAAGGAAGCAGGTGTTCTGGGCGACAGGTGAGGGCCCTGAAGTAAGAGACCAGAGAAGAAGACAGAAGGAGAAAAAGAGATGACGCTGGAGCAAAGTAGCTGATTGGCTTCTGCTGCTTTTCTAATTGAGTTCCTATTCAACCCATCCAGAGACCCTGCCATGCCTCTTCTGGGCAGCCATTGGCTGCTCTGGAACCTTTATACTCTAACCTCCACTATTTTGATAATGCTAACTCGAGGGGCTTCTCTTACTTGCTGTTCTGGCTACAATGGCTGTGTAACAAAAACCCCCCCAGGGGCTTCCGTGTGGTTCAGTGGTAAAGAATCTACCTGTCACTGCAGGAGACACCAAGTTCGATCCCTAATCTGGGAAGATCCCACATGCCTCAGAGCACCAAAACCCGTGTGCCACAGCTGCTGAGCCCACATGCTGCCACTGCTGAAGCCCTCGCACTTTAGAGACTGTGCTCCTCAACAAGGGAAACCACCACAATAAGACGGTCACGCACTGTAATGAAGAGCAGCCCCACTCGCCACGACTAGGGAAAAGTCCACGCAGCAATGAAGGCCCAACACAGCCAAAAATAAATACATAATTGATTTTAAAACATTCCCAAATTTAGTGGCTTACAATAAGAACACTTATTTTGCCTAAAAACCTGCACTCTGAGCAGAGCTTAGCATGGACAGCTTGTTTCCGCTACAGTTTGGTTTCAGTGAGTGCAGCTTGCAGGCCAGGGGCTAAAATTGCCTGAACTCTTCACTGCCTGGCCTAGAAAGACTCAAGCAGCTGGGTACTACAAGAGTTGGAGCTATGCAGAAATCTCTCTATCCATCTGTGGTCTCTTTATCATGGTAGCTTCAAGGTATGTGGACTTTCCCCTCGAGGCTTAGGGCTCCAAAGGCACAGACCCAAGGAGAGAGGACCAGGTGGAGGCTGTATCACTTTTTATAACCTAGTTTCCCAAGTCATGTGGTGTTATATCCACCTTATCATATTAATATTTGTGGAGGAAGTTATCAATACAAAGATCCACCCATGCTCAAAAGGCTGCTGCCTCTCAATGAAGGAATGTTACCATCACATAGTGAGAATAACATGTGACCAGACTCCAGTACTTTTGCCTAGAAAATCCCATGGGCGGAGAAGCCTGGTAGGCTGCAGTCAATGAGGTCGCTAGAGTCGGACACAACTGAGTGACTTCACTTTCACTTTTCACTTTCATGCATTGGAGAAGGAAATGGCAACCCACTCCAGTGTTCTTGCCTGGAGAATCCCAGGGATGGGGAAGCCTGGTGGGCTGCCATCTATGGGATCGCACAGAGTCAGACATGACTGAAGTGACTTAGCAGTTAGCAGAATGCATATTAATGTGGACATTTTTAGAAAACAAAATCAGTCATACTATAATCAAAAGAACCTTGATTAACATATGGAATAATC
Organism: Bos grunniens; assembly: GCF_055505025.1. Classification (NCBI taxonomy): domain Eukaryota; kingdom Metazoa; phylum Chordata; class Mammalia; order Artiodactyla; family Bovidae; genus Bos; species Bos grunniens. Next base: position 56,243,541 of record NC_141172.1, read on the forward strand.
TCTAAAACTCAGAAAGGTTTCAGAGTTCCCAGAAAATTCTCAGGGTTGTGATGAAAAATACACTGGTTGGTAGATACAGTGAGACTTCTTTCTTTTTCTTCCTGTTCTGATTAGCAAAGATCGAATTTTTCCATAGGGGATCTCACTGGGTTCTGCCCAGGAAACAGCATTTTGAAGTTGACTTGTGTCCTTGATTCTGGAACCATCTTATCTTTTATTTTGCCACATAATTAGGTGAGGATTAAGTTCAAATCCCTGCTGTTTATAGCAAAAAGTTTCCGGTCATCTTATTTTCAAAAGTTATTTGCAAGCATATCCTTTATTGCTTAGTGAATGAGGTTTTTCCTCTAACTGGATTCTTCTTTTTTTTTTTTGAATGAATAATAATCCAGGTTTTCAGGGTCCAAAATACTCCAGAGCTGTAAAGTAGGCACTACTGAAAGATGTGTTAACTCCTTCAGGCCTCCAAGGTGCTATTTCAAACGTTATTGCTTTATATTCCATAATAGAAGCTTGAACCTTATTGATGGCCTTTCTTTGTGTGTGTGCAGGGTGAAGGCTGGGAGAGAATGAGTCAATGACCTGGAACAGGAAGCTGAATCAACTCTTTCAGCAAGACTTAAAAGAAAAGATTTTGGTTTTATAATCTCTAAAGCCTAAAAGATACTGAAGCTTCCAGAATGAGTCAGTACCTAAGATAGTGTTATTAGATACAGTAATTACTGGAATGATAAAATCCTTGTTGATGCTAGCTGAAAATAGGTATGTTCTATGCCTACTACATAGCAGCATTTTCAATACTGTACCAGAATGAAGTTAACTATAAAAATATGCACATTCTGATTACGTATAGACAACTTCAAGCTGTCTTTTTTTTATTGTTGATGAAGGTTACTGAGGTTTGTACAAAAATCTTTATAGGTTCAGTCTGTTATTTGATATGTGAAATAAAATGATAAGACCATTGATGGTGAGTTTTCAAACTTCTTCCTATAACAAGTGAATATAGGGCAGCCTGAATAATAGGTATATTTTGAATTATGTACGACCAGTGGTCTGGTAAATATTTAACAACCAGCTCATCCAGGGGGTAGGAGGGTTTTGACTTATAGCACTTGCCAATTTCTGTGATGTAAGTATTTCCACCATGGCTGATTTCAAGCTACCAACATGGCATCACAGAATGCAGAATTGTGAGCACACACTCTGAGCTGTATGAGCTGGTCTTGCACACCCTTGGTTACAATTTTGGGAAAGCCAGTTGGCTGACTCCTGGATAAATCTTGTTATAATCCTAGGGGGATAATAAGGACCTACTGTTAAGCACAGGGAACTCTACTCAGTACTCTGTAATGACCTATATGGGAAAAGAATCTAAAAAAATTGTGACTATATGTCTATATCCCCTTCATGGATCATGCAGAGTACATCATGTGAAATGCCAGCCTGGATGAATCACAAGCTGGAATCAAGATTGCTGGGAGAATTAGAGCTAATCAGTGAATTTAGTAAAGTTGCAAGATACAAAATCAATACACACAAATCACTTGCATTTCTATAAACTAACAATGAAACTCCGGGAGTTGGTGATGGACAGGGAGGCCTGGCGTGCTGCGATTCATGGGGTCACAAAGAGTCAGACATGACTGAGTGACTGAACTGAACTGAACAGTGAAAAATCAGAAAGAGAAATTAAGGAATCAATCCCACTCACCATTGCAACAAAAAGAATAAAATATGTAGGAATAAACTTACCTAAGGCAACAAAAGAACTGTACACAGAAAATTATGACACTAATGAAAGAAATCAAAGATGACATAAACAGATGGAGAGATATTCCATGTTTCTGGGTATGAAGAATCAATATTGTGAGAAAGGCTGTACTACCAAAAGCGATCTACAGAGTCAATAACCCCTATCAAATTACGAATGGCATTGTTCACAGAACTAGAACAAAAAATTTCACAATTCATATGGAAGCACAAAAGACCCTGAATAGCCAAAGCAGTCTTGAGAAAGAAGAACGGAGCCAGAGGAATCAACCTTCCTGACTTCATATTATAATACAAAGATACAGTCATCAAGACAGTATAGTACTGGCACAAAAACAAATATAGAGCAATGGAACAAGATAGAAAGCCCAGAAATAGACCCATGCACCCATGGGTACATTACTTTTGATAAAGGAGGCAAGAATATACAATGGGCAAAGACAGCCTCTTCAATAAATTGTGCTGGGAAAACTGAAAAGCTACATGTAAAAGAATGAAATTAGAACACTTCCTAACACCATACACAAAGATAAACTCAAAATGGATTAAAGACCTAAGTGTAAGACCAGAAAGGACAACCCTCAGAATGGGAGAAAATAATAGCAAATGAAACAACTGACAAAGGATTAATTTCCAAAATATACAAGCAGCTCATACTACTCAACGCCAGAAAAACAAACAACCCAGTCAAAAAATGGGGAAAAGACCTATATAGAAATTTCTCCAAAGAAGACATACAGATGGCTAATAAACACATGAAAAGATGCTCAACATCTCTCATTATTCAGTTCAGTTCAGTTCACTCAGTTGTGTCCAATTCTTTGCAACCCCGTGAATCGCAGCATGCAAGGCCTCCCTGTCCATCACCAACTCCTGGAGTTCACTCAGACTCACGTCCATCGAATCAGTGATGCCATCCAGCCATCTCATCCTCAGTCGTCCCCTTCTCCTCCTGCCCCCAATCCCTCCCAGCATCAGAGTATTTTCCAATGAGCCAACTCTTCACATAAGGTGGCCAAAGTACTGGAGTTTCAGCTTTAGCATCATTCCTTCCAAAGAACACCCAGGACTGATCTCCTTCAGAATGGACTGGTTGGATCTCCTTGCAGTCCAAGGGACTCTCAAGAGTCTTCTCCAACACCACAGTTCAAAAGCATCAATTCTTCGGCACTCAGCTTTCTTCACAGTCCAACTCTCACATCCATACATGACCACAGGAAAAACCATAGCCTTGACTAGACGGACCTTTGTTGGCAAAGTAATGTCTCTGCTTTTCAATATGCTATCTAGTTTGCTCATAACTTTTCTTCCAAGGAATAAACGTCTTTTAATTTCATGGCTACAGTCACCATCTGCAGTGATTTTGGAGCCCAGAAAAATAAAGTCTTTCCACTGTTTCCCCATCTATTTCCCATGAAGTGATGGGACCAGATGCCATGATCTTAATTTTCTGCATGTTGAGTTTTAAGCCAACTTTTTCACACTCCTTTTTCACCTTCATCAAGAGGCTTTTTAGTTCCTCTTCACTTTCTGCCATAAGGGTGGTGTCATCTGCATATCTGAGGTTATCGATATTTCTCCTGGCAATCTTGATTCCAGCTTGTGCTTCTTCCAGCCCAGCGTTTCTCATGATGTACTCTGCATGTAAGTTAAATAAGCAGGGTGACAATATACAGCCTTGATGTACTCCTTATCCTATTTGGAACCAGTCTGTTGTTCCATGTCCAGTTCTAACTGTTGCTTCCTAACCTGCATACAGATTTCTCAAGAGGCAGGTTAGGTGGTCTGGTATTCCCATCTCTTGAAGAATTTTCCACAGTTTATTGTGATCCACACAGTCGAAGGCTTTGGCATAGTCAGTAAAGCAGAAATAGATGTTTTTCTGGAACTCTCTTGCTTTTTCCATGATCCAGCGGATGTTGGCAATTTGATCTCTGGTTCCTCTGCCTTTTCTAAAACCAGCTTGAATATCTGGAAGTTCACAGTTCACGTATTGCTGAAGCCTGACTTAGAGAATTTTGAGCATTATTTTACTAGCATGTGAGATGAGTGCAATTGTGTGGTAGTTTGAGCATTTTTTGTCATTGCCTTTCTTTGGGATTGGAATGAAAACTAACCTTTTCCAGTCCTGTGGCCACTATTGAGTTTTCCAAATTTGCTGGCATATTGAGTGCAGCACTTTCACAGCATCATCTTTCAGGATTTGAAATAGCTCAACTGGAATTCCATCACCTCCACTAGCTTAGAAATGCAAATCAAAACTACAATGAGATATCACCTTTCACCAGTCAGAATGGCCCTCATCAAAAAGTCTACAAACAATAAATGCTGGAGACAATGTGGAGCAAAGGGAACGCCTTTGCACTGTTGGTGGGAATGTAAATTGATACAGCCCCTATGGAAGAGAGTATGGAGATTCCTTTAAAAACTAGGAATAAACCACCATATGACCCAGCAATCCCACTCCTGTGTCAGTTCTGATGAGGTGGATAAACCTAGAACCTATTATACAGAGTGAAGTGAGTCAGAAAGAGAAAGATAAATATTGTATTCTAACATACACATATGGAATCTAGAAAAATGGCACTGAAGAATTTATTTACAGGGCAGCAATGGAGAAACAGACATAGAGGACAGACTTATGAACATGGGGAGAGGGGATGAGAGGGTGAGATATATGAAAAGCGTAACGTGGGAGTTTGCTGTATGGCTCAGGAAACTCAAACAGGGGCTCTGTATCAACCTAGAGGGGTGGGATGGGGCAGGAGATGGGAGGGAGGTTCAAAAGGGAGGGGATATATGTATACCTATGACTGATTCATAAAATCATAAGAAAATTCATAGAATTCATATGAAAGAGATGGGAATACCAGACCACCTGATCTGCCTCTTGAGAAACCTCTGTGCAGGTCAGGAAGCAACAGTTAGAACTGGACATGGAACAACAGACTGGTTCCAAATAGGAAAAGGAGTACGTCAAGGCTGTATATTGTTACCCTGCTTATTTAACTTAAATGCAGAGTACATCATGAGAAACGCTGGGCTGGAGGAAGCACAAGCTGGAGATAAGTCTGCCGGGAGAAATATCAATAACCTCAGGTATGCAGATGACACCACCCTTATGGCAGAAAGTGAAGAACAACTAAAGAGCCTCTTGATGAAAGTGAAAGAGGAGAGTGGAAAAGTTGACTTAAAGCTCAACATTCAGAAAACTAAGATCATGGCATCCGGTCCCATCACTTAATGGCAAATAGATGGGGAAACAGTGGCTAACTTTATTTTTCTGGGCTCCAAAATCACTGCACATGGTGACTGCAGCCATGAAATTAGAAGATGCTTACTCCTTGGAAGGAAAGTTATGACCAACCTAGACAACATATTAAAAAGCAGAGACATTTGTTTGTCAACAAAGGTATGTCTAGTCAAGGCTATGGTTTTTCCTGTGGTCATGTATGGATGTGAGAGTTGGACTATAAAGAAAGCTGAGTGCTGAAGAATTGATGCTTTTGAACTGTGGTGTTGGAGAAGACTCCTGAGAGTCCCTTGGACTGCAAAGAGATCCAACCAGTCCATCCTAAAGGAGATCAGCCCTGAGTGTTCATTGGAAGGACTGATGTTGAAACTGAAACTCCAATACTTGGGCCACATGATGCGAAGAGCAGACTCATTTGAAAAGACCCTGATTCTGGGAAACATTGAGGGCAGGAGGAGATGGGGATGACAGAGGATGAGATGGTTGGATGGCATCACCAACTCAATGGACATGGGTTTGGGTGGACTCCAGGAGTTGGTGATGGACAGGGAGGCCTGGCATGCTGCAGTTCATGGGGTCACAAAGAGTCGGACACGACTGAGCGACTGAATTGAACCATGTTGAGGTTTGACAGAAAACGACAAAATTCTGTAAAGCAATTATCCTTCAATAAAAAAATTAATTAAAAAAAGATTGCTGGGAGAAATATCAATAACCTCAGATATGCAGAACTCTAATGACAGAAAGTGAGGAGGAACTAAACAGCCTCTTGATGATGGTGAAAGAGGAGAGTGAAAAAGCTGGCTTAAAACTCAGCATTCACAAAACTAAGATCATGGCATCTGGTCCCATCACTTCATGGCAAATAGATGGCAAAAAACTGGAAGCAGTAATAGATTTTCTTTTCCTGGGGTCCAAAATCACTGTAAATGGTGACTGAAACCATGAAATTAAAAGACACTTGCTCCTTGGAAGGAATGTTATGACAAACCTAGACAGTGTATTTAAAAAGTAGAGACATCACTTTGTCAACAACTAGTAGTTTCTCCACTAGTCATGTAGGGATGTGAGAGCTGGACAGAAAAGAAGGCTGAGCACTGAAGAACTGATACTTTCAAATTGTGGTGCTGGAGTACATTCTGAGAGTCCCTTGGACAGCAAGGAGATCAAACCATTCAGTGCTAGAGGAAATCAAGCCTGAATATTCATTTGAAGGACTAATGCTGAAGCTGAAACTCCAATACTTTGGCCACCTGATGAGAAGGGCTGACTCACTGGATAAAACCCTGATGCTGGGAAAGATAGTGACGGAGGATGAGATGGTTAGACAGCATCACCAACTCAGTGAACATGAATCTGAGCAAACTCTGAGAGTTGGTGATAGACAGGGAGGCCTGGCTTGCTGCAGTCTATGAGGTCACAAAGAATTGGAGACAACTTAGTGACTGAAGAACAACATATGCTAAGTCACTTCAGTCGTGTCTGACTCTGCAACCCCATAGACGGCAGCCCACTAGGCTCCGCCTTCCCTGGGATTCTCCAGGCAAGAACACTGGAGTGGGCTGCCATTTCCTTCTCCAATGCATGAAAGTGAAAAGTGAAAGTGAAGTCGCTCAGTCGTGTCCAACTCCTAGAGACCCCATGGACTGTAGCCCACCAGACTCCTCCATCCATGGGATTTTCCAGGCAAGAGTAGTGGAGTGGGGTGCCAGGGCCTTCTCCAGAACAACATATATATATGTATAATTGATTCATTTTGCTGTACAGCAGAATCCAACACATTGTAAATCAACTATACTCCAATAAAATCAATTAAAAAATATTGGTGGTAAGATCTGCAGCAGAGATATTTAATGCCCTTTGACTCTCCATTTACTCCCCCACATTCCTCATTGACCAATGGACTGGGAAAAGAGATGGAAGAAGCATTTAAAAGTTGGTATGCAACCCCCAGTCCTCTCTTCCCTTGCCTGTGCACCTCTCTGGTAAAGGAGGTCACATGTTCCCAGTGGTGCAGATACAAGACGGTAGAACTGGTATCCACATGGTTCCATGAGGGGCTGTGTGGAGCTCAACCCCTGTACACCAACCTTGGATGTGTGCCCTGCTTCTGTTAGTGACTAATGCCCAGCAAACCATCCTATACAGGATGACTTAAAACAATTTATTGTTGTATCTCACATTTCTATGAGTTGGTTGGGCTCCAGTGGGTAGTTCTTGTTTTTTTTTTTTTTAAACTTTTTATTTTGCATTGGAGTATGGACTTCCCAGATGGCTCAGTGGTAAAATATCGGCCTGCCAATGCAAGAGACACAGGAAACAAGGGTTCTATCCCTGGGTCCAGAAAATCCCCTGGAGGAGGAAATGGCAACCCACTCCAGTATTCTTGCCTGGAAATTTCCATGGACAGAGGAGCCTGGTGGGCTACAAGTCCCTGGGTTGCAAGAGTTGGACACAACCAAGCAACTGAGCACTGCAGTCAGTTAACAATGTTGTGATAGCGTCAGGTGGATGGCAAAGGGAGTCAGCCACACATATACAAGTATCCATTCTCCCCCAAACTCCCCTCCGATCCAGGCTGCCACATAACATTGAGCAGAGTTCCATGTGCTATACAGTAGGACCTTGTTGGTTATCCGTTTTAAACATAGAAATGTATACATGTCCATCCCAAACTCCCTGTCTCTTCCCTCCATTCTTCCCAAGTGGGCAGTTCTGTTCTTCTCACTTAGGGTTTCATGTGTGCTGTGCTCAGTCACTGTCGTGTCTCATTCTTTGTGACTATGGACTGTAGCCTTCCAGGCTCCTCTGTCCATGGAATTCTCCAGACAAGACTACTGGAGTAGGTTGCCATTTCCTACTCCAGGGGATCTTTCCAGCCCAGGGATAGAACACACATCTCTTGCATTTCTACATTGGCAGGAGGATTCTTTACCACTGTGCCACCTGGGATGACTAGGGCTGGAATCCTTGGAAAGCTTGACTGGGATTGAACTGAGAATGACCTTCTTGCTAAGGTCTAACACCTAAGTGCACCTCCACATTGAGTTGCATTCTCCAGCCATCTGCACATGGCCTCTCTTTGCAGTGGGATGCTCAGAGTTCTTATATCATGAATGACTTCAAATGCAGAGGCTGTCAAGATTTCCTAAGGCTTCTGCTTCATTTTCTTGCTTAAAGTGTGTCATGGGATCAGTGCAGAGATGGAGTAGCAGGTGACTAAGATAAGGGTGTGACTACCAGGAGGTAAGAGTCAGTGGGAGCCCTCTTTGGAGACTAGCTAATCACATACCACAAGTAAGAAGTAAGCCTTTGTTATGTTAAGCCACTTAGATTTCAGGGTTAATTTGTTCCCTTGGCAAAACCTAATCTGACTAATCCAGAAATTGGTACTGTATTAGTGAAGATAAGGTAGATGGTGCTGCAAAAATACTCCCCCCTCCCCAAATCTTAGCAGCTTAATGTGTGAGCCTCTGGGGGGCTGATGGCTCTCCAGGACCACTGCCTTCCAGTGATGACTCAGCGGTCTTGGTCACCAAGTGATGACTTATAGGCCACTTGCGTTTTGTTGGTCTGTCATTAGGAACATTTGGCTTCCAGATCACCTGGGCAGGAGGAGAGAGGGCAAGGGGAACTCATGACTCTTAAGTTCCTAGTGGCCAGAACTAGTCATATGCCTCTTGCCCGAACTGTAAGGATGCTGGAAAATTTGGGGTAAGCACATGGATATGTGGGGATTAGTAAATGTCTCTGTCATAAAGTTATGTGGAGTTCTTTGCCTTTTTTGTTTTTCCTCCCTTTCCTTTCCCCTACCTCACCCTCTATAAGAAATTTAAGAAAAAGAGAGTTTAATGGAAGGGTGGGAAGAGAGAGGGAGGAAAGAAGGAAAGAAATACCAAGGGAGGGAGGGTTGAAAGGAAGGAAGAATACAGGAGGAATGTATAGGATGCAAATTGGACCACTGAACTATTAGCGAAACTATTAACAAGTACTGCTAAACAAAATCTATTAACAAATAACTGTAATAGCAGAGGCTTTCACTGTGCTTTTAGTCTTTTTTTTTTTTTCCTTTTTAATCAGCAATGATAAGACAACTAAACCAGATTAAGTGCTATCTTATTGGAGATACAAAGGCAAACAAGGGGAAAGAAGTGATTGAAGAGCTCTTCAGAAAGCTCAGTACATTCAAATCAGCAGGGCCTGATTACTTACAACCCAGGGCACTTAAGGAATTGGCAAATGTAATTGCAAGACCACTAGCCTTTATTTTAGAAAACGAAGGTTGGACAGGAGAAAGTCCTGACAAGTGGAATCTGCAGATGGAGTTTTTTTTTTTTTTTAAACAGAGAAAAGCACAACTGTAGTAATTATAGACTATTCAGTTTATCTTGGATACCTGGGAAGATACAGAAGCAAATCATCAAACAATCAATTTGCAAACATCTAGAAGAGTACAAGGTTCTGCGTAGTAATCAACATGATTTTGTGAACTGCAAATTATGTTAGACCAATTTAATTTTACCAGCAGAGAGTGATGAGCCCGTCGGAAGAGGGGAAAGCAATACCCACAATTGGACTTTACTAAGATTTTTTGTATTTGTTTGTTTTCTTTTTTCTTTTTTTAAAAATTCCATCCCCTCATTTTCAGCATCAACACTCCAAGAGGATGCCACCTAGATCAACAGTTGGGTGGACATGATTCCAATGAGGCACTCAGAGTCGTAAAAACTAAGGTTCTGCTCCAGGCTGACACAGTCGTTAGTAACAGGTATTCTTATTTTAATCAGCTGATGTGGACAAAGAAGATGACTGTGGTAAAGAAGGTGTTGAGATACAAATAACATTCTCCACTACAGAGGGGAAGTATGAAAGAAAGAGGAGATACAAAAACCAGTCTAGGAAATACAGCAGCTAAATATTTATAAGATTCAGGAATGGAGAAAATGATAACAGGAAAATGACTAGAGATAAAATATTTAAAAATTTCCCATAAAAGGACATATATGTTTACATTAAAAGAGCCCACTGAGGACCAACTGCAGCCAACGGAGAAGATAACCAACTCGGACACAGCATTGTAAAAATTTAGAACTCTAAGAATAAATTAAATTTCTAAAAGTTTCTAGAGAGAAAAATTAGGCCACCGACTCAGGAATTAAAATTGAGCAGCCACATTCTCATTAATATCTCTGGCTGCTAGAAGACAATAGAGTGGTCCTTTTAACTCTGGGGGAAGTTGAATTTAAAATAATTTGTATATTCAGCCAACCTGTCGTTCAACTGTGAGAGTAGAATATAGAAATTTCACATAAACCAGCACTTGGAAAGTTTACTTCCCAGGACTTCTTTCTTAAGAGTTACTTTAATATATATTAAAGAGAATGAGGACATTATCCAAGAAAGAAGGTGGAAAGGGTCTTAATACAGGAAATGGAATTAGAGTATAATACAAAATCTTCCATTTTAGAGCAGGAGGGCAATGTTCATAACTCTAACATGCTCCTTAGCCTGGCAGTGCATGGTGTTGACATAATCTTAATGTAAGTATTTTGGCTTTAAACCCTTGCAGTCAACCTAAGGACAGAGTAAGGAAGATCTTGGTTATGCCGCCAAAAAAAATGCAAACATTAAACTTTATACTATGAAGCTCACAGAAAGTGGGAAGTGCAAACTGAAGGAAATATGAAGAGAAGAATAGTATCACTGACATCCTCAACTTCTATAACGAGAAGTCAAGTCTTCTATAACAAGACAAGGGTAGGAGGAACCTACCTCAACATAGTAAAGGCCATATATGATAAGCCTAGAGCAAACCTTATTCTTAATGGTGAAAAACTGAAAGCATTCCCCCTAAGATCAGGAACAAGACAAAGATATTTAAGTTTTTAGAAAGAGAAATTGAGGCATGACATAATATTTAAAGTTACAAGGGTAACCAAAACAAAACTTAAAAATAATGACAACTGCCCCAAACTGGGAGGAGTTGGCAGGAAGAAGAAGATAATGTGAATGAGCTAAATGTTTACCTTTTGTAACTGGAGGCCATTCATAACCAAGAAATTGAAAAGAGGAATCAATTTCCAAACACCCCATATATTCAAAGAATGAGTAATTCAGGAGTTATTTTTTATAGGCATCAATAATCTTAAGGACACATTATAGTGCTGATGATCTTGTAGTCATGGCATTTTTTCCCATTCCATTATCCATGTCCAGTTATAAGATTATATTTGCAAACAAAGTCATATCTGTTTTAATGCTTTTTAAGTTTTTTCTCAGAATTATCTCTATTATTCCACAGAGTACTCTTTCCAAAAGTCATAGCATAGTATATGGCCATGTGGCCTCTTGATGGTATTTTATTATATCTAATTTCTCTTCCCTAAGAATATATTCTCAGAATTGGGATTTTGCTCCCACTGGATGAAAGCTTAGATGACCTGGTTATAGGATAAAAACTATTTTTAAATTAATCCTTAAAAATAATATAAAATTCCCTTGAATTACTTCTAGACGTTTGTATAGCAGCATGGTTTACAGGCTCCTGTTAAAACATGGCAGAGGCAAGTAAAACTCTGCTGTAACTTCGTAACTGAGGTACAAAACATCCCGTCATGTAATGTGTGGGACCAACTTAGTGCAGAGTTAATGAAATGACCAACGTGAGCCGGCTGCAGGAAGACAGGAGCCAATCACCAAAATTGTCATATACAAATTTTCATTATCAAGGAGTGTGTAATTACAAGTTCCACTGTTCTTCTGATTACTGGCTAGAGTGGCATGCCACATGGCCACACAGATAAACACGGCTGCCATACACGTTGTTTGCTAGCTTTAAATTATGCAATTCTTGATTACTCTTGGCAAGTCTTAAACTATTTCAAATTTTGCACAAAATTGGTACTTACCTAATAGGCCAATTACACTACTTCAAATATGCATTATTCTAATTTTTCTAAAATATGAGTATATTGTAAAAGAACAGTATTTACTTTTTTAAATTAGGGGAAGTCAGGGGGGTGTTTACAACCAGAGGAACTAAAAGCAAAAGTCTTTAGGACTTCCATGGTGGTCCAGTGGTTAAGAATCCGCCTGCCAATGCAAGGGACACATATTCGATCCCTTGTCCAGGAAGATTTCACATACCACAGAGCGACTAAGTCTGCATGCCTCAAATACTGAAGCTCCACACCCTAGAGCCTATGTTCTGCTACAAGAGAAGCCACTGCAATGAAAAGCCCACACCGCAACAAAAACCTAGCACAGCCAAAAGTAAAAAGAGATAAATAAATTAATTAATTAATTTTTAAAAATCTTTAAAACAACTTTCTTAAGAGGTGGAATTGGGGGTGGGGGTTAGGAATCACCATAAGCTTCTCTGTATCGTTTTATCTATACTGGTCAATTTATTGAAGGTGTATTTACTACCCTAACACGGTAAGTATTGTTTTACAGTAATTAAATTCATAAAAACAGTTACAGTTGTCTCTTTCTCTCTCTTTTTCCTTTTAGTTGTCTCTCTTAATATTTCTCAAGGACTGGTCCCTGCAATACTTGTTACAAATGCAGAATCCCTCGTTCCAAACACAGTCCTAATGAACTTGAGCCCCTCAACTGGGACCCAGGAATCTGCATTGGAACCAGTGGTTGAGACACAGATCTTACCAAAGGCTTACTTGTACATCTTCTTCAGGTGTATTTCAGGACTGAACTTGTGAAACCATCACATGCTGTATGGCCTTCTGTGCTATTTACCATATCCCAGCATCCTCCCTTCCACTTCTGTACCACGAAGATGAAGGGATAAAAGATGACCTCACACATTCTTTTTGCATATGATCTTATCTAGGGGAATAATAGTTCTTTTCAAGATCCCTTAAGCTGTGCCACTTCTTAAACATGGAACAGCTAAGAAAATCTCAGTTTTAAAATTCATGACAATGACTGGTTAGTTAATTATGTAAGGAGAAATATTTTGAGACTGTCTTTGTTGCTTATTTTGGTGCTAATCATTTTTTCTCATTCCTGTGACTGCAGGAATATTGATCTCAGTGTTACTTCAACCACTAATGAATTATGATGACAATAAGCAGAGACGCACACCTCCAGCCTCCTGGGAGCTTAATCTTCTGCTACAACATTTGCTTTTGTAATCAGCACCTGTGTGATCTATATTCAAACTATTTGTTATTCTCCTTTAATTACATATTGGTGGTGATCCATTTGTAGCTTGAGAGCAACCAACTGGAGAGTCAAAGAAATTATTAAAATATTGACTTTGAATTAGAAGGCCAAAAAGAAACATGGCTGAATTTATTCCTACCCATTTCATTGTGATGGTTCGGGAACAGTTATTCCCTTTCATGTCAAGAAAACCTGGGTCTAAAAAGTTAGTACAGAACTTTTAACTTTATTAAAGTTCTACCTTAGAACTTTTAACAGTATTTCTGTTAACATCAGCTTTACCTTATCTGTCAAGCAGCGTTTGGTTTGGCAGGTGGACTGCAAGGAGATCCAACCAGTCCATTCTGAAGGAGATCAGCCCTGGGATTTCTTTGGAAGGAATGATGCTGAAGCTAAAACTCCAGTACTTTGGCCACCTCATGCGAAGAGTTGACTCTTTGGAAAAGACTCTGATGCTGGGAGGGATTGGCCACAGGAGGAGAAGGGGACGACAGAGGATGAGATGGCTGGATGGCATCACTGACTCGATGGACGTGAGTCTGAGTGAACTCCAGGAGTTGGTGATGGACAGGGAGGCCTGGCGTGCTGCGATTCATGGGGTCTCAAAGAGTCGGACACGACTGAGCGACTGAACTGAACTGACATTATTTTTACATCCTGTGCTTCCTACTTGGGCTTCCCTGGTGGATCAGTGGTAAAGAACCCACCTGCCAATGCAGGAGGTGCAGGTTCAATCCCTGGTTCAGGAAGATCCCCTAGAGAAGGAAATGGCAACGCATCCAGTATTCTTGCCTGAGAAATCCTATGGACAGAAGAACCTGGCAGGCTACAGTCCATGGGGTCACAAAAGATTTGGACACAACTTAGTGACTAAACAACAACAACTTCCTACTTGGTCCTATCAGTCACTTAAGTTGAGACTTAGGAAATTGTGTATGGTCAAGTCAATCCCAGAAAACTTTTTCTTTTAGCATTTTGGTAACTTTTATTTTGACATAGTTTCAAATTTCTATAAAAGTTTCAAGAATTGTACAAGAAATCCCCTTTACTGAGATTCACATTTATTTACATCTTGCTGCACTCACTACCTCTGTTTCTACAAATCTATTTACATTGCACGCTCTGTTTCTTTCCTGACCCATTTGAGAGTAAATTGAAGACACCCTACCCTTTACTCTGAAATATTTTGGTATTTGTCTAAGAATAACATTCTCTTTAACAACTATGGTTGCTATCAAAATAAGATATTTTAACATGATAAAAGCCATAGTCCAAATTTTAATTCAGATTTTCTCAATTATCTCAGTGATGTCCCAATAACTTTTTACAAGTTAATTTTTTTTTCCCCAGACCAAGATCCAGTCCAGGAGAGTGCATTGTACTGAGTTGTAATATCTCCTTTGTTTCCTGTAATCTGGGAAAGTTTCTAAGCCTTTGTCTTCCTAACTTGACACTTTAAAAAAAGCAGATCAATACCCCATTATTTTTCTTTGTCCTTCTTGTCAGGGTGCAGGGGAAGGCTCTTCATTCTGAGTTTGACTGGGTTTATCTTCATGTTTAGACCTGTGTTATATATTTTTGGCAGAGATACCACTGAGGTGAAGAAGCCCTGTCCTTGTCAATGTACCATAACAGGGGTACCGAAGTCCATTAATATTAACTTTGATCACTTGGTTCAGGTGCTTTCTCCACTGTGAAGTTACAGCTTTTCTCCTGGTAAATTACAAGTGTTTTTTGGGGAGGTATTTTGAGACTATGTCAATATTCTGTCTGTAAAATTTCTCTTTGACTACTTTGCACTGTTTAGTGATGTTACTTCTAGATTTATTAGTTGTCATTTTGCTATAAAGAAGAGCTTTCCTTCTTTACATTTTCTTTTTTTCCTTATTTAAGTCCAAACTTATGGATTCTTATGGTATTCAATGGGTTATGATCTATTTCTGTCCTTTTGGATTTTGATGCTCAAATTTTCTGATTTGGCCAGCCCCTTCGATCTGTTTTTATTTTATTTTGTTGACATGTTTTCATGATGCTTTGAAGTACTACCTTACTTTCTATAGCAAATGACTCATCTTGTGCTTCCTCTGCCCCCTGCCTGGAATTAACCATTTCTCCCATGAGCCCCCAGGTGAATTTTGCTAAGAAAATAACATTTATCTTTTGTTTCTGCCTCTCCCCCTTTCTCTTCACCTTTTAGTAACTTGTCCTATGAGTCCCTACTGTAACCATGATTTTTAGTATCTGTAGTTAGGAAATTCTGATAAATTCATCTGCCTTAAAGTTGTTTGGGAAAGATTGCATTGCATTACCTTTCTTAGGAATGCTTGCATTTTATTTTATTTATTATTATTATCTCTTTGGCCATGGCCATGCTGCATGGCATGAAGATCTTAGTTTCCGGACCAGGGATTCAGCTGCTGCCCCCTGCAGTGGAAGCATGGAGTCTTAACCACTGGCTCTCCAGAGAAGCCCCAATATTTGTATTTTAAAAAAGGAAACCAGTTAGAAAGCATTCCTCTCAATTTTTATTGTCATTTTTCCCCTTTTGCTCATTTTGCGAGAGGAGAGTTTTTCTTTTTTTTTTTTTAACGGGCGTGCTAGACATAATGAATGAAACACATATTATTATTGAGCCTAAAATGAATTACATTAGCATTGCTATCTTTTATCTAATAAATTATGGTGCATATATATGCTTACCTATTAGAAAATTTTAACTTCTGAATACTTACATTCTAATTGGTGTTCAAAACTTCTTTTCATATCAAATAATTTATCATAGGATTTGTCACTTTACTAAGCCAGTTTATTATTGGACATGTGAATTTGCCTTTCTTTTTATTAATTTTCATCATCACAAGACTATATGCATAATTATTCTATTTTACCAAGATACAGTTATTAAATGCTCATAGGTTCATGGACATATCCAATTGTTTGTTATTCTTTCTTTCCTTTCTCTTCTCTTTTCTTGCTTTTTCTACTTTGAGATTATCTTTACCTTTTAACCTAAGAGGCAGGTCATAGGGAATAAATTTTATAAAATATAATGCCTGCCTCATGGCACGATTAGGAGAACTAAACACAATAAAATGCATATGGAAGCTCTTAGCACACTGCATGACATCAGTTTTTACTTTTTAAACATTTAAGAAATTGTACTTCCACAAGCTTGCTGCTGCTCCTGCTAAGTTGCTTCCATCGTGTCTGACTCTGTGAGACCCTACGGACTATGGCCTGCCAGGCTCCTCTGTCTGTGGGATTCTCTAGGCAAGAATACAGGAATGAGTTGCCATGACCTCCTCCAGGGGGTCTTCCTGACCCAGGGATCGAACTTACGTCTCTTTTGTTTCCTGCATTAGCAGGCAGGTTCTTTACCATTAGGGTTTCCTGGGAAGCCCTCCACAAGCTTGATAGGTCCTCAAAACTGCTATTCTGTGTAAAACTTCTCCTTTAGTGAAATGAAAGGTAAATAAGTACGGCTCTTTGTAGGGTTTGCATTTAAACTGTAATAGGCAAATTAAGAGTCTTGCCAATGATGGGAGCAAGACAGCGCAATGTGAATTTGGTCGTGAGACCAAGGACTCTGGCTCGGTGACTGCCCTGCCACGTGACCTTGGTGACTTTGCTTTGAGGCTTCAGTTTATTCAACTGTACTAGGGTGTGGATGGTCCCCAGGGTGCTTTGGGTTTTAAAACCTGATGATTCTACAAATGTAGCACTTTAAAAAATGGATTTATCCCTGGGATGAAGAAAGTCCTGAAAGATGTATACCATCACACTCATGCTGGGGGTGCCAGGGTGATGGTAGGAGGGAGGGCATTCTTTTTTCCCCCGTCTCTCCCTCTTTTCTTCCCTCCCCATCTCCTTCCCTTCTTTCCTTCCTTCCCCACTTACTTCTTCTTTCAACAATTATTTATAGCATCTTCCATGAGCCAGGCACTCTACCTGGGCACTGGCATATTTCAGTCCTACATTGATGAAGCTAATAGTCTTTTTGTCTATTTATTTTTTCCTTTTTTAAAAAAATTTAAATTTATTTATTTTAATTAGAGGCTAATTACAATAGAACATGAATGAACAGTAGCATGAACATTCATATCTACTAGATTTACCAACTGTTAACATTTTTTGTTCTGTGTGATTATATCTGTGTGTGTATATGTGCATATGTTTACGTATACACACATGCATTTTTCTGCACCATTTAAAAGTTGCAGACTTCATGCTTCGCCTCTAAGTAACTGAACGTGCATCTCCAAGAATCAGTGCACTCTCATAGGTACCATAATACCATTATCACACCTAACTTAGTTGAGCTGCCCCCAAATTAGTACCAATCCTATAGAATTATACAATGTCTGTTTCACATTCAGGTTGCTTTAATTACCCCAAGAATGTCTTTTAATGCCCTCTTCACCAAATCCTGGTTCTCCAGACAAAGGTTCACACGTTAATTTGATTTTTGTCTTTCTTTTTTTTGGCCTCGATGCACAGCTTGTGGGATCTTAGTTCCCACATCAGGGTATATGTAAGCCTGGGCCCTTGGCAGTGAGAGTGAGGAGTCCTAACCTCTGGACCGCCAAAGAATTCCCCCATGTCTCTTTTAATATAGAACTCTTCCCCTAATTTTTCTTTTTTAATGACATCAACTTTTTGAAAAGCACAGGCTCATCATCTTATAGAACATATAAAATTCTATTGATAGATTTGTCTGATTCCTTATGGTGTCATGTAACTTATTTCTGTTATTCTGCCTATTTATTGTAATCTGGGAGTTAGATCTTTTTTTTTTAATTTTATTTTATTTTTAAACTTTACATAATTGTATTAGTTTTGCCAAATATCAAAATGAATCCGCCACAGGTATACATGTGTTCCCCGTCCTGAACCCTCCTCCCTCCTCCCTCCCCATACCATCCCTCTGGGTCGTCCCAGTGCACTAGCCCCAGGCATCCAGTATCGTGCATCGAACCTGGACTGGCATCTCGTTTCATACACGATATTTTACATGTTTCAATGCCATTCTCCCAAATCTTCCCACCCTCTCCCTCTCCCACAGAGTCCATAAGACTGTTCTATACATCAGTGTCTCGGGAGTTAGATCTTAACGTTTGTTTTACAGATGGAATTGTGCTATCTAGTTGAAGTTTTCTACAAAGATCATTTACCTAATGATGAAGAAGTAGAAATAAATTTAAATTTATATTATATGATTTGTTAAGATATAGTACAGAAAGCATGAGTTTGCTAGCAGGGGCCTGGATATAAGTGCAAATTTTATTCTCTCTAGCAGTTTGATCAGATTAACTAACCTAGTAATTTAACCTTTCATGAAAGACCAGAGAAGACAGATCACTCCAGGAACCTTCTTGAAATGTGTGTGCTTGTCCCACCTCTCCACTCCCTGGTATTTTTTTAAAAAGAGGAGTAGTTTATACCACCTCTTTTCTTCAGGCCACCCTTCTCACCCCTACCCCAGGCTTAAATGCTACCAATTGAAGTCTCTATCTTGAAAGATTATCTTAAGAGTTGGAGATATATAATATTATGTATGTTTAATGTATATAAAGATAATAATATGTATAAAGTACACAGCACAGAGTCTGCCACATTATTATATGCTCCGTTCACCCACCACTGTTAGTGTCATTACAGAAGTAATGCAAAGAAGAGAGAGAGAGAATTCTTTGCAAAGAAGAGAGAATTTGAAAAGGGACAGGAAGTGGTATAGTACAGAAGAGAGGAGTGTTCAGTTTCTAAGCGGTTACTTCAAAAAACTTTCTAAGAATGTTTGTGCTTGTGCAGTGACCTAAATAAAAGTTCAGCTGGGACAGTACTATAACAGAGTAATCACTAACATTTAGGCAGCCCTTTACAGTTTACAAAGCACATCCACATGCGTTATTATGTTTGATGTACACCCTCTTTCACGAAGATCAGCTGCGTGTAATGCTTTGCCCAAGGACACAGTGTAATCTGTGAAAGTGAAAGTGAAAGTCGCTCAGTCACGTCCAACTCTTTGCGACCCCATATACTGTAGTCCATAGAATTCTCCAGGGCAGAATACTGGAGAGGGTAAGCCCTTCCCTTCTCCAGGGGATCTTCCCAACCCAGGGGTCGAACCCAGGTCTCCCACATTGCAGGTAGATTCTTTACCAGCTGAGCCACAAGGGAAGCCATGTAATCTGTGGGGGAGCTCAAATTAGGAGTTCCGATTGTAGAACAGACTTCTTCCCTGAAAATGTGCAGCCTGAAACAGACACCAAATGTCTCTTTTCTAAATTCCTGACCAAGGGACTCATTCCTTATGGTGCAGGTTATTGAAATGCTTAGTTTAAAGCTCTCTGAGTCTATTTCAGACTTACAGCGTCTCTTCTGTCGTATTTTATCTACACTGGGTGACATTTCCGGTACTGTCATGTGTTACTCAGCCAAAGAGCTTTAGTTATTCCTTGCTCTTTGCTCTGACAGAGAGAAGTACTGGTTAGTGAATCTGAATTAACACCATCAGATGCATATTAAAAATGCATTTGAACCTTTCAGCCAGACTAATTTCCTTCCTAATACTGTCTCGTTGCTGTCTAGTCACTAAGTCATGTCCAGCTCTTTGGTACTGTTTGACATCAGGCAAATTAAGGACTTGTCCAAAGATAGGCATTTTTTTTTCTTTTTTTAATTTTAGGCCCTTGTTTTTTGAAGCAGTTTGAATTCATGTTTCTTAGTGTTGACCTTGATATTTTTTACCTGGTCATGTATATCTCTCTTTCGGATAAGAGAAATATTACTGTTCTAAACAAAAACTGACTATCTTTTGTTTAGCAGCCTAGTGTAGCATGAAACATCTTAGAGGAGTTGATTTATTCTTTATTATTCAGTTCAAGGTATTTTCTAGTTTCTTTTGTGATTTCTTCTTTGTATCCCAAGATAGAGTTGTATTTTTTAATTTCCAATATTTGTGGACTTTCTAGTTAACTTATTAATGGTATCTATATTTCTATTCATATTAATGTTTTTCTTTTTTTATTGGAGGATAATTACTTTACAGTGTTGTATTGGTTTCTGCCATACAACGTATGAATCAGCTGTAAGTAAACATATATCCCCTCCCTCTTGAGTCTCTATCCCACCACCCCCCTCCCCCATCCCACCCCTCTAGGTCATCACAGAGCACTGGGCTGAGCTCCCTGCGTTATGCAACAGCTTCCCACTAGCTATCTATTTTATATGAGGTAATGTATATATTCCAATGCTACTCTCTCAATTTGTCCCACTTTCTCCTTCCCCCTCTATGTCCACAGTCTTACTGGTGTTTTAGCATAACTTTGCAATATCCAGGGAACAGATTCTGTGAGATTTCAGTCTTGGGAAAGCAGCTGAGACTTGCTTTGCTGTCCAGCATTCATTGATTTTACAAGTGCTACAAGTGCACTTGAAGAAGGAATCGTTTTCTGTAGTTGTTGGTGGGAATGTTCCTTGTATATCAGTCACACTGTGTGTTAATCTTGCTCAAATCATATGTATTTGCTGATATGCTGATTTTTTTTGGCTTGACTGTTTGCTTACCCTGTTATTTCCCGAGGGTTAAAATGTGTGCTAAAATCTCTCACTAAAAGTATGGATTCATTTCTCTCTTCAGTTTTTGCTATGTATATATTTTTGGAGGCAAAGTTATTAGGTGTATACAAACTTAGAATTGTTCTGTTTTGTGAATGTAACCTTTTTCTCATAATGAAGTGTCATTTGTCTCTAGGAATTCTTTCTGCTTCAGAGAATGCTGCTGCTGCTGTTCGCTTCAGTCGTGTCCAACTCTGTGCGACCTCATAGATGGCAGCCCACCAGGCTCCTCTGTCCCTGGGATTCTCCAGGCATTTAAGGTTGAACTTCCCTGAGGAAACAGAATTTAAGTTGAAAATATAGATGAAGGAAGGAAAGAAGATGAAGAAGGATCCCACCAGAGTACAGACTATATATTGCAAACACTTAAGATGGGGAAGGATATTGAACTAAAGGTATTTTAGCAACTTTAGAGCTGCATGCCTGAAGTGTAGAATATGGGTGGAAGTACCCAGTGATGAAATAGAAGAGATCAGAGAGGAGTAGTACAAGTAACAATAACAGTGACAATAGTAATAATTACATTTATTGAAAAGTTCTATTTTTTGATGCTTTCATTAAGAGACATGCATGCCATCTCATTAAGAAAGCACACTGAGCTACCTGCTATAATTTAGAATTTTGCAATATATTAAGTTCTGTCTTTGAAAGTATGTATTTTCTCGGTGCTTTATTCCACTCATAGAATAGTATTATCAGAAATTTATTCTCCAGGCAAAATATGTAATAAAATGTTAATTGACTAAAAAGAAAAAAAAAAAAAAAAGAATACTGGAGTGGGTTGCCACTTCCTTCTCCAATGCATGCATGCATGCTAAGTCACTTCAGTTGTGTCCAATTCTGTGCGACCCCAAGGACAGCAGCCCACCAGGCTCCTCTGTCCACAGGGTTCTCCAGGCAAGAATACTGGAGTGGGTTGGCATTTCCTTCTCCAGCTTCAGAGACTACTTTGATACTAATATAGCTACGCTGTGTTTCTTCTGGTTAATATTTGCATCCTTTATATCATCCTTTTCCCTTTTCTGTCTGCTTATTCTTGATCTTTTTAATACTTCACTTATGTCTCCCCTTAATATTTTACTATATTTCCTTTACACAATTTTTGCTCATCTTTGAAAATTAAATTGTAGACATTGTGACTTCAGTATACATTTCTCCAAATAATCACCTAATATCATTTAATACCCAGCCCATACTCAAAGACCCACAGTTGTTTCTAAGGTGACTTTGATAACTGTGTGGGTCATTGCATTTGACTATGTGGCTCTTAGTCTTTCAAAATCTAGAATGAGCTAACTTAATTGATATACTCTTATATCAAGAGTGACCGTAAGGAAATGAAATGGATATTTTAAAGGTTACATATATATATATATATGTATATGTACATGACTATATATGTATATATATATACATATATATAATATATAGTAATACATCTCATTTGTAATAATAATCTGAAAAAGCTAGAAAGTAGAAATGAAAAAATACTTTTCTACCTTCTACCAATTGTGAGCATTACTACCTTCCTGTTATGTTTATCTATTTCTGAATTTTGAAGAAATCTTAGTCTGTTTCACATTATGTGCTCGTTATAGTGGCTGAGAAATGAACATTCTAAGACTAAAGGTATAAACTCTTTTAAGGCTTTCCAGGAATGTGTTTCAAATGTTAATAATCCCAATGTGTCAAAGCTTATGGCATTAGAAAGGATGTCTTCTTCAAAGCAGACAGTGCATGGGTAATTACTTATTGTAGATATTTAGTTATTATGGATAATTAGTTACCATACACCTATAGTGGATAATTGTCCTTTGCAGGCAATAGCACCCCACTCCAGTACTCTTGCCTGGAAAATCCCATGGATGGAGGAGCCTGATAGGCTGCAGTCCACAGGGTTGCTAAGAGTCGGACACGACTGAGTGACTTCACTTTCACTTTTCACTTTCATGCATTGGAGAAGGAAATGGCGGCCCACTCCAGTGTTCTTGCCTGGAGAATCCCAGGGACGGGGGAGCCTGGTGGGCTGCTGTCTATGGGGTCGCACAGAGTCGGACATGACTGAAGCGACTTAGCAGCAGCAGCAGCACCTGTGGTAAAACCTGAAAATGCCAAAGATACCTTCTCGGGCTTCTTCAAAGCTAAGCCATCAGCTTGTAATCAGGGATTAACCTGTCAAATTGACCCCCCTTCAGACTCTGAGACTGAAATCATTTATGCAAGGAATTGGGCACAGTGGAGATCCTTCTGGGGTGTATAGTGACAGTCACTTAGAGCAAGTCAGCATCTGATACTCCGTGCTGAGGTAGGGTTCAAGCCATGAAGTCCAGCATTCAGTGATGGTGGCAGCGGTGTTCCCACCAGAAGGACTCTGTCTTGGTCAATGTCTTATTCTTTCCCATTTCTTGAGCCTGTTTGTCCAGCCTTCTCTGATCCCCTGTCAAGTCTCAATATCCTTTAATAAATTACTCTGTTGAAACAAGCCAGAGTTTGATTCTACTGCTTGCAAAAAAAGAACTTGGTAAATTTCCATGCAGGAATTCTCCCCTCTATATAGCAGGACCTATTTCAAATGGCAGGAGAATTGACATGCATGAGGGAGATCAGGGAACTGGGGGGAACAGAAAGGTCTCAGCAAGTTGAGTTCTCAGGACAGGGAACTGGGAAGAATCTGGTTGAAATTGGGTCAATGTTGAGAGGAAGGTAAGAGCAGCTTCTTAAGAAGGGAACATTTATCACTCTTGGGCACCTGATCTGGTTGCCAGCAGAGTGACTGCAGGGCCCATTCAGGAATCCAACCCTTGTAAATGTGGAAATGGAATGTTAGGCCTCCAAATGAATGGTAAGCCAAGTGGCCTTGACTGGACTGACTGTGCATCTGAGACTCTAGGTGGGATCAAGGGGCCATAGCAGATAAAGCTGTGTAGACTTGAAGTAGAAGCTAATAATCACCATGGAAGGCCATGCCACCACTTTCAGAAATTCTCTTTGGCAGTTTTCTTCAGAACCAATTTTCAAGTAATACAACCAAGGCAGCGTTATTACATAAGAGGTCAACTTTATGTCTGACCAAAATTGGTATGGAGGGTGATCACCTTCCACATGGGAACAGACTTGGAAATAAATAAAAAATTTAAAGAAGTTTTGTCCATTTCAAAATCCAGAAAACCAAGGTTGTATCCACTGGGGATATTTTTAAAAGCATTGCCAGCTGTAAAGGCAAGCTTTAGAGTAACTATTTATTTAGCTTTTATACGTTTCCCAAGTTATACCAGGGCTTTGCATTAACTATCTTCTTTAAATCTCTCAACAACCCTGAAAGGTAGGTTTTAGTAACCTTGTTTTACAGATGAAAGCACAGGCTGAAAAGTTAATTATCAGATAAGACAGCACGTGAGTGGTAAAGTGAGAATTCAAACCTAGGTCTAGTTCTCTCTAAAGCACATGCTCTTCCTCTAGGCAGTGCTTAGGGAGGAACCAGAAGACTTTAAACAATTTCAGCATTACTGTTGTCTCCTCAGGAAACTGCTTTAAGGGAAACAATATACACCTGACTATAAATTCCAGCTTTTAAAAGTCACAGTTAACATATCCAGGAGCCCATTTGTGAAATAACCCACAAGATTCTGCCCAAAGGCTATGAAATCTTTGATTAAGGGTTTAAAAGCAGTGAAAAGCAATACACAGTGGATCTAACTACAGCTCAAATAATAAAACACCTTCACTGATTTTCATACTCAGCAAAAGTATTTTTAATGATAAAAAATAATCATAATCCTCACTCTACTAACTCAGTGACACATTGTAAAATTAGCCTGGCTTGTGTAACTGTAAACCCAGCCACGCTGTCTGTGTAGGCATCATGCTTTCTGCCACGGTGCAGAAGAGAGGGCCTGCTTGTGAAGGGGTTCTTTCTGGGCATTTCTTTCCATGATTCTTAGTGTGTATTTGTTAAGGACCACCCCGCCCCACCCCACCCCCAACCACCACCCCCGCACCCCGCCCCGACACACACACACACAACAGCTAGAAATCTCACCCACTAGAGTTCACTTGGCTAACCTCAGGCCAGTCTTCAGACTGCCGAAAACGCCCACCAATAAGGACAAAGAAAGGGGAACAGGCACTGAATTGCAATGCCTTTATACTTCTTCCCCGCCAAACAGCAAGGGAGGGACAATGGTATAGATTGTGAGGAGGAGGTGGGGTGCATGTGACTGGCTTGGCTAGAGAAGTGGTGAAGATTTCAGATTTTTTTTTTTAAATAATAGTTTGCTGTGTGGGCCTCAGCAGCAGATAGGGTGGTGGCTGCCCTGCTGGGTGGCACTTAGTCCCACAGACCCATTCACCATGGATGGGTCTCTGTGTTAGGAGCCAGGTCAGGGGATGCTA
This sequence comes from Bos grunniens, assembly GCF_055505025.1. Taxonomy (NCBI): domain Eukaryota; kingdom Metazoa; phylum Chordata; class Mammalia; order Artiodactyla; family Bovidae; genus Bos; species Bos grunniens. The sequence goes on from NC_141172.1 coordinate 56,268,760, forward strand.
GGTCAACCAAGTCTTCCCTGGTGGCTCAGACGGTGAAGAATCCGCTTGCAATGCAGAAGACCTGGGTTCAATCCCTTGGTCAGGAAGATTCCCTGGAGAAGGGAATGGCTATTCACCCCAGTATTCTAGCCTGGGAAATCCCATGGACAGAGGAGCCTGGCGGGCCACAGTCCGTAGGAGTCAGAGTTGGACACAACTGAGCAACTAACACTTTCACCTTGGTTGGTGCTTTGTCCTTACCTCCCAAGCACTGACACAGTGGGGAGTGTCAAGTGGTGCTGTGTTGTCTTAAGGTTTCCTAAAAACAACAGCAACAGTAACAGCTACCACCAATAAAGCAAAAACTTTCTGCTTCCCAAATCTGTCTCCCAGGGAAGATCCAAAGGCTGTTCTGAACCAGCTGGGCACTGATGTCTCTGTGCTCCTCTGATTTGTGGGTTTGGTGGTGGGAGGCAGGAAGGAACCCAGCAGAGGGGTCTTCCATGCTGTTGCCTCCCTCCTACAATTGTTTCAGATGTCCCAGCTCCAGCCAGACAGTCCTAGATTGTCTCTGCACAGCATGCACAAAAACCCCCTGTTTTGTAAAAATAGCTCCTTTGATTTCTCCCAGCCTCGGACCCTGCTTCGTTAGGGGCACTGACCAAGAGACAAGTCATCTGTGGCTGTCCTGGGGAGAGGGGAAGGGACCACCCATGGCTTCCCAGCTGCACTGCCTGTGGAGCAAAAAGTTCAGAAGCAAAGGATTTTTAAAAATATAATGATATAAAAAGAATGAAAGAAAGAAGACCTCTGAAAGCCCTTACTGTTTCCTGCTATTGCCTACAGCGATTATCCTTTCATTAGTGTGGTATAACAATGTGAAGGGTTTTTTTTTTTTTCACTTTGATATCAGCCTAATTCTTGAGATTAAGCTTACGGCAAGCCACCTATCAAGGTTAGAGAAAAGAAAGGTGTAACTGGGAATACCACCAGTCCTTTAGCTATTGTACATTTTCATGTTCATCCTTTGAAGAATGAGATAATAATATATTGTCTTGTTACTCAGGATCCCCTTGGTTACTGGCAACCGAAATCCAAATTGAACTTGTATAGCAGAAAGGAAGGGTTTATTGGGAGAATATTGAGGTGTTTTAAGTAAATTGAAGGCAGGATCAAAAGTCATCCTTTGGGAAAGACAAGGAAGCAGTCAAATTTAATGCAAAACAAAACAATAAAACTGGGAGCCAAAGTGCTATGGGAATTCCCTCCCTCTGCCTTCCTCTCTGCTCCCTGTGGTTGTGTCCATATCCCTCTCTCTGAGTAGACCTTGAGCTTCACTGTTGTCGGATAGAGCACGAAAGGGGCCTTGACTTTATTTCTTAATTCCAGATAGAAATATTTTAGGGAAGGAGAGGATTGTCCTGACTTTAGGCAGGGACCCAGCCTGGTCCAGTTAATTGTGTCAGTGGGATGGGATCAGCTAAGAACATGGTTCAGCTCTCTTGAACCCCATGTTTGGAATGTGGAAAGCAGCAGTTTCAAGAAGGGAGTTTCTTTCTTGGAAGGAGGAAGGGAGGTTAATATTATATAATATTAATATAACATTATTATAATCAATAATATAATTAATTATATGTGGGTTTGGTGGTGGGAGGCAGGAAGGAACCCAGCAGAGGGGTCTTCCATGCTGTTGCCTCCCTCCTACAATTATATATACGTATAATATATATAATTATATTATATATAATATAACTCCACAGAGATCTGAAAAGAATCCTTATCTGATTCTTGGCAACCAGAGTCTTGATATAAGCCAGAAATTAAAAACCTAATCCAGATATGGATATATGGCAAAAACCATAGGATTCATTCATTCATTCATTTTAACTTGGGACTCCTAAGAACGCAAAATATTGAGAATGACTCAACTCACATTCTTAAATAAACCAAATACATAGTAGTTTACACTCTTATTTATATACATTATTGTGTAAGGGATTTTAGTGAATTTTTTGTTTACCTCTGGTTCCTCCTAGAAGATGCTGTGACCACTGTAAATTCATGTGTCTAAGGGAATTTTCTGTGCTTGTCTGGACTGGATTTTTTTCTGCGTACTCTCCACTGTTTTCATTTTATTTGGTTTGGTGTGAGACATCCACTTTTTACCTTAAAGCTCTTATTTCTGAATGTTGCCTCTGCTAACCCACTAGGACAGCTGTGTTCACAGTGGCCCCCTGGCCTGATGGAGTTCCCTCTGTACAGGTTCAAGGGCATCATTGTCATCCTGCTGAGGTGACTGCCTCTCCAGGTGCTGATGGTGGGTGGAACGTTCTAAGCCCCTTAGGCAGGATGAGCCTTCTTCTCCTGACTGGTGTCTGAAAATCACATTAAGAGATTGCTCCTTTACGCAGGTCTCTGGTGTAGTCTTCTGCACAAAATACTCCTTTCTTTCCACCACCCATCTTGCCTGACTCTCCCTGCCACAATATGTTGCCAGCAGGCTAGATATTACTGTTCATTAATTCATGCCTAACATGCAGTGGCTTATACTAGGTGTTATTAAATGTCTAAAAATAGGCACAGAGCCTGGAAGTGAAAATTGCAAAATGGCTGGGTGGAAAAAATGATGGGACACAGAGCAGGCCTTTTGATATTTTTCACTGTGGTTATCTTTTCCAGGTTAAATAAGATTAATACACATGGTGAACCCAGGGCAATTAGACACTTCAGATGTTATATTTTTTAGCTTTTTCCAAAACCTGTTTTATTTCTTTAATTTAATGGGGCTTTGCCTCGATTGGGACCATTTGCATAAGATGTCTTGCATTACGTGTGTGCCATCATGTTTGCATTTCTCAAGGTTTGCCTGTCAAGTCAGGCAACAAATTCTAGCAAATATACTTTCGTGTACACATGACCATAATTGGAATATAAGACTATACTAAAACAAACCCCCCAAATAGTCTTTAAGAGTAAAAGGTTTTATGCTTTCTATTTATAGGAAGAATTTGGGGAGAGGGAGAGAATAGCTTTATTTTTAAAATAATAAAATTGAGTATATAGCTGACTTCCCTGGTGGCCCAATGGTTAAAAATCCACCTGCCAATGTGGGGTACACAGGTTCAGTCCCTGGTCTGGGAAGATCCCACATGTCACTGGGCAGTTAAGCCCGTGTGATGAAACTACAGAGCCATCAAGCTCTAGAGCCTGTGCTTCTCAACAAGAAAAGCCACTGCAATGAGAAGCCTGTGCGCTGAAACCAGAGAGTAACCCCCACACAGCAACGAAGACTCAGTGCAGCCAAAAATAAAGAAATAATTTAAATGCAAAAATGTAGTATAATATTTTCTGATTGTAACCTAAACAGCTAACAAGGCAAAGAAGGTTGCAGGATTCCTATCTGTGATTGCTGAACAACAGACCTTTCTGCTTTTCTTTATTTTTTTTAAATTGAAGAATAGTTGATTTACTATTATATTAGTTTCAAGTGTACAACATAGTGATTCAGTATTTTTATAGGTGATACTCTATTTAAAGTTATTGCAAAACAATGGCTATAACCTTTCTGCTTTACTTTCCTCCTCTGCTTTCCATCACTCCCGATACAGTGTTAGCCCACTGCTTACTCTCATCCTGTCTTCAGAAGACCTGGCTAAGATATTTTCTAAAATGCTGTAAACATGATTTCACAAATAATCTTAGTACTATGATTTTATTTAATCTTTCTAACAAATCTGTAATGTAAATAGCCTAGGCCCACTCGTTATAAATGTCAAGGCTGGAATATGTATTTGCAATTTTTGATTTTAAGTCAAGGACCTTTCTCATCATTCATATTTCTGAAATTAGGGTCTGAAGATCCTTGAAAGTCTGCAGTTGTATTTTCAAGGGGCCTTGAGTTCTCTGCAAGAATTTAATTTTGTGTTTTCATTTTGGTAATAATAATAAATGACTATCAACATATTTTCATTCCTTTGGATGATCAACTTAACAGAGAGCTGCTGTGTGCTATCAGGGCCTGTATTTTTGTCTGTGTTTGAGATTTCTGTAGGTGCCAGGGAGTGCCACTTTAATTGTTGGAGACAAATGATTTGGAAAACACACATAGAGGCAGTTAATATGTGAAGATTGTTCTCACCAAGTGAAGGCCAAATGACTTCATCACAGGATGTATGAAGGAAGGCTCTGCGTAGTTGAATGGAGACAAGAGGCGGAAGCACTGAGTCATTACACAGCATGTGGTCATCAACACACTGGACTCAGAGGAGCCTGCACAAGAACACATTCAGGTTGTGGGATAGAGTGGAGATCTGTACATGTCCCATTAAATTAAAATTGTCGATTTGAATTTTAGGAGTCCTACATTTGTTGATTAGCAACTTAATTTTAATTTTATTTTTTTATGGGTATTCCCTGGTGGTCCAGTGGGTAGGATTCCATACTTCCATTTCCAGGGCCCCAGGTTTGATCCCTGGTGGGGGAACTATGATCCCACAAGCCATGGGACATGGCCACACATGCACACACAAAATTATTGTTGTATGATCTCTGTAAGCAAACATTTTTTATGTCTAGTTTTTTACCATATGAAATTATCTTCTAATTTATTAGTCTGCTTATCTATTATCTGTTTTTTTTTTTCACAATAGAATATAAACTTCTGGAGAGCAAAGACTTTACTTCTCTATAATTTGCTTTTTCATGACATTTGGAATCTTGGGGATTGAAAGAATTTACAGAGACCTTGTAGACCAAGTGCATAAGAGGGTGTAGGACATAACTCTAAGAGAGTTAAGTATTTAAGAGGTGAATAATAGAAGGAAGCTGGCAGTGCAGACCAAAGGAACATCTAAGCAGAAAGAGGAGTATAAAATCATGGGAAGATATTGGAAGATAGTGTTTTAAAAAGGAGGTCAGAGTCAATAGTATAAATGCTGCCTAGAAGATAAATATAGTATCTAATGGTTGTAATGACTTGGAGGACATTGGTAACCTTGGGGGAAGTATGCTTCATTGAAATGATGGGATGGAAACAAGCCTGGAGTGGACACAGAGAGTCATGAGAGAGGAAGAAGCTGAGGCAGTAATTGTGAATGACTTAACTCCTTCCTGAAATTCGGCAAGGATGTAACTAGAGTTGGACATGGAGCTGAGAAAAGAACTTTTTCTTTTTTTTAAAAGTAGAAGATAGTTGAGCTAATGGACTGAGGCTGGAAGAGAAGTTGAAGGAAAAAGAGAGATGGAGGATAATGGATGTCACTAAGTCTGTGAGAAGTCAGAGGGGTGGAATTGGAAGATGGGGAGAAAGGGTTCAGAAAGAGTAGGCTACCGCTTCTGTTCTGATAGGAGAGAAGGCAGGATATATACTCAACACCTGCTGTGAGGAAACAACAAGGAGCATGATCCCCATCCTCAAGAAGCGACAGTCCAGTTGGAGTGGCAAGACATTGCAACAGAAAAGAATAATACTCTGTGATAAGCTGGCAGGCAATGAGTGCTGGGGCGTTTGAGAGGAGAGCGAGATGAGCTCCTGATGCTGTGATCAAGGAAGACTTCAGGAGAAGTGGCATTTGATTTTGAACTTGAAAGCAGAGTAGGATTGTACTAGCTGGAGATATAAATGGTAAGAGAAAATAAAGGAGAAAAAAGTGCATTTCATGTAGAGGACTGGCATGAACAAAGGATTGAAGTACTGAACTTCAATTAGTTTATCCCTCAGCAAAGAAACAGGGACTTCTTTTTTGGGGGGGTCTGTACTCTCATAGAACACAGCAATTGAGAGGAAGAAAGAGACCTCAGAGACTATCCTGTCTAATGTCCTTATTTTTCTAGATATGAGAACCAGAGTGCAGAGAGATGGAAGTGACTATTGAAAGTTACAAAACTCTTTTTAGGTGGTGTGGTCTGTGGAATCTTAGTTTCCCAACCAGGGATCGAACCCAGGCCCTCCATAGTGAAAGCATGGAGTCCTAACTGTCAGACCACCAGGGAATTTCCTGAAAGTCACAAAAATCTTAAGTGAGAGTTGGGCTCGGGCTCACAAAGGTAGTTTCCATGATAACACTATTATACATGTTTTAAGGATAGAATATGTTCAGTAAAACTGCACCTGATTTTGTTAAATTACTTTAGAGGAGTAAGGGAGTAAAGACAAGAAGAACTTTAGGTTTTTTTCAACAAGAGATACAGTTGCTAGTTATGGTGATGATAAGCATTCTGAGTTTTGATGTGGAGACATTTCATTGTTACCTGCATTAATAAAGCTATAAAGATAGTTCATTATTAGGAGATTTATGATTTCCTGTAATTCACCAAACATACTGAGCTCCAATGCCTTGGACAGATTAAGCCCCAACTGGCCAAAAGTGAATTTGAAGAAAAATTTATGTTGACTCAAAGTATACATTTACAACAGAGAAGGAGGAGGTATTCACTTCCTACTGTAGCTGTAATGAATTCCCACACACATCTGACTTACCAAGTGTACTGTTTTAAACTTCTCAAGGTCTGAAGTCCAACACAGTTCTCAACGGGCTAAAATCAAGGTGTTAGCTAAACTACAAATCCTTTTTGGAGACTCCAGAGAAACACTTGTTTCCTGCTTTTTCTAGCTTCTGGAGGCTGCCTTGTTCTCCTGCCTTGTGGTCCCATTCCTCCATATTCAAAACCAGCAACATTGCACTCCTCTGACTCTTTATCTAAGTATTAGGAAATCTGGTCTCCCTCTGACCACACCCAGAAAAAGAGGTTCCCTGCTTTTAAGGACTTATGTGATTAGATTGGGTACACCCAGGTCAATCTAGGATTATCTCTTTATCTCAAGATCCTTAACCTTAATCACGCCTTTGCCATGTAAAGTAACAAATTCACAGGTTCTGGGATTAGGACATGGACATACTTGGGGGATTGGGGTGGGGGAGGGGGTGGTTGGGGGGCAGGGGATTCCCTGGTGGCTCAGATGGTAAAAATCTGCTTGCAATGCAGGAGACCTGATTTCGATCCCTGGGTCAGGAAGGTCCCCTAGAGAGGGGAATGGCTACCCATTCCAGTATTCTAGCCTGGAGAATTCCATGGACAGAGGAGCCTGGCGGGCTACAGTCCATGCGGTCACAAAGAGCTAGACAACGCTGAGTAACTGACACCACTGAGTAACAACACGCACACACGTACTTGTGGGGAGGGGCATTATTTGGCCTCCCACAAAGAGGGAGAAAGAGAAAAAGAAAAATTATGGATTATTAAAGACACGACTTACAGATAATTGGGAAAGAAAATGAGCATCAAGAGCCAGTAATAATTCACTAAGTCATAGCAAATTTCATTTTCTTATTTAATGGAGTTACTCGGCAAATAGATGTGGGGATGCCAGGCACAAATTTATCAGCTCAGTTTTTCTCTCAGGATGTTCTTGTGGAAAGATGAAGGAATGTGTGTCAGATGTCAGTGCAGTAAGCTCTATTCACAACTCATTAAACAACTGATGAAAAGTGGAAATGGATGTAAACCTGGATGAAAGGCTCCTCGCATGTCACAGGGCTCTTTGTCCTTGGTCCTTCTTTAGTCACAGCTTTATCAGTGACTTGGATGACGACTTAAAGGTCAGGCTTATCCAATCTGCGTGCAACACAATAGAATTCAAAAGTTAGAGAAAATCTTAATAAACTGGGACAAGAAGATGAAAACATGAATTGTTATGATAGGAAACTGTGAAGTCAAATTACAGGAAGAAAATCAGTTAAATACAGGATAGATGGTACTAGATTTGGTGTCAGTTTATTAGGGGAAAAAAGGAAAACAGTGAATGCATCTGTGAGAGTAGAAGTCATGTTAAAAGCGCTAGTTAATGGTTTTTGAGCATTTATTAGGTATTGGATACCGTGCCAGGGACTTTACATATGTCATACATTTTCATCCACAAAAAAGTACTTGTATATGTCTCACAGGTGATTTTTTTTTTTAGGGTTTAGAGATGTGAAGTAACTTATCTAAGATTGCAAAATTATCAATCAATATAAATTGGGGTCTGACTCCAAAGCCATACTCATATAATAGAATCACAGGAGAATTTTTTAAAAGTCAAGGGGTTGTAGCTGCATTAGTGAAAATACAGTGCCCATGCTGTAGCCGAAGAAATCTTGGAAGTATCTCCCAGTTTGAGCTCTTCACATTAGAGGGGATTTTTTTTTTTTTCCAGAACCCTGAGGTATGTGAGATCCTAATTCCCCAACCAAGGGTTGAACCCATGCTCCCTGCAATGGAAGCACAGACTCTTAACCGCCGGACTACCAGGGAAGTCCCAAGTGGGGATATGATGAACACACGTGCACAGAGGAGTATCACCAGGGTCATGAGTGGTTTGGACACTGAGGCATAGAGGTGATGGAAAAACTTGGTATATTTTGCCTAAGAGAGACTTAGATTGAAATGGGTGGCACAGAAGTATAACTACTTATGAAAAATATTCGAAAACAGAACTATTCTCTCTTTTGGAACTTGTATGGAGGCAGATTTGTTCAAGAGTGTGTGCTAAGTCGCTTCAATCGTGTCTGACTCTTTGCGACCCTATGGACCACAGCCGCAGGGCTCCGCAGTTCATGGGATTCTCCAGGCAAGAATACCGGAGGGGGTTGTCATTTCTTTCTCCAGGAGAGCCTCCCAACCCAGGGATCAAACCTGTGTCTCTTATGTCTCCTGCCTTGCCAGGCAGGTTCTTTACCACTAGCGCCACCTGTTCAAGAGACCTTGATGTTAACGATTTATGTTAGAAAGTCAGCATTCAAGAACAGGCGTGTTGTGAGTTCCTCGGAAGTAGCAACCAAAGTTCTTTGGAATTAAATGATGCTTGGCAGGTGCTCAATTTGTTTATGTTGACTGTGTTAACAAGTGACTTTGTCAGGGACATCATGTAAGAAATTAGTGAATTAAGAAGCAGTTTCAGTTCAGTTCAGTCGCTCAGTCGTGTCTGACTCTTTGCAACCCCATGAATCGCAGCATGCCAGGCCTCCATGTCCATCACCAACTCCCAGAGTTCACTGAGACTCACGTCCATAGAGTCAGTGATGCCATCCAGCCATCTCATCCTCTGTCGTCCCCTTCTCCTCCTGCCCCCAATCCCTCCCAGCATCAGAGTCTTTTCCAATGAGTCAACTCTTCGCATGAGGTGGCCAAAGTACTAGAGTACTTTCAGCTTTAGCATCATTCCTTCCAAAGAAATCCCAGGGCTGATCTCCTTTAGGATGGACTGGTTGGATCTCCTTGCAGTCCAAGGGACTCTCAAGAGTCTTCTCCAACACCACAGTTCAAAAGCATCAATTCTTCAGTGCTCAGCTTTCTTCACAGTCCAACTCTCACATCCATACATGACCACTGGAAAAACCATAGCCTTGACTAGACGAACCTTTGTTGGCAAAGTAACGTCTCTGCTTTTCAAAATGCTATCTAGGTTGGTCATAACTTTCTTTCCAAGGAGTAAGCGTCTTTTAATTTCATGGCTGCAGTCACCATCTGCAGTGATTTTGGAGCCCCCAAAAATAAAGTCTGACACTGTTTCCACTGTTTCCCTATCTATTTCCCATGAAGTGTTGGGACCAGATGCCATGATCTTCGTTTTCTGAATGTTGAGTTTTAAGCCAACTTTTTCACTTTCCTCTTTCACCTTCATCAAGAGGCTTTTTAGTTCCTCTTCACTTTCTGCCATAAGGATGGTATCATCTGCATATCTGAGGTTATTGATATTTCTCCCAGCAATCTTGATTCCAGCTTGTGCTTCTTCCAGCCCAGCGTTTCTCATGATGTACTCTGCATATAAGTTAAATAAGCAGGGTGACAATATACAGCCTTGACGTACTCCTTTTCCTATTTAGAAGAGATGAACTCTTGGGTTATTGCTGAGTTTGGAATTTTTCTTTTTTATTTAGATTGTTGATTTGAGATAATCAACCCACAGCCCTGGGTCTACTGTCCCTCTTTGCCTAACTGGTAAGTTGATATAAAGTTCTAATGGCCTGATTAACATTAGGTTCTAACGACCTGAATGTCAATATCAAAAGTATTTCATATTTGTGTTACTAATAGGTCTCTTTCCAAACCTGTTAATGTTTTAATTGTTCTTGAGTAGCCACCATTATTTCTTTCTCCCTGCATTTTGGCAGGATTGATTGGATAAACCATAGAAAAAAAATTAAATTTGCAATCTGGCCACTTTCTGTAAACAAGCTAGCCATGTAAGGACTGCTGAGTGGTTACAGTTTTGACAATAGCTGCCTTGAGTCAAGTGGAATTGCTTCAGAGGGTTCTCATGAACTGTGGAGCAGTAAAGATGGCCAAGAGAATTCAGACGTGAAAGAAGATGCCACAGAACTGAGGCAGAGTTGGAAGTGGCCTGTATTATACATTTGAGGAGCCTCAAGAAAGGCCATTGTCTGGCTTTCAAAAAAATAATGTTGAAGCCATATGTATTTATCAAAATCCCTTCTTTAATGCAAGGTATATGTGTTATTAATCTGTGGTTCCACAGGAGTAGACAACTGAATTGCTCCTAAAATTTCTACATTTCTTTTGCTCTATTTTGATGCCCAGCTATTGGACTCAGGTTGGGTGGGTGTCACTAAGTCGGCAAGAATGTAGTGCATTTAGATCCATTCCTGAACCCACCAGCATTTTATATCCATTTATCTGTAACCCCTGCCATTATTAAGTCTCACAGTTTATTATAATATGATCCCATGTCACCAGGGACACCTACAAGGGATGCATCTGTACAGCTGTTTAGCCTTTTGCAAGGTGCCTCCTTGAAATTTAATTTGGGGGACTCTGACTTGTTTTCCCATTCCAGTCATCCTGGCTACCAACCACTTACTCATTTGCCTTAGGTACCTGAATTTCTGCTATTAGGGTTATTCCTTTAGTTTTCAGAGAAGACTCTTTCAGAAAGGTAATCCACTAAATCACTTGCATTTAGTTAGTTTATCAGATTAGTTCGTTTGTCCTTTTCTTTCCTAGGATCTCCTGTGTATCACTCAGGGTCTGTTTGGGAAATGGATGACACATTCAAGCTGGTAATTGAGGAGAATTTAATGAAGGGGCTGTTTACAAAGTGTGTGTGGCCTAGGAATGGCCAGTGCTAAGAACATGTGACTTATTAGCACTCCTGGGTCTGATGGGGTGAGGGGCACCTCCTAGATCCTGGTGAGGTAGTTGTATAAGGAAGCTACCTGAAAGTTGCTGTGACATTTAGTGGAGTGATGAAGCAAGGAGCAAGCTGGAGAATGAATATCCAGCCTTCACTCTTCTCGCCTTGTATATAGTAGTGGGCTCCCATATTGACTAAATCCAAACAAAACCAGAGGACATAGAAGCCCACTGGAGTCCTCAATATAAGTCAGTCTCCTGGGACTGGGCAGAGAGTGGATCTGAAAGGGCAAAAGGAAGAGATTCGGCACAATCTGTAGCAAAATGGGAGTTCCTACTCTGCTCCACCTCCTTGCCTGCACTGTTCCTATGTGCCATCCCGTGTATGCTTTCTACTCCTCCCCTCATCCTATAGGTTGATGTCCATATAACTCCACCACTCCACCTGAATTTCCCCTAGATATCTCACCCTCAACATACCCTGAGTGAATTTATCACACCCACATCTTTATGCCCTTTATTATCTTATAAAATCAGTTAACATATCACTATTTTAATGGCCACGTCAGAAATCTAGACATCATTTTGTACCATACTCTTTCTCTCACCCCCAACACCCCATCACCAATTCTCCTGATTCTGCCTCCAAGGTGTTTCTCTCTCTAGCTCCTTTTTTCTTAATTTCTGCTCCCACTTTTCTGGTTTAGGTCATTACTACTTCTTGAAACCTGTCTCCTGGCCTCCAGTAAGTTCCCTCTTGAAACTGTAACCCACATTGCCATCAGAATGTGTATTTAAAAATCAAATTCTGTTTCATTCATTCATTTGAAAAATATTTATTGTGAACTATTATGTGTCATGCTGTGCTGTGCTGTGCTGGGCTCAGTAGGGTCCAACTCTTTGTGATCCCATGGACTGTAAGCCGCCAGGCTCCTCTGTCCATGGGGATTCTCCAGGCAAGAATACTGGAGTGGGTTGCCATGCCCTCCTCCAGGGAATCTTCCTAACCCAGGGATGGAGCCCAGGTCTTCCACATTGGAGGCATATTCTTTACCATCTGAGCCACCAGGGAAGCCCAAGAATAGTGGAGTGGGTAGCCTATCCCTTCCCAGAGGAGCGTCCCAACCTAGGAATCAGGAAGCCCCATTATGTGCTATATATTATGCTAAATGTTGGGAATTCCGAAATGAATAAAACGTGTTCTCTGCCTTCAATATAATCTCGTGATAGAGAGAAGTAAGTATGAGTTGATAGAATTGTGAACCAAATTAATAGAATTGTGAATCTGGCACATATCTCATGATAGGAATAAGAGTGGCAGAGGAAAGTCCATGGAGAAATTAACACCTAGCTTAGCCCCAAAAACCTGATAGAAGATGGTCAGGTAAAAGGAAGGAGAAGAGGAGAGACAGACAGGAAAATGAGACAGGCTCTGAGTGAAACCCGGTGCACATTCTGAAAGCAAGTCGGAGTATAAGAGCTGGAAGAATTTAAAGTAACTTAGTGTGGGTGAAGCAGAAACTGTGAAATCACTGGTCAGATGATGAAGAGTTTTAAGGACTTTGAACTTCATCTCAAAGATTATGGGGACCCCGGAGAACTTTAAGCCAAGGATTGGCATGAGCAGATTTGCATTTTGGAAGGATTACTCTTGTAGTTGTTTGCAAATAGATTTGAAAGGGGTAAGATTGGAGACAGATTAGCCAGTTGTTACTGAACTCAGGAAGTAGTGGTAGATACAGAATGATCCAAAATGTATTAAAGTGATATTATTTATAGGAGACATTGAAGAATTGAACTAGGAGGATGAAGAAGAGAAAGAAATCAAGACTGATGCCTAGAACTCTAGTTTGGGCAACTGGGTAGACAGAGCTAACATTCACCAAGGTAGAGAATTCAGAAATATGAGGTGTTAGAATGTCAGGTGGAACTTAATTTTGGACGCACTGAGTTTGTGATTCCTGTAGGCCATTTGGAGTGGAGATGCTGAGTTGGATGTTCATATCTAGATTCTGAATTATGATAAGACACGAGGTTTCTCAAGGCATTCCTACTGAATGAAAGTAAGTTTCATGAAGGACCAACATGTAAAGCTTGTTGAAGGAATAGAACAAGTTCCAAAGAGCTAGGAAGAAAAATCTCCATTATCTACTGGATCAAGACCAAGCTCTTAAATTACTTTCTCTCTAACTTTATCTCATGCTAATCCCTAGTTCACAATGTAAGTTCTGTTTGTTCTCTTAGGTTCTATTAGTTTTATTAGATCGAAGTTGCTGGTGGTTCTTCATGGGTGCCTGGGTATCCAGATTCCTTGGATATCTGTCTGCTGTTTGCTTTTAGCATTTTCTTTCTCTATCTGGATTATTTGTTCCCTCTTCAATATTTGGTTACAGCCTAATTAGCCTTTAGAAATAATCTTGAGATTTTCTTCTCCGGTAGGACTTGAGTCCACTTGGTTGAACTACCTGTCCCTTCCCTCCTTCCTTTCCATAGCTTTTGTGTGTAGGTGTTGTTTAGTCACTAAGTCATGTCTGACTCTTTGTGACCCTATGGACTGTAGCCTGCCAGGCTCCTCTTCCATGGAATTTCCCAGGCAAGAACACTGGGAATGGATTGCCATTTCCTCCTCCAGGGGACCTTCCCAACCCAGGGATCAAATCCACGTCTCCTGTGTCTCCTGCACTGGCAGGTGTATTTACCACTGAACCACCAGGGAAGCCCATATTTATCCTAGTGTTTATCATATGATATTGAAATCATCTGTCTACCTAATGTACCTTAAAATTGTTTCATGGCTTCAAGAATTGTACTACAGGTTGGATTCTCCAAGAAGCAGATTCTGAGACAGACTTCTTTTTTTAGTTTTGTTGTTGTTCAGTCACTCAGTCGTGTCTGACTCTTTGTGACCCCATGGACTGCAGCACACCAGGCTTCCCTGTCCTTTACTATCCCCCGGAGTTTGCTCAAACTCATGTCCATTGAGTTGATGATGCCATCCAACCATCTCATCATCTGTCACCCTCTTCTCCTCCTGTCCTCAATCTTTCCCAGCATCAGGATCTTTTCCAATGAGTCCATTCTTTGCATCAGGTGGCCAAAGTATTGGAGCTTCAGCTGCAGGATCAGTCCTTCCAATGAATATTCAGGATTGATTTCCTTTAGGATTGACTGGTCTGCTCTTCTTGCAGTCCAAGGGACTGTCAAGAGTCTTCTTTTTAGTGTACAAGATGTGTATTCAGGAGCATCCTTGGGATCAACACCTGTGGAAAGGAGGAGGAAACAGGAGTGGGTCAAGGGAGAAATCCTGTTGCAAACCCAGCTGCCTCATTCAACACCGTGAAGAGCTCTGGGGCTGAATGCCCTTTCAGAGTTGTTCTCAATTGGCGTGGGGTGGCTGAGTATCCTTTACCTTGTTGGAGGAAAGAAAGAACAAGTTCCAAAGAGCTAGGAAGAAAAGTCTTCAATTTAAGTTCTATTAGTTCTTTTAGGTTCTTTTAGTTCTAGTAAGTTTTATTTGAAGCAAATTGCTGGTGATTCTTGAGTCTTTGGGCATGGGCTGCCCCAGGAAGGGGCATGACATTGGAGGAGGCAGCTCCATCACTGAAGCAGTCCTTGCAGAGACTGGCAGCTGAAGACCATTTGCTGACATCACTTTCTACAGCTGGGACAGCACCTCCTTTCCTGAAAGGGAGTATGGCAGTGCATTGCAAAATCCATCACACACCAGATATTTTTCTTTGCATTTCTAGGGCCTACCACAGTGTGACAGATGCAAAATGTGGGCTGGGCTGGGGTTGAGCAGTGGTTCTTATTTAAAACCTCATGCTCTTCCATTGGGCTTCCTAGGTGGCACAGGGCACAGTGGTAAAGAATCCACCTGTCAGTGCAGGAGACATAAGGGACAGCTTCGATCCCTGGGTTGGGAAGGTCCCCTGGAGTAGGAAATGGCAACCACTCCAGTATTCTTGCCTGGAAAATCCCATGGACAGAGGAACCTGCCGGGCTATAGTCCATGGGGTTGCAAAGAATTGGACATGACTGAGCTCATAGGCGCTATCTTCCATTATGGCATTCAAAAACTTTGGGGTGTTCCTCTTGGAAGACGATTTGGTGGATCTGTCTTGATTAGTCTAGGCTAGATCAGAAGAAAATATTAATAATATCTTAACAAAACAAAACAAAATATTCAGGTAGGAAGAAACTGGAAATTTTCTAAGTTGGCAACAAGGACTAGAAAGGTAGACTGTTCTTTTAGGACCTACTTTTCTCAGTTGGTTTCAAAGGAGTAAAAACAATCAGAGCCGCAAGGCAGAGCAAGAGACAAGACAAGATTGATGATCAAGGGGGAGAGCAATATAGGAAAATAGCAATATTTCATACACAGCCACACACACTGAAATGTGTCAGCAATGCAAGGTCATTGTTAACTGCCAAGAATAAGTCTGAAATTGATTGTTAAATGAGAGACAACATTGTCAAGCCTGGGTTGTATGCTTGCTTCAAAAGGACAAAATTCTGAGAGGTGGAATGAAAGAAAATTTATCCAGTTGACTACAAAATGAAAATATGATGGCTCCAGGGCTTCCCAGTGGTGCTAGTGGTCAAGAATCTGCCTGCCAATGCAGGAGATGCAGGTTCAATCTCTGGGTCAGGAAGATCCCCTGGAGAAGGAAATGGCTATGCACTCCAGTATGCTTGCCTGGAAAATGCCATGAATGGAGGAGCCTGGTGGGCTACAGCCCATAGCGTTACAAAGAGTCGGACATGACTGAGCACATACACAGCAGCATAGCAGCATGATGTCTCCAGTGCTGGAGATTAAATTTTTTTTATTACACTAAACTTGACTAGTGGAAAGGTTTTAGAAATTACATTTTTCCTGTCTACATAACTTAAAATACAGGATTTTGTTTTTTCAAGGGGAAATTTTTTTTTTTTTAATTTATTTTTTCCTGCACCACGTGGCTTTCAGTATCTTAGTTCCCTGATGAGGGATTAACCTGGGCCATAGGTTCTTGTAGCTAACTTTATATTTAATGAGGTAAGGATGTCTGCCTTGCCACTTCTACTGAACATTCATAACGGAACTCCTAGTCAATGTAACAAGGCAAGAAAAAGAAAATGCATTCAGAATGGAAAATAAAACTTTTTAGATGAAATTATTACCTAAGAAGAAGGTCTCAAAGAATCTACAAAAGTGTTCCTAGAACTTAAGAGTGAATTTGATAAGGTCTCAAGCTATGAGATTGAAATACAAAAACAATTGTATTTCTATTCAGGAATACTTTGTTTTATTGGGCTTCACTTAATTGTGCTTCACAGATGGGTTTTCTACAGATTGAAGGTTTATGGCGTCCCTGTGTTGAGCAAGTCTATCAGCTCCATTTTCCAGTAACATTTGCTCACTTCATGTTTCTGTGTCTCATTTTTGTAATTCTCACAATATTTCACACTTTTTCATTATTGTATTTGTTAGGGCAATCTGTGATAAGTGATTTTTGATGTCACTGTTAAGACTTGCTGAAGGCGCAGATGATGGTTGGCTTTCTTTAGCAAAATGTATTTTTAAATTAAGGTATATACTTGTTTTTTTTAAACATAATGTTATTGACAACCTCATAGATTACAGTTTAATGTAAATATAACTTTTATATACACTAGGAAACAAAAAAAACCATGATGTGACTTGGTTTATTTTGACATTGGCTTTGGTTAGTCTGGAACAAAACCCACAATATTGCTGAGGTATGCCTGTAATGACAATAAACAAAAATTGAAAATTAGTACCATTTAGAATAGCACCCCAAATCAATCAGTAAATATTTATATATAAATTTATCAGGATCTGTATGCTTAAAACTGATAAAATGAATAAAAAGACTATTCATGGATTAGAAGATTCAGTGACTCAATATACTTAAGATGTCAATTCTCCTTAATTTGATCTATATATTTGGAGCAATTCCAATAAAAAATCCTAGCAAGCATGTTTGCATTTATTGGCAAAGTGATTTTAAATTTTATATGGAAAGGCAAAGGAGCATATTCAGTGAAATTTGCAAATGAACAAAGTTGGAAGACTTCGTTCATATCAATACTTACTGTAAAGCTACTGTTATTAAAACAATGAGAGGTTGATGAAAATATAAATATACAAATCAGTGGAGTGGAATAGAGACTTTGGAAATGAACTCATAGAATTGTAATCAGTTGAGTTTTGAAAAAGATACAAAGGCCATTCCATGGAGAAAAGATAGTCTCTTCAAAAAATTGTGCTGAACAACTGAAATCCCATGTGCAAAAAAATTGAATCTTGACCTAAACTTCACATTTTGTACAAAATTAACCCAAAATGGGTAACAAAACTAAATGCAAATCATAAAGTTATAAAACTTTTTAAAGAAAACCTAGGAAAAAAATCTTTGTAGGCTTAAGGTAGCTAGAGAATTCTTAAATATGATACTAAAAGCAAGATTTTCATAAGAAAAGTTGTTAAAGTAGACTTTATCACAATTTAGACTTATGCATTATCAAATTGCTGTTAAGAGAATGAAAAGACAAGTCCCAGGTTGGGAGAAAAATATTTGCAAATTATATGTCTGACAAAGACCTTGGACTGAGGATATATAAAGAACTTTCCAAAGTCAACAATAAGAAAGGAGCAAGCTAGTTTTCAAAAGAGCAAAAAACTTCAACAGATATTTCAGAAGAGAGACACATTGGTGGCAGGTAAGTGTAGGGAAAGAGTCTCAGCATCACTAGGCATTAGTCATTAGAGAAAGACAAATTAAAATCATGATATAAACTGCACACCTATTAGAATTACTAAAATTAAAAACAAACAACTAACAATACTAGGTCTTATATGGAGCAACTGAAACTTTCCTGCATTGCTATGAGAATGCAAAATGATACAGCCCCTCTGAAACACAGTTTGGCAGTTTCTTATAAAAGTAAACATATACTTACCATATGATCCAGCTATCCCACTCCTGGGTATTTACTCTAGAGAACTGAAGACTTAAGTTCACACAAAAACCTATTGCAGCCTTATTCAAAATTAATCAAATCTAAAACAACCCAAATATCCTTTAATGAGTGAATGGATAATCAAACTGTGGTACATTTCATGCAATGGAACACTACTGAGCATAAAAAGAATGAACTATTTGATACATGCAATACATGCAACAACCTGGATGGATCGCAGTCATTTTGCTAAGTGAAAGAAGCCAAATTCAAGAAGTTACATATGATGTGGTTCCATTTATATATGTCATTCTGGATAAGCTATAAGCTAAAGCTATAGCGATGGAGAACAGAGCAGTGATTTTTCAGGATTAGTGGTGGAATGGTTGACTAAAGCAGGCAGCCTGCAGGAATGAGTGTGTGCCTGTGTGTGTGTTTTTTTTCTCACTGACCAAGTAGCCTTGGAGTTGAAGATTTACATGCTATTCATTGAATGACCTATTCATTAAAAAAATGTTTAAACTTAAAATAATAATGATTATAGTTAAAATTATTCATTGGTTACTATGTGTCATGAGTGATGATAAGTATTTTACAGGTAATCAAATGTCTCAATTCCTCCCCATGGAGTAAGGATGGCTAAAAATCTAGCATGTGTTCCACTCTTCCCTTTCCCATGCCCATGTTTGCCACACCAGAATCCTTTTTAACTTTGTGCTTAAGGCAGCCAATAGCAATCATTCAGCGTGTTAGTTTGCTAGAGCAGCCATCACAAGTTCCACTGACTTCATGACTTAAGCAACAGAAGTTTATTTCTCACAGTTCTGGAGAATGCAAGTCCAAGATGAAGTCCAAGTTTGGTTTCTTCTGAGACCACTTGCCTTGGCTCACATATGGCTACCTTCTTTCTGTGTCCTCATGTGACCTTCTATCTGTGCATGTACATCCCTGGTACTTCTTTTGTGGGTTCAGATTTCCTCTTTTACAGGGACACCAGTCAGATTGGATTAGGGTCTACCCTAATAGCCTCATTTTAGCTTAATTATCTCTTTAAAGACCCTATCTTCAAATAACAGTCACATTTTGAG
This sequence comes from Bos grunniens, assembly GCF_055505025.1. Lineage (NCBI taxonomy): Eukaryota > Metazoa > Chordata > Mammalia > Artiodactyla > Bovidae > Bos > Bos grunniens. Next base: position 56,287,926 of record NC_141172.1, read on the forward strand.
ATATTGGGGGTTAGGCTTCAAACTATGAATTTTGGAAGGACACAATCCAGCCTATTATCCTCAGATAGAATGTATTTGCAATCTCTGCCACATAGTATAAATGCAATAATTTTACATAGAAATAATTTAAAGTGAGTATAATCTGCTTTTATTTTTTTAACTGAAAATGTTTGTCAACCCTGGACCAGAGTACACTGCTTTGAGAATGAGATTTTATTGCAGGATCGAATCTTTGAGCGGCCTTCTGAGCTCTTCAGGCCTGAAGGTGCCTGAAGGTGCCCACTGTGAGCAACCCTCACCTTAAAGGTACAGCAGAATCATCTAGAAATCACTTCTTAGTTAAATCTGTGTCGAGGCTTCACTGCCACTCCAGAGTCACCCAAAGCCTAGGCCCTCACCAGACTGTCCCAAATCACTGAGTCGGTGTCACTGCAGTCAGGAGTATTCCTCCACCTCCTTAGCCTTAGGACGGGGGTAGGGGGCAAGATTTTAAAACCTAGAGAATTTGAGCCACAGTGATTCTATCACAAACATATTTTTGCAACATGCACACAGGTTAGAAGCATATTTCATAACAATCTTCAGTTATTTTCACTGGAGAACAGTCATGACCCTTTATTGCTTAAGAAATTACCCATACTCACAGATTGAAAGCTAGGAACAGTCCCATTATTCTATATGTAAGATCCAAGAAAATTACATTGAGAAAAGTGATGAAGGGACAATTAAGGACTATAGATAGGCATATAGCAAAGAATCATGGAAGTATGAAACAGATATTGGCTCTAAACAATCCACTGGAAACAAAGCAGTGGCTATGTTCTAGCTACCTACTGTTATCTGTTTTTCTAGAGGTTACCTGACACTCTAATTTGAGATGCACACTTTAGCATTTCTGGAATTGGACTTCAGTCTTGCAATAAATATAAAATTTTATGGAATCTTTCTTCTTCCTTTTATTTTCTTTCCTCTTTTCCTTTCCCCACCTCTCTGGAAAATCCTTATTAACGAGCTGGTGCGTTTTATAGATGATGCCTTAGAATGGAGGTAATGTACCTCCAATTTGTTTTGAAGTCCAGGTTGAAAACTAGTTTTAGTTTAGTTCTGCCCAATTGGTTCACAAAGTAGACTCTGATAATTTGCCCTTCGGGACTGGAAGGAACCCTAATGGAAACCCTGATGTGCTTTGACATCCTCTCAGATCTCAGCTCTTAGAGGGCTCTTGTCTGAGGTGTGTCCTGATAAGGTCCTGGGAAGACTAAGTCTGCCAAAGGCCGTGTGATGCGCTGGCAAATGCCAAGCTCCAGAAATGAACACAGAGACCCTGATGGTGATATAATGTAACACAAGGGAACATCTCTTTGCTTCAAGACTGTACAAATTTATAAATAAATATAAATATTTGTATGAAAGTGAAAGTGAAGTCGCTCAGTCATGCTGACTCTTTGTGACCCCATGGATAGTAGCCTGCACCAAGCTCCTCCATCCATGGGATTTTCAAGGCAAGAGTACTGGAGTGGGTTGCTATTTCCTTCTCCAGGGAATCTTCCCAACCCAGGGATCGAACCCAGGTCTGAGCCACCAGGGATTATACTTGTATAAATTTATATAAATATAAATTTCAGAGAAAACCTCTATTTTGCCAAGTAAGGTACATTAATGTATATATATGTATATTGAAAGTAAAAGCTACCATCTTATTGTAAATTAAAGAACATTAAGTCACTGAAATATATTAAATAACTAATTATATCAAGAATAGTCTAGGCATTAGTCCTCTGGAGCAATCTGCTTTATAGATTAACATGAGAGCTTATTTGCATATATGCTATAGACACACGAAACAAAGAGTATGTATATATACATATATATATAACATATATGGCATATACAATGTTTTACCGAGAGTAAATACCATGTAGTTAATTCCTGTGGCCAAAGACAAGTTCAGTGTTTTTGCAACATTTGACAATCACTTCATCTTTGTAATGCCATCTAAATTAGCATTTTTAAGAGTCCCATATATTACTTAACAGAAAAGGCCTAAGTGGCATCAGAAGAGACTGGAGGCAAATTAAGTTTCCTTTTGTCCAACTTTGTGTCACTTCCTGCCTCCATAAATAGGGAAAGCAAAATATCTGTGCTTCTTATTCATGTACATCTGCCAAACCAATTAACACCTCCTGAATGTTATCTTAATTGCATTTATTAACATAACATTAACATAGCAGGGAGATAACATTCAGAAGGTATTAATTGGTTTGGCAGACACTCTTGAATGGGAAGCATAGAGAAGGGCCCTTCTTGGTATCTTGTGTGGGTTTTTATTTCCCCCTTTGGTGGTAGAGAGGAAATGAGATTACATTGAAAGAAAGAAAATATATCTTAACCAAAATAGTAGCCACATCACGGGGTCACTTGATTTTCCTTTCTAAAAGCTGCAGAGAAGCATCTGCTCTGAAGCCTGCTTATCTGACAGTTTACCCATGCCCTCTCCGCCCCACTGTCCCAGTGCATTTCTGCTAAGGAGGCCTCTGGAGGTGGGGAGGTATAGGCTTCTTGGGGATGCACTGAGCTACAGTCATAAATTTTTACAGCACCTCAACAGCTTTAAAAATAATTCAAATATGTTCCTCTGATGAGAATTTAATAGGACTTCTATCCTTAAAGAATCATAGAACTATAGAGTGCTTTAACTAGATGAGCCTATTAACTCAACAGGCCTTTGGGAGCACCTGCGGCAGCCCAGGACTATTAAATAGGTAAACAGGACTCAATACCTGGCTCAAGATGTCCTGCTGACATAGGAATTGGCCATAGAGACAATGATGGTAGGTGCATGGTTCTTAGTGGATACCCCATACATCTCTACTAAGTGAATGAGTCAATGAAATACAATCACTGTGGTTCTCTTCTGGTGGTGGTATGGAGGCTGGTCTGTGTGGGTGTGTCAGTCAGTTTTCAGTTCAGTCACTCAATCATGTCCGAATCTTTGTGACCCAATGGACTGCAGTGTGCTTTGGTTCCCTGCCCATCACCAACTCCCGGAGCCTGCTAAAACTCATGTCCATGGAGTTGATGATGCCAACCAACCATCTCATCCTCTGTTGTCCCCTTCTCCTCCTGCCCTCAATCTTTCCTAGTATCAGGGTCTTTTCCAATGAGTCAGTTCTTCACATCAGGTGGCCAAAGTATTGGAGTTTCAGCTTCAACATCAGTCCTTTCAATAATATTCAGGACTGATTTCCTTTAGGAATGACTGGTTGGGTCTCCTTGCAGTCCAAGGGACTCTCAAGAGTCTTCTCCAACACCACTGTTCAAAAGCATCAATTCTTCGGCACTCAGCTTTCTTTATAGTCCAACTCTCACATCCATACATGATTACTGGAAAAACCATAGCTTTGACTAGACAGACCTTTGATGACAAAGTAATGTCTCTGCTTTTCAATATGCTGTCTAGGCTTGTCATAGCTTTTCTTCCAAGGAGCAAGTGTCTTTTAATTTCATGTCTGCAGTCATCATCTACAGTGATTTTGGAGCCCCCAAAAATAAAGTCTCTCATTGTTTCCGTTGTTTCCCCATCTATTTGCCGTGAAGTGATGGGACCAGATGACATGAACTTAGTTTTCTGAATGTTAAGTTTTAAGCCAACTTTTTCACTCTCCTCTTTCACTTTCATCAAGAGGCTCTTTAGTTCTTCTTTGCTTTCTGCCATGAGGGTGGTGTCATCTGCGTATCTGAGGTTACTGATATTTCTCCCGGCAATCTTGATTCCAGCTTGTGCTTCATCCAGGCCAGAATTTCGCATGATATACTCTGCATGTAAGTTGAATAAGCAGGGTGACAATATACAGCCTTGACGTACCCTTTTCCAGATTTGGAACCAATCTTTGTTCCATGTCCAGTTCTCACTGTTGCTTCTTGACCTGCATACAGATTTCTCAGGAGACAGGTCAGGTGGTCCAGTATTCCCATCTCTTTAGGAATTTTCCACAGTTTATTGTGATCCACACAGTCAAAGGCTTTGGCATAGTTAATAAAGCAGAAGTAGATGTTTTTCTGGAATTCTCTTGCTTTTTTGATGATCCAACTGATGCTGGCAATTTGATCTCTGGTTCCTCTGCCTTTTCTAAATCCAGCTTGAACATCTGGAAGTTCACAGTTCACGTACTGCTGAAGCATGGCTTGGATTTGTGGGTGTGTAGTGATGTATGTATACTGTGCTTGGTCGCTCAATCGTGCCCGACTCCTTGCGATCCCATGGACTGTAGCCCCCCAGGCTCCTCTGTCTATGGGGCTTCTCCAGGCAAGAATACTGAAGTGGGTTGCCATGCCTTCCTCCAGAGGATCTTCTCAACTCAGGTATTGAACCCAGGTCTCCTGCATTGCAGGTGGATTATTTACTGTCTGAGTCACAAGGGATGCCTGGGATGTATGTATAAGAAGGCAGAACTGAACACAGCAAATGATTATGGAAAGTAAAAATGAGGAGGGGCTGAACTAAGGCAGAAACACTAGGGAGGAAGAAGGTAGCATAGATAAGGAAATCTGCATGATTCAAATAGCCACTCCCATTTATTGAGAGTTTTCTTTGTTGTAGGCAGTGCCCTTAACATTTGATATGAATTTCATTTCCTCAACAATTGTCTAAAGTGGTCCTATTATTATACCCATTTTAAAGGTGAGGAAGTTGAGTATGGTAGGCAGAGTAATGCCCCCCTCTGCCCCCCACCCAAGCCTGTCCACACTCTAACCCCTGAACCTGTGAATCTGTTACACTGCATAGCAAAAGAGACTTTGCAGATGGAATTAGGTTAAGGATTTTCCAATGGGAAGGTTATCTGTGTGGGCTAGAGGTAATTACAGGGCCTTTATATGAATGGGACAGAAATAGAGTCAGAGTAAGAAGCTAACAGGACAGAAGCGGAGGTCAGAGAAGTAAGAAGGCCACACCAGAGACTTGAGATGAAAGGGCCACAAACCAAGGAATGTAGGTGACCTGTAGAGGGGCTTTCCCTGGCCCCTCCATGTAATGAGACTCCTTCCAGTTACCCATGTTTTCCACTTTCTTTCATTTCCATTCTCTTTGGAAAAGTACACTAATTGTACAATATTTTTCTTACTAAAAAACTGTTTCCCTCATTGCATTATCACTTCCATGAAGGCTGTTCCTGTGTTTTTCACTTGCTGAACTGATGCCTAACACTGTGCCGGACACAAACGGTATCTTCAATAAATACATATTCAAAGAGTATAGGAAGGGAAGAAATTCTCATACTTGTTCAGGGTGGCATATTTCTGAGCTGTCAGGGTGTCCTCTGAGGGCCTTGATGGATTGAAATAACAGACTTACAATCACCTGTGACATGCAGGTGCCTGCCCACATCTCCCTTCAATGAAGAACCTACTGACCCAGCTGCTCAGCTGCACCCACTCTTAGTTACTAACCACTTCAGGGACTACCTGACCTGCAGCAAACATTCCAGTGACTGATTGAGACAGACATAAAGGTCTGGCCATTTCAGTCCAACATGGGACAACTCTGGCAGGCCAGTTTAGCTCCAGAGTTCCTTGTGAGATTATCCAAGGTTGTCATGGAGCCTATACTGTGCTTGATTTCTGCCTCATTCAGTCCTGAGTCCACTTCCCTTCCACAGGCGTTAATCCCAAGGAAACTCCTTAATAAACATCCTGCACACTAAACTGTCTTAGAGTCTGCTTCCTGGACAACCCCATCTCAAACAATCACTAAGCATAGAATTCTATTGAGCCAGGTATTTACAAATAATCGGAGACAGAATCTAAAATTTAGGGAAAATGTATAGACCATTAAGGAAATCTGCCCCATTAATTCTCTTTTTTCTGAGTTAGAAAGACTGCTATTACTAAAGACTTAAGAGTGGAATCCCTCAACATGCTGATCCCTGCCCCTCTCCAAACATGGTTTGACACTCAATCAGTTCTCTCTCCTAAGCATCTCTTTGATTCATCAACTTCATTACTCTTAATTCAAGCCACCCATTATTTCTCTCAGTTTCATTAACAACTCTGAGTCCCTTATTTTGTCTTCCTCCATTTTTCCTCCATGCTGGAGTGGCCATTGGCCCACTTAAAGCTCTTTAGTAGCTCCACATCACCCGTAGTAAAAAGTCTAACTCCTAAACATGACATCCAAAGCCCTCTCTGATTGGGCTTCTCCCTGTTTCCAGACTCATCTCTGGCATGCCCTAATCATCCTCCCCACTTCACCACCACCTCTTTGTGTTGGTCCTGCCAAAGTCCTCCGAATTCTCCATGCTGGTGCTGAGGCCCATCAGGATCTAGATTCTCTTTAGAGCTCAACCCTTGAATTTTGCCACCGCTCTTACTTTCTAGTCTCAGCCTTCCTGAGTGACATGTAGTTCATCAATATGCCTTGACCTTGTTTGACTCTGGGCCTTTGCAAATGTTTCTGCTCTGAACTATTTTCTCTTTCTTTGCCTACCTATCTCCCTGGCCTTCGCCTTGCCAAGTTGATTTCTACTGATACTCACCCTTCTCTGATTACCTGGGGATGAATTTGGTGCCTCTCTCATGTGCTCTTTTGGCACTCTGTGCGTCGTCTTTTTGATAACAGCTATAACATTTGTGATCACACCGTCGTGATTATCTGGGTCGTGAAGATCTTTTTTTGTACAGTTCTTCTGTGTATTCTTGCCACCTCTTCTTAATATCTTCTGCTTCTGTTAGGTCCATACCATTTCTGTCCTTTATCGAGCCCATCTTTGCATGAAATGTTCCCTTAGTATCTCTAATTTTCTTGAAGAGATCTCTAGTCTTTCCCATTCTGTTGTTTTCCTCTATTTCTTTGCACTGATCACTGAGGAAGGCTTTCTTTATCTCTCCTTGCTATTCTTTGGAACTCTGCATTCAGATGCTTATATTTTTCCTTTTCTCCTTTGCTTTTTGCTTCTCTTCTTTTCACAGCAATTGTAAGGCCTCCCCAGACAGCCATTTTGCTTTGTTGCATTTCTTTTCCATGGGGATGATCTTTTTTTTCTTTTTCTTTCTTTTTTTTTAAAATATAAATTTATTTATTTTAATTGGAGGTTAATTACTTTACAATATTGTATTGGTTTTGCCATACATCAACATGAATCCACCACAGGTATACACATGTTCCCCATCCCGAAACCCCCTCCCTCCTCCCTTCCCGTACCATCCCTCTGGGTCGTCCCAGTGCACCAGCCCCAAGCATCCAGTATCATGCATCGAACCTGGACTGGTGACTTGTTTCATATATGATATTATACATGTTTCAATGCCATTCTCCCAAATCATCCCACCCTCTCCCTCTCCCACAGAGTCCAAAAGACTGTTCTATACATCTGTGTCTCTTTTGCTGTCTCATGATCTTGATCCCTGTCTCCTGTACAATGTCACAAACCTCCATCCATAGTTCATTAGGCACTCTATTTATCAGATCTAGTCCCTTAAATCTATTTCTCACTTCCACTGTATAATCATAAGGGATCTGATTTAGGTCATACCTAATGGTCTAGTGGTTTTACCTACTTTCTTCACGACCAAGATAATCACGATGGTGTGATCACTCGCCTAGAGCTGGACATCCTGGAATGTGAAGTCAAGTGGGCCTTAGAAAGCATCACTATGAACAAAGCTAGTGGAGGTGATGGAATTCCAGTTGAGCTATTTCAAATCCTGAAAGATGATGCTGTGAAAGTGCTGCACTCAATATGCCAGCAAATTTGGAAAACTCAGCAGTAGCCCCAGGACTGGAAAAGGTCCATTTTCATTCCAATCCCAAAGAAAGGCAATGCCAAAGAATGCTCAAACTACCGTACAATTGCACTCGTCTCACACGCTAGTAAAATAATGCTCAAAATTCTCCAAGCCAGGCTTTAGCAATACGTGAACTGTGAACTTCCAGATGTTCAAGCTGGTTTTAGAAAAGGCAGAAGAACCAGAGATCAAATTGCCAACATCTGCTGGATCATTGAAAAAGCAAGAAGTTCCAGAAAAACATCTATTTCTGCTTTATTGACTATGCCAAAGCCTTTGACTGTGTGGATCACAATAAACTGTGGAAAATTCTGAAAGAGTTGGGAATAGCAGACCACCTGATCTGCCTCTTGAGAAATCTGTATGCAGGTCAGGAAGCAACAGTTAGAACTGGACATGGAACAACAGACTGGTTCCAAATAGGAAAAGGAGTACGTCAAGGCTGTATATTGTCACCCTGCTTATTTAACTTCTATGCAGAGTACATCATGAGAAACGCTGGGCTGGAAGAAGCACAAGCTGGAATCAAGATTGCTGGGAGAAATATCAATAACCTCAGATATGCAGATGACACCACCCTTATGGCAGAAAGTGAAAAGGAACTCAAAAGCCTCTTGATGAAAGTGAAAGTGGAGAGTGAAAAAGTTGGCTTAAAGCTCAATATTCAGAAAATGAAGATCATGGCATCTGGTCCCATCACTTCATGGCAAATAGATGGGGAAACAGTGGAAACAGTGTCAGATTTTATTTTGGGGGGCTCCAAAATCACTGCAGATGGTGATTACAGCCATGAAATTAAAAGATGCTTACTCCTTGGAAGGAAAGTTATGACCAACCTAGATAGCATATTGAAAAGCAGAGACATTACCCTGCCAACAAAGGTCCATCTATTCAAGGCTATGGTTTTTCCAGTGGTCATGTATGGATGTGAGAGTTGGACTGTGAAGAAGGCTGAGCGCTGAAGAATTGATGCTTTTGAACTGTGGTGTTGGAGAATACTCTTGAGAGTCCCTTGGACTGCAAGGAGATCCAACCAGTCCATCCTAAAGGAGATCAGTCCTGGATGTTCATTGGAAGGACTGATGCTAAAGTTGAAACTCCAAGACTTTGGCCACTTCATGCAAAGAGTTGACTCATTGGAAAAGACTCTGATGCTGGGAGGGATTGGGGGCAGGAGGAGAAGGGGACGACAGAGGATGAGATGGCTGGATGGCATCACTGACTCAACGGACATGAGTTTAGCGAACTCCGGGAGTTGGTGATGAACAGGGAGGCCTAGCATGCTGTGATTCATGGGGTCGCAAAGAGTCGGACATGACTGAGGGACTGAACTGAACTGAACTGTACCATTTGTAATTTTCTTACAAATTACAGAGAGTTAAGTTACAAACTTAACTCTCTGTGCCACTAGACTAAACTTCTTTTCATAGCTGTGAATACAATGATGGACACAGTGCTTATCACGTAGAAAGTACTTGGGAAATATTTATTGATGAATGAATGAAGAATTGAAGTCTCATGACAACACTAACGCATAGGCAGGGTAAACGTATTAGAGATATGGAAATTGAAGTTGCTACATTTTGGAGATGTGGAAATTGAGGTTGACTGAGCCCAAGTAACGTTGCCTTCTGACTGCAGCTCTAGTGCCTTTTGTTGTTTGTTGTTGTTTAGTCACTAAGTCGTGTCCAGTGCTTTTGTGCCCACGGAGCATTTATAGTAAATCTACTTACTGTGCGTGCTGCTGCTGCTGCTAAGTCGCTTCAGTCGTGTCCGACTCTGCGTGACCCCATAGACGGCGGCCCACCAGGCTCCCCCGTCCCTGGGATTCTCCAGGCAAGAACACTAGAGTGGGCTGCCATTTCCTTCTCCAGTGCATGAAAGGGAAAAGTGAAAGTGAATTTGCTCAGTCGTTTCCGACTCCTAGCGACACCAGGAACTGCAGCCCACCAGCTCCTCCATCCATGGGATTTTCCAAGCAAGAGTACTGGAGTGGGGTGCCATCGCCTTCTCCACTGTACATGCTACTTACTGTAAATGCCTCAATCCTTCATTCATTTATCATTATGTCATTCTATAGCTATTCCACAGACTTGAAAGCCTGCTGTGTGGCTGTGTGTTGGGCTCTATTACAGGTGATGGAGTGACATGATCTCTCTAATGGAGCTTACATTCTAGAAGGAAAGATTGACAATAAACAAGTAACAATAATGTTCAGTAGAGGTAAGTTCTGTGAAGGAAATACAATGTGGTGGTGTGGTAGAGTGACCACGTGTAGAAGAGAGTAGTTCTTTAGAGTTGAAGGTCAGGGAATGCCCCTTGGAGGAAATGACGTTTGAGCTGAGGTCTGAAATATAGGGAGTCAGTCGTGAGACAAGGCAAAGAAAAACCTTCCTGGCAAAGGGAAGATGATGGACAAAGCTCTGAAATGGGAAAGTACTCAGTGTATTAAAGGATCAGAAAGAAGGTTGGAATGGCAAGATCATAGTGAGTAGTGGGGAAAATGATAGGAATAGCATGAGTCTAGATATGTAGGATGGTAGATCCTGGCCAAGAGTTTGGATTTTGTTCTAAATGAAATGGGATGCCAATGAAAGATTTAAAGAGCAGAGATGGGCAGTTACTTAAGCCAGACTGTGACAAAGTGAGCATCCTAATGATACAGAAAACTGGATGATTAGGATGTAAGGAAATAAAAGCCCACGTAATGGAAAAGGTAGTCTAGTAGGATAAGAGCTCTAGAAGCAATGCAGACCCAGAGGTCCTTTTCCCTAGAGAATTACAGGTGCTTTTATAAACCTTGATTATGGTTTCCACCAGTATGCTTATACTAAAAAACTCCATGTCTCAGTTTCCAGCTTCTTATTTCCAACTGTTTGCTGGACAGCTGACCCATAGAGTCCTGCAATTTATGTAGATCTGCGATTTAGGTCTATCTGTTGACTTGCCCACCTACCCTATCATACAGTGGTATTCTCCTTTTTTATTTTCTAAGTTCTAGGCATCCTAAATGACAACCAAGTAACAAAGTCCAGTTGACCACCATGTTCTGACATCTTCTACCACCCAAATATTTCTCAGATTCAGTTTCATCATCCTTGTCCCTCTTCAGGTTTTCATCTGCTATCACCAAAAATTTTGCAGCAACTTCCTAAATTAGCATCAGTCATCTTTATTCCAGTGTCATTTCAAACTACTACTGACCTGATCTTATTTTTTTATCCCTAAATGCAAACTCTTTTATATTTTATTCCCAATACAAAGGTAATACTTTTTTGTTAAATAACCCAATCCTATTACCAAATGAAAATTCAGTGTGTATCCTCCTAAATATTCTTCTATGATTATGCACATATATATACAAATTAGATTATAATATAATCCTGTTTGGTGACATCCCTTTTTATTTAATAGATGTTATTTTTCTGAATGAATAGATACACAGCGACATCATTTTTGGTGGTTTTATATTATTCTGTTATATGAATGTACTATAATTTGCTTATATAATTTTCTTTTGAAAGCCATTCAAGTTATTTTGCTTTCACAAATTATATTGAACATCCTTCTATTATTTTTCTACTTGTATCTCTTTGTGTTACTTTCTTTGAAGGATTCACTTGAAATAGGGCTCTCTATCACATATAATTTTTTTATGTAAACATTGTATTTATTTATTTATTTTTGGCTATGCTGGGTCTTCCTTGCTACACAGCATTTTCTTTAGTTTGTGGCAAGTGGGAGCCACTCTCTAGTTGCGGTGGGCAGGTTTCTCATTGCTGTGGCTTTTCTTGTTGTGGAGCACAGGCTCTAGGATGAGCAGGCTTCGGTAGTTGTGGCTCCAGGCTCTTGAGTACAAGCTCAGTAGCTGTGGTGCAGGGGCTTAGTTGCTCCAAGGCATGTGGGATCTTTCTGCATCGGGGATTGAAATTATGACTCCTGCATTGGCACGCAGATTCTTTCCCGCTGAGTTGCCAAGTAAGTCCTTGATCATGTATCATTTAATTGTTGTGGTTTCACGATGTATACTGCTGCTGCTGCTAAGTCGCTTCAGTCGTGTCCAACTCTGTGCAACCCTATAGACGGCAGCCTACCATGCTCCCCCGTCCCTGGGATTCTCCAGGCAAGAACACTGGAGTGGGTTGCCATTTCCTTCTCCAATGCATGAAAGGGAAAAGTGAAAGTGAAGTCGCTCAGTCGTGTCCGACTCTCAGTGACCCTATGGACTGCAGCCTACCAGGCTCCTCTGTCCATGGGATTTTCCAGGCAAGAGTACTGGAGTGGGGTGCCATTGCCTTCTCCGTCACGATGTATAGTTGTGTCTTTTTGCTTGTTTGTTTTTGGGGGGGCCATGGCACATGACTTGTAGGATCTCAGTTCCCCGACTAGGGATTGAACCTTGGGCCGCAGCAGTGAAAGCCTGGGATCCTAACTACGAGGTCACCTGGGAATTCTTGTATAGTTGTTTTTAAGGAAAATCTTTGGCATGAGGTGTGAGACAGTGTTTTGAACTTTATTTTTCCTAAAATGGTTGGCTAGCTTTCCTCAGTACTATTTATACTTAAATCCAACCTTTCTCCAATGATTTGAGGTGACAACACTGTCATATACTAAATTTTTATTTAATTTTGGGTCTGTTTCTGGGCTTTCTATTCTGTTCCTTCAATTTGACTACAAATTTAGCAAAGATGCTCTGTTGGTTTGAATCTGGTAGCTTTCTAATGAGTTTTAATGTTTGACAGGCCAAGTCCTCCTCTTGGCTCCTTTATTTATATATTTACTTTTTTGTGTAGCAGAGATTTGCCTACCCCCCGACCCCCACCACATTTTATTTTTCAAATAAAATTGAGCATAATTGTATCATGTCTCAAAAACACTTGTTGAGATTTTTATGTTAATTGTATTAAATTTATACATTATTTTGGAAGAATTTGCCATCAGTAGAACTATCCTCCTAAACCAAATCTGGTCTTATGATTATCCTGCTTAAAAACCTCTCATCGCTTTCCCTAAAGGAAAGGTTTTTTTTTTTTTTTTTGCATAACATATAACATATTTTGACCCATGCATACTTTCTCTTGTGCTTTAGAGATTTAGAAAATCTTAGATTACAGTACCTCAAAGAATATGGAGTTGTCATTTGAATCTCAAAGTTCGAGCAGAGGAGGAAGTGGGGAGCAGAGAATACACTGGCAGATCTAAGATGTAATTTAGAAATCTGTATTTACCTCACTTGCAGTTGTGACTGGAGCCAGAAGCTCCTAAGCTTGATTGCATTTTGGCCTGTAAGTCCATCCAGGGGAAGATCATCAGTTCTAACCTACAAACATTCCAAGAAAATGTGTGTGATCAAGGCTATCTTTCTTTTAAGTCTTGGGAAAACTGTGATGTTCCAAAGTTTGGCTCCTGCCTCTTGACAATGAAGAAAATCCCACTAACTGCAAAATAGTTTGGCCACATTGTGTTTAGCCTGTGGCTTAATCTCTAAATCCTGCCCTCAAAGTTGCTGTTGGCTCTTGTCATCCATCCTCACCCTTCGTTGCTCTCCTTGTGTTTCCCCATTCTCTGTCATGCACAAATCTGGTGGAGGAGATCTGGGTCAGTGATAGTGGGTACGCAAGAAGGAAGTGAAGGAACAGGGAGAAATATGAAGACAACTGAGTTGGCAATGTTAAAACTTGCAGAGAGGAGACTTCTCCGTCTTTTTAAATTTTTAATTTTTAAAGATAAAAAATTATGTTTTAGTTAATTAGATTTTTAACTGTCCTTTGTAAGATCTCAAAATGCAAGCACTCTTGTGGGATGTAGACTCTGATTTTTCAGACATCCAGTCAAATCCTGGATACTCTCAGGGTACTTGTTTATATAAGCATGTTAGCTGGAAAATCTTATAAAAATTCAGTCACAGTATTTGGGAATTGGATTTCGTGGTTATCTTGTTAAACTTGGGATATAAAATCAACTCCCTCATTGCTTTTAGCATCGGAAGAAGGGTGATTGTGCATGGGTTTTCAAACTCTAGAGATTTTATTTTAGTCAATTGTTTCAGGTTTCCCTTCAAACAATCTTATTGGAGAGATGCTAAAATGGATACTATAGGTTAGCTTGTGTTTTTTTCTGCCTTTATTTTTTTGCCTTTTGTTTCCTAAAGTTGATAATGATGGTTGTGATGGTTTAGTTGCTAAGTTCTATCTGACTCTTGCATCCCAATGGACTGTAGCCTGCAAGGCTCCTCTGTCCCAGGGATTTCCCAGGCAAGAATACTTGCGTGGATAGCCATTCCCTTCTTCAGGGGATCTTCCCAACCCAAGAATTGAACTCACGTCTCCTGCATTGCAGGCGGATTGTTTTCAATACTGAGCCACCGGGGAAGCCCCATTGATAATGATATTGAGCAACAAAGTAAAGAGAAGATGAGTGAACAAAAACAGGAATAAGGGAATGCAATTTATAAATTGCATCATCACCATTAAATAATCAAAAGCTTGACATTGTAGTCCATATAAGTTGATATTGAGTTATTATAAGACAAAATAATGCCAAAAGTTTACTAATCTTTATTACCATGGTATGTTGTTCGCTGGATGTCCTATACAAGCTTGTGAAAAGAAGATGCTTCTACCTCACAGTCACTTTTAAGATCAAGTGGTGAAGCCATAAAACTTAACGGATAGAGGAATTGACGTTTTTGAAAATGATTTTTCCCAAGTCCAGATTATCTGTGTCAAGCTAGTGAAAACATGGTTCAGTTCAGTTCAGTCGCTCAGTCATGTCCAACTCTTTGCGACCCCATGAATCGCAGCACGCCAGGCCTCCCTGTCCATCACCAACTCCCGGAGTTCACTCAAATTCATGTCCATCGAGTTGGTGATGCCATCCAGCCATCTCATCTTCTGTCATCCCCTTCTCCTCCTGCCCCCAATCCCTCCCAGCATCAGAGTCTTTTCCAATGAGTCAACTCTGCGTGAGGTGGCCAAAGTATTGGAGTTTCAACTTTAGCGTCAGTCCTTCCAATGAACACCCAGGACTGATCTCCTTTAGGATGGACTGGTTGGATCTCCTTTCAGTCCAAGAGACTCTCAAGAGTCTTCTCCAACACCACAGTTCAAAAGCATTAATTCTTCAGCATTCAGCTTTCTTCACAGTCCAATTCTCACATCCATACATGACTGCTGGAAAAACCATAGCCTTGACTAGATGGACCTTTGTTGGCAAAGTAATGTCTCTGCTTTTCAATATGCTATCTAGGTTGGTCATAACTTTCCTTCCAAGGAGTAAGCGTCTTTTAATTTCATGGCTGCAATCACCATCTGCAGTGGTTTTGGAGCCCCCCAAAATAAAGTGAGACACTGTTTCCACTCTTTCCCCATCTATTTCCCATGAAGTGATGGGACCAGATGCCATGATCTTCATTTTCTGAATGTTGAGCTTTAAGCCAACATTTTCAGTCTCCTCTTTCGTTTTGATCAAGAGACTTTTTAGTTCCTCTTTGCTTTCTGCCATAAGGGTGGTGTCATCTGCATATCTGAGATTATTGATATTTCTCCTGGCAATCTTGATTCCAGCTTGTGCTTCTTCCAGCCCAGCGTTTCTCATGATGTACTCTGCATATAAGTTAAATAAGCAGGGTGACAATGTTCAGCCTTGACTTACTCCTTTTCCTATTTGGAACCAGTCTGTTGTTCCATGTCCAGTTCTAACTGTTGTTGCTTCCTGACCTGCATACAGATTTCTCCAGAGGCAGGTCTGGTGGTCTGGAATTCCCATCTCTTTCAGAATTTCCCACAGTTTATTGTGATCCACACAGTCAAAGGCTAGTCATAGTCAATAAAGCAGAAATAGATGATTTTCTGGAACTCTCTTGCTCTTTCCATGATCCAGCGGATGTTGGCAATTTGATCTCTGATTCCTCTGCCTTTTCTAAAACCAGCTTGAACGTCAGGAAGTTCACGGTTCACGTATTGCTGAAGCCTGGCTTGGAGAATTTTGAGCATTATTTACGAGCATGGTTATAATTTATCAATTATTAAACATAACAAGTAAAGCAAGAAGTATAGAGAGCATGTATAATATTGTTTTTATCTTTCAGAAATGTTATATGGCACCATAAGCGTAGTTTCCCCTTTTGAATGTGAGAAGCTTAGTCATGTAAGCAGAAATAAAAAAAAGTTTAACCAAGCCACTTGGCTTTTCCAAGATCATGAATTATAGAGTTGAGGGGGTGCTCAAGGACACTAATTGCCCATACAATCCTGCAGGGAGTTAAACCGAGCTGAGTTTTAGGTCACAGCAGGGATGAGGAGGACAGAAGGTAATGAGATGTTTGGGCAGTAGGGTAGCTCATCACCTGCTCATCTGAGAAAGCCTGCATGAGGCACACGTGACTCATTGGTTCGAGCTGATGCAGGAAACACGGTGATCAAGGAAGGAGATCAAAGAGTAACTCAAGATGGTGGGAGACATCGAAATAACAAGCATCCATCTTTATGGATGGCCTTATTTAACCAGGGGTAAGAGTTAGCTGATTGTGGCTCAGATCATGAACTCCTTATTGCCAAATTGAGACTTAAATTTAAGAAAGTAGGGAAAACCACTCGACCATTCAGGTATGACCTACATCAAATCCTTTATGATTATACAGTGGAAGTGAGAACTAGATTTAAGGGACTAGATCTGATACATAGAGTGCCTGATGAGCTATGGACTGAGGTTCGTGACATTGTACAGGAGACAGGGATCAAGACCAGCCCCATGGAAAAGAAATGCAAAAAAGCAAAATGGCTGTCTGGGGAGGCCTTACAAATAGCTGTGAAAAGAAGAGAAGTGAAAAGCAAAGGAGAAAAGGAAAGATATAAGCATCTGAATGCAGAGTTCCAAAGAATAGCAAGGAGAGATAAGAAAGCCTTCTTCAGCGATCAATGCAAAGAAACAGAGAAAAACAACAGAATGGGAAAGACTAGAGATCTCTTCAAGAAAATTAGAGACACCAAGGGAACATTTCATGCAAAGATGGACTCGATAAAGGACAGAAATGTTATGGACCTAACAGAAGCAGAAGATATTAAGCAGAGGTGGCAAAAATACACAGAAGAACTGTACAAAAAAGATCTTCTTGTCCCAGATAATCATGATGGTGTGATCACTCACCTACAGCCAGACATCCTGGAATGTGAAGTCAAGTGGGCCTTAGAAAGCATCACTACGAACAAAACTAGTGGAGGTGATGGAATTCCAGTTGAGCTATTTCAAATCCTAAAGATGATGCTGTGAAAGTGCTGCACTCAATATGCTAGCAAATTTGGAAAACTCAGCAGTGGCCCCAGGACTGGAAAAGATCAGTTTTCATTCCAGTCCCAAAGAAAGGCAATGCCAAAGAATGCTCAAACTACCGTACAGTTGGACTCATCTCACACGCTAGTAAAGTAATGCTCAAAATTCTCCAAGCCAGGCTTTAGCAATACGTGAACCGTGAACTTCCAGATGTTCAAACTGGTTTTAGAAAAAGCAGAGGAACCAGAGATCAAATTGCCAACATCCGCTGGATCATTGAAAAAGCAAGAGAGTTCCAGAAAAACAGCTATTTCTGCTTTATTGACCATGCCAAAGCCTTTGACTGTGTGGATCACAATAAACTGTGGGAAATTCTGAAAGAGATGGGAATTCCAGACCACCAGACCTGCCTCTGGAGAAATCTGTATGCAGGTCAGGAAGCAACAGTTAGAACTGGACATGGAACAACAGACTGGTTCCGAATAGGAAAAGTAGTACGTCAAGGCTGTATATTGTCACCCTGCTTATTTAACTTATATGCAGAGTACATCATGAGAAATGCTGGGCTGGAAGAAGCACAAGCTGGAATCAAGATTGCCAGGAGAAATATCAATAATCTCAGATATGCAGATGACACCACCCTTATGGCAGAAAGTGAAGAGGAACTAAAAAGCCTCTTGATGAAGGTGAAAGAGGAGAGTGAAAAAGTTGGCTTAAAACTCAACATTCAGAAAACTAAGATCATGGCATCTGGTTCCATCACTTCATGGGAAATAGATGGGGAAATAGTGGAAACAGTGTCAGACTTTATTTTGGGGGGCTCCAAAATCACTGTAGATGGTGACTGCAGCCATGAAATTGAAAGATGCTTACTCCTTGGAAGGAAAGTTATGACCAACCTAGATAGCATATTCAAAAGCAGAGACATTACTTTGCCAACAAAGGTTCATCTAGTCAAGGCTATGGTTTTTCCTGTGGTCTTGTATGGATGTGAGAGTTGGACTATGAAGAAGGCTGAGCGCCAAAGAATTGATGCTTTCGAACTGTGGTGTTGGAGAAGACTCTTGAGAGTCCCTTGGACTGCAAGGAGATCCAACCAGTCCATTCTGAAGGAGATCAGCCCTGGGATTTCTTTGGAAGGAATGATGCTAAAGCTGAAACTCGAGTACTTTGGCCACCTCATGCGAAGAGTTGACTCATTGGAAAAGACTCTGATGCTGGGAGGGATTGGGGGCAGGAGGAGAAGGGCACGACAGAGGATGAGATGGCTGGATGGCATCACTGACTCGATGGACATGAGTCTGAGTGAATTCCAGGAGTTGGTGATGGACAGGGAGGCCTGGCTTGGTGCGATTCATGGGGTCACAAAGAGTTGGACATGACTGAGTGACTGAACTGAACTGAAGAGTTAGAAATGTACATTTGTCCACTTATTTGAAGGGAGTATCATGCAGAAGAACCAGTATATGCACAGATACATTAATAAGTGATGTCCTTTGCATCAGGAAAGGAACAAAATTATCAAACATTATAGAACCTATATTCCAATGTAGAAACTTCTTTTTCCCCCATTAATTAGCATTTCAAATATATTCAGAAAGGACTTCTCTAGTGGTCCAGAGTTTAGGAAACCACTTTGCAATGCAGGGAATGCAGGTTTGATCCCTGGTCTGGGAACTAAGATCCCACATGCTGCGTAGGAATTGAGCCCACACTCCACAACTAGGGAGCCCTTACACCACAGCAAGAGACCCCACATGATGCAATGAAGAGCCCA
This sequence comes from Bos grunniens, assembly GCF_055505025.1. NCBI lineage: Eukaryota > Metazoa > Chordata > Mammalia > Artiodactyla > Bovidae > Bos > Bos grunniens. The sequence continues at coordinate 56,306,755 of NC_141172.1, forward strand.
CGTGCCACAACTAAGACCCAATGCAGATAAAATAAATAGAAAAGGAGAAATACACTGACCCTTATGAACCCATTTTCCAGCTTCACCAATTATCAATTATACCTTTCTTGGAAGAAATCATTTTTGATGAAGGAAGTTGGCCTAAGCAGAGACCTGGAAGCACACTCTGCAGTGGGGGAAGCAAAGGCCCACGTTGTCGGCAGGCTCCCTGGATCCCTCCAGTGTGACACTATTACAGCATTACTGTGTTACTTGTTAAAGTGAAAGGTATTAGGTCTGTGAATAATCAGGTAATCAAAAAGTAGTTACTGCTTTGACTTTTTATTACATGTTCTTCAGTCACTTACATTTAAAATTTTTTAATATATCATTATTTTAAACACACATCATTATTTTAATGATATCCAATTAAATATACCTGCATCTCCTCAGCATGCATCATTATGTACTTTACTAAAAAGCACTTAGAATCAAATTTCATACCAACGTTCTTTATTATAATTTATGTGCCCATATCTGAAGCAGAGCTATACATTTCGGAGATTAATTATCAAGGAGTTTGTTTAGATTTTCAGTAAATGTGAAACTTAAACTTTAGTTAACTTTGGTATTTATAGTTTGATGGTATTATGTTATTGTTCTGTTAGATACCGTTTTGATTTTTATCTAAGGAGAGTATGGGCACACGAAGAGAAGTCTGTGAACACAGAATCGTTCATGCTCACATCCTTATATCTTTTTCATCTCTTTTGGTTCCCCCTGCAACTCACGCTTTTTGGATTCTGCCAAACAGCAGACTGAAAGATTGCTTGTGGATTCAGTCCCTATCACATGAAAATAATATTTCTAGGTTATAGGAATATAGTGGGTATATTTCTTTATTTCCTCCAGTATATGAACAAAAGTCTTCCTATTTGGTTTCTGGATTAATTCGTATTTCAAGCCCTGGCATCTTTCTCTTGTTTTTCTTTCAAGAGAGGCTGCCTGCTGTCAGAGCAGTTCTGCACTACTTCCCACCTCTTGACTTAGCTGGTAAAGAGTCTGCCTGCAATGCAGGAGACCTTGGGTTAGATCCCTGGGTCAGGAAGATCCTCTTGAGAAGGGAATGGCTACCCACTCCAGTATTCTTCCCTGGAAAATTCCACGGACAGAGGAGCCTGACAGGCTACAGTCCATGCGGTTGCAAAGAGTTGGACATGACTGAAGTGACTAACACTTACACTTTCAGGAGTTGGAGACTGAATTTCTCTGCAATTGAGTGTGTCAGTTACTTTCTCAAATTTCAATTTCACCCCAACTGAGGAATTTGGGACTAGATCATCTCTAATGGTCCTTTCATTGTTAACATTCTGTTTTGTTTGTTTGTGGTATTTGTCCTATTTTTAAATATTATACAATCATGTATGATCACATTCTCAGTGTAAAAGTTTTCTACAGTATGCAAATGAACAGAAAATGGCTGTAGAGTCCCCTTAATTCATTGTCCCTCTCACCCCCTCCCTTTTATAGACAAAGATAACTACCCACATAACATTCTTTGATTAATTTGTCTAATAAAACTTTGCTATACACAGTTGCTTCTTTTTGGCCTTTTAGCAGCTACGATCTGTACATTCTATTTTGAATATTGTTAGTCATTCAAGAGGCTGTGCTAGTGAGAAATGGTGTGGGTGATCTAAAAAGCACACGTTTTCTGCAGAAGATTTGAAATATGAACAAAGAATTCTTCTTCTTGGTTTGAATATGATTCTGTGAAGTTAGTTCTCTCCCTTTTCAATGACAAGGAATTTTAAGGGGAAGGAGATGGTGGTGAGAAAAGTAGAGAGGATAATATATTACTTGTCATCTTACAGATATCAGTGTGTAAAACTAGTCATTCAGACTTTTATTTCCTTCATCACAGTAGTCCATGAAGCTTATGTGGTGAATGGTATTTTGGGGATTAAGTTTTGTAATGCCAATGACTAAGTTTTCCATTGAACAGAGTAACTGAGAACATAGATTAAGGTAAAATTCAACGTAAACAGATATTTCTTTTAAAAATGCTATTAAATGATAAAATATGATAATTTCTAGTGATGAATTATTGTATTAACTGCAGGGTCCTTACAGCAAAGTTTAAAGAAGTAGAAATACATATGCTCTGTTTCACTTGTTGGTAGCATTATCTATTGTCAGTAGCTAATTATTTGAACAACAGTACTAGCCTGGCTGGGCTGAAGGAATCACAAACTGGAATCAGAATTGCCAGGAGAAATATTTACACCTCAGATGTGCATTTGATATCACTCTAATGGCAGAAAGCAAATAGGAACTAAAGAGCCTCTTGAAGGTGAAAGAGGAGAGTGAAAAAGCTGGCTTAAAACTCAGTATTCAAAAAACGAAGATCATGGCATCTGATCCCATCACTTCATGGCAAATAGATGGGGAAAAAGTGGAATCAGTGATAGATTTTCTTTTCCTGGGCTCCAAAATCACTGAGTATGATGACTGTAGCCATGAAATTAAAAGACACTTGTTCCTTAGAAGAAAAGCTATGACAAACCTAGACAGTGTATTAAAAAGCACAGACATCACTTTGCCAACAAAGGTCCATATAGTGAAAGCTATGGTTTTTCCAGTAGTCATGTATGGATGTGAGAGTTGGCCTATAAGGAAGGCTGATCACTGAGGTTTTGATGCTTTCAAAGTGTGGTGCTGGAGAAGACTCTTGAGAGTCCCATGGACTTCAAGGAGATCAAACCAGTCAATCCTAAAGGAAATCAGTCCTGAATATTTATTAGAAGGACTGATGCTGAAGCTGAAGCTCCAATCCTTTGGCCACCTGAGGTGAAGAGTCGACTCATTGGAAAAGACCCTGATGCTGGGAAAGATTGAGGGCAGGAGTTTAAAAGGGTGACAGAGGATGAGATGGTTGGATGGCATCACTGACTCAATGGACATGAGTTTGAGCAATCTCCAGGATATAGTGAAGGACAGGGAAGCCTGGTGTGCTGCAGTCCATGGGTTTGCAAAGAGTCAGACATGACTTAACAACTGAACGAGTTGCAGTTAAAACCAGACATTTCTTTCAATTCAGCATTTCCACAATGTACACAAAATAGTACACACATGAATGTTTATGACATTGTTGATTATATTATCCCCAAACTGGAAATGACCTAAATGTCCATCAGTAGGAGAATACTTAATATTTATGGTGGTACATATTCTCGAATGCTAAGATTGAAAGAATGAAGTAGACTTCTGTCTACTAACTTGAGAAGCTCGTTCATATTTAATATTAACAAATAATAATAAAGTGACAAAAACTATGTATAAAATATATCTATTTAATTATTCTTAAATACATGTAATACTTAAACATTTATAATAAAAGTGAAAGTGTTAGTCACTCAGTTGTGTCTGACTCTTTATGACCCTATGGACTGTAGTTTCCCAGGCTCCTCTGTCCTTTGAATTCTCCAGGCAAGAATGGGCTTCCCTAGCTAGCTCAGATGGTGAAGAATCTGCCTGCAATAGGGGAGACCTAAGTTCAATCCCTGGGTTAGAAAGACCCCCTGGAGGAGGGAATGGCAACCCACTCTGGTATTCTTGCCTGGAGAATTCCATGGACAGAAGAGCCTGGTGGGCTACAGTCCATGGGGTTGCAAAGAGCTGGACACTACTGAGCATGCACATATATATATATATAAAGTAGAAAAAGAACTAGAAAGACACACACTATAGAGGAAATCCTTCTGGAAATGGGGAAAGGAAGATTGTGGGGGATGTAACATGTATTTTCACTGTTGATATTTATATATAAAACTAGATAATTTGAAATGTATGGTTTATCATATTCCGTGTATTTTTAAAACTTCTATCTCCTTTCACATTTCTAATTTTTAAAAGGGAAAAGTCATGATTTCACTAGTTTCTATTTGATAAGTTTCATAGATGACATACCATTACAAAAGAGAAATATATTATTATATTTTTATTTTGTGTTATGTTCATTATTTTGTCACTTGAGAATCTTCATTAGTAGCATGTATGTGTGTGGAGCATCGGTGTATATATTGAACGTGTGTGTGTGGAACACTGGTTCCCCGGGCAGTGCCCGAAAGGCAGCGTTCTCACTCCAGGATCACTCCGGTCCGTTTGCCTGGAAGATGACAGGCCCCATGACAACGTGGTGGGAGATGTGCAGAGCAACCTTGCCCTCGTGCTTTTGTGGACCTCCCCAGACTGCTGAATAGAAATTCCTTTGCAATGAAGGTCAGCCCAGTGCTATTCTGTGTGTGGCAGGTGAAAGACACTGAAACCCAGAACTTCTCTGAATTTCACATGCAGAAAGCCCCATCTCATTGCCCTGCTGGGTTTGTGAGATCTGTCATTAAGAGAAGGAAGTCAGATTATCTGGAATAACTTGCTCCACGACTAGTCAGGTTGGTTATCCATGCTTTCTCCTCTTCCCTGGCATGGTAACAAATTTAAACTGACCCCCGTATACAATTCCCAAGCCACTTTCTCTTTCTTTCTCCCTCTCTTGAAAGATAGGCATTTTAAAATTCCTGTTTCCTATTTTATATTACATCCATTTCTGTCTATAAGTCTTAAACCTAATAGTAATTCAACTTGAGATTTGGCAATATGGCTACACAAAGCATTAAAAAAAAAATAAAATCTCTGCTATTTCTGTCCTTCAGGAGAACATCCCTGGAGTAGAGAGGAAATCGGAATCAGGAATCAGAAAATTTGTGTTTGAGGCCTGCTTTCCAGGTCCTTTTGCAACTCGTATATCTTCTCCTAGGCCTCTCTTTGTGTCAGTTGTAAATGGAGAGATTGGGAAAAACAGGGAGAAACTGGGTTGTGGGGAGACAAAAGGAAGAATACATTCAATGAAGGAGAAAGGGCTTTGGAAAGTATAAAGCAACAGGCCAGTGTGAAACTTTATACAAGCCCATTTCTCCCCTTCTCTCTGTCTCTTTCACACACACACACACACACACAGCTGCAAGCACACTTTGGATTTCTATTCTCTTTCATTTATGTTCCTTTTATTATTTTATTTACTTATTTCTTAATGTGGATCATTTTTAAAGTCTTTTGGCTTTGTTACAAGATTGATTCCGTTTTTTTTTTTTTATCTTTCATATGAGTTTATTCAAAATTATTTAGTTTTCAAGAGTCTCTTCAGAAATGCATGATTAAAATAAAGCCTATTATATATTCTTTTTTTTTTTTTTCGCTTCTGTTTTATGCTTTGATTTTTTTGGTTGCAAGTCATGCGGAATCTTAGCTCCCCGACCAGGGATCGAACTGGCACCCCATCCATTGGAAGGCAAAGTCTTAACCACTGGACCAGAGAATTCCCTGTTCCCTTTAAAGTAGGTATCTGAATTCCTCCTAGGGGCGTCCCTGGTGAAGAATCTGCCTGCAATGTGGGAGACCTAGGTTTGACCCCTGGGTTGGGAAGATCCTCTGGAGAAGGTCATGGCAACCCACTCTAGTATTTTTGCGTGGAGAATCCCCATGGACAGAGGAGCCTGATGGGTTATAGTCCATGGGGTCACAAACAGTCAGACATGATTGAAGTGATTCAGTGCTAACACAGCCAGGTCAGTTTTTTGTCACTTGTGTCCACTGATCTAACCAGCCCCTGAGGCCTTGGATTTATTCCTACTTTTCTGGCAGCACCTGTTTTCTCCCAGAGGTGCATGTAGCTTGGTGTTGAAGCACAGCGTGTTCTCTTTTTGTTAACTTAACCTTTGTCTTGTTTTTAAAAAATCAGATTTGAAAGAACAGAGACCCTAGAAAGCCTGTAATATGTAAATATTTAGCCAGGTAGATAGGGATAGTAAGCATTTTCTCTCAACACAAAACATGATTTATTTGCTAAAGCTGTAATCTTGTTTGATAATCTATCCGTTTATTATCAGCTATGTGGTGAGACATAATGCCACAGGGAGATAATCAAGAACCTTCACTTGATACTACAGGGTTGATTACAGTGGCTGGAGAAGGCGGAATCTTCTGGAGGGGATTATAAACATAGACTTTCTATTTACAGTTGATTTCCTCCTAGTGCTTTAACCATTTTTCTCCCTGCCTAGGTAAGTAGGTCATCTGAAAACCACCAAAGAAGAGGAGTCTTTGCAGGTGAAGAACAACAAAACCTGTTTCCTTACCAGGTTGTATTTGTCCTTATTTCATGCTCAGTGCATTTCTAAATCACAGAAAAAAAGAGAGATGAAGATGCTCCATTGAAGACAGTATTGAAAAAACAAGCAAACCCCAAACGGAAAAGTCCACTTTGAAAATAAAACAGGAACTTCTTCCACCCCACATGTAACATCAGAATCCAGCAAACTAAGTTCAGCAAACTAAATTACTAAACTGAAATTTCAACACAACATTGATCTGTAAGCCTCTCAAGGATGTAATCTGTGGTTTCTGAATCAGAGGCAGCACCTTTGTAGGGTATCCTGAGAGATTCCACCCCCCTCCCACCCCCCCGCCCCCCGCTACCACACCCATTCCCCCACCCTCCACCACCAGGTCAGTTGGAATGCATGGCCCCTGGAGGCAAAGAGATTACCAGGGAGGAATAGTTGTCCTTCAGTTCAGTTCAGTTCAGTCGCTCAGTTGTGTCCAATTCTTTGTGACCCCATGGACTGCAGCACGCCAGGCCTCCCTGTCCATCACCAACTCCTGGAGTCTACCCAAACTCATGTCCATTGAGTCGGTGATGCCATCCAACCATCTCATCCAACCAGTTCTCCTAGAGGTCTGGAAAAAGGCGGTGAAACTTCTGGTCCCTGGTGGGAGGCAGAGAAGTATTTCTTTGCAACACTCATCTTTGACTACCCCATTCTTCTCTGCCTTGCATTTATCTCTTCAGGATTATCCATGAAGAAGTCTCTACCTGAAAATTCTCAGGTCAAAGGCCTGTGGGGTTACTTCATTGACTTCTGGCTACTGAAAATAGAGGCTGTGTAGTTCTGCAGCTCTCTGCAATTAGAATGTATTCTCCTGTATTATCTCACTTGAGACTTATCTGAGATAAGCAGGTGAGGAAACTGAGTTCCAAAGAATTTAAGTATCTAGCCCAAGTTTACACAATTGGTGATTTCTTTCCTTCTTTTGTTCCTTTCCTATCTTCTTGCTTTTCTCCTTTCAGTTCTCCTTGAAAGACATTCTCTTAAGAATGTCCCTGGACATTCTAGATGTATCTGAAGCCAGATAGTTTTAAATCCCCGGCTGTGCATGACCTTGGGCAAGTTACTTATTTTGGTCTGCCTTGGTCCTTACCAGTAAAATAAGGATATCAGTATTATTTACCTCATAGGTTTGTTGGGAGGATAAAGCTAGTTGATACAAGTGTAGCATTTAGACTAACATCCAGCACATAGTAAATATTCAATAAGGTTTAGTTATTTTTGCTACTGCTGTTGCTGCTTCCTTCCACTCCCTGCTTTGTCCTTTCATCAAACATTAATTGAATGACTTCTCTCTAATGGGCATTGTGCTAGGCTGGGGCGGTGAGTAAGAGGGTGTCCTTTTTCCACGAGACTCACTGTTTACTAGGGGACAAGCCATGAGATAAGTTTGGGAGATGGCCACATAACAGAGGTACATCACGGCCTCTGTGTAATCACACAGGAGCTCTTTATTGGGTGCCCATGGTTATTTGGGAAGGCCTCGTGGAGGAGGAGACCTGTCATTTGAATTGAACATTGGAGATGAAGAGGAGTCCATGAGGCCAATATTCAATGGACACGCATTCCAGGCAGAGGGACCTGAGTTCAGGACTCCAGGGCCATATGAGAGATCATGGCAGGGCTTTGAATGAAAAGCTATTAGTTAGTTAGGGCTGCCATGACTAAATTCCACAGATGGGGTGGCTTAAAACAAACAGAAATTAATATGCTCACAGTTCTGGAGGCCTGAAGTCCAGAAGTCTGCAGGTTTGGTTTCTTCTGAGGTATCTCTCCTTGGCTTGACAGGTGCCTTCTCACTGTGTCCTCATATGGTCTTTTCCCTGTATCCTTATCTCTTTTTCTTTTAAGGCCACTAGTCATGTTGGATTAGGGCCCACTCATATGACCTCATTTACCTTAGTTACCTCTTTCAAGGCCCTGTCTCTAAATACATGAGTCACATTCTCATACACTGAGGGGTTAGGGCTTCCCCATATGAAGGGGGGATGCAATTCAGCCCATAATAGAAGTCATCTGTTAAGCATGGCTGGAGTCAAGTGCATGTGAATGAGCGTCAGGAAATGAAGCCGGAATGTCAGACAGTGCCCAGATCTTGAAAGGCTTGGTTTCTCATCAGGCTAAGGAGGACGTCAGAGTGCGTAGAAATGGGCATCACCACCACATTTCGGTGACCCTGGCCCCTTCAGGTTGCAGTGTGCAGGGCAGACTTACTGGAAGGAGCCAGACTGTGGTTATGTCAGAGGAGACACTGGTTTGGATTCCAGTTCTCTTCCACCCTGCCCCAAGGCAGGTACAAGGTGGCAGCGATACCCTGGCACTAAGAGGGCCCCTGAGAACAAGGCTGTGTGGGTGTAGGGGGACAGCTGAGTGCAGAAGATGGAGGCAGGTGTAGCTTCCAGTCTGTGGCGGGAGCAGCCCCTTTGGCTGTGTTAGCACCGATGGGGGTTTGCCAGGCTCACACAAGTGAAAAAGCACCCAAATAACAAATGAAGCAGGCTTTAGTGTTTCCTTTTCAACCAAAAGGTGCCTCTCAAGTGTTCCTAACATAATCACATATCTTACTACTGTATTTTGTAAATGAGAGAACAGCTTCCCTTTCATCCTCCTGCCAAGTAGAAGCGCACAGCAGTTCGTTGCTGGTGACAGAGAATGAGATAATTACTCCTCTACATTTGAGAATCCTGCTCAAACTCACACATTTCAAGGCAGAAAGGGACACTGTGTTTTGTGTAGTTCCCATTTGGATTAGTGGCTTGAAACAGGAGTGTGAGCAGGCTCTGGTTTTCTTTGTTTCTGGAGTAGCTGCTTGGTCATATCACTGCATCTCTCTTTTGTAAAATGGGGATATGTACTTGCATGTCCAGTCGCTCAAAGAGTCACAGACTTGTGACCCCATGTACTGTGGCCCACCAGACTTGTCTGTCCATGGGATTCTTCAGGCAACGTTACTGGAGTGGGTTGCCATTTTCTTCTCCAGGGGATCTTCCCAATCCAGAGATCGAACCCGCATCTCCTGCATTGATGGGTAGATTCTTTACCACTGAGTGCCCCCTGGAAAGCCCAAAATGGGGATAATAATATATATATGACTAGGAGAGTGTTGAGGATTCAGTGAGGGAAAAGAGCCCTTGGTAGACCTTAATGCTTTATGCTAATGTTTATTCTCTGGATTAAGGAAAAAAAGCTTCAAGGTGCTTGTATTTTATAATTTTGGTGATTTGACAGAAAAGAGTAAGCATTTTTTATTTTAATTCCAGTTCTCTACTGTATTAGGGCCTTGAGCAGAGCAATTGCAAATCCTGCTTTTACTGCCTGACTTGGTAAAGTGGGAAGTGGTCTCTCTCCCTCTCTCTCTCCCCTTCTTTCTCCCTTTTCTCCTTCAGTTCCTCTTATCTCAGATGTAGAGATTAATTGGATGGGGTCCATGCTGTCTGCCAGGAAGACAGAAAGTGTGAAGCATCATCTGGATGGGTTTGGGAAGCGCTAGATTCTCCTTCCTCTGCTTTTGACAAACAGAGTGACAGCCCATCGCTGTGTTTAAACAAGTTAATATGTATGTTCTTGACATAAGGAAGCACTCTAATCATGAAATACAGCTTGCATGTCATTTGGTTTTGAGATTTTATTGAGTACTACTAATCTTGACATATTTTGGTTGGCACCACATTCTTGGTGTAGTGGGTTAGCGTTGAATAGTTTGCAGACTCTGTGAAACAAAATCCTCATTTAATGGTTTAGTTTGGCTACATTTCGAAAATACACAAAAACATAATACACTTCTATTTTATAGGGATTTTTTTTTTCAGTTTGTGGCTTTGGTTTGGTTTTGGGTTTGTTTTTTTTTCCCCTTTTTCCTCGGTGCCTTGCTATTTTTTTCTTTTTCTCTGTCTCTCTGTCTTTCTCTGTTTGTCTGTGTCTCTCTTTTCATGTTCCAGCTGCAGCAACCTACAAAGAAAGCTCCAAAGAAAGACTGATTGAACTGCAAGCAGAAGAATCCTCTTTGTACTCCTCGATGTCAAGAATGTGTCTACACCCTGGCCTAACGCTCTGAACCTTTTCATGTGAGTTCAGGGATTCAGAGCATATGAAGGCCAACACGTAATGGAGCGACAGGTCTGAAGCTCCCCAGTAGAAGCACCTGGGCGAATGTGCCATGAGACTTCAGTCAACACCAGCCCCCAATGTCACTGAACTCCATGACATCATTCCCAGGCAGGAAAAGTCAATAGGCCTCTGGCGCATTCTCTTACGTGCTTCCCTCCCTCCTTGTCCCTCCAGTTCCTAACCCAGGGACAATATTTAGAAAGCAGCGCTAGGCTCAGGCAGCCCACTCAATTACTTTGGCCAGAACCTTCTAGAGTACATTTTGCTATTGCTTTTTGATGTAAACAGGGGTGCTTAGAGTTGGCAGGGGATGTTCTTTCTGGCTTAATTATGCAAGGCATAATTATAGTTGCAGGGTCTGGAAGTAGCATAGCATTCTTTGGAGAACTTCACAGGGATTTTTCTGTTATGACATAGTTTATCTGGAAAAAAAAAAAGTAACACAAGAGTCATTTCCCAAAAGGAAAAAATAACACTATTCATGCTAGTGTTCCATTCCATATTGAGTAGATCATGAAATTGGAGTAGATTGTTTTCAGGGGTGGGGGTGTCTCAAAAATATTGAACTCATGTAATGGTGGGAAAATCTGTATGAATGCTGATGAATGGGCATGGATGGAGAAGTATATAAAAATAGATGCGTTTACTTAGGAAAGCAATAATGAATCATCCAGTTGTATGTGAGTGTGTTAGAACCCTGGGCCCCGGGGATGTGGAAAAAGATCTTACCGTAGTAATAGTAAGCTGGCCTGAACCTGAGTCATAAAATTCCTGCTGCCCCCAGATGTTCAGTTAGAGGGTACTTCGTTACTCTGCTGATGTAGCGAGAAATCGCAGAACTGCCAGGGTAATGGAGAGAACAGTGACTGAGGTGGAGAGCTAGGGCTGTTTCTCTGTTATGAAACATGTTTTTATAGGCAATTCTGATGTACGGTAGGTATTAAATAGAGCAACTGAAAGATGTTTTATTTTAGATTACTGCTAGAGTGATATTTTCCCCATGGCACTAATAATCTGGCAGCTTTCACAAGCCCATTTCGCCTCCCAGCTCCTCACGAGCTCTGTCTATGCCGGCATGGGGGTGAGCCCTTGAATCAAAATTTCTGCCTTACAAAAGGAGAGAATCACCTTTACTATCTGTGCTTGTGATACGATGCTTTTTTTCTTTTTGAGAGGAGTAAGATATTGCTCCGTTCTGCAGCTACAATTTACAGAAAGAGATATATTTCTGGACAGCCCTGGGTGGGAAAAAAAAGCATTTCAAGAACAGCATTTTGTAATTGAATGATCATTTAAGACGCCCCTTTATGCACGTACCCTGGTTTGAAAGCCAGGGGACATACCGTTTCAGCCTAACATCTCAGCTGTCTGCATCACGCAGGACGTACAATCCTTGTTCAATAGTGTGCTTCTTGCATACTTCAAGAGCTGTCATAGGAACAACAATAAGAGGCCTGTTGTTGAAACCACATCGTTTCCATCACAGAGGGAAAAAAAAAGTAATAAGGTCACTGTGAGCTTGGAGCATTGTTAGGGTTGAGCCTGCTCAAATTATTTCATTCATGTTCAAATTTAAGGAGATGAGAAACATATTGCAGGAGAAGACAAGTTATTTTACATCTGCCCCTTCCCCCACTGTAATACTGCCTGCCAGTCTCCCACCCTCTTTTAGCTGGAGGGCCTATCCTCTCTGCCACCCTACCCCCACCCCACTCTACTGGCTGTGTTTTTTTTTTTTTTTTTTTCAATTTGTTAAGATGCTAAAATCTGCTTTATGTGATTTATGAAGGAACTTGAAGCGATTAGTTTCACAGTGCATGAAAATTCCTCAGGTTCAGGGGGGGATGGCCAATCTGTTACACTGTTTGCCTGGACTGGATGGGAGCATGAGCAGCTCGGAGCCATAAGGAGATTGTGTTGAGTTATTAAACACTTGTGGTAAAGCTGCTTATTGTTAATTCCCCGATGTCCTGCTGAAGCGATAGGATAAAATCAGATCGGATTAGATCAAAGAGCCTGGGAGCCAGCCTTTGGAGCAGATTCATTTAATCAATAAAGAGACCTCCTGAGCGAGGGGGGAGAGAGTCAGGGCAGTCCTGGTCGCTCAGGAGATTAAGATGGGGGTTGGGGACAGTGGTGGGAAAGAAATAACAATTTATCTGTATTTATTTTGCTCTTCTTTTGGAAGTGTGATGGTTCTCTCAAACATTTTAGCCACACTCATCAAAGGGTTTAAATGTTTCTTTAAGATTTCATTACTCCCCATACTCCATAAACCAAGGGGTTATTTAAAACAACAACAACACAACTTCTGATCCATAAAAGGTATTTCCACAAAAGCAATTTAGGCTTAAATGATTCCCCAAGAACCAATAATCTCTTATGAGTTAATCTGCAAAATTTCCCATTGTCCCTTTGCCAGAAGAAATAATAGAGAAACAGCAAAAAGGCCAAAGTCTTTCCCCACCATCCCCTTTGTATTCTCCCTAACGCCTACCTCCCAACACCCCTCCAAACACCCCGCCCCCCCCCGCCAGTAATTATAAAGCCTTGTGTGTTAAGAGGTATGATGCTGAGTCCTTCATCCATGATTAACACTTAAACCAATGCATATTCATTCATCTCTTAGCTCCACCAAACCCAACTAAAATGAGGACTTGCCAAGAAGGAAGTGACACCCATTAGAAAGTTAACCACAGAAAATGAGAGAAAAAATGAAGGATGGAGCAAATTAGGGATGCAAGTCCCTCAATCGTTATTGGTCTTAATGGTGTTATAAAAATGATGTCGGCTTTTACCAGGAATAATTTATATTCTGAATTAAATAAGGATATGTATCTATAAATCCATTCTATAAAACTTAATTTTCCATCTAGATATGCTGATTACTTCAGGCCTGGCATACCTTTACCGGTTGTTAATTACTGCAGGATGGTTTAACACTATTTTCCAAATCAGCATGCATGCATAAAATGACTGCAATCCAATTTGACACATTATTAGTGATGATTATTGTCATAGATAAATTAGATTGAACAGAAAATAACCTTCATCCTTAGCATGTTTTAGCTCTCAGAATTAATGTGATTTGGTGAACACATATAAATAAAAATCTGATGAGTCCCTGCTGACTACAGGGCCTGCTGGTGCTGAAGTGTATCAATTTCATGCAGATGATGAATTCCTTAAGCATTCAATGATAATCATGCTTGATTTGACAAGACTTTCTCATGCTATTTTAGGGCCTTAATTTTCTGTGAAGTTCTGTCAAGTGCTCATCAAGCACCCACTTATCTCCGTATCTTAACCTGGCAGCCAATCACAAGGTTGCCTAACAGTACAGCTAGCGAGTGCCAGCCCATTAATATTCGAGTCACGTGACTGTCCAAGGAGAGAAACCAATCAATGGCTGATTAACATTCAGGTCACATGACTCCTGAGGAGAGTAAATGAGTTACACAGTAAGACATCAAACAAATTTTCATCTTGAAAGAGTGATTGCTTTTTCTGCTGCTGTGATGTTTGTCAAATTCGCTCTAGCCTTGTCCAATTAAGCTCCATGAGCTGAATTAATAATGAAGAGATGTAAGCCCCGCGCCAGCATGAGAGCTGTGAGTGGTGCCACGGAATAAGAACTGCTAAAAAAAATTTCTTAGAATGATTGAAAAATCACATCTGGATAACTGGAATAATTATTTTTGCAATCTTGATGCTATTTTGTACTCTCCAGTGCAAACGTGTGAACTGGATTATGCTGGGATGTGGTACTTGTTTTGAGTTCTGCTTTGAAGATGAAGGTGGTTTGGGGTTTAGAATGATTTTGAAAGCATTACGCAAATACATGTTAATTGGATTATTGTTTGTGACCCTAGTAATGAATTTCATTTGCACACTCAATTATGTTCTGGGGACTTTTAGAGATAAAGATCTCTCAAGATTTTTTAAACTATTTGTAGAAGGAAAGGAGATTATTGTGTATTCTATTTCTTGTCCTGGATGGAAGAAAGGGCTAAATCAAGAACTTTAGAGAAAGTTTGTGTGTATTGGTGTGTGTGCTGTTTATTTTATTAACATTCACAGGTTAGTAAATCAAATTCACTGGATTGTTTCAAAATACACAGGGGAACCTCATGAGAATTTCAGGAAAATAAAAGATGCTATCTTACTGATAATAGCCAATGACAACTTTCTTATAGTTTCCAGGAAAGTTCTTTTCAATCACAAAGTCAATTGCATTCATTTCAGCACAGATGCCCTACTAAATTCAGGTGACATGTTTAGAATAGAGACCCTTTGACTAATAAAGTGTTCATTCTTTCCCTGAAGGGAGTGAGACTTGACTAATGGTTTATTGGAATTATCAAAGAGTGTCAAATCCCTCTTAATAAGTTGCAGCATGAAATTAACCAAATTCCCAAAGGCCTTTCTAAAATAGTATAGTCAAATAAAAGGTGTTGGGCGTGCTGGAAAGAGTGTTAAAGCCAGTTACTTGGAAGTGATGAGAAATAAATCTAACTGTAGGCAGGAGGCAATGTTTATGTGTACAGTTAATAACCTTCTTAATGGGACTTCTTGGCTTGGTGATTCCCGTATGGGGAGGAAAGTGAGATGTGGAACACAGGGTAGGCGAAGGGCCATAAGTCAATTCCCAGCACTGTTAGTCAAGGGTGGAAATTGCAAAGAGAGAAGCAATGAATTTAAAAGCCCCAGCAAGCAGAGAAAGTGGAAGGAGAGCTGTTCTGGGGGAGGAGGTAGATGGGGAGTGATTGAGAGTCCAAGTTGGACCATCCTAATGGAAGGAAAACCTACTTTTTCCTAAGGACAAGGAACTCCACCAATTCCTGGAGAGTGATTCCTTTCTGACAGTCCTTACTAACAACTTTTAAAATAATGCCATTGTTCATAACTCCTCAGGGTGAGGCCCCAAAAGAGGCATATGATAGAAATATGTTGTTTTGTTTTGTTTTAAAGTAAAAGTAGAGATCCCAACCTCAAGGCTCAAAATGAATTTCAGATAACCTGTGAAAACACAGCTCTGAGTTTATATGAAAAGATCCGTGGTACCCAAGGTAATATATGTTTAACTGATACTCTTTGCCTGAATGTTTTACCCTTGACTTGCTCTGCAGCAAACTGGCAGCCTGGAACTCTGCTTACATTTCACTCCACAGGCAGTGTAGCCGCTTCCTACCAGCACCCCCACTTCCTGACACTTGAGAGCCCTGGAATGGAAGGCAGCTCGGTGGCTGTAGAAGGCCCTGAATAAAAGCGTATTCCACTTTCTGCATAACTTTACATAATTAATAGTTTTCCAGGCAAACTATTGTTTGCCTTAATTGTTGTTTCAACAGCTGTTTTCATTAAATTGTAAAGCCCGCTGTGTCTAATCCTTGGAGCCCACTATTGATAACAAGAACAGCCCTGAAGCTTGCTCTAGAGGAAGAGTTTGTTCCCTGCCAAGCTGGAAAACTGGCCTGAAGTTACTTGAAAAATAAGGCCTATAGTGGGACTGGTTGTGTAGCTAATCCATTAGGCTTTTCAAAAGAGCTATGCTCTGTACCCTTATGGCTAGATTGACCCAACAACCAATCAATGCCTTTATTTGCTGCGTGGCTGCCCCTGAAGGGTCTTAGAGCTGGTCCAACTCGTAATCAAAGCCTCCATCAGTACCGGGGCCTTGATGACATAAATGGCCAAACTTTCAACGCGGTTGGCCCTGGTCCAGTCACACCATTTTGAAGATACAAAGAGGCTGTGTTGCACGGTGGAATTCATTTTCTTGTTTACTTCCTCCAGAAACAAGAGCATCATCAGCACGCTCAGTGCATCGGATCAGACCGCGGAGTTGTTGACAGAAGCTTGGCGAGGCTTGCCAGCTTTCCACACGAAATGCTGGCTTTCTTCTCACACACCCCCTACCGTTTGTGTCTCTGCCAATTGTAGCACATCAGAGCGGCCATTGAGATAATGACCGTGAAGTCTCATGATACACTTTGATGAAGTGTAACATTTTTTAAAGGATTTTTGTCTGTGCCAAAATGATCGAGGCAGCTGACTAAAAATCACACCATCAAAATCAAGGCTGATTGATGAACAGCAGGCAGAGGCATGAGTCTCCCCAGAGAAGATGGTGGGGGGAGGGGTGGTATTTTGCAGCCAAAGTCTCTTTCCTTGTCTATGTGCAGCACAGATTTTTTTGTTTAAGTCATCTTTGTTTCAGATGAATTTATATCAGTGACGGATGCTTCAGCCTTCAACATTTTTTAATTCTTTTTTTTTTCTATCAACCCCCAGAAAATAGGAGTAATTCCTTTCTGACAGTTCCTTACTAATGACTTAGAAAATAATGTTGTTGTTAACAACTTGGTGTTGATTGGAAAAAGCACATGGGGTATTTCAGGGCAACACAGGTTTTTTACGTCAGAGGCTGACCCGAGTGTAATGTTTTGGTAAATTTGGATTTCTCTAGTTTACCTGGAATGAGAATATGATACATAGAAGTGGGTCTGAGCCAACGAAAACTCAAATCATGCCAGTGTTAAAAAAACAAAATTAAGCAATTAAATTTTAAAAATTTATTCAAGAAGTTATGGAATGGGCAGCATCTAATCTAGCAGATAGAAAGGCGCTCCAAGGAGCTGCACACAATGAAAGACTTTTGTAAGCAGATGGAAGCAGGAACAAAAAGTGGATTGGTTGTGGCCAGGCCACTTTCCTTTAGGGGATGTCAGGGGTCTGTCAGGACGAGGTGGTTAGATAGTATTACCTACTCAATGGATGAATCTGAGCAAATTCTAGGAGATAGTGGAGGACAGAGGAGCCTGGTGTGCTGCAGTCCATGCAGTTGCAAAGAGTTATATAGGACTTAGTGACTGAACAACAACAAGGGGTCTGTCAGGCAGGTAACCTCACTAGGGTTATTTAGGTGATTCCTGATGGACTGGTTTAAGATTCTATCTCTGGGAGGGACCAAAACTGTAAATAAATCTTGGTTTGGTGATGCAGGATGTAGCATAAGTCACTCCATTTTTGACTTTTTTTTTTTTTTTACTCAATAACAATGTATATGAAGACTGTGAGCTTCTTTGAGAGAAAAATCATGTGTTTAATTTACTGTCCAGTTCATCATGACTACTGTTTATTGAATACCTGCTTAGTATCAGATAACTAAAGTATACACACAGTGAGAATTTTCACATAGTGGCCATGATCTTTAAACTCCATTTTATCATCACCATTTTAGTTGAGGAAACCAAGGTCGTGGAGGAACCCGAGGCCTGGAGATGTTCAATAACTTGGTCAAGTCCAAAGACTTGGGAAGTGGGAAAGGCAGGGTAGGACCTATGTGGTTGCTCATGAGATGTGCTGTCTCTGCCTCTGAGGTTGACTGCTTCCATTGTACACCTGATAGAGCTCATTAAACGGTGCTCAGTGGGAGAACAGGAAGCAATTTGTGGTTGAATTGGTAAAGGCAACAAATAAAGTGTATTTACAGTTTGCTATTCTCACCTCTTAGAGAAGGCAATGGCACCCCACTCCAGTACTCTTGCCTGGAAAATCCCATGGACGGAGGAGCCTGGTAGGCTGCAGTCCATGGGGTTGCTAAGACTCAGGCACGACTGAGAGACTTCACTTTCACTTTTCACTTGCATGCATTGGAGATGGAAATGGCAACCCACTCCAGTGTTCTTGTCTGGAGAATCCCAGGGACGGTGGAGCCTGGTGGGCTGCCATCTATGGGGTCGCACAGAGTCAGACACGACTGAAGCGACTTAGCAGCAGCAGCAGCAGCAGCTGCTGCATTCTCACCTCTAAGCTTTGCAAGAAGACATGAGCTACACAGTATCCTTGATGCCAGTTAACCAACACATGCTCAGAGACCAAGTTTGAGTGACTGAAGCTGTTGTGAGGTTTTGGCTAACCTCTGTCTCTTTGTAGATTACCTTCTCATTCAGGGTTACAGCAGAGGGCAGGTCCAACTCTTAGGAGGAAATGTGGTTGATGAGCTTTAGGACTTCTCAGAATGTCACAGTTCAAGAGACACCTGTGCTGAAGCAAGTGCAAAAACCACAAGTGCAAAGAGGTTACAGTTAAGTTACCTTTAGGATCTTTGTTTCTGCTTCTGGAGCAAGAATGTATGTCAGAGTAGGGTGGAGGGCTGGAAACTGGGAGAAGAGTGAGAGTAAAGGAAGTCGAAGGTATAGGGGAATAGTGATTAAAAAACACTTATGTTTGGATGTGGAAATGAGATTCCCTTCTTTTAAATGTCTTCATACTGTTCCCTAAGTACAGTCAAATAAAAGGTAACAAAAGCTCAGACAGCAGAACAAAGGCATCAAGCTAATTTTGTGCACACATTACATGGAACAAACTGCAGGGTTTCATTACCCTCTTTCCAAAGAAAGCATATTTCAAGAACTGAGATAGATTCATCCCAGTTTGCATTAGATTTTTTTTAACTAATTATTTAGCCTTTAAAAAGAAAACAGCACACCAAACCCAAGTTTTGCAAAGAAGTTTTGGCCACCAAATGCGTACACCTGTGGCCCTGTGAAGGAAAAAGGACTGCAAAGGCTAAGAGAGGGCAGAAGTTGGGGAAGGCATCTCATTGCTAGAAGTCAGGCAGGAGTTACATTATCCTTTTGCCCAAGAAATAATGGACCCAGAGGTGTTCAGAGAGTTCTTTTAGCCTTCCTTCCGTACCAAAGTATGGGCACATGCATTTTATAGAGTGTGAGTATTCTACTGGGAGAGTGGATCACAAACTCATTAGTTCATTTCATGTAGAAAGCACTCACACTCTAAAGGAAGAGGGCTCTAGCCTATTTCTTTCAGGAGCCATTGAATTAGAGAGCCACAGAAATCCACTTGACTTTAAAGAAAACTCTCACTATCTGTTTGAGCCCATCCCTTAACCTCACTTTCCTCATTTATAATATGATGGCTTTATATTCTCTGAATCCCTCTCAGCACTAAAAGTGGATAGTTTTGGAAGGCTAATGCCTTTCATTCCTACTGATTCTAACAGGATCTTGAAACTAATTGAATCAGACCAAATTGACAAATAAAAAGATCTATTTGTTACTTTCCTAAAAGGCTCCACTTCCCAGCCTTACTCAAGCTAGAGTTTATTGAAGTGTGGTCTCTGGACGTAGGGCATCAGCCTCACCTGAAATGCAAATGATCAAGCCTCCTCCATCACCTACTGAATTAGAAACTGGAAATAGGACTCAGCCATCTGCACTTCCTACTGCATGTAGGAAGTATCACTACAAACAAAGCTAGTGGAGGTAATGGAATTCCAGTGGAGCTATTTCAAATCCTAAAAGATGATGCTGTGAAAGTGCTGCACTCAACATGCCAGCAAATTTGGAAAACTCAGCAGTGGCCACAGGACTGGAAAAAGTCAGTTTTCATTCCAATCCCAAAGAAAGGCAATGCCAAAGAATGCTCAAACTACTGCACAATTGCACTCATCACCCGCTAGTAAAGTAATACTCAAAATTCTCTAAGCCAGGCTTCAGTAATATGTGAACCATGAACTTCCAGATGTTCCAGCTGGTTTTAGAAAAGGCAGAGGAACCAGAGATCAAATTTCCAGCATCCACAAGATCATTGAAAAAGCAAGAGAGTTACAGAAGAACAGCTACTTCTGCTTTATTGACTATACCAAAGCCTTTGACTGTGTGGATCACAATAAACTGTGGGAAATTCTGAAAGAGATGGGAATATCAGACCACCTGACCTGCCTCTTGAGAAATCTGTATGCAGGTCAGGAAGCACAGTTAGAACTGGACATGGAACAACGGACTGGTTCCAAATAGGAAAAGGAGTACATCAAGGCTGTATCTTGTCACCCTGCTTATTTAACTTATATGCAGAGTACATTATGAGAAACGCTGGGCTGGATGAAACACAAGCTGGGATCAAGATTGCCAGGAGAAATATCAATAACCTCAGATATGAAAATGACACCACCCTTATGGCAGAAAGTGAAGAATTAAAGAGCCTATTGATAAAAGTGAAAGAGGAGAGTGAAAATGTTGGCTTAAATCTCAACATTCAAAAAATGAAGATCATGGCAAATAGATGGAGAAGCAGTGGAAATGGTGAGAGACTTTATTTTTGGGGGCTCCAAAATCACAGCAGATGGTGACTGCAGCTATGAAATTAAAAGATACTTGCTCCTTGGAAGGAAAGTTATGACCAACCTAGACAGCATATTGAAAAGCAGAGACATTACTTTGCCAACAAAGGTCCGTCTAGTCAAGGCTATGGTTTTTCCAGTGGTCATGTATGGATGTGAGAGTTGGACTATAAAGAAAGCTGAGCGCTGAAGAACTGATGCTTTTGAACTGTGGTGTTGGAGAAGACTCTTGAGAGTTGCTTGGTCTGCAAGGAGATCCAACCAGTTCATTCTGAAGATCAGTCCTGAGTGTTCATTGGAAGGACTGATGTTGAAGCTGAAACTCCAATACTTTGGCCACCTGATAAGAAGAGCTGACTCATTGGAAAAGACCCTGATGCTGGGAAAGATTGAGGGCAGGAAGAGAAGGGGACAACAGAGGATGAGATTGTTGGATGGCATCACTGACTCAGTGGAGATGTTTGGGTAAACTCTGGGGGTTGGTGATGGACAGGGACGCCTGGAGTGCTGCGGTCCATGGGGTTGCAAAGAGTCAGACACAACTGAACGACTGAACGGAACTGAACTGATCTGCACTTTTACCAGCCCTCCAAGTAATTCTGATGCTTGCTCAGTTCCCAGACCACTTACTTGCTGTAGCTGTCCCAGCTGCCTGACATGACTTTTTTTGAGGTCTGTTTGAGACCCAGGTCAGATACTTCTTTTTTCTAGAAGCCTTTCCAGCATCCCCCAAATGAAATTAAATTCTCCTTTTCCTACTGCCTCGGACCATTTCCCTTCTACCTCTGTCAAATGTCTTCTCATCTGCTGTAACTGTATGTGTGTCCATGATGTGGAGTCTGGCAGGGTGTGGTAAGCAGCCTCTAAAATGGCCCTCAATGATACACATTTGTTTTCCTCCTCTTGAGTGTGAGTTGGTCTAAGTAAGGCTTATTTCTGAGGCAGAAGCAATGGGATGTCAATTCCAAGATAAGGTTATACAATGACTGGTATCCATCTTGGTCATATTCTCTTGTCTTGCCTCCCTCTTCTTTCTCTCTCTCACTCCTTCCATCCCTCCTCTTCTTCTCAGCTTTCTCCTCTCTCTTCCTGCCTCATCACCCCTTCTACCCAGTCTGACCACCATGTAAATGTTAGGGAACTGTAGGGCGAAACCACTTACCCTGGCCAGGCAGGAAAATAACCACGTGCATGCAGGCATGCTGCAGTACTTCTGTCGTGCCCGACTCTTTGCCACCCCATGGACCATAGCCTGCCGGGCTCCTCTGTCCATGGGATTCTCCAGGCAAGAACACTGGAGTGGGTTTCTGTGCCCTCCTCCAGGGGATCTTCCCGACCCAGGGATCAAACCTGCATCTCTTAAGTCTCCTGCATTGGCAGGCAGGTTCTTCAACTAGTGCCACCTGGGAAGCCGAACCATGTGATAAATTGGCTCATAATGAGGTCCCAATAAAGAACAAGGAACTGACAAGTCGCCGCCAAAAAAAGGACCAGAAGAATTAGGGTGGGCCAAAAGGAGGGTGGAGACACCAGCCTGTTGGCCCTGTCAACCACCCAGGAACCCTCACCCTGGGTGAGGACACGTGTGCTCCACCAGAAGGGCCCTGAGTTGGACCAGAATGGGCACAGGCATGATGATTGGCCAGACAACGTGAAACTAACCCCACCTCCATAAAACCTAAGATGGCCAGCCTTGAGGCAGAGCAATTCTTTTGGGTTCCATTAGTCTGTTGCTGTCCCATTTAGCGCCTCTTTTCAGCAAAGTCTTTGGCTTTGTCAGTGTGTATGTCTCCTCGGATAATTCATTTGCGAGTGTTAGACAAGAGCCCACTCGTGGGCCCTGGAAGGGGTCCCTTTCAGCAAACAAGCTCATTCCAACCTGGGCTGTCCTGCCAGGGAGGCCCTGGAGAATGAGACGCCACATGGAGAAGTGAAGAGCCAGCCCTGTGGGAAGGCGCCTGTGAGTAAGCTTGTAAGTGGGTCCTCCCCGAGCTGAACTTTGTAGCGACTGCCGCTCCTACAGACACTTTGATTTTCAGTTTTGTGAGGGACCTTGAGCTAGAACCACCCAGTTCAGCCTCTTCTCCATTCCAAAGTCACAGAAGCTATGAGGTAATAGGTTGCTAAGTTTTGAAATAATTTGTTGTGCAGCAGTAGATAACTAAAACGTAGGGCTGGCATGTGTTCATGTTCTCCAAAGTGTGTAACGGGATGCTTTGCTCATAATCGGAGTTTGCTATATGACTGTTGGAATCAGAGGAATGTTGCCTGGAGAAATTTTCAACATTAGTTAATTCTAGGTTTGTAAGGGATGTATTCACTGTTGGTTCCAGGGAAAATATGCTTGAATAAGTTATCAGAAAAATTAAAAAAGGATGGAGGTCAGGGTGGGGATAAACATGTGATAAGTTTGAGGAAAACACAATTAAACTTCTAGACAATTTGAGTTTTTCTGTGCTTGTGGTTCTCTAGCTGGATGAAATGATACTTAAAAAAGAAAAAAAATAATCATTAGAAAAGGACTGAAGCCCAAGTACCCAAATAAGTATCTGCAGTATGATAAAGCCCAGGAAGTGTGAAAAATATCAGCCAGAGGCCACTGTTTGAGGACTGAGCACAACACTGAGTCTGAGTTTGCATTTAGCAGTATCCAAAGAACTCTGCTTCATGTCTATTCATTCCCCTACTACATACCTTTTCCTCAACATCCTGACATTTACATTTTTCTTTTTTTATTGACATACAGTTGGTTTACAATATTATGTAAGTTTCAAGTGTACAACATAGTGATTCACAACTTTTAAAGGTTATACTCCATTTATATTTATAATAAAATATTGGCTTTATTCCCTGTGCTGCACAGTATATCCGTGTATGTGATTTATTTTGTACGTAATAGTTTGTACTTCTTACTCCCCAAGCCCTGTCTTGCCTCTCCCCGCTGCCCTCTCCACTGGTAACCACTAGTGTGTTCTCTGTACCTTGACACTGATTTTTCATTTTTTCTTTTCCATTATAGTTTATTATAAGATATATGAATACAGTTCCGTGTGTTATACAGTAGGGCCTTTTTGTTTATTTTCTACATAGTAGTTTGTATCTGCTAATCCCAAACTCCTAGTTTATCCCCTTCTTCTCCCTTTGGTAACCATAAGTTTGTTTTATATGTCTGTGAGTCTGTTTCAAGAACAAGTTAATTTGTGTCAAATTTTAGATTCTACCAATAAGTGATGTTATAAGATATTTGTCTTTCTCTGATAAACTGATAATCTCTTGGGTCATCTATGTTGCTTCAAAGGGCGCCTGATTTCATTCTTTTTAATGGCTGACTAATATTCCATTGTGTGTGTGTGTGTGTGTATACACATACACACTGATATTTATATTTTCTAATCAACAACTCCCAACTTGCCTTGAATGATCTTCTGAAGGGAAGAACAACACATGCTGCTGGGAATTAGAAGTAGCTAGACACATGTCCTCCTTCTATTATGCAAAGTATACAGCTTGCCTGTCTCAGCGTCACTCCGGTTTCTTTTCCCTTTCTTATCTGAAGAAGAACTGAGTGTGCCTGAGAGGAAGGAGAAGCGGTTGAAGACAAGCTAGCAACTCACCTCTCACACAATCAGAAGCTTGTCCACAGAGTGACAATCTGCTGTTCCCTGCCTTTTAGGACTAGCACCCAAAATGTTCCCTGGGTGCTCCTGAATGCTGTTGGCTCCTTCCACACACACACACATATGAGAGTGTAATGCAGTCCTTTGAGAAGTCTGCTCTTGGAGAGAATGCTGCCAGCTGGAACCAGCAGTGGAACTTCCTTCTCTTAGTACTTTAGGGCATAATGGAGACTGACCTTCTGGGAGACTGACTGCTGACTAGGAGAGGAATGAAGACTTTAATTTCAGATGAGCTTGTTTGCACTTTTCTGGAGAAAAATCTTGACTTGGATGACACCCAATGTAATACAGTTTATTTGGTGTAAGTACAAGGATTTTTCTTTTCATTTTCTCATTTCCTGAACATAGGGCTTTCTTTTTGAGGATTTTTTTCCCCCACTGTTGTTGTCATGTTTGGCCTCATTTTGTAGAGTGAAAAATTATTTAAGAGAAAGGCTCAATTAAGTTTTATATATTAGCCTGGCTATTGCTTGTGTTACTCAACTAAGAAAGAGCCAACTAAAACTAAATAACTCTGTGATTCAAGGCACAGCACTTATAGAATAAGTGTCAGGAAAAATTGTTTCTCTTATGATCTGAGGGGTACCCCAAGCAAGCTCTTCTGCGTTTGGAGGAATTTTGAAGTTGTTGCTTTATAGATCTTGCCAGAAAGATCCTCTGGGGTAAACAGGCTTCAATTTCTTCCTTGTTCCTTTCCCCACATGCCTGCCTCACCCTTCCCAAAGACTTTCCTTTCTGAAGAGCATTCTCCTCCTGAAGATTCACCTAACTCTACATTAAAAAAAAAATTATTTATTTTTGCCTCTGCTGGATATTCTTTGCTCTGCAAGAGCTTTCTCTAGTTGCCCCAAGCAGGGATCACTCTCTTGCGGTGTGCAGGCTTCTCGTTGTGCTGGCTTCTCTTGTTGCAGAGCACAGGCTCTAGGGTGAGCGAGCTCAGGAGTTGTGGCATATGGGCTTAGTTGCCCTGCTTTATGTGAGATCTTCCTGGACTGGGGATTGAACCTGTGTCTCCTGCACTGGCAGGCAATTCTTAACCACTGGACCATCAGGGAAGTTTGCATAAGTCTATGTTTTAAGGGAATATGTTTTCATTCCAATCCCAAATAAGGGAAATGCCAAAGAATGTTCAAATTACTGTAGAGATGCACTCTTTTCACATGCTAGCAAGGTTATATTCAAAATCCTTCAAACTAGGCCTCAGCAGTACATGAACTGAGAACTTTCAGATGTACAAACTGGGTTTAGAAAAGGCAGAAGAACCAGAGATCAAATTGCCAACATTTGTTGGATCATAGAGAAAGCAAGGGGGTTCCAGAAAAGCATCTACTTCTACTTCATTGACTACACAAATGCCTTTGACTGTGTGGATCACAACAAACTGGAAAATTCTTAAAGAGATGGAAATATCAGACCACTTTACCTGTCTCTTGAGATACCTGTATGTGCATCAAGAAACAGCAGTTAGAACATGGAATAATGAACTGATTCAAAATTGGGAAAGGAGTATGTCAAGGCTGCATATTGTCACTCTGCTTATTTAACTTATATGCAGAGTCCATGATGTGAAATGCTGGGCTGGATGAATCACAAGGTGGAATCAAGATTGCCAGAAGAAATACCAATAACTTCAGATAGGCCTATGATACCACTCTAATGGCAGAAAGTGAAGAGGAACCAAAGAGCCTCTTGATGAGGGTGAAAGAGGATAGTGAAAAAGATAACTTAAAACCCAACATTTAAAAAACTAAGATCATGGCATCTGGTCGCATCACTTCATGTCAAATAGAAGGGGAAAAAGTTGAAGCAGTGACAGTATTTTCTTGGGGTCTAAAATCACTGAAGATGGTAACTGCAGCTACAAAATTAAAAGCTACTTGCTCCTTGGAAGGTAAGCTATGGTAAACCTAGACAGTGTATTAAAAAGCAGAGACATCACTTTGCCAACAAAAGTCCATATAGTCTAAGTTATGGTTTTTCCAGTAGTCATGAACAGATGTGAGAGTTGGAACATGAAGAAGGCTGAGTGCTGAAGAATTGATGCCTTCAAATTGTAGTGCTGGAGGAGACTCTTGAGAGTCCCTCAGACTGCAAGGAGATCAAGTCAGTCAGTCCTAAAGGAAATCAGTCCTGAATATTCTTTGGAAAGACTGATGTTGAAGCTCCAATACTTTGGCCACCTAATGTGAAGAGCCAACTCATTGGAAAAGACCCTGATGCTGGAAAAGATAGAACGCAAAAAGAGAAGGGAGTGGCAGAGGATGAGATGGCTAGATAGCATCACTGACTCAATGGACATGAATCTGAGCAAACTCTGGGAGAGAGTGGACAACAGAGGAGCCTGGCATGCTGCAGTCTACTCGGTCACAGAGTCAGGACTTAGCAACTGAACAATAAAAAGAAACCATTTTGGACTCTGGTCAAAGAAGTTATTTCTAATACATATTTATTAGATATTAAAAATAATAGTTTGATCCCTCTTGCAGTCATGCATGTATGTCTTAATTGGCTCAGCAATCAAAGCCTGGACTACAACCAATACTTTTTGTCCACTCCAGCTCTGAGGGCTCATTCTAGCTCATCATCCTGCCCATTCTAACCTAACCCCTTCCAACCTTGACTTGTTTGGTCTTGGAAATACTGAAGTGGATTCTGTTCTTCCCCATCCCAAACTTATTTCTGCCAAGGGAGATGCAGAGGCAGAATGGTGGTTCACATTGACGGCAATGAAAGCATGCACACGGCCCAACCCTGCCTCCCTCCTCTGTTTATCGTTTTGTCAACTTGGAAGACATTTGCCAGGGAAGAAAAGGCACACATTCTTGGTATAATTTATAGTGCACTGTTAAGCAGATGGTATAAGTGGTTTATTTTTAAGGAGGTTATTACTGGTCACAAAACTTCAAGTCAGCTATTTGCAGAGAACCCTGATGAAGGAGGCCCCTGTTTGTGGCGTCCACCCTCCAGAGCATCTGACAAGGGCTTACTGTGCTTTTGCACCCAACCACATTTAATCCATTTATAAGACCCCTTTGTATGAGATGCCGTACCAGAGGAAATTAATGTAGGATATTGCAAACAGCTTTTAAGAATGTCTTTTCTATAGAAGAATTGTGTCATTCTGAGAGAAAGTGGGCTTCCCCCCCACCCCACATTGTTATGACTTGACATCTCTAATGTGGAGTGTTTCCAGCCAGTTATGATAAGAAAAGACTGAATTTTTCACTCTTGTGGAAACCACAGCCGAAGAATGCTATTAGATTATCTATTGTCTTACTCTTCTCCTATAAATATAAATAGAAGTGCGTTTAATTTGGGGTCGGGTCCAAGTTCGGGGAAGAGAGGTGACAGCACTTTAAAACCAGGCAATGAAAATTTGAAAGTTCAAGATGACAATGACTAGTCATTTGGACAACAGAAGATAAACATGTGCCTTATGGGAAGGAAGATATTTTCTCATCAAGTAGGAAATTTTGGTTTTCTAATTTCTGGGAATGAAAACAAAAATTTTAAATTACAAGCTGACATCAGATGCCAACTTTGGGGGTTTTATATTTTCTAAATAGGGCATTATGAAGAAAGTAACTACTATCTCCAATGTCCTCATCCCAAGAAATAAGGACAATATGATGTAAAGAAAAAGTGAGACATAATCCCACAGAAAACCATTCTGTAATAAAGCCATCTCTGTGTACGGTGTCACTATACTAGACTTTGGGGGTTTTGTTTCTTCCTTTTAGAGCAGACAGTGAACTTGTCCTTACTGCCTGGCTCCAGTTTAAAACTTGGTGCTAGAAACGCTGCTCTGGGCATTTGAGTGCATCAGCTGTGAAATCAGATGACCTACGGTCAAGTCTGCGCCTTGTCACCAGTGGTGTGTCACCTTGGGCAAGTTATTTCCCTGATTTTCCATTTTCACACGTGCACAATATGGATAAGAGTGATACTCTTCATAAGGCTGCTGGGAGGATTACATGAGGTAGTGGGAATTGATTGGTGCATAATGAATGCGCAATACTAGGCAGGTGTTATCAAAGGGCTGACGTAGCCCTGGGGACCATTGTGAGCATAGAATACAGAGTTAAAGCAGAGATTTTAAAAGAACTGACATTAGAAGAGCATAATTTTTTTTTTTGCTAAAATTACCTAATTTTATCATTTATACTTATAAGCAATCATTTAGTAAATAAAGAGTATAAATTTGAAAGAAACAATCAATATCTTATGAAAGTAGAGGTAGCCAATATAGAAAATGGAGTTCATAGAGGCAAAGCTTATTGCTTTTTTTCCTACTTGAAATATAGCTGGCGTGCCATATTGTTAGGGCATTCCTGGTGGCTCAGACAGTAAAGAATCCGCTTGCAATGTGGGAGACCTGGGTTCAATCCCTGGGTTGGGAAGATCCCCTGGAGGAGGGCATGGCAACCCACTCCAGTATTCTTGCCTAGAGAACCTCCATAGGCAGAGTAGCCTGGTGAGCTGCAGTCCATGGGGTTGCAAAGAGTCAGACTCGACTAAGTGACTAAGCACAGCACATTACATTACAAAATGATCACCACGATAAGTCTAGTAATCATCTATCCCAATGCAAAGTTATTATAATATTGACTCCTTATGCTGCATATTACATCTCTATAAATTATTTTTTGTATAGCTGGAGGTTTATACTTAATCCCCTTCACCTACTTTACCCAACCCCCTCTGGCAACCACAAGTTCATTCTCTGTATCTATGAGAATGTTTTTTATTGTTGGTATTTTAAACACCTATTTATGTATTTAGCTGTGCCAGGTCTTAGTTGCAGCACATGAGATCGTCAATCTTCGTTGTGGCTTGTGGGATCTTTAGTAGCAACGTGAGAACTCTTAGTTGTGACATGTGGGATCTAGTTCCCTGACCAGGGATTGAACCCAGGACTCCTGCATTGGGAGCATGGAGTCTTAGCCACTGGACCAACAGGGAAGTCTCTATGAGTATGGTTTTGTTTGGTTTGTTTGCTTTGTGTTTTAGATTTCAGTATAAGTGAGATCATATGGTATTTGTCTTTCTCTGTTTGATTTATTTCACATAGCATGGTACCCTCTTGATCCATCCTCATGTTGTTGTAAATGGAAAGACTTCATTCTGTTTTTAATGACTAATATTCCATTGTATTTTTATATACCATAGCTTCTTTATCCATTCATCTATTGATAGATACTTAGGTTGCTTCCATATCTTAAGCTATTATGAATAATATTGCAATGAACATAGAAGTGCACATATTTGGGTGTATATATTTTTTCAAATTATTGATTTTGTTCTCATTGAATAAATATCCAAAAGGGAAATCACTGGGTGGTATGGTAGTTTATTTTTAGGTTTTTGAGGAGCCTTTATACTGTTTTCATAGTGAAGAAGTGAAGTCGCTCAGTCGTGTCCCACTCTTTGCGACCCCATGGGCTGTAGCCTACCAGGCTTCTCCGTCCATGGGATTTACAGTCTTCCCAAAGTGCAAAGGTTCCATTTTCTCCACATCCTTGCCAACACTTATTATTTGTTGTCTTTTTTATAACAGCCATTCTGACAGGTAGTAACTCATTGTAGTTTTGATTTGCATTTCTCTGCTGATAATGATATTGAGCATCTTTTCATGTGTCTACTGGCTATCTGTATGTCTTCTTTGTGTTCCCAGCACCATTTATTGAAAAGACTATCTTTTCCCCATTGTATATTCTTGCCTCTTTTGTTATAGATTAATTGACCATAGGTGTGTGAGTTTATTTCTGGATTTTCTGTCCTATTCCATTGTTCTATATTTCTGTTTTTTGTGCCAGTACCATACAATTTTTTTTTTTATTACTCTTGCTTTGTAGTATAGTCTGAAGTCAAGGAGCCTGATTCATCCAGCTCCATTTGTCTTTCTCAAGATTGCTTTAGCTTTTTGGGTTTTTTTTGTGTTTTCATTAGAAATTAAAAATTTTTTTGTTGTAGTTCTTTGTAAATGGGGTTGTTCCCTTATATTCTATTATTTTTTCAAATAAGTTCTCTGCCCTTTTTTTCTTTCTCTCTTCTCCTTCTGGGACACCAATAATGCAAATGCTTACTTTGATATTGTCCCCAAGGTTTCTTAAACCATCCTCATTTTTAAAAACTCATTTTTTTCTTTTTGCTGTTTAGCTTCAGTGATTGCCACTACTCTGTCTTCCTGATTGCTGATCTGTTACTCTATCATCTAATCTACTGCTGATTTTTTTTCTTTCTATAATATTGTTTATTTTATTGTCTTGTTCAGTTCTGTTTGTTTCTTCTTTATATTTTCTAACTCTGTTGGAATTCTCACTGTGTTTATCCATTCTTCTACCAAGTTCCTTGAGCAACTTTATCATCATTTCCTTGAATTCATGTTGGGTAGATTACTTGTCTCCATCTTGTTCAGTTCTTTTTCTGAGGTCATGGGTTGTTCCTTTGTTTGAGACATATTCCTCTATCTCCTCACTTTGCCCAATTCTATGTGTTAGGTAGGTCAGTTATGTTTCCTGACCTTAGAGAAGTGGTGTTATGTAGGAGATGTCCTACGGGGCCCAGTGTCACACTCCTCTCTGGTCAGCAGAGCTGTATGCTCTAGTGGTGCCCCCTACATGGGCTATGTGCTCTTCTGTGCAGGCTGACTACTGTGG
This sequence comes from Bos grunniens, assembly GCF_055505025.1. Taxonomy (NCBI): domain Eukaryota; kingdom Metazoa; phylum Chordata; class Mammalia; order Artiodactyla; family Bovidae; genus Bos; species Bos grunniens. The sequence goes on from NC_141172.1 coordinate 56,337,548, forward strand.
GTGCTCCAGCAGGCAGAGCTGGCTCTTGGCCTGGTTGGCTATAAGGCCCAGCCTCATAGAGTTGCTGTAGGCCTGCTGTGGGCTGGAGTAGGCTTTCTGCATGGTTGGCTGTGCAACCTGAATGTTCATCTGCTGGCCTGCTGGGTCCCAGAGAGCTGGTTGCACGGCCTGGAGGCACATGGCTGCTGGAGACCAACTGGGAGGCAGGGTAAGCCCCTGCTGCCAATAGGCTAGAAGGAGGATTCCAAAATGATGCTTGCCAGCACCAGTAACGTCATAGAGAATGAGCTCCCCCAAAATTTCTGTTGCCAGTGTCACCATCCCCAGGGGGAGTCCCAGTTGCCTCCTGATTCTCCAGTAGGTTTTTCAAGATCAGCAAGTGGATGTGACCCAGGCTCCTTCCCAACTGCTACCTCTCTGCTGAGTCACAGAGCAGGTGAGTTTCTATAAACATTCTTTAAGAGAAGAGTCTCTGTCTCCTATGGCTCTCTGGCCTCCTAAGCATAAGCTTATTTTCAAAGCATGATGCTCTGTGGTTTCATCTTCCCTATGCAGGATTCTGATGTGAGATCAGACACCTCACTCTTTGGGAAGAACCTCTGCAGTTTGTGATATTCCTGCTGTTTGTGGGCCGCTGACTTCAGGAGTGTTGCTCCAGACTGTACTGTGTCTCTGCCCCTTATACTCATCTGGTGTGACTCCTCTTTTATATCTTTCATGGTAGAAATCTTTTCTTCTAGTTTTTAGGCTGTTGCTCTGTAAGTAGTTGATTTTGGTGTGCCCATGGGAGGAGCTGAGTTCAGAGTCTTCTTACTCTGCCATCTGGGGAAGCTCCAAAGCGAATTGTTTTTTAAGTAAAGAGACATAAGATTTTGGTAATAGATGTAATATAATCTCTGAGAGCTGTTGTTCTCTGTGGTCAGTTAGAGATATCTCAGTGCCCCCTTCAATACTTAGATTCAGGAATACTTCTTCCACCATTTATTTTCTTTCTCTTGTTCCGATTTTGTTACCATTTTTTTTGTCAATTTCTGATTAATAACTTGACTTTTTCAATACTTTTGACAGATTCTCATTTTCCCCCAGCCTCCATCCTTCTGACAAACTCTTCTTCATCCTTCAAGATATCTTCTTTGAAAAAGATTTCTCTGTTACTTCCCTAATTCTTTTGTACCAAATTGTGATTTTAAAAATTATCTTTTTTTTTTTTCCATGAAATTGTGAGCTCTTAACAAGCAAGGGTGACATTCTTATATTACTGGGAAAAGTTACCCTCTTTCCCAGGTGCCAAATCCAGTACAAACTATGCACTTAATAAGTACTTGTGGAGTGGATATTGCATAAATACACTGAATGAGTGAAGATCAATTTGTAGGTGAACAAGTGTTAGCCAGTGTGTTGTATCAGAGTAATGTGAATCAGCCATTTCTGGGAAAAAAAATGTTGATGTATTTTTAAACTGATGTGACAAGAAGACTTAAAGAGAAGAAGTTACTTTATACCAACCAAACAATTGTAACAATAGCAAGTCACATTTATTGAGTGCTTACTATATGCTGACATTCTTTAAAGTAGCTTATATATACATATATCATCTTCTTTAATTTTTTCAGTAATCCCATGAGGTTGCTGTTATATCCCTCTTTATAGGCAAGGAAACTGAGATTTAGAAGGATTGAATAAAATCTCATAGATCACACAGGTGCTGAGTAGTGAAGCTGGGACTTGAACCCAAGCTCATGTGTCTGTTCCAATATATTTTGAAGTTACAGCCGTCACCCTGAATAGCATCCTCAGAATAGTGGAGAACATCATAGAATTTGAAAAGTCTCTGAGGCAGGCTTTCACAAAAGCACTACACTTCAAAGGAACGTGTCTTTAGAAATACATGGAACAGCTGAAGATTTTCTGAAAGTTTGCTGATGGGTGAAATTATATATTTGGGTACTTGAAGACTTTTATATGGGGATGAAATTACTTTCACAGTAGGCAACAACAAGTAGAAAAAAAACTAGATACAAACGTGGGACATGCAAAGAAATTGTGCAAATGCAGCCTAAACAATTCCAATTAATTAGCATCTGAAGAGCTGAAACCCTCTATGAATCTTACCATGTGACAAAGGAACCAATGTCCAATTGTAGGAATGTGAAGTTGCCATATTCTTCTGTAAGTGAAACGCAGAAAATGAAGTCAGTTCAGGTCTTTTTATGAAAGATCTAGTTTTTTTTTTGGTACCACAATGTTAAACTTAGTAAACAAAGTTTTTTCTCATTAAGAATTTCTTCACTAAAGGACTATAACAAGCTTTTAAAAATCTATTTATTAATGAAAACACATTGCTTAATTATCCACTAATTACAGTCTTTCAAAGTCCAGGAAGCACCTATTAATGGGAAACAACACAATTTAGAAAAGAAACCACAATGAAATTCTGGAAGAATGAAAATACTTCACTACAAATGCTTTTGACCTCTTATCATCCCTTTAATGTTCACAAACTTTCTTGAAGACTAGGTATATGTTGACTATTACTTTCATGTTATCCACAGTTTCCAGCAGCAGTTGAACCGGATTGAATTCTCATCTTCTCAGAACTGATCTAAATATCGGTTTCCTTTGAAGTCAGTTTTAACTGTGCTTTTGGAATAGCAGAGAAGGATCAGGACTATTTTCCCAATTTTCTTGACCATAGCTGCAACACCTACCTTTCTGATTTTTAAAACCATTCCAATGAGCCAAGAGTCTGACAGGCTGAACAGAGAAAGACAAATACTACATGGTTTCACTTGTATGTGGTAGCTAAAAAAAAGCTGAACTCATAAGACCAGAGAGTAGAAGGGTAGTTATCAGGGGTCGGGGACTGGGGAATTGGAGAGATGTTGTTAGTCGATAAATAGGTTCTTGAGATCTAATGCAAGTGATTATAGTCAACAGTGCTGGATTACAAACTTGAAAGTTGCTAAGAGACTAGATCTTAATTGTTCCCATTACAAAAAAGAAATGGTAATTATGTGATGTGATAGAGGTGTTAGCCAGGGCTAAGGTAGTAATTATATTGCAATATATAAATGTATCAAATCAATATGTTGTATACCTTAAATGAATACAGTGCTATTTATTGAGTATATCTATATCTCAAAAATTAAGTAAAAAAATAAAAAGTTTGACTGGCTTGAAATCTCTATGTGATATGACAAAGTATGGTTTTACCCTTTAAAGACAAGATAATACTCTTTATCCTCTACCATCCTATTTTCTTTGGGGGAAAAGATTAATTGCAAGGGGGTTACGTGTGCTGCCTGTAATTATGTGCTATGTGTAAGAAAAGACTAAGTCAAGTGCCCAAATACAGCTTCTTTTATAAAATAAGACCTGACTTGAGTGGATAGAAGCAACAGCAGGAATCAGACCAAGGAAAGAAAACAACTCAGTTGTCACCACATTTTATTATGAAAGTAACAATAGCATGAAGCAACTTAAAAAAAAATTTAGAAACAACCTACATGTATTCTCAGTTAGGACTCATCACTGGTCCCTGACTGAACTTTAGAAAGATTTAAGCTGAAAGAAACCAAGTGTTCAGAATGCATCAGTGAAATTCTCCTTAACTTAATGATTAGAGAAGAATAGGATCAGAAGGTTAGATGTAGCATCAAATCCCTAAAAAAAATCTTAAAAGGCCACACTTTGTCACATCAACTGGGACTAGATATAACACTGATTTCTTTCAACAGAATTGGGTAAATATTTGACCTCCAATGTCATTATGGTTAATGTATATTCTAGACCTCGGAGGACACAGACCGCAAGCTTTGCTTTCCGATTGGCTCCCTGACAGCCTCTGTTTCTTGGGAAAGACTGATAATATACTGTGTCCTTAACTTGGTGCAGTTCAACTCTTAGCTGTTCAATAGATAAAACAATAATGATCTCATACTTTGGTGATTGAAGTTCATGTGATTTGTAAATCAGTACATAATAATAAACTCTGGGTTAACTATTAACCCTCTGAAAATATTCAGGGCTGATACCATTCCTTTATTTAATTCTAAAAAGACAGAGATGTAGTTGGCTTACATACATGAATTTCCCATAGAATAAAAGTTGATGGCAATTTCATTAATATTTCTAGAACTTGTGTCTCTCTTGCAGTTCCCTGTAAGGATGCAACAAACTCGTCTATGTTAAATTACTCATTTTGATAACTATCTGAGAAGAAGAGGCACAGATGGTATTTCTGAGAATGACATCAAATGGAGTTTAAAATGCTCATTGGCAACATATCACATATTTATATGTGAGTGGAAAGCCATCTTTTGGCTACATTAATGCTGCAAAAATAAACATACTTTGGTCTCTGATGCAAAGTTTAAAGTTCTCATGGCAATATGTGTTTCTTCACTTTGCTTACCAGATACAATAAAATAGTCAACATTTATCAGTCAGCTGTTTGTGTTAAACACCCACTGTGTGTTTAGCATCAGGTGCTATGGAGCCTTAGAGAGAAAGACATTCAAGGACTTTATAGTTTAATGGGGGGGAAGGAAAAATACAAATGTGTACATGTAAACAAGCAGGGCTGGAGATGTATAAACACACACAGTCCTGACCATCTGTGCAAAGACGGAGGTGGAAACTCACTGGAAGGATAAAGGTGGGTGGGTAGAGGGAGTGAAGCAGCCGAAATGAGGTGAGTCTTGTTTGGTCAAGTCTGTATTAGAGTTTGGACAGAACTTGTTTTCCATTTTTCAGAAAATAAGCAATGTACATGCGTGAATAAAATTTTTCATTCCATTTTTGGTGCAGTGGGTAGGCAGGGGTCTATGGGATTTGAGGGGGAACTATATTGAAGTGAGAGAAACACCAATGACAATGATTTTCAACATGTGGTCCTGACCATCAGCATCAACCTCACAGGGACACTTGTTAGAAATACAGGTTCTCAGGCCTCACCCCAGACTTACTGAGAGACACTCTGGGAGTCGTCCAGCTGTCCATGTTTCCACAAGCCTACCAAGCATTCTCTTCTTGTTTTAATTAACTAATTTCTATTTATTTATGTAGTTCGGCTGTGCTGGGTCTTCATTGCTGCGAGCACGTTTCTCTGGTTGCAGCAAGCCGGGTCTGCTATCTAGAGTGAGCTGGTCCTGGTGAGGAGTGCTGGCTGTAGGGTGCACGGGCTTCGGTAGTTGTGGTTCCTGGACTCTACAGCACAGGTTCAATAGTTGTGGTGCGTGGGTTTATTTGCTCTTCAGCATGTGGTCTTCCCTGGTAGCTCAGTCAGTAAAGAATCTGCCTGCAATGCAGGGGACCAGACTGCCTGCAGCACAGGAGAACTGGGTTCAATCCCTGGGTCAGGAAGATCCTCTGGAGAAGGAAATGGCAACCCACTCCAGTATTCTTGCCTGGAAAATCCCATGTGCAGATGATCCTGGTGGGTAGAGTCCGTGGGGTTGCAAGAGTCAGACATGACTTAGCGACTAAACCACTACATGTGGGATCTTCCTGGACCAGGGGTTGAACTCGTGTCTCCTGCATTGGCAGGTGGATTTTTTACCGTTGAGCCACCAGAGAAACCCCCGCCAGGTGTTCCGATGCTCCTTCATCTGAGGACTGCTATTCCATGATGGGGTTCTGAGGTTGGAGCAAGGGCAGTATCTCTGAAATGGCAAGTCCAAAGGCTTGCTCAGTCTACTAGAGGGTTCCAGAAGACAGAAGCAGCTGGGGAGGAGGGGCAGCGGGTGAAGGCCTCAAAGCTCACCAGTGGGAAATTTGCAAGGGTTCTTCAGAGCCCTCTGAACTGTGTCAGAGCCCGGATTCTGAGCTAATGTCTTCAGAGAATTCTAACTTTTGCATTTCCTGACTTTTACGAGCATGTGGAGTGTTGTAATTCCGTAAGGCTTTTAAATGTAATTTCCTTTGCTTTTAAGGAAAAATTGAGATGGTGGAGAGTGGGTTGATAGGGGATGGGTGGTGGCTGGTAGTGAGATGGTAATAATGGAGAAAACATTTTCAATAGGAATAAACTTCAGCAAAGTTATTCTGTAAAGACATTTCTGCAAAGCCTGTATACTTTTATTGAAACATAAGATACATTAATGATAATAAAAACTAATATTTAGGTAGCTCCTATGATGTGCCAAGCGTATTCTAAAGTATTTACATGTACTGATCATTAATCCTCATAGCAAGTTTTTACCTCAACCCTATTACTGTTGCCATATGATTGAAAGGCAACTACAGCACAGAGAGGTTAGGACACTTGCTCAGGGTTACACAGCTGGAATTGAGACTAGAACTTGGGCATTCAGACTGTGTTTTTTAGCCAGTATACTATGTCATGCTACAAGAACTTAAACACTACATGACAAGTATTTCTATTTCAAAAGAGTGACTCATTGTTCTAAATTGTTTGGCATTGAGAATCAGGCTTCAGGGCCTGATGATTTTCTTGTTTAATTTTCTGGTTGGGCAGCCGAGTATTTCCTGGGTCTACCCAGTTCTCACAGAAGGTAGCCGAAGCTGACTTCTCAGTACAGTAAATCAGTTACAAAATAAAGGTTAGGCTCAGTGCCAGAGCAAAACTTGGAAAGGCTCTGGAACCCCTCAGCCCTGAACAGTTGAGCCAGGCGTCAGCAAGCCCTGAGGCTTAGAAGCTCCTAAAAGACCTAAGTTCCGTGGAGAGTGGGTTTCGTGGGGGTGGAGGGGGTTCGAGGGAGGATGAATGAAGGACTCGGTGAGGTTTTCGTTTCTCAAATGCTGATTTCTTTGGCTGCGCCGGGCCGCAGTTGTGGCACTTGGGAGGTTTAGTTGCAGCACGTGAGCTGTTAGTTGGGGCATGTGGGATCTGGTCCCTGACCAGGCATTGAACCCAGGCCCTCTGCATGGGGAGCGTGGAGTCTTAGCCACTGGACCACCAGGGAAGTTTCCTTGGGTCAGTTGCTTAATATCAGCTTGTCTTCTGTGGGTTATTCTCAGGACAAGATTTCACTGGGGAAGAGCTTGGGCTTTGGGGTTGGATGCCAGCCTGAGTTTGAGGCCTGATTCTTTCCCTAGCTAGATGTGGAAACCTACTGTCATGCCTCAGTTTTCCACACTTATAAAACACAGGTCGGGGGATTTCTCTGGTGGGCCAGTGGTTGAGACTCTGTGCTCCCAAAACAGGGTCTCTGGGTTCAATTCTTGGTGAGGGAACCAGATCCCATATGCCGCAACTAAAAAATAAAAATAAAAAACCCCACAAAAAAACACAGGTGGTATTAGTGCTGGCCTTAGTGTTGTTGAGAGGATTATATAAATGGTACTCTTAAAGTTCTTTAAACATTACCTGGCATAGAGAAAGCACCAAACAGATGGCAGTTCTTATCTTTGTTTCCTGACATACGCCTGGCACTGTTCTATAAGCTTTCAAGAACACCAATGACTAGATTCCACTATTTCTTTTATAACTTCACTAGGACTCCCATTTTGCAGGTGAGGAAACTGAGTCTCAGTGGGGTTACTTGCCTGAGGCGACACAAGCAGGGAGTGGCACAGTGAGGCTTTAATTAACATGGGCCTGAGCCCATGGCTTGCTTTCCTCCCCATGCCCCCACTTGCACAGGCAGCCCACACTCACCTCCACTGTATTGAAATAATTGGCTCCAGGCCCCTGGGGAAACTGATATGAATTACTGCTTCCTTCACGCTTTTAAAAGCTGGATTTGAAGTGGCTTTGAATTACTTTACTCAGACTTTCACCACTGTGGAAATCCTCCCTATTCATTGTCTTACGGATACATCAGCACAAGAGCTGTTTGGTGGGGCTTGTGATTTGCTCATGATTTTCTAGCTCCCTCGTGATTGATACATGATTTGGTGACTGAGAAGTGATCTGAGTCACAAATGAGGCTTTCTCTGAGGAACAAATTTTGACGCAGCAGTCACATTCCCTAACACTTCTCACACTTAACATACGGTCACTAATATATTGACATCGTGAACTTGGAGCTCTCTGCCCATTGTTTACATATGACGGACCAGTTGGTCCAGATCAGGAGAGAGGTCTTCTATGACCTCTGATGTTTTGCTGAACCTGGGTTGCTATCAAGGTCACTGCTAGACACAGAACTCACCTCCTGTTGCTGAAAATTTAATTTGCTATTCTCTGACTAGTTGTTCAACAGTTTGGACTTTAGTAGATTGTTTTCTTTCCTTGATGTCTTACTGTGTCTGTGTCAGACAAGGCTGCGAAATATCGGGGACCCCAAAATAAGTGCCCTAGATGTGTTGTCAGAGACTGAAATTCATGGGTATATTAATGAATGTTTAGCTCATATATGTGCATGTTTTATTGCTATTTACACAGCAAATCTTTTGACTTTATAATAAAGTATATTGTATACCAAGAAAACACAGAAACAAGAAATAAAATGCACAGTACCAATGACTATAGAAACCTAGAAATAGAGACTGTGTTTGACTTTTTGTTACCAGGTTGAAACATATAAAAATGCCAACAGACAATATTTTTGGCCTATAAAAAGAGGTTGCCCCTTAGGGAAACAAATGAGTTAAAATTAAGTGAGAAACAAAGATTCAAAAACATAAAAAATGAAAGCCCCCTCCCACCCTCCATATACTACCAAGACAAATGATAACTATCTGAGAGATTTTTGCTAGAATATTGAGCAATATCTTTACCAGAGAGGGGTAGGAAATCTTCATAATTTGGAAAAAATGAATTTGATAAAATATCAGAGGAAAAATAGTATCAGGGGCACTGATTGAACCCATCTGAGTCTCAGTTTTCTCATTTGTAGAATGGGAACATTGTACTGGATGATTCGATGTGAAGAATCCGAGATTTAATGGAAACTTGAAATAAGCATGGAATTTGAAAAGCAACTCTCCGTGAGCCAGGATGCTCCAAAATAGATAGGAAGGAAAACTTGAAGATGTATGGAAAAGGCAGATCAATTTGGGATTAATATCATTATTTATATTTCCAAGGTCTGTTTCAGATCAGATCAGTCGCTCAGTCGTGTCCGACTCTTTGCAACCCCATGAATCCAAGCATGCCAGGCCTCCCTGTCCATCACCAACTCCCGGAGTTCACTGAGACTCACGTTCATCGAGTCAGTGATGCCATCCAGCCATCTCATCCTTCTTCATATTAAACAGAAGCACCCCTAAATTGCTACATTCCAGGGGATTTTGGATATACATAGGTTTCATTCTTGTGGTTTAGGCACCAAGTCATGTCTGACTCTTTGAGACCCCATGGACTGTAGCCTGCCAGACTCCTCTGTCCATGGGATTCCCAGGCAAGAATAGTAGAGTGGGCTGCCATTTCCTTTTCCAGGGGATCTTCCTGACCCAGGGATTGAACCTGCATTTACTGTTTGGCAGACAGATTCTTTACCACTGAGCAACCTGGAAAAGCCCACACAGGTCTCATGCCCATCAACAAAAAAAGAATAAAAAGAAAGGAAAAAAGAAAAAAAAATCCATTTGTAGATTTGACTAAAACCAGGAGGTTATTCTTATTATCATCAGCCTTGAAAACATCTTTCCCTGTCTCACTGTGGCAAAGGGTATACCCTCAGCCTCCTCAGAGTATACTAGGAGGGCTCTGGACAAGAGGGAGCCTTTTCTGGGCAGTTAATAAGCCAATCGGGTAATAGCATTTTACAGATGTTCTGACGGCTCAGCAGGTAAAGAATTCGCCTGCAGTGTAGGAGACACAGGAGACATTAGTTTGATACCTGGATCAGGAAGATCCCCTGGAGAAGGAAATGGCAACCCACCCGTTTTCTTGCCTGGAGAATCCCACGGACAGACGAGCCTGGTGGGCTAGAGTCCATTGAAGTGCAAAGAGTTGGACATGACTGAGTGACTAAGCACTGGGAGAGAAGCAAACTCTCCTGGGATATATCCTGATAATGTCAATATTTTTTTTAGCAAGCCCATCAATAAGGACTAAAACTAGTTCTTCAAATGGGAACATGATCCCTATTCAAGAATGTGGCATAATGCTAACAGGTAACATTTCCAAAATACCAATAATATGCCAGAAACTCTTCCAAGTGTTTTAAATGCATTAATTCTCTTAATAACTCTGAGTTCAGTACTGCTTATACAGATAACAAAACTGAGGCACAGTTGGGAGGTAAAGGTTGGCAGTCCACATAGAAATGCGTTAGGAAAAGCTGGACAATCCAGGAAGGAGAGAAAATTCACAAGGAAAGAAGCATAATTTTAGTTGGGAATAGTGGGAGGAGCTGGATGTTTTTGTCTTAATTGCACTGATTTATTTAATAGAACAATGATTCTATATGTCATTTAATTATATTACACACACATACTCACACACATGCACACACACACACACACAAAATTCTCATAATTCAGTTCAGGTCAGTCACTCAGTCATGTGCAACTCTTTGTGACCCCATGGACTGCAGCACGCCAGGCTTCCCTGTTCATCACCAACTCCTGGAGCTTACTCAAATTCATGTCCATCATGTCGGTGATGCCATCTAACAATCTCATCCTCTGTCCCCACTTCTCCTTCCGCCTTCAATCTTTCCCAGCATCAGTGTCTTTTCCAGTGAGTCAGTTCTTCGCATTAGGTGGTCAAAGTATTGCAGTTTCAGCTTCAACATCAGTCCTTCCAATAATATTCAGGACTGATTTCCTTTAAGATTGACTAGTTTGATCTTGCAGTCCAAGGGACTGTTAAGAGTCTTCTCCAACATCACAGTTCAAAAGCATCAATTCTTCGGTATTTAGCTTTCTTTATAGTACAACTCTCACATCCATACATGACTACTGAAAAAACCATAGCTTTGACTAGATGGACCTTTGTTGGTAAAGTAATATCTCTGCTTTTAAATAAGCTGTCTAGGTTGGTCATAGCTTTTCTTCCAAGGAGAAAGTATCTTTTAATTTCATGGCTGCAGTCACCATCTGCAGTGATTTGGGAGCCCCCCCAAAAATAAAGTCTCTCACTGTTTCCATATCTATTTGCCTTGAATTGATGGGGCCGGATGCCATGATCTTCATTTTCTGAATGTTGAGTTTTAAGCCAACTTTTTCACTCTCCTCTTTCACTTTCATCAAGAGGCCCTTTGGTTCTTCTTCACTTTCTGCCATAAGGGTGGTGTCATCTGCATATCTGGAGTTATTGATATTTCTCCCTCAATCTTGATTATGCCTTGTGCTTCATCCAACCCAGAATTTTGCATGATGTACTCTGCATATAAGTTAAATAAGCAGGGTGACAATATACAGCCTTGACATACTCCTTTCCTGATTTAGAACCAGTCTGTTATTCTATGTCCAGTTCTAACTGGTGCTTCTTTACTTGCATACAGATTTCTCAGGAGACAAGTCAGGTTGTCTGGTATTCCCATCTCTTTAAGAATTTTCCACAGGTTGTTATGATCCACACAGTCAAAGGCTTTGTCGTAGTCAATAAAGCAAAAGTCTTATACTCAGATCTTATGTCATTTTCATAAATCCTAAGATTATAAGCCTTTCCAGGTATTGTTAGAGGTAGATAACTGGACAGCTGGGGCCACACCTGATATCATAGTATCAGTGCTGGGTTTGGTGGCCTTCCAGCCATGATTAAAATTCCAACTTCACTGTTCATCAGCTGTGTGACCCAAGTAAATTGCCTAATGTCACTCATATATAAAAAGGTCTTAATAGTACCTACTTCACAGAGCTGCTGGGAGGTTTAAATGAGATCATATGAATAGTTAGAACAGTACCTAACACATAGCAGATGCTTAAGAAACAGTGACAATGTAGCTATCTCTAGAATTACCTAACAAAGTAAGCCAACTCCTTTTACAGTGCTCAGTTTCCAGGTTTAACTGGATGTGACACCTTATGAACTTGTTTCTCAAGGTACTTCAGTGGACCCAACGGATAGAAATATACTTAAAGGAGTGAACTGGTTCATTATCTTGCTAATTTTATGGGCCAGTCAAATGGGATCTATACCTATCCTGGGAATGCAGTGATAAAGGCCATGCTGCTAAGCTGAGATTTTTGGTGGGGCAGCTCTTCCCATAAGATGCCTCTGCTAGACTTCCCTTTGCCTTTTCCACCCCTGTGCCTGAAGCCAGAGCTATGTGTATTTTCCTTCCCAGTGTTCTCATACACTGACTTTTTTTTCACCTACTAAAATGTAGTAAGCTTAAGAAAAGTTCAATTAAAATGAAACATAAATATTTTCTTTCTTACTGTGTCATTAAAAACTCTCCCCTCACATCCCAAGTTCCTTGGCATCCACCCAAAGGAAACATTTTACCCTCTTGGCCCCCAGTGTGTAAGGCATAGAGGAAAAAGATTTGCTTAGTCTGTCTCGACAGGATCCTTGCATGGGGAGAGGAGCAAAGGTTTCAAAGGAATGGAAAAGAGAGCATGAAGTAGGAAAATAAGCCAAGAGAAAAAAGATGGAGCATTAAAGCTAAGAGAGGGAGAGAATAAAATGATTTCATAACAGAAGTCTAGAATGGACAGTTTCTGGAAGATAGTATCATATCCTGCACTTCTGCATCAAAGGTATAAAGCTTACCATTAGGTGCTGACCTCCTCCAGGAAGGAGTCCAATATAGCATTATCCCTGAGTATTTCTGGTGGAGTCCAAAGTCCAGTGGTATTCAACATAGCTAGTACTTCAAGTTTAGTATGAGTTGGTAGATCATCTTTACCAGCAGCAATAGCACTATTATTTATTGAGCATTTAATATGTGCTATGAAGCTAACAAAGATTAGTCTCTTTAATCCTTAAAAGAATTTTATGAGCTAGAGATGATTATAATCCCAGCTTTAAAGACGGTAAGTTTAGGGAGGTTACAATTAGTAGAAATGGATCCTGTATTTTAATCCCAGCAGCTGGACTCCAGCACTTGTGCCCTGTATCTTATTTGATTTATGCTTCATATTGTTGGACAACTTTTCAAAGTTCTTCCTTTTGTAACCCCTCTCTCTCCTGCTCTTCCTCCTCCTAATCTTCTGCCTTCCTCTGTTTACGTGGCTCCCATTCGTAGAGTCAGGTTACATTTGTAAGTGGTGGATCATCCAATTCTGTTTCCTATCACAGAGCTAAGGTATTCCTACCAGTCATCTTTCCAGTAGTCACTAATCCAGTGGAATCATTATCCCTCTCCAGAAAAAACTCAAATAGAGGGAACTGCTCCATCTAGAGTTCCAGCTTGCAAATAAGATTACGTATTTTCACTTCGTGCCCTGCCTCCCCACCCCAGAAGCCTTTACGTTGTCTAAACATTAGGCTTTTATTCCAGGTTTGGCCCCAAATAAACTGATCTATGGTGGCACGCATGGCAAGCAGCTTCCTGTGGTTACTGGGAGGGCAGCACATTCCTTTTCATCTTCTCTTTTCTAAACAAATATATTTCTGTTTCAAACTTTCTTCCCATGTGCTGAATGCTCTCTTTTTGTTCTTTCATCCATTTGGCATGTCAATTTCTGTTCTGCTCACATTAAAGTAATAGAGTCAAAACTAAGGTGAGGATTGGCGACTACAATGTGCTCATTTTATTTTTTATTTTTTTAATGTAAATTTATTTATTTTAATTGGAGGCTAATTACTTTACAATATTGTATTGGTTTTGCCACAGTGTGCTCATTTTAATCAGCCTGTCCTTAAATTCATGTAGAAAAATTTCATCCTGAGAAGTGACACAGGGGCAGCTGAAATTCACATAAGAGTTTCTCTGATATTTATCTGTTGGGGAGTTTATCACATAAAGAGGACACAGAGGTTTTTTTTTTTTTTTTTTTTAAACTTTCAAGGTCCAATTCCAAATAAGATTAAATCCCTGACCCTTAAAAGCAGTGGCTTCAAGTGGTTATATGATCATAATGTCTCTATAGTTGTGAGGTAACTAACTGTGTGATTTTGAGTAGTTAATTTCTCTGTGGCTCAGTTTCCTCATCTATGAAATGAAGATAATCAAAATAACTACCTTATAGGGTTGTCATGACAAATAAATTATAAATATAACTTAAAAACTTTATCTAACATTGGAAATTCAATGTGTTACCTATTGTCATTCATTTAAAATGCTAGACCTTTTTCTTATTTTAATAGTGTCAATTTGTCACTCAAATTCTTCCTGCCTTCGTTCTTCCCTTCTTTGCTTTCCTTTTCACCCTCCCTTCCTCCCTGCCTCTCTCCCTCCCATCCTTTCTTCCAAATGTATTTGTTTAGCAGTGGCTGGTATGTGCCAGACACTGTGCTAGGCTCTGGAATACAATGGTAAGGAAAAAGAGATAGCATCCCTGCCTTTACAGATCATATAGTCTAGTGAAGAGACCAGGCAGAAATTAAACAATCAAATAAAATTATCTAACTGTCTTGTGATACATTCTGTGAAGGGTTCATGAGCCAATTGATGTCAAGGGAGTTTGAAGCATGGGATTTGCCCTAACCAGGGAGAATAGGGTGTTCCCTAAGAGTCCTTCAGGAGCTGATATGAGTTAAGAGCTAAAAGGTGAGTGGAAGAGACAACTTGGCAAAGCAGGGAGCGAGCAATGTTTCAGGCGGGGGAATCTGGGTGAGGAGAGCAGAGGGAGTGAGGAGCGGGGAATATGATGCCACAAGAAAAGGGAAAGGGGTGGGAGGCACAGATTACACAGGGCTCTCTCTCGGCCAAATCTACTAGCTAAGTGTTTGGAGCAACGGGGAGCCAGAGAAAAAATTTAAGCTAGGTTGTATGTGTATGTGTGGGGGTATTTAGACTCTAGTGGTTTTATTTGAGTTTCCAAAAGAGTGCTGTGAATGAATTACCATGAACTAATATGTGAATTAATGAGTTGCTGTGAATTAATATAAAGAAAGGTCTGGAGGAGTCTAAATAGGATGTGAGAGACCAGATAGAAGGCTATTGCAGTAATCTATGAGAGATGACATCAGCTTGGACTACCGTAGTGGTGGCCAAGGTGGAATGATGTGGAAGGATATGAGTAGCATTTACCAAATAAAATTCCTAACATTTGGAGAGGGATGAGCTAGGCAGGAAGAGCTGGGTGCCATGGCATGACTTCATTAGTCCTAATGAGACTGAACATTTTCCCTTTTGTTTCCCTCCAGTACCCAAGAGGCAGAGACTGGTATAATATGTGGGGTCTTTATAAAGTTGGAATTGTCAACAGACCCAAAATATTTGAGAAAAGCCTCTTAGGTATGCTGGTTAGCCAAAATAATAAAGGAAGTTGACCTTCAACCCTTGTCTTTGTTTTGTTCCAGCTGCAGAAATCATTTCTGGTTGCTCCCTGACTCGAGTAAACAACACTCCCTGTCACCTTATCCCTTTGACAGTTGATTCCACTTCTATATTTTCACTGGGACATGATTCTCACTGACAGTAGAAAGTTCAGCACCCAGACCTGCAGCTGTGAAAATACTTGCTCCTCTCCAGAACTATTAGTACTTCTGGGAAACCCGTTACAGTGCCAACCACTCTCTGGTCCTGAAGTGACCCTGTTATTTTGGGAGGTAGTAAAGGAAATGATATTTTAAAAACCCCAAGTGGTGCTCTCTTTGGACACTGAAAAGTGTAAGTGATAAAAGGCTCACTATACTTAAAGACAAGGGGTGAACGGGTGCTGGATACTCCCCAGACTCTTTCTATGTGTCAGCAAAATAGATCTGAGCTCACTAAAATAACCCAGGACCGAAGCAGTTTTTCCAGTTGAATAATTAGACAAGAGGTGGTCAATTTAGAAAAACTAGCTATCTTCCTCTGTCCCTGCTTTAGAATTTTTATTACAAACAAAACACAATCCTTAGGCAGATTTAAGAGCACAGGAAGAAGCCTGCTAGATTTTGAACTGCTGTCAGCAGAGCCTATGTTTTATTTATCTTCATCTCCAATCACATCCATGGTGCTTGTCAAATAGTAGATACTCAATGAATGTTGGTTGGATAAAGGATTCACATGTGTTTCCATGGGTATTTACATGACAGAGTGAGTTAATCATTTTTTGCCCTAGTCTGTAGAGATGGGTGCTAACCTGTACACCCTATTTATTTTTAATACTATTTAGCTACAAGGATGTTCTAAAATGAGATTATAAGGAAGTCGGTTTTATACAATTTTACACATACAGATGGATACACTT
Source organism: Bos grunniens (assembly GCF_055505025.1). Lineage (NCBI taxonomy): Eukaryota > Metazoa > Chordata > Mammalia > Artiodactyla > Bovidae > Bos > Bos grunniens. The sequence goes on from NC_141172.1 coordinate 56,353,694, forward strand.
GCTGACTAGGTGCAGCTATGGATGTTCTCCTTGGAAGATGCTTTTGCAACCTAAACTGCACTAGGATGAGGCTACTGATGTGGCAGGAAGGGAAAGTAAGATAAAACTCACACCTTAATTTCTAGACAGGATTGCTTTTTTAAAAAATGAATTCCAAGTGCTTCTTGTATACCTGGCATGGGCAAAGGAGATTTACCAATGATCTGTGATTTAAAATGGCCCAGAACAGGCCCAGTGGTTCCCCTGTCCTTGGAAGCAGGTGGTTTAAGTCTCTTGATGGCTGCTCTGTACCTCCCCACCATCGGCTTCCTAGGCAAGGGCTCCATTCCTCCTGGTCTGTCCTGTTGGAACAGGTTCTTTATCTCCATTCTCATACTACTCTAGCCTTCTTGTTGCTAGATTACTCTGTTACTGATTCTCAAATTGTGGGTCCCAGACCAGCAGTATTAGCATCATCTTAGAACTTATCAGAAATGAAAATCCTTGGGCCTCATCCTGGACCTACTCCAGAAGAAACTGGGACCAGCAATTTAAAAACAAATAATTTTATTTATTTATTTGTTTAGATTTTTGGCTATGCTAGGTCTTTGTTGCTGCATGGGCTTTCCTCTAGTTGCAGTGAGCAGAGGCTATTCTTTGCTGCAGTGTGCAGGCTTCTCATTGTGATGACTTCTCTTGTTGCCAGGCATGGACTCTAGGGCACACAGGTTTTAGTAGCTACAGTATGTGGGCTCAGTAGTTGCTGCTCCTGGGCTCTAGAGCATAGGCTCCATAGTTGTGGTGCAAGCACAGGTGTGTAGGATCTTCCCAGATCAGGTATTGAACCCATGTCTCCTGCATTGGCAGGTAGGTTCTTTACCACTGAGCCACAGGGAAGCCCAGAGGCCCATAAGTTTTAACAAACTCACTTGTGACTCAGCTGGTAAAGAATCTGCTTGCAATGCAGGAGACCTGGGTTCAATCCCTGGGTTGGAAAGATCTGCTGGAGAAGGGAAAGGGTACCCACTCCAGTATTCTGGCCTGGAGAATTCCATGGACATACAGTCCATGGGGTTGCAAACAGTCAGACATGACTGAGTGACTTTCACTTTAAACTCAAATGTGAGAACCACTGCTGATATAAAGCTAATTTCTGAGCATACCACCTATTTGTTTGTGTGGTATATGATTTAAGTGTGTGTGTAATGTTTTCAGATATTGCCCTTCCCCTGATCCTGTAGAACTCCACATCTCTCCTAGTGCATGCCACACCATTCCTTTGCATTTCAACAGCATCCCTCATCACAACTAGGTAGTAACAACCAGGGAAATCTAACCAGTCTTTTAGTCTTTCTGCAACCTCCCTGGGCAAAGCACAGGGCCTGGGATATAATACATACCAAGTAAATGTGGCCAATTTAACCATAAAGTAAAATATTTATCTGACCTTAGAAGCTTGATGGTATGACAGCAGTACTAGGAATGAATCTTTCCTTTCCACTGTGGTTTTCTAATATTATTGTAGAGAATATTAAACTGGAGGTAGGAGACTTGAACCAGACCAGTCTTCTTGGTGACTTTTAAGACTTAGGAAGGCATTTAAGGGCTTTGCTTCCATTTTTTTAATCTATAAAGTGTCAGTAACAATATCTATGGACAGAGTTGTAGTAAGGATGAAATGCAACAGCACATGTTATCAAATACAATAGCACTATAAAGAACATTAAAAACAACCTTTAAAGAGAAAATTCCATTTTTCTATTATCCAGAGGGTCTGTTTTTCAAGATCAGCCTAAGTTTTTTTTTTTAAGGGGGAACTGTATTCTAATCATCTGATATTTGAAGCAGGAGAATATAAATGCTTAGTAGCACTTGTCTATTCTTACCTGTTGATGAGACATTAGCATTACTGCCAACCTTTTAGGCTTTGAAGGGATTTCAAGCTTTATCTTGATTTAATGGTTGAAAAAAAAAAATCAACCAAAGGTACATTTTCTAAGAGCATGTCTGGACCTACGCATTAGAAGAGTGTGAGCTACTGTTCTATCAAAACTAATTAAACCTTAAATGTGTAACCAACTCTCAATTACCAAGGTTAATGGGACTACATGCATACATAATTATATCTTACATTTATATAGTGCTTTTAACTTCTTCAAAGCACTTTTCACTGTATTGCATATATAACACAGATGGATTCTTTTTTAATCCACAAATATAAGGTGAAAAAGAAATCTTGGAATCAATAATTTCAACTTTGTACCTTTCCAAAGCTATTAGAACTAGTAAAATTGTCTAGTAGAACTTTCATTGCTCTACTCTCTTCCTGACACTTCTCAACTAAAGGCAAGAAATGACTGAAAGATTTGAAGGACTCTCCAGAGGAAAGGAACTCAAGAAGGAGAGGCAGGCAAGGACCTGAGCCATCCACAGACTAGATCATTAGTACCAGGGTAATTAAGAATAATGGACTATATGTGTGATTATACCCATAAGAAAGAGATGAAAAAGCATAGGAAATGATGCATGAGTAGCAGTATTTACAGGGCTCTTGTCATTGTCATTCACTCTACAAGCATTATTGAACACCTACTTTATGCCAGTTACTTTCAAAAAGGGAATGGATATAGCAATGAATAACCTAGGCAAGACTGCTACTGTCATGGAGATGGCCTTATTGAATGGCAAAGACTGATGGTAAACAAGATCGTAAATAGACAAATCAGATAACTTCAGGTAGCACTACGCACTGTGAAGTCCATTAACGCCAAAATGTTGTGGAGAGAGCCTTAGGAAGGCCATGCTATTTTGGATCGGGTAGCCGGGGAAGGCCTTTCAGGATATTTGAGGTGCATCCTGCAAAAGGACCCCACCTTGTGGAGGTCTGCTAAACAAAATGATGGAATAAGTGAACTCATCAGGCTCAATGTTAGAGGGAGGGCCAGGCCCCACCACTTCTGTGGTTATTCATTTTGTGTCCTTTTGTGGATATTCCTAAAATCTCTCCAGGAGCCCTGATGTATTGCCTCTACAATGGAGGTTACTAATTCTGATCACCTTGACAGGGGTGCTCTGAGGAATAATGGGTAAACAATTGTGAGGAGCTATATAAATGCTAAATAATGATCACAGTAATAACCTTTTATTAAAGTCAGCACTGTGATAGGCAGCTCACACTCGGATGCCTTGGCAAATGTGGAAATCGATGCGGCTGCTCCCTGCACACCCCAGCACCATCCTTTAAAATAGAAAAAATAAATGAGCCGATGATCATGATATTCAAAGTGGTTAGTGATCAAATAACTGTCTTGAGAGAAAGCTGGTGTGTGAAGTGTAAAATGGGAGTATAGAGATAATGGCACATTCCAGCCCAGAGCAGGTAGAGGGGAGCTGGTGATTGTAACTGGATGCTGCTGGTACACATGCCACCCGCTGCAGGGTGGTAATTCTAACCTCATCAGGACGAGGCACTGCCACCACCAAAAGCACTGGCAGACGGAAAGTGGGATGAGAAAGAGCCGGATCAGCAGCATCTCTGCCAGCAGCCCCATCTGGCCCTCTTGGCCTTGGCAAGCCTCCCTGGGGGGAGAACTGAGAAGCCAGCACCAAGGGGCCCTACCTTGGAAGGGCACCAAGGAAGCAGAGAGAGAGGGAGGCAGGCAGGGAACAAGTGTTGCATTTTTTCCTTTCTTGAAAGATCCCAGTTCCAGGAAAGGCTTCAGTTGTCTTTTTACCGGAGCCTCCCTACACAGTTAGATAGGAATCCACTCCCTAGCTGCTCCTCTTCCTTTCTTGTAAATATCTCTCCAAAATATAACATTAATAACACAGAAGCATTCTTTTCTTGTGGGTCCTAGCATCTCTTTGATATAAATGTGCATGTTTCCAAACTTTCTTTCTTGTCTCCCACCTCATATTGGCACACATATTGTGTGAAAAATGTGCATGCACACACACACACACGTACATGCACACACATATACCCACACTTACCTAAATCCTTTGTTAAGCCCCGGCTTGGCTATTATAACAGTGTCTATGGAATGTTGGTCACATAGTGGAAAAGTTTAAATTATTGTTGCTACTTTTCTGAAAAGCAGAAAAAGAGAGAAGTTAATGATTAAAAAAAAATTAAGAAGAAACCACTCATTTTAAGGCTGATACTAAACACTTTGGTTCATATTGACTGAGTAGGTCACCCCCACCTTAGGACAAGTAGAGTGAAGGTGATCTTGGAGGTGCTAAAAGCCCCCAGTGCATACTTCACTTTCTGAGACTTGACTAGAAATTAGGGAGGTTAAAAAAATATGACAAGAAAACCCTAGATTTCATGAAATTATTAAGCTGGGGTGGAAAGGATCAAGGTCCTCACAAAAATCTGATTGATTTTAACCAAATGGAGAAAATTTTAAATGTTAAACACCCTGGTATGTTATATCTGAATTACTTTGGGTGGACATGCTGCGTGGTACATAGTAAGTGCTCAGTAAATTTTCTGCAGATAAGTCAAGCACTTCCATCCACCAGCGTCTCAGACTACTCGAACCTGAACTCCTTTATTTACATATACCGTTTCTTTAATTGCTTTGTTTTCCAAACTAGTCAGTGAAAGAATCTAGGGAGAGCTGTTCTCAAGAAATGTAATCATCTTCATGGCCAAATCAGTCTGAATTAAGTTGGTTCATTAGCAGGACTGCCTAAATGGCTCCCAGATTTTGTTTGGTAGGTGTTTTTAATGGCTTATTGATAATGGACTGGCAATAAAGTGGGAGATAATGTCAGAAGGAGGGAAAGCACCCGCTCAGATGCTGTGCTTTTTAAATTAAGCTAACTCATACTTAACCACATTTAGTGTCAAACTCCAAGGAATGGTTCCCAGTTATTGTCTTGGATCCTTTATTTCGCTTTATTTATTTATTTTTTTCCAAATCTTTATTTCAGCTTTGTCTGGCATTTGACTTTCTTAACTCCATTTTCCTCCCAGCTTCTGGCTCTGTGCTCACCCCTTTGGACTTGATGAGTAATTGTGCCTTTCCTGCTTTTCACCTCTGGCACTCCTTTGAAAATGGGTTATGTTTATCTTCTGGCTCTTGCTACTTTTGGCTGCTCAAAACTTTTGACTCTACTCAGCCAAGTTTTGATCCCAGGACCTTTCCCTGGCTTCAACCTGTCTCGGTGGCATCTGTGCTAGGCTTAACTCCTCCAGATGTGGGCATGGGCAAGAGGAAAGACAAGCAAGGAAACAGGAAGAATATCTGGCTAAGCTTAACCTGTGCAGGGTCCTGAGGCCTTGCTGCATGTAAAATCTCTGCCTACTTATTCCTCTGCTTATTCTCTCCTATCTTTGACTCTATGTCAGTTTTTATTAAGTCTCTACCTTCTAACTGGCTGATCTTCCTCTAGTATCCCTTTGTAGGACTTAAATGGGAATGAGAGTAAGTGATATCCTTTAGGCAAAATAAATTTGATGGTCAGGAGTAATTGCTGAATCTCAAGTGTCTTTATAGCACTTATCAAATGCCATTTTACCAGATTAGTTGGCAAATAGCTTTGGCTTTTGATAGGTCTGTTGATAGGTAAGTCAATAAATACCTGTTGAATGAATGAATGCATGCATACTAGTTGTGTAGCACTGTATCAGGTACCTTAAATAAAACAAAAATATAAGACTTCACCCTTGGCTTAAGAAAGACATCTCATGCCAATCACAACAAAACTTTTTTGAAATATCACCAAGGGCCAGACAAGTTTCACTATTTCTTCTAGAAAACAAGATGTTCTCTCTTAACGCACAAACATCTTCATCTGGGCAAAAGGGAATGAGAGCAAAGGACTGGGTCAGTTCAGTTCAGTTGCTCAGTTGTGTGCAACTCTTTGCGACCCCATGGACTGTAGCATGCCAGCTCTCCCTGTACATCACCAACTCCCAGAGTTTACCCAAACTCATGTCCATTGAGTCAGTAATGCCATCCAACCATCTCTTCCTCTGCCATCCCCTTCTCCTCCCACCCTCAATCTTTCCCAGCATTTGCCTTTGCAAATGAGTCAGCTCTTCGCATCAGGTGGCCAAAGTATTGGAGTTTCAGCTTCAACATCAGTCCTTCCAATGAACACTCAGGACTGATCTAATTTGGGATGGACTTGCTGGATCTTCTTGCAGTCCAAGGGACTCTCAAGACATAGGGTAGGGCAGTAATAGACACCCGAGAGCTAATGACCTATGAAATTTGGACATTTTATTACCATCAGTGGATTTTTTACGTTGCATCCTTGAGGAAGCATAAAGATAATGCGTATAGATAAACAAATAGAATGAAGTGAGCACCCATAGAACTGCCACCCATGTCAAGTAATACAACTTTGACATCAGCCCAGAAACCTCCACTCTCCTGCCTGATATAATAGTATTTTACTTATTTTTGTTCATAATTCTTCCATCTTTGTTTGTTGTTGTTCAGGTACTCAGTCGTGTCCAACTCTTTGCGGCCCCATGGACTGCAGCATGCCAGGCTTCCCTGTCCTTCACTATCTACTAGAGATCAAATTGCTAACATCCTTTAGATCATAGATAAAGCAAGAGAGTTCCAGAAAAACATCGACTTTTGCTTTATTTACTATGCCAAAGCCTTTAACTGTGTGGATTATAACAAACTGTGGAAAATTCCTAGAGATGGGAATACCAGACTACCTTACCTGCCTCCTGAGAACAGTTAGAATTGGACATGGAACAACAGACTGGTTCCAAATCAGGAAGGGAGTACGTCAAGACTGTATATTGTCACCCTGCTTATTTAACTTACATGCAGAGTACATCATGTGAAATGCCAGGCTGGATGAAGCACAAGCTGGAATCAAGACTGCTGGGAGAAATGTCATTCACCTCGGATATGCAGATGACACCACCCTTTTGGCAGAAAGTGAAGAACTAAAGGGCCTCTTGATGAAAGTGAAAGAGGAGAGTGAAAAAGTTGGCTTAAAGCTCAACATTCAGAAAACTAAGATCATGGCATCCAGTCCCATCACTTCATGGCAAATAGATGGGAAAACAGTGGAAACGGTGTCAGACTTTATTTTTCGGAGCTCCAAAATCACTGCAGATGGTAACTGCAGCCATGAAATTAAAAGATGCTTTCTCCTTGGAAGAAAAGCTACGACCAGCCTAGACGGCATATTAAAAAGCAGAGACATTACTTTGCCAACAAAGGTCCATCTAGTCAAAGCTATGGTTTTTTTCAGTGGTCATGTATGGATGTGAGAGTTGGACTATAAAGACAGCTGAGCACTGGAGAATTGAAGCTTTTGAACTGTGGTGTTGGAGAAGACTCTTAAGAGTTCCTTGGACTTCAAGGAGATCAAACCAGTCAATCCTGAAGGAAATCAGTCCCAAATATTCATTGGAAGGACTGATGCTGAAGCTGAAACTCTAACACTTTGGCCACCTGATGTGAAGAACTGACTCATTGGAAAAGACCCTGATGCTGGGAAAGATTGAAGGTGGGAGGAGAAGGGGACGACAGAGGATGTGATGATTGGATGGCATCATTGACTCAATGGATCTGAGTTTGAGTAGGCTCCGGGAGTTGGTGATGGACAGGGAAGCCTGGAGTGCTGCAGGCCATGGGGTCTCAAAGAGTTGGACATGACTGAGTGACTGAACTGAACCTTCTCCCAGAATTTGCTCAAACTCACGTCCATTAATTTGATGATGCCATCTATGTAAATTTCCCTAAAAAAGTTTTGTCTTACTAAACTTTGAAATCAAAATAGATTAAAAAAGAAAAATAGCAACTTGCATGCACACTCAAAAAGTTTTGTCTTACTAAACTTTGAAATCAAAGTAGATTAAAAAAGAAAAATAGCAACTTGCATGCAACTTTCATGCCCAACCCTCAATGTTGGGCATGAAGAAGAAAACTAGATTTTTAAGTAATATTCCAAAGTGTACAATTTCTATTGCTGATCAAGATATTTACTCTTTTAAAATATTGAAGTATAGTTGATTTATAATATTATATTAGTTTCAGGTGTATAACATAGTGATTCATTCAGTATCTTTATAGATTATACTCTATTTAAAAATATTACAACAGAATAGCCATATTTCCCTGTGCTGTAAAATATAACCTTGTAGCTTATTTATGTTATACATAGTAGTTTGTATCTCTTAATACGCTACCCCATCTTGCCTCTCCCCACTGGTAACCACTAGTTTATTCTCTGTATCTGTGAGTCTGTTTTGTTACATACATTTGTTTATTTCTTAGATTTTAAATATAAGACATTTACTCTTTAGTCCACTTTTATGTTTGCTGTTGCCCATCCCTCTACTCCTTTATACTTCAAAGGTATACTTCCCAAAGCTCCCTTTGGTGTTATACTAATGCTTTCCTGGACTCAGTGGAACTTTGAAGGATACTGAGCTCATCTTGATGAAATGGATGTTGACATTCCATGATCATCACTGTAATTATTCCTAATTTGTACTTTGCTTCAAAAAGTCTCTTCCCCTACCATTTTAAAATGGTATCTACAGTTTTAATTATACTTGACAATAAGCTTCTTTCACCACAAAATCTGTTTGATCATGTATATACCCATCATTATCTTCAAATATCCTATTTTAAAGACATTCCATCCAGATAGAGCTCCCAAAGAGTTATAATATTAGCAATGGTGTTTTTAGCTATTTCTGTAATCACTGTTTGTAATGATTGCAAATCACATTTGTACAAATGATTAGATGCTAGTTGAGTTATCTATCAGACTGGGCTGAAATGGTCCTGTAAACCACTGTACACCAAACACATCTACAGAGTAAAAACTGAAATGGAACTTGGATTCCACAGACAATCAAATCAGATGCTGTAGTATTAACACATACTTCAGGTCCAGAATAATCTTGCTAATCACACTTCCAAATTAATCAGCTAATGTCAATTTACATGAAGAAGAGATCTGGTGGATCCTGGTGAGATAAGATTTGGGAGGGTCAAGGGCAATAGGGAAAGCTGCTGGAGGTGATAGGATTAGCTAGAGCAAAGGACACAAGACAAAAATGAGAAGGCTGTATTAGTAGATATCTGGACCATAAATGCTGTAGTATAAACTTACAATTTTGCCATACTGCTTTGTGAATTATTTTCCTTAATTCAGATTTTGTATTTTTCATGATATAATAAATAGTGAGATCTAGGTGAGCACCAAAGAATTGATGCTTTTGAACTGTGGTGTTGGAGAAGACTCTTGAGAGTCCCTTGGACTGCAAGGAGATCCAACCAGTCCATTCTAAAGGAAATCAGTCCTGAATATTCACTGGAAGGACTGATGCTGAAGCTGAAACTCCAATACTTTGGCCACCTGATGCGAAGAACTGATTCACTGGAAAAGACCCTGATGCTGGGAAAGACTGAAGGCAGGAGGAGAAGGGGACCACAGAGGATGAGATGGTTGGATTGCATCACCGACTCAATGCACATGAGTTTGAATGAACTCTGGGATTTGGTGATGGACAGGGAGGCCTGACATGCTGCAGTCTGTGGGGTGGCAAAGAGTCGGACATGACTGAGTGACTGGACTGAACTGAGTCTCATTTTTTTTTGTGCTTGGATATGGTGAGTAGAATGCTGTAGCTGAATCAATAGTTTCATGCAGGGGAGATTTGAGAAACAATATTGGCAAGAATGGTTAGGTCAGATTATGACAAGCCTTAAAATGCTTGTATTGGACTTTATCCTTTGGAAGTCATTTAGTGTTTGTTTGTCACTGAGAGTACCTCAAGGAAAACAGTGTTTATTGGTGGTTTCTGAGGGGGAAAAGACTTTGGCAGGAAGATTAGGTAAGACAGTTAGTGTTAGTCTCTTTGTGACCCCATAGACTGTAGCCTGCCGGGTTCCTCCGTCCGTGGAATTCTCCAGGCAAGAATATTGGAATTGGTATTCATTCCCTTCTCCAGTGGATCTTTGCAACTCGGGGACTGAACCTGGGTCTCCTGCATTGCAGGCAGATGCTTTATGGTCTGAGCCACCAGGGAAGCCCCTTAGGTAAGATAATATGGCAATAGTTAAGACATTAGAAAGTATGGCTTAGGCTAAGTTTTGGTATTGGATTAACATGAAGGAGTAGATGCAGTATTATAAGGGGTGGGGGGAGAATTTGGCTTCTTTTTCTGTCTTTTTCAGCCACTTGGGCTTAATACTGCTCATTCTCCTTGATTTATTTCCCTTCCCATTTATATTTTCCTTCTTCTCTTAATCCTACTTTACCATTTTTCCTCTTTTTCCTTTGCCTGCATTCAAAACTTTTTTCTTATTACTTTTTTATATGGGATGATGATTCAGTCAGTCATATATCAAATGGGAGATATGGGTAGAAATTAACCATATGATTCACCAACTGATTATAGTATGTCGGTGCTTTATAAATATATATATAAATAATATATTTATCTTTTATTTTCAGTTAGGAAAAAGGAAAGAAAAATAAAGAGCAGAATGGAAAAACCAGAGACTTCATTTATTCCTTCATTCCAGAAGTGCTGTGTTCCCAAGAAAGTCAAAGAGATAGAAAAAATACAGCAAAGTAATTTATGTTACTATAATGTTATTGTATGCTGCTGCTGCTGCTGCTAAGTCGCTTCAGTCGTGTCTGACTCTGTGCGACCCCACAGACGGCAGCCCACGAGGCTCCCCCATCCCTGGGATTCTCCAGGCAAGAACACTGGAGTGGGTTGCCATTTCCTTCTCCAATGCAGGAAAGTGAAAAGTGAAAGCGAAGTCGCTGAGTCTTGTCCAACTCTTAGCGACCCCAGGGACTGCGGCCCACCAGGCTCCTCCGTCCATGGGATTTTCCAGGCAAGAGTACTGAGTGGGGTGCCATTGCCTTCTCTGATGTTATTGTATAGTTTCCCTTTAAACTCCATTGAATAAACTAGAGAGTCCAGCATGGGAGGCAGGAGACTAAGGTGTGATGAGCAGACTCCATGCCCTCCCTTTCTGTTATGTTGTTTCTCATATCAAAAGGTGGAGTGTAAATCACTATTCTTAGGCCCCAGTGACTGGCTCAACTTACAGGATGTGGTGGAAGTGACTTTCTGGGACTTCTTAGGTTACATTGTAAGAAGTCTGTGTTTTTTGGGAGATTTACTCTTGGGATGGTGACTTTTGAAGCCCCGCCATCACTTTGAGAGAAGTCCAGATCACATCGAGAAGCTGCGTGTAGGTCTTCCAGTTGGCAGCGACAAATCATAGCCAGCACTTCCTGTCAGTCACAGGAGTAACTTGACATCCCGCCCAACTGAGCCTACAGGTGATGGCAACCCCAGCTGACATCTGACTGTACTTCCCAGGAGACCCTGAACAAGGACTGCCCAGCCAAGCCCAGTCAACCCGCAGAACAATAAGAGACAAAGATAAGCTACCACTTTAAGCTCCTCTACTTTGGTGTGGTTTGTTATATAGCAATAGATAATTCTTTCATCAGCTGTTTGAAAGATTCATAATGTCATCCAGAATGCATGTATATTTAAATTTTTTTTTCTTTTAAAGGTCACTTTATTATTCATTAGCCATGAAATTAGAATCTGAATTGATCTTGATCAGAAGTCTTAGGAACTATTTAAGCAAATATTTCAAGCACTATCATATTTTGAGTACTGGTTCAGGATAAAGCAACATAGATGTGACGAGAATATTGATTTGTAATCAGAAGGTGGAGTTTGAATTCTAACTCTCTTATTCATCACTGTGTGACCTAGGGCAAGTTATTTAACATCTCTGATTCTTAGTTTCCAATGCTGTAGTATATTTGAGTATTTAGTGCTGCTAGGCAAAACACAGTCAATAAATTTCCACTTCTTTCCTTCTTATGAAAGTCCTCTTTTTGTAAGTGCAACCATGTCAAAGCTTAACACATTATTATACAGCTTGCTAAAACTGAATATTTTTTATCATTTATCAAATATTTCTCTTGATAAATATTTCATAGGCTTCCATAGCGTTACCTTTAGTAGTATGGTCTGCCTTTCTTTTCCTGTGGGATGACTTGTTTAATAGATTTTGGGACTCATTCTATTGCTAGCTTCTCACAAAGGCAATTTTGTGGCAACCTTCTTTGGTTTTCAAGGACATGACCCTGTCTCATATCTTGAATGTGGTTTCATATCCTAATGCAAATGTTAATACGTTAAGTGCATATCAAATAAGAATTTTAATTCAGTTCATCATATGTTTATGTATTTAAATTTAAGAATCAAATTGATATAATTGGTAGCATTACCCATTTGCTTTGATTTGAGATGCCAAGTGATTGAAAAAATTTTTAATTTAGAAGAGAATTACCTTGCTTATTTGAATTTATCATTTTTGTATAATTAGGATGAACTAATTTAATTTGCAGTTATCCTTTTAAATGACTTAAATGATATCTGCCGAGACATTCAAGACCACATGATTAGTGGAGTCATCCTGAATATTACTCAGTCTCATAGCGTTGAAAAGTATAAGTGCAACTTGTGAAGCTTGGAGGTTAAAGTTTCAAGCTTGATCTTTTCTTCATTAACATATATGTTTTTTTCTATTTTATACCCCTCATTTTATGCTGCTTTGTGTTTTCCAGAGGAATCACACATTGCATTTGGTGATCATCCTCCTTTCCTAACTCTGTTCTGATTTTATGTCATTTTCACTCAATGTTCAGCTCACATCTCAGTTCTGCAAAGGTTAGGCTTATTACTCCTTTAGTGAGTTATGGTTGAAATCCCCAAGACAATGTACTTTATGGAGACTGAGTTACCTTCAGTAAATACTTTTTCAAATGATGCATTTTAATGAGACTAAAACTTTTTGATACCATACTACTGAGTAAAGTAGCTAGAACCTATAATTTTAGAATAGTGTTTTTCAAAATGCAGGTCTTGACCCATTAGTAGATTTATATATATATATCCTTCAGGTTGTGACAAGCACTTAAAAACAATGGAACTATGTAGAATAGATAATACTAAAATGCATTATATGTAATATGGGTACATAAAGTTTCATAAAACTTTTGCATTAGTTTTGTGTGTGTATATGTACTGGTTTATCATTAAAAATTACTCCATATCGTTTTGCAAGTTTCTATCTAAAGTGTTTGAAAACTACCCCCTTGAATTTAATGCTATCTGGAGAAGGAAATGGCAACCCACTCCAGTATTCTTGCCTGGAGAATCCCAGGGACAGAGGAGCCTGGTGGGCTGCCGTCTATGGGGTCGCACAGAGTCGGACATGACTGGCGACTTAGCAGCAGGAGGCGACTTAGCAGCAGCAGCAGCAGAAGCAATTAAAAAATATAGCAGTTTAAAATGAAGCCCCCTCAAATGTATTTGAAATATAAAAGTGTAGATAGCATTCAGTAACATATTTTAAAGGGATTGAAAGCTACTTTTTCCTAAGAAGCTGAGCCCTGGCATAAGTGGGCATTTTTCAAAGGGTCAAGATACAGTTATCTCTAATAAATGATGCATGCTAAGTCACTTCAGTCATATCTGACTGTTTACAACCCACTGGACTGTAGCCCCCCAGGTTCCTCTGTCCATGAGATTCTCCAGGCAAGAATACTGGAGTGGGTTGCCGTGCCCTCCTTGAGGGGATCTTCCCAACCCAGGGATCGAACCCACGTCTCTTATGTCTCCTGCATTGGCAGGTGGGTTCTCTACCACTACTGCCACCTGGGACCCAAATTTTATGTAGCTGGAAGGGTAACAGGTTACACATCTAGCCTGTGACATTGCTATTTATTGCCTTGCTACAGTTGACTGTTGGAGGTGTTTTGTCTTTGCTCATCAGATTAGAAGGACCTAGTTTTCCAAGTTCTCAGTCTGCTAGAAAGCTGGCATCACATTTCTCCCCCATTGGTGGGATCTATGTCTGGATGGGAAACTGGAAAACTCTTGCCCTTAACTCCTCTTTTTGCTAGAGAACCTCCTTTTTCTTCCCCACTGGGTCTTAGGAAGATGGAAGGCAGAATTGGAAGTTGTGTTTCAGTCATACTATGTGAGTTTGTGTTTTTGTGTGAAGGCCTACTCATTTACAGGAGCTTTCCATCCCTGGAATTAGAAAATTAATCCTTAATCAGAGTAATGCAGGCAGTGTCACATTTTCAGTCTGCTAATGAGCTGTGGAGAGAGATGGCACATCTTTCTCCAGTTGATGGATGTCCCTTTTAGAAGATATATGATATCCTTACCGGTAGGTTAACACACTTCAGAACCAAAGGAATCCTCAGAGCAGGAAGGGGTCCCTGGCTTTTCTGGCTCTTGCCCCTTAAAGTTTCCCAACTTCTCACTTTTCAGTCTACTTTCTCTCCTGTTAAAATAAACTCATTAGTGGCATCTACCATCATGTATTACTTAACTCTTTCCATCTGTTGCTCAGTTGTGTCTGACTCTTTGCTATCCCTTGTACTGTAGCCTGCCAGGCTTCTCTGTCTGTGGGATTTTCCAGGAAAAAATACTAGAGTGGATTGCCATTTCCTTCTCCAGAGGATCTTCCTGACCCAGGGATCGAACCCACATCTTTTGTGTCTCCTGCATTGGCAGGCGAGTTCTTTACCACTGAGCCACCTGGGAAGCCCCAGTTTTCCCATCTGTTATGGTTTAAACTTCATTTCATAGAAAGCCCTGGCTTTAATCCTTTACTCTCCCTTTATAATGCTTTTATTTTGACCTTACTACTTTCTAAAAATCAACCCAACTCCTTCATCACTGTCTTTCCCCCAACCTCCATTAACCTTTCCCTGTTATCCAGGTTTTTTAACATATACTTAAGAGGTAGCCAACAAAAATGGACTTGAGATTTACATGGTGACCTTTTTTTTTTCTTTTCCTACAAGGACCATTTTCAAGACTAGGAGATTTCTCCTATTCTTCTCAAGGAACTTTCAGATGAATTAATGAAACAGGGTAGATACATTTGTTACTATTATTAGAATCTCATTGTCTATAACTCCAAAATGAGGCATAAAGCAGATGTCTTTCTAAAAGGAAGAGCCTTATTATAAATTATCTTGAAGATCCTGAGATTGTCTTTAAGAGCAGTGCTACGGGAGGATATGAGGCACAATCTTCCAAAACACTGGACTTGATTTTATCCTGAGTGCTTCCTTGATTTTAACCTCTTATAATCACAGGATATAAAGAAGGAAGAAATTTGGTGTTCATTCTGTCTTATTTTACAAACTAGGAAATTGAGACACAGAGGCACCAAGTCATTAAGATCATTCAGTTATTTAGTTGGCTATGTGGAGCAGGCTGGTTTCAGAAAGGATATAGAAGAGTGGACATATTTGAGAGATATTGATAATCTGTGATAATCAGCACTGACTGACTGGTTGGTGACAGACTGAGGGGTTGGATACTGAGAGGGAAGCTTCAAAAGTGGTGTTTGAATCTTTAGCCTTAGCAACCACGCACACAGGAGGCCCTCATTTTGAAGGAGGACATAGGCAGCAAGGTGTACTGTCAGAGAAAGATTTAGAATTCAGACTGGAAATGTTGAATTTTGAGTGTCTTTAGTCAAATCCGAGAAAACACGTTACTATTGAGTATATACGAGGAAAACCATGAGACTATTGGGTTATGAAAGTTTACTGAAGAGAGTATTTCCAAGAGGAAGTTATTATTACCCATAGCTGCAGTGAGGCCAAGTAGACAGACATGGAAAGGTGTTCATTGGGTTTAACTAGAAGGAAGTCATTAGTGACCTTGACAAGTTTCAGTGGAGCAGTGGGGCCAAAGCCAGATGGTAGTGAACTGGGAAATGAGTGGGAGGTGAGGAAGTAGAAGTGAATATAAACAACCATTAAGAAGTCTGGGACAGCCAAAGGAAGGGCAGAAGTAGGGCAGTCCCTGCAGGGGAAGATGTAGAGGGAGGGTTTTATTTGATGTGGGAGAGAGTTGGGCATGTTTAGGTACTGATGGTAAGAGTTTTTCAGTTTTCCAGTTTTTATACTGAAGTAATTTTTCTTTCCTCTGACTCCTGCTTTCTGTCTAGAGGTCTGAGTAGTTCCTGGAAATCTCAGAGCAGATCTTTTAGGAGCATCAGAATTATCTCTTGCTAATTCATTATTAACTAATTCTTACCAACCAACGTTTGCTATCAACTCATAAGCCTACATTCCCCTCTGACTTTTTTCCAGATGCGCACACTCATCTTAGATAAAGCATCTCTGAAAAATGTTAATGGGGGTAAAGAAAACATAAGTAAGTTTCTCACATCTCAAATTGGCCTGTATAAGATTTCCAACTGAGAGATGAACATTTTGGACCAGTTTTTAAAAATCTGAAGAAATTATTGCTTAGGATTAACATTTATTACACATTTGGTCATTGACTTTAAAGGCATTAATTTATTTATTTTAATTGGAGGATAATTACTTTACAATATTGTGATGGTTTTTGCTGTGCATCAGTCTGAGTCAGCCATAGGCATACATTTGCCCCCTCCATCCTGTAGCCCCCTTCCTCCCCACCTCCCACCTCCCTCCCCACCCCATCCCTCCAGGTTGTCACAGAGCACCGGCTTCAGGTGCCCTGTGCATTGACTTGTTTTATAGTTACTTCACTGTTATTTATTGACTTCCTAATACGTAGCGTGTGTTTGGCATGGATCACCTGACACTGACCTGAAAATCTCATTTTGTAAGTATTTTTTTGAAGATAAATTTCTGAGATTTACGATGATTTTCTACATTTTTGGTACAATACTTTATGCTACGTCCAAACAATATTATTTATGGTTTAGTGGAAACATTTTTATTGATACCTTACATCCAAATTCCTTTTCTATTTCTAAAATAAGTGTTTCTAAGTGATTCTCAGTAGGAAAAAGGACCTGATTGCTATAGTAGAAGTATAGGACACCAGATACCTTCTCTTGATGACCACTGGCAGCTGAAATGTGGACAACTGACTTAGAATTAGCCAACAGATTCTCTCACCAAGAATCACATACTGGGGAAGCAATAGAAAACCGCAGATAGAAAACTGAGACTCACTGTTGATGATGGCAGCAATGCTGAGTGCCCAGCAGTGATGGTGCTCATGGCATCAGCCTAGCCAGACTGCCCTGGGGAGCTGTTCCTGGCTGTGTCCTCTGTTGTCCAGCTACTCTTGGTTCTTGTCTCTGTTCTGAACCTGCCTTCTGTGAGCTCTCTGAGACCCTTCCAAAAATTTTCTCTTCTGCATAGGTTACCTGGAGGCATTTTCTATTCTTTGCCATCAGGAACCTTACTTAACTAATTCAGAGGGTCACAGTGGAATAATAAAGCAGCCAACAAAAACATTTATACTAGGCTAACATTTATGGACTGCAAACATTGTGCTAAATGTTTTAAATAAAGGATGTCACCAAATCATCAAAACAACAGGATAAGGCAGGCATGTGGGTCTATTCTTTCAAGAATCATCTCAAGGGGCTTCTTTTGTAAGAAGGCTTTTCTAATCTCCTTTCCCACTTGCAAGTAGGCTTGACTTCTCCTTCGTGTCCTCTCTATGTCATATAAAGAGGAGAGAATGTGTGTGTGTGTGTGTGCGCGCGCGTTAGCAGCTCAGTCAGGTCTAACTCTTTGTGACCCCATGTACTGTACCCTGCCAAGCTCCTCTGTCTATGGGATTCTCCAGGCAAGAATACTGGAGTGGGGAGCCATTCCCTTCTTCAGGGGATCTTCCCGACCCAGGGATTGAACCTAGGTCTGCTGCACTGCAGGCAGATTCTTTACTGTCTGAGCCACAAGCTGCTGCTGCTAAGTTGCTTCAGTCGTGTCTGACTCTGTGCGACCCCATAGACAGCAGCCCACCAGGCTCCCCCATCCCTGGGATTCTCCAGGCAAGAACACTGGAGTGGGTTGCCATTTCCTTCTCCAATGCATGAAAGTTAAAAGTGAAAGGGAAGTCGCTCAGTCATGTCCGACTCTTTGAGACCCCATGGACTGCAGCCTATAAGGCTCCTCCGTCCACGGGATTTTCCAGGCAAGAGTACTGGAGTGGGGTGCCATTGCCTTCTCCCCTGAGCCACAAGGGAAGCCCCTAAATATATATACATATACATATATGTATATGTATATGTATATATGTATATGTATATACATATATGTATATACTTATATACATATATGTATATGTATATACTTATACTTATTTTTATATGTGAATATTTATATTTATTGTACATACATATATACACATATACTCTCCTCTTATATATACAATATTAAATGTATAAAGTATGTATAATATATATAACATTACAATATATAATATAATATGTAATATATAATATTCCCCCTCATGGATCATAGCCTTGTTGTGGTAAAGAGGCTTGTGTAACTCAATGAAACTATGAGTCACACTATGCAGGGCCACCCAAGACAGATGGGTCACAGTGAAGAATTCTGACAAAACATGGTCTACTGGAGAAGGAAATGGCAACCCATTCCAGTATTCTTTCCTGGAAAGCCCCAAGGACAGTATAAAAAGGCAAAAAGACGGGTCCCCCATGTTAGGAGGTATCTAATATGCTACTGGGGATAAAGCAATGGCACCCCACTCCAGTACTCTTGCCTGGAAAATCCCATGGACGGAGGAGCCTGGTAGGCTGCAGTCCATGGGGTCGCTAGGAGTAGGACACGACTGAGTGACTTCACTTTCACTTTTCACTTTCATGCATTGGAGAAGGAAATGGCAACCCACTCCAGTGTTCTTGTCTGGAGAATCCCAGGGACGGGGGAGCCTGGTGGGCTGCTGTCTCTGGGGTTGCACAGAGTTGGACACGACTGAAGTGACTTAGCAGCAGCAGCAGGGGATAAAGCAGAGGGCAATTACTACTAGCTCCAGAAGGAAGGTAGTGGTTGGGCCAAAGTGGAAAAGCTCAGTTGTGGATATATAATATGTTTATTTTATTTCCTAGTGATTTATTAAACTCTTACTATGTGTCAGACACCACGCTTAGATGTTCTCTCACATGATCTCATGTCATTCCCACCAGAACTTTATGAATTAGATTTATTATTTTACAAAAGAGGAAGTAAGAATAAGAAAGGTTAGATAACTTTTTCAAGATGTTGCCTATGAATGGCAGAGTAGAGAAGTGAACGAGTTTCATTTGTTTTTGTTTTGAATTCCAATGCCTCTGCTCCTAACACTCTCCAAACTGTCTTCACTGACTCCTTATACTTACATGGAACTGCTTCCCTCTTGTACTGGATTGAGGGAGAGTTTGCATTGCACTTCGCTCTCTCTTTTTTCTTACTTGTGTAGGAGGGAAGGCAAATTTGTTTCTTATAGCACTTCACCCATCTTCTATCCGTGGCAGACACCACGAGTCGATGATTACACTCTGTACCAGTGAGTTATCTCAAGAATTCCTCTCCCCCTTTTCTACAGGAAGTCACTCCCAGTTAGTTAGCAATGAATCCTATTGCTATTCCTAGCCCAGAACAATGCCTCTCACAGAAGTGTGCTAAGCAAATTGTTGTTAGAGTGTTACTATTTTCTTTAACAGATGAACAAATAATAGAGAATTAAATAAGAGGCCATTCACCTGGAGATATTAATATCTACCTCATTAGGTTTTGGGAGGAGTAATTGAATTAATGCACCTAGAACTTCTCAGTGGAGAAGGCAATGGTACCCCACTCCAGTACTCTTGCCTGGGAAATCCCATTGACAGAGGAGCCTGGTGGGCTGCAGTCCATGGGGTCGCTAGGAGTCGGACACGACTGAGCAAATTCACTTTCACTTTTCACTTTCGTGCACTGGAGAAGGAAATGGCAACCCACTCCAGTGTTCTTGCCTGGGAATCCCAGGGATGGGGGAGCCTGGTGGGCTGCCGTTTATGGGGTCGCACAGAGTTGGACACGACTGAAGTGACTTAGCAGTAGCAGTAGCAGAACCTCTCAAATAGTGTCTTGGCACAAGGTAACTTAGTTATTAGTGCAACTACTCAGAAGCATGCGTGTTGTATCCATAGAAATAGGAAGGCAGTTGGCAGTTGCCAGGGGCTGAAGGGAGGGAGGAAGGGATGAGGTGTGACCACTTAATGGGTATGAGGTTTCGTCTTGGGGTGATGAAAATGTTTGCAACTAGACAGAGGTGGTGATTGCATGACATTGTGACTATACTAAAGGCGACAGAATTGTACGGTTCCAAATGGTTGATTTTGTGTTATATGAATTTGCCCTTCATTAAAAAAAATTCAGAGGTTGTATTGGATGGGACAAGATGAGGGGGATCTGAGACTGAGTGCTGCCTTAAATTTTGCTCCTTGGGCCCCTTGCTTAACTTGCCTTAGTCCCAGCCCTGGTAATGTGGCCAGAATTTGAAATCAGGCCTTTAGTTCTGTAAGTAAGGGTTCTCTCTACTTGAATCAGTTGCTTTAGAAATCAGAGAAAGTCTGTCCTCATTGGCGGAGAGCTGTGATTGGTGTGCTGATAAGTGAAGCTGGAGGAGGCGTTGTCCTCAGCTCAGGCAGGAAAACAAGGCAATTTTTTAAGCCCTTTATAGTTTACAGAGCAGTTTTAGAGAACAATGGGTTGCAACTAATGGGAACTTACTGTACCTGAATAACTCATCTAACAAGCATAGTGAACATGACTCAGAGGGAGGGGTGGCTAGGAAGGGAAGTCTTCAAAGTTTATAGTCAGAAACTTCTCTTCCTGCACTTGGAGTCTGTCTTTACTGACTGCAAAGGAAATGCAAAGACTTCAGAATGGTATCTATTAAAAGTGAAGTGACATCATTCTCCTCCCTGGTCTGTAAGCAGCTCCACTGAGCTTGCTTGCAGCATTAATGGGGCTGGTGACAGCCGCTTAGTCTAGGCTAAATAGACCTTAGGGTGCAGTCATGACTTTGCCATAAGCGTGAAGTGACTGGGAGAGTCCTCATGAAAACAAATAAAATCTCAGATCTTCCACAGCTAATCTCTTTGCAGTTTGCTTTATTTATAACTGTGTCAATGTGTTGTAGCAACAACCCATTTTGTATACACAGCCACTCATTGCTCATTAATAAACAAGAAGATATTAATGAACAGTCACCTCTCATTTTAAGGCAACTTGACATGTAGATCATGGCTAAGAATTAAGTAGCAAAAGATGGTTTTAATTTATTACATGTTGTTCTTGTCTCTGTGTTAGAGGAATTTTGAAGTGGCCTTGACCTGATTTCTGGTCAAAGGGGAAGCCAGTGTCCAAGTGCAAGCTCACATGTCTGCCGTCTATCTCCTTGTAGCCCTGTCCCTAATGTGCCAGCAGAGCAGAGGGGAGTGCACAGAAGTTACTTCTGTTGCTTACAAAACATTAAAGAGATCTTGACACCCTTTTCAGATATTTTTTTCTTTCTTTCTTAAAGCATAAACCTTCTCCCTTTGCCACTGGAGATATAAATGGCATGTTTTCTGTCTCCCAGATCTAATAGTCTAATGGGAAGATGGTCATAGAAAGAACTATCTGTGATATAGGTGATAAAGACCACTCTAAAGGGACTGAGTATGAGGTGAGCAGACAGGAGATGTTTAACTGTATTGATCCTATTGGGCTTAGGGGTGTGGTATGGGGCCAGATTAGTGGGGGGTTGAGAGGAGAGATAACATTTAAACTGAACCTTGAAGGATTTCTTTGGATGATCGAGTGGTAACAGGGTGTGTGTGTGTATGTGTATGTGTGTGTGGTGTGGGGTGTGTGGTGTATGTGTGTGTGTGTGTGGTGAGGACAGAGAGGAGACTTTTGCAGAGCAATGAAAGAATACACAACTCAGCACTTTACTGAGTTTAGAAACAGAAAGGCTGAATGTTGCATGGCTGCAATGTGGGAACTAACTGGAAGGGAAAGAATGAGTAGAACAAATCTTGTGTCGCTATTTCATTAGGGACAAAAACAAAGATGTGGAAAAAATTAGGTGTTCTACTTTAAGTTCACAAAGATAAGAATGTAGAGAGTAATGGAAAAATAGTGCAAAGGGAAAAAATGATTCTTTGAGATGCTAAGAAAGACAAAGCTTTCTGTATTCCTAGGAATGATTTTATCATAATTTTAGACTTCAGATATTGGAAGATATACCGTGGAGGGCCTGTCTGAGCAAAGCTGTTAAGAAAGATGGTACTTTAAAAGTCTATGTTGCCAGGTCAGCATGCTGAAGTGGGCCTTTGGCTTGTGGCCTCTCTTTGTGTGTGACCTTATGTGGGGTCACTCTTTCTTTGGTTTTCATTTTCAGCATTTTAGTTTCCAGAATTGTTTTGGTGATTAACTTTTTTGGTTATTCACGTGTTTAGGTGAATTTTAGGTGAACAACATTTGTGTTTAAGTAAGATTTCTATAACTTTAAGGTTGATTTCATTGGCCTGGGGTTAATTTTTTCTCCTTGAGAAATGTAATTCTGTTTTTGCCACAAGATTCAATGGGAAACTTTATCATTACTTTTGAGTACTTTGAGTATTCTGTATCAATTACAATGATATTTGTCAGAATTTAGAAATTGAAATGTATGTGCTGATTATTTGCCAGTCCCGGTGAGCTCTTCCCTGGTCTCCATTCTGCTCTGTGCCCAGCACTGACTGGGCTTCCTTGCCTGTTGCAGTCCAAGGCACCGACACATCAGAGAGAAGCCCCATCCCTCCCTGGCCTTGGGTTATCATTCCTTCTCCTTCTCTCTGCAGGCCTGGGGATGCTAAGGCTCCCTCTGGTGCCTCACCATCCTTGATCAGTGTGCTGACCTTAGCATCCCGCCCCACCCCCCCAGCACCTCACATCTTTGTAAACTCCTCAATTGCTCATATGAATATTTTGCATTTCCTGCAGGACCCCAATAATGCATTCCTTAGGTATATTCAGAGAAAGTATATTGAAGATGTATATATGGTAATTTGCATTCATATAGTAAGTTTATTACAAAAACTGAATTTAGGAAACAGCTTTTTTCCTTTACATTAAAATATAATGTAAAAATTATTTTAAAGATTCTCACAATTAACAACGTGCTTCAGGACTCTTTATTCCTCACCTCTTGAAAACTGCTCAGCCAGAATCACGTTTGAGTATTATTGTTGCTGCTGCTGCTAAGCCGTTTCAGTCATGTCCAACTCTGTGCGACCACAGCCCACCAGGCTCCCCCGTCCCTGGGATTCTCCAGGCAAGAACACTGGAGTGGGTTGCTATTTCCTTCTCCAATGCATGAAAGTGAAAAGTGAAAAGTGAAAGTGAAGTTGCTCAGTCATGTCCGACTCTTAGTGACCCCATGGACTGCAGCCTTCTAGGCTCCTCTGCGCATGGGATTTTCCAGGCAAAAGTACTGGACTGGGTTGCCATTGCCTTCTCCGTGACTATTATTGAAGAGCCATATTTTCAAATATTAGAGAACCTAGTTGAACCTAAAAAAAAATCCACACAACTCATCTTGCATACGGTTTAAAAGTCCTGCCCAAGTCCTCTGCTCTCTCTTCAGCTAAGATCTGACTCAAAGCCTGGGGTTTGGCAGTGTGAAAGATGGACATTATCTGTTCTTTCACTCTTTCCTTTCCTTCCCATTCCACCAAACTCTAATATTGTGGATTTCTTTTTATATATGGCTGTGCCATGTGGAATCTTATTTCCTCAACCAGGGATCTAATCTGGGCCCTGGCAGTGAAAGTCCTAACCACGAGAGCACCAATGAATTCCCCTGCATTTTCTTAAATATCCAGCCTATGAGTAAGCTATCAGCCTCCCTTATCTGACAGGCTCTGGCTTCTCTGAGTAATTCATTTGAAAGATTCCTCAGTTGGCTGTAGGCTGGGTAAAAACATCCCTTTCTCACCTCTCTATATAAATTCATCTTTTACAAACTTCCTTTGTGATTAATCTCTAGTTTTATTTTTCATAAGCTTCTGGGGAGGTGAGCAGTGGGTTAGCCTGGCCCCCTCTTTAACAATTTCTGAGAGGATATGTCGCTAGAAGGATGTTTCAATAGCTTTGAGGTGGTAGATGAAATTTCCTGGTTAGACATCAGGAAATGTCTAATCTCACACCCTATTATGTTTGCATGCATTAAAAGGCATATTAAGAAAAGAAAAAGAGGATATGGATGGAAGAAAGTGAGAAAAAATTAGTGAAAAAATAGAAGTGGAGAGAGAAGGAAACCAAGAAACAAGACCCCTCACCTTGATGCCCTGAAATTACTGCTGATGTCTTGCCTTTCTTTGGTTGACTCTCAGTCTAACATTGCCCTTGGATGTTAAATTATGATATTTTATTTGGAAAGAATTCAATGTAGTGAAAGAAGCGATAACTTCAAAAAGTAAAAAATAGATATTCAGGAGCACTGTACTAAATTGCTAAATTTATTTTAACAGTAGTGGACATTGAATTTGTTTCTCTGACATCCATTTCAGCTTCCTTGAGTGACAACCATGATGTTTAGGAGGGATGAATGAACTTTAACTTCAGAGTCAGAGGAGGGCCCTGATTGATCTGAGTCTCTCAGGGTAATCCTATATCCTTGTTGCAGTGATTGATGCAGGTTTAAGCCAATCAGAGCATAGTGTTTATTTCCCATCCTATAAAGATTGCTTCTGAGTAGTCCAATAAGACTGAAGCCTGGGACTTTTGTATGATGATGTTTCAAAAAACTGGCTGTGGCCTTTGTTCTACCCTTGAATGTGACTGTGGAACCACCATGAGTGCTGCTGGTGGTCATTTCATGAGGCCAGCTCATGAACAAAGCCAACATATGAAGGCGGACAGAACTGAGAGACCTGCAGAAAAATTGAGTGAGAGCCTAGATTGAACCATGCCTGGGACCACCTCATGGAAAGTCCTATGGACTTTTTAGTTAGAGAAGCTAGAAAATTCCCTGAATTTTTTTCTGTGGGGTGGCAGGGGCTGTGTTGGGTCTTTGTTGCTACAAGCAGGCTTTTTCTAGTTGCGGTGAGTGGGGGCTACTCTCTGTTGTGGTGCACGGGCTTGACAACAAGTGGTTTCTCTTACTGCAGAGCACAGAATCTAGGGCACACAGACTCAGTAGTTGTGGCCCATGGGCTTAGTTGCTCTGCTGCATGTGTGATCTTCCCAGATCAGGGATTGAACCTGTGTCCCCTGCATTGACAGAGGATTCTTAACCACTGGACTATTAGGCAAGCCCAATTCCCTGAATTTTTAAAGACATTTGAATACTGTTTCTATTATTTGCCACAGAAATAATTTCAATTGACTACGTTTTTGTTGCATTTGAGTAATTTAAGCTGAATTAAAACAAAGAGTCCTCATTAAAAGACAATATACACTTAGAGCTTTTGAATAGAATTCTAGTTTTTCATACATGCACATTGCAAAGGATCAAAACTAAAATCACAAAAGCTGAACCTCATTGCTTCATTCACATAGAATAAGGGCTATGGATTTGCAAGGAAAACAAACTTTAATATCACAGTTGCTTGAAGATAAAGGGAAAATTACAGATGAGCCAGCACTGGAATGGTTTGAAAGATCAACCTCTTTTGACATAAACTTCTGCCACACTAGGCAGAATAGAAATGAAGAAAAACTGATGTGAATTTCAAGTTTACTGTTTGTCAGTCACTTTCATAAACATTATCACACTGAATTCTTACAATAATAATCCTTTGAGATTGTCATTATCCCCTCCCCCACCTCCACTCCCATGTTACATTTGTGGAAACAGCCTCAGAACAAAAAAGTAATTTGTTCAAGATCATATAGCTATTTAGTATCAGAGGCAGGGTTTGAGTCCAGATTATGCTCTTTTCACAACCTCCATGTTTCTTTATAAGATATAGCTGGAAACTACAGGGGTCTGTAGGCAGTCAGGATTGGAGCAACTTAGACTGCAATTATCAGTTGCTTTGTGTGCCGGAGATCTGTTTTACTGTAGACCCTAAGCTTTAGCTTTTTTGGTATTATTTAATTTACAAACAAGTCTGGTCCTCTGCCTTGGGAATAGCAAACACAAAGGGAGAATTGGATTCAGTAGTGTTTGCTTCCATATAACCTAACTAAACATAGGATGCCTTATTCTGATGCACTGCTTCCTTCTCGTTTTCCTAAAAAGATTCACAAACCCTCTGCCAATATGATAAGTGTTGGGGGAAATGAATTTCTGAATTGTCATTCTAGGAATTGCCTTTTGCAGCTGAAACTTCACCACTTAGTTAAGCCTTCTCCTGCCATCTGCTCAGCTCCAAACTGCTGCAAAGGTTGAGAGGATCTGCTTAAATTACAAAGAACCATATCTATGATAGAAACTTCATGCCATGAAATCTTCTCTAATTTTTCCAGCTTGACAGACACTGGCTCCAGAGGACCACACTTTTAGGATCCCCAGGGTACTATCACAAGGTATCAGGTCTTCAAAGGCAGCCTTTCCATACCATTTAGGACTGTCACCTTCTCTACCTGTGAAAGTATCTTCATGGGTGCTTATTAGTAATAATATATTAAAAAAATTAATAACAAAGTTCCAATAGTTTTAGAATAGGTTATCTTACCACTGACAAAATACTTATTATCTCTATTAGTATAATAAAATTAAAAAAAAAAAGATAGCCTTTCATTAACAGACTGTAGTTCACAAAAATTCACTGTAACTAACCTCATAATCCACACTTGCAAACTCATCTTGTCCCCAGCTCTGGAGCCAGTCAGGTCTGGGAGAATATATGGAAATCTCCATCAGTTTTTTTTAAACATATATTTTTAAAGTGTTGGCCTGATTGCACCAGGTCTTAGTTGCTGCACGCAGGATCTTTAGTTGCAGCATGTGGAAACTTACTTCCCTAACAAGGGATTGAACCTCAGCTCCCTGCATTGGGATCATGGAGTCTTAGTCCCTGGACCACCAGGGAAGTCCCAGGAAACCTCCATCAGTTTTGATGACTTGATATCATCTTAGTCTGTTGGTATATATGAAAGTGACATATTGAGCACACAGCAGGCATTGTTCTTCAGGTCTGATTGTTAGATTCTTTCCCAGTCTGGAGAAGAGTCTTATGTTATTTTTCTGGCGCCTCCTTCTCTGTCTTTTCTCCCTGTGTTAGTTTAACAAGGACTGAACTTCTTTTATGATCTGTTCAGCCCTTGTAAAGGCCTGGGTAGGTCTTTGACACTTACTTCCTTGTATCTCTAACTTTTACTCCTTAATTTGTCCACTCATTTGTTAACTTATTAGGCAATTTTTGCCAGTTTGTTAATGCCAGTCAAGGCAGTTCAAAGTGTCTTAGGTCATGCTCTCTAGAAGCAGAGATTGATTTGGGTATTCTTAGCAAGTGATTTAGTCCTTTATAAGGAATGCTGTAAAGGCAGCTGGGAAAGAGAATAGGGCCAGGGTGCTAGCAGTTGCTTGTTGGTTAGGACCACCCTTGGAGGTGAGGATAGGTAGAGGCCAATGTGAGCTCACAAGCACCTCCTGTCAGGCAAGGACAGTTCCTCTGGGAGACTTGGTGTGTGAGCCATGCACTCATCATATCCAAGGACTGGGTGGAACTCAATAGTATCTACATCACAAGATACCTGATATTTAGTCTCTGAGTGACTCCATAGAAGAGGGTCATTGTGGAGATGGAGTGATGGAGCTATGTACATAAGAGCACATAAACCAAGCTAGGTGTTAGTATGTATGTGTGCGTGTGTGTGTGGGGGGGGAGGGGGATGGAGTGGATGAGAGGTGGAGGAGAAAATTTCCTTAAGGAAAATTTCCCCAAGGCAATGATTCATATATTGAGGCTTAAAGGGTGAGACAGATGATGGAAGAGGGAGGAAATTTCAGCCAGAGAAATGAGCATGAATATTTGTACATAATGCTGCATTATGACTTTGGTTTGCCTTAAGCATTTTAACCTCTCCTGGGCCCCCTCCTCCATG
The DNA here is from genome assembly GCF_055505025.1 of Bos grunniens. Taxonomy (NCBI): domain Eukaryota; kingdom Metazoa; phylum Chordata; class Mammalia; order Artiodactyla; family Bovidae; genus Bos; species Bos grunniens. The sequence goes on from NC_141172.1 coordinate 56,381,552, forward strand.
AAAAATATTAAAAGTTTCATTTTATGACTTGTTATTGTTTAGTTACTAAGTTGTATATCCAACTCTTTGTGACCCAATGATTGTAGTCCCACCAGGCTTCTCTGGCCATGGAATTTCCCAGGCAGGAATATTGGAGTGGGTTGCCATTTCCTTCTCCAGCAGATCATCCTGGGCCAGGCCAGGGATTGAACCCACATATCCTGCATTGGCAGGCAGATTCTCAACCACTGAATCATCAGGGAAGCCCCAGTTTTGATATGCTGTCAAGCAAACTCTTCGGAGAAGGCAATGGCAACCCACTCCAGTACTCTTGCCTGGAAAATCCCATGGACGGAGGAGCCTGGGAGGCTGCAGTCAATGGGGTTGCTATGAGTTGGACAAGACTGAGCGACTTCACTTTCACTTTTCACTTTCACGCATTGGAGAAGGAAATGGCAACCCACTGCAGTGTTCTTGCCTGGAGAATCCCAGGGATGGGGGAGCCTGGTGGGCTGCTGTCTATGGGGTCACACAGAGTTGGACATGACTGAAGTGACTTAGCAGCAGCAGCAGCAGCAGCAGCAAGCAAACTCTTAAAAACATTTTACTTTTACAGTATTATATGATATAGGTTAAAATGCCAGCATTTGTGGTTAATTGCAGGTGAGGAAACAGGCATAGAGATATGAAACTATTTAGCAAAAGCCATGAAGGAAATTGGATAAACAACCTGAGAATCCACTCTATTGCTTTTCAGTGAGTTCCAAGGTTGGAGGCAGTTACCCAGCTGGATCCCCACAAAAGGCAAAGTTTTCCATTAGAAGTGGTTCAGGCTTACAACACCAAAGTTTCCATGTGCATTTGCAGTTGTGGGTAGTCAAGCAATGACCCAGCTGGTCAGAGGAAGTCTGTGGACTAAATGAAGGGTTTCTATTCCAATTCAAATGAATATAATATAATATAACTAATCATTATAATATAATGATTCTCAATAATCATTGATAATATTGGTATTCTCAATGCCAATACCTCAATAGCATAGAAAGAGGTTTTTGTTTTTGTTTTCCAGTATGGGTGGGGGTGTGATAAACTCATACTGGGCTCCGTTCTCTGTCAGTGACAAGCTCAACAACTGAGCATTGAAAGCATTTCAGTTGTTCTATGGCTAGCCACATAGCTCATGGGAACTCAATGGTTGATTTAATTGATAGTCACCTGGGGAGAAACAAACGGATTTGAAGACCCAAGAAATCAGCCACTGCACTAATGGAAGAAATTCATGGGCTTTCTTCCTTCTGCAGAGTCTGGTTCATCTTTTGAACATAATTAGTTGAAATTTTCTTCCAGTAGCTTGTACAATTCTTCCCGTGATATGTTGACTACGCTTGTATTTTTTCTATGCGAGCACAGTCATATTTTATTGCTTTATTGGAAGCAAGAGTAATTACGTTAACTGCTAATTCATGTTTTCTTGGACTGCCACGTTCTTGATAGACCAGTGGACAGTTCTACGGAAAAGGATGCTGAGCCTCACTGAAGGTGGAATAGGAGTTCCTTCTGAAAATGTTTCTCAAGTTTTCCCTGTAATAAAAGTTACCTAGAGTGTTGGTTAAACATTCAGATAAACATTGGTTTATCCTTTGGGGATGCTGATTCAAAGGTGTTAGGATATGTCCCTGGAATATGTATTTTAACAGCCATGCAATGTTGCCATTAGGGGAGTGTGGGAAACATTGTTCTATGAAGTAGGATTTTGAAAAAGTGATCAGAGACAGGGAGTCCCTGATTTTCAAATATCCCTCCTCATTCTCATGGTGGTATTTCTTTCTTTCTTAGTTCTACCTCCCACTGACTGCCTTTCAGTCCCATCCCACATGAGTGGCTTGACCTAAAGATTTAGCATGTCCTCTTTGCTTCAGGTCAGCCTACTATTTCCGTCCCGTTTCAAGTCATTCCCTTTCCATATACTTTAGTCACAATGGTACCAAACTATTTGTTCTTCCATATCTATCTCGAGCTCTTCAAACCTTTTAACTTTTTTTCCTACTCCATTTTCTCCATAGAATGGCTTCTCTCATTATTTTGCCCATTGAACTTTTGTTTCTTCTTCAAGAATTCAAATATCAATTCCTTAGAAGTCTTTTGCAGCTTCTACAGACAGAGTTAATTCTTGCCTCTGTGTTTTCATCACACTTTGGATTTCTCTTACCCATAATTCATGTTATGTTGTAATTATTTGTTTACTGTCTGTTTCAATAGGCAGCATGGATAGGAACAATGTCTTCATCTTTGTATAACAGTACTTAGCAGAGTGCCAGGTACATAGTAGGATTTATATAAATACTTGCTGAGTGAACTTTAGACTTTTAATAACTGTATATGAAATGATTATTATAAAATAGCTTATAAATACATTTTTTATAGAAGTTCATATATTCATTCATTCATCCATTTATTCCAACAACTATCTGTTGAACCACTATCATATGCTAAGCATTAGTGATTCAGTGATAAACAAAAAACAGATATGATCCTTGCCTTCATGGAGTTTTGGGTGAAGTGAAGTGAAAGTCACTCAGTCGTGTCCGACTTTTTGTGACCCCATGGACTGTAGTCCACCAGGCTCCTATGTCCATGGAATTCTCTGGGCCAGAATACTAGAGTGGGTAGACGTTCCCTTCACCAGGGCATCTTCCCAACCCAGGGATTGAACCCAGGTCTTCCACATTGCAGGCAGATTCTTTACCATCTGAGCCACCAGGGAAGCCAAATATATTAGTAAAATAATTGCAAAATGAATAAAAGTTTGCTACAATAAATAAAAATATAGGGATAAGCATGTGGGGGCAATGAAAGCATATAATAATGGAGGTTGAGAGGTAACAATTGATCAGAGTGCTCACAGTGAGAATTATTTAGGGAGAAAGTAGAATGAAGAGTCTTCCAGGCTCAGGAAAAAGCCTATTCAAAGGATCCAGGGTAGGAGGGAGAATGGTAAGACTGAGAGGCTGAAAGATGGATGGTATATCTGGTGCAGAGACAGAAAGTGGACTTAGGGCCAGAGAAAAGGCTTGTCTACCTGGAGCGTACGGGTTTTCATGGGCCTGTTAAAGGTTTTGTCTTTAAATGCATTGGGAAATCAATAAAAAAACCCCAGTGATTTTGGTGTGCTATTGCATTTTTGTGGAGATTTATCTAGCCAAATGATGACTTGATTTACTATTTATTTTGATTATGCAGACTTCTTCAGGACAGGAAGGATGTCTTGTATTTCTTCAGAGTTCTCAGAATCTAGCAGTATACAATAAATAGAGTGGGTGACCAAAGGATGTGTGTTTCTTGTTATATTTCAGATTCTTGAGAGTGAGGCTTTATGTAAACACACTTAGAAAGAAACTTATTTAACCAAATCCATTGGATAACTTATCACAACGTTACAATTTGTGTTAAAACTGTGAAAAACATGTTTATTATGGTGAATGGACAGCTGGTTATCCACTACTATCTTAACCAACAAAGACTGTTTCTTAAATGTTTGGGAAACTAATAGGGTTCTTCCCATTTCCAATAAGGTTATTTATCACTCATGATACTTGAAGTTTTACTATTACAGAATCATAAAGACTTCGGGGTCTTTAAGAGTCCTCTTTGAAAGTGTAAATACCTAATTGGGGGTAAGATATATACCAACTTTAACCAACTTCTGTCTTTGAGTTATCTCAGTTCAGTTCAATTCAGTTGCTCAGTTGTGTCCAAGTCTTTGTGACCCCATGAATTGCAGCATGCCAGGCCTCCCTGTCCATCACCAACCCCTGGAGTTCACCCGGACTCATGTCCATTGAGTCAGTGATGCCATCCAGCCATTTCATCCTCTGTCGTCCCCTTCTCCTCCTGCCCCTGATCCCTCCCAGCATCAGAGTCTTTTCCAATGAGTCAACTCTTCGCATGAGGTGGCCAAGTACTGGAGTTTCAGCTTTAGCATCATTCCTTCCAAAGAAACCCCAGGGCTCATCTCCTTCAGAATGTACTGGTTGGATCTCCTTGCAGTCCAAGGGACTCTCAAGAGTCTTCTCCAACACTACAGTTCAAAAGCATCAATTCTTCGGCGCTCAGCCTTCTTCACAGTCCAACTCTCACATCCATACATGACCACAGGAAAAACCAGGGCTTGACTAGACGGACCTTTGTTGGCAAAGTAATGTCTCTGCTTTTGAATATGCTATCTAGGTTGGTCATAACTTTCCTTCCAAGGAGTAAGCGTCTTTTAATTTCATGGCTGCAGTCACCATCTGCAGTGATTTTGGAGCCCCCAAAAATAAAGTCTGACACTGTTTCCATTGTTTCCCCATCTATTTCCCATGAAGTGATGGGACCAGATGCCATGATCTTCATTTTCTGAATGTTGAGCTTTAAGCCAACTTTTTTACTCTCCACTTTCACTTTCATCAAGAGGCTTTTGAGTTCCTCTTCACTTTCTGCCATAATGGTGGTGTCATCTGCATATCTGAGGTTATTGATATTCCTCCTGGCAATCTTGATTCCAGCTTGTGCTTCTTCCAGCCCAGCATTTCTCATGATGTACTCTGCATAGAAGTTAAATAAGCAGGGTGACAATATACAGCCTTGATGTACTCCTTTTCCTATTTGGAACCAGTCTGTTGTTCCATGTCCAGTTCTAACTGCTGCTTCCTGACCTGCATATAGGTTTCTCAAGAGGCAGATCAGGTGGTCTGCTATTCCCATCTCTTTCAGAATTTTCCACAGTTTATTGTGATCCACAGTCAAAGGCTTTGGCATAGTCAATAAAACAGAAATAGATGTTTTTCTGGAACTCTCTTGCTTTTTCCATGATCCAGCAGATGTTGGCAATTTGGTCTCTGGTTCCTCTGCCTTTTCTAAAACCAGCTTGAACATCTGGAAGTTCACGGTTCATGTATTGCTGAAGCCTGGCTTGGAGAATTTTGAGCATTACTTTACTAGTGTGTGAGATGAGTCCAATTGTGCGGTAGTTTGAGCATTCTTTGGCATTGCCTTTCTTTGGGATTGGAATGAAAACTGACCTTTTCCAGGCCTGTGGCCACTGCTGAGTTTTCCAAACTTGCTGGCATATTGAGTGCAGCACTTTCATAGCATCATCTTTCAGGATTTGAAATAGCTCAACTGGAATTCCATCACCTCCACTAGCTTTGTTTGTAGTGGTGCTTTCTTTTTTTTTTTTAATTTTATTTTATTTTTAAACTTTAGATAATTGTGCTTTCTAAGGCCCACTTGAATTCACATTCCAGGATGTCTGGCTCTAGGTCAGTGATAACATCATTGTGATTATCTGGGTCATGAAGATCTTTTTTGTACAGTTCTTCTGTGTATTCTTGCCACCTCTTCTTAATATCTTCTGCTTCTGTTAGGTCCATACCATTTCTGTCCTTTATCGAGCCCATCTTTGCATGAAATGTTCCCTTGATATCTCTGATTTTCTTGAAGAGATCTCTGGTCTTTCCCATTCTGTTGTTTTCCTCTATTTGGGGATTCAAATACAAAGGAACTATATCTATCGGGGACAAAGCAGGGGCATTGGTCATGTAGAAGTGATGTTTACCAGATGGTTAGTCCCTGTTTTGCTTCCATTGTCACCTCCAGAAATTGTTTTGTAAATGATGGCAATGATTGTGCTACTCACTGTAGCTGAGTCTATGTGACCTTTGATTTCACAATTAAACAGAGAATCCTTTTCCTCATAACCTCTGGGACACTGAAGTTTAATAGTATCATGAGGGACAGTACAATGAACTTGGGGGATAAGTTGCTCTGACACACAAGCTGAGCCAGTGGCACTATCTGCCAAAGCCTTTGTGTTTCAATGGACTTATCAAATCTATTCTTCAGAAACAAGTTCTTTTCGTAAGACTAGAATTTCTTTAGAACATCAGTGGCCCTGATAGTAAAATAGTGCTTTCTGATCTTTCATCAAATTTTCCAGACTTCTTTATTTGCCTCACTGCTCAATACAGTTCTAGTTGCTGGAGGGGACAATAATGAGAAAGAGAGCCTTTGTTGAGATTATGGGGTGAGGGTGGTTTTTCCAGAATATTTCATGATGATTTGAAAAATTAAGAACTCTGTGCATGACAGGGATACATTTCCATTGAACACATTCTATAAGACTTCTTATTTCCCTCTAGGGCTTTCTCCACTCTGCCTGGTAGTTTTCTACAACATCACTTTCTTATTTAGGAATTGTTCTTTACTGAATGAATTATGAACTATGGAAAATCTTATATTAAAAATATTTTTAAATGAATAAAGTTATTCTGTTATTCAATATAACTGCTTTATTCTGTAACATATTCATAAGAGATGCCATAGATCTTACTGGTAGTTTTAATTAAAAAAAATCATCACCAAGGAATAAGATTCTGATTGTTGAAGCAATCACACTAAATAAAGACCAAACCTTTTTTTTTTTTTTCTTTTTAAAATTCTTCTTCTGAGAGATGCTCATCTCAGGTCCTAATCTGTCTAAAAGAGTCTAAGTCAGGGAGCAGCAAAGTGTAGGACAAACCTGACCAATAGCTCCCCCTCCCCCCTTTTTTTGTAAATAAATTTTTATTGGAACATAGTCACACCCGTCTATTTAAGTACTGTCTTGCTGCTTTTGTGCTGCAACGGCAGAGCTGAGTAGTTGCAACAGAGAATATATGGCCCACAGAGCTGAAAATATTCATTCTCTGGGCTTTCATTAAAAAAAGTTTGCCAACCCTGGTCTAAGATATGTTTCTTTAGATCCTTTGACTATCACTTAAGCTACAAGTTCCTTGAAAACTCAGACCAAATATGATTTATCAGTGTATGTCACACTATTGTATTGGAAAGAAGTGCTCAAGTTCAGGATAAATGAAAGTAACTGAATCCTTCTGTATAAATACTCATGTTCCCCTTCAACTCCAAATCTTAAAGACTATGGGAAAGAACCATTATAGGGAGATTTCCTATCAAGACAATTTGGGGTTTATTTTTAGGAAACCTGCATCAATTGGGCAAACTCTGATCTTCAGTTTAGTTCAGTTCAGTCGCTTAGTCGTGTCTGACTCTTTGCGATCCCATGGACTGGAGCACTCCAGGCCTCCCTGTCCATTATCAACTCCTGGAGTTTACTCAAACTCATGTCCATTGAGTTGGTGATGCCATCCAACCATCTCATCCTCTGTCGTCCCCTTCTCCTCCCACCCTCAATCTTTCCCAGCATCAGGGTCTTTGCAAATGAGTCAGTTCTTCGCATCAGGTAGCCAAAGTATTAGAGTTTCAGCTTCAGCATCAGTCCTTCCAATGAATATTCAGGACTGATTTCTTTTAGGATGGACCGGTTGGATCTCCTTGCAGTCCGAGGGACTCTCAAGAGTCTTCTCCAACACCGCAGTTCAAAAGCATCAATTCTTCGATGCTCAGCTTTCTTTATAGTCCAACTCTCACATCCATACATGACTCCTGGAAAAATCATAGCCTTGACTAGATGGACTTTTATTGGCAAAATAACGTCTCTGCTTTTTAATATGCTGTCTAGGTTGGGCATAGCTTTTCTTCCAAGGAGAAAACATCTTTTAATTTCATGGCTGCAGTCACCATCTGCAGTGATTTTGGAGCCTCCCAAAATAAAGTCTGCCACTGTTTCCACTGTTTCCCGATCTATTTGCTGTGAAGCGATGGGACGGATTGCCATGCTCTTAGTTTTCTGAATGTTGAGCTTTAAGCCAACTTTTTCTTCTTTGCTTTCTGCCATATGGGTGGTGTCATCTGCATATCCTAGGTTATTGATATTTCTCCCGGCAATCTTGATTCCAGCTTGTACTTCTTCCAGCCCAGCGTTTCTCATGATGTACTCTGCATATAAGTTAAATAAGCAGGGTGACAATACACAGCCTTGACGTACTCCTTTTCCTATTTGGAATTTGGAACTCTGATCTTGATGACCTGTAAAGAGTTGCTACTTTTCTTATTCTAGCAATCCAGAGATGGGAAGGCAGGGAAGGATCAATGCAACTTTTGTGCCCCAGGAGAATTTCCATTCCTAGTGATTAAGTACTTATAAGGATGTCTTAGTGTCAGGTGCTAGGTGTCTTCGCCATGAAATAGCTAAGAGGGCACGCTGGGGATATTTGTATTCCCCACTCACTCATCCCAGCAGGTAGATTCTGTTTCAACATTTGGTATTATGTGAAAAAGCAGGCTTGAGGGAAGTAAATGTAGCTTGCTCTCTGTTCTCTTTTACCTTTGTTTGAATGCTCTTAGTTGACTTCCCTATATATGTAAATTGGGAAAATGACTAGAATGTAAATTATTTTTTTTTTTAAAGTTCACAGATCTGATCTTGTTTGAATAAGGCATTGGAAAAGACTCAGGAAAATATTTTTGGCTACTTTCCTTAATAATCAAGCCAGAGAGCAAATATGTACTAAGTCTATTACCACTCTGCCTCTTCTCACCCTTCTGCTGTAAGACATCACTAACAGATTATTGTGCTCTTTCAGAGAGCCTCAGAATTCATCTTAATATGGTCCAAGAAGGCACCACCAACTAGTCAGAATTGGAATATGGAATGGAACCTTGCTTTCCAAAGCTGTTTTTATATATGTCTAAATGTGAGACTGGTTGGATCTGATTGGATCCAACCAGTGCATCCTAAAGGAAATCAGTCCTGAATATTCATTGGAAGGACTGATGCTGAAGCTGAAACTCCAAAACGTTGGCCACCTGGTGCAAAGAACTGACTCATTTGAAAAGACCTTGATGCTGGGAAAGATTGAAGGCAGGAAGAGAAGGGGACAACAGAGGATGAGATGGTTGGATGGCATCACCAACTCAATGGACATGAGTTTGAGTAAACTCCGGGAGTTGGTGATGGACTGGGAGGCCTGGAGTGCTCCAGTCCATGGGGTTGCAAAGAGTCGGACATGACTGAGTGACTGAACTAAACTGAACTGAAATGTGAGACTCTTATTTCTTCCTTAGCTCCTCATGTGGTAATTGATCCTGGTCTTGAGGTTAGTAACTGAGGAGGCCAGGCAAACCAAGGCATTCTCAGCAGAGTGCAGAACAAAAAGATATGAGTCACCAGATGGAGTTAAGCAGTGTGTGCATTGGAAAGTCACATGAAATGAAGTTGGAACAGGAAAGGGGATCCAGATTTAGGTGGACATTGGCATCCAGCCCAAGATGTTTGAATGTGATTTGTAAAAGCAGTGTTCCCAAAGGACAGTCAATGTTCTCCAGAGAAACAAAATCAATAGGATAGAGTATACACACACACACACACACACACACACACACACACACACACACACAAGAGTGAGGATTTATTTTAAAGAATTAGCTCTTGTGATTTGTGGAAGCTGCCGAGTTCAAAAATTGCAGAGCAGGCTAGCAGGCTGTAAATTCCAGCAGGAACTGATGTTGAGATCTTGAATCTGAAGCCAGTCTGAAGGCCAAATTCCTTCTTTGGATGACCTCAGTCTTCTCTCAAGTCTTTCAATTGACTGGATGTGGCCCACGTACATTATGGAAAGTTATCAGCTTTACTCAAAGTATAGTGATTTAAATGTTAATCACATCTTTAAAAGCCACCATAACTGTAAACTGATATTTGCCCAAACAGTGGGATACCATACCCCAGCCAAGTTGACCTATTAAAATTAATCATCACAGTCAGTATAGATAATCTTCAGTGGTAGACAGATTTGTGTTTTTAAATTTGTATTATATATTTAAATCTCTTTTACAGAAAGCTTCTGATTTCATAGAAATTATTGGTTAGAACAAAGGTAAATTTATTTAAGTAAAACAGAGTTGATTTACAGAAAATTATTAAATATTGGGTATAGATGGTCTATGAATATGGTGAGTACATGAAGGTTGTACTGAAATGACTGACAATGGTAAACAAAAGAATTGCTATGCTCCTGCAACAAGGAAATGTCATAAGGAAATGGAGTTTCAGGAAGATTAATTCTGTGTCCATGAACAAAGGCCACAGATAGATAAAAGTTCATCAACAAATAATAGATGTGAAAATGTTTGCTTTTGCCATAGTAGAAACAATGCATTTTTCAATCTCTTGTTCTTTAAAAGAAATTGGTTATGCTACACTCATTTTTACAAATAGAAGTTTTAAATTTTATGTAATCTGAGCAGTTGTCTTTAATGATTTCTTAAATGGATTTTAAACTTAAGAAGTCATCCCTGGTTTTAAATTCAGAGATCTAAAAACCTTGTTTGAGTGGGCACTTGGAAAAGGATGTTTTAAAAAATTTAACTTTTTAATGTATCTGAGATTTATTTTGTTATACACTATGAAAGATGGTCTAATTAATTTTATTTTTTAAAAAAGTCTTACCTAGTTATTCCCAAACAAAGTTAATGAATAGTTCTTCCTTTCTAGTGATATTGCTTTTGTTTCCTAGCAAATTCTTGTATGGAAAAAATAAAAATCAATTCTGGACTATCTAGTGTATATTCTATGTATTTATTTTATTTTTCCAGTAGAGTCTTATTTTAATTATCATAGCCTTATTTTTTTTCACCATAAAGAGTTTATTTTCCATATAAAAGGGCAGAAGCTAGCATATAAACAAAAGAGCAAAGATAGGAGTTCACGTGGGAGACCATGACAGTGGCTTGAGGCTGAGAGTGGTGAAGTCTGGTCCTAGGGGAGAACTGGAGGTTGTGATGAAGAGATGGGGTCAGATCCAGGACCTGTCCTGCAGGCAGAGACCATGAGATGTGTTGATGCCAAAATGTATGGAACACAGCAAAAGCATTTTTAAGAGGTTTCTCACCAAAAATGCTAACTAATCTTGGAGAGTCTCCTGGAGAGCCAGGGGTGGAGGTTGGTGGCAACTACAGCTCACCAGGAAACAGACACTGATGGCAGCTACCCTTGGGAACTCCCCCCACCACGTGGACACTGGTGGCTGGTGCTGGTGGTGCTGGGCATCACTGCAGAAACCTCCTTCCAGCTCAGCCTTATGATATATTTAAAAATCTAGTGTGGCTAGTCCCATTCATGTTCTTCATTCAAACATTTCTTTGATAAACAACATTTATTTTTTCTTTCTGAGAACATCAGAATCTAGTCAGATTCTCTGAAATTTTTATAGAATATTTATTAAACTTTTGTAAATCATTATAAGGGTTGTAATGAGTTTGTGTATATTTCATTTATGTATGAGTTTATGTCCACTTTCAAATAACTTTTGATGTTTGTGACAATAGAATTTAGTCAACAAATTAGTCTAAAATAATGACAAAGACATTTTAATCTCATTTGCCTCCTTTACTTGAGCAATTAATAGCCAAATTGAGTTTAATCCCCTTTCATTTTTGCACCTAAATATCTGGTGGAAATGTAATCCAACAATCAAAGATCCAATGACTGGCTTCAAGGAGCAGAATAATAGAAACAATGATAAATATTGTCAGTGAATGGATTTAGAAACTCTTGAAGTGTAATTCACATTTCAACTTTTATTTAAAATTTCATTTTAATTCCTTAGTATTTCAAATGGAAACCCATGATCCCCTTCAGCAAGATTTTTCACCTTGTATGTTTATAATTTTTTTCTCTTATTTCCTTTGCCCCCTTCATGATTGTGTTACCTGTAAAGCAAGTTCTTCTGACCCTGGCTAATTCTTGATATCCTCGAAATTCTCCTGACAGCAGAAAGCAGTGATCAGACAGGTTGAATGATTCAATGGAAATTTAATCTGATCTTATTTTAGCCACATGTAAGAAGCAACCTGCTGTGAACTAGAATTGTAATGCTGGAAATTATCTGATTCCTGCAGGCCTCTCTTCCTTCTCTGCCCTGGTGAATGACTGCTAAAGGAATTTAAAGCATGTAAAACACGATAAATGTTGATTTGTTGCCTTGGCCTTCTTGCAGGTAAAATTAAAGAAGAGTATCATAGATTTTAGATTTTATTTATAAGGACAAAACATTTAAATGTACTCACTTAAGTTGCTTTTTGAGGCAGTAATGTCCTATTTCCTTTAGATTAAACGTCCAGATTTGAACCCACTTTGAAAACTAATGCAAAACACAACAACAACCAAAACAAAGAAATCTCTGTCAATAGAACACTTTAGCTGCAAAGACTGATGTCCTGAAAGAGAGTTGACAAAGATACGATTGGTCAGTTCACTGATCTGAAGGGGAGGTGTTCTTTATTTGTGTCAGGTCCATGAATCAAGGCAAATTGGAAGTGGTCAAACAAGAGATGGCAAGAGTGAATGTCGACATTCTAGGAATCAGTGAACTCAAATGGACTGGAATGGGTGAATTTAACTCAGATGACCATTATATCTACTACTGCGGACAGGAATCCCTCAGAAGAAATGGAGTAGCCATCATGGTCAACAAAAGAGTCTGTAATGCAGTACTTGGATGAAATCTCAAAAACCGACAGAATGATCTCTGTTCGTTTCCAAGGCAAACCATTCAATATCACAGTAATCCAAGTCTATGCCCCAACCAGTAACACTGAAGAAGCTGAAGTTGAACGGTTCTATGAAGACCTACAAGACCTTTTAGACCTAACACCCAAAAAAGATGTCCTTTTCATTATAGGGGACTGGAATGCAAAATGGGAAGTCAAGAAACACCTGGAGTAACAGGCAAATTTGGCCTTGGAATATGGAATGAAGTAGGGCAAAGACTAATAGAGTTTTGCCAAGAAAATGTACTGGTCATAGCAAACACCCTCTTCCAACAACACAAGAGAAGACTCTACACATGGACATCACCAGATGGTCAACACCGAAATCAGACTGATTATATTCTTTGCAGCCAAAGATGGAGAAACTCTATGCAGTCAACAAAGCAAGACCTGGAGCTGGCTGTAGCTCAGGTCATGAACTCCTTATTACCAAATTCAGACTGAAATTGAAGAAAGTAGGGAAAACCACTAGACCATTCAGGTATGACCTAAATCAAATCCCTTATGATTATACAGTGGAAGTGAGAAATAGACTTAAGGGCCTAGATCTGATAGATAGAGTGCCTGATGAGCTATGGACTGAGCTTCGTGACATTGTACAGGAGACAGGGATCAAGACCATCCCCATGGAAAAGAAATGCAAAAAAGCAAAATGGCTGTTGGGGAGGCCTTACAAGTAGCTGTGAAAAGAAGAGAAGCAAAAAGCAAAGGAGAAAAGGAAAGATATAAGCATCTGAATACAGAGTTCCAAAGAATAGCAAGGAGAGATAAGAAAGCCTTCCTCAGTGATTAATGCAAAGAAATAGAGGAAAACAATAGAATGGGAAGACTAGAGATCTCTTCAAGAAAATTAGAGATATCAAGGGAATATTTCATGCAAAGATGGGCTTGATAAAGGACAGAAATGGTATGGACCTAACAGAAGCAGAAGGTATTAAGAAGAGGTGGCAAGCATACACAGAAGAACTGTACAAAAAAGATCTTCATGACCCAGATAATCACGATGATGTGATCACTGACCTAGACCCAGACATCCTGGAATGTGAAGTCAAGTGGGCCTTAGAAAGCATCACTATGAACAAAGCTAGTGGAGGTGATGGAATTCCAGTTGAGCTATTTCAAATCCTGAAAGATGATGCTATGAAAGTACTGCACTCAATATGCCAGCAAATTTGGAAAACTCAGCAGTGGCCACAGGCCTGGAAAAGGTCAGTTTTCATTCCAATCCCAAAGAAAGGCAACGCCAAACTATTGCACAATTGCACTGATCTCATACACTAGTAAAGTAATGCTCAAAATTCTCCAAGCCAGGCTTCAGCAATACATGAACCGTGAACTTCCAGATGTTCAAGCTGGTTTTAGAAAAGGCAGAGGAACCAGAGACCAAATTGCCAACATCTGCTGGATCATGGAAAAAGCAAGAGAGTTCCAGAAAAACATCTATTTCTGCTTTATTGACTATGCCCAAGCCTTTGACTGTGTGGATCACAATAAACTGTGGAAAATTCTGAAAGAGATGGGAATAGCAGACCACCTGATCTGCCTCTTGAGAATCTGTGTGCAGGTCAGGAAGCAACAGTTAGAACTGGACATGGAACAACAGACTGGTTCCAAATAGGAAAAGGAATATGTCAAGGCTGTATATTGTCACCCTGCTTATTTAACTTCTATGCAGAGTACATCATGAGAAACGCTGGGCTGGAAGAAGCACAAGCTGGAATCAAGATTGCCAGGAGGAATATCAATAACCTCAGATATGCAGATGACACCACCCTTATGGCAGAAAGTGAAGAGGAACTCAAAAGCCTCTTGATGAAAGTGAAAGTGGAGAGTAAAAAAGTTGGCTTAAAGCTCAACATTCAGAAAATGAAGATCATGGCATCCAGTCCCATCACTTCATGGGAAATAGATGGGGAAACAGTGGAAACAATGTCAGACTTTATTTTTTGGGGCTCCAAAATCACTGTAGATGGTGACTGCAGCCATGAAATTAAGAGACGCTTACTCCTTGGAAGGAAAGTTATGACCAACCTAGATAGCATATTCAAAAGCAGAGACATTACTTTGCCAATAAAGGTCTGTCTAGTCAAGGCTATGGTTTTTCCTGTGGTCATGTATGGATGTGAGAGTTGAACTGTGAAGAAGGCTGAGTGCCGAAGAATTGATGCTTTTGAACTGTGGTGTTGGAGAAGACTCTTGAGAGTCCCTTGGACTGCAAGGAGATCCAGCAAGTCCATTCTGAAGGAGATCAGCCCTGGGATTTCTTTGGAAGGAATGATGCTAAAGCTGAAACTCCAGTACTTTGGCCACTTCATGCAAAGAGTTGACTTGTTGGAAAAGACTGTGATGCTGGGAGAGATTGGGGGCAGGAGGAGAAGGGGACGACAGAGGATGAGATGGATGGATTGGCATCACTGCCTCGATGGACGTGAGTCTGAGTGAACTCCGGGAGTTGGTGATGAACAGGGAGGCCTGGCATGCTGTGATTCACGGGGTCACAAAGAGTCGGACACGATTGAGCAACTGAACTGAACTGAAATAGGGAAGGCCAGTTAGAATGTAGAAAAGCTAAGAAATGGTAGGGAGAAGTGGAGAAAACAAGCAGGAAAAAAGTGAAAAACTGAATTTAAGAAAAGCATAAGGTATAGATGAAACGGCAACTTTTAGAGTTGATTGGACCAGAGTTTAAGAAGACTGTTACATATTTGACCTCCAATGGTCCACATCTCCCAATATTTGCCTTTGTATAGTTCTCTTTGAATCTGAGTTGTGACTATGATTTATTTTAATTAAATGGAAGTGGCAAAGTGATGTGGTGTTAGTTCTTGTTCTAAGCCTTAAAGAGTTTGTGTTTTGTTCTCTTCAGAGCCATGATCTGCTTTACAAAATTCTGTTTACCTGCTAGAGCTATGTGGAGAGGCCATTGAAGAAGCCACATAAGAGGGAGAGGCCCTGAGAGACAAGCCTGGTCGTCCCAGCATCCCAGCCAAGTCCAGGTCCCTGATGACCTACCAGCTGGATAATCCACATGAGCAGCCATTGGTAAGATCAACAGAAGAATCACCCAACTAAGCCCAGTCCAGACTGCAGAATTATGAGCAGATAAAATGTCCACTGTTTTGAGCCACTAAGCTTTGGGGTGATTTGTTATACAGCAAAATACAGTTGCTGGATGATAATGAAGAGTCAGGGATCAAGACCCAGTGACTGCCCTCTGAGACAGCATCGTGGGGACTGAAGATGCATACCTAGGACCAAAGCAAGCTTGGTTCAAATCCTTTACTTCATCACTTTTTAGCTTTTATGGCCTTGGACAAGTTATTTAATCTTTGTGGGCCTCAGTCTTGTTAGCTGTGAAGTGAGAGAAATATTCTCTCACAAGATAGTTAAGAAATGAATGAAAGTTTGGGTAACAAATTAAGTATCCACCAAATCTTAGTTCTATTCCATTTCTTTTCTAACTCCCTCACTCCCTACACCCACACTGAGGGGATAAAAGTGATCCAAACTACATTAACTACTTAGGGCAGCCATGTGATCTACTAAAGGCAGTTCTCTTTTGCACTGTGTATGTATATTTGATGAACAGTCATTGTGTTTATATGAACAAGAAGTAAACACCTAAAATACAGGTGATGGATTTTTTAACTGATAGCAGGCTTGGGAGTCATTGCTGGAGTCAATGCATATTTGTGTCCATGTCCCATACTACCTACACCTGCTCCTTTGAAATACTACTGCTGTTTATTAGACTAAGCTGGGGTCATAAAGGAGTGTTGAAGTTACATTCAGCTTACTTTATTACAGAAGGCATGAAGGCATATGTTGTATTTCCATTTGGTTTTCACAAAGAAGCATTAGCATGTTAATTGCTTGTGCAGTTCACTTAGGCAAAAGTTACAGATTTTTGAGGTAGTACTGGATAAAATTTGCTGTTTGTTGAGTCCTTGTCTTCATTTTTTAAAAAATTTTATTTTATTTTTTAACTTTTCAATATTGTATTGGTTTTGGCATATATCAAAATGAATCCGCCACAGGTATACAGAGTCCTTGTCTTCATACTGAAAAGAAAAAAGCCCTATAATGTCTAAATTATGTGCAGATACCAAGTTTCAAAGTCTTCCAAGAGAAAACACACACACACACACACACACACACAAAATAAAGGATTAAGGAAAAAAGAAATAAACCTGCTCTGGCCTCAGTTTCCAATTTTTAAAATGAGAATGCCAGACTAGAAGGTTCTCCAAGGTCACTTCCAGATCTGAGTGTTAGCAGACATCTCAAATCCTGTGCATGTATTAGCCCTTTGTGAGATTAAAAACACAGGTTGTTCTCCAGCAAAACTTTAATTGCAAAGCTTTAATTAGGAAAAAAAATAAAAATACTCATTCAGATTATGTTTTAATTTTATTTTTAATTGTATTTTTATTGTTTCCATTTTATTTTAAAGGAGAGATGAGAACTGCAATTTGCCAAATTGCTACACGTTTCCTTGCCATACAACTGCCCTAGCAAGTTAACTTAAAACAATTTTCTAAAATGCATTTTTAATGAGAACCTGAGACCCCTGAAATTTGTCTTAAACACTTTTTTTCCCCCTTCAGACCTCTTATAGGGTTGTAGAGTTTCCATACCTCAGTGCCAAGAGCATGGCAGAGGAATTTGGCTCAGCTTAGTAATTACCTTATGTTAGTCTAGCTCAAAGTTGTTTTTCTCTTAATGGTTAAAGAGAGCCATTCAAATGCTTTGATTCTAGTAATAAAAGTCCCAATGGGAAGGATAGGTGAATGCCCATGTAATGTTTAGCCTATTAAAATAGCCATATCCAAGCTTATGCAGAGTAAATGTTGCTAGGACAGGTCAGAAAAAAAATATGAGAAAATAAGAGAACTAAAGTAAGTACAGGAGTGTCCTTCCTCTCTCCAAATAAGATCCTACAATTATAACGGACATTTATTTTTGTCTTCTCTCATGGCGAGAGGGAAGGATCTCCCCAAAGTTTCACTGTGTGCTTCCAGAATGCTGTCAGCTATAGGCTTCACGGGGGTCAGTACGGCTCAGATGGTAAAGTGTCTGCCTGCAACGAGGGAAACCCGGGTTTGATTTCTGGGTAGGGAAGATCCCCTGGAGAAGGAAATGGCAATCCACTCCAGCACTCTTGCCTGGAAAATCCCATGGACAGAGGAGCCTGATAGGCTACAGTCCATGGGGTCGCAAAGAGTCGGACACGACTGAGCAACTTCACTTCACTTCATAGGCTTCACAGTAGCGCACAGTACCTGAGAGCACAAACTATTTTTGATGAAGGACCAGTTTGTTTTATCTCCCACACTCCCATCCACTGAGGACTGGTACTTGTGTAAAATACAATGAAAATGAAGTACTGGAAAAATGCCTTTCAAACAATGACATATAAATTATATGCCTCAATTTTTTTTTATTATTAGATTTAATTACTGTCAAATTGTAGTAAGTTTCTAGCCATTCTCAGTTTCTATAGTTATCTTGCTGCAGATGGTAACAAGAATGCGGAAACAGGCACTGGTCCATGGACCATACTTTGAGTAGCACTGACCTAGACTAGGCCAGTAGTATTCTTTGATTCCCACTAATTATTTCAGGGGTGATTTTATGACCTGAAAGTATGAAAGTGTTAGTCGATCAGTCGTGTCTGATTATTTGCAACCCCATGGACTGTAGCCTGCCAGGCTCCTCTGTCCATGGGATTCTCCAGGCAAGAATACTGGAATGGGTAGTCATTCCCTTCTTCAGGGGATCTTCCTGACTCAGGGATGGAACCTGGGTCTCCTGCACTGCAGGAAGATTCTTCACCGTCTGAGCCACCAGGGAAAGCCCTGGTGACCTGAGCTGGTCCCAGTCACTTGAATGTTTGGGCTTTAATTGAGAAACTGGGACAGTTCTGTTTTCCCTGGCTGGATACCACCTTGAGACTACAAGAGAAGGGATCAATACCATGAAAGCAGAACCAAGAGATAGCGAGTCAGATGAATCTGCTCCTGTGTTGTGGAAAAACAGAAGCCAGTAAATTAAAATTTTTGCTTAAGCTAGAGTTCAAGTTTTCTATTATCTGCAAGAGAAAGAGTCCCGTATGATAGAGTAATTGATATGCATATTTCCCTCTAATTCTCAATCAGCTTGCCAGTCATCTTTCCAAAACAGAGATCTGGGAAAAACATTCTTCTGGTTATGAAAACCTTAGCTTCCCACTGCCTTGATACAGAATTCAAGCTTCCTAAACCATCATTTAAAGTCTTTCACAACTGAGTACCCTTCTTTTTCACCCTTTTTTATCTTTTTGCTACTCTCATCCTCAAATACATGCCTGATGCTTTAGTGTGACCAGACATACACTTTTATGTATGTTTTAAGGTCTGCCTATGTTCCCTTTGGCTGAATTGCATTTTCTCTTCCTACACCCTTTTCTGGTTTTCTAAGGATAGAAGCTTGAGAACATAAGGTATTCATTACTTTTAAATGTTAAGCATTATGCATCACCACCATTCTTGCTGATTCAAGGGCTAATTCGGAGAGTGTTGGCATAAGGGCAACTTGACACATCCAGACATTTGATAAAAACTGCATCTAGACCCCAAAGATTTCATTTCATAAGGAGTCTGACATGGTTATATTACCAAAATCTCAGAAAAACAACAAACTTAGATAAAGTGTGAGTTTAAGTCATGGCAAAAATAAATAAGAAATAAAAACATATATTTGCACCAGTATGTGTACACATGTTCATAGCAGCTTTATTCATAATAGTCAAAACTGGAAACAACCTAAATGTTCACCAACTGATCAATGTATAAACAGAATGTGGTATATCTGTACAATGGGATATTATTTTCCATAAAAACAAATGAAATATTGATACATATTACAACATAGACTAACCCTACAAACATTGTGTTAAGTGAAAGAAGCCATATATGAAAGGCCACATGTTGTATAATTCCATTTACATAAATGTACGGAATTGACAAATATATAGAAGAGGTGGCAAAAATACACAGAAGAACTATACAAAAAAGATCTTCATGACCAGATAATCATGATGGTGTGATCACTCACCTACAGCCAGACATCCTGGAATGTGAAGTCAAGTGGGCCTTAGGAAACATCACTATGAACAAAGCTAGTGCAAGTGATGGAATTCCAGTTGAGCCATTTCAAATCTTAAAAGATGATGCTGTGAAAGTGCTGCACTCAATATGCCAGCAAATTTGGAAAACTCAGTAGTGGCCACAGGACTGGAAAAGGTCAGTTTTCATTCCAATCCCGAAGAAAGGCAATGCCAAAGAATGCTCAAACTACCATACAATTGCATTCATCTCACATGCTAACAAAGTAATGCTCAAAATTCTCCAAGCCAGGCTTCAACAATATGTGAACTGTGAAATTCCAGATGTTCAAGCAGGATTTAGAAAAGGCAAAGGAACCAAATTGCCAACATCTGCTGGATCATGGAAAAAGCAAAAGAGTTCCAGAAAAACATCTATTTCTGCTTCATTGACTATGCCAAAGCCTTTGACTATGTGGATCACAATGAACTGTGGAAAATTCTGAAAGAGATGGGAATACCAGACCACCTGACCTGCCTCCTGAGAAATCTGTATGCAGGTCAGGAAGCAACAGTTAGAACTGGACATGATTGAGCCACTGAACTGAGGGCTGGGGAGAGTGAAGAGATTGAAAGGTGAAGGCTAAGTGTAGCAGAGTTTCTTTTTTAGAGTGATAATAACAGAAGACTCTACACATGGACATCACCAGATGGTCAACACTGAAATCAGATGGATTATATTCTTTACAGCTGAAGATGGAGAAGCTCTATACAGTCAGCAAAAACAAGACCAGGAGCTGACTGTGGCTCAAATCATGAACTCCTTATTGCCAAATTCGACCTAAACTGAAGAAAATAGGGAAAACCACTAGACCATTCAGGTCTAAATCAAAATCAAATTCCTTATGATTATACAGTAGAAGTGAGAAATAGATTTAAGGGACTAGATCTAATAGAGCGCCTGATGAACTATGGACGGAGGTTCGTGACATTGTACAGGAGACAGGGATCAAGACCATCCCCATGGAAAAGAAATGCAAATAAGCAAAATGGCTGTCTGGGGAGGCCTTACAAATAGCTGTGAAAAGAAGAGAAGCGAAAAGCAAAGGAGAAAAGGAAAGATATAAGCACCTGAATACAGAGTTCCAAAGAATAGCAACGAGAGATAAGAAAGCCTTCCTCAGTGATCAGTGCAAAGAAATAGAGGAAAACACAGAATGGGAAAGACTAGAGATCTCTTCAAGAAAATTAGAGACACCAAGGGAATATTTCATGCAAAGATGGGCTCGATAAAGAACAGAAATGGTATGGACCTAACAGAAGCAGAAGGTATTAAGAAGAGGTGGCAAGAAAACACAGAAAAACTGTACAAAAAAGATCTTCATAACCCAGATAATCATGATGGTGTGATGACTCACCTAGAGCCAGACATCCTGGAATGTGAAGTCAAGTGGGCCTTAGAAAGCATCACTATGAACAAAGCTAGTGGAGGTGATGGAATTCCAGTTGAGCTATTTCAAATCCTGGAAGATGATGCTGTGAAAGTACTGCACTCAATATGCCAGCAAATTTGGAAAACTCAGCAGTGGCCACAGGCCTGGAAAAGGTCAGTTTTCATTCCAATCCCAAAGAAAGGCAATGCCAAAGAATGCTCAAACTACCGCACAATTGGACTCATCTCACACGCTAGTAAAGTAATGCTCAAAATTCTCCAAGCCAGGCTTCAGCAATACGTGAACTGTGAAATTCCAGATGTTCAAGCTGGTTTTAGAAAAGGCAGAGGAACCAGAGATCAAATTGACAACATCCGCTGGATCATCGAAAGAGCAAGAGAGTTCCAGAAAAACATCTATTTCTGCTTTATTGACTATGCCCAAGCCTTTGACTGTGTGGATCACAATAAACTGTGGAAAATTCTGAAAGAGATGGGAATACCAGACCACCTGATCTGCCTCTTGAGAATCTGTGTGCAGGTCAGGAAGCAACAGTTAGAACTGGACATGGAACAACAGACTGGTTCCAAATAGGAAAAGGAGTACATCAAGGCTGTATATTGTCACCCTGCTTATTTAACTTCTATGCAGAGTACATCATGAGAAACGCTGGGCTGGAAGAAGCACAAGCTGGAATCAAGATTGCTGGGAGGAATATCAATAACCTCAGATATGCAGATGACACCACCCTCATGGCAGAAAGTGAAGAGGAACTCAAAAGCCTCTTGATGAAAGTGAAAGTGGACAGTGAAAAAGTGGCTTAAAGCTCAACATTCAGAAAATGAAGATCATGGCATCTGGTCCCATCAGTTCATGGGAATTAGATGGGAAAACAGTGGAAACGGTGTCAGACTTTATTTTTCGGAGCTCCAAAATCACTGCAGATGGTGATTGCAGCCATGAAATTAAAAGATGCTTACTCCTTGGAAGGAAAGTTATGACCAACCTAGATAGCATATTAAAAAGCAGAGAGATTACTTTGCTAACAAAGGTCCATCTAGTCAAGGCTATGGTTTTTCCAGTGGTCATGTATGGATGTGAGAGTTGGACTGTGAAGAAAGCTGAGCACCAAAGAATTGATGCTTTTGAAGTGTAATATTGGAGAAGACTCTTGAGAGTCCCTTGGACTGCAAGGATATCCAACCAGTCCATTCTAAAGGAGATCAGTCCTGGGTGTTCTTTGGAAGGACTGATGCTAAAGCTGAAACTCCAATACTTTGGCCACCTCATGTGAAGAATTGACTCATTTGGAAAAGCCTCTGATGCTGGGAGGGATTGGGGGCAGGAGGAGAAGGGGCGACAGAGGATGAGATGGCTGGATGCCATCACCGACTGGATGGACATGAGTTTGGGTGAACTCTGGGAGTTGGTGATTGACAGGGAGGCCTGGCGTGCTGCAATCATGGGGTCGCAAAGAGCTGGACACGACCGAGTGACTAAACTGAATGATAAAAATGTTCTCAAATTGATTGTAATGATGGATGCACAACATTGTGAATATACTAAAAGTCATCGAACTGTACACTTTCAATGGGTGAATTGTATGGTATGTGAACTATGCCTCAATAATGTGGTCTTTAGAAACAGTTTAGAGGAGCTGTATTCATAAGTGTCAAAACTGAGAAGAAACAAGATATCCAATTGAATGGATAAATCAACTGTGGTACACCCAGGTAATTGAATAGTATTAAGCCCAAAAGGAAATGAGCTATTAAGCCACAAAAATACATGCAGGTAGCTTAAATGCATATTACTAAGTGAAAGAAGCCAATCTGAAAAGGCTACATGCATACTATATGATTTCAACTATATGACATTCTGGAAAAGGCAAAACTCTGGAGACAGTAAAAAGGTTGGTGGTTGCCAGGGGGTGTAGGATGGGGTGACTAGGCAGAGCATGGAGGATTTCTAGGGCAGTGAAACTACTCTGTATGGTACTGCAGTGGTGGATACATGCCATTAGACACTTGTCTAAACTCATGCAAGCTATGGGCTCTGGGTGATAATGATGTGTCAGTGTAGGTTTGGTTGGAACAGATGTCCCACTGTGGTGCTGGAAGTTGATAGTGGGAGAGGCTGTGTGTGTGGGTGGAGGGGTATGAGGAGGGTCAGATCACACATGGTAACTCTGTTTTCTGCTCAAATTTGCTATCAACCTTAAACTGCTCTAAAAAATAAAAGTCTGAAGGAAGAAGAAAAGGAGGATGAGGAGAAAGGGGGTAAAGAACAGAAAGAAGGCCAGGGGAAGGAGGGAGAGGAGGAGGTGGTGACCTCACAAGGCCCATCTCAGTTGGCACCAACTCTGAAATTTTCCCTGCCTTTTCTCGTTTCCCTCCTGGTGGAAGAATTAATTGCTCTCTTATCTGTATTTTTATTATGCTCTTAAAAAAACCTATGTATTTATTTATTTGGCTGTGCTGGGTCTTAGTTGTGACACACAGGATCTTTAGTTGTAGCATGTGAACTCTTAGTTGCAGCGTGTGGGATCTAGTTTCCCTGACCAGGGATAGAACCCGAGCCCCCTGCATGGTGAGCTCAGAGTCTTAGCCACCTGACCACCAGAGAAGTACCTCATTGTGTTCTTATTCTACTTCTTTTATCATATCACTTTATTTTAGTTGTTTTCAGGTCGGTCTTACTGAACTCTGACCAGTCTGAGGGCAGAGGCAATGACTCATTTTCTTGATATTTCTATTAGAAATACAACAAGAGTTCAATGACTGTAAGGTGTGTATGTGAATGAAGAACATCTTAAAGCTACTGATTTAAGTGCAGTTTTAAAGGATCCTTCCCTAGAATCTGTTTTTCTTCAGGTTTTTTGGTAACCTAAAGATAATTCCCTCCATCCCTGGGACAGTGACCAGGATGTGAGTGAGAATACTGAGGACATGTGACAATCCTAAGTGAATGACATCACTACTGAGTCTCCTCCAATAGCAACACATTACTCTAGTAGAGTTTTTGGAAAATATTCCCCCTTGGTGATAACATAACTATGTCCAGCCTGAAATCTGGGAGTAGGCTTCTGTATGGTGACGCAGGTCAACTGGGAAGATGTCATTGGGTAGAGAGGAGAAGATCTCACTCTACTCAAAGTCAGCACTGCCACCTCAGGATGGCTACCTGAAATGTTCTAGTGAGAGCTTTATTACAAAGGTTTGGTGTTGCTACTGCTGCTACTGCTAAATCGCTTCAGTCATGTCTGACTCTGTGCGACCCCATAGACGGCCTCCTACCAGGCCCCTCTGTCCCTGGGATTCTCCAGGCAAGAACACTGGAGTGGGTTGCCATTTCCTTCTCCAATGCATGAAAGTGAAAAGTGAAAGTGAAGTCGCTCAGTCGTGTCCAACTCTTAGCGACCCCATGGACTGCAGCCTTCCAGGCTCCACTGTTCATGGGATTTTCCAGGCAAGAGTACTGGAATGGGGTGCCATTGCCTTCATATGGCCAAAATGTATGAAATGTGTTCCTGGAAGGGAGGACATTTTAAAATTTATTCCTTACCATGAGTCATATGAAATAGAATTCTTGAAAGCAGGTTTTAAGAGGACAATAGAGAAAACCTATCAAGATACTGGTGCAAAGAATGAAAAGGAAAAGGTACATAAGAGGGGATAGGGTGCCAAATATAGTTTTCTTTACTTTCCAAATTTGGCAACATTTCATGGACAAAGTGAATGTTCTCAGTCCCATAACCAGCTTTAATTTTAGGACGAGGGAATATTTTTTATTTTAAGAAGTCACATTTCTCCTTTTTAAAATAGAAGCATTGGGAAGGTGAGGAATTTGGTAGTCAGGGCTCTACTACTTGTTGAATGATCTAGGGAAGTCACTTCCCCCTCTGAGCTTCAATTTTTTCATTGATAAAATGGCATAATAGTACCTGTTCTGTTTATATCACAGGATGTTTGTGAAAATCCACTGAGATCACTGAATGCAAAATGTTTTACAACTTAGACAAATTTATAATTGATATTAGTCTAAGAAGGATAAGTGCTATAAACCTCTCCTACTAAATATCAACGGAGTTCATTTGTGGTTGGTACAAAAAGTTAAAAACAAACTTAAAAAACATTGTACATTTAATCCTTTGTTTCTTTAAATTTTGAAGGAGTTTCTATCAGATTCTGAAAAGGAATCATTAACATTTTGGGAAAAGCCTTTTTATTGAAATTTCTTGTAGGTATAACATAAGGCATACAAATGTATGTAAGAATTCCTAAGCAACAGGTGGTCTTTTAGAATAGAAAAGTTCTTCTTTAACCATCTTCTCAAAGAATCATTAATTTGTATCAGAAAATTGGAGAGGGTAGGCATGCAAGGATACTTTCCTAAGGAGCATAATATGTCTGGGCAGTTACCAACCACAGCGTCTATCCCTTCTCTGGTCTATTCCAGAGATCACTTGGCAATTCACAAATGCCATGGGGACCTCACCTGTGCAGTTATATAAATCTTGACCTGTCATAGGGCTTTTCCCTAAAACTGTACCATGATGTCCTTAAGGACTGAGACCAGGACTTATAGGTACTTGTGTCTCCTAGTTTCCAGCAGTAAATATTTATTAAATGAAAACTAGACTGAGGCTGCATATCAAGGCAAGAAGGAAGTAGCCCCTCTTTGCAGATTTTATACTTAGGGCAGGTTACCTGTTCCTGCATAATTGAAAGAAGACTCTGGAGGTTTGAAGGCTGTCTCACCCCTTCACAGGAGATCAAGTAACTGTATTAGGCCATGGGCGTTAAATAAAGGGCATCACATTTTAAGAAAGACATGAGAAATTAGGAGACAGTTCAGAGGACAGCTGTTATGAAGATAAAGAGATTAGAAAGGAAGATGTAGAAAGAAGGGAAGGAAATACTGGTATTATTTAAACCTTACAAGAGAAGCCTGAAAAAAAGCATGGTTAGTTGTTGATTTTCAACATATATAGGGATGCTTAAATAGAGCAGAGCTTCTCAACCATTGTGTGTATGTGTGTGTGGTGGGGGAACGGCACTCTTTGGAAAATATTATATTTATAGGGCCCACAAAGACAATCAGGTAAGGCCGTCAAGACTTGATTTCGCCCTAAGTTTTGATACTCCTAGGTCCCACCCTGTCACTACGGGACTTAGAGTGTAACCTATATCACCATTCTGACAGAATGTTTGTGTCCCACCAAATTCATATATTGAAATCCTATATCCAATATGATGGCATTAGTAGATGAGGCCTTTGGGAGGTGATTTGATCATAACAGTGGAGGCTTCATGAATGGAATTAGTGCTCTTCTTATAAAAGAGACCTCACAGAGCTCTCTTACTCTCTGTTTCTGTCATGTGAAGTTGCAGAGAGATGACAGCTGTATCACCAGGAAGTGGGTCTCACCAGACACAGAATCTACTGTTGCTTTCATTTTGAACTCTCCAGCTTTCAGAACTATGAGAAATAAGTATGTGTTGTTTAAGCACAAAGTTAAATGTTATTTTGTTACAGTTGCCCAAAATGACTAGGACAGGGGTTTGTATACATGTTAGGAAATTGATGTAGAGTGCAGGACTGTCTGTATTTTAGGTAGAATAAAAAAAAGTAGAGTTAAAATAAAAGATGAAAGACTAAAGTGAAGAAACACTTTATTCTTAGATTTGAAAACACCAGGTTGGTTTGTCAAAGGGTATGTGTGTCTGTGTGTGTCTGCGTGTGTCTAGCATGTCCTAAAAATCTTTATGCAGCTTAACCTTTACTAACTTTAGAAGAATAATTGCTACAGACTTATCCTCAAGATCATGTGAAAGTTTATTTACATTTATCTTATAGGGACTAGTTTTGTGAATATTGAATGGTGAATTATTCATTTTAATTATTTGAGTCACACCCCACTGACTCAAGATGGTAAAGGCTGACTGAAACAAAAAACAAATTTTCCCATTTAACATTCACAAAACTAGATAAAAGAACTTTTAAGTTCTATATCTGGGTTCCTGTAGCAAAAACATTCTGTAGGAAAGATGGATTTAAGGACATATATGATCCTGAGGCTTCCCTGGTAGCTCAGTTGGTAAAGAATCCACCTGCAATGCAGGAGACCCTGGTTTGATTCCTGGGCAGGGAAGACTGCTGGAGAAGGGATGGGCTACCCACTCCGGTATTCTTGGGTTTCCCTGGTGGCTCAGCTGGTAAAGAATCTGTCTGCAACGTGGGAGACCTGGATTTGATCCCTGGGTTGGGAAGATCCACTGGAGAAGGGAAAGGCTACCCCTCCAATATTGTGGCCTAGAGAATTCCATGGACTGTCACAAAGAGTTGGACACAACTGAGTGACATTTATTATGATGATGATGATCCTGAGTGTAAAGGTGTACAAGCAAAAATTCCAGACAGTATTTTAAGGCAGTGGAACTGGTGAGACCCAAGTCAAGTTTCTCAAACAGTAAAGGGATCCTAGGTAATATCTGGGTTATGGATGGGATAGGTAGAAAATTTTATTAATGTGAATATGTGAAGCCATGAAAGGTTGGAGTTGGAAAATATGATGGCAGGGTAGGGCAGAGGGACCTGGAAGGCCCAGGAGGGGTGGAGTTGTCTGCTAGGCTGGTGGATGGGGGAGGGGCGGTGGATGCATTCTCTTCATGTTGTCCCCTCCCCCACCCTCAGAAACCCTTTGTGACTCTTGAGTTCTCAGTGATGCAGGCTTGGGACTATATTCAAGTGACTGCACTCTCAGTGCTCAGTAATCTCCGTCAGCCTTGTGATTCAGACAATGGAATTCAGAAAATGGAATGTTCTCTCATTTTTGAATAGCCCTACTGACCCATGTCTGAGCTTTGGCTCCACCTCCTTGGATATTGACTCTGACCTCATTTTCCTGTGTGGGCTGGGGTTGTTCCTTCTGTTCCTGTGGTACCTGGTGGGGTTTCCATGTTTACCAACCTTCTGTAAAATTAAACGCATCCAAAAGGTAAGTAAGTAACCCTGGGTGCACCCCCAACAGAGATTCTTTATTGCTGTTTCCATTTCTATTCCACATTTTAAGATGAGTTTGGTTGGGTCAGAGAGACACCTAAGATAGGAATTTCAAGGAGAGGATAAAACTAGGCAGGGCCAGTGGTTCAGGGAGTACTAAGGCTTTCATTTGAAGCCCACAGACCAGCTGAGTGTTTGGAGGATTCCAGGAGAAAATCCCAAACAGTAATTCTGTGGCCCTGGGTTGGGTTATTTAGAGAGTTTTGGATCTCTGCAGGAGAACAGAGTTCCCCAATGCTTGATCATGAGTTACATTCTCAAGTCAGGCATCACTTGACCAAGCCTTCCTTTGTGCTAAGCTGGTCAGGGCAGCAGTGCTGAGCCTCTGAGAGCCTCCAGAGCAGAGGCTGAAGTCTGAGTTTTCAGGACCCAAAGTCCTATCTGAGGGACACAGATGTTGACTGTTAGCCTCAGATGCTATGCCCTCCTTGGGCAGGTGACTTCTGACTGAGACTATCAAGGGTGGGCTTCAGAGACAAAAGTCTTTCTTTGGGTTTTTTAAAGAAAAAAAAGGTGAAAACATTTTAAACCTTTAAAATTGGCAAAAGGAAGGAACACAAAGATTAGAGTCATATTATTCCTGGATAATGAATATCTGAGTTTTCTAGAGAGGACTGAGAGAAATGAGCCCCAGCACTTCATTCTTTTTGTTTTCAGTGTCAGAGCAGAACCAGGAGGAGAAGGAAAGGTGTCACACTGAAAGGTAAGGCTCTGCATGTTTCACCGGATCTCTCCAAGGGTGACTCTTCCTGCCTTTTCCATGAGATCCCAGGTCCGTGACCTCTGACGATGTCAGTGGCTAGATACCGTTTCTCTCAGAAACCAGAGGTATCTGGGAGGAGGCTCATGGGGAGGCAGTCCGAGTCTGAGACACTTCTTGGATTCCCTGTTTTTCTCATGGCTCGGCATGAAGCCATGATGGACCTGGGCAATGGGTGTTTCTCCACAGGTGGCCATGTGAGATGTCAAGAGTCAGAACGTCTGTGTCCTGACTTTGTATAAGTCCTCTGACTTCCTGGATAATCAGATTGCTCTCTGAGGCCACACTGATCTCTGTGTTTCACATGGTGGTTTTGAGCATCACAGGAGATATAAGGCATGTGAAAGTACTACAAGTGAAGCAACATACATATAAAGTAATTGACCATTTGATCTCATCTGCTAATTCTTGGGTCTTTCAGAGTCTAGAATCCTAAGGGTTTCCCATAAGGGGACTCTTACATTATACCTAGGCTTATACCTTCCTTACATGTAACCCACTCTCCTGGTTTCGCAGGTTGGAGATTTCACCAGATAGAAACAGAGGAAAAAACGAAGCTGATTTCTATTCTGAAAAGGTGACTAGTCTTTCCCCTTCTTTCCTGATCCCTCCTTAGTATGTTCTCTGCAATTCCTGGGATTCAGTGCAACCTACTGTAGTCACGGGAGGGGGTAGCATAGGAATGAGTATGTGATGAAGGCCTTAAGGTGAGGGTTATTGAGCATGTTGTGAAGTCAGGGATGTGGAGCAATATAAAGTGGCAGCAGGCTCCAGCCCACCCCTGCCAGGCCAGCAGGTCGCCCTTTCCTTATTCTGGTCCTGGTTGCATCTTTGTACTTCCTGTCTCCTGCAGCCACCTGGGCCAGCATGATGATACCATCCGCTTTCGTCAGCTCTTATGTCCAGATCCCTTCTGTGAGGTGTGTAATAATGCAACTGCTGAAGTCAATTGGTTGCTGTTCCCGGAGACCCTGGAAGATTCTGCTTCCTCTATGTCCCCTTTGGCTTCCACAGCTCCTGTGGCCGATTCATCATTGACTCTGTCCCCTGCCTTCTCAGCAGTCTCTCCAGGAGATCTACTACCAGCCTCTCTGCCTGAGCCTTCCCCGTTGCCCCCCTCCATTCTTTCACCTAGCTCCATGACCCCCTTAGCTGACTTTTTGTCACCCTCACCACTGGGTCACACTCTGGCATTAGAGCCTTTTACTTCTTTGGATTCCGAATTCCCAGTAGATTATTCCTCACCCCAACCCCTTGCCTTTCCCCCTCTCCTACCACATGACATGCAGACAGCAGATCCTGTTCTCCCACCAGAGGCCACTTTGTCTCTGAATACCATCTTTTCCCTTGACCCCACCCTTTCCCATGATATCAACCGCTTATCAGATTTGTCCCAAGCAATGAAGCCCGCTGATTCTTTTGCACCACCAACTCTGTCTGTTTTACCACAGCCAGACTGCACTTTAACTGTCACTCAGTCTAAATCAATTGCCATCTTACTGACACCTGTTCCTGAGAATTTGCCTACCGAAAGCCCTGGCATGTTGTCCACTTACGTCCCAACACTCACAGGCATTGATCATTCAAGCCTGTCAATTTCAGACTTCTCCTGGTGGCAAGCTCATGCCAAAGACTTAATCCCTTCCACGTTGGCACAATGTGATTTCAATCAAGAGTTTCTCGCCCTCCACTCTTCAGAGGCCTCTTTTGGCGGAGACCCTGCAGCCAACCTCATAGAGCCTGGTAATCTCTCATGTCTCAGCCCTGATGTCCTGGCACTCCTGGAGAGACAAGTACAAAAGAGGAGCGATTTCCTGATGTGGAAAGAAAAGGAAAAGAAAAAAGATTCTTTTCCAGAACAATTGAGGCCAGACTATCAACTAAATTCCTCAGGGATAAAGTTAGAGTCAGTTGCTGATAAGCCTGTGCATCAACAACCCCCATATCCTAAGACCTTGGAGGACCAATTACAGCAAAAACCTACCCAGCTCTTCTGGGGTCTCCCATCTCTACACAGTGAGTCCTTGCCCTCTGCTGTTGATATCTCCAGTGACAATTCCTCAAACTTTATTTTCAATAGAAACTCAAATGCCTCTACAGGCCAAGAATCCCCAGGACTTCCCCATCTCCAACCTCTGTCCTTGCCTGAGATTCAGCCTGAATCCTTGCCTCAAACCCTGCCTCAGTCTCAGCCCCTACCTCTCACTCAGGTCCAGTCCCAAGCTGACCCAAAATCCCCACTCCTGGTCACACCACCTGGTCCTCTACCCCAGATTAGGATCTGTGGAGTGTATTTCCATAGACCTCAGAATGAATCAGAATCTCTCTCCTCATCTGAAATTCAACAGCTGGAATGGAACGTGTTGCAGAAACAACAGGAAAGTTTGTGGGGTTTACCCTCTGTGATCCAAAGATCTCAGGAAGACTTCTGTCCATTAGCTCCTAACACTTCTCACCACCAGCACCCTCAGGCCCATGTTTCAGTCTCCATTCTTCCTGGGGAGTTTGCTCTCAGTGATGAACTTCGGAAGAAACTAGAGCATCACCTTCGAAAGAGGCTCATTCAACACCGGTGGGGCCTGCCCCGGAGAATCAAAGAGTCTGTGTCACTGATGTTGCCTCCAACTGGTTTTTTAGAGGCATCTAAGTCAGAAAGCAGTGATGGAGTCTCACTGATCTCTGTGTTTAAGGGTCAGAGTAGCAAACATGTAAATGTTGAATTGATTCAACCCGGAAGCTTCCATGAGAGAAGCTCGGAAATGCTCCAGCTAGAGAAAGATGTGGGGAAAGATCAGGAACATAGCCAAGAGAATGGACAGGAAGATCACCTGTTGAAAGACCCAAACAGCTCTTCAGATAAGGATCTGGGGTATGACTCTGAGAAAAACATAAACAGTCAGACCATGAGTCTCTCAGAGAAAAATTTAAGGGTGTCAGCAGAGAGTCTACAACTTGAAAATGTCCTAAAAGTACATTTGAGTAAGAAGTTTGAGGAAATAAATGAGGGTCGACTCCCTGGGACTGTGCATAGTTCATGGCATGCCATCAAGCAAACATTGATTCTTTCTGCGAAATCCCACACCAAAATAAAAGAGAGAAGTTTGACATCATCAGTGGGTGAGTCCTATTCCTTGAATACCTTCCAGGACCTGACTTTTGTTGATCCCAGTGCACAGCAGATGCTGGAAGCACATATTAAAAGGTTTCGTATGAGGATGTTGTGGGGCCTTCCTTCCAAGGTCCTTGAATCCATACAAATTTTTAAACTGAAAGATGCCTCATCCCAGTCCTTGTCCCATGCCAGTTTTTCCTCCTCAACCAATGCGATTTCTGAGGCAGACTCCAAATTTGGGAGCTCCAAGTCCTTTAGAAGAAGCTCTCAATCTTTCCATGGAGACAAAGTGGGAACACTCTGCATCACAGGGAGAGGAAGTCATAGACAGGCGCAACTAGCTGATAGATATCCCCGAAAGCTGCTTGCAAAGCAATCTGGAGCCAGATATGAGCCAAAGCATAAGAGTGTGAATTCCAGTGATAAAGGAAAAATGCAACAGGGCAAAAAGGTGGAGAAGTCAGAACCTGTTTCTATGCCCAAACTGTCTAGGGAGATATTCAAGGCTGAGGAGCTTGACACTCTTCAATTAAAAACGAATGACATGTTGACAACCAACAAGTCAGGGAGCTCCCAAATAACAAATAAAGTAGAAACTACTGTGACCACTGAAAGCCCCCCACCCAAACTACCAGTTCCCCTAGATCCTAAATGCTTATCCCTTAAAGAACAACTGTTTGATGAGTTAAAGTTTAGATTGGAGAAGAGGGAGCAGAGCCAAGCTCAAGGCCAACCCACTGACATGTCCCTTGCTTCAGATAACTTGACTTACAAGGCTTCACTGACTCCTGCCCAGGGCGTCTCAGGTGGGGACACAGGAGAGTCCCAGGTGCTGCATGTCCATGTGGAGGACAGAGGAATCACGATGGAACAGCAGCAGGAACCCTGGGTCCCTAAGCAGGGCTTCCAGAGGTGCCAGGATAAGAATTTCCCACCAACTGTGAAGAGAGTGAGCTCCCCAGGGTGCAGAGCAGAAGAGCTAGGTGGAGGGGATGCAGGGCTGGGGACATCCCAGCTTAGGAGGAAGAGTTTCCCTCCTCAGGAGACGGTACTAGAGGAGATGCTTGTGAGCAAGTCTTCCCAGACCCTTTCAAAGAAAGGACAGTCTCTTCCTGAAGGCCATATCAGAAAAAGAATGAAGCACTTTTTGCAGTGGCTTTATCCTGGGGAAAAATGCAAAAGGCAAGAAGATCCCCAGGAAAAGGGCAGCCCCATATCAAGCGTGCAGAGCAGAGGCCTAGTTAAAAGTAGAGCTGCTGCTACTGGATCAACAGAGGCTCAGAAAATCATGACAGACATCGGGAAGTTCCTAGAGGAGAAACTGGGGTATCGGCATGCATTAGATGTGACTAGCTCTCAAGAGGACCCTCCTTCCCCAGTGCACTTTGGGCAATCTCAACAAAAGGCTGGAGTACAGGTCCACACAGAGCCTGTCCGGGGACATCCTTTCAACTCCAAGGTTCCCTCTAAAGTGACAAATACCAAGTCCTGCCACCAAGAAGCTATCTTGGCTGGCCAGAGCTATCCTCCAAGTACAAGACAGATCAGAAACAAGAAAAGACAGCCCCAGAAAGCTGTGGCATTTAAGGACCAGCAATTGTATCAGAAACATCCCCCACCAGTGCCCCACAGGGAGCCTGTGCCCCACCCAAGCCCCACCCACAGGTGTCAAGCTGGCCAGGCCCGTCCAGCTGCGCCCACCACTGCTGAAGGCACTGTGTTCAGAGATCTGTCTCTACTGTTTAGACAGAAAACACTTCTCCAGAATTTCCAAGGAGGAAAACTTCCCATCCAAAAATAATTCCTTCCTTGTGGAGAATGTTGATCCTTCCCAATAAATGTTTCTCTAATAGTAAGATGTCTTTTCTGTGTACTGTGTTGAGGCATGGGTTTGGTAACTCAGGGATTATATTTAAGGGAAGAATATAGTTTTGCTCTTACTTACTGCTTCCTTTGGCTTTGGTGCAAAGGTGACCAGCCCTCTGGAGTTCTTGTTGAGAAACAGATACCATGTGCCCCCCACTCCCACCCTCTGCAAAAGACCATTTCCTCCTTGATGACGTTTGAGGAGATGGGCTTTGTCTCCTGCCCCTCTTAGCTTAGCCTTAAATAAAATGTATAGTAGACCACACACCTCCCTCACTGAATGTTTTACATCCTTTAGAGAAGTAGGAAAAAGACAGGTCTTCTCTATCTGAAGAGGCTTAAGGATGGGTTTACTTTCTGAAAATAATCCTGAAGAAGAAATAAATCTTAATCATTATTGAGAACTCAGTGACCAGAGGCTCCTACCTGGAGCTGAATCCCTTGAATGGCAGTGTGTGGGTGTGGATGTTACTGTATTGGATGCTGGGCTGGTTGCCAAAGTGTCCAGGAACAGCATAAAACCTGCTTAAGAATCTGTTTCACGTGGGTCATGTTAATGTCATGTGCTGGTCAGGAAAGCATACTTTAAACTTGACATTGAGGTTTCCCTATGAGAAAGACACTTTGGGGAAGTAGTTCCCTTCCTTGGGTATTTTTTTCAGGCTGCTCAATTGGTGAATTTTTTTTACAGAGCAAAATCACCACTCAGCTGTCAGTGGTAGGAATGTTGACTAGGCAGTCACCTATCTTCCAGGGTAAAATACAGCTGAGAGTAAGGAAAAGATGTCTTAAAGTGAGATATCTTAAAGAATATACTTGCTGGTGGAACAAAGGTTAATGCCTCATTATTCCCATACTGTGACCCTGTCCTGCTCCCCTACTCCTCAATCTGATCCAAGCACCACATGCTTGAGGCTGACCAGAGAACAGCACAGCACACTGATGCTTTGTATCAGAAAGGCATGAGGGCATCTTAGAGTACTGAAACAGCATCTCCAATGATGTCATCAAGATGGCATCCCCCTCTTTGGGGAAGGTGATGAAGGTGATCGTGGTGCTTTCCTTCCATCTTGCCATTGTTTGATGGCAATATACAAGATACTGCCCTTAGTGTGTATAGTTCACCAATCAGGATTAAGGTGCCACCTTTGATAATAATAGTCTTGGTGGAGCCCTGGTAGACCTCCCCCAGAATACCTGCAGCTCATGAACCAGAGGTGAGTCCTAGAACTATGCCCTGGGGTTATAGATATTTGGGGTTCACCATGGACCTTTTTTTGGCCAAGGCTGCACACACACCCACCCTTACAAGGACGTCTAGAGAGGGAGGACAATTTCACTTGTGCAGACTGGGACTCAAAAATCTGCTGAGTAGCCTAGTGAGCACTTAAGATAGTTTTTCCAGAAAGACTTGTGGATGCTGGGTGTTAAAACAAAAAACTAAACTAAAATAAATGTCCACTACAGCCTTCTCTCAGTACTTTTATCTTATCCAGAGTTATGACGTTGATCCTACAATATCTGAAGCTTATGGTCACAGAAAGAAGGCAGATTCTGTGGAGGCCCTGGGAGAGGGACAAAAGGTGGGATGGGGCCTGAGGTGGGGAACATGAAAAGGTGAGAAGCAGTGGAGGGCACTGACCTCCATGTAGATACACCTGTCAATAACCCAGCTTCCCTGTTCCTATAATATCTCATTTCTATTTCCATCCCAGTGCAGTCACTGCACACTGTAGAGCTTATTTCTAGAAACACTTCTGCCATCTGGAATAACAGTCTGACATGCCACCCTTTGGCCTCATCCACCTTATCCTTCCAGCTTATAAACCACTGGCTAATTTTTCAGCATCAGGTCATTTTCCCACTTACTCTTCATCTGTCCATCAAGCTCTTGTGTCTTTTTCTTCTTCTCCAAGGTAGGTTTGATGGTCTATCATGTAAGCAACATTTAAAAAGCTCTACTACAAACAGGCCCCATCCAATCACCTTTAATCCTTCCTGCCTGGCAAAATTAACTCTCTCTGCTTTTTTCAGATTCCTATAAGTAGCAGATCACTATTGGATTAAATCTCACAATCAGGTCTACTGATGCCATGATAAATTCAGCCCTAACACTACTTGGAAATAATGCATTCATTCCTCAATGAATATCATGCTTATATCATGCTTACTATCATGTGAACAAAACAAATGGAGCTTAGCTGTTTCCTAAGTCCATTTTCTCTCCAATGCTACTCAAATCTATTTCAAATCTCCTTTACTTTTTTCAAATCTCCACTTGTTCAGCAGTTGTGCCAAACCACATTCACAGAGGAACTAGTAGCCATGAGATGGGAACTTTTCATCAAAAACCCCAATAAAAACAAACCCCCAAACCCACTCTCTAATTTCTACTTTCCTTCTTCTTTCCTGTTACATGGAAATAAGTTTTTCTCCCCCACCCTCAAAGGAATTACATCTCCTGAGATTTTCTTATTGAGACAGCTAAACTCTAGTCTTGATGGACTTACTCAACCCAGCCAGGAATCCTTTTGTTCCTTCCTTTTCCTTATGAGTTACTCAACATCTTTTATTATTTTCAAAGCTTTTTATATAAAAATGTTTAAATGTGCACAAAAGCAGAATACTGTAACATCCCATATATCCCTCACCCAACTTTCATAATTATCATTGGCATGTGTGATATGTCCCACCTTTTACACTATGATTAAAGTGTAAAAGCCCATTTAAACCTCTTCTTATCCACCTCTTAGATATATGCTATATGCCCAATTAAAGCTCTCATAATTCTTTGATCTTTATCACCTGTGGTAACTCTTATTCACAACAGATGTACACAGCACTGGTTACAAAAAGGCATTGTGCTTTATAGGCTCTGGCAATCAGTTCTGCTCTGCCTTTTAGTCAATGCCGAGGAGTCATTTGAGTGGATCCCTCCTTCAACCCCATTCAAGAAGCAATCTTACAGACCAAATTGAGCACACAGTATTGCTGTCCCCTAATCACACAGTAACTATAACATGCAAAAAGTACAGAAGTATTAAACTGTGCATATTGATAAAGATTTGACATTGCTATCAGTTCAGTTCAGTTGCTCAGTTGTGTCCAACT
This sequence comes from Bos grunniens, assembly GCF_055505025.1. NCBI lineage: Eukaryota > Metazoa > Chordata > Mammalia > Artiodactyla > Bovidae > Bos > Bos grunniens. The sequence continues at coordinate 56,418,448 of NC_141172.1, forward strand.
ATTTGCGACCCCATGGACTATAGCACTCCAGGCTTCCCTGTCCATCACCAACTCCCAGAGCTTGCTTAAACTCATGTCCATTGAGTCCTTGATGCCATCCAACCACCTCATCCTTTGTCGTACCCTTCTCCTCCTGCCCTCAATCTTTCCCAGCAACAGGGTCTTTTCCAATGAGTCAATTCTTAGCATCAGGTGGCCAAAGTATTGGAGTTTCAGCTTCAACATCAGTCCTTCCAAGAATATTTGGGACCAATTTCCTTCAGGATTGACTGGTTTGATCCCTTGTGATTCAAGAGACTCTCGAGTCTTCCCCAACACCACAGTTCAAAAACACCAATTCTTTGGCACTCAGCTTTCTATATAGCCCAACTCTCACATCCATACATGACTACTGGAAAAACCATAGCTTTGACCAGATGGATCTTTGTTGGAAAAGTAATGTCTTTGCTTTTTAATATGCTGTCTAGGTTGGTCATAGATTTTCTTCCAAGGAGCAAGCATCTTTTAATTTCACGGCTGCAGTCACCATCTGCAGTGATTTTGGAGCCCAAGAAAATAAAGTCTGTCATGGTTTCCATTGCTTCTCCATCTATTTGCCATGAAGTGATGGGACCGGAAGCTATGATCTTTGTTTTCTGAATGTTGAGTTTTAAGCCAACTTTTTCACTCTCCTCTTTAACTTTCATCAAGAGGTTCTTCAGTTCTTCACTTTCTGCCATAAGGGTGGTGTCATCTACGTATCTGACGTTATTGATATTTCTCCTGGCAACTTTGATTCCAGCTTGTGCTTCATCCAGCCTGGCATTTTGTATGATGTACTCTGCACTTAAGTTTAAAGCAGGGTGACAGTATACAGCCTTGATGTACTCCTTTCCCAATTAGAAAGCAGTTTATGTTCCATGTCCGGTTCTAACTGTTGCTTTTTGACCTGCATACAGATTTCTCAGGAGGCAGGTAAGGTGGTCTGATATTCACATCTCTTTAAGGATTTTCCACAGTTTGTTGTGATCCACACAGTCAAAGGCTTTGGCGTAGTCAATAAAGCAGAGAAGTAGATGTTTTTCTGGAACTCTCTTGCTTATTCAATGATCCAACAGATGTTGGCAATTTGATCTCTGGTTCCTTTGGCTTTTCTAAATCCAGCCTGAACATCCTGAAGTTCACAGTTCATGTACTGTTGAAGCCTGGCTTGGAGAATTTTGAGCATTACTTTGCTAGCCTGTGAGATGAGTGCCATTGTGCAGTAGTTGCAGCATTCTTTGGCATTGACTTTCTTTGGGATTGGAATGAAAACTGACCTTTTCCAGTCCCGTGGCCACTGCTTTGCTGGCATATTGAGTCCAGCACACTCACAGCATCATCTTTTAGGATCTGAAATAGCTCAACTGGAATTCCATCACCTCCAAGCTTTGTTCGTAGTGATGCTTCCTAGATAAATTCACATTCCAGGATGTCTGGCTCTAGGTGAGTGATCATAGCATCGTGGTTATCTGGGTCATGAAGATCTTTTTTGTATAGTTCTTCTGTGTATGCTTGCCACCTCTTCTTAATATCTTCTGCTTCTGTTAGGTCTATACCATTTCCGTCCTATTTTATGCCCATCTTTGCATACAATATTCCCTTGGTATCTCAATTTTCTTCAAGAGATTTCCAGTCTTTCCCATTCTATTGTTTCCCTCTATTTCTTTGCATTGATCACTGAGGAATGCTTTCTTATCTCTCCTTGCTATCTTTGGAACTTTTCATTCAATTGGGTATATGTTTCCTTTTCTCCTTTGCCTTTAGTTTCTCTTGTCAGCTATCTGTAAGGCCTTCTCAGACAACCATTTTGCCTTTTTGCATGTCTTTTTCTTGGGGATGGTTTGATCACTGCCTCCTGTACAATGTCACAAACCTCCATCCATAGTTCTTCAGGTACTCTATCAGATCTAATCCCTTGAATCTGTCTGTCCCTTCCACTGTATAATTGTAAATGATTTGATTTACGTCATACCTGAAAGGTCCAGTGGTTTTCCCTAATTTCTTCAATTTAAGTCTGAATTTGGCAATAAGGAGTTCATGATTTGAGTTCAAGATCAGCTCCTGGTTTTGTTTTTGCTGACTGTATAGAGCTTCTCCATCTTCAGCTGCATAGAATATAATCAACCTGATTTTGGTACTGACCATCTGGTGATGTCCATGTTTAGAGTCTTCTCTTGTGTTGTTGGAAGAGGGTGTTTGCTATGACCAACCAGTGCATTCTCTTGGCAAAATTCTGTTAGCCTTTGTCCTGCTTCATTTTGTATTTCAAGGCCGTACTTGCAGTTACTCCAGGTATCTCTTGACTTCCTACTTTTGCATTCCAGTCTCCTATGATGAAAAGGACATCTTCTTTTTGGTGTTAGTTCTAGAAGGTCCTGTAGGTATTCATATAACCGTTGAACTTCAGCTTCTTCAGCATTAGTGGTTGGGGCATAGACTTGGATTACTGTGATACTGAATGGTTTGACTTGGAAATGAACAGAGATCATTCTATTGTTTTTGAGACTGCACCCAAGTACTGCATTTTGGACTCTCTTGTTGACTATGAGGGCTACTCCATTTCTTCTAAGGGATTCTTGCCTACAGTAGTAGATATAATGGTCATCTGAATTAAATTCACCCATTCCAGTCCATTTTAGTTCATTGATTCCTAAAATGTTGATGTTCACTCTTGCCATCTCATTTGACCACTTCCAATTTACCTTGATTCATGGACCTAACATTCCAGGTTCCTATGCAATACTGTTTTCTACAGTATCAGATTTTACTTCTATCACCAGTCACATGCACAACTGGGTTTTTCCTTTGGCTCTGTCTCTTCATTCTTTTTGGAGTCATTTCTCCACTCTTCTCTAGTAGCATATTGGGCACCTACCGACTTGGGGTGTTAATCTTTCATGTCATATCTTTCTGGCTTATCATACTGTTCATGTGCTTTTAAATACATATAAGAAAATATTTTTCTTGTCACACAGTTAAAATGAGCTACTGTGTTATGATTAAACATAGTAGATCAAATACACTTGCTTATTATTATAATATCTTCTCAAATGCCATTAAAAGAGTAGATGAAAAGAGGCTCAACATCACTAGCCATCAGGGAAATGAAAACCAAAGTTGCTATGAGATAACATTTCACACACACAGGAATGGCTATAATCAAAAAGTCAGATTCAAACAACTGTTAGTGAGAATTAAAAAAAACTTGAACCCTGATACACTGCTTCTGGTAATGAAAACTGGTGCAAATGTTTTGAAAAACAGTCTGGCAGTGCCTCAGAATATTAAACATAGAGTTACCATGAAAGAAGTGAAAGTGAAAATTGCTCAGTTGTATCAGACTCTTTGTGACCCCATGGACAATACAATCCATGGAATTCTCCAGGCAAGAATACCGGAGTGGGTAGCCTTTCCCTTCTCCAGAAAATCTTCCTAACCCAGGGATCAAACCCAATTCCCCCACATTGCAGGTGGATTCTTTACCAGCTGAGCCATCAGGGAAGCCCAGAGTTACCATGTGACCCAGCAATTCCACTTCTAGGTATAATATATAATCAAGAGAAATGAAAATATATGTACGCAAAAAACCTGTAAACAAATGTCTATAGCAATTGTATTCATAAGAGTTAATGGTAGAAATAACCCAAATGTCCATCAACTGATGAACAGGTAAATCAAATACATTCTATCTATGCAGTTAATATTATTTTGGCATAAAAAGCCATAAACTGATACGTTTCAACATGGCTGAACTGTGAAAACATTATGCTAATAAAGAAGCCAGTCACAAAATGACTACATATGACTCCATTCATATGAAATATCCAATTAGGGAAACCAAGACAGAACAGAACGTAGATTAGTGGTTCCTTACAGCCGTAAGATGGGGGAAGGGGATTATGAGGCTAAAGGTTATGAGGTTCTTTTTAAAGCCATGAAAATATTTTAAAAATTGACTGTAGTAATGCACATATCTGAGTATAATAAAAATCATGGAACTACCCACTTTAAATGAGTGAATTGTATGGTGTGCTGTAGTGTGTGCTTAGTTGCTCAGTCATGTCCAACTCTTTGTGACTCCATGGACTGTAGCCCTGCCAAGCTTCTCAGTCCATGGGGATTCTTCAGGCAAGAATACTGGAGTGGGTTGCCATGCCCTCCTCCAGGAAATATTCCCAACCCAGGGATTGAATCCTGGTCTCCCGCACTGTGGGCAGATTCTATACCATCTGAGCCACTAGAGAAGCCCAAGCATACTAGAGTGGGTAGTCTATCCCTTATCCAGGAGAACTTCCTGACTCAGGAATGGAAATGGGGTCTCCTGCATTGGAGGCGGATTCATTACCAGCTGAGCTACCCGGGAAGCCCTAATTGTATGGTATGTGAACTGTGTTTCAATAAACTGTAGAAACAAAGGATTCCAAAGAAGTGCTTGAGGATGACAAGGAGAGAGGATATGGCAATAGATGTCAACACATTTTTAGAAGATGGAAATCTGGCGAAAGAATGGTAACTGACAAGCAGAAGAGGCAAAGTGCTGGCAAACCAATTCACACCACAAAATCCTGGAAGATGAATGAGCTGGTGGCACCAGATAAGAAAAATCAGCGGATCCAAGCTGTAAATGTGTTGTCCATTTTTTTTTTGTTCTGCATTGGGTATAATTAAAATTTTTGTGGGGGGTGGTACTCTTCTTCAACATTTTCTAAAATCCTGTTGAAATGTGCAGAGGATCCCAGATGTCTTGCTGGGGACAGAGCCTGAGATAACTTTTACGCTGGCATTGTTTACTTCAGGGGTCTGAAGATGGTGGTGGTGGTAGCTGTAGGAATCAAAGCTAGAAATCTCAACAGTTAGGTAAAATCCAGGACAACAAGCAATGTTCTGTTTTTTAAGTGTATTTATATGAAAATAATTAAACTTGTGGAAAAGTTGCATGGATGGTAAAACCATGTACCCTTTATCCAGACTTACCTATTAACATTTTGACCTATTTGAGATCCCTCCCTTTTCTGTCTCTTTGACTCTGCTTCTGTCTTTTTCCCTCCTTTCCTCTCCTTTCTGTTTATATATGAATACACACATATAGACATATATGAAAAATATGCATATATTTCTGAATATTTGAGAAAATACTTTATGTATTATGCACCTTCTCATTGAATATTTCACTGTGTATTTAAGAAAAAAAGATTCTCTTACATGTAGTACAATTATTTATCCTTTCAGTAAATGTAACAATGACTTAACAATGGCATAAAACTTTTAACTCATCTATTCATATTCAATTTTTTTTCAATTTATTGAGTAATGTCCTTTGTAATTGTTTTTTTCAAAACCTTCATTAAAGGATTCAGTGTAAAATCACAGATTGCATTTAGTTGTCTTGTGTCTTTAGTCTCCTTTAATCTGGATTAGTGTTTTTTAGTCTTCCTTTTTTATGACAAGGTCATTTTTTGAAGAATATATTTGATGTGTCATCTTTATAACCTCTTTTCTTTTGGTGGAACTTATCTTGCTCAGACTTTAGAGAATGTTTTTACAGTTGGGAATCCTAGGGACCTCAGGGACAGTCAGGACCAGCCTTCCTCTGGAAAAAAAAAAAGAAAAAAAAAAACCCGAAATAACACCAGAGATACAAAGATATGTGGAGGGATTTTTTAAAATAAATACACCTCCTGTGGTCAAGGGAGGTAGGTATAGACAATGGAGTGGGCTTGAAGCGCATATTCCTTTTGGGTAGAAATAATGGTGGCACTGTGGATGCAGAAGACAGGTGAAGGAAGGAGCTGTCATTGCTGGTAAACCCTCCTCAGAGGGGAGGGAAAGAATTAGGTATCTGGGGTCAAGACTGATTCATTAGACTCAATGAGAGAATGCAGGCAAGCAAAGTATGGAAATGACACAGGGGTTAATTTCAGCAGTTTATAATCTAAGGAAGCTATAACGGGTACAACTAGTAAATGACTACAACTAGTAAATGACTAATAACTAGCATAGGGAGATGAAATAAATGCATGTACACCATTGTGTACATGCATCAACAAAAGTGATGTTATGTCCACAAAGGTATGGAGATGCCAATAGAAATTTTAGTGAAAAGAAAGTAGATGAGAGTGTATTTGGTCCTGCAGGTTGTGTTCTGTAAAATAAAAAAAAAAAATTTAAATGTTGTGAGGAGAAGAAGGGATTTGTCAGATGAAAGAGGGAGCAGCAGGAAGAGACACTCTATGGGTGGAGGGGGCTAGGTTTGAGAACCTTAAGGGGCTGAATAGCTTAAGAGGGATTTTGGGAAAAAAAGAATTACCCAAGATTTCTAAGTTTTTTGCTATAGGGTCATGAGCGTGCCATGCCCTTGTTTCTCTTTTTGTCATGCTTCCTATTTATTAACATAGGCCACTCTGCACACTTGTGCTTTTTGGTGAATTCTTTTGAGGAGATACGGGGGAGTGGGTGACATATATTTATGCCTCTGGCTCCATGCAAGTAAAGACACATTATATATGAGGGGAAGCTGTAGTTGAAGGCAGAGTAGACCTTGGAGGTGTAAATCCCTTGGCACAGCAGAGTTTTATATATTATGTGGGGTCCAAAGGGTGACCATTAGGCAATAAGGTCTCAGTTAATATCTAGGTAACAGGTGGAATAAATAGGAATTTTCACTAAAGTAAATATATGGTATGTGAATGTGTGGTTGGAAAGGTAGATCAGAAGTATCTAAAGGGCCCTGGAGGGATGGATGGATCTGCTGGGTTGGGTGGTGGGGAAGGACTGTGGTTTCATCTTTCTTGTGTTGTCCCCTCCCCCACCCTCAAGAACCTTTGGTGTTTAGCTAAACCTCTGTGATGTGGGCCTAGAACTCTAGTCTAGAATGTGCACTTTAAATGCCCAGATGCCTGAGGCAGCAATGCACTTCTGATGATTTGGATCATCATCTTTGTCTGAAGAAACTTACTGCACCATGGCTGAGTTTCAGCTCAACTTCCTAAGTTTTCCCATCCTTGCCTTTGTGTGTTGGGTGGGGCTCCTTCTTCTGTCACTATGCTACCTAAAGGGGAACTCAAGTTTCTCAATATTTTGGAAACAGGGAGACATCGACCAGGTCAGTAAGCCAGAGTCCCTCAAAGATATTAAATCTTTCTTTTCAAATGGATGCATTCAGTGCTATCAGTTTCCCTCCAGGTACTGTTTCTTTTGTATCTCACAAACTTTGACAAGTTGTATTTTAATTTTCATTTAGTTAAAAATTTTTCTTTTTTCTGAGATTTCTTCCTTGACCCATTTGTTAGTAGCATGCTGTTTACTCTTCAAACATTTTGGCATTTTGGCCTTTCTAACTATCTGTAAACGATTTCTAGTTTAATTCTATTATCATCTAAAAACACATTTTGCATGATTTCTAGTTTGCATTTGTTAAGATGCATTTCATGGTCCAGAATGTGGTCTATTTTGGTCAATGTTCCATGTGTGCTTGAGAAGAATGTGTATTCTGTTGTTGGATGGAGTATTCTATAAATGTCAATTAGATCAATTTGACTGATGGTGCTGGTTAGGTCAACTCTACCATTACTGATTTTCTGCCTGCTGAATCTGTCCATTTCTGATAGACGGGAGTTGAAGTCTCCAAAAATAACAGTAGATTCATCTAATTGTCCTTACAGTTGGGCCAGTTTTTGCTTCCCATATTTTGACAGTCTGTTGTTAGACTGTATACATGTTAAGGATTGTTGTATCTTCTTAGAGAACTGACCCTTTTGTTGTTATGTACTGTCCCTCTTTATCCCTCATAACTCTCCTTGTTCTGAAGTCTGCTTTGTCTGAAATTAATATAGCTCCTCCTGCTTCTTTCATCAGTGTTAGCATGGTACAGTATCTTTATTTTTAAAGTGGGTGTTTGGTAGGCAACACATAATTGGATCTTATTTTATCCACTGACAATCTAGCTTTTAATTGAAAGTATTTAGACCACTTACATTTAGCAATTTTCTATATGGTTGGATTAATATCCATCATGTCTGTAACTGTTTAGTATTTATTATAAGTATTCTTTTCTTCTTCCCCTCTTTTTGTGCCTTTTCTGGTTTCAAACAAGTACTTTATAGGATTCCCTCTCTCTCTTCTCTTAGCATATCAAGTATTCTATGCCATAGAATTTGCAATATATTCAATACATTAACAACTAATGTACTGACAACTAATACACTGACAACTCAAATCTACTTTCATATAAACACTATACCACTTCATAAGTAGTACAGGTTCTGTTATAACAGAGTTCCCAATTCCTCCCTCCCATCCCTTGTAACACTGATGTCATTTATTTCACCTATCCATATACTATGGTCACTCAATACATTATCAGTAGTATCATTAAGTCAATTGAGAATAAGAAAAATCAAAGTGTTTTTTTTCTTTTACCATCATTGATTCCTTTTCCTCTCTTCCTTTATGAAGACTTGAGATGTTGTTTTCCTTCTTCCTATAGAACTTTTTTTAACATTTATTCCAGGGAAGATCTGATGTTGCTGACTCAGTTTTAGTTTGTCTTGAGACAGTTTTTATTTCTCCTTTACTTTTGAAGGATAATTTCACTAGATAAAAAGTTCTGGAGTGATTTTTTTCTTTCAACACTTTAATATTTCAGTCAATTTTCTTTTTGCTTGCATGGTTTATGATCAAAAGTGAAAGTGAAAGTCACTCAGTCAACTTTTTGTGTCCAATGTCCAATTCTTTGCAACCCATGGACTATATAGTCCATGGAATTCTCCAGGGAGAATACTGGAGTGGGTAGCCTTTCCTTTCTCCAGGGGATCTTCCTAACCCAGGGATCAAATCCAGGTCTCCTGCATTGCAAGTGATTCTTTACTAGCAGAGCCACAAGGAAAGCCCAAGAATACTGGAGTGGGTAGCCTATTCTTTCTCCAGCAGATCTTTAAGACCCAGGAATCAAACCAGGGTCTCCTGCACTGCAGGTGGATTCTTTACCAACTGAGCTATCAGGGAAGCTCTGATTTATGATGAGAAGCCCATAATTCTCATCCTTGTTCCTCTAGAGGTACGGCATTATTTTCTTCTGTTTTCTTTCAAGATTTTATCTTTCAGGTTCCTACAGCTTTAATAAAATATGTCCAGGTTTAGACTTTCTTAGTATTTATGCTGCTTGGTGTTCTCTGAGCTTCCACAATCTATGGTTAGTCTATCATTAATTTTGGAAAATCTTGGGCTGTTACTTCTTCAAATGTTTCTTCTGTTCTGTTCTTTCTTCTCATTTTAATATTTCTGTTGCATGTATTGATATACTACACATTTTGAAACTGTCTCAATTCTTGGATATTCTGGGTTTAAATATTAAATTTTTTTCTCTTTGCATTTCAATTTGGAAAGTTTCTATTGCTATACATTCAAAATCACTTTTTTAAGAAGAAAAAATTAAAAACATTTTAAACCTTTAAAATTGATAAAAAGAACATAAAAGTCTATTAATTAGAGTCATATTATTCATGGATAATGAATATATGAGTTTTCTAGAGAGGACTGAGAGAAATGAGCCCTAGGGCTTCATTCTTTTGTTTTTGTTCTCAGCGTCAGGGCAGAACCAGGAGGAGAAGGAAAGGTGGCACACTGAAAGGTAAGGCTCTGCATGTTTCACCAGATCTCTCCAAGGGTGACCCTTCCTGCCTTTTCCATGAGATCCCAGGTCCGTGACCTCTGACGATGTCAGTGGCTAGATACCGTTTCTCTCAGAAACCAGAGGTATCTGGGGAGAGGCTCACGAGGAGGCAGTCCAAGCCTGAGACACTTCTCGGATTCCCTGTTTTTCTCATGGCTGGGCTTGAAACCATGATGGACCTGGGCAATGGGTGTTTCCCCACAGGTGGCCATATGAGATGTCAAGAGTCAGAACTTCTGTGTCCTGACTTTGTATAAGTCCTCTGACTTCCTGGATGATCAGATTCCTCTTTGAGGTAAATAACCATTGACTTTTTCCTCAAAGGGCGGTTCTGAATATCACATGGGAGAATACATATGAAAGCCCTTTGTGAATGATAAGGCAACATATATATTTGAGCCTTGCTATTATTATCACTGACCATGTGATCTTATATTCTAGTTCTTGAGACTCTCCAATCCACCAAGGGTACCACTAAAGGACATTCTACTTAGTCTCCTATAAGTTCTCTTTGTTCCTACCTTCATCACTCTCCTGGTTTCCCAGGTTGGAGAACTTGCCAGAGCGAAGCAGAGGAGGCAAGGAAGGAGCTTTATCTTCTGCAAAGGTGACTAAACATTACCTTCTTTCCTGTATCCCACTTTTTTAGTGGAGTCTTTGAATTTCTAGGGCCTCAGTGAAGCCTGGGATTGACATGGGAGGGAATATCCTCAGATTCAGAATGTGAAAGCCTTGGCAAGAGGGATTAAAAGATACATTGTGAGATTGAAGAAGTCGAAGAATGTGAAAAGATAGTATACATTGGGCAGCCATACTTTTGCCAGAGGTACCAGGGCCTCATGTTTTTTCCTGGTCCTGGCTGTAGTTTTGTACTTCCTATCTCCTGCAGCCCCCTGGGCCAGCATGATGATACCACCTGCTTTCGTCAACTCTTATGTCCAGACCCCTTCTGTGAGGTGTGTAATAACGCAACTGCTGAGGTCAATCGGCTGCTGTTCCTGGAGGCCCTGGAAGATGCTACTTCCTCTGTGTCTCCTTTGGCTTCCACAGCTCCTGTGACTGAGTCATCGTGTACTTTGTCCCCGGCCTTCTCAGCAGTCCCTCCAGGAAACCTACCTCTAGCCTCTCTGCCGGAGCCTTCCTCACTGCCCTCCTCTATTCTCTCCCCTAGCCCAATGACCCCCTTAACTGACTTTTTTTCACCCTCACCAATGGGCCACTCTCTGGCCTCAGAGCCTTTTTCTTCCTTGGATTCTGAATTCCCAGTGGATTATTCCCCACCCCAAACCATTGCTTTCCCCCTTCTCCTACCACATGACACTCAGACAGCAGACCCTGTTGTCCCAGCAGAGGCCACATTGTTTCTGGATACCATTTCCTCTCTTGACCCCACCCTTTCCCAAGATATCAACCCCTTATCAGATTTGTCCCAGACGATGAATCCCATTGATTCTTTTGCTTGTCCTCATGCACCACCAACCCCATTTGTTTCACCACCATCAGATTGCACTTTATCTGTGACTCAACCTAAATCAATTTCCACTTTATTGAAGCCTGTTCTGGAGAAGTCATCTCCAGATAGCCCTAGTGAGTTGTCCACTTGTGTTTCAACAATCAGAGGCACTGAGCATTCAAGTCTATCAATTTCAGACTTCTCTTTGTGGCAAGCTCAGGCCATGAACGGGCTCCTCCCAGCATTACCACACTCTGATTTTCAGCGAGAGCATGTTTCCCTCCATCCACAAGACACTTATCTCTGGGGAGACTCTGTTACAAAGCACAAGGAGGCCAATAGCCATTCTTTCTCTGGCTTTAACATCCGTGGACTCTTGGAGAGACAAATAAAAAACAGAATGGCTTTCCCGAGTTTAGAGAAGAAAGAAAAGGAAGAGGGTCCATTTTCAAAACAAATGTGGTCAGAATACCAACGGACATCTTCAGGGAATTTGTTGCAGTCTCTTGATGTGCAGAACACTACAGCCCCCCAAAGTGGCTGGAACAGTGAAAGCAAACCAGAGAAGCTTCACATTTGTCAGCGGCTCTTATATGTCAAGACTTTGGGGGGTAACTTGCAGCAGAAATATAGCCAGCTCTTCTGGGGTCTTCCCTCTTTGCACAGTGAATCCCTAGTGGCTACTCTTCTGGTTTCTAGTAGTAGTTCCCCTCTAGAGTCTCACTTTGTCTTATTCAATGGAATCTGTAATGCTCCTGCAGTCAAAATGTGGGATCAAGAATCTCCACCACTTCTTCATTCCCGTCCCCATCTCCTTCCCCATGTATATCCACCACAATCCTTGCCTCAAACTAAGCCACAATCCCAGTCTCTACCTTTCACTCAGGTCCAGCCCCAGGCCCACCTTCAAGCCCGACTCCCAATCCTATCATCCTCTTCTCCATCCCAAATTAGGGACTGTGGAGTGTCTTTCCACAGATTCCAGAATGAGTCGGACTTTCATATTGCAACTGAAAATCAACATCTGGAGTGGCATGTGTTACAGAAGCAACAGGAAAGTTTGTGGGGTTTAGTTCCTGTGCTCCAAAAATCTCAAGCCACTTGTTCTCAAGCTCATAACCTCCCATTGGTCAACCAGCCATCCCATACCTATGTACCAGTCTCTATCCTTCCTGGCCATTTTCATATCACCAGTGAACCCCAGGAGAAACTGCAGCTCCACGTTCCAAGGAGGCTAATTCCACGCTGGTACCTCCAAGCCTGTAGGAATCTAGAGTCTCTAGCACTGATGGGGCCTCAATGCAAATTAGCAGAAGTACCTCAGCAGAGAGGCAGGCATGTTCAGTTACAACTTTCTGAGCTTCAGGGCCAGGGTAGCAACAATATAGAGAAGACTGAATTGGGTCTCCCAGGAAATTTCCATGAGAGGGTCTCAACAAAGTTTCAGCTAAGGGATGACATGAGGAAGAATCTTGGCTATATCCTTGAGAAGAGCCCAGAAGACAGCCCACAAGATAGCTCAGAATGCTACCTAGTGCAGGGTCTGAGGGCTGCCTTGGGGACAAAAACTAATCGTGTGTGTCACTCAAGGAATCACTCAAGGAATGAATTACTAAATGTCTCAAGAAAGGACATAGATCGGAATCAAATAAAAAACATTCTTAGATTACATGTGAGCACAAAGTCTTGGCAGATTAGTGTGGGTAGGATTCCTACAAGTGTGTGTCGTTCATGGCTGGCTGACGACAATACTTTGCTTCCTTCTGCAAGCTCCCAAACCAATGTGGAAGACCCACATTCAAAAAACACAATTGTAGGTAAAGTATGCCACCAGATTAGCACTCCAGAGCTTTCTTTTCTTGATCACAATACCCTAAAGGTGCTAGAAGCCCATATTTTAAGGTTTCGTGTGACTCAGAGATGGGGCCTACCCCTCAAGGTTCTTGAATCCATAAAATTCTATATGTTGAGAGAAGCCAAAATATGGCCTCTTCCTCAATTTGACTTTCCCTCCTCAACCACCCATATTTCTGGGGTAGACTCCAAAGATGAGCTTTCCAAGCCTCTTGAAGAAAGATCTAAAACTTCTCAGGGAAATAAGGTGAGAACCACAAATTCAACCCCCATGCTGGATCATCCTCTCCCTGTTATCTCATCTGTGGGCCAAGAAGGACAGAGGGCCCCACAACCATCATACTCTGATACCTACCAAAAGCTTGCAGGGGACATTCAGACAATTGAGTGTGGCAGACAGACTTTTCAGCCCGTCACACACAGAAACAAAGACAAAGTAAGTCAAAATGAGACTCTACTGGATGACAGACGCAGCCCAGTGGCGCCCATAAGGCAAGGTGGGTATAGACCTGAGCCAAGGAATGAGACCATGAACTTCAGTGATAGAGTAGAAATGATTCAGGGCCAAAAGATAGCGAGGAAAAATTCACAACATTCCACAATGTTCAGTGTGTCCAGGGAGATATTCAGGGCCAAGGAGCTTCATGCTCTTGAATCACAATCCTGTAACATCTTGCCAACCAGCAAATTGAGAAGCTCCCAAATGACAAAGGTCAAAATGATTAAAGCAGAAACTACCCTGACCACTCAATGTCCCCCACCAAAAATATCTGTTCCCCAAGATTCTGATATATCAGACTTTCAAAAACAGATCCTTACTGAGTTAAAGTTAAAATTCAAAAATAAGGAGCATAGCCAGGCTGACCACTGTCCCACAGACATGACCCCGACTTCAAGTAGGTTGCCTTCCAAGTCTTCACAGACTCTTGCCCAGAGTGTCTCCACTGGGGACATGGCAGCTTCCCAGGTGCCAAACATCCACTCGGAGGACAGTGGGACCAGCATGGAGCAGAGGCAGGATCCCTCTAAGCATGTACTATTGAAGTGCCAGGATAATAACTTCCCACCTGCTGCAGAGAGAAAGCCTTTGGGTTCCAAAGCAGGAGAATACAGAAGTGAAAATTCAGGAGCAGGGATGTCTACAGGCAGAAAGAAGTGCCACCTTGTTGAGGAAAGAGAATTAAAGGACACTTCCTCATCTCTGTCACAGAATGAGCAGCTTCCTCCTGAAAGTTTCTTCAGAAAAAAGATGAGGCGATTTTTTCAGTGGATTGATTTCATGAGAAAAACAAAAGACCAGGAAAGTCCCCAGCAAAAAGCCAAATTCATGTCAACCTTTGCACAGCACCAAGACTCAATTGAAAGTGCAGCTCTCTTTGTGAGTCATGGGCCCCTTGAAGCTCACGAGCTCATGAGAGCCATTGGGAAGATCCTAGAAGAGAAGCTGGCATGTAGGTTTGAATCTGAGGCCTTGGAATTAAGTCAGCGCAAGAAGGAACTGCAGACCCAGGTAATGCCTGGTAAGGGACATCCCTCCAACTATGGTGCTCTCCCTGACTTACAGCAAGAGGAATGGGTAAGTCCCAAGTCCTCAAACCAAGAAGCTGTTTATGCTGATCAGAGTTGTCTTACAAGTGTCAGACAGAACAGAGATGGGGTCAGACATCCCCTAAAAGATGTGGCCTTTGAGGATCAGGTATTATGTCAGAATCAACCCTCTTCCCTGCCCTCCAGGGAGCTGGTAAGCCATCCAAGCCCCACCTATGTGCGTCAAGAATGCCAGATCCCTCCAGCCCCCCTCACTCCTGAAGAAGACACTGTGTTCAGAGATCTAACTCTTCTATTCAAACAGAAATCACTTCTCCAGCATTTTGAGGGAGAAGAAATTTCTCCAAACGACTCATTCAGTCACTGAGAAAACCTTGCAGTTTTCATGATAAGACATTCTCAGATGAAAACAACCTTCCTTTAGTAAATCGAGAATTTTTATCCTCCTCAATAAATGTTCTAATAGAGAAACACTAATGCTCTCTGTGTACTGCACTGGGTGCATGGGTTTTAGTTATCCTGGTACTTGTATGTGGGAAATGGAAGGAGTAGTTCAGTTCATTCTGATTTCCTCTCGGTGTCTAAGAGGCTTCCTTGCGGGGAGCCTGACAGTGGTCTTCTCAGTTTTATCCTGGAGTCCTTTATTTGATCCTGCTCTGATATCCTCTACCTAAAAAACTTAATTATTTTTTATTAAAAAGTACAAAAATTTACTCTAGAAATTTTCAGGCTTTTGAAAAGTGAGAAGATATCTTAAAGTCTAGAACTTGGCTTAAACTATCTTTTCATCTGCTCTCAAACTATCCTGAGCCATATACAGCTATAGGGTGGAATGAGTTACTCTAGCATAATATAGCCAGATTTGACTCTTGTTGCCTCAAAAAGTTTTAGAGAATGTTTAGGCCTTGAAGTTAGTGGTAGACAGAAATCTTCCTCTTAGATCTCTTGGTGAGGAATAAATGTCCTGCAATGAAGAACTCTTTCATCCTTTATGAATTTTGTGGTGATGGGCCACATCTCCCACTCCTTGCTGCTGCTAAGTCACTTCAGTCGTGTCCGACTCTGTGCGACCCCATAGATGGCAGCCCACCAGGCTCCCCCGTCCCTGGGATTCTCCAGGCAGTAACACTGGAGTGGGTTGCCATTTCCTTCTCCAATGCATGAAAGTGAAAAGTGAAAGTGAAGTCGCTCAGTCGTGTCCTACTCCTAGCGACCCCATGGACTGCAGCCTTCCATGCTCCTCTGTCCATGGGATTTTCCAGGCAAGAGTACTGGAGTGGGGTGCCATTGCCTTCTCCGTCTCCCATGCCTTACCCGACCCTAATGAAAATAAGTAGCAGTTCACCCTTTACCTTTCCTCTACCCTTACTGGAGCAGTAGGGAAGACAGAATTTGCAGCTCTGAAAAGGCTGAGGGATATGAATATTTTCTTGAAGACGGTCTTACTTTTGTTTAGAAAATGTTCCTGATCCCAGAGTAACTCACAGGTAGGTGGTCATTGAATGAGGTGTATACAGATAGATAGGCTTTACAATTGTGGACACTGGCCTGGCCAGGGTCAGAATTCAGCAGATTCTTCTGGCTGAAGAATCTGCTGCACGTGGGATGTTTAATCTGGAAAGCATATTTTGAGCTTGATGATGAGGTCTCCCTGCTTGTGAAAGCACCTCAAGGAACAGGAAGAGCTGCTCTTCAAGGAAATCTCTTCAGGGTGGTATTATTGTAAGACGAAGAGATCACCTGGCCACTGTTGGCAGGAATGGTCATTGGGCAGCCACCCAGAATTTTGGGGAAAAGGAGAGAGTAAATAAAATGTAATGATGGAGTGAGTGGGAAAGGAAGACAAAAATGAGAAGGGAAAGAATGACATCATCATCACTACTTATGATCCCATACTGACCACCCACCCACTTCACCCAACACAACCCTACCTATGCCTCCAGCAGCTCCTGGAGACTAATCAGGGCTTTTAGAGTATGATGATACCATTTAAGCTTAAGAGTATATGGGGTAATTTCTGAGAACGAAGACAGTATTCCTAGGGATGACATCAGAGGGATGTACTCCTATTCAGTGCCTGACTTTCTAGTCATGCTACATCTTTCACCAAGATCACAGTAATTTAGGTGTGTATTAGTTATCTACTACTGAATAACATGAAAGTGAAAGCCACTCAGTCGTGTCCGACTCTTTGTGACCATATGAACTGTATAGTCCGTGGAATACTATACAGTCCATGGAATTATCCAGGCCAGAATACTGAAATGGATAGCCGTTTCCTTCTCCAGGGGATCTTCCCAATCAAGGGATCAAACACAGGTCTCCTGCATTGCAGGCAGATTCTTTATCAGCTGAGCCACCAGGGAAGCCCCCTGCTGTAAAATGAACATCCTCAAATTCAGAGGCTTAAAAAAAACCACTTATTTACTATCTCACAGTTTTTGTGGTCAGGAATTCAGGCAAGACCTATCCGGGTTCTCTGCTTTAAGGTCTCTCACATGGCTGCATTTAAGGTATCAGCTGGGGCTGGGGTATCATCTAAAGGTATGACTGTAGAAAGACCCACTTCAGTGATCACTTACATAACTGCTGGCAAGATGAAGTTCCTCAAAGCCTGTTGGACTGAGATCTTCAATTCCTTGACTGTTGGCTGGAGCTGGCTGGAGTCTATCCTCAGTTCCTTGCCATGTGGGCCTCTCCAGTGCTTCATCAGGTTCAAAAGACAGTCTGCTAGGAAGAAAGAAGTTACGATATTTTGTAAACTAATAGTGGAATTGATATTCCATTACCTTTTTCCTTATTCTATTAAAAGCAAATTACTAAGTTCAACCTACATTCAAGGGGATGAGTAATTACATCAGGGTGTGACTATCAGGAGGTAGGGATCATTGGGACCTTCTCAGAAGTCTTCCTAAGACAAGGTTTTCTTCTTGGTCACCCAACTCAGTTAACTGAAGCAAAATTGGTCAGAGGTGTCAAGTGTATCCTTGCCTTCATTCACATTCATATCATCAAGGTCAAAGCTATTTAATAGTTAAGTAGAGCAGTGGCTGGTAAGAAAAACAAAGAGGTTGGAGTGTCCAAAGGAGGTGGGAAAGTAGGCATGGAGGTAAAGGTGGTGTGGGGTCACCTCGAATAATCAGGTGAAAGGAGGCCTTAGAACTACCTGACTCACTACCGCCAGTTTACAGACTTGAGAGAGAAAAAAATTAGATGCAATATATTTCATCCTGCCTCCCCCAATATCTCCCCTCTGCTCTAGCTTTCAGATCATAGGGCTAAAGAAGCTAACTTCAAGTTCTGTAGAGACAGCCATGCTTACAGAGGAAGCAAATCCTACAGATTTCAAGGTTTAAATCTGCTCTTATCAGTGTATTTAATATAGAGTTGGGAAATAACTACTTCACTTGCACAGGGGCTGAGACTGTAAATAGGGTTAGTTTCCCAGACGACAAGAGAGGAGCTGTTTACAGAAAGTAAGTGAAGGCTGAGTCTTCAAAAAAAAAAAAAAAAAAAAATCAGATATCTATCATAGCCCTCTGTCTCACTGCCCCACTTTACCTTCCTGTCCAGAGTCATGACACTGATTGAAGGTTAGAATTGCAGGAAATGCAAATCCTGTGTAGATTTGGGGAGATCAAAGAGTCTCTGGACAGGAACTCAAAGTGGGAGGAATCAATCAGAGGTCTAATATTCATGTGAATAGACCATCCAATAATCTGACCTCTCACTGTCTATCCCTTTTCAACCTATGGCCCTTTACCTCCATTCCAGTTCAGTTATGGCCATATTCTAGAACTCGTCATCAGAATATTTTTTCGCTCTGAAAAAATATAGTTTGACATTTCACCCTTTACTCTTTCAGCTTATGCCCTTGGTATGTCAATTCCTCAACCTGCTCAGGAACTACAAGCCACTCGTTCATCTGATAACCTTCTATCTTTATCTCCTCCTCCAAGTAAAACTTCATGGTCTATCACTTAACCACACACTTAAATAGCTCTAAAGTTGTTTAGTCAATCAGTTGTGTCGGACTCTTTTGCAACCCCAAGGAATACCAGGCTCCTCTGTCCATGGGATTCTCCAGGCAAGAATACTGGAGTGGGTTGCCATTTCCTTCTACAGGGGATCTTACCAACCCAGGGACTGAACCCGCATCTCTGGCATTGGCAGGCGGATTCTTTACCACAGAGCCACCAGAGAAGTCTTCAAAAAATAGCTCTAAAGCACCTTCCCCATTTTCCTTTCATATGTCCTTGCCTGGCTGCTGCTGATAAGTTGTTTCAGTCGTATTCGACTCTGTGCGACCCCATAGACAGCAGCCCACCAGGCTCCCCCGTCCCTGGGATTCTCCAGGCAAGAACACTGGAGTGGGTTGCCATTTCCTTCTCCAATGCATGAAAGGGAAAAGTGAAAGTGAAGTCGCTCAGTCGTATCCGACTCCCAGCGACCCCATGGACCGCAGCCTACCAGGCCCCTCCATCCATGGGATTTTCCAGGCAAGAGTACTGGAGTGGGTTGCCATTGCCTTCCTGGCAAAACCTAACTATACCTTTTCTAGTGCATGCAGGCCAGTGTTATCAGTGGCTCTGTCATGTCTGACTCTTCGGGATCCCAGGGATTATAGCCTGACATGTTCCTTTAGATTATCCTGGCAGAAATACTGAGGTGGGTTGCCATTTCCTCCTCCAGGGGCTCTTCCCAATCCAAGGATTGAAACCATGCATGAGGCTCCTGCATTGGCAGGCGGATTCTTTACCACTGAGCCACCTGGGAAGCCCTGCCTTCTAATAAACGTCTGATTCCTCTTGGGTAAAATCATACAATTAAGTACGTTGGTACCACCATAGATTGGTATTTATGTTCTACAACTAATAGTCAGCTCCAACACTGTCTGAAAAGAATCCATTCATTCTTTCTATGTTTACTATGTATTTGGCACTTAGGACACACCAGTGAAGGACACAAAGCTCCTGTCTTTGTGGAGCTCATGATTGTTTTCTTAATCAATTCTCTTGCCTACTTTCAGGTTCCTACAACTCCACATTCTTCACTCTTACAGCACATGTGCTGGACCACCACATGGGAATGAATACTCACAAAATGGGGACTTTTCATCATAAAAACTTCAAAACAACAAGACCAAACATGAATCCTCATACTTTCTCTCCTCTTTCCTTCACACTATACTGAAAGGTTTCACTCAGATGCTGTCTTTGATTCCCCCACATTGGGATCTGTCCTTGTTTTCCAATTCGTAACACTTTTCACATGGTGTAGAACACGTTTGGCGTAATCACCTTCTCAGAGGACAGAAATAAAGTTTACCTCATCACAGCTGCACATACCTAGTGGAGCTCAGAAACTTCTGGAGAAAATGGAAAATGAAGGAATTTCTACACGGAGGCTCAGCCCAGTGTGCTCTGCACTGGTGTCACGCCCAGGGGTGTGGACATGTTCAGAGGCGGGGCCATGTCAGGGGCAAGGACTGAGAGGCTGTGGCGTATCGCTTCCTAATGGCGACTGCACCTGGCTGTTTCGGGAGACGTCTTACCTCAGAATTCTGAGTCCTATTTCCATCGCTTCTGGAAGACAGAAGTTGAGATTTCACTCAAAGACAGGTTCTGACCAAGGTTTCTGGACACTTCCCCTTGTCCTGTTTGAAGAGTCGTCAGCCATTTTCGTCCCAGTCTGCGGGCCTCGAAGCTTCTCATTCCTGAAACTCCCACACCAGGCCGTTGCCTCGGAAGCCCTGGGGGCAGGGCTGCGCCTGCCCGAGACACGCCCCTCCCCGCAGGGGACTCTCGGGGAACTCCGTGGGGGCGGTCTTAGTCCCAGATATGGTAACCACATTGACCACTGTTAAGTCTACACCTTGCACTGGCTGCCTGGGCTTGCTCAGGTGACCTGAGTCTCAGCTCTCATCCATGAAGTGCTGAGATGCTAATATGAACTAATGGGGTTGACCTTGAGAACGAATGGACAAGTGAAGAGCTTTGAACAGTCTTAAGGGCCGATGTTAAGGAATGGGTTGGGGGCCCTAAGGCAGTTACCATGGGAGTCTTGCCAGTGCTCAGAGTCCAGGGCCGTGCAAGTGCCTGCACAGCTTAGAAGGATGGTGAGACACCCAGTGTGCCGCTAAGTTGCTTCAGTCGTGTCCGACCCCTATGAACTGTAGCTAGCCAGGCTCCTCTGTCTATGGGATTCTCCTGGCAAGAAGAGGAGTGGGTGGCTATGCCGTCCTCCGGGGGATTTTCCCAACCCAGGGATCAAACCTGCTCTCCTGCATTGGCAAATTGTTTGTACTAGCGCCTCCTGGGAAGCTTCTCCGCACGCACCTACCTCTCTCCCTCTCCCCCCACCTCCAGTCCATACACTGCATTAAGAAATCATCTCTGATTCTCTGCAGGACCAGAGTATAAGAAGGATCCTCACAGTCCTCAGGTGGTGGTTTTCAGAGGTACCCAAAGTGCTTTAATTCCGCTTGGGACTGATCAGTGAGGAGTAGTTGTGGGAACCCCAGATAAATGCCAATCAAGGCGTTAGTGTCAGTGGACAGAGAGGGCAGAGGCTGAACCATTCCTTGTGCTCTGCAAGATCCAGGACAGCAAGACACGAGGCTCTCAGGCAGAAAGGATTCGGCTTTTTTGCAGGGCAGAAGATCTCAGATGATGCGCTCGGTCGCTTCTATCACTTCTGACTCCTGGCGACCCCAAGGATTGTAGCCCTCCAGGCTCCTCTGTCTATGGTATTTTCCAGGCAATACTGGAGCGTGTAGCCATCTCCTTCTCCAGGGGATCTTCCCCACCCAGCGATGGAACTGGAGTCTCCGTAGTCTCCGGCACTACAGGCAGAGTCTTTACCGTTGAGCCACCGGGAAATCCTGAACATCTCAGGTAATGTCTTCAATTGCAGATATTGATATGTTCTTGGATTATTGAGGGCTTAACAGTGTATTCAGGTTCTGTGTTAATTAGGAACTGTAGCCGTGTTTACCTTAATAAGAGGGAAGATAATCCCCTTTTTTGGTGACTATTTTCCCTTTTAGAAAGTATTATTTAGTGAATTTCAAAGATGTGGAAAAGTAGAAGAAAGAATTTCATAGATTCTTGCCATCAAAATAGTTACTGTTAACTTTTTGATGCATCTGTTTCCCAGGTTTTGCTATGCCTAGTTTTACATTGCTTAAATAATATGTACTTTAAAAGAAAAACAACCGCTATCATAAACATTTTAATGTTATTATAAACTTTCAGAAGTAACATTTTTAATCATGACATCCTAAGTGCTATAGTATTAAATTCTAATTTTTGTTGATATTTGGAAAGTTTATATTTTTTTAAAAAAATTTAACATTTGACGCTGCATGTTTGGTCATAATTGTACTTGTTTATAAACTTTCTTATTACAAAGTTTACAAAGCATAAAGCTCTTCCTAAATATCTGATTAACCCAGGGATGTACCCTGATATGGATGTTTTTTTCTTTCTCCAGCCTCTTTCAATGAGTAATTCATTTAACGTGGTTAGCTATTTCAGTGCTAGTGTCAAGTCAGTGAAATCAGCTGCTTGGTAAAACATCCTCAGTGTAGAGTCTTCTAAACTTAACCCATTGTCTGCCTTGTTCGCAGTCTTTGTTTCCTCCCTCTTATCTTCCCAGTATCAGTAGCATCTGGACATCCAAGCAAGAAACACAAGAGCCATTTTGTGCTCTTCCCTCTTCATTTTCCCTATTGCTAGTCAGCTACTACATGGATGAACTGATAAAATATGCTGGGCAGAGAAATTCTGGAGTTCTGACAGTGAACTCTGTCCTTTCTAAATAGATGGTAAGATCCTTCAGGTACATTTTTGCAATTAATTTGAAAATATAGCATTGTAAAACAAAAACAGATATTTGATTCCATGTCAAAATTTCTATTTATTTACTTTCTTTTTTGTCTTAATTAAAACATCTTTATTTTTAAAAGTAAAAAAATTTACAGTTTTTGAAGATTACTTTCCATTTGCAGTTATTTCAAAATATTGGCTTTGTTCCCTTTGTTGTTCATTACATCCTTGAGCCTATCTCACACTCAGTAGTTCGTACCTCCCAATTCTCAACCCCTGTATTTCCCGTCCTTTTGCTTCCCTCTGGTAACCACTAGTTTGTTCTCCATATCTATGAGTCTGCTTCTATTTTGTATTTACTACTTTGTTGTATTTTTTATATTCCACATAGAAATAATATCATACAGTATTTGTCTTTTTCTGTGTGACTTATTTCACTTAGCATAATGCCTTCCAAGACAACCCATGCTGCTGCAAATGGCAAAATTTATTTATTTTTTTAAAATGGTTGAGTGGTAATCCACTGTATGTGTGTGTGTGTGTGTGTGTGTGTGTGTGTATATACATACCACATTTTCTTTATCCATTCATTTGCTGATGGACACTTAGATTGCTTCCATATCTAGGCAGTTGTAAATAGTGCTGCTATGAACATTGGGGTGCATGTATCTATTGAAATGATTTTTTTTTTGATATACATCCAGGAGTGGAATAGCTGGGTTATATGGTAGTTCTAGTTTTACTTTTTTGAGAAACCTCTGTCCTGTTTTCCATAATTGTTGTTTAGTCAGTAAGTCATATCTGACTCTTTGCGACCCCATGGACTGTAGCCTGCCAGGCTCCTCTGTCCATGGGATTTTCCAGGCGAGAATACAGGAGTGGGTTGCCTTTTCCTTCTCCAGTTTTCCATAGTGGCTGCAATAATTTACATTCCCCCAGCAGTGTAGGAGGTTTCTCTTTTCTTCATATACTCCCCAACATTAGTTCTTTGTGTTCTTTCTTTAATTTATTATTTTTTTATTGAAGAATAATTGCTTTACAGAATTTTGCTGTTTTCTGTCAAACCTCAGCATGAATCAGCCATAGGAATACATATATCCCCTTCCTTTTGAACCTCCCTCCCATCTCCCTCCCCATTCCACCCCTCTAGGTTGATACAGAGTGCCTGTTTGAGTTTCTTGAGCCATACAGCAAATTCCCATTGGCTATCTATTTTACATAGGGTAATATACGTTTCCATGTTACGCTTTCCATACATCTCACCCTATCCTCCCCTCTCCGCATGTCCATATGTCTATTCTCTATATCTGTTTCTCCATTGTTGCCCTGTAAATAAATTCTTCAGTACCATTTTTCTAGATTCCAATGATATGCATTAGAATATGGTATTTATCTTTCTCTTTCTGACTCACTTCACTCTGTATAATAGGTTCTAGGTTCATCCACCTCATTAGAACGGACTCAAATGTGTTCCTTTTTATGGTTGAGTAATATTCCATTGTGTATATGTACCACAATTCTTTATCCATTCGTCTGTCGATGTACATCTAGGTTGCTTCCATGTTCTAGCTACTGTAAATAGTGCTGCAGTAAACAGTGGGATACATGTGTCTCTTTCAATTTTGGTTTCCTTGGGGTATATGCCTAGGAGTGGGATTGCTGGGTCATATGGTAGTTTTATTCCTAGTTTTTTAAGGAATCTCCATACCGTCTTCCATAGTGGCTGCATCAGTCTACATTCCCACCAACAGTGCAAGAACGTTCCCTTTTCCCCACACCCTCTCCAGCATTTACTGTTCGTAGACTTTTTGATGAGGGCCATTTTGTCCAGTGTTAGGTAGTTTTGATTTGCATTTCTCTAATGATAAACAATGTTGAGCATCTTTTCATGTGTTTGTTAGCCATCTATATATCTTCCTTGGAGAAATGTCTATTTAGGTCTTTCCCCACTTTTTGATTGGGTTGCTTGTTTTTCTGGTATTGAATTGTTAGAGCTGCTTGTATATTTTTGAAATTAATCCTTTGTCAGTTGTTTCATTTGCTATTATTTTCTCCCATTCTGATGGTTGTCTTTTCAACTTGCTTATAGTTTCCTTTGCTATGTAAAAGCTTTTAAGTTTAATCAGGTCTGACCTGTTTACTTTTGTTTTTATTTCCATTACTCTAGGATGTGGGTCATAGAGGATCTTGCTTTGATTTATGTCATTGACTGTTCTGCCTATGTTTTCCTCTAAGAGTTTTATAGTTTCTGGTCTTACATTTAGGCCTTTAATCCATTTCAAGTTTATCCTTGTGTGTGGTGTTAGGACATGTTCTAATTTTATTCTTTTACATGTAGCTGTCCAATTTTCCCAGCACCATTTATGGAAGAGGCTGTCTTTGCCCCAGTGTATATTCTTGATTCTTTTGTCAAAAATAAGGTACCCATAGGTGCATGGGTTTATTTCTGGGCTTTATATCTTGTTCCATTGGTCTATATTTCTGTTTTTGTGCCAGTACCATACTGTCTTGATAACTGTAGCTTTGTAGTATAATCTGAAGTTGAGAAGGTTGATTCCTCCAGCTCCATTCTTCTTTCTCAAGACTGCTTTGGATATTCGGGTCTTTTGTATTTCCATATGAATTGTGAAATTTTTTGTTCTAGTTCTGTGAAAAATGCCGTTGGTAATTTGATAGGGATCACATTAAATCTGTAGATTGCATTTAGTAATATGTCATTTTCACAATATTGATTCTTCATACCCAGGAACATGGAATATCTCTCCATCTGTTATCATCTTTGATTTCTTTCATTAGCATCTTATGATGTTCTGTGTACAGTTTTTTTTGTCTCCTTAGGTAGGTTTATTCCTAGATATTTAATTCTTTTTGTTGCAGTGGTGGATGGGATTGATTCCTTAATTTCTCTTTCTGATTTTTCATTGTTAGTCTAGAGAAATGCAAGTGATTTCTGTGTATTGATTTTGTATCCTGCAACTTTGCTAAATTCACTGAATAGCTCTAGTAATTTTCTGATACTATCTTTAGGGTTTTCTGTGTACAGTATCATGTCAACTGCAAACAGTGAGAGCTTTACTTCTTATCTGGATTCCTTTTATTTCTTCTTAGATCGCTAATAATATGGTATATCACGTTGATTGATTTGCATATATTGAAGAATCCTTGCATCCCTGGAATAACCAACTTGATCATGGTGTATGAGCTTTTTGATGTGTTGCTGAATTCTGTTAGCTGCAGTTTTGTTGAGGATTTTTGCATCTATGTTCATCAGTGATATTGGCCTGTAGTTTTCTTTTTTTGTGTTGTCTTTGTCTGGTTTTGGTATCAGGGTGATGGTGACCTCGTAGAATGAAAGTGTTCCTTCCTCTGCAATTTTTTGAAAAAGTTTTGGAAGGATAGGCATTAGCTCTTCTCTGAATGTTTGATAGAATTCTCCTGTGAAACCACCTGGTCTTGGCTTTTGTTTTTTGGGAGATTTTTGAGCACAGCTTCAATCTCAGTGCTTGTAATTGGGTTGTTCCTAATTTCTATTTCTTTCTGGTTCAGTCTTGGAAGATTGAACTTTTCTAAGAATCTGTCCATTTCTTCCAGGTTATTTATTTTATTGGCATATAGTTCATAATAGTCTTTTATAATCCTTTGTATTTTTGCATTGTCTCTTGTAATCTCTCCTTTTTCATTTCTAATTTTGCTGATTTGATTCTTCTCTTTTTTTTTCTTGATGAGTCTGGCTAAAGGTTTGTCAATTTTGTTTATCTTCTCAAAGAACCAGCTCTTAGTTTTATTAATCTTTACTATTGTTTCTTTCATTTCTTTCTGCTTGGATCTTTATGATTTCTTTCCTTCTACTAATTTTGGGGTTTTATTGTTCTTCTTTTCCCAGTTGTTTTAGATGTAAAGTTGCTGCTGCTGCTAAGTCACTTCAGTCGTGTCTGAATCTGTGCGACCCCATAGATGGCAGCCCACCAGGCTCCTCCGTCCCTGGGATTCTCTAGGCAAGAATACTGGAGTGGGTTGCCATTACCTTCTCCAATGCATGCATGCATGCCGAGTCGCTTCAGTTGTATCCGACTCTGTGCGACCCCGTGGACAGCAGCCCACCAGGCTCCTCTGTCCATGGAATTCTCTAGGCAAGAACACTGGAGTGGCTGCCGTTTCCTTCTCCTGGTGTAAAGTTAAGTTGTCTGTTGGATGTTTTTCTTGTTTCTTGGGGTAGGATTGTATTGTGATAAACTTCCCTCTTAGAACTGCTTTTGCTGCATCCCATAGATTTTGAGTTGTCCTGTTTTCATTGTTATTTGTTTCTAGAAATTTTTTGATTTCTCTTTTGATTTCTTCAATAACCTTTTGGTTATTTAGAAACATGTTGTTTAATCTCCATGTATTTGTGTTTCTTACACTTTTTTCCTTGTAATTGATGTCTAGTCTCATAGCATTGTGGTCAGAGAAGATGCTTGATATGATTTCAATTTTCTTAAATTTACTGATGTTTGAATTGTGATCCAAGAAGTGGTCTATCCTGGAGAATGTTCCATGTCCACTTGAGAAGAAGGTGTATTCTTCTGCATTTGGATGAAACGTCCTGAAGATAACAACGAGATCTGTCTCATCTAATGTTTCATTTAAGACTTGTGTTTCCTTATTAATTTTATGTTTTGATGATCTGTCCATTGGTATAAGTGGGGTGTTCAAGTCTCCTACTATTATTGTGTTACTGTCAATTTCTCCTTTTATGTCTGTTAATTTTTGTCTTATGTATTGAAGTGCTCCTATGTTGGGTGCATAGATGTTTGCAATTGTTAGGTCTTCCTCTTGGATTGATCCCTTGATCATTATGTAGTGTCCTTCCTTATCTGTTGTAAACTTCTTTATTTTAAGGTCTGTTTTATCTGGTATGAGGATTGCTACTCCAGCATTCTTTTGCTTCCCATTTGCATAGAATATAATTTTCTATCCTCTCAGTTTCAGTCTATATGTGTCTTGAGGTCTGAAGTGGGTTTCTTGTAGACAGCATATATATGGGTCTTGTTTTTGTATTCATTCAGCCAGTCTGTGTCTTTTGGTCAGAGCATTTAATCCATTTACATTTAAAGTAATTATTGATATATATATTCCTATTGTCATTTTCTTGGAGAAGGCAATGGAGAGTCGGGCACAACCGAGCAACTGAAGTTGCTTTCAATTTTCACTTTCATGCATTGGAGAAGGAAATGGCAACCCACTCTAGTATTCTTGCCTGGAGAATCCCAGGGATGGAGGAGCCTGGTGGGCTGCCATCTATAGGGTCACACAGAGTTGGACATGACTGACGTGACTTAGCAGCAGCAGCATTGCCATTTTCTTAATTGTTTGGGGTTGTTTTTGTAGATCTTTTTTTTTATATTTTATTTCTTGGCTATATAAGCCCCTTTAACATTTGTTGTAAAGCTGGTTTGGTGGTACTGAGTTTTCTTAGCTTTTGCTTGTCTGAAAAGCTTTTTATTTCTCCATCAATTTTGAATGAGATCCTTGCCAGGTACGGTAATCTTGGTTGTAGATTTTTCCTTTTCAGTACTTTAAATATATCCTGCCATTCCCTTCTGGCCTGAAGCGTTTCTGCTGAAAGATCCGCTGTTAAGTGTATGGGGTTTCCCTTGTATGTTACTTGTTGCTTATCCCTTGCTGCTTTTAATATTCTTTCTTTGTGTTTAGTCTTTGTTAGTTTGATTAACGTGTGTCATAGCATGTTTCTCCTTGGGTGTATTCTGTATGGGACTCTTTGTGCCTCTTGGACTTGACTATTTCCTTTTCCATCTTGGGGAAATTTTCAATTATAATCTCTTCAAAAATGTTCTCATACCCTTTCTTTTTCTCTTCTTCTTCTGGGACCCCTATAATTCGAATGTTGGTGCGTTTGATATGGTTCCAGAGGTCTCTGAGCCTGTCCCCAGCTCTTTTCATTCTTTTTACTTTATTCTGCTCTTCAGAAGTTATTTCCACCATTTTGTCTTCCAGCTCACTGATTCATTCTTCTGCTTCATATATTCTGCTATTGATTCCTTCCAGAGTATTTTTAATTTCAGTAATTATCTTGTTTGTCTCTTTATATTTATTCTGTAATTCTTCCAGGTCTTTGTTAATTGATTCTTGCAATTTCTCCATTTTGTTTTCAAAGTTTTTGATCATGTTTACTATCATTATTGTGAATTCTTTTTCAGGCAGTTTGCCTGTTTCCTCTTCATTTATTTGGACTTGTGTGTTTCTAGTTTGTTCCTTCATTTGTGCAGTATTTCTATGCCTTTTCATTATTTTTTTTTAAGTTATTGTGTTTGAGGTCTCCTTTCCCAGGCTTCAAGGAAAGTTGAATTCTTTCCCTGAAGAAGGTTGAATTCTTTCTTCCTTTTGGTTTCTGCCCTCCTAAGATTGGTCCAGTGGTTTGTGTGAGCTTCATATAGGGTGAGATTTGTGCTGAATTTTTGTGTGTTTATTTTTCCTCTGATGGGCAAGACTAAGTGAGGTGATAAATCTGTCTGCTGATGATTGGGTTTGAATTTTTGTTTTGTTTCTTGTTTAGATGAGGCGTCCTGCACTGGTGGTTAGGTGATGCAGGGTCTTGTATTCAAGTGGTCTCCTTTGTGTGAGTTCTCACTATTTGATACTGCTTAGGGGTGGTTCTCTGGTAGTCTAGGGTCTTGGAGTCAGTGCTCCTACTCCAAAGGCTTGATCTCTGTTCAGGAATGAAGATTCCACAAATGGTTTATTATGGCATTAAGTGAGATTAAAACAAATATCCAAAAATGAGAAACCAAAGATGAACCCCAGACAAATGGCATTACAAAATCAGGCAAATGATAATTAAAATAATGGAATATACACATATACACCCATGAGGAAAGTAAAAACAGTCCAACAAAAAGAAAGTACAGTAGATTGATCTGGCAAACAAAGGAAATCAAAAATTATATTTACCAGTTAAGAATGAAACTAACTTAAGCACAAACTGGAAAACAAAACTAAAGTAAAGTGCCAGGTGGGGAATAAAACAATGAAAACAAAACGAACAAATATGTTGAGAGGAAAGGAAAGAAAGAAAAGAAAAAGAATAGATATGCAAAGTTAAATAGAGGTAGATGAACAAGATTTATATACTTTAAAGATTAGCTGCAAAGGGAAAAAACAATAGGAAATGCAAACAAAGGAATAAATGTAGAAAAAATATAATAGGTTTTAAAAAAATTAAAAATTAAAATTATAAAAAAGAGAAAAAAAAAAAAAAAAAAACAGAAGAAAAAAGGAAAACTCCACAGAACTGCAAAAGTCCAATGTAGAGGCTGAGGTTTATAACAATAGAAAGTGTGACTGAATATACACATATACATATATACCCATCATCAAAATCAAAATAGTCCAACAAAAATAAAGCACAATAGATTGACCCAGTGAACAAAGGAAACCCAGAATTATATCTATCAGAACAAAACTAATTAAAGCACAAACTGGAAGACAAAACTAAAGCAAGGTGCCAATTGGAGAATAAAGCAATGAAAATAAAACTAACAAATATGTTGAGAGGAAAGGAGAGAAAGAAAAGAAAGAAAGAATAGATATGCAAAATTAAGTAGAGCTAGATCTATATATGTTAAACATTAACTGCAAGGGAAAAAAAACAGTAGGAAAAACAAACAAAGGAATAAATGTAGGAAAAATAATAGTAAGTTTAAAAAATTAAAATTAAAGAGAAAGCAAAAAAAAAAAAAAAAAAAGGAAAACTCCATAGAACTGCAAAAGCCCAACATCAAGGTAGAGGTGTATGACAACAATAAAAAATGTGACTGAGGAAAAAAAAAGCTCAAAAGCTTAATTTGACTTCTTAGTACCCACTCCAGTGTTCTTGCCTAGAGAATCCCAGGGATGGGGGAGCCTGGTGGGCTGCCATCTATGAGGTCGCACAGAGTCGGACACGACTGAAGCGACTTAGCAGCAGCAGCAGCAGTACCAATTAAATCTACAAGTGCAACAGAGCAGGGAAAAGGAAAAGAAAAAAAGAAAAAAAATCCAAAAGAATCTACAGAACAAATCAAAAAATAAGAATAATGTTTTTCTTGAGTCACTGCTGTCAGAGTCCTTTCCCTCCCTGGGAATCACCAGTCTACCTTACCCCTCTAGGATGCTCTCTCAACACTGTACTGGTCTCTGGACCTGCTGTGGGGGCTGCTCAGATTCTAATCTGGTCCTACTCCTGTGTGTTCTTGTCTCCAATGTCCGCAGCTATCAAAGCTAGTGTGTTTTCTTTTGTGGGAGTTCTCAGTAGCCTTTTGTATATTCCGTAGACACAGAGTCTACCTAGTTGATCATGTGCATTCAATCTGCAGCTTATACAGCTGGTAGCAAGGTTTGGGGTCTTCTTCCTTAGCCACACTGCCCCTAGGTTTCAATTGTGGTTTTATTTCCACCTCTACATGTGGGTTATCCACTGGGGTTCAGCTCGTGAGGCTGCCCTGGAGGGCTTGGGTTTGCCCCTGTGAGGGCCAGGTGTGGAGGTGGTGCAGCTGCCTGGGTCTTGGGGGTTCTGGCAGCACCAGGTACTCAGGGGGTTTGGTGGCTAGGGCAGCAGGAAATATAGTGCTCTAGAAGGGTATTGCGACCAGTATTGGCCAATACGCTCCAGTCTTCTTGTCTGGAGAACCCACCTCCCTGACAGAGAAGCCTGGCAGGCCACAGTCTACAGGGTGGCAGAGTCGGACACGATTGAAGCGACCCAGTGTGCATAGATGCAAGACTTTTTTTGCCTGTGGTAGCTCTGCCCCAGTGAGAGTTGAGCGTGAAGGTCGCACAGCTGCTTGGCTTGCAGGGACCCTGGCAGCGCCAATTGTGCAGGGACACAGACTGCCTTTGCCAGAGTTACAGTCCTATCACAGTCTTTTTTCCAGCCTCTTGTAGCTGGCGATCAGAAGGCCTCTTTGGCCAATCTTTCTCTGTAACTCTGCCCATCCAGGCACTTAAAGGGCTCCCTTGCCTGGGGTCCTTCTCTGTTGTTCCACATGTCAGGCATATAGAGGGGCCTCCCTGGCTGGGGTCCTACTCTGTAGTTCAGTGGATCAGTCACTAAAAGGTGCACCCTGGATGTGGCCCTACTCTGTATTTCAGTGCGTCAGGCATTTGATGGACCAGCCTCTCTGTTGTTCAGTGGCCGATGCTGGCTTGTGGGGTGAGTGAGGCTATGGTGATGGCTCCACCCCCTACACGTGACTCAGCAATATCACCTTGCTTCCTTTACTGCCTGGCTTTCCTCCACCAGCATTTTCCACCGTGATCTCTGTCACATCCCCCCAATCCATTTCTCTGCAGTCAACAGCAGCGGTTGCCCTAGGATTGCTCCACAGTCCCTAAACTCCAGCTCCCAGCTGCTGTGCCTTCTAGGAGGCCAGCGTTCCTGTCTGGGGTATGTATGGCAAGGACTATCTAATTCTTATTCCATTTAGGCTGCCAAAGATCAGCTGTTTCACTCTCAGCCTTAAATGTTTCTCTTCTGATTCAGACAATTGCCCCGCTGTGGGGAATGGACCCCTGTTTCTGTTCCCCCACTTACTGAGGTCAGGTCCAGTCCTACTAACACTCTTGTTTTTCCCCCTAGATCATTCGTCCTACTGAGTTTTGCGTGGTTCTATATATTCTTTTCCACTGGTCAGGTACTCCTGTCCCTTCTCAGCTTGTATTCTGCATGCACTTCTGTGTCTGAAGGTGTATTCCTGATGTATCCGTGGAGAGACATGTACTCCACATCCACCTGTTCCTCTGCCATCTTGTTCTTCTCTCTTTGTGTTCTTTTTGATAATAGCTGCTCTGACAGGTGTTAGGTGATATGTCATTGTAGTTTTGATTTATATTTCTTGGGTGATTAGTGATGTTGAACATCTTTTCATGTGCTTGTTGGCCATCTGCATTTCTACTTTGGAAAAATGTCTCTTCAATTTTGCCCATTTTTAAATTGAGTTGTTTGTTCTTTTTTTTAAAAAATTAATTAATTACTTTATAGCTGTGCTGGGTCTTTGTTGCTGTGCACAGACTCTAACTGTGGCGAGCTGGGGCTATTCTCTATTTGCAGTGAGTGGGGACTATTCTCTAGTTGAGGCACACAAGCCCTAGAGCACATGGGCATCAGTAATTGTGGCACATGGGCTTATTTGCCACGTGGTATGTGGAATCTTCTAGACCAGGGATTGAACCTGTGTCCCCTCCATTGGAAGGCTGATTGTTAACCACTGGACCTCCAGGGAAGTCCTGTTTGTTCTTTTGATGTTGAATTGTATGAACTGTATATGTGTTGGATATTAATCCCTTATTGGTCATACTATTTGCAAATATATTCTCCCATTCAGTAGGTTGTCTTTTCATTTTGTTTATGGTTTTCTTTGCTGTGCAAAATCTTTTAAGTTTAATTAGATCCCATTTGTCTATTTTTTACTTTTGTTCCTCTAGGAGGCAGACCAAAACATTTTTCTGGGATTTTTTCAGAGTATTCTGCCTATGATTTCTTCCAGTAGTTTTACAGTTTCTGGTCTTATATTTAGGTCTGTAATCCATTTTGTGTCTATTTTTGCGTATGGCATTAAGGATTGTTGTAATTTTTTTCATTTACATGTAGATGCCGAATTTTTCTAGCACCACTTACTGAAGAGACCATCTTTTATCCATTATATATACTTGCCTCATTTGTCATAGATTAGGTGACCATAGGTACATGGATTTATCCCTGGGCTTTCTATCCTGTTCCATTGATCTATATTTTGGTTTTTGTGACAGTACCATGCTGTCTTGATGACTTTAGCTTTGTAGTATATTCTGAAGTCAGGGAACCTGATTCCTCTAGCTTCATTTTTCTTTTTCAAGCTTGCTTGGGCTATTTGGGGTCTTTTGTGTTTCCATACAAATTCTACATTTTTTTGTCTAATTCTGTGAAAACTGCCACTGGTAATTTGATAGGGATTGTACTGAATCTGTAGATTGCTTTGGGTAATATAGTCATTTTCACAATATTGATTTCTTTCAGTCTAAAAACATGGTATGTCTCTCCATGTTTATGTCATCTTTGATTTCTTTCATCAGTATCCTATATCTTTTTCTGAGTAGAAGTCTTTTGTCTCCTTATATAGTTTTATTCTTAGGTATTTTATTCTATTTTGTTGCAGTGGTAGATGGGATTGTTACTTTAATTTTCTGATCTTTTATTGTCAGTGTATAGGAATGCATGAGATTGCTGTGTATTAATTTTGTATCCTGCAACTTTACCAAATTCATTGATAAGCTCTAGTGGTTTTCTGGTGGCCTTTTAAGAATTTTCTATGTATAGTATCATGTCATTTGCAAACAGTGACACTTTTACTTCTTTTCCAATTTAGACTCCTTTTATTTCATTTTCTTCTCTGATTGCTGTGGCTAGGACTTCCAAAACTATGTTGAATAACAGTGGTGAGAATGGACATCCATGTCTTGTTCCTGATCTTAGAGGAAATGCTTTCAATTTTTCACCACTGAGAATGATGTTTGCTGTGGGTTTGTCATATATGGCCTTTATTATGTTGAGGTAGGTTCTCTTTACATCCACTTTCTAGAAAGTTTTATCATAAATGGGTACTGAATTTTGTCAAAAAACTTTTTCTGCATCTATTGAGACGATCATATGGTTTTGTCCTTTAATTTGTTAATATGGTGTATCACATTGATTAATTTACATATATTGAAGAATCTTTGCCTCCCTGGGATAAATCCCATTTGATCATGGTGTATGATCATCTTGATGTATTATTAGATTCTGTTTGCTAGTATCTTGTTGAGGATTTTTGTGTCTATGTTCACTAGTGCTATTGGCCTCTAATTTTCTCTTTTTGTAATATCTTTGTCTGGTTTTGGGTAATGGTAGCCTCATAGAGTGAGTTGGGACTGTTCTTCCCCTCTGCAGTTTTTTGGAAGAGTTTGAAGATAGGTGTTATCTGTTCGGTAAAGAAGACTTGATAGGATTTACTTGTAAATCTGTCAAGTCCTGAACTTTTGTTTGTTGGAAGATTTTAAATCACAGTTTCAATTTCAGTGCTTGTGACTGGTCTGTTCACATTTTCAGTTTCTTCCAGTTCAGTCTAGGAAGGTTGTACCTTTCTAAGAATTCGTCCATTTCTTCCAGGTTGTCCATTTTATTGGCATATAGTTTCTTGTGGTAGTCTCCTAATGATCCTTTGTATTTCTGTAGTGTCGGTTGTAACTTTTCCTTTCTCATTTCTAATTTTATTGATTTGAGTCCTCCCTTTTTTTCTTCATGAGTCTGGCTAAAAGTTTATCAATTTTGTTTATCTTTCAGAGAACCAGCTTTTAGTTTCATTGATCTTTGCTATTGTTTTCTTTATTTCTATTTCATTTATTTCTGCTCTGATCATCATGATTTCTTTCCTTCTACTAACTTATTTTTGTTGCTGTTTTTTTTTTTTTTTCTTCCCACTAGTTGTTTTAGGTGTAAGTTTAGGTTGTTTTGAGATATTTTTTGTTCCTTGAGGTGGGAACTTAGAACTGCTTTTGCTGCATCCCATATGTTTTGGGTCATCGTGTTTTTGTTGTCATTTGTTCCTAGGTGTTTTTTAATTTTGTCTTTGGTTTCTTCAGTGATCAATTGGTTATTAGTAGCATATTGTTTAGTCTCTGTATGTTTGTGTTTTTTTTTTATAGTTTTTCTTTTGTGTAATTGATTTCTAATCACATAGCATTGTGGTCAGAAAGGATGCTTGATACAATTTCAGTTTACTTAAATTTACCAAGGCTTGATTTGTGACCCAAGATGTGATCTATCCTGGAGAATTTTCTGTTGTGCACTTAAGAAGAAGAAAATGTATTCTGCTGCTTTTGGATGAAATGTCCTATAAATAGCAGTTAAGTCTCTCTGGTCTAATGTTTCATTTAAGGCTTGTGTTTTCTTATTAATTTTTTGGATGATCTGTCCATTGGTTTCATTCTGTGTTCCATTCTGAGAATGAGTTTGTAAGTCCAATTTGTTTATAAGTCCAACAGAGTTAGCCTAGGTATTAAACACTATCGGTTATATAGTACTGTATTGTAATAGGTTTATAATACTTTTTGCACAAATAGGACATAAAAAAACAAACACAAAAATAAACATTTAAAATCTTATAGTAAAGTTCCTTGAAAAATAGGGTAGTACAGTCAACAGCTAGCATACAGGGGCTGGCATTGAGTGAACAGGCAAGAAAAGTTACTGATTAGAGGAGGCAGAGGAGGTGGAAGATGTTATAGATGAAGGATCATTGGCAATAGGAGACAGAGGGCAAACTGCAACTTCACTCGTGCCTGACGTTGATGCCACAGGTTCTGGTTCCTTGCTGGATTCAATTATATCTACCCTCTTGAAAGAACAATCCAGTGATGTCTGGGTATTCACTTTTTGTTTCTCATCATAGATGACACCGCTGCACTGGATTGCATTCTGAATGGTTGCTGCAACTTTCATGTACTGTTCTAGGTTTGGCTTCTGTGCCTCAAAAACTAACAGTGCCTCCTCAAATAAGGGAAATCCCCTTGCCATTTCCTGTGCTGTGAATCTCTTCAGGTCCTCAGTTACTTCTTCCTCTGGTTGCTGCACTCTCTCAATTATTTTCACTTTTGTTTCCATCATTATTGCTTGGCACTTCTTAGCAGTGCCAGCTTCATCACCCCAGCTTTTATGCTTGTTTCCAGACAGACATCCTGAGCTTGAAATAAAGATATTGTACTATACTCTATGAAGTACTGTACAGTAAAGTACACAGAAACACAGCCACGTGTGGAGGATGCATGCGTGTGACAGTGTATGCCAGACATGTGAACTAACAATGTAATTGGACATGTGAACACATAATCACATCTTTTAAAGTTTGCAACTTGAAGGTTTGTAAGTAGGGGACTTATAGTAATCGTGCACCTGGACCTGCTGTGGGAGCTATGTAGGCAGCTCAGACTCTGGTCTGGCCCTACTCTAAGGTGTATGGGCCCACAGAGCCCACAGCTACTAAAGTCAGAGACGTGATAGGCAGTTTGACAAGTGTTGTGGTGACCCAAGCTCTGCTCTGGATATTGAGTGGGGCCTTCTCTTTGCTCTGTGGTTGACACTGTCCTGTCAGTGGCAGAGTCTGCTCCCCAGTTGTTGGAGTAAGGGCCCCCAGATCTGCTTCTTAGCCGTGTGTCTCATCTGTGGTGTGAGGTAGGCAGGATTGGAGCACTTCCACTGGGAGGGAAGCTACTGAGTATTTCTCCTTTGGAGCTGTTCACCTGTGCATGTGCTCTGTTGTGTCACGTTTCACCTGTTGTGCAAGCTCTCAGATTACGCTGACGATGGCACTGTTCTTGGCTCCACCGTAACTGTGGGTATGCTAGCAGTTGGCCCTAGTGTGTCTCAGATGTTGCTTTCACCAGTCACCAGAGAAGATCCGCTGAAGTCAAGTCCCAGGACTGTAGTAATCGTGGATCTGTTGTGGGTGTTATGGGGGTAGCTCAGACTTTAGCCTGGCCCAGCCCCCATGTGTATGGGCCCACAAAGGCTACAGTAGCTAAAGCTAGGTCTGCCTTGGCTGTGAGAGCACTTGTCCATTCAGATGTTTTGTAGGTGCTGACTTTTTACCAAGCTGGTTGTGGGAGTGTCAGTTCATGGTTTGAGCAGCTGTGAGGAGAGATTTCAGATTGTCTTCCTTAGTTGTATGGCCTGTGGGGCTCATCTTTGGTTTTAGCCCCATCTCTACACGTGGACCACCCACAGGGGCCTGCTTCCAAGGCTGGCCTGGAGCACTTGGGTCTGCCCCAGTGAGGACAGAGCATGGAGGTGGCATGGCTGCCAGCTGTGGGAGCCCTGGTGGTGACAGGTGCATGGGGCAATCAGTGGCTGTGAGAGATCTGGTCCTGTCAGTGATGAGGTGTGTGGGAAAGCCAGTAGCCATGGACACGAGAGATCTGGCCCTAGGAAAGGTGGGAACCTTTCCTAGATCCCACTACCAGCACAAGATGGCCAGCCCTGGTGGGGGCCACTTGTAGTGCCCAACAGCAGGTGCGTGCGGGCCAGCCCAGGCCGAGCTCATGGTTTTCTATTTTATTTGGTTAATTATGGTCTGTAATCAATATTTATTTAATTTTCTTTTTGTCTGCACCAAGTGGCTTATGGGATCTTAGTTTCCTGAGCAGGATTCAAACCCAGCCCTCCTGTAGTGGAAACATGGGGTCCTAACCACTGGACCACCAGGGAATCTCCATGTAGTCATATTTATTTTGATGTTTATAATGTCACATTTAGACAGTGGGAGCCCCTTCAAACTGGCTTCTGGATCCTTTTGACATATCTCTATCATTCTTTGAACATTTTCTTACTTTATCATGCAACATGTATCAGGAGCATCTTGTATTTTCTGGCAACCAATCCTAGAATCATCCATTTTTCCAAAATGCCCTGGTTTAATTTGCTGGAGTATGGTATTTAGAAGCCATTATGTAAGATCTCAACTGACATCCTTTTGAAACTTACTACTTCTCTTCTGTGTTTTTGATGGACTTCCCTGGTAGCTCAGATGGTAAAGTGTCTGCCTACAATGTGGGAGACCCGGGTTCAATCCCTGGGTCAGGAAGATCCCCTGGAGAAGGAACAGCAATCTACTCCAGTATTCATGCCTGGAAAATCCCATGGACCGAGGAGCCTGGTGGGCTACAATCCATGGGGTCGCAAAGAGTCAGACACGACTGAGCGACTTCTGTGTGTATGTAAGTTCTCAGTGTGGTAAGTGTGTTCATTGCTGTTGGGGTGTTACTGTTTCCATGTCTTTTCAAAGGACAGGGAGGCCTGGCATGCTGCGATTCATGGGGTCACAAAGAGTCGGACACAACTGAAAGACTGATCTGATCTGATATATATAACATGTATAACATATAATGTGCATATAATATACATCTATTTTTTGGTATCTATATACAAGATAAAACTATGAGTTCACACTAATACCTCCAATTCCAGTTAAATGCCCAACTCTGTAGAATTCATTTTAGTTTTCTTCCTTCCCACTCTCTGTAACTTCCTTCTCTAGTAGTGAGAAATCTGTCTCCCATTATTCTTAATATAGGAAACACTTGCAGTGTTTGGTAGACCAGTATTAATTCTTCCTCTCTTAACTTGGCGTGGACATAGGACAGTAATCATGCGGCATGAAGACAGTAGAGCTTTGTTTGATAGTTTACCTGCACTTGATAGTTTAATCTTTGAAAGTATCAAATGGAGTAGCATCTTTAATTTTACGTTTGTAGGTATTTATACTATGTTATTATTGTCAAGAGAAGCAAAATCAGTGAACATGAGTAGCAGAGGAGGGGGTGAATGCATCTTCACTTACACTGGTTTTACCACTTAAAATATTCAATCTCCCAGTGGCATGTATGGTACAGTAGGAGATTATAAACTCAACTGGTTTATATAAATACAATCTATAATTTATAGTCCATGCTGCTGCTGCTGCTGCTGCTAAGTCGCTTCAGTTGTGTCTGACTCTGTGCGACCCCATAGACGGCAGCCCATCAGGCTCCACTGTCCCTGGGATTCTCCAGGCAAGAACACTGGAGTGGGTTGCCATTTCCTTCTCCAATGCATGAAAGTGAAAGGTGAAAGTAAAGTCGCTCAGTTGTGTCTGACTCTTAGCGACCCCATGGACTGCGGCCCACCAGGCTCCTCCATCCATGGGACTTTCCAGGCAAGAGTGCTGGAGTGGGGTGCCATTGCCTTCTCCCTTTACCTCCCTAGCACTTATTTATTTTATAATTGAAAGTTTGTGTCTTTTGACCGCTTTCATTCAATTCCACCTCCTTCCACTTCTGCCTCTGTTAACCATAAAATCTGATCTCTTTTTCTAAGTTTGTTTGTTTTTGAAGTATATTCGATCTGTAACACTATGTAAGTTCCTAGTATACAACATAGTGTTTTGACATTTTTGTGTGTTACAAAATGATCACCACTATTTCTGTGAGTAGCAACGTCCTTTGTTAAGTTTCTGAGGTCATAAACTTTGTAGTTAGTTAACTTTTTCTTCTTCTCATACTCATAATTGGTCCATCATTAAATCTTTTATAGTATATCCAGAATCTAATGTTCCTTTACCTGCTTCTTACTACTCAATCTTAGTGATTGAAGCTACCATTATGTCTTGCCTACATTCTTTTGATAGCCTCTGAATTGTCTTTTTGTTTCCATGCTTGCCGTACCATCTATTCTGCTTGAAGCCAGACTGATATTTAAAAACAAATAACCATTTTACCTCTCTGCTCAAAACTTCCAAGAGCTTCTCTTTTTAACTCAGAAAAAAGCCCTAAGGCCTCTGCATATCTTACATTTGATCTAAGTTTTTCTACTTCCTTGGCTTCATCGCCAACATTCTTTGCTTTACGTGTTCTGTTCTAGCCATACCACTGGCCTTCTTGTTGTTTTTTGAACATGCTGAATGTTTGCCTACCTCACGGCCTTTGCAGTTATTATTCTCTCAGGCTGGAATGCTCTTTACTCTGATATTTTCTTGGCTTAAATTCTTCAGTTTTTTCAGACATCTTGCTCAAATATTAATATCACCTTATCAGAAAAAGCTTTCCTGACTTCCGTTAGTAAAATAAACCTGCCTCGTCATGGTCCTCCTCCCCTTTTCCTATTTAATTTTTGCCATAGCATTTGTCACCATCTAACATATTTTATTGTGAAGTCAAGTGGGCCTTAGAAAGCATTACTATGAACAAAGCTAGTGGAGGTGATGGAATTCCAGTTGAGCTATTTCAAATCCTGAAAGATGAGGCTGTCAAAGTGCTTCACTCAATATGCCAGCAAATTTGGAAAACTCAGCAGTGGCCACAGGCCTGGAAAAGGCCAGTTTTCATTCCAATCCCAAAGAAAGGCAATGCCAAAAAATGCTCAAACTACCACACAATTGCACTCATCTCACACGCTAGTAATAGTAAAGTAATGCTCAAAATTCTCCAAGCCAGGCTTTAGCAATACATGAACCGTGAACTTCCAGATTTTCAAGCTGGTTTTAGAAAAGGCAGAGGAACCAGAGATCAAATTGCCAACATTTGCTGGATCATCAAAAGAGCAAGAGAATTCCAGAAAAACATCTATTTGTGCTTTATTGACTATGCCAAAGCATTTGACTGTGTGGATCACAATACACTGTGGAAAATTCTGAAAGAGATGGGAATACCAGACCACCTGACCTGCCTCTTGAGAAACCTATATGCAGGTCAGGAAGCAACAGTTAGAACTGGACATGGAACAACAGATTGGTTCCAAATAGGAAAAGGAGTACGTCAAGACTGTATATTGTCACCCTGCTTATTTAACTTACATGCAGAGTAAGTTCATCATGAGAAACGCTGGGCTGGAAGAAGCACAAGCTGGAATCAAGATTGCCGGGAGAAACATCAATAACTTCAGATATGCAGACGATACCACCCTTATGGCAGAAAGTGAAGAGGAACTCAAAAGCTTCTTGATGAAAGTGAAAGAGGAGAGTGAAAAAGTTGGCTTAAA
The DNA here is from genome assembly GCF_055505025.1 of Bos grunniens. Taxonomy (NCBI): domain Eukaryota; kingdom Metazoa; phylum Chordata; class Mammalia; order Artiodactyla; family Bovidae; genus Bos; species Bos grunniens. Next base: position 56,459,379 of record NC_141172.1, read on the forward strand.
CCTCAACATTCAGAAAACAAAGATCATGGCATCTGGTCCCATCAGTTCATGGGAAATAGATGGGGAAACAGTGTCAGACTTTATTTTTGGGGGCTCCAAAATCTCTGCAGATAGTGATTGTAGCCATGAAATTAAAAGACGCTTACTCCTTGGAAGGAAAGTTATGATCAACCTAGATAGCATATTCAAAAGCAGAGATATTACTTTGTCAACAAAGGTCCGTCTGGTCAAGGCTATGGTTTTTCTGGTGGTCATGTATGGATGTGAGAGTTGGACTGTGAAGAAAGCTGAGTGCCAAAGAATTGATGCTTTTGAAGTGTGGTGTTGGAGCAGACTCTTGAGAGTCCCTTGGACTGCAAGGAGATCCAACCAGTCCATTCTAAAGGAGTTCAGTCCTGAGTGTTCTTTGGAAGGACTGATGCTGAAGCTGAAACTCCAATACTTTGGCCACCTCATTCAAAGTGTTGACTCATTGGAGGAGACTCTGATGCTGGGGGCATTTGGGGGCAGCAGGAGAAGGGGATGACAGAGGATGAGATGGCTGGATGGCATCATCAACTCGATGGACATGAATTTGAGTGAACTCTGGAAGTTGGTGATGGACAGGGGGGCCTGGCATGCTGCAGTTCTTGGGGTCGCAAAGAGTTGAACATGACTGAGCGACTGAACTGAACTGAACATATTTTATATATAGTTAACATTTTACTTTGTATACAATCTACCTGTATAAATTACATTTTAAATATTTAGTATAGTTTATGTTGACTTAGAGCCCCTACTAGACTATAAAATCCATGAAATCAGGGACTTTGATTTTTTTATTATGTGTCTTCAGTGTTTTTAACGGTTCTTTAAATGTAATTGGTGTTTCAATAATATTTGTGGGAAAAGTAAATAATTAAATTTACTATATTAGAGAAAGAATTTACTTTGTTCAGATTCTAGTAGTGCCGGTCAAGTTAAGACATTTCCTGACATTTCTCTCTTTGCCTAGTTACATCCCTGTTGGAAACAGAAGTGATTCCGTGTGTAGAAATGGGAGTTGTTGGAGGGGTTAAAAAAATGTAGGGGAGGAAATAGGGAAAAAGAAGACTATACCCTCCTCTTCCATTTTAAGTATCCCAGCCTAAAACTACTACACATTTACAAAAGGAAGAAGTTTTAACTTTAAATGAAGTTGGTGTTTTGATTAATAAATTGGACTGAGGTAGATTATTCTTGGTACTACAGGTATCCTAAAAGAAGATTGTCTAAGAAAATTAAGGGACTTCCCTTACCCAACATTTTCTTCAGAGGAGAAGAGAAAAAATTGAATCTGTAGATTGGTTAGAAATGACCTAGTGTAAGGGGAATGAATGAATTCAGTTGTTTGTTTGTTTTTTGGTCTGCATCCTATGGAGTTCTGCTCCATCAACACAAGTTACCTTTCTATTATGCTCTTTAACACAATGGTTAGTAACCTGTTATTTACATATCTGTCTCCTTTACTAGACTATGAGTGCAAGAAGATAGGGCCACTGTTTTTTTTTTTAATTAATTAATTTATTTTAATTGGAGGCTAATTACTTTACAGTATTGTAGTGGTTTTTGCCAAACAATGACGTGAATCAGCCATGGGCGCAGATGTATTCCGCGTGCAGAACCCCCCTCCCACTTCCCTCCCCATCCCAGTAAACCAGCCCTGAGCACCCTGTCTCATGCATCAAACTTGGACTGGGGATCTGCTTCACATGTGATAATATACACATTTCAGTGTTACCCTCTCAAATCATCCCATCCTCCCTTCTCCCACAGAGTCCAAAAGACTGTTCTTTACATCTGTGTCTCTTTTGCTGTCTTGCATATAGGGCCATCATTACCAGATTTCTAAATTCTATATATGTGTTAGTATACTGTATTGGTGTTTTTCTTTCTGACTTACTTCACTCTGTATAATAGGCTCCAGTTTCATCCACCTCATTAGAACTGATTCAAATGCATTCTTTTTAGTGGCTGAATAATATCCCATTGTGTATATGTACCACAGCTTTCTTATCCATTCGTCTGCCGATGGACGTCTAGGTTGCTTCCATGTCCTGGCTATTGTAAACAGTGCTGTGATGAACATTGGGGTACACGTGTCTCTTTCAGTTCTGGTTCCCTCAGTGTGTATGCCCAGCAGTGGGATTGCTGGGTTGTATGGCAGTTCTATTTCCAGTTTTTTAAGGAATCTCCACACTCTTCTCCATAGTGTGGGCCAGTGTTTTATTAAGCTTGTTTATCTAAGACCTGCCATGGTTCCTGAAACATAGCAACCATTTAGTGTTTGTTGAATAGCAACCCCCTCCACCAACCTCTCTTGCTCTTCACCTTGATTCAAAAGTTACCATACCAAACTACCTTGATTGCAAAATATTGCAAGCAAGGTTGAAATATTTTATGACATAAAAGAGGCTTATTGCTTTGCTATTTAAAGAGATTATATTCTATTGCAAGGTTTAGACCCATTTACCACAATGAAAATTTAACACCACTCCATTCTGCACTCTATGGGAAAACACTTTACTTTGGATGTATCACAGGGTTACCTTTATTCTTTCTTTCTTGCTTAAGCTCTCAGCCACCTAATCTGTCTCCCCTTTTGCAGCAGGGTATGAATGTGGCTTTTTATAGAACCCAGTGTTGGAATAAATGCTGAAAATAATCTTCTTCTCTCTACATCTGGTATTGCTGTGATTCCTTTTAAAGGCAGAGCTTGAATCCTTATTATTTAAAAGTTTGAAAGTCGATCTCTGTATTCTTATGGAAATTGCAAAGAAAAGGACAATGTTTTGAAAGATTGTGGAGCGAGTGTTTTAGTAGAAAAATTACAGCATTGTTGTCACTATGATCCAGAGGTGAAAAGTTATAAAACATTCAGCTCAAAGAGATGACACATGAATTTAATAATTTTCATGTGGATAATCATTTACCAAACAAACTGTAGACATGACTTAATCCCTCCTAGAAAGACAGGAGTGTATCTTCAAACAAACTGCCTAAGCTGTTTGTTCACAGTTTGCTTTTTGATTCAGCAAGATGGATTATGAGGGGTAACAACCAGAGCTGTGACAGCTTTGGCTAAATCCCACCTGGCGTTCAATCCCTTTCTCCTTTAAAAAACTCCAAATTCATATTCTACAAAAGGCTTAATCAAAGTCATTGGAGGAGTGCCTTGGCTTAAGGTTAGTGGTAGTGGGGGTGGGGTGGGGACTGGCATTGGGGGGAGGGATTTAACATGCCAATTAAAAATCAATTGTTATTGAAAAAGTCTGGTTGTTTTATTTACATAGTGAAAGCAACCCAAGTATGAATCCAAATTGAAAAATGCAGTGCTTGGCTGACTGTGAAGTGAAGTAAAAACATTTAAGTCCTATCCCATTGCTTTTAGTGAGTCTTTCTTGGTCAGTGACTCAGACAATAAAGACTCTGCCTGCAATGCAGGAGACCTGGGTACAATCCCTGGGTTGGGAAGATCCCCTGGAGAAGGGAATGTCTATCCACTCCAGTATTCTTGTCTGGAAAATTCCATGGACAGAGGAGCCTGGCAGGCTACAGTTCATGGGGTCACAAAGAGTCAAGCACAGCTGAGTGACTAACACTGTTTTTCCAGCCCAGTGAACCTTCCCGGGGCACAATGGGGCTGCCATTTTCCTGGCCTCTAGGCACTGTTTCTTCCATAGCACTCATCCACAATCATATTATATGTATAATACTCATGTGAAACCTCTATCATATTTATCAGCCTGTCTCCTTTCTACCATAGTTACTCTCATTTCCCTCATTCTGGCTAAAAGTCTTAGCAGGGATGGAAAGAAAAATTATGGTAGTCTTTCACTGCATATGAGATTTCCTGACAGAGGAGTTGCAAAATATTGGACTAAATGACTGTATTTCTTTTTTCAGTTTAGAATGCCACATTTGATTTCTCACAGTTCTTTAGTTCTTTGATTAGAATAGACAAGTTACTGTTAATTATCTATAGTTAGGCAATACCTACTTTGAGATACCAACATATTGATCATTCTTCATTACTCATGAAGTGGGGAGCAGATAATTTGCCATTAATAATTAAAATGCTGACATTTAAGAATAAATTTACTTTTAAAGTGGGAACTAAATCAAAACTATCCTTATTTAAAATAAAATAAGCTTTTCTTTACTTGCATTGACGCAGCAGAAGAAAGTGTATAGTTAGCTTAAAGAATGTTGACAGTGTCTGTGGGAGTACAACATTCCTGGGAGGACAAAATGTTAGGGAACACCAATCTTGGTTTCATAAGCCCTAGAAAGTAGAAGAAATAGATGGCAAATTAGATTGCCTTATACTCTTTCATTCCTTGTCATTATTCCTTGTATGGGAAAGTAATTTTGTACCTGATGCTACCTTCCTAAGTCGTCTTTGAGACTTGGTTTCTAAAGTGTGTGCTGTGCTGTGCTGTGCTAAGTTGCTTCAGTCCAACTCTTTGCGACCCCGTGGGCGGTAGCCCACCAGGCTCCTCTGTCCATGGAATTCTCCAGGAAAGAATACTGGAGTGGGTTGCCATGCCCTCCTCCAGGGGATCTTCCTGATCCAGGGATTGAACCCATGTCTCTTAGGTCTCCTGCATTGGCAAGGAAGTTCTTTACCACTAGAGCCGCCTGGGAAGCCCCTTCTAATGTATAACTACATAGAATACATTGATTGCGTATACTAACAAGAAAGGAAAATGATTACTTCAAAACCTTAAGTCCAATCTTGCTTTGAGAATGATCTTTGGATTTCGATTACTATATCAAACTTTATACCTGAATTGTTATTTAGCACCAATGTTATTTACATCTAACTTCCTCTTCCTTTATCTGCATATTTACTATGAAAGTGCTAAGGAGGAGCACAGGGGCATAAGTGTTGTCAACCTATGGGAAAAGAAAATAAATTTAAAGAATTTGATGTTGGGTCTCTTGACCATTTAAGAGTGGCAGCTCTGTTAAAACATTGATGTGTGCATATGGTGTCATATCTTCAGAGTATCCCAGTAGTAACTTGTCTTTGAGACTCAGAGCTAGAAATTTAAGAAAAGCATGGGTTCAAAGTATGGAATTATGTGTTTTTATTTCAATCTTTGATAGGTTGCCTTTGTGGTTGTTCAGTCACTAAGTTGTGTCTGACTCTTTGTGACCTTGTGGACTAGAGCATGCCAGGCTTCTCTGTCCTCCACTGTCTCCTGGGGTTTGTGTAATTCATGTCCATTGAGTTGGTGATGCTCTCTAACATCTCATCCTCTGCCACCCTCCTCTCCTTTTGCCTTCAGTCTTCCCCAGCATCAGGGTCTTTTCTAATGAGTTGGCTCTTTACATCAGGTGGTCAAAGTATTGGAGCTTCAGCTCCAGCAACAGTCCTTCCAATGAATATTCATGGTTGATTTCCTTTAGGATCAACTGATTTGATCTCCTTGCAGTCCAAGGGACTCCTAAAAGTCTTCTCCAGCACCATAATTCATAAGCTTCAATTTTTCAGCACTCAGTCTTCTTTGCTAGATATTGAGTACAATAAATTTGAAGCTTTTTTGTCCTTTGATTAAACAGTTTAATTTTTGTATTGTTTTAATATTTTCTGTGGTTTCTGTATTTTTAATGTTTTTTCACCGTTATTTCAGATCTTTTGTACCTGTGATTCAAGTACAAGTTGTTGACATTATTGCATTTTTAACAATACCTTAGAAATATATTGGAGTCTGGCGTAATCTTATTTTATTATTTTATGTTGGGGTATTTATTAATGTCACTTAAAAATCATGGCCTTTATATATGTTTATTTATCTGTAACATATACAAATGCACTTGTAAATACATATATTGAAAGCATATTTATTTCTAGTGTGTATAAACACATATTGTTTAGTTTATACATATATAACATTTGTTTTCAGTGTATATGTTCACAGTCACAAATATTTTCCAGTGGCATTTGAAATGAAATTTTAATTTTTCATTCTGTTTTTCTTTTAAATTGATCAGTATAGTTGATAAGCTTTCATCTTTTTGTGTATGAAATGAACATTTTATTTTCTGCTTTTACCTGGTAACATACTTTTAGGGGAGCTGAGTTTTGGGGATGGGGAAGCAGCAGGGAGTTCCCAGGTTGAAAGTGCCAACTCCCTGAAGAAAGAGAACTCTGAAGAAATGTCACAGTTTGGCACTAGCAGAGCACAAGCAGGTTTTAACATGCAAATCCTGTTTTGTTGCTCTTATTTTCTTGGTATCCAAACAAAACCCAGATAATAATTTTCATTCCACCTACAACTGCTCACAATGGGCTCTTATTCAATAAAGAAAATAAATATACTTAAAAAAATTGTTTTTGAGGATCTGAGTTCTATAGAAATAGGCTGAAAACGGGGTAGAAAACAAATATTTGTTAAGTGATAAGCCTGTGTCTAACATTAAATTATATGAGTTACCAAAAAATACTAATATTTCTTTAACAATGACCGATAGATAAGATAGATAAGGCACATGTAAGAGTCAGTTAATAAACATAAACATGGCATTGTTTTCTATAGGATTGACCTTGTGCAAAATTCCAGGTCATGGACTCTTAAAATCTCTTAGTAGATAATACTTAGTTACATAAAATTGCACACATTTTTACAGAGGAAGGGAGTCTAAGAAACCCTAGAATAAAGAACAATACAGTAATTTTAGCTTGTTCTTTCTTCATTATTTATTCAGAGAAATCCTAGATAAGGACATTCAATTCAGTTCAGTTCAGCTCAGTCGTGTCCGACTCTTTGCGACCCCATGAGTTGCAGCACGCCAGGCCTCCCTGTCCATCACCAACTCCCGGAGTTCACCGAAACTCTTGTCCATCAAGTCGGTGATGCCATCCAACCATCTCATCCTCTGTCGTCCCCTTTTCCTGCTCCCAATCCCTCCCAGCATCAGGGTCTTTTCCAATGAGTCAACTCCGCATGAGGTGGCCAAAGTATTGGAATTTCAGCTTCAGCATCAGTCCTTCCAATGAACACCCAGGACTGATCTCCTTTAGGATGGACTGGTTGGATCTCCTACTCATATATTCTCTCATAGCACCACTTATCTCATCTTAGATGTTCACAGTCATAGATTAACATTTATTTGTGTAATTATTTGCTTAATATCTGCATCCTTAACTTGACTGTAAACTCCATGCTTGCAGAAATAGCCTCACTCACTATTTCACTCCCTGTTATGCGCACAGTACATAGTAATCACACAAATATTGGTTGAATGAATCAACAACTGATTGTGAATTTGGTATTAAATATACAAGTTAGAGAAGATAGCTCGGTTTACATGTGCTGGAATTGTCAGGGTGAGTTTGATGGAGGAGGCAGCACCAATTCAATCTACATTTATTGTCCACTTATCATAGGTAGGGCCTTTAGCTCTGTGTAGGATGGGGGAAATATCTAGAGCTTAATTTTGAAAGGTGGGGAGTTTTGATGGTCACAGAGGCAGGGAAGAGGCATCTTGGGTGAGGGGAAATAGCAAACTTAAAGAGTGATGTGGAATAAGCACAGCGGGTGAGAAAAATAGCATTGCTGGTGGATGTTGGGTAATTGCAGAAAAATGGTGAGAGGTTATGAACTGTTTTGACCAAGATGTTGCCTTGGGTTGGATTCTCCATAAACAGATCTCATGATGATAATTCATGTGCAAGTGATTTCCAGAGAAGTACTCCCAGGAGAAATTAGTAAGGGTGTGAAGGAAACGGGAAGAAGCCAAGTAAATGCATGTGTTTTTTAGGCAAAGTCCCAGTTTTAGCCTGATTGTGCCAGGGAGTTCTGAAGTGTAAATTACACCTCAGAATATGTCTAAATCCAAGCAGAGGTACTAGGCGGTCACACTCTCACATTATTTAGGCATCAACTGCTGGTTACCTCAGGGATGTAAACTCCTAGGCCCTTTGTGTTTTCTCTGGAGGAGCAGGGACAAACTAGCTCTAGTGGCTCCAGGGCAGTCACTGGAAGAGATGTGCTGGTAACTATTCAAAGCAAATCATTCTAAAGCCAAAGAATGTACACACCGAAAGGTCAAAAGGATGGGAAAGCCTTTTGGGAAGAGCACCTGAAGTGTCTGCTACAGGAGTTCGGCTGCTGCTGCTGCTGCTGCTAAGTCGCTTCAGTCGTGTCCGACTCTGTGCGACCCCATAGACGGCAGCCCACCAGGCTCCCCTGTCCCTGGGATTCTCCAGTCAAGAACACTGGAGTGGGCTGCCATTTCCTTCTCCAATGAATGAAAGTGAAAAGTGAAAGTGAAGTTGCTCAGTCGTGTCAGACTTTTAGCGACCCCATGGACTGTAGCCTACTAGGCTCCTCTGTCCATGGGATTTTCCAGGCAAGAGTACTGGAGTGTGTTGCCATTGCCTTCTCCGAGAGATTCATTGAAGTGGTTCCCAAATCTAGCTGCATTTTAGAAACACCAGAGGAACTTCTAAAGAAAAATTAATGACTTGCTCTGACTCAGATGAATTAAATCAGAAGCTCTTAAGGTAGAACTTAGGCATCAGTAGTTTTTAAAAAAGTTCCTCCCTTGGAATCAAAGGATTAACTGGATTACAGACTTCTGGACAAGGAGGTGGCAGGATGTAAGTAGTATTTTTAGGGAAATAAAGAGGCAGAGTTTTATAGGCTGTATTTGAGGGAGAAAAAACTGGAAGAGGTAGTTTTAACAAAAGGTGAGGTTATGGACTATGGTGGTGGCAGAGAAAATGGAGATTAAAGTAACAAATTTGAGAGAAATTTTAAGGAAAAATCCAGGAAATTTAATAACTGATTAAATGTAGAGATGAAGGAGTCAAAGCGGTTTGAAGATTTCCAGGCCAGGAGCCTGGCTTTGAAGCAGTGTTCTTTGAAGTACTATGATGCTCACACTGTGGAAAATTATATTAGCATAGCCCTTTGACATTTTCTGGAGAAGAGAAGGTGCTTCTTATTAATAAGAAAGATTGTCTTCCTATTATTCTTTGGTTACAACTTAAGACATTCTACTAACTCTTTTACTCTAAAAGTGATTGTTTAGATCATATGATGCATAATATAATGAAAGTAAATATATCTTATGAGGCCTGAGGAATTTGTTCCCATGGAATTGGAACTTGGGTGTTCAGAAATGATGTTCATAATTCTGTCATATTCTGTTAGTTATTCAATATTCCAGTTGACAGGATTGGCACCAGTTACTTCTGCTATTAATACTGCTAAATATACAGGTTTATAGCCATCTATCTTTTCTTATATCTTAGTTATAAATTGTAACCTTTGGTATGACATATAGCTAGATATATCTTAAACATTTTATGCTTTTTATAATGTGGTAAGGCCTTTCTCATACTTGTGGAATATTAGAAAAAACTTTTCTCTTTTGATACAATAATTTTGTAAGCAATTGAAGTTTACATATTTTGTCTTAATTGTATAATATTTCTTTATATATACAAAAACTACATATGGATATTTTGCTTTATATATACACAAAAAAGTGATATAACTACTAGTGTGGTTCATTTTGTGTAATACTTTCTCAGCACATCACATGAAGAATCCAGTAAGATGGTGAAAAAAGAGACTATTGTCCCTACTTTATAGATGTTAAAGTTAGGTCTAATAGGAGTAAAGTGACTTGCCCGAAGTTGCTTAGAACATAAAGTGGTGGGAAAGAAGCATGAAATCAGGTCTTTTTTCCCAACTCAAGTGTTTGGAGTGCATTGCACAAGGGAGTTCCCTTGTGCATTGCTTTCTTATTCTAAAGCGTTAAAAAGTGATTCTTTGGGGTTCTGCTTTTCCCAGGTTGTGAACATTCCTATTTGGATATCTCACTTACATATGAGCTGTGGCTTTTAAATTTTGGGAAGCAACAGTGGCAACAACAAGTATCAATTTGATATTATCTGTTAAATGACAGACACTATGCTTGAAATTTTGCAAATGTTTGCTCTAATCTTCTTAATAACATTATGCCATATGTAGTAATAACCTCATTTTGCAAATAAAAAAACTGAAACTTAAAATGGTGTTATTCTTTAACAAAATGGTTGCATCATATTTTAGATTTCACATATAAGTGATGTATTTGTCTTTCTCTGTTTGACTTACTTTACTTATGATGATGATGTCTGGGTCCATCCATGTTGCTACAAGTGGCTTTTATTTCATTCTTTTTTTGTGGAGATATAGGCTTTCCTGGTGGCTCAGTGGTAAAGAATCTGCCTGCCAACGCAGAAAATGTGTGTTCAGTCCCTGAGTTGGGAAGATCATCTGGAGAAGGATATGGCAACCCACTCCAGTATTCTTACCTAGAAAACCCCATGGACAGAGGAGCCTGGTGGGCTACAGTCTGTGGGGTCACAAGAGAGTCAGACATGACTTAGTGACTGAACAACAACAATATATATATATATATATGTACACACACATCTTCTTTATCCATTCATCTGTTGAGGGATACTTAGGTTGCTCCCATGTCTTGGCTATTGTAAATAGTACTGCTGTGAATATTTGAGTATATGTATCTTTTAGAATTATAGTTTTCTCTGGCTATATCCCAGAAATGGAATTGCTGGATCATATGGTAACTCAGTTTTTATTTACAAAACAGAAGCAGACTCACAGACATAGGAAATAAACTTACGGTTACCAAAAGGGAAAGGGGGGAAGGGATAAATTAGGAGTTTGGGATTGGCAGATACAAACTACTTTATATAAAATAAATAAAAAACAAGGTCCTGCTGCATAGCTTAGGGAACTATATTCAATATCTTATAATAAACTCTAATGGAAAAGAATACATAATATGTATATGGATAACTGAATCACTTGCTATATACTAGAAACTAAGACAACATTGTAAATTAACATATTTCAATTAAAAAAATAAAATGAAACAAACCAAAAACGGTTGTACTTAAAATAGGCATTGCAGTTCAAAGGAAAAAAGAATAGAAAAATGCATTATGATTTTAAAGTTTTTACTACAAGTATTTATTGAAACCATTTTCTTCACATAGCTTTCTTATATTCATTTTTAATGTTTTACTTAGATTTCTATTTGATTAGTTTATAATCATAGGGTTTTTAGAATCACTTCTTCATATGTCCCCTATGACTCCTATTAGTTTTTAAAGTTTGAAATTTTTACATAATGAAGTAATATTTGTGACTAGTTTTAGTGGGCATCTGTGGCTAAGTCTATTCAATATATGTATTATTCTTGCTTTATGCTTATAGTTCCTTCTGGAAACTTTCTCTCCAGCATGTTTCATTCCTGCTCCTGGGATATAAACAGATCTAGTTTGGCCTATCAGATTATTTTATTCACTAAGCATTAGTGTTCAGTTCTTTTTAGGGATGGGCAAGTAGATCTGTGTAATAAAGAATTTGGCCTCAGCTCAAAGACGTATCTGATCTTCATCTTTCATTTCTAGGAGGCAACTTCCAAACCCATGTAATTTCATGCCAGGGGTGTCTTTATTAGTCTTGATGGGCTCCTTAGACCATGTGATATCAGACTCATTTCCAAAAGATTTGGCTAGAGATCGAACTAAACCATGTACGTAATTATTCAGTCAATCATGCCTACATATTAAGCCCTCATAAAAAACTATGGACTTGGAAGCTTGGGTGAGCTTCCTTAGCTGGGAGTACTCTTTGAATATTGTCATATATAAGTGCTGGAAGAATAATGTATACCTGAGAATGCTGAAAGCTTTGCATCTGGAACCCTTCTAGACTTTGCCCTGTGCATGTTTTCCTTTGGTTGACTCTGATTTGTATCTTTTTGCTATAATAAAACTATGCTCTGTGCTGTGTGAAGTCGCTCAGTCATGTCTGACTCTTTGTGATCCCATGGACTGTAGCCCACCAAGCTCCTCTGTCCATGGGATTTTGGGCAGGAATACTGGAGTGGGTTGTTCTCCAGGGGATCTTTCCGATCCAGGGATCAAACCTAGGTCTCCTACATTGCAGGCAGACTGTCTGAGCCACCAGGGAAACACTTAATAAAACTATGATGATGGCTAATGGTTTCTTGAGTGCTATGAGTTGTTCTAGTGAACCATAGAACTTGTGGGTGGTCATGAGAACTACCCTGAATTTGTAGCTAGCTGGTCTAAAGTGCAGGTGTCCTTTTGGGATTTCTGAACTTGTGTCTGGTGTCTGTTCCCTCTGATTTTGCACTTGGTGTCAGAAGTATTGGGCATACTTGGCAGTCTGGAGAACTATGCCCTTAACCTTGAGTTTGACCAGTTTTTGGTAAGGGTCAAGCAGAATATTGCATAGAATTAGTATATGGACAGGTAGGGAAGTTCTCTTTCTAGAAATGTTAAGCTAGGGATGTTAAGGAAAGATGTAGTTGTCTTGCTGCTGGCCGTGCTGTCTACCATGTAATGATCACCTACATGCAGAATGTAACTGAGTAGTGTTAGAATTGTGAAATGAAAAAAGAAATCTCTGGTAATGCTGTTTGAGCCCACTGGTTGCACTGTGCCAGATGCCATATGTATCCATGACTTCCTGGTTCAGTAAATCATTAAATTTCCTTTTTGCTTAAACTAGTTTGAACTGGCTTCCATTACAATCTAAGAGTCTATCAAACACTTGTTCCTAGGATCCAGTGCTTTTCCTGAAGGATCACAAAGCTCCACAGGTATTGCTGAATGAAATTTTGATAAAGAATTTCCTAATTTTCATGAATCCCTGATAATCACTTAGAACTTTGTTTCAAATATACTTTTAACTTTTATTTCATTAAGGAAGAAGTCTGACCTTTGTGAAAACATTTATTAATGAATGACCTGAATTATGTTATCTAACTACAGTTTTTGGTATGGAAATTTAGAGTAGGAGGAAATTGTAGAGTCAAAAAGATTCTGGAAATACATATATTTTAAAAATATTCTTTGTTGGGTATATAACTAATAAAAGGAAATAAATAATAAAAAATTGATGTGAGGTGCATGAACTTAGGTTTGGAGCAAATTCTGTTGATTAAAATTATATGATATGTAAATTTCCATATATAGAAATTAGCCTGTTTACAAAGTTGTATAGAATTTATTCAAGTACAGATTACCACACATTTAAATAATTATCAAAATTTTCCTATTATAAATCAATAAATACTTATTTTAGAAAAAGGAAAAAATAAAAATATCCATTCATTCAAGATACATGTCTTTAGCACCTATTATGTATGAGACATTCTCAAAAGATTGCAATGAACAAAACATATGTATTTTTGCTGTCATGGAGATTAAATTTTGTGGTATAAAAGAAAATTATCAATCCTACTCTCTGAAAAAACAAGGTTAACATTTGAGTGTATTTCCAACATAGATGCTTGAGTGGGATGTGTGTGTGTATGTATAATGCAATTGAAATAATGTTCTGCATGGAATCTTGGATTCTGCTTTATTCCTTAAGCTTTTTTATCTTTAATCCTACTTTTTGTTATTTAACAGTTTTCAAAAGCATTAGTTTTTATATTGTAAGTCATATTTATATACCTCAAAATTATTTTTTTAAATTACCACACTGTGATGATTAGTTTTGTTCATGTACATTTGTCTAAACCATGCCTATTTCATTAAGATACATTCTTGAAATGAAATTAGTGGCTAAAAATACAGGAATATTTAAGAGTTTCATGACACTCTCCAACATCAGTGGGTGGGGTGGTTCTGAACTAGGTTCCTTTCAAATTACTTCTTCTGCCCTGGATCTTGGAGTAGGTGAGATGTTGTTGTGTGCCCTTTAAGAGTGGAGTCTGTTTCCCCCAGCTTTCTAGGTGGGAAGTAAGCCTCACTGTCCTTCAAAGCCAAATGTTCTGGGGACGTGTGTTCCTGGTGCAGGACCCCTTGGCTGGGAGCCCAGTTTGGAGCTCAGACCCCTTACTCCTTTGGTAGAACCTCTTCAAATGTTATTATTCTCCTATTTTGGGGTTGCCCACTTGGGAGCATGGGTGACTCCACCCCTCCTGCCTATCTTGTGGTTCTTTCTTTATATCTTTAGTTGCTGAATAATTTTTCTGTTAGATTTCAGTCTTTCTCATCAATAGTTACTCAATAAATAGTAATTTTGGTGTGCCTGTGAGAAGAGATGTTTTTCTACTCTACCATCTCCTTTCACACTCACCAATCACTAATTTAAAATCTCCCTTTTCATATTTGCCTGTTCTGAACCTATCATATAAATGGAATTGTATAATATGTAGGCCTTTGTGACCAGCTTTTTTTCTTAGCATGTTGCGAATGGCTTGCTATTTTAAAAAATTAGTATTTTATATCATTTTAATGTTAATTTTATAAGATTGTTTCATTTGGCATTTAAAAATATTTGTGTATAATTTCTACAACAAGGGGATTATTAATTGCTTGGAAATTTCAAATAATTTACACTAAAGTCATCTGGTTTTGTAGTAATTTTCTGTTAAGCTCTTTTTTTTTTTCCTGAAAAGTTCAGCAAGTCCCTAAGACCGTCTTTGCTTCTGACACCAACTACATGTTCTGAGGGCTCCCAAGACTACTCTCAGATTTAGTAATTCGATAGAAGGATTCATAGCACTCAGCAAAGCTGGAATACTTACTCACAGGTATAGTTTATTGCAATGAAAAGCAATAAGTTAAAATCAACCAAAGGAAGAGACATGTGGGGCAGGGTACAGGAAGACACAACTACGGAGCTTCCAGTTGTCCTTTTCAGGTAGAGTCATGTGGACAGTGCTTACTTCTCCCAGTAAAGATATGTGGCAACATAAATGGAATATTGCAACCAAAGAAGCTCACCCAAGCCTTGGGTCCAGTTTTCATTTGGCGTTGGTCATGTAGATATTGTTGACCACCTGTGTGACTGATCGTAGTCTGTAGTTCCTCCAGAGCTCCTTAGCTGCTGTCACATGGCCCAAAGCACCCCCTGCCAACCATAAATCATATTATTAGCACAGACTGTATGGCACCAGGGCTTCTCAGGTGGTGCTAATGGTAAATAATTCACCTGCCAAAGCAGGAGACACAAGAGATGCAGGTTGAGTCCTTGGGTCAGGAAGAGCCTCTGGAGAAGGAAATGGCAACCTGCTCCAGTATTCTTGCTTGGGAAATCTCATGGACAGAGGACCCTGGTGGGCTACAGTCCATGGGGTCACAAAGAGTGTGACATGACTGATTGACTAAACAACAACAACAACAAACGTGTGGCATGACCCAAGAACCCCAGGTAAACAAAGACACTCTTATCAGACAGGATATGCCAGAGGTTGGGAGGTTACCATCTAGGAGTTGGGGCAAAAGGTCAGGACTATTTTTAGGGCAAGGTTAATCTTTTACTGTGCACCACTTGTCCTGGGTGTTTATTGGAAGAACTGATGTTGAAGCTGAAACTCCAGTACTTTGGCTATCTGATGCGAAGAGCTGACTCATTTGAAAAGACCCCAATGCTGGGAAAGATTGAGGGCAGGAGGAGAAGGGGACGACAGAGGATGAGATGGTTGGATGGCATCACCGACTCAATGGACATGGGTTTGGGTGGACTCCGGGAGTTGGTAATGGACAGGGAGGCCTGGCATGCTGTGGTTCATGGAGTCACAAAGAGTCGGACATGACTGAGCCACTGAACTGAACTTATAGCTGAAAAATCCATTTAGAATTTTTGTTTCGTGTGTTAATTTTGCTTATATTTTCCAGAGAATTTTGTGTATCACCTTTTTCAAATGTTTGTTGAAATGTAATTTTATGTATTACCTATTTTGATTCTCTGTTTTCTTAAAAATCCATTTTCTCATTTCTAAGTTTTAACTTTGTATTTTTAGTAATGTTTCCTAATGAAATTTGTCAACTTTGCTATAATTTTTCTTCCTTTAGATCTAAAAAAGTTAATTGAAGAGTTCCTACAGTTACTTATTAATTATCTTTATGCTTATTTTTAAATGTATTCTGTTTCTTAAGTTTGTTTTACTGTTCAGTTCAGTTCAGTCGCTCAGTCATGTCTGACTGTGACCCCATGAACCACAGCACGCCAGGCCTCCCTGTCCATCACCAACTCCCGGAGTCCACCCAAATCCATGTCCATTGTGTTGATGATGCCATCCAACCATCTCATCCTCTGTCATCCCCTTCTCCTCCTGCCCTCAATCTTTCCCAGCATCAGGGTCTTTACTTTACTGTTATATTACCCTAAAATTCTTTTCAATTATCAGTAATTGTGCTTCAGATAAACCTTTGGTAGCGACAATACTGCCATTGCATGGAGCTGAAAACTTTGAATTATATGCTTTATTAACCAACACTTTTCTTCTTGTTTAGTAATAAAAGTCTTCACAACTAGGAAATGTTCTGGAACACTGCAGATTTTTTTCCCCAAAATTTTAATCTTGTTTTATTTTAATTAAACTTTAAAGTTTGGAGGTAATTATAGATTCACCTGTAGTTGTAAGAAATAATGTGGAGATCTCCCATGTATACTTTGCCAAGTTTGACCTAGTGATAATATCTTGGAAAACTATAATACAGCATCATAACCAGGATATTGACAGTGATACATTCAATATATTGAACATTTTCATCACCACTAGAATCTCTCAGGTTGCCTTTTTATATACATACCCACTTTCTTCTGGCTTAGCCCTCTTTTCTCCTAGTAAAGTATTATAATTTCTGTAATTTTTTCATTAAAAGAATGTTACATAAATGGAGTTATATAATATGTAACCTTTTGGGATTTTTTTTTTCCCCCACTAGTCGTCTGTGGAGATGTAAGATGTTGTGTGTATCAGTAGTTCCTTTGTATTGCTGAGTAGTATTCCACTGTGAATAAACCACAGTTTCGCTTAACTGTTCACCTTTTGAAAGGCATTTGGGTTGTGTCCAGATCTGAGCCTAAAGCTGCTATGAACATTTGTGTATAAGTTTTTGAGTGAACATAGTCTTCATTTCTCTAGAATAAATCTCCGGACATGCAGTTGCTAGGTGGTATGGTCATTATGTGTTATTTTTTCCAACGTGTTTGTACCATTTTACATTTCCGTCTGGAATGCATTAGTCTAGCTCTTCTGCACCCTTGTCAGTGCTTGGTGTTGTCCTATCTTCTCTGATATAATCTCTCATTGTGATTTTAATTTTCATTTCTTGAATGACTAATATGTTGGACATTTTTTCATTTATTTACCATCTGTATATCTCTTTTATGACATGTTTCTTCATGTCCTTTGCCCATGTTCTAATTATATTATTTAATGTTTTTACTGTTGAGTTTTCTGAGTTCTTCATGTACTGTAGATACTAGTCCTACATTACATATGTAGTTTGCAGATGTTTTCATCCTATCTGTACCTGGTTTTTTCATCCTTGCAATAGATTCTTTTGCAGAGTATAAAATTTTAATTTTGATGGAAGTTCAAGATATTTTGTTTTGGTTATGGACCATGCCCTTCATATCAAGTGCATGAACTCCTTGCCTATCTTTAGATTCCAAAGACGTTCTCCTATGTTTTTGTTTCCTCAAAGTTTTATAGTTTTATATTTTATATTTAAGTCTGTGATCTATTTTTAAGTTTTATATGAGGATGAGACCTGGGATGAGGTTCTGTTTTTTGGTTTGTTTATTTTGTTTTTGCTTTTTACTCATGAATATCTACTTGCTCTGGCACAATTTTGTTGTTGAAAGGCTGTTTTTACTCCATTGAATTGTTCTTATATTTTGTCAAAATCAATTGGGCAATCTGTATGAGTCTATTTCTGGGTTCTTTATTCTTTACCATTGGTCTGTGTGTCTTTTACTAATGCCACACAGTCTTGAATGTTGTATATGTTTATATATATATATGTATATATGTTTATCAGATCAGATCAGATCAGTCGCTCAGTCGTATCTGACTCTTTGTGACCCCATGAATTGCAGCACGCCAGGCCTCCCTGTCCATTACCAACTCCCGGAGCTCACTGAGACTCACATCCATCCAGTCAGTGATGCCATCCAGCCATCTCATCCTCTGTCATCCCCTTCTCTCCTCTTGCCCCCAATCCCTCCCAGCATCAGAGTCTTTTCCAATGAGTCAACTCTTTGCATGAGGTGGCCAAAGTACTGGAGTTTCAGCTTTAGCATCATTCCTTCCAAAGAAATCCCAGGGCTGATCTCCTTCAGAATGGACTGGTTGGATCTCCTTGCAGTCCAAGGGACTCTCAAGAGTCTTCTCCAACACCACAGTTCAAAAGCATCAATTCTTCAGCACTCAGCCTTCTTCACAGTCCAACTCTCACATCCATACATGACCACAGGAAAAACCATAGCCTTGACTAGACGAACCTTTATTGGCAAAGTAATGTCTCTGCTTTTGAATATGCTATCTAGGTTGGTCATAACTTTCCTTCCAAGGAGTAAGCGTCTTTTAATTTCATGGCTGCAAGCACTACCTGCAGTGATTTTGGAGCCCCAAAAATTGTTTCCACTGTTTCCCCATCTATTTCCCATGAAGTGGTGGGACTGGATGCCATGATCTTCGTTTTCTGAATGTTGAGCTTTAAGCCAACTTTTTCACTCTCCACTTTCACTTTCATCAAGAGGCTTTTGAGTTCCTCTTCACTTTCTGCCATAAGGGTGGTGTCATCTGCATATCTGAGGTTATTGATATTTTTCCCTGCAGTCTTGATTCCAGCTTGTGTTTCTTCCAGTCCAGCATTTCTCATGATGTACTCTGCATATAAGTTAAATAAACCGGGTGACAATATACAGCCTTGACGTACTCCTTTTCCTATTTGGAACCAGTCTGTTGTTCCATGTCCAGTTCTAACTGTTGCTTCCTGACCTGCATATAGGTTTCTCAAGAGTCAGGTCAGGTGGTCTGGTATTCCCATCTCTTTCAGAATTTTCCACAGCGTATTGTGATCCACACAGTTAAAGGCTTTGGCATAGTCAATAAAGCAGAAATAGATGTTTTTCTGGAACTCTCTTGCTTTTTCAATGATCCAGCAGATGTTGGCAATTTGATCTCTGGTTCCTCTGCCTTTTCTAAAACCAGCTTGAACATCAGGAAGTTCACGGTTCACATATTGCTGAAGCCTGGCTTGGAGAATTTTAAGCATTACTCTACTAGCGTGTGAGATGAGTGTATTTTTGTTCATTCGCCAAGTCGTGCCCAACTCTTTGCAGCCCCATGGACTGCAGCACACCAGCCCTTCCTGTCCCACACTATCTCCTAGAGTTTGCCCAAGTTCATGTCCATTGAATCTAATACCATACAACCATCTCATCCTCTGTCGCCCTCTATACATACATGCATATGTACAGTTGACCCTTGAAAAACACAAGTTTGAATTGTACCGGCCCACTTAAACATGGATTTTTTTTTCCAGTAAATATGTAGTACAGTACTACATGATCTGTGGATCTGAAAATAAGAAGCCAAAGACACAGAGGACCAGCTGTCAAATTATGCATAGACTTTCAACTGCATGGGGATTGGCAACCTTAACCCCACTTGTTTAAGGGTTAGTTTTAAAAATGTGTAACAAAATTTACTATCAGATAGACTGTCCCTACCACTTTATTCTTTTTCAAAATTGCTTTAGCTATTCTAGTTCTTTTACCTTTCCATATATATTTTAGAATAATATTGCCTATAAGAAATCTTGCTAGGATTTTGGTAAGAATTGTATTAATGCTAGTGTATGAAGTCAGAGGGAAATAACATGTGTACTATAAAGTGAACTTCCTATCCATAAATATGTTATTCTTTTCATTTTTTCAGATGTTCTTTGGATTCTCTCATCAGTGTTTTGTAGTTTTCAGCATACAACTCCTGTATTTTTCCTTGAGGAATTGTAAATAGAATTCTTTTTAATTTTGGGATGCATATATTCATTGCTCTCATGTAAAAATATAAAAAAATGTTTATTTTGTATCCTGTGACCTTGCTGAACTCATTTATTCATTCTAGGGGTTTTCTTTTGGTTCCTTGGGATTTTCTGTGTATATAATCATATCATCTGAAGATATAGATAATTTATTTCTTCCTTTTTGATATCTACTTACTGTTTTTGCTTCCTGCATTGGTTGGAATTTCCTTTATTATGTTGAGTAAGAGTAAGGTATGTGAACATCCTTTATTCCTAATCTTAGTCTTTCACCATGAGCATTATGTTAGCAGTTTTTGGTAGATGCACTTTATCAAGTTAAGGAAGTTTCCTCCTTTGTTTTTCTGAGTTTTTTTTTTTTTTAACATGAATGGATGTGAATTTTGTCAAATGTTTTTCTGCATTAATGATCTGATACTGTGATTTTTATTAACCTGTTAGATTTATATTGATAAATTGTATATTGATATATTAGATATTAAACCATTGATAGACTTTTTAATGTGAAGCCAGCCTTTCATTCATGACATAATTTTCACTTAGTCATCAGGTACAATTTTTTTTTTTTTTACTGATGAATTCTGTCTGTTAATATTTTGTCAAGGATTTTTCTCATATACTCTTGAATGGTGTTATTCTGTAGTGTTTGTGTGTGTGTGTGCGTGCTTTGTCTGCCTGGTTTTGTATTAGAGTAATTCTAGCTTCATAAAATGAATTGAGAAGTACTCTCTCCTCTTCTGTTTTCTGGAAAAGTTTGTGTGGAATTGGTATTAATTCTTCTTTGCTGCCAAGTCGCTTCAATCGTGTCCGATTCTGTGAGACCCCATGGACTGCAGCCTACCAGGCTTCTCCGTCCATGGAATTCTCCAGGCAGGAACACTGGAGTGGGTTGCCATTTCCTTCTCCAATGCATGAAAGTGGAAAGTGAAAGTGAAGTCGCTCAGTCGTGTCTGACTCTTAGCGACCCCATGGACTGCAGCCTACCAGGCTCCTCCATCCATGGGATTTTCCAGGCAACAGTACTGGAGTGGGGTGCCATTGACTTCTCCACATATTTTCTTTACATATTTTATTGAGTTCTCCAGAACAACTGTCTTGGCCTGAAGATTTCTTTTATGGAAATTTAAAAGTTATAATTCAAGTTCCCTAGTAGTTATAGGATTATTCATGTAATATTTTATATTGAATGAGTTATAATAATTTTTGATTTTTGAGGAACTGGTCCATTTCATCTAAATTGTCAAATTGTCATATTTATATGATTAGAGCTCTTTATATTATTTCCTTATTTTCTATTTGATACCTATAGGATCTGTACTTATGTCCTCTGTTTCATTAATGATATTAAATTTTGCATCATCTTTCTTTTTTTTTTCTATATCATTCCTGTTAGAGTGTTGTCAATGTTACTGATCTTTTCAAAGGACCAGCTCTTTGTTTCACGCATTTTCTCTATTTTTTTCTGTTTTATATTTCATTGATTTTGCTCCTATTTTTATTGTTTACTCCTTATGATTGCTTTGAGGTTTATTTTGTTCTTCTTTTCTAGATTCTTGCATTGGGAACTTAGATTATTGATTTGGACTTTTTCTCTTTTCTGATATGTGTTTAGTTCTATAAATTTCCCACATAGAAATGCTTTAATTTTGTCTCATACATTTTGAGACATTTTTGTTTTCTTTTATTCCATTTATTTTTTATTATTCTCCTCGAGACTTCCTTTTTTACCCACAGTTTATTTAGAAGTGTAGTATTTAGATTCCAAGTATTTAGAGATTTTCATTTTATCTTTCTGTTATTTATTTCTATTTGATTCTCTTGTGGTCAGAGAATACACTCTATGTGATTTCAATTATTTTAAATTTTTTGCAGTTTATTTTATGGTCCTGGACATAGATTTTATTGGTGTGAGTACTTGAAAAGAATGCATATTCTTCTCTGGTCAGGTGGAATGTTCTATAAATATTGATCAGGTCCTATTGGTTGATGACATTGATGAGTTCTTTCGTGTCCTTTCAGCTCCTCTGTCTAGTTTTTCTGTCAGTTATTGAGAGAGGAGTGTTGAAGTCTTCAACTATAAATGTACATTTTCTATTTTTTCCAGTTCTAACAGTTTTTGTTTTATGTATATTGCAGCTCTGTTTGGTATATACACATTTAAGATTGCTAATCTTGGTGGATTGACCCTTATATCATATAATGTTCCTCCCTGTTCTGGTAATTTCCTTTGTCTGAAGTTTATTTTATCTGATGTTAATGCAGCCACCTCTATTTTCTTCAGATTAATATTTGCCTGTTTTATCTTTTTTCATCCTTTCACTTTCATCTGCCTATGTTGTTATATTTGAAGTGAGTTTCTTGTAGATAGCATATAGTTAGGTCATGTTTCTTAATGTACTGTCCTAGTCTCTATCTTTTAATTGATGTATTTAGACCATTCACATTAATAGAATTTTAATATATTAGAACTTAAGTTTGGATATTTTACTTTTTTTCTATTGCTCTTTTTTTTCCATTGCCTTTTTCTTTTTCCTGTCTTCTTAAAATATTTTGAGAATTTAATTTTGTTCTATTTATGGTGTTTTTGTTTTATTTTTTGGTGCTATGAACATGATATTTATAGTGGTTTTGAGTATGTCTGTCTACATAGCTTATTAATGGTTGTTCTAATTATTGCACTACCTATACATAATTATCAGTCTATTGATGTGCTTACTTATCTAGTTTTCATGAAAGTGTAGAAACCTTTTCTCCCTTTACCTCCACTTGCCTTTACCATGTATAACAAAGTTGGCTTAAATATTTCTTATGCATACATTTATTTTTTTTTCCATGTTTTTTTTTTAAATTTTATTTTATTTTTACTTTACAATATTGTATTAGTTTTGCCAAATATCGAAATGAATCCGCCACAGGTATACCTGTATTCCCCATCCTGAACCCTCCTCCCTCCTCCCTCCCCCTACCCTCCCTCTGGGTCGTCCCAGTGCACTAGCCCCAAGCATCTAGTATCGTGCATCGAACCTGGACTGGTGACTCGTTTCATACATGATATTATACATGTTTCAATGCCATTCTCCCAAATCTCCCCACCCTCTCCCTCTCCCACAGAGTCCATAAGACTGATCTATACATCAGTGTCTCTTTTGTTGTCTTGTACACAAGGTTATTGTTACCATCTTTCTAAATTCCATATATATGCATTAGTATACTGTATTGGTGTTTTTCTTTCTGGCTTACTTCACTCTGTATAATAGGTTCCAGTTTCATCCACCTCATTAGAACTGATTCAAATGTATTCTTTTTAATGGCTGAGTAATACTCCATTGTGTATATGTACCACAGCTTTCTTATCCATTCATCTGCTGATGGGCATCTAGGTTGCTTCCATGTCCTGGCTATTATAAACAGTGCTGCGATGAACATTGGGGTACACGTGTCTCTTTCCCTTCTGGTTTCCTCAGTGTGTATGCCCAGCAGTGGGATTGCTGGATCATAAGGCAGTTCTATTTCCAGGTTTTTAAGGAATCTCCACACTGTTCTCCATAGTGGCTGTACTAGTTTGCATTCCCACCAGCAGTGTAAGAGGGTTCCCTTTTCTCCACACCCTCTCCAGCATTTATTGCTTGTAGACTTTTGGATCGCAGCCATTCTGACTGGTGTGAAATGGTACCTCATAATGGTCTTGATTTGCATTTCTCTGATAATGAGTGATGTTGAGCATCTTTTCATGTGTTTGTTAGCCATCTGTATGTCTTCTTTGGAGAAATGTCTATTTAGTTCTTTGGCCCATTTTTTGATTGGGTCATTTATTTTTCTGGAGTTGAGCTGTAGGAGTTGCTTGTATGTTTTTGAGATTAGTTGTTTGTCAGTTGCTTCATCTACTATTATTTTCTCCCATTCTGAAGGCTGCCTTTTCACCTTGCTAATAGTTTCCTTTGTTGTGCAGAAGCTTTTAAGTTTAATTAGGTCCCATTTGTTTATTTTTGCTTTTATTTCCAATATTCTGGGAGGTGGGTCATAGAGGATCCTGCTGTGATGTATGTTGGAGAGTGTTTTGCCTACGTTTTCCTCTAGGAGTTTTATAGTTTCTGGTCTTACGTTGAGATCTTTAATCCATTTTGAGTTTATTTTTGTGTATGGTGTTAGAAAGTGGTCTAGTTTCATTCTTTTACAAGTGGTTGACCAGTTTTCCCAGCACCACTTGTTAAAGAGATTGTCTTTAATCCATTGTATATTCTTGCCTCCTTTGTCAAAGATAAGGTGTCCATATGTATGTGGATTTATCTCTGGGCTTTCTATTTTGTTCCATTGATCAATATTTCTGTCTTTGTGCCAGTACCATACTGTCTTGATAACTGTGGCTTTGTAGTAGAGCCTGAAGTCAGGTAGGTTTATTCCTCCAGTTCCATTCTTCTTTCTCAAGATAGCTTTGGCTATTTGAGTTTTTCTGTATTTCCATACAAATTGTGAAATTATTTGTTCTAGCTCTGTGAAGAATACCATTGGTAGCTTGATAGGGATTGCATTGAATCTATAAATTGCTTTGGGTAGTATACTCATTTTCACTATATTGATTCTTCCAATCCATGAACATGGTATATTTCTCCATCTATTAGTGTCCTCTTTGATTTCTTTCACCAGTGGTTTATAGTTGTCTATATATAGGTCTTTATTTTCTTTAGGTAGATATATTCCTAAGTATTTTATTCTTTCTGTTGCAATGGTGAATGGAATTGTTTCCTTAATTTCTCTTTCTGTTTTATCATTATTAGTGTATAGGAATGCATACATTTAAAACCACATTAGATAGGGTTATAATTTTATTTCAACTATCAGTCATATTTTAGGAGACTCGAGGAGAAAGAAAGTCAATTCTGTTTATCAATGTTTTTACTTATGGTCTTCTTTCAAGAAGACATTCCTGCTGTTTCATTATTCCTACTTTAATCATTTTAATCCATTTAATGTCTTTTTGCATTCAGATACTTATATCTTTCCTTTTTTCCTTTGCTTTTTGCTTCTCTTCTTTTCACAGCTATTTGTAAGTCCTCCTCAGACAGCCATTTTGCTTTTTTGCATCTCTTTTCCATGGGAATGGTCTTGATCCCTCTCTCCTGTACAATATCACGAATCTCTGTCCATAGTTCATCAGGCACTCTATCTATCAGATCTAGTCCCTTAAATCTATTTCTCACTTCCACTGTATAATCATAAGGGATTTGATTTAGGTCATACCTGAATGGTCTAGTGGTTTTCCCTACTTTCTTCAATTTCAGTCTGAATTTGGCAATAAGGAGTTCATGATCTGAGCCACAGTCAGCTCCCAGTCTTGCTTTTGCTGACTGTATAGGGCTTCTCCATCTTTGGCTGCAAAGAACATAATCAATCTGATTTCAGTGTTGACCATCTGATGATGTCCATGTGTAGAGTCTTCTCTTGTGTTGTTGGAAGAGGGTGTTTGCTATGACCAGTGCGTTCTCTTGGCAAAATTCTATTAGCCTTTGCCCTGCTTCATTCCATATTCCAAGGCCAAATTTGCCTGTCACTCCAGGTGTTCCTTGACTTCCTACTTTTGCATTCCAGTCCCCTATAATGAAAAGGACATCTCTTTTGGGTGTTAGTTCTAAAAGGTCTTGTAGGTCTTCTTAGAAACGTTCAACTTCAGCTTCTTCAGTGTTACAGCTTGGGGCATAGACTTGGATTACTGTGATATTGAATGGTTTGCCTTGGAAACGAACAGAGATCATTCTGTCGTTTTTGAGATTGCATCCAATTACTGCATTTTGAACTCTGTTGACCATGATGGCTATTCCATTTCTTCTAAGGGATTCCTGCCGACGGTAGTAGATATAATGGTCATCTGAGTTAAATTCACCCATTTTAGTCCTTTATAGTTCGCTGATTCCTAGAATGTCAAGGTTCATTCTTGCCATCTCCTGTTTGACCACTTCCAATTTGCCTTGATTCATGGACCTAACATTCCAGGTTCCTATGCAATATTACTATTTACAGCATCTCAGCATGGATTGCAGAATTCTAAAGAATATCAAGGAGAGATAAGAAAGCCTTCCTCAGCGATCAATGCAAAGAAATAGAGGAAAACAACAGAATGGGAAAGACTAGAGATCTCTTCAAGAAAATTAGAGATACCAAGGGAACATTTCATGAAAAGATGGGCTCAATAAAAGACAGAAATGGTAGGGACCTAACAGAAGCAGAAGATATTAAGAAGAGGTGGCAAACATACACAGAAGAACTGTACAAAAAAGATCTTCACGACTCAGATAATCACGATGGTGTGATCACTCACTTAGAGCCAGACATCCTGGAATGTGAAGTCAAGTGGGCCTTAGAAAGCATCACTACGAACAAAGCTAGTGGAGGTGATGGAATTCCAGTTGAGCTATTTCAAATCCTGAAAGAGGATGCTGCGAAAGTGCTGTACTCAATATGCCAGCAAATTTGGAAAACTCAGCAGTGGCCACAGGACTGGAAAAGGTCAGTTTTCATTCCAATCTCAAAGAAAGGCAATGCCAAAGAATGCTCAGACTACCACACAGTTGCACTCATCTCACACACTAGTAAAGTAATGCTCAAAATTCTCCAAGCCAGGCTTCAGCAATACATGAACCGTGAACTTCCAGATGTTCAAGCTGTTTTTAGAAAAGGCAGAAGAACTAGAGATCAAATTGCCAACACCCTCTGGATCATCGAAAAAGCAGAAGAGTTCCAGAAAAACATCTATTTCTGCTTTATTGACTATGCCAAAGCCTTTGATTGTGTGGATCACAATAAACTGTGGAAAATTCCTAGAGAGATGGGAATACCAGACCACCTGACCTGACTCTTGAGAAACCTATATGCAGGTCAGGAAGCAACAGTTAGAACTGGACATGGAACAACAGACTGGTTCCAAATAGGAAAAGAGTACGTCAAGGCTGTATACTGTCACCCTGCTTTTTTAACTTCTATGCAGAGTACATCATGAGAAACGCTGGGCTGGAAGAAGCACAATCTGGAATCAAGATTTCTGGGAGAAATATCAGTAGCATCAGATATGCAGATGACACCACCCTTATGGCAGAAAGTGAAGAGGAACTAAAAAGCCTCTTGATGAAAGTGAAAATGGAGAGTGAAAACGTTGGCTTAAAGCTCAACATTCAGAAAACTAAGATCATGAATCTGGTCCCATCACTTCATGGGAAATAGATGGGGAAACACTGGAAACAGTGTCAGACTTTTATTTTGGGGGGCTCCAAAATCACTGCAGGTAGTGCTTGCAGCCATGAAATTAAAAGACGCTTACTCCTTGGAAGAAAAGTTATGACCAACCTAGATAGCATATTCAAAAGCAGAGACATTACTTTGCCAACAAAGGTCCATCTAGTCAAGGCTGTGGTTTTTCCTGTGGTCATTTATGGATGTGAGAGTTGGACTGTGAAGAAGGCTGAGCGCCGAAGAATTGATGTTTTTGAACTATGGTGTTGGAGAAGACTCTTGAGAATCCCTTGGACTGCAAGGAGATCCAACAAGTCCATTCTGAAGGAGATCAGCCCTGGGATTTCTTTGGAAGGAATGATGCTAAAGCTGAAACTCGAGTACTTTGGCCACCTCATGTGAAGAGTTGACTCATTTGAGAAGACTCTGATGCTGAGAGGGAATGGGGGCAGGAGGAGAAGGGGACGACAGAGGATGAGATGGCTGGATGGCATCACTGACTGGATGGATGTGAGTCTGAGTGAACTCCGGGAGTTGGTGATGGACAGGGAGGCCTGGCGTGCTGCGATTCATGGGGTCGCAAAGAGTCGGACACGACTGAGCCACTGAACTGAACTGAATTGAATGTCTTTTTAGACATTTTTAAAGGTTATATCTATCTGGTGACAACAGATTCTTTTAGTTTTCTTTCCTTTGATAATATATTGATTTTCTCTTCATTCCTGAAATATATTTTCAGTGAACATAGAATTCTGATTTCAGAACCACTCTCTTGATTCTTAAAAAAAAAAGTGCCACTTTCTTGCGGTCTCCATGATTTCTCATAAGACATCTGTCATTTGAATTGTCTACCTCCTATAGTTAAGGTGCCATTTCTCAGCTGCTTTGAAGATTTTTGTTGTCTTTAGTTTCTAGAAGTTTAACTATGTTTTGTCTTGGTAGGGATTTCTTTGGCATTTTCTGGCTTTCAGATTCTTCAGCTCCAAGTCTGGGATATATCAAGCAATAGGAAAACCAAGGAACTCAGTGTCAGGTCTTTCCTTCAATCCTGGGGTCCCTATCTGGTCTGTCTTATTTTCACTTCTCTTTAAGAGTGCTTTTATACTCGCTTTGTATAAAACATATCCTGAAATTTTTACTTGTACTTATTAGCAGGAAAAAAGGTAAAAATTCATCTATTCCATATTCCCTAAGTATGGAACAAGGAAGTCTAATAGGAAGTCAAAGCAGAAGTCTACTGGCTTTATTTCAACAATTATTCACTTTTAAAAATATTTCTTCTTGAAATATAATATTTAGTCTAGTATCTGCTCACCTAGTATGTGTAAGGTTAGATTTTTTTTTAATTGTCTACTTGGGAGTTTACTGACACATTTAATTGCAAGATGGCTAGATATACTTAGTTTCTGGCATAAATTCTAGTGTCTAGATTGTAGGCATTTGCCAAATTGGTTCTGACTAAACCATGATATTGTCACCTCTTAGCCCCAAGTCTGATTCCCTGGCAGTCAGAGTTAATAAAGTATATAGTGGTCTCCTAAATACTTTTAAAAGGTCTTGTAGGCTCTTCTCCCTACCAGATAAAACTTAGAGGGGTCACACCACCCAGAATATAATATATGACTTCTGATCCTCATGTACCTGCCTTCTTTATCTTCATATTTTTGAGTGTTGCAGGATGTAAAAAGGCATTGGGGAGACTGAGGAGGGAAAAGTAGAAACAGTGTTATGATTGTATCATATCTCCTTTCCCTCAGTTGAGAAATAATCATTTTTTTCTGGTTGGATGACCCTCCAAGTCAGAGGGTCAGAGGGTGAATGAGAAAGAAAATTCTTCACCCTTTCGGAGGGCCATCCTTGTTTTCAGAGCCGTTCATGAATCAGTCATTGCCTTCTTTGTTCATTTCAGCTCCATCGGTTTAATACTTAAAGGAAATTCCCTCCAACTTTAGACAATAGTCAGTTTTTAGTGTTGCTGTTTTTAATCTTCTTTTTCTGGGTACTTTTAGGTATTTTTGGAGAAGGGAGCAGCACCCAGCCAGATGCCATATAAAACTAAAATCTCTCAGACTAAAATCTTAAGGGAAATTTAAAAGTAAGTCAAAGTGAAAGCAAGTTTTAAAAATTGAATTGAACAATTAAGTTGCTAAAATAATCTCTTCATTTAAAAAAATCAGTGACATACAAAAATAGTTTTATTGTTTGAGTTTTTAAATCTTTTTAACTCTTTAAATCAGTGTCCTCTTGGTTCTTGAATAGGTGCCATCTGCTGATCTGTAACTGAGCCAGTTTTTGCATTTGGACCTAAATTTAAAACTTAATTCTGACAGAGACACATGCAGGTCTTCATTAGAAACAAATCACTTGTAGATTTTATTTTAATACTTTCCTAAAACTTAGATTTATTTATTTGTAGCAATGTACATGGAACTTCCCTGGTGGCTCAGGTGGTAAGAATCTGCCTCCAGTATAGTCCATGGGATCGCACATAGGTAAATTTCTCAAAGATACCTGCTATTAATTACTTAAACTATTCTATCAGTTTAACAAGGAGGTAACTTGAGTAGGCGAGAGGTACTGGCCTTTCTTGGTGGTTCAGATGGTAAAAAATCTGCCTGCAATGCAGGAGACCTGGGTTCGATCCCTGGATTAGGAAGGTTCCCTGGAGAAGGGAATGGCTGCCCACTCCAGTATTCTTGCCTGGAGAATCCCATGGACAAAGGAGCCTGGCGGGTTACAGTCCATGGGGTCACAAAGAGTTGGACATGACTAAGCAACTAAACACATACACATGTGCACACATACACACACACACACACACACACACACCAGTTAGCTATTACTACCTTTAAAGAAATTCAAAGTTAGAAACTTAGAACAGCAATCAGAAGCTTAGAACAGCAACCGGAAGCTTAGAACAGCTGCTTATAACTCAGCTTGTGGTTTCTGATGATTTGAACTGGGCTTCGTGAGGCTTGTGTCTCTGGTCAGCTGTGAATTGGCTATTTGACTTTGCTAATCTTGGCCGTGCTCTCTCATATATCTGGGGCCTACCTGGGTCACTGGACTGATTTACCTCTGTTCCATGTGTTGCATCCTCCAGTAGACTGGTTCAGGTACATTCTTGTGATGGGCGTGTGGGAGAACAAAGCACAGAAAGTGTACCATATCCCTGAAGGCCTTTATTTTGAACTGGCAAAAATATCTCTTCATTTGCATTTTATTAGCTAAGCAACTCACAAGCGTTGACAAAGTAGACTCTATCTGTTGAACCACAATGTAACATTTAATATGTAGATATAGGGAGGGGCGAATAATTATGGTCATTGCACTCAATCCACTCTTTTAGAAAAGGATGGAAATGGAACTAGGACCCTGTATCATGCCTCCAGACTAGGTTTCTTTTTGTTATACTAGCTTCTTCCTACTTACCTGGTGTACAATGCATCAGGGTTTATAAGGGGAAAAACATTTGTGTCTTAGGGTACGTCAGTCCTCAAGTACTGATCTAGACAGTTGTGATGAATTCACATTCTTTTTATCTATTGAGTTCTTGGTAGTTATTTACAAAATCAATTTTAGAGTAAATAGATTTTATGCAATAAGAAATGTCTATTGCTTTCCAAATAATATTAGTATAGTGAATCTTTTGCAGGTTAAGAGAACTTTTTACTTCGCTTTACCTGTTTATTCATTTTGACTGTAAGTCTCAGGGAACCAGAGTGATAATATCAGGATTGTATTACTCTAGTTATCAGGGTCTTAAGTTCACTTCACATCTTATATTCTAGAAAAATTATTACTATGAGTGAGTGATTCTTTTTGGAAAGCAGATTATACGGTAAGATATAAAACTTCAAGGTATGATTTACCTCATGTTGAAATTTTATCAGAACCCACTCGCCCCTCATTATTGCCCTTGCCTTTATGGATCTGAAGATAGATGAAAAAGATAAAATTGTTATGGAGTTGTGGCAGCTTCAAGCTGTCCTGTTTGTTTGTCCCTGAATCTTTTTATGCTGGCTCCAAAAATCCGCTCCTGCCAAAATTAGGCTTGGAAAAATAACATATTTCGTATATGACATATGTTTGAAATTAGTGGGAAATGCAGCCAAGATTTGGAAATTAACAAGGAAAAAGTTATTTCTGAAAACATTTGGGAGCCAAAGAAGAGTGTTTGGCTTAAAACATTAGGGCATTTTATTGTTTAGTAAATCAAGTAATTTTAAAAAGTCCCAGAAGGAAAACATAACATTTCATTTTTAAAAGTACATATGAATAATTCTTATTTAAAAACTCTTTGTCACAAAGAGTAACAAATTAAGCAAGTAGTCTAAATGTATCATGTATAGGATAACTAATATTCTGATAAGCTATTAAATTTTTTTCTCTATGAATTTTTTATATTAAATCTTGTGCATCTATTTTCTCACATGTGAAAAGGATTTCTCTTAATCTGCTACCTGAAATACACAGGAATAGATGAAAGGATCAGAACAAGAATCAAAATTTCCCCCTCTTATACAGAGTACTGTTTAGACTTAACTTATTGATAAGTACATTGTCATGTCTGTGCTGAATTCTTTGTCACCTTTTCTGTTTGAATTAATCTAATTCAAGGCAAGGAACATTCACGAGGCATTTTGTCTTTGCAAGGCAGAGAGATGCTAAGAAGAGATATTGGTAGATACACAACCTGGTCCCCAACCACAGGAAACTTAAAATGTAGTTGAGAAGAGCAGAATTTCTTAAATTGGAGGTATTGTTCTTGGCAGGAGCCTACTTATGGAACTTGCATTCCAGAATCTTAGAGCAATTTATAAAAAGATAAAGGCCTATCTGGGTTAAGAATCTCAGAGTTGATTTGTTGATTCCATGATTCCAGGCTGGACTCATAGAAATGAGGCCATACGTGTTTTCAAGCTCCTCAGAATGACACATTTTAAATATGTTTTCATAAATTAGAGGAAAAATCTGTTTTGTCATAGTACAAAGACAGTTTTGCCCTGTCTTCCTAATTTGTTTCTTCCTATCATTATCAGATGTGATATTATCAAGGAATTTTCAGCCTGGCATGACCTTTGCCTCTGAAATAGTGGTCTTTGTTTTTGGAGATTGCCTTCTGTATCTTCTTTGTTCTCAGCATCCTGTGACTTTGAAATGGAGTCATCAATAGGCTAGACAATTCACTAGAATTATGTAGAATTAAATGTCAACTTAGATCTTCACCTTTTAGAGTTTTAACTGAGAGATCCAGATCCTAAGAATTGGTTCATAATTTTCCCTAACCTGGAAGTTCCTTCTTGGGGCCTGGTTCTGTTTCCTGGTCTTAGTTTCCATGAGTTACCTTTGAATCTTGATAATAAACCTCCCTTTCTTTGAGTAATACATTAATAAATGTCAGTTTAAGGAAGGTGAGGAAACAAGAGTGCAGCATATTACTAGGTGGTTTGTTAAAA
The DNA here is from genome assembly GCF_055505025.1 of Bos grunniens. NCBI lineage: Eukaryota > Metazoa > Chordata > Mammalia > Artiodactyla > Bovidae > Bos > Bos grunniens. The sequence continues at coordinate 56,491,938 of NC_141172.1, forward strand.
GATAAGGAAATCCAGGGTGCTGAAGACTATAATGTCTAATTCTGTAGCACAATGAAGAATAAATACTGAATGCATGGCTTTGCCAACCTCTTTAGTAAGGTTGGGCTTCCCCTCATGGCTCAGCTGGTAAAGAATCTGCCTGCAATGTGGGAGACCTGGGCTGGGAAGATTCCCTGGAGAAGGGAAAGGTTGCCCACTCTAGTATTCTGGCCTGAAGAATTCCATGGACTGTATAGTCCATGGGGTCACAAAGAGTCAGACACAACTGAGCGACTTTCATTTTCACTATAGTAAGGTATCTAAAATCACTGCAGATGGTGACTGCAGCCATGAAATTAAAAGACGCTTACTCTTTGGAAGGAAAGTTATGACCAACCTAGATAGCATATTCAAAAGCAGAGACATTACTTTGCCAACAAAGGTTCGTCTAGTCAAGGCTATGGTTTTTCCTGTGGTCATGTATGGATGTGAGAGTTGGACTGTGAAGAAAGCTGAGCCCCGAAGAATTGATGCTTTTGAACTGTGGTGTTGGAGAAGACTCTTGAGAGTCCCTTGGACTGCAAGAAGATCCAACCAGTCCATTCTGAAGGAGATCAGCCCTGGGATTTCTTTGGAAGGAATGATGCTGAAGCTGAAACTCCAGTACTTTGGCCACCTCATGCGAAGAGTTGACTCATTGGAAAAGACTCTGATACTGGGAGGGATTGGGGGCAGGAGGAGAAGGGGACGACAGAGATGAGATGGCTGGATGGCATCACTGACTCGATGGACGTGAGTCTGAGTGAACTCTGGGAGTTAGTGATGGACAGGGAGGCCTGGCGTGCTGCGATTCATGGTGTCGCAAAGAGTCGGACATGACTGAGTGACTGAACTGAACTGAACTGAAGGTATCTTATAGAATGCCCCCAGTTTTTATTGACAATGCAATGAGCAGAAAGTAATGAGTGGAATTTACAAACTGGATTAGCTAGTTATATCATTGTAGGACATTCATCAGGCACCTTAACTCTAAGTACTTTCATTAGTAAAATAGAGCTAGTAAAAATAATTGTCTTACAGAATTCTTCTGAGGACTAAATGAGAAGCTACATTATATATATAATGCAGAAAGTTAGAAGAACTCAAAGGCCAAATGTAACCAAAGTTTCCTCTGGGATGACTATGGACACATATCTTTTGCTCATAAATATCCTGAATTTCATGGATCTTTTCATCTTATATGAATATTATTTGAATAATATGAATAGCTGAAGGCACTGATGGAAAGTGACAAATGACATGAGAAAATAACAAGCAAAGATTTTAAAAAGAGTTCAGAGAACCAGGGCTTTTGGGAAGGGCTTCTTTGTGAGGCAGTGCTTTCCCAGGCAATTTAAAGTGAGCTTCTAAGTACTGGGTGGATTTCAACAGGTGAAGATGCAAATGTGAGATAGGAAGATATTCCAGACACAGGGATGTATGTGAATAGAGTTTAGTAGGTGAAGGTGTTGAGGAGACTCTTTAACAAGTCAAAAGAAAGGGAACTATGGCTTGTGATGATACCAGTACTGAGATCCCATGTTTGGGAATTCTGTTTGTGTGCTGTGTGCTAAGTTGCTTCACTTGTGTCTGACTCTTTGCAACCCTGTGGACTGTACAGCCCGCTAGACTCCTCTGTCCACGGGGTTCTCCAAGGTGAGAATACTGGAGGGGGTTGTCGTGCCTCTCCAGGGGATCTTCCCAACCCAGGGATTGAACCTGTGTCTCTTATGTCTCCTGCATTGGCAGGCAGGTTCTTTACTATTAGCACCAACTGGGAAGCCCTTGTGAATTCTAGGAGTGGGTTAAATGTAGGAATGAAGGTACAAGAAGAGAGGCAAATGTGATAAGAAATGAGAAGAATGGGGCCCCAAGAGCATGGGTAAGGATTGCCAAATAATAAAGATCAAAAGAACTTAAAAATGAATCTTTTTGTCAGACAGAACAAACACAAGTGAAAAAAAAAATCACTGAAGTGGACACAGAGAGGGAAATGTGTTATAAGGGAGTTTCATGTGGTTATGCTAAGGATTGAAAACTAGCACTCAGGGTAGGATAAAATGCTCTTTTATTTGTGCTTTTTGTTGGTCATTTTGCTGTTAAAATCTTCTCAAGCATTGTGTTGAAATGCTGTCTAGTGTCCTTAATCACAAGAAGGCTGTGATGTGCCTTGTGGAGAAAATATGTATGTTAGATAAGCTTCATTCAGGCTTAAGTTATAGTTCTGTTGGTCATGAGTTCAACATTAGTGAATCAACAATACAGTATGTATTAAGTTGTTTTTAAATAGTAACACACATAAAACAAGGTTATAAATTGGTTGGTCGACAAAAATGTGACTGGAGGCTTGCAGGAACCCAATCCTGTATTTCCCTTAGGGACAATGGTTCAATATTTACCAATTTAGTAATTGAGTGACTTTATAGAAGATAATTACTGTGAATAATGAAAATAGAATATACTTTCTTTCTTTCTGTGGGTTTCTTTTTCCAGAGAGAGGTGCTTCACAGTATAATTATTTTTAATTTTGATGAAGTCTAGTCAGTTTTTTTTCTTTTATTGCTCCTGCTTTTGATGTCATATCTAAGAATCCTTTGCCAAACCCAAAGTCATGAAGATTTTACTCCTAATGTTTTCTTCTATGAGTTTTATAGTTTTAGCTCCTACATTTAGGTCTTTGATCCATTTTGAGTTAATTTTTTATGTGATGTGTAGGGCTCAGTTTCATTCTTTTGCATGTGGTTATCCAGTTGTCCAGTACCCTTTGTTTGAAAAGACTATTCTTCCCCATTCAGTGGTCTTGGCACTGTTGATGAAAATTAGTTGACCATAAATGTAAGGGCTTCCCTGGTGGCTTAGATGGTATCGAATCTTCCTGCAATGCAGGAGACTTGGGTTAGATTCCTGGTTGGGAATATCCCCTGGAGCAGGGAATGGCTACCCACTCCAGTAATCTTGCCTGGAGAATTCCATGGACAGAGGAACCATGGGGTCACAAAGAGTTGGACATGGCTGAGAAACTACTGCTAATAATTTCTTCTATGAGTTTTATAGTTTTAGTTCCTGCATTTAGATCTTTGATCTATTTTGAAGTTTGTTTTTTTAATATGATGTGAAGTAAAGGTTCAGTTTCATTCTTTTGCATGTGGTTATCCAGTTGATCAACACCCTTTGTTTGAAAAGACTATTCTTTCCCCATTTAGTGGTCTTGACACTGTGGCTGAAAATCAGTTGACCATTTTCTCAATTCTTTTCTGTTGATCTGTATGTTTATTTTGATGCCAGTGTGAAAATGTCTTATTTACTGTTGTTTTGTAGTAAGTTTTGAAAGTCCTACTTTGTTCTTATTTAAGATTATTTTGGCTATCCTGGTTCTCTTGCAATTCCGTGTGAATTTTAGAATCAGCTTGTCAATTTACAAAGAGGTCAGCTGGGATTCTGATAGGGATTGCACTGAACCTGTAAATGAGGTTGGGGAATATTACCATCTTAAAGATGTTAAATCTTCCTATTCATGAAGATGGGGTATTTTCTCCACTTACCTAGATTTTTCTTTCTTTTTTTTTTTTTTTTTACTATCTTTTCACAATATTTTAGAAGCTTTAGTATATAACCTAATTGTTTTTAATCTCTTAATCATGCTCTGTTGTTTTATGCCTCTTAGGCCCTCAAAAATACTGTTCCCTCTACTTGCAAAGTCTCCATCTCCAGTCTCACTGTTGAATTCTTACGTATCATTCAAAATTTAGTTCTTCCTCTGTAAAGGATTCTATGATTCTTTTCACTATGTTTCTTTTTATAGACAAAACACAAAAGGAATTAGAAATAGATTATGTTTTTTTTTTTTAATCAAATATGAGTATTCAAGTAGTCTAGTTCATTGGTTAAGAGGATAGATTTTTGATCAGATACAGTAGAAGAGGGTCAAATGTAGGATTTGACCCTACATTTACTATTTACTATTATCTTTAATTTTGGGGCCATTTCTTGACCCACTGAACCTCAGTTTTCTTATCTATGAAATGAGGACAAAGTGTGCCTCTTTTTGCATTAATTCCCTTACTTCACAGGCTGTTGACAGTATTATATATGTTAATATAGGTACAGCATTTAGAACAGTTCCTGGCCCATAGTAAGTCCCGATTATTTTTATCAACCCACTTCTAAAACCCATGCTGTTTTCACCAATTCATTCTGTTTGTGTAAACTGTGCTTGATAAATATTTGTTACTGGATAAGCCATGGCAGTGGTTATGGTAGCAGTTATGGTGGCAGATGTTTTGGCTGGAACTTAGTCCTGAAGGCAAACATCAAATGCATTTCTTTTCTAATTAAAGTATCAGGATAAGACCCAAGTACCTCATCATAAGCCAAATGTCAAGCTTTTCCAGCCATCCTCTGAGAGTTGCCTTATTGGAAATGTCTGCCCTTTCATTAAATACACTTTTATGCTACAATTTTTTGACTTTTTTTTATTGTCAACTGTACTAAGAATTCAAATGGCTATTATAAACCAGTAAAATCTACAGAGTGTAAATGCTTTGAGGTCTAGTTCTGAGTAATATTCACTTTCCATGAATACCTTAGCACCTAGTAGAACCATAGGCATGATGAGATTAAGAAGTGTGATGATAATTTAAGAGCCATAGATATAAAATTCTTAGAGTTTTCTCAAGAGCAAATAATTTGGAAGTACATTGGAACATATACCTTTTCATAAAGAAAATCAAATTTCTTTTATGGTTTAATAATCATCTCACTTTTCTATAACCCTAAGATTTCAGAATGTTTTCTATGACTCTATGCAAATGAGCAAGTTGCTGAAAAAATTATAACCCATTAAGCTCATTTATAAAATATGTTTGATTTACACTGACTGTGTGTGATTTATACCAAGAGCTATCAAAAATTAGTACCTATTTTTTGGACAGCAAACCACAAGACTATGCCAAAAGGGGTCTTAGCATTATGAGTTTCAAATGTTATGCAGTATGTACTTTAGAAATCACCTTAAACAACTTTGACTTTTGAAACAAATTTCAAAATAGTATGTCCAATGTATTCATAAATTCAGTAAATATATAATAAATAAACATTTTCCCACCATTTTTCATCCGTCTTTTTTAAAAACTAGAGTACTAGTTATATCTTTGAAATTTACTAAAACCCCATAGTACACTTGCGTGGAAAATCCCATGGACGGAGGAGCCTGGTAGGCTGCAGTCCATGGGGTCGCTAAGAGTCAGACATGACTGAGCGACTTCACTTTCACTTTTCACTTTCACCCATTGGAGAAGGAAATGGCAACCCACTCCAGTGTTCTTGCCTGGAGAATCCCAGGGACAGTGGAGCCTGATGGGCTGCTGTCTATGGGGTCGCACAGAGTCAGACACGACTGTAGCGACTTAGCAGCAGCAGCATGGACTATAAATTATAGATTGTATTTATATAAACCAGTTGAGCTTATAATCTCCTACTGTACCATACATGCCACTGGGAGATTGAATATTTTAAGTGGTAAAACCAGTGTAAGTGAAGATGCATTCACCCCCTCCTCTGCTACTCATGTTCACTGATGTACACATTTAGGTCCCTACTCTCTTTGCTTTCAAGGTGTTCTTATTCACCTGGACATCATTTCCTATGACATTTTTTCTTTTCTTGTCCAAAGACTCATTTTACAGTGATCAGGTTAAGTCACTTCTTGACAAATGTTTATGTACCTAATGTTATTTTTTACTAGGATGTTAATGACATTGAAGAATTAGAGCATTAGGTTTTGCCTTACATTTATTCTTGCAACTTGAACAAACTCTGGAGTTTCTATGATGTAGATTTCTTGTATTTATTTGTTTGTTTATTCATTTAGTCAGTTTCCCATTAATAATAGCTATTTTTGTGTACCCAGTACCAGGCATTTCTGAAAGACTCTGAAGACACGTTGATAAATGAGAGAGGGCCTGCTTTGTTTAGATAGTTATTTACCTCTAGGGACTTGTTTTCCTACTAGACTGTACATATTAGAAGGCAGGGACTATGTTTGTTTTGTTCTCCTGTGTCTTGTTCCTAATATTGTCACTTAATAAATAATTGTTGATTGAATGAGTTGACAATCCATGGAGAATTGCTCAATTTTATATATTTTAATGACTGAAAAAGTAAAACAGTTATTCTGTAATTTATTAGGAGGAAGGACAAATTGGGCCTAAAATAATCTTATATGTATTCATTTGTTAAACTCCACAGTTATCTTTTGTAGAAAACTTGGAAAAGGATATTAGAGCTGAGAGTATCTTAGTAATCAATTAGGAAAATCCCTCCCACCTTTTGAGTGAGGCTAGAAAAATTAAAGGATTTATCCATGGGCCCAAGTTGTCATGTAGTAGATTTGGGTCTTACCCCAGGTTTTAAGAGTGTCAGATCTTTGATATTCTTACTACTATGACACCATGTGAGGGGCACTTTAAGACAGTGATTCTGTGTTTTATGCTTTAGCCTTCAGACATCAAGGTGAAATTATATCATTGAAGATAAAGATCTTAACCCTGGAGAAATTTCCTTAAGCAAATCATGATAATCAGTTGTGGCAGATGCTAGTTGGCATCACATTTCAGGAAAAACTAACTCGAGTTGGCTGAGTCCTAGAGCTTATACGTGTCTCTTGCATGAAAATGTTGCATGGAAATGTGTTGGGGCTTTGACATGTGTGGCAACCAGTTCTCAAAAGAGTGAGTCACACCTCCTCCTACTCTGCAACTGTCATTGCTGGCTTTGGGCAAAAGGTTGGAAACACTGTAGTCATGTGGCTTGGCTTGCTGGGAAAGAAGAGGCTGTGAGCCAGGGAAAAGCAGCACTAGAGAAAAGTCAGGAAGAATGTGAGACAGAATGAGGGTAAAAATGGAACCCCAGAGAAGGGGACTAACCATTGAACATAGAATCCAAGAAGGAATGAGGCTAATTTAGAACATTATTTAAAAAGATCTGTCAGCTGTAACTCTTGCAAAGAGGAAATGGAGATGCATACTTGAAGATGCTCAGTACAGAGAAAGAGTTTGAGTGGATTGCATTAGACAAGGCAGTTGTTTTCAGGCCAATAAGAGAGAACAAGAATGGGGCAGGCAAATTGATTCTAGACAGAAAACTGGAAAACAAGTTAGAATACCTCTTAGGGAATAGTGCTTTGGTTTGGCTTTCACTGGATGTTAACTTGGGAGTGCCTAGACATCCCTCTGTCAGCCAGAAGCAATAAACTCTTGGTGCTTGTGCAGCATACTGCTAGGCTGTTGTTACCAGCATAGGGTTATGACAGAGGGGTGTGTGTATATGTGTGTGTGTGTGTGTGTGTGTGTGTGTGTGTGTGTTCTCAGTCGCTCACTCGTGTCTGACTCTTTGCGACCTCATGGTCTATAGCCCACCAGGCTCCTCTGCCCATGGGATAATCCTGGCAAGAATACTAGAGTGGGTTGCCATTTCCTCCTCCAAGGGATCTTCCCAACCCAGGGATCGAACTCATGTCTCCTGCATTGCAGGCAGATTCTTTACCATTTGAGCCACCAAGGAAGCCTGTGACAGAGGTAGTTATGCCAAATAGCTTAGATACAGCTAGGTTTTTATGGGAGCTGACTATGTAGTACAAATAATAATCCTGAAGCATTTTGGATTGAGGTTTCCATGGCTACTGTTTGTAAGGTCACCTGAGTTAGGATCCTAGGGGAAGGTATGAATTTTTGAAAATAAAAAAGATAACTATACACAAAGAGAGAAATTATATATATAGGAGGAAGTGGTAATGACAGCTCTAACTGCCATGGAGTATGGGGGATGAGGGCAATGGAAGAGGAGAGTGAACAATTGAGGGCAGCTGCTACTCATATTCAGAGGTAGCTGAGCTCTAACCCAAGCAGGAGCACATATTTTTGAGTAGAAGCAGCACAAATATATGACTTTCCTGTGAGAAAGCAGCCAGAATTATGAGACTGGGTGCATAACAGTAATAATTCATTACACTTGTGTGAGATTTTGCTCTTTACAGTTGTTTTCATATGCTTTTCCTATTCTTCCTTTTGCAAGACATGTGAATGGATATTATTTTACTCCTGTTTCACAGATGAGGATGTTGAGCCTCAGAGTCATATGTAATCATTCAAGAGCATGCAAATACTGAATCAGGGACTAAGCTCAGGTCTTTCAGTTCCCAGTTCTGAGTTTTCACTCTTAGATCTTACAGGTTCACTCTAGTGAAGTCGGAGCATCGCTCTGGATGATCTTGCCCAGGGCCATTGCTATCTTGATCACCACTGTAAACCCAGTGCCTAGTCTGATGCCTGGCATGTGGTGGGCCCTCAGTACATGTGCTTTAGGGAAGAATAAACAAAAAATGGGATGAGAAATATAATGATGTTTAGTGGTGGTGTGATATCTAATAGACATTTGCTATAGTCCTAGAGATAGTGCTTTTTCATCTGCCACCACTATTGGCTACCTGACTCTTTCCTTCTCAGTTACAATGAGAAAAAAAACACAAGGGGTGTGGGTATGGAAAACTAATCTAAAGTTCAATTAGTACCTGCCTGGAATTTGCAGTTAAATGTTAGTCCATATTAAACCACATTTTTATTTTAACAGTTTTATTTATTTTGCTAATACTTTTCTCCTGTTTTGTTTGCATTTAATACTCCTTAATGTTATTGTATAATACTATACCTATTTTTGGCATTTTAAAGTTGTTTTGAAACCTCCTTTGGAAAAGAAAGCCTGTTTTCTGCTTCTTCATTTCTTCCACAATTCTAAATACAATGCTAAGCACTTAATTAGCTCTTAATAAGTACCTGCTGATGAAGTAATTATATGTAAAGAAAGTGGATTATTCTCCTTAATTTTGTTCTTGTCTGTCATTGCATAAAAGTTGTACATGCCTTAGAAGTATTTGTGTCTTTTATGGGAGAAATCTAGTTTTTGATATCAGATACAACTAGATTTTCATCCCTTCTCAGCACTTAAATACCTATGGGACTTCGGTATGTTTTATAAAACTCAGAGCATCAGTTTTGTTACCTATGAATGGAAATAATAATTCTTGTTTTATGGAATAGTTATGTGGCTTAGACGGTAAAGCATCTGCCCACAATGTGGAAGACCCGGGTTTGATCCCCGGGTCGGGAAGATCCCTTGGAGAAGGAAATGGCAACCCACTCTAGTACTCTTGCCTAGAAAATTCCATGGATGGAGGAGCCTGGTGGGCTACAGTCCATGGGGTTGCAAAGAGTTGGACACGACTGAGCAACTTCATTTACTTACTTACTTACATACGATAATACATGAGCTAATGAGAAAGCACTATAATACTGTATAACACTTAGCAGGCATTTCATCTTCCTTCTGTTCTACTCTTAAGTGCTGTTCTATGTGAAAGGTGAATTTTAACTTTAGCTCTCACATTTATAAGGTACACAGTTGTGGACAAACAACTCTACTTCTCCAAATTTAGTTTTCTGTAAAATAATAGCAAGAGAGAGGATCAAACATAACAACTAATGAGACTGGATTTTTTTTTTAAACTGTAAACCCTTATACAAATGAAAAGTATTTACTACCATCTATATTTTACTGACTGTGATGAGACCCTAAGAAAGGAGATTGTGTTTTTAATTTTCCTGAGTAAAGGAAACTTGCCCAGTGAGTTTAAAGTCCTTCAACCTAACTCACTTTTAGGACACCTGGCCTCAAAGTAGAGTGTTATCCTTTACCTCTTGGGTACAGTGTCTAATTATGATGGAGTTCTAGTTGTTATCATATACATTCTTTAATAGAAATGTTAAATATATTCTCAGTTGTTTGCAGCTTTTATTGGCTTCTAGATAAATTTTTAATCCATTAACATAATTCTACAAACACTTTTTCTCTCCCTCTCATCGCATCTTCTAAAAATAACTTTGATTATAGTAATAAACACATTATACTAGCTAATAGACATTAAACATTGTATAACATGTTTGTAAACTTTAAATTCAAGAATGAAATGGGCAACACTCAGAGCAGTCATTCATAAAACGAAAAGAAAGTGGATACATAATGCACATTTCCTTAAGTCATTACAGGGAAGACTTGTATATGGTGCAAATGCAAGGTTAGTATTAGGCTTTTCTCTCTTTTTGAACTCAGATGGTATCATGAATATGTGGCTTCCATTCATTGAACCTCCAGAACTTCTTTAGCAAGATTTATCTTTTCACTTGGGGGCATTAATCAAGACAAATTTCATCACAACTATTGCCACACATTTCTTGCCATGTGCTGTGTAGTTAGTTTACCCAGAGCCTACTTCAAAGGACTATAACTTCAGCATTTCATCTGTCATTCTGGCCATATTTGATGCCTCTTTTATCCTTCAGCTTTCCCCCCCATATAAGCCATTAATATATATGAAAATGCATGTGTCTCTCTTAGGCTCTCATTACCTCTTGCCCGCACTGCTAGTTTTGCATGCAGCTTGCAGTAAATTCAGTGTGGATGATCTACGTAAGTTATGGAAAAGCCAAATGTGATCGGACAGATTCATAAAATGTAGTCAGGTTGTACACTAGTGAATGTATATTTCTTTATCCTTCCATTATACCTACATACAAGGCAATGTGTTTGCATATATACATGTTCTATGAAAGAAGTCTTGGCTACACATAAATAGGTTGATAAAGTCCAGGAGTCACGTAACACTTACCAGACATTGAGTTGCAGCTCATGAATCAGCTAGAGTTAACTATAAATAAATGGCCATGGGCTCATTACTGTACTGGTTATGGGCTTTTTCCAGTGATTGGTTTTTAATCTAAAAATAGGGACCAGTGGGCTGTTTCAAATATTTCATGTCAAGGGAGTGAAATATCCATAATCAGCTTCCTTTTTTTTTATTTCTTGAATCAGGACTCATTGTTAATACATAATGGCTAGGAAAAATGGCTTCAGGATTTCTGGATTGTAAATTCACCTTAGATGCCAGAGCACAAACCTTTATATGACCCTGAATTAATGATTTATCATTCCTATATTCTTGTTTACTAATTTTATGAAATAAATTTTCAATCATGTTACAATGTCATAAAGTTAATCTCAGCTAGTTGGTTGGTTGGTTTACTTTCTGGGCACCCATTCTATTTTTCATGATTCCTAATTTCTATTTCCTTGTGCAGTGTGTTTATCAGAACTCTTTTGGTTGCAAGTGACACCAATGCAATTTGAAGAGATTTAAACAGGAAACTGATTGACTGACTTGCTTCTTTCATCTGATGATGCTCCAACCAAGAACAAGGCTTTGGAGAACAGTCACATTATGTTCTTCCTCTCTCTCTCTTTTTTAAACAAAGGAGACTCTTCCTTCTCTTGAAATTTACTCAGAAGACCTAAGTTCTGCCATGTTTTCCAGTCATTCTCCAGAACTTTATCCTAGAATTCGTGGGTGCTAAGTCGCTTCAGTGATGTCTGGTTCTTTTCAACCCCATGAACTGTAGCATGCCAGCCTCCTCTGTCCATGAGATTCTCCAGGCAAGAATACTGGAGTGGGTTGCCATGCCCTCCTCCAGGGGATCTTCCTGACCCAGGGATCAAACCCACATCTCTTTTGTCTCCTGCATTGGCAGGCGGGTTCTTCATCACTAGCGCCACCTGGGAAGCTCTTATCCTAGCATACTCAGGATCTTTAAGCTCCTGGAGTGGGGTGCCATTGCCTTCTCCAATAAGAACTTTCAGGTTCTGCAGAAGAAGCAGATAGCAGTGGGAGAAAGATTTTCCTTGCTTCCTTCTGTGGATGGAAAGAAACCATTTTTCCTTGTTCTAACAAAGACCCTGTATGACTGGAATCAGTTAAGCTTATTAGGCATGGTCTGTAAGTAGGACCCTTTCTCCCTCTTTTAGAATGATATAACCACGATTCTAAAAGGTAGTTCAGTTCCACAAGACTGTGTGGTCACACATAGTTTATCCCTTCAGGATTGTGTTTACTACTTTGTTTCCAAAAGAGTTCTAAAAATGTAATTTGATGAAAACAGGAATTTTGGTGACCAATATGCTTTTATATTTCCTGTTACTCTCTTTCCTTTCCCATACCATTTTCAAGTTCTGTCATAATTTTCTCTGGTTTGTGATGACAGATTGACAGATGGAGAATGGGCCACATGCTTTTCTTCTTAGGGCTCAACATCCTTTGTCAACAAAGAGTAGACCTCTGCCTCCTCCTTGTAGCTACTGGCTTTACAATGTCCCTAGTAAATGTCCTCTCACTGTCTTTTGGTCAGGAGGCACCATTTATATTCCCAGCCAGGGAATCCTTCTAGTATGGATAGCTTTGTTCATAGAGTTGTCTTGTGCCCACCCTTAAATCTACAGCTGCTTCACATTTGGACTTAAATCTGAGACCAGATGGTCTCTGATGTGATTTGTTTCATCTTAAGTTTCCTTGTGTAGCTGGGGTCTTTACATTAATCTAAGTAGGGATTCAGATATGTCTAGGGAATGTCTAATGAACTGGTAAGGCAGCCTGCGAGGAGACTATTTGGATGGGCCAGTTAGTATGAAAATTTCATTTTTCTTTCTTTTTTTTTTTGGCTGGAAGAGACCGAGGAAATATGTTTTTGAGATGGAAGCCTGGGAAATAAGAGAATGAGGATTACAGCAGAATTGATCCCTAGACCTGACCTCATGAATATTTGTCTAAGTATTTTGGAGAAGAGGCAGAGAGAAAGAGAAACAAAATAGAGAGAGAGAGGGAGAGGGTTGGTTTTTAAAGAATGGTTGACCATAGAATGGTACCAATTCAGATTATTTTGATGTACTTTCATCTCTTTACTGTTTCTTAGAGACACATGCTTTGCATAACAGGTATTTGGGAATATCACTGTATAGCGTGCTTGTGTTATAATCAACTTTTGATTTTCTGTGTAGGAGATAAGCTGTGTGTGCTCCAAGAAATATTCTCTAATTCCTGAGAATGTTTATTGAGGCAAACCACATATCTAACTAATATCTTTACATACCTGGGGTTTGAGGGAAGGAAGTTATTTTGCTTTTTTCCCACTGACACGAGTTAGGGCCATTGTATTTATTAACATTTACCTCAACTCTTTTCTTTTGGGAAGAACTATTAATAAAAATCTGATGGCATCAGTACACTCCATAGCTTCATGAACTTTATTCAATTTAGGGTATTCAGTTCCACTCACTAGAAGTGCTTGATTTGTTTTACAAACAAATCTGTACTAACCCATCTCATAGCAGCTCTTTTCCAGCACATTCTTGGGTTTTGATTTAGTCAGCCTATTAAGCAAGTCACATTTGCAGCCTGACCACTGTTTTACAATCTTAGCAATGTCATCTTCATTATTTATTTACTATGGAGGCTCCAAGAGAACATGATATTTTCCCTGTGGTTGCCTGGAGTTTGTGTTTGGACACACTGAACTGATTTCTCCTTCATTGGCTGTGACTTGCATTTATGTGATTTTTTTTTTTTTTTGGTCAAATATTCCAAAGATTTATATAAACACAGCCAAGACAAAGCCTTCCTTTATTGAAGGACATCCTCTAGGAATAGTAATAGTGATATTTATGCTTTCATTTATTTCCCTTTCTTCCTTGGGAGTATGCTGACAGCCATGAGAAATCTGTTTTCTTTAGAAGGATCAGATATCATTCTTCTCAAGTCATCAGAGCCACCTCCTGCAGAACTTTGGCTAGTTTGCTTACCTTGAATTTCCCATCGATATTTCATTTAACTATAACTAGGTCAAGCAAATCTTACTGGGTCTAGACAGGACTTCATTTTTCCCTCCCTTGGCATGCCTACTTTAAAATTTTTTTATTAACAGGTATTTCTAAGTACTCTCCTGTCTCTTCAAACATATGATCTCTTTAAGAGATGTGAAAATAAATAGCAGGAATGAAAAAAATACACTTAGTGAAGTTTGAAAGTCATTCAAATGCAGAGAGCTTGACACAAGAAACCAAAACTCAGTCTTCCTATGTTCAGAGATTTTTGCTCATGATAAAATGTGGCTTCCTGTTTTTAAGACTAATCCAAGTGCATGAAAATCAACTTGTTATCAGAGGGTTCTTGCCAAAATGTGTTTTCGGTGATGTAAATTTAAGTGATTAAATGATACAGTCATAGAAAATACTTAGTTAAATGCAGGACTGGAATATTTGAAATATTCCTTGGTGAAATATATTTGAACAAATTATTCCTAGAGAAATATATATCATTCTAGCAGACCTTACTAGATATGAAAAATATTAACACATTTATTCATCTCTCTCATTTTTAAACACAATGAACACTAATTTTTTCAGATTCATTACTTAATGTGTTGAATAATCAAACTTACTCAAGAGCAACTTATTGTTCATGACAAATGTAGATTTTGAAAGAAGAGTCTTTTAAAGTCTGCTCCTGTGCAGACTCAAAGCAAATGAAATACAGAAAGTTCAAAACAGGGTACATGTATTTAATATTATATGTAGAAATTGTATATTCAGTGTGAAAATATTATGTTAATAAATGCTTCACTATGCATATGATAGTCAGTAATCATAAATTAACTAGTTTAGTTTAAGTGTAGTGCTTTTATATTTCTTAATATGGAGTGATCTTGGGGAAACCATATCTACTTGTCCTGTGCAAAATAGCATGCTTAAGCATTTTACAGAAAATAGATGACCTTCTGGGGATAGGTAAAGGGCTCTGGGATGTTGGGAGAGGTCACTGTTTCAGGACACAAAGACGTATGGGTATTGGATAGTCAGGGGCCGACAGAGATGGACAGTATTCCTTTGTATAGTTCCATTGTTTATAAGTTTTACTGAGTTGAGGGTGGGGCCCAAGAGCAGCAGTAGCAGTGGGAGTGAAAGTAGGTGGAATTTTGCAGGCTTTTCTTAGGAAGATACTGCACCTCATGCCCTAACCTTTCCCCACTCTGCCCAATTCATATTTTTTTTTATTGAATCTGTACTTTCAAAAACTCTAGTAAACAGGTTTATCAATTATACTTTAAAAAGGAGTGATAAGAGTATGACCTTGAGTTAGTGTATATTAATTTTAGAAGTATTTTTATTGAGATATAATTCATATACAATGATATTTACCCAAAGTATACAATTCACTGTTTTTTTTAAAAAATATATTCACCAGGTTATGCAACCCTCACCAGAATCTAATTTGAGAATATTTCCATCTTCCCTTAAAGAAATATTATACTCATTAGCAGCCACTCACCATTTTCTCATACTTTCTCCACCATCCTTAATCAACCATTAGTATACTCAACCATTAATATACTCTCTGTCTCAGTACAGAGATTGGCATCTTATATATTTTCATATAAAGGAAATTATGTGGTAAATATTAAGAAGAGGTGGCAAGAATACACAGAAGAACTATTCAAAAGAGATCTTAATGATCCAGATAACCATGATGGTATAATCACTCACCTAGAGCCAGATATCCAAGAGCGTGAAGTCAAGTGGACCTTAGGAAGTATCACTGTGGACAAAGCTAGTGGAGGTGACAGAATTCCAGCTAAGCTATTTTGAATCCTAAAAGATGGCTCTTTGAAAGTTTTGCACTCCATATGCCACCAAATTTGGAAAACTCAGCAGTGGCCACAGGACTGGAAAAGGTCAGTTTTCATTCCAATCCCAAAGAAAGGCAATAACAAAGAATGTTCAAACTACCACACAATTGCACTTATCTTACACACCAGCAAAGTAATGCTCAAAATTCTCCAAGCCAGGCTTCAACAGTATGTGATCCAAGAACTTCCACATGGTCAAGCTAGATTTAGAATAGGCAGAGGAACCAGACATCAAATTGACAACATCCATCGGATCATAGAAAAAACAGAGAGTTCCAGAAAAACATTGACTTCTGCTTTATTGACTATGCTAAAGCTTTTGACTGTGTGGATCACAACAGACTGTGGAAAATCCTTAAAGTGATGGGAATACCAGACTACCTTATCTGCCTCCTGAGAAATCTGTATGCAGGTGAAGAAGCAACAGTTAGAACAGGACATGGAACAATGGACTGGTTCCACAATTGGAAAGGAGTACGTCAAGGCTGTATATTGTCACCCTGCTTGTTTAACTTCTATGCAGAGTACATCATCTGAAATGCTGGGCTGGAAGAAGCACAAGCTGGAATCAAGATTGCCGGGAGAAATATCAGATATGCAGATGACATTATCCTTATGGCAGAAAGTGATGAGGAACTAAAGAGCCTCTTTTTGAAAGTGAAAGAGGAGAGTGAAAAGACTGGCTTAAAACTCAGCATTCAAAAAAAGAAGACCATGGCATCTGGTCCCATCACTTCATGGCAAATAGATGGGGGAACAATGGAAACAAACTTTATTTTCTTGGGCTCCCAAATCACTGCAGATGGTGACTACAGCTATGAAATTAAAAGACGCTTGCTCCTTGGAAGAAAAAATATGACCAACCTAGACAGTGTATTGAAAAACAGAGACATTACTTGGCTGACAAAGGTCCATGTAGTCAAAGCTATGGTTTCTCCTGTAGTTATATATGGATGTGAGAGTTGGACCGTAAAGAAATCTGAGTGCTGAAGAATTGATGCTTTTGAACTGTGGTGTTGGAGAAGACTCTTGAGAGTCCCATGGACAGCAAAGAGATCCAACCAGTCCAGCCTAAAGGAAATAAGTCCTGAATAATCATTGGAAGGACTGATGCTGAAGCTGAAACTCTAATACTTTGGCCACCTGATGTGAAGAACTGACTCATTTGAAAAGACCCTGATGCTGGGAAAGATTGAAGGTGAGAGAAGGGGACGACAGAGGATGAGATGGTTGGATGGTATCACCGACTCAATGGACATGAGTTTGAGTAAACTCTGGAAGTTGGTGATAGACAGGGAGGCCTGGCGTGCTGCAGTCCATGGAGTTACAAAGAGTCAGACACAACTGAGTGACTGAAGTGAACTAAACTGAACAAACATTAGTGTACAAGCTGTACACTTGTACATCTATGTACTAGATGTATTTGAATATCTGGTTTTACTTCTACTACCACTTGTTTTTATGAATAAAGTCTTACTGAAAAATATCCACACCCTAGGTATGAAGATGTGTTTTATTTTAAATAAAGTCAGTTCTTCAAGCAGGTCTCTTTAACCTTATGGTCTACCTTTCCACCTGGCCAGAACCCCAGAGCTACTGGACTAGGCTGGGGACTTGCCTCTCCAGAGTAATTACTTCCATTTACCCTTTTTACAAGTAAAAAGCAGCGATAGCAGCGATAGCAACCCTTGGTATTATTAAATGGAATCTCCATCATACAAGTGAACTGGGGTGGGGCAGTTGTTGCCCAAGTATCCTTGGCCTGCCTAGAATGGAGTCTACCCTTAGAATGGGAGCTGGTTGAAAGAATGACCTGGTCTTTTTGGCTGTGTCACCTGAAAAAGAGCTTCTGCAACACAGGGCTGAGGGGCGTGAGAATAACCAGAAGCCTGCTTGGCATGAAAACTGTAGACTCAGACAAGGAGGTGGGGCAGAGAGTGTCCCTGTCTTCTTGGCAGGACATGCCTAGAGTCGGCCTAGGAGATGAAGGGTCTTGGTAACCTGGAGGTAAAGGGTTGGGTGAGTGCATGATGGAGTGAGTTGTGGCTCAGACCCCATAAACTCTTGCTGTTTTACTAAGACTTAATATATTTTCTTGAATGACTGTTTGTCCATTTGCTTTATGCCTTGAGGACAATTTTCAGAGCCTTCATATAATTGCTTTTTATAATTTTTACTAGTTCACTTGCTGAGAAGTGGGTCTCTTGAGCACTTTACTTCACCATTCTGGAATTCCTTTCTTTGAGATTGGAATGAAAACTGACCTTTTCCAGTCCTGTGGCCACTGCTGAGTTTTCCAAATTTGCTGGCATATTGAGTGCAGCACTTTCACAACATCATCTTTCAGGATTTGAAATAGCTCAACTGGAATTCCATCACCTCCACTAGCTTTGTTCGTAGTGATGCTTTCTAAGGCCCACTTGACTTCACATTCCAGGATGTCTGGTTCTAGGCCAGTGATCACACCATCGTGATTATCTGGGTCATGAATATCTTTTTTGTACAGTTCTTCTGTGTATTCTTGCCACCTCTTCTTAATATCTTCTGCTTCTGTTAGGTCCATACCATTTCTGTCCTTTATCAAGCCCATCTTTGGATGAAATGTTCCCTTGGTATCTCTAATTTTCTTGAAGAGATCTCGAGTCTTTCCCATTCTGTTGTTTTCCTCTATTTCTTTGCATTGATCACTGAGGAAGGCTTTCTTATGTCTTCTTGCTATTCTTTGGAACTCTGCATTCAGATGCTTATATCTTTCCTTTTCTCCTTTGCTTTTTGCTTCTCTTCTTTTCACAGCTACATGTAAGGCCTCCCCAGACAGCCATTTTGCTTTTTTGCATTTCTTTTCCATGGGGATGGTCTTGATCCCTGTCTCCTGTACCATTGTACAGGAGATCATGAACCTCAGTCCATAGTTCATCAGGCACTCTATCTATCAGATCTAGTCCCTTAAATCTATTTCTCACTTCCACTGTATAATCATAAGGGATTTGATTTAGGTCATACCTGAATGGTCTAGTGGTTTTCCTTGCTTTCTTCAATTTAAGTTCGAATTTGGTAATAAGGAATTCATGATCTGAGCCACAGTCAGCTCCTGGTCTTGTTTTTGTTGACTGTATAGAGCTTCTCCATCTTTGGCTGCAAAGAATATACTCAATCTGATTTCGGTATTGACCATCTGGTGATGTCCATGTGTAGAGTCTTCTCTTATGTTGTTGGAAGAGGGTGTTTGCTATGACCAGTGCATTTCCTTGGCAAAACTCTATTAGTCTTTGCCCTGCTTCATTCCATATTCCAAGGCCAAATTTGCCTGTTACTCCAGGTGTTTCTTGACTTCCTACTTTTGCATTCCAGTCCCCTATAATGAAAAGGACATCTTTTTTGGGTGTTAATGCCAAACAATGCTCAAACTACCGCACAATTGCACTCATCTCACATGCTAGTAAAGTAATGCTCAAAATTCTCCAAGCCAGGCTTCAGCAATACGTGAACCGTGAACTTCCAGATGTTCCAGCTGGTTTTAGAAAAGTCAGAGGAACCAGAGATCAAATTGCCAATGTCCGCTGGATCATGGAAAAAGCAAGAGAGTTCCAGAAAAACATCTATTTCTGCTTTATTGACTATGCCAAAGCCTTTGACTGTGTGGATCACAATAAACTGTGGAAAATTCTGAAAGAGATGGGAATACCAGACCACCTGACCTGCCTCTTGAGAAATCTGTATGCAGGTCAGGAAGCAACAGTTAGAACTGGACATGGAACAACAGACTGGTTCCAAATAGGAAAAGGAGTACATCAAGGCTGTATATTGTCACCCTGGTTATTTAACATATATGTAGAGTACATCATGAGAAACGCCGAACTGGAAGAAACACAAACTGGAATCAAGATTGCCGGGAGAAATATCAATAACCTCAGATATGCAGATGACACCACCATTATGGCAGAAAGTGAAGAGTAACTCAAAAGCCTCTTGATGAAAGTGAAAGTGGAGAGTGAAAAAGTTGGCTTGAAGCTCAACATTCAGAAAACGAAGATCATGGCATCCGGTCCCATCACTTCATGGGAAATAGATGGGGAAACAGTGGAAACACTGTCAGACTTTATTTTTTGGGCTTCAAAATCACTGCAGATGGTGACTGCAGCCATGAAATTAAAAGACGCTTCCTCCTTGGAAGGAAAGTTATGACCAACCTAGGGAGCATATTCAAGAGCAGAGACATTACTTTGCCAACAAAGGTCCATCTAGTCAAGGCTGTGGTTTTTCCTGTGGTCATGTATGGATGTGAGAGTTGGATTGTAAAGAAGGCTGAGCGCCAAAGAATTGATGCTTTTGAACTGTGGTGTTGAAGAAGACTCTTGAGAGTCCCTTGGACTGTAAGGAGATCCAACCAGTCCATTCTGAAGGAGATCAGCCCTGGGATTTCTTTGGAAGGAATGATGCTGAAGCTGAAACTCCAGTACTTTGGCCACTTCATATGAAGAGTTGACTCATTGGAAAAGACTCTGATGCTGGGAGGGATTGGGGGCAGGAGGAGAAGGGGACGACAGAGGATGAGATGGCTGGATGGCATCACTGACTCGATGGACGTGAGTCTGAGTGAACTCCGGGAGTTGGTGATGGACAGGGAGGCCTGATGTGCTGCGATTCATGGGGTTGCAAAGAGTCGGACACGACTGAGCATCTGAACTGAACTGAACTGGAATTCCTGCCTCTTTCATTTACATTTAAGTGCAAATATTCATGTAATTCTGACAAAATGATAATTCTTATATATTTAATTTATTATAACTTTTTGGGTTCCCAGTGATTTTTCTTTTTATTGTTTTTTTTTACATGTTATGACACATGGAACCTGAAGAGTTTAAATTCGCCTTTACTGTTGTTGGGAAGAGAAGCTCACTTTAGGCATGTGTGTTTGCCAAAATAGTGTGCCTCATATTCCTTTACCTGTATTTAGTCTTTTTGAGAGACAATATGACAATTGAACAGTTATTTCTCTCTGTATGCATCATTTGATCCTGAGCAATAGATTGTTTCTTTAATGGCAAATGATAATGGCTGTGCTTTTCTGTGAGAGATAGCTGATATCATTTTTTCCCCCTAAAGACTGAAAAGTGAAAATAAAATGATATCCTTTTAGTGGAAATTTCTTGTCACTACTTTGGTATGAGATAAAAGAAAATAAAAACATGTTATGGCTAGGGAAAGCAAGATAAATTGTGACTGGTAGCATTATTTTAAATTTAAATGGTATATGGGGAATAAGCTGTATGACAAGAGTCCGGTGGTTATCCATGATAACCACAGTCTTTGGGAAAACACAGACCACTGAGGAATGATTTTCAAAGTATTTCTTAATTGACTTCATTTTGGTGTGGAACTTCTATAAGACCCTATAGCATGATCCCTCAAAATCATTTTTATTGCTTCTGGTTCTACATAGCAGCCCTGGAAGTGGGCCTTAGAAGTATCCAAATTATAACACCAGGCTTTTATTATGTACATGGTATTTCTTACAGATACTTTAGTGATTCCAAATTTGTGGATTTTTCCCACATAAAAGGATGAAAATAGTGATTTTTGTAATCACAGTACCCCAGGGACTCCTGTTGTTATGGACCTGAGCATCTGTACTTAGGCAGTCAACCACCATTCCTATAGGCTAGGCAAATAGTGTTTTACCACTCTTGCCTATGGGATTATTGTCCATTTCTTTTACTGTACTAGAATTAAAGTGGATTTCTGCTCATGAACCTTTGTTTTAGAGTGAATGTTATATCTCTTAGTACTTTAAATCTTTTCTATGAATAATTTCAAAAATACTTCAGAAGAAAATCATCCATTTTCATCTCTGTGCATGAACTTTGTTGCAGAGATAAAGCTGTCTATGAAATGCCTTTAGAAAGGATTTGCAGATGCCAGTGTCTAGTGGTGCTGGCGACTACAGCAAAAAAAGTTCCAGAATCTCCCTAAGTGCCTGACTTGAAAGGGCTTAGAATCACAGAAGGTAAAGGAAAGGATAGTAGGTGGAGTTTCAACAATTATTTTCTGTTTGTTTTACTGCACTCTCTTCGTTGTTCTTCCCCAATTGGGAATGCCTATGTGTTAAATAATTAGCATGTGCAATGTAGTGCTTCTGTATAAACATTCATTCCAAATGCACTATATTATTTAATTTTGAAAGATAGCCAGTGAGGATCGCATAGCTTTTCCATTAGGAGAAATAGCCTGATAGTAGCCATGCAGAGCAGAAGTAGCAAAACTGGCACTTAATTCAGACATCTTATTCCAAGTTGATACTCTTCACTATAACATACAGAAAGGTCTGGGGGTGAGGACAGAGGCATCCATGGGATGTAAGAGAGGCCAATGGGAGAAGAGAAATCACTCAGGTTCCAGGAAGTGAGGTGGAGGTAATACAAGTATGAGGTAGAGAAGATTTTTCCCTTCTTTTATTTTTTATTTTTGACTTGAAATGCATTACACTTAGGATCCAAAATTTTAACTTTCTGAATTCTTAGTAAGCAAAGTTTTAAGTTGTTTACTAATGCTGATATTTCTTAAGTTGATTTAGTGATGTTTTCATCCTTTTGGGTTTTTATTGTAAAAGTTTACCAGAGTTTGTTTTTAAAAAACATTTTAACCTAAAATTGAGAAGTACAGATGGCTTGGAGAATCTTCTTTGTAGTTTGCTATTATGAAAAAGAAAAATGATCAAAACTATGTGTATATAGCTAAGAAAATTAATAGGATAGAATTATTTTTGCTGTTCTACCTTTTCCTATCCTGGGCCAGAAGTATCAGGCTGTGTGTTTCATCTCCTGCAGAAGCATTCTGTGTTTTTCATTTTACATTTCTAAGTAAATATGTGTTGATGATAACCTCTGGAGTTTTTATACTTAACCTGTATTCTTCTTGTATGACAAATAGATGATATATGATGACTGAGCTCCCTTATTTCATCTACCACCTTTATTTCTCCATGTTTTCTTAATTTTTGATAATTATATCATTATTCAAAGCTTCTCATTTTGTCTTCTGTATAAAGTCACCCATTTTCTTTTTTTTTTTTTTGAGTTCTTATTATTTTTTTAAAATTTTATTTTATTTTTAAACTTTACATAATTGTATTAGTTTTGCCATATGACCTCTATTTTTGTTTTAGTTCTTCATTTTATTAATTTTAGATAGTTTCTCTTGACTTCTTGCTTTATATGATGATTATATTAACCCCCTACCTGTCCTTCCACATGTGCTTTCCTCTTTCTATCTCCTGGCTTCTGATAGCTCCATTTTGACATGACCATTAATATTTTCATACCATTCTATAACTATTAATAAATCATCTATACTTTGTGGGTAATTCTAGATGTTGAAAATGAATAAACACCATTAAAATAAAGAGGTATAATAACTAATATAAATCGAGTACTTACAATGTGCTAAGTACCATTCTAAATTGCTTTACATATAATTCAAAAATTTTTACATATATTTGCATATATTAATCCTCAAACAATACCATGAGGTAATACACTTTATTCACATTTTACAGATATGGAAACTGAGGCAATAGGAGGTTAACTAACTTGCTCAAAGTCACATAGCTAAAAGTAGTGGAGCCAGGATTTGCATTTATGTACTCTTGAGTTAGAATACATTTCTGCTAGAATTAGATTTCGCCATATACCAAACCACACTAAAATTTTAGTGAATTAAAGCAGCCTCTATTTCTTTACCTTAAGATTCTGTGGGCCAAAGATTTGTGGTGCACTTAACTGTGCAGTTCTTTGGTGTTTGGCTTGTTCATTTCAGGATCTGTGGTCAGTACAGTAGCCCTGCTTTTGGAAGTTAGATGGATGTAGGTTAGGGCCAGAAGGATCAGGCTATATGTGTTTCATCACTCAGCAGGCTAGTCTGATCTTGTTCTCGTGACATCTCGTGGTGTTCAGGGAGAGAGAGAAATAGAGGGAAACGGAGGAAGGCAAGGCCTAGGCCTGGAAATGGCACACTGTCACTTCTGCTGCATTCTATTGGCAATAGAAGTCACATGATCAGCCCGAATTCGAGAGGAAAGGGAATAGATTCCATCTATTGTTGGGAGTTGCTGGAAACAACTAGTGTGCTTACAGAGAGACATAGTTAATTGTGGCCATTTTCACAATCTATCACAATTCTCTTGA
The DNA here is from genome assembly GCF_055505025.1 of Bos grunniens. Classification (NCBI taxonomy): domain Eukaryota; kingdom Metazoa; phylum Chordata; class Mammalia; order Artiodactyla; family Bovidae; genus Bos; species Bos grunniens. The sequence goes on from NC_141172.1 coordinate 56,515,756, forward strand.
CCATTACACATATTGCTCTTTATTATATAAATATTATTCACTAGAGAGCCAATATGTACTAAGATTACATTTCATTCTCCAGAATTCCAGTGTCATCACTCAACATAAAAAATGATATTGATAAAAAGAGACTTATTTCTTAGACTCCATCATTTGCTCAATTATTATATTATGTTTTAATTTGTTTTATACTAGGCCTTTTCTTTCTTGTATGTTTTTTCTGGGGCTTATGATTGCCATCTCCCCCTTAAGAAATACATCCTTACTTTACTATGTCTATAATAGTTTATAGCTTTGTATTTACTTTTTCTAATGTTTATAATCCATGCCCTTTTTTGTCCCCTTGAAAATGTCCCTGGATCCAGATTATTCTGGCTATAATTTGCACAGATCACTTTGTAAGCTGTCATTCTGGGACTTCATTTCATGTATTTTTGGATTTTTGTTTACTCTTTGTATCTTACAGCTTTCCTGGCTTTCACTCTTGTTTTGCTAGGGGCTATCTTAAAACAACTTCTGCAGAATACAAGTAAATTTCCCAAGGCCTTATGTGTCAAAAAATGGATTTATTTTCCTTTTACATTTACCTGAGAATTTGTCAGGGTGTAGTTTTCCAAGATCAAAATATTTTCCTTCAGTGTTTTGAAAATCTTGCACAACTATCTTCTAGCTTCTATTACTTCCAGTGAGAAATGTGATGGCAGCAACTCTCTTGTTCCTTTATAGGTTCTTTTTTTTCTCTTTCCCTTTTCTTCTCAGATATTAGATTTCTCTGTTCTTTTTGTTCTGAAATTTCACAAAAAAATATGTTTAAGCATGGATCTTCTGTTAATATTTGTGAGATCCCTTTAAATTTTAAATATAAATTTTTTATTTCAAGCTCTCAGATTTTTTTTTACAACAGTTGTCCCTTTGTTTTCTCTGTTTTCTTTAGAATTCCTGTGGGTAAAATGTTTGACTTCTTAGATTGACTCTCTCTATGTGTCTTTTAAATCTCTTCTCTACCTGCCTCCTGTGAAACATATATGCATGTTTAGAACTGGATATGGAACAACAGACTGGTTCCACATTAGGAAAGGAATACGTCAAAGCTGTATATTGTCACCCTGCTTGTTTAACTTATATGCAGAGTATATCATACAAAATGCTGGGCTGGATGAAGCACAAGCCAGAATCAAGATTGCCAGGAGAAATATCAATAACCTCAGATATGCAAATGATACCACCCTTGTGGCAGAAGGTGAAGAAGAACTAAAGAGCCTCTTGATGAAAGTGAAAGAAGAGAGTGAAAAAGTTGGCTTAAAACAACATTCAAAAAACGAAGATAATGGCATCTGGTCCCATCACTTCATGGCAACTAGATGGGGAAACAATGCAAAAAGTGAGAGACTTTCTTTTCTTGGGCTCCAAAATCACTGCAGATGGTGACTGCAGCTACGAAATTAAAAGACACTTGCTCCTTGGAAGAAAAGCTATGACAAACCTAGACAGCATTGTTAAAAAGCAGAGACATTAATCTATGGTTTTTCCAGTAGTCATGTATGGATAGGAGAGTTGGACCATAAAGAAGGCTGAGCGCTGAAGAATTGATGCTTTTGAACTGTGGTGTTGGAGAAGACTCTTGAGAGTCTCTTAGACTCAAACCAGTCAATCCTAAAGGAAATCAATCCTGATATTCATTAGAAGGACTATTGCTGAAGCTGAAGCTCGCCTACTTTGGTGAAGAGTGTTGGAGCTGATGTGAAGAGCCAACTCATTAGAAAAGACCCTGATGCTGGGAAAGACTGAAGGCAGGAAGAGAAGGGGATGACAGAGGACAAGACGTTTGGATAGTGTCACCGACTCAATGGACATGCATTTAAGCAAGCTCCGGGACATGGTGAAGGACAGGGAAACCTGGCGTGCTGCAGTCTGTGGCGTTGCAAAGAGTCGGACATGACTGAGCAACAACAACTCGCTTTTGTTCCACATTCTTAAAGATTTCCTCAGCTTTATCTTTTAAATTTATAATTGAATTTTTAATAATAATACTTCTAATTTTTAAGTGTTTTTTCTGAGTTTTTTTTCTTCACATTGTGTTCTTTTGTAGATTACATCTTCTTGGACATTTTGGAATATATTTATGACAAATTAAAATTTAAAAAAAAATCAGTTTCTTTTAGGTTCAGTTTTCTAAAACTTTGGTGTTTTTCGTGTAGTTAGTTTTCTCCTAATGACCTCTGATTTCTGATTGTTGGTACATGTATTGCTGTTGTTGTTCAGTTGCTAAGTTGCGTCTGAATTGGCCACCCCATGGACTGCAGCATGCCAGGCTCCTCTGTCTTTTGGTCTCTCCTGGCATCACAGTTCAAAAGCATAATTTCTTTTGCATTCAGACTTCTTTATGGTCCAACTTTCACATTTGTACAGGACTACTGGAAAAACCATGGCTTTGACTATATGAATCTTTTTTTGGCAAAGTGATGTCTCTGCTTTTTAATTTCTACAAAGCGTGTTGAAAAGCAGAAACATTTCTCTGCTGACAGAGGTCTGTATAGTCAAGGCTATGGTCCTCCCAGTGGTCATGTACAGTTGTGAGAGCTGGACTGTAAAGAAGGCAAAATGCCAAAGAATTGGTGCCTTCTAACTGTGGTGCTGGAGAAGACTCCTGAAAGTCCCTTGGACAGCAAGGAGATTGAACTAGTCAATCTTAAGGTAAATCAATCCTGAATACTCATTGAAAGGACTGATGCTGAAGCTTCAGCTCCAGTATTTTAGTCCTCTGATATGAAGAGCTGACTCATTGGAAAAGTCCCTGATGTTGGGAAGGATTGAGGGCTGAAAGAGAAGAGCGCATCAGAGGATGAGATGACTGGGTGCATCACCGATGCAATGGACATGAACTTGGGCAAATTTCGGGAGGTGGTGAGGGACAGAGAGGCCTGGTGTGCTGCTTTCCATGGGATCGCGAGTTGGACATGGCTGGGCAACTGAACAACAACTAGCTTTCCTTCCAAGGAGCGAGTAAGTATCTTTTAATTTCATGGCTGTAGTCACCATCCACAGTGATTTTGGAACCCGTGAAAATAAAATCTGCCACTGTTTCCACTTTTTTCCTGTCCATTTGTCATGAAGTGATGGGACTGGATGCCATGATCTTAGTTTTTTTGAATGTTGAGTTTCAAGCCAGTTTTTTCACTCTCCTCATGTGATTGAGGGAATAGGTGAGTACTCTGTGAGCTTTGTGTATACAGGGAATACTTGTAAACCTGCAGGCTTAGCTCTCATATGAGTAGATGGGAAGTTTATTGCCCTATGTGAAGCTGTCAAAGAAGAGTGAGGGGTTGACCATTCACATGTAGAAACCTTTCATTACTCCAATATTTTCACTTTAAAGTTTAAGTGAAAAATTTTAAGGTTTCATTCACTTATCTACTGATTTGTTGTTTCACAATAATTCCAGGAGTTGACTCCTTCCACACTGAAATTCCTTCCACAAATATTTTTAGTTTGCAGCTTTCTCCTTCCTATTTCACTTAGTGACATTCTTTTATTTCTCTATCTTAGATATTTGTTGAAATTCACTCCCCCTGGACCTCTTATTTTCTATTATAGATTTATACCTCTGTTATTCCTTCAGCATAATTTTAATAGATTCTCAAGAGGGAGCAGGAAGAAACATGTAACCTCAGTTGGATACTTCACCCAGTAGTTTTCTCCATGCCTTACTTTATTCGTCTGTAGTGTGGGAGACCTGGGTTCGATCCCTGGGTTGGGAAGATTCTCTGGAGAAGGGAAAGGCTACCCTCTCCAGTGTTCTGGCCTGGAGAATTCCATGGACTGTATAGTCCATGGGGTTGCAAAGAGTCAGACATGACTGAGCAACTTTCAGTTCTTCTTTTACTTTTCAAAAAAGAAAAATCCTAGCTTTATATGCTCTGCTCAGGAGGAATATCATTCTTCTTTAACTAATGAAGGAATACTCTTTATGTAGTAGCATCTATATTTACTATACTTTTAGGTCTTTTTAGCTAAATCTCTTAAAAACAAAGATGTTGTTTATGGTTTAGCATCTACTGGGATGGGAATGAAATACTTATGTTGGTGTACTGATATACTATCCAGATATCACTATATTATGGAATATGGTAGGTCTGTTATATTTCCCTCTTCCAGCTGTCCTTGGATTATCTGATATATTGGATAGGAACTCTTACAATACATGTATATAAATATGCTTAATTAACATAGACAGATTTCTAGTCAGTGGTTGGTATATTAATCTGGCAAATCCTTCTTCTCCCATCCTGCCAAATTTTTGATTCCATGAAAGTCTGCCAATCTAGTTCTTAATGGCTCTAAATATGGGGAACCCTTCATGTAGACTTCCTTGAAGCAATGGCCTGTCTTCTTGTTCTCATTCTAATTCTTTTGGAATGTTCTCTTCTTTTTCTCCCCTGTTCAAAACCCTAGAAAGTCACTCCCTTCCTCATTGGGTAAATTTGCCTGGTTTACTCTCAAGTCCAGTTCATGTTTTATTGAACTCACATTGAATTCTCCCAGGGATGTGATTTGCATGTCCTCACCTTCTTTTCTTTCCTGTAAATACTTCTAGCTCTGTGTCTTCGCCATCATCCAGAGTGTCCCTTAGCCTCCCCCTGAGAGTTTTCACATACATTTTCCCTGTGTCACTTTGCCCATGCAAGGCATGGAGGTGTTTTCTTTGTTGTTTTGATAGCCTTCTAGAAATACAGGTTAGATAAACAAGAAGGACTTTATAAACCATTCGGACTTAAAAATTCAGCAATATTAGATCAATTTTGGTGTAGATCAAGGTGCAGGAAGGATTATTATTTTTATAAGTCTAAAGTATTTCATTCTATTAATTACATATATCTGTTCCTGTATATAGTATCATTAAAAGTGTTTCACTGTCCTAAAAGTCCTCTATTTTTCACCTATTCATTTCTTTTCCCCCGCTAATCCCTGGCAGCCAGTGATGTTTTTACTGTAGTTTTGTTTTTTTCCAGAATGTCATATGGTTTAAATCATATAGTATGTAGCCTTTTCAGATTGACTTCTTAAACTTACTAATATGCATTTAAACTTCTTCCATGTCTTTTCATGACTTGATAGCCTATTTCTGTTCAGCACTGAAATAATATTCCGTTGTCTGGATGTACATAGTTGAGTTATCCATTCACCCACTGAAGGGGACATCTTGGTTGCATCTAAGTTTTGGAAATTAGAATGAGCTGCTATAATCATCCAAGTGAAGATTTTTGTGTGGATTTTGGGCTCCAAAATCAGTGCAGATGGTGACTGCAGCTGTGAAATTAAAAGACGCTTGCTTCTTGGAAGAAAAGCTATGACAAACCTAGACAGCATATTAAAAAGCAGTGACATTACTTTGCTGACAGAAGTCCGTCTAGTCAAAGTTATGGTTTTCCCAGTAGTCATGTATGGATGTGAAAGTTGGACCATAAAGAAAGCTGAGCATCGAAGATTTAATGCTTTTAAACTGTGGTGTTGGAGAAGACTCTTGAGAGTCTTGTGGACTGCAAGGAGATCAAACCAGCCAATCCCAAAGGAAATCAGTCTTGAATATTCAATGGAAGGAGTGATGCTGAAGCTGGATCTCCAACACTTTGGCCACCTGATGTGAAGAACTGACTCAGTGGAAAAGACCCTGATGCTGGGAAAGACTGCGGGCAGGAGGAGAAGGGGATGACAGAGGATGAGATGGTTCAGTGTTGTCACCATCTCAATGGATATTAGTTTGAGCAAAGTTTGGGGAGATAGTAAAGGGCAGGGAAGCCTGGCATGCTGCAGTCCATGGGGTTGAAAGAGATGGATGTGACTGAGTGACTGAACTGAACTAAAATTTTAAATTCTTTTGGATAAATATCAAAGAGCATGATCACTGGATGAGATGTTTAGCTTTATAAAAAAGTATGTTTAGTTTTATAAGAAACTGCCAAACTCTCTTCCATAGTGGCTGTAACATTTTGTATTTCCCCTGAGTTTCTGTTTCCCCACATGCTTCCCAGTTTTTGTTATCAGTGTTCTGAGTTTTGGCCTTTCTGGTTGGTGTGTAGTGGTATCTCATTATTGTTTTGATTAGCATTTATCTAATGACATATGATGTTGGACATCTTTTCAAATGCCAGTTTGCCATATCTATATCTTTTTTGATGAGGTGACTGTAAGGTCTTTGGATCATTTTTTTTAAACCAGATTCTTTGTTTTCTTTAGTTTTAAGAGTTCTTTGTATACTTTGGATAACAGTCCTCTTTCAGATATGTCTTTTATAAGTATTCCTCCCAGTCTGTAGCTTGTCTCCTCATTCTTTTGACACTGTCTTTCACATTAAGGTTTATTTTTGATAAAGTTTTATGTTCTGTGCTGTCTGTCTCTTTGTGCTGAAAAGTACTTCTGGAATCTTGAAATTCTTGTTGAGAGGTGAAATAGTTTTTGTGAATTTTGGTGTAGTCTCTAGAGGGACATTCCAAACTTGATGTCTTAGTTTACCCTTGAAGGCTCATATTATATTAATATCTATCAGTTCTCACCTCCTTAAAGGGAATTCTATGCTCTTGACATTGGGCAGTTGTGGATTTTTGGCCATGAAGTGAGAGCTAAATATTCTGTGGGTTTTAGATCTCTTATTGGAAGAAATGTAAATCTTATTCCCACAAAATTGAAAACTGCTGCAGTAATGTTAGAGGCGGTGTGATTTTTGGAATGTACATGTGATGAGGAGTAATGAGACCTGGTTTCTAGTGTGAGCACTAACATACGGTAGCTAGTAATTTTGGCTAAATAATGCTAACAAAAGCCTATTTCCTTATCTGTAAAGTTGGAACAATAAAGCTTAGTAATAATATTAATTACTAATAAGATTCTTTCATGGTTTTAATGGCTTGATAGCTCTTTTCTTTTTAACACTGAATAATAGTGAATAATTTTGTGATGGTTAATTTTATGTGTCAACTTGGTGAGGCCATGGTACCCAGGCTTTAGTCAAACAGCATTCTAGATGTTATTGTGGAGGTGTATTAATATTTTAGATGTGATTACCATTTAAAATTAGTAGGCTCTGAGTACTATTACCCTTCATAGTATGGATGGGCTTCATCTAGTCAGCTGAAAGCCTTAAGAAAAAAGATTGAGGTCCCCCAAAGAGGAACAAATTCTGACTCTTGATTGCCTTAGACTTGAGACTGTGGCATCAACTCTTTGCCGGATCTTCAGCCTACTGGCCTGCACTGCAGATTTTTGTCTTACCAGTGTCCATAATCAAATGAGCTGGTTCCTTAAAATCATTCAGTCAATTAATCAATCAATGAATCAATTAATCAGTCTCTCTCATACACAGATACACAGCACACACACACACACAGTCACACACACCCTATATTGGTTCTATTCCTTTGGAGAACTCTGACTAATAAGACTATGCAACTGCCTAGATACTATGACAGTAGGATAAAATCAGTTAATGAATACAGCTGTGCTATGTAAACTTCAGGGCACCACACTGAAATATAAATGAAATAAAACCCACATATAGATACAGAAGCTTTTCTGTATAAGGGAATGATTATTTCCTTGTTTTTTATATTTGTTCACCCACATTATACTAATTAAAATGGTAGCAAGATTAAAGAGCAGATCTGGAAGCAAAACATGAGCTCTGGAGGTTGAGTGAAGATTTGGAATAAGGGTCAATTAGAATGTACTGGATCTCAGAAGGGTAAAGCAGAGAGGGGGTTGGTTATGAACACAAAGAAAGGGGTGAAATAAGGGTTTCTGGATTTGGTCATTAGGAGGTAACAGGTGATATTTCATGAAATGGGTTTCATAGGTTGATGGTAGAGGATCTCCACTTGTATGGGCAAATCTAAGGTCATAAAATGTTTTCAAGAAGTACACTCTAGAAAAGGAGTAAAATCTAGGGCTCATACCCTGTAGAGTTATTTTAGAAACACTTACTTTTAGAGGATCAGGCATCATCAAATAGCCAGAACAGTAACTTAATCTAGCAGGGTAGGAGGTCTGTTTGTGAGTTTAAAAGCAGAGAAGACATTTTAATATCTTACTTCTTTGTTCAGATTTCTCTTCAGATTGTGTGGGAAAGTTCTTAATAAAGAGATCAAATAGAGAGATAAGAACTTTGCTTAATATAGTATGTACATTTGATGCTATCAAGATTGGCAAATTTTCTAGATTAAAAGCTACTATTAGTTCACTGTTTTTTTAGCCAACATATTTTCATTCAAATTATCTATTATGCACTGACATGCAAGAGAAACATCAGTTCCTAATGAAATAAGCCCCCTAGTTTTCTAATGTTTTATGTCTAAGGGTGATCTCACGAATACAAAGTTTAATGGAACTCAAGTGCTGTACTAAGTAAATATCCCCTTTTTGCAGTAATCTCATGACCATATTTATTTTAAATTGCTGGAATAAATGATTTCTGTTCAGATGATTTTTAGGTAGACCTACCCAGAGTTGATTCCCTGATGCAAGTGCTGATGTGCAAACAGCAAGAATCTGAATGCATGCATAATCAATAATGCATCTAGAGGCTCTCAACTGAGTTCACTCAGAGTATCTATTAGACCTTGTCTTTCAATATCTCATCTCTCTAGCTAATTAGGCAAGCATTCCAGGGAACCTTGGGTGCAGTAACCCACCTTACTTTGAGCAATAAGGAGAAAGAAATTATCCCTAGAGGGGTGAAAGGTAGTTTTCTGTGGTGGCTCCATACATATTTGAATGTCTCAATTATTTTGGACAACTGGCACATATTTTATAGAGTCCTTTATTCATTCAACATTTATTCAAAAACATTAACTGAGTGCTTCCTAGGTGTCAATTATTGTTGGGAATAGAAGACAAGTTTGCTGCTATTTGTGTACTGTTTAATCAGAGAAGATAGAAAATATACAAGTAAACCAATAAATAAATAAGATACTTTATAGCTAGTACATACACGTCCTAAAAAATGAAGTGGGTATCTATTGTAGGGTGGGTAGTGAGATTGGCAGGGCTAATTATATAGAGTAGTCAGGGAAAGCCTGTCCAAGGAGTGACTTAGGCTGAAGATTTAGAAGAAGAGATTTTCCAGGGCAAATGGGATTACAATCCCAAAATTCTGAAGTAGGATTTTGAAGTGAAAGTGAAAGTTGATCAGTCGTGTCCAACTCTTTGCAACGCCATTTACTATATGGTCCATGGAATTCTCCAGGCCAGAATACTGGAGTGGGTAGCCTTCAATTCTGACCCAGGAGTCTAACCGGGGTCTCCTGCATTGCAGGCAGATTCTTTACTAACTGAGCTATCAGGGAAGCCCTGATATTATATATATGATATATAAGATTTTAATATGTTGAAATAAAAAAGGAAGTCTGCCCAGCCATAGTGCAGAGATTAGTAGTAAGAATGATATGAAGGAAGACCCTGTACAATCTTAAAGATTGTGATTGGGAGTTTGGATTTTATTCTAACTATATTTGGAAGCCACTGGAATATTTTGAGTTGGGTATCAACATGATCTACTTTCTGTTTTTTCTGCCATTCTCTCTTACACTTTTAAAGGCACTTAACAGTCTGCTTTCCATGGGTTTTCTGAGTCAATATTTCAAGTAATGTGTTCTCTAGATAGTTCTTGTTTGTTCAAATAGCCCCATTCCATGAAGTGGTAGTAATAATATTATTACTGTTTTTTAATTGCATAACTGCCCCAATATTTTATATTTACTGTCAAATGAATTGTGATACTATAAACATCTCATAAAGTAAAGTTAAATTGATTCCATTATATTAGAATTTGCACACACACAGACCATGAGGCACATTCAGCCCATTGACATCTTTTATTTTTTTTTCATTTGGGATTTTACAAATTGGGAAACTTAACATAAATATCCAGAGTAATGGGAAAATATAGTATATACACAAACAAGAAAGGTATATACACAAATAAGCTCATATTTGGAAAATAACGTTAGAGAAAGAACTTAAGAAGGGACTTAATCAGATTAAAAGACAAAGATGGTGGGGAAGCAGGTTTACAAAGCCAAAGAGGAAAGCCTGGTGACCAACATTCAGTGTGTATGGCTTGCAGTATTTGGGAAATTGTCATATTACATACAGCTTGTTGTTGTTCAGTTGCTAAGTTGTGTCTGACTCTTTAAGACCCCATGGACTGCAGCATGCCAGTCTCCTCTGTCCTCTACCATCTCGTGGAGTTTACTAAAATTCATATCCATTGAGACAGTGATGCTATGTAACCATTTCATCCTCTGCTGCCCCCATTTCTTTTTGCTTTCAGTCTTTCCCAGCATCAGGGTCTTTACCAATGAGTCAGCTCTTCATATCAGGTGGCCAAAGTATGGGAGTTTCAATATCAGTACTTCCAATGACTATTCTGGGTTGATTTCCTAACTGACCAATTTGATCTCCTTGCAGTCCAAGGGACTCTCAAGAGATTTCTCCGGCACCACAGTTGGAAAGCGTCAATTCTTTGGTGCTCAGCCTTGTATATGGTCCAACAATAACATCCATACATGACTACTGGAAAAACAGCTTTGACTGTATGGACCTTTATTGTCAAAGTAGTGTCTTTGCTTTTTAATATACTGTCTAGGTTTGTCATAATTTTCCTTCCAAGGAGCTAACATCTTTTAATTTCATGGCTGCAGTCACCATCTGCAGTGATTTTGGAGCCTAAGAAAATAAAATCTGTCACTGCTTCCAATTTTTACATAGAGCTAAAGGGATCTAATACATATTATGAACCCATATTGTAGGAGTTCAAGTTTCATATCTAGTGCTTTTTAGATACATGATGTTTGACAAGGTACTTAATCTTTCTCTGTTTCCATTTTCTTCTCTGTAAAATGGGGATAATAAACTCCTTTTTCATAGGGCTGCGATGAGTATTTTTTAAAATCAGTTTTTGTTTTTATTTTATTTATAGTTGACTTACAACTTCCGTTCCCTGACAGCTCAGTTGGTAAAGAATCCGCCTGCAATGCAGGAGATCCCGATTCGATTCCTGGATTGGAAAGATCTGCTGGAGAAGGGACAGACTACCCACTCCAGTATTCTTGGGCTTCCCTTGTGGCTCAGCTGATAAAGAATCTGCCTGCAGTGTGGGAGACCTGGGTTTGATCCTCGGGTTGGGAAGATCCCCTGGAGAAAGGAAAGGCTACCCACTCTAGTATTAGTCCATGGGGTCACAAAGAGTTGGATACTTTCACTTTTGATTCACAATGTTGTGTTAGTTTCTGCTGTCCAGTTCAGTTCAGTTGCTCAGTCATGTCCGACTCTTTGTGACCCCATGGACTGCAGCACGCAAGGCTTCCCTATTCATCGCCAACTCCTGGAGCTTGCACAAACTCACATCCGTAGAGTCAGTAATGCCATCCACCCATCTCATCCTCTGTCATCCCCTTCTGCTGCTGCCTTAAATCCTTCCCAGCATCAGGGTCTTTTCCAGTGTGTCAGCTCTTTGCATCAGGTGGCCAAAGTATTGGAGTTTCAATTTCAGCATTCCTCCTTCCAATGAATATTCAGAACTGATTTCCTTTAGGATGGACTCTCAAGAGTCTTCTCCAACACCACAGTTCCAGTAGTCATGTATGGTTGTGAGAGCTGGCCTGTAAAGAAAGTTGAGCACTGAAGAAATAATGCTTTTGAACTGTGGTATTGGAGTTTCTGCTGTACAGTAAAGTAAATCGGTTATACATAAATATATCTACTTAAAAGTTTCTATTCCTATATAGGTCATTACTCAGTATTGAGTATTGTGCTGTACAGTAAGTTCTCATTAGTTATCTTTCTTATATATGATCATGTGTATATGTCAGTTTTAGTCTCCCAATTTATCCTTCCCTCTTTTCTCCCTTGGTAACCAAAAGTTTGTTTTCTACATCTGTAAACTCAGTTTCTGTTTCATAAATAGGTTCATATATGTTGTTATTCAGTTGCTAAGTCTTTGCGACCCCCATGGGCTATAGCATGCCAAGCTCCTTGTCCTTCACTGTCTCTGGGAGTTTGCTCAAACTCATTTCCACTGAGTCCCTGATGCCATCCAACCTAGATATCCTCTGTCACCCGCTTCTCCTCCTGCCTTCAATTTTTCTCAGTATCAGTGTCTTTTCCAATGAGTTGGCTCTTCAGATCCGAAGGCCAAAGTATTGTAGCCTCAGCTTCAACATCAGTCCTTCCAATGAATATTCAGGATTAATTTCTTTTAGGATTGACTGTTTTTATCTCTTTGCTGTCCAAAGGATTCTCAAGAGTCTTCTTCAACACCACAATTTGAAAGCATCAATTCTTCGGCGCTGAGCCTTCTTGATGGTCCAACTCTCACATCCATAGGTGACTACTGGAAAAACCATAGCTTTAACTATACAGACATTTGTTGGCAAAGTGATGTCTCTGCTTTTTAATATGCTGTCTAGGTTTGTCATATCTTTTCTTCTAAGGAGCAAGCATATTTAATTTCATGGCTGCAGTCACCATCTGCAGTGATTTTGGAGCCCAAGTAAATAAAGTCTGCCACTATTTCCACTTTTTCTCCATCTATCTGTCATGAAGTGATGGGATCAGATTCCATGATCTTCATTTTTTGAATGTTGAGTTTTAAGTTAGTTTTTTCACTCTCTTCTTTCACCCTCATCAGGATGCTCTTTAGTTCCTCTTCACTTTCGGCCATTAGAGAGTTATCTGCATATCTGAGGTTGTTGATATTTCTCCTGGCAATCTTGATTTCAGCTTCTGATTAATCCAGCCTGGCATTTCACATGATGTACTATGCATAGAAGTTAAATTAGTAGGGTAACAATATACAGCCTTGCTGTACTCCTTTCCCAATTTGAACCAAGGAGTTGTTCCTTGTCCAGTTCTAACTGTTGCTTCTTGATCTGCATACAGTTTCTCAAGAGGCAGGTAAGGTGGTCTGGTATTTCCATCTCTTTAAGGATTTTCCATAGTTTGTTGTGATCCATACAGTCAAAGACTTTAGCACAGTCCGTGAAGCAGAAATAGATGTTTTTCTGGAATTCCCTTGCTTTCTCTATGATCCAGTTGATTTTTGCAGTTTGATCTCTGGTTCCTCTGGTTCTAAATCCAGCTTGTACATCTGGAACTTCTTGGTTCACATGGTATCAAAGCCTACTCTGAGGGATTTTGAGCATTACCTTGCTTAGCATGTGAAATGAGTGCAGTTGTGCGGTAGTTTGAACATTTTTTAGCACTGACTTTCTTTGGAATTGGGATGAATACTGACCTTTTGCAGTCCTATGGTTATTGCTGAGTTTTCCAAATTTGCTGGCATATTGGGTGCAGCACTTTCACAGCATCATCTTTTAGGATTTGAAATAGCTCAGCTGGAATTCTATCACCCCAACTAGCTTTGTTTGTACTAATGCTTCCTAAAAGGCCCACTTGACTTTACACTCATTTTTTAATTTTAATTTAATTTTTTTGTGACTCCTTTTAAAACATTTTTTTACTTTTTTTAAAAAATGGAGTACAGTTGCTTTACAATGTTGTGTTAGTTTCTGCTGTATAAAAATCAGCTATATGTATACATATATCTTCTCCCTCTTGTGCCTCCCTCCCTGCCCACCCCTCTAAGTCATCACAGAGCACTGAGCTGAGCTCCCTGTGCTACATAACAGCTTCCCACTAGTTATCTATTTAACACGTGGTAGTGTATATATGTCAGTGCTAGTCTCTCAGTTCATCCCACCCTCTCCTCCCCTTTTCCCCTTGTCTACAATTCCATTCTCTAAATCTGCATCTGTATTCCTGTCCTGAAAATAGGTTCATCAGTACTGTTTTTTCTAGATTCCCTATATATCCATAATATACTATACTTGTTTTTTTTCTTACTTACTTCTCTCTGTAGGACTCTAGGTTCATCCACATCACTGCAAATGACCCAATTTAATTCCTTCTTATAGCTGAGTAATATTTCATTGTATGCATGTGTCACTCTTCTTTATCCATTCCTCTGTTGATGGACTTTTAGGTTGCTTCCATGTCCTTGCTATTGTAAATAGCACTGCTATGAACACTGAGGTGCATGTATCTTTTTGAATCATGGTTTTCACTGGATATTCAAGTGTGGGACTGCAGGGTCCTATGGTAGCACTTTTTAGTTTTCAGAGGAACCTCTATACTGTTCTCCATAATGGCTGGACCAATTTACATTCCCACCAGCAGTGTGTGAGTGTTCTTTTGTTATGAGGCTAAAGTTACTAACACATATGAAGCACTTATAATAATTCCTGTTACTCAGTAACATTTAGTAAGTATTCCCTTGTAGGTCAGTTGGTAAAGAATCTGCCTACAATGCAGGAGACCTGGGTTCGATTCCTGGGTCAGGAAGATCCCCTGGAGAAGGAAATGGCAACCCACTCCAGTATTCTTGCCTGGAGAATCCCATGGACAGAGGAGCCTGGCAGGCTACAGTCCACGGGGTTGCAAGAGTCGGACACGACTTAGCGACTGAACCATCGCTGCCGCTGCCAAGCTATTGTTACTATCATCTTCACTTTATAAATGAAAAAACTTGACATACTCAAACAACTAATTGATATCATAGAAGTTACCCAGAAGTTCTCCGGGAGAAAGAAATGGCAACCCACTTCAGTATTCTTGCCTGGGGAAGCCAAGGGACAGAGGAGCCTGGCAGGCTACAGTTCATGGGATTGCAAGAGACAGGCATGACTTAATGATGGCTTTCTTTCTTTTTACCCAGAAAGTTAATGGAAGAGTCAGATCCTGAGACCAAGTCTCTTATGAATCTCTTCTGGGGATAAGTGTTTCAGGAATAATTTGAATAGTTTATCTTGAGTAAATTTTTAAAAATAATTTACCTCTGTTAAGCCCCAAAGTTTATCTAAATCAGCAGTTCTCATTTTTGTTTAAATTTCAAGATGCTTTAACATTCTTAAAAATTATGGAAGGCTCCAAAAGAACTTTTATTTATGTAGGTTATATCTATTAGTATTTACTATATTAGAAATTAAAGTAAGATACCTTATTCATTAATTCATTTTAAAAACCAAAAATAAACCAATTACAAACTATCATAAATAACATATTTTTTATGAAAAATAACTATTATAAAAAACAAAAGTATTTAGTGAGAAAGTGAAATTATTTTACATTTTTGCAAACCTTTAATGTCTAGCACAGTGACAGCTGGATTCTCATATCTGCTTATGCATTCAATCTGTTGTGATATTACTCTGGAAAACTCCAATGTACATGCAGTTCCTTGTTTATATGAAAGTTGTTTTTACTTGACTGACTCTCTTATAATCTCAGGGACCCCCAGAGGTCCTGAGAACCACTGATTGAGGTGAAAATGGAGATTTTAGATGGAAAAGATACAAAGCCTTCCCAAGTCCCAAATCTTAATTTAGAGGTAGAAACTTAGTGGCCAAGAGCAAACTTTCCCAGGAAACAGTAAAATCAAACACTTGTTGCCTTGCATACTCTAGGTATATATCTTTAAAACAAATGCCCACTGCCACCCCAAAATATTCATTGAATTATAAAATATTGTCTCTCTAACCCCACTCCCTCAAACTATATGTCCAAAAGACAATAAGAGAGAATCAGAGACGAAAGGCAATGAAGAATATTTTAGAAAATGGAGCAATTAAAGATATTCAGGAAATTTATAACAAAGAAAAAAATCCATCATAAGGATTCTTAGTAACAAGTGGAAAGAAATACAGAATCCAGAAGATAGGAGGAAAGATGAAGAATATGAACGGTGATGGTTTTTTATTTTTGGTACTAACACTGACTGAAAGAACAGTACCTGCTAGAGGAAAATTTTTTAGAAGAGGATTTCAAAAATATAAAATATTTGTAATGTTTCATAGAGAAAACCTAAACAGAGATGTCACTGAGGGCTAATAAGGTGATGAACTTGATGAATACAATAAAAAAAATTCTTGGTCTTTATGCGCACTAAATCAACAGAGGTGTTTCACATTCAATAAAGAGAGAAGACAGATTATTAATTAACTGAAGAGTAAATTCTTACTACAGAGATAGACATAAGCTCAGTAGACTATACTGTTTTTTTCTATAGCTTTGATGATGACTTTGTCAAGTAAGTTTTTATTTTGTTTTATTTTCAGGCTATATGTTGTTTCCTCACTATTTCCTCTCTACTCCATATAGTATCAGTTCAGTCACTGAGTTATGTCCAACTATTTGAGACCATATGGACTGCAACACACTAAGCTCCCTGTCCATCCCCAACTCCTGGAGCATGCTCAAACTCATGTCCATCAGGTCAGTGATGCCATCCACCCATCTCAACCTCTGTTGCCCCTTCTCCTCCTGCCTTCAATCTTTCCCAGCATCAGGGTCTTTTCTAATGAGTCAGTTCTGCACATCAGGTGGCCAAAGTATTGGAGCTTCAGCTTTAGCATCAGCCTTTCCAATGAATATTCAGGATTAATTTCCTTTAGGATTGACTGGTTTGACTCCTTGCAGTCCAAGCAGTCTTCTCCAGCACCACAGTCTTCTCAAGCACAAGCTTCACAGTCTTCAGCTTAGCACAAGCTGTCTTCTCCTGCACCACAGTTCAAACGCATCAATTCTTCAGTGCTCAGCTTTCTTTATAGTCCAGCTCTCACATCCATACATGACTACTGGAAAAACCGTAGCTTTGACTAGATGTAATTTGTTGGCCAAGTAATGTCTCTGCTTTTTAATATGCTGTCTAGGTTTGTCATAGCTTTTTTTCCCAGGAGCAAGCATCTTTTAATTTCATGGCTGCAGTCATCATCTGCAGTGATTTGGGAGCCCAAGAAAATAAAGTCTCTCACTGTTTGCATTGTTACCCCATTTATTTGCCATGGAGTGATGGGACTGTCTGCCATGATCTTCGTTTTTTTAACGTTGAGTTTTAAGCCAGCTTTTTCACTCTCCTCTTTCACTTTCATCAAAGAGGCTCTTTAGTTTCTCTTTGCTTTTTGCCATAAGGGTGGTGTCATCTGCATATCTGAGGTTATTGATATTTCTCCCTGCAATCTTGCTTCCAGCTTGTGCTTCATCCAGCCCAGCATTTCTCATGAGGTACTCTGCATATAGGTTAAATAAGCAGGATGACAATATACAGCCTTGATGTACTCCTTTCCCAATGTGGAACCAGTCCATTGTTTCATGACCTGATCTAACTGTTGCTACTTGACCTGTGTACAGATTTCTCAGAAGTCAGGTAAGGTAGTCTGGTATTCCCGTCTCTTTAAGGTTTTCCTACAGTCTCTTGTGATCCACACACTCAAAGGCTTTGGTGTAGTCAATGAAGCAGAAGTGGATGTTTTTCTGGAACTCTTGCTTTTTCTATGATCCAGTGGATATTGGCAATTTGATGTCTGGTTCCTCTGCCTTTCCTAAATCCAGCTTGAACATCTGGAAGTTCTTGGATCATTTTCTGTTGAAGCCTCGCTTTGCTAGCACGTGAGATGAGTGCAGCTGTGCAGTGGTTTGAGCATTCTTTGGCATTGCCCTCCTTTGGGATTGGAATGAAAACTGACCTCTCCAGTCCTGTGGTCATTGCTGAGTTTTCCAAATTTGCTGGCATGTTGAATGCAGCACTTTCACAGCATCATCTTTCAGGATTTGAAATAGCTCAGATGGAATTCCATCACCTCCACTACCTTTGCTTGTAGTGATGCTTCCTAAGGCCCACTTGACTTTCATTCCAGGATGTCTGGTTCTAGGTGAGTGAATACACCATCATGCTTATCTGGGTCATTAAGATCTTTTTTGTAAAGTTTGTCTGTGTATTCTTACCACCTCTTCTTAATATCTTCTGCTTCTGTTAGGTCCATACCATTTCTGTCCTTTATTGTGCCCATCTTTGCATGCAATGTTCCCTTAGTATCTCTGATTTCCTTGAAGTGATCTCTAGTCTTTCCCATTCTATTGTTTTCCTCTATTTCTTTGCATTGATCACTGAGGAGGGCTTTCTTATCTCTCCTTGTTATTCTTTGGCACTCTGCATTCAAATGGATATATCTTTCTTTTTGTCCTTTGCCTTTTTCTTCTCTTCTTTTCTCAGAAGTAAAGCCTCCTCAGACAACTGTTTTGCCTTTTTGCATTTGTTTTTCTTTGCATTTGTTTTGATCGCTGCCTCCTGTACAATGTCACGAACCTCCATCCATAGTTCTTCAGGCACTCTGTCTATCAGATCTAATCCCTTGAACCTGTCTGTCACTGCCACTGTATAATTGTAAGGGATTTGATTTAGGTCATACCTGGATGTTCTAGTAGTTTTCCCTACTTTATTCAGTTTAAGTCTGAATTTGGCAATAAGGAGTTCATGATCTGAGTTCAAGTCAGCTCCCAGTGTTGTTTTTGCTGACTGTATAGAGTTTCTCCATCTTTGGCTGCAAAGACTATAATCAATCTGATTTTGGTATTGACCATCTGATAATGTCCATGTGTAGAGTCATCTCTTGTGTTGTTGAAAGAGGGTGTTTGCTGTGACCAGTGCGTTCTCTTGGCAATATTCTATTAGCCTTTGCCCTGCTTCATTTTGTACTCCAAGGGTAAACTTGCCTGTTACTCCAAGTATCTCTTGACTTCCTACTTTTGCATTTGAGTCCCCTATATTGAAAAGGACATCTGTTTTTGGTGTTAGTTCTAGAAGTTCTTGTAGGTCTTCATAGAACTGTTAAACTTCAGCTTCTTCAGCATTAGTGGTTGGAGCATAGACTTGGATTACTGTGATATTGAATGGTTTGCCTTGGATACAATCTGAGATCATTCTGTCATTTTTGAGATTGCACCCAAGTACTGCATTTTAGACTCTTTTGTTGAATATGAGGGCTACTCCATTTCTTTAAGGAATTCTTGCCCATAGTAGTAGGTATAATGGTCATGTGAATTAAATTTGCCAATTCCAATCCACTTTAGTTCACTGATTCCTAAAATATCGATATTCACTCTTGCTATCTCCCGTTTGACCACTTCCAATTTACCTTGATTTGTGGACTTAACATTGCAGGTTCCTGTGCAATATTGTTCTTTACAGCATCAGACTTTATTTCCATCACCAGTCACATCTGCAATTAGGTGTTGTTTTTGCTTTGGCTCTGTCTCTTCATTCTTTCTGGAGTTATCTTTCTACTCTTCTCCAGTAACATATTAGGCACCTACCTACCTGGGGAGTTCATCTTTCAGTGTCATTTCTTTTTGCCTTTTTATAGTGTTCATGGGGTTCTCAAGGCAGGAATACTGAAGTGGTTTGCCATTTCCTTCTCCACTGGACCATGTTTTGTCAGAGCTCTCCACCATGACCTATCCATATTGGGTGGCCCTTCATGGCACGGCTTATTGTTTCATTGAGTTACAGAAGACTGTGATCCATGTGCTTAGTTTGGTTAGTTTTCTGTGATTATGGTTTCCACTCTCTGCCCTCTGATAGATAAGGATAAGAGGCTTGTGGAAGCTTCCTGAATTGAGCACCATTTAACATTAATAATGCTCAATTTTACCTACTCGTATTATTGACATAGTGTTCCACGTTTCATCTGTCATAGATAGATATATTCCTATTTGGGCCTCTGGGCCAAATTAACTCTACGTACTAAAATTTGTCGTGTGCTGTTCAATTTTTCTTTTATTTATTAGATCATTATTAATTTAATGAACCTGGCCCTACATGGTGCTATAGGTGTGGAAGAATTCCTACAGTATTGATGAACATTTTTTTTTGTTATTTGAGTGCTGCACAAGCTATTCTGCAGCCAGAATTCTTGGTGGCCAAATATAAAGCCTTCTAATTAGAAGTATGTGATGCTATAATGAAAACATTATCGAACCAGCTGTACTGTGTATACAGATTTTCTGTTTTTATTCATGTGTGTGCATCTATTACAAACATAACACAAATAGAATATAAAAATAAGTTGACACTCACAGCCAAACCTGTTAAATTTAGTTCAGCAAATTGTATGAAACCCTCCATCTGTTTGCTACATTATCCTCACAATGATAATAGGCAAGGCAGATTTGCTAGCTGAGTTTTATAGAGAGAACGGCTTGTTCGGAAAATATATAAGCTCCCCTAAATGGAACCAAACCAAACAGCATTATTTTCTTTTCTGAGGCCTTGAGTGTTTATGTTGTGATATTACATTTACACAGATGTTATTGTTGATCTGTTGTGCCAAAGGATGACTTTGAAGCTCTTTATCAATAATTATTGCTTTGGCCAATATGTATGTACCAAAAGAGCAAACAAGTACGAGGAACAGTTGATTTCTTTAGTGATGGTCATGAGCTGAATTCTGCCTTTTGTATCTTTTTTCTATGGTTTGCTCTTGGCATTGCAAATACAACATTTATGTTTTCAGATAGAAGAGGGCCACAAAGGTCTTTATCATGTAATATTTTGTAAAGGGAATAATATTCATATTGTAGGGTTGTTGAGGATTGCATGAGACAAGAAGTGCCTAACATCAATGCTAACTTCATAGACAATGAAGAACTTTGCTCATTCTCCTAGCACCCACATCTCTTTTAGTGGTAATTAGAAATTGTTGGGGATGTTTCAGAAATCCCATGACCCGTCTTTCTAGACCTGTGACTATAGTTTTCTGAAAAGCAAACTTAGTTCTAAGACATCTCTCATGATAATTTTAAAAACCTTTTTCGTTTTAAATGCACAAAAATTAGCTAGCTGCTATTACGTGTGAAGCATCTGTGTTTTGACTATATAGGGGCCAAAGATAAATGAATCATACAACCTATACAGGTTCAAATGTTTACTCGGAGCACCCTTTTATTCCATAAAAACAAATTTTCCTTTCAGTTCTTGAATATTTTGATTATTTGCTTACAGAAACCTTAACACCTGTCAGGAAATCATAGCTACATGTCACACATCTATCACTATTCATTATTTTAATCATTTTAAAATTTATTACTATTAGTTTTTTTTTTTTTTTTACATAAACAGGATTGAGGCATTTCAAGAAATAAGAACTATGTAGAACCAAACAGATTTCATTGTACTCTGCTGCTGCTGCTGCTAAGTCGCTTCAGTCGTGTCCAATTCTGTGCGACCCCATAGACGGCAGCCCACCAGACTCCCCCGTCCCTGGGATTCTCCAGGCAAGAACACTGGAGTGGGTTGCCATTTCCTTCTCCAATGCGTGAAAGTGAAAAGTGAAAGTGAAGTCGCTCAGTCGTGTCTGACTCTTAGCGACCCCATGGACTACAAGCTACCAGGCTCCTCCATCCATGGGATTTTCCAGGCAGAAGTACTGGAGTGGGGTGCCATTGCCTTCTCCGTCATTGTACTCTATATTCGTACTAAACCAGTTTTCCCCAGTTCTCCAGGTATTAGGGTCATATTTCCCTTTTGCACTGAAATTCTAGTAGTAAACCTCACTATCACACCCATTATAACCAGAGGAATGCATCCATCACAAATCTGGGAATTCCTGGGTAACATGTGCATGCTCTTCAAATTGCATTCTGGGAGGTGTTTGCTGTCTTAAACTCTGTTCTGGTTTTCTCAAGTCACATTTGGAGATCTTGTGGCAAGCTTCTCCAAGCTGCTGTTACCTTCCTTTCCTCTTCTGTTCCACATGTGAACACAGACATTCATCTAACTCTCTGTAGTACAATTATAATTAGATTCCCTTTAAGAAAGCCTTTTGAATTATTAGGTAGAATTGTTTAGCATTTGGCTTTTTCAACCTACATGCTCCTTTTTTTTTTTTTAATGATTTATTTATTTAACTGGAGGATAATTACTTTACAATATTGAGGTGGTTTTTGCCATACGTTGACTTGAATCAGCCACAAGTGCACATGTGTCCCCCTATCCTGAAGCCTCCTCCCAGCTGCCTCCCCACCCAGTCTCTCTGGGTTGTCCCAGAACACCAGCTTTGAGTGCCCTGCTTAATGCATTGAACTTGCGCTGGTCATCTGTTTTCTATATGGCAATATACATGTTTCAATGCTAATCTCGTAAACCATCCCACCCTCACCTTTTCCCACATAATTCAAAAGTCTGTGTCTTTAAATCTGTGTCTCTTTTGCTATCTTGCATATAGGGTCATTGTTACCGTCTTTCTAAATTGCACATATATATGTTAATATACTGTATTGGTGCTTCTCTTTCTGACTTACTTCACTCTGTATAATAGGCTCCAGTTTCATCCACCTCATTAGAACTGACTCAAATGCATTGTTTTTTTATAGTTGAGTTATATTCCATTGTGTATATGTACCACAACTTCCTTATCCATTCATCTGCTGATGGATATCTAGGTTGCTTCCATGTTCTAGCTATTGTAAACAGTGCTGTAATGAACATTGGGGTACATATGTCTCTTTCAATTCTGGTTTCCTTGATATGCATGCCCAGCAATAGGACTGCTGGGTTGTAAGAAGAGAAGTGAAAAGCAAAGGAGAAAAGGAGAGATATACCCATTTGAAAGCAGGGTTCCAAAGAATAGCAAGGAGAGATAAGAAAGCCTTCCTCAGTGATCAGTGCAAAGAAATAGAGGAAAACAATAGAATGGGAAAAACTAGGGATCACTTGAAGAAAATTAGAGAAACCAAGGGAACATTTCATACAAAGATGGGCTCAATAAAGGACATAAATGGTATGGACCTAACAGAAGCAGAAGATATTAAGAAGAGGTGGCAAGAATACACAGAAGAACTGTACAAAAAAACCTTCATGACCCAGATAATCATGATGGTGTGATCACTCACCTAGAGCCAGACATCCTGCAATGTGAAGTCAAGTGTGCCATAGAAAGCATCACTATGAACAAAGCTAGTGGAGGTGATGAAATTCCAGTTGAGCTATTTCAAATCCTAAAAGATGATGCTGTGAAAGTGTTGTACTCAGTATGCCAGCAAATTTGGAAAACTCAGCAGTGGCCACAGGACTGGAGAAGTTCACTGTTCATTCCAATCCTAAAGAAAGACAATGCCAACGAATGCCCAAACTACCGCATAATTGCACTCATCTCACATGCTAGTAAAGTAATGCTCAAAATTCTCCAAGCCAGGCTTTAGCAATACATGAACCGTGAACTTCCAGATGTTCAAACTGGTTTTAGAAAAGGCAGAGGAACCAGAGATCAAATTTCAAGCATCCATTGGATCATCGAAAAAGCAAGAGAGTTCCAGAAAAACATCTATTTCTGCTTTATTGACTACGCTAAAGCCTTTGACTGTGTGGATTACAATAAACTGTGGAAAATTCTTAAAGAGATGGGAATACCAGACCACCTGAGCTGCCTCTTGAGAAATCTGTATGCAGGTCAGGAAGCAACAGTTAAAACTGGACATGGAACAACAGACTGGTTCCAAATAGGAAAAGAAGTATGTCAAGGCTGTATATTGTCACCCTGCTTATTTAACTTATATGCAGAGTACATCATGACAAACACTGGGCTGGATGAAGCAGAGGCTGGAATCAAGATTGCCAGGAGAAATATCAATAACCTCAAATATGCAGATGTCCACCCTTATGGCAGAAAGTGAAGAGGAACTAAAGAGCCTTTTGATGAACATGAAAGAGGAGAGTAAAAAAGTTGGCTTAAAGCTCAACATTCAGAAAACTAAGATCATGGCATCCAGTCCCATCACTTCATGACAGATAGATGGGGAAACAGTGGAAACAGTGGCAGACTTTATTTTCTTGGGCTCCAAAATTATTGCAGATGGTGACTGCAGCCATGAAATTAAATATGCTTGCTCCTTGGAAGAAATGTTATGACCAACCTAGATAGCATATTAAAAAGCAGATACATTACTTTGTCCACAAAGGTCCATCTAGTCAAAGCTATGGTTTTTCCAGTAGTTATGTATGGATGTGGGTTGGACTATAAAGAAAGCTGAGCACTGAAGAATTGATGCTTTTAAACTGTGGTGTTGGATAAGACTCTTGAGAGTCCCTTAGACTGCAAGGAGATCCAACTAGTCCATCCTAAACGAGATCCGTCCTGAGTGTTCCTTGGAAGGACTGATGTTGAAGCTGAAACTCCAATACTTTGGCCATTTGATGCGTTGAACCGACTCATTGGAAAAGACCCTGATGCTGGGAAAGATTGAAGGTAGGAGGAGAAGCGGAGGACAGAGCATGAGATTGTTGGATGGCATCAGCAACTCAATGGACATGAGTTTGGGTAAGTTCCGGGAGTTGGTGATGGACAGGGAGGCCGGGAGTGCTGCAGTCCATGGGGTTGCAAAGAGTCAGACACGACTGAATGACTGAACTGAACTGATGGCAGTTCTGGTTCCAATTTTTTTAAGGAATCTCCACACACTGTTCTCCCTAGTGGCTGTACTAGTTTCCATTCCCACCAACAGTGTAAGAGGGTTCCCTTTTCTCCCCATCCTCTCCAGTATTTATTGTTTGTAGACTTTTTGATGGTGGCCATTCTGACTGGCCTGATATAGTACCTCATTGTGATTTTTGATTTGCATTTCTCTGATAATGAGTCATGTTGAGCATCTTTTCATGTGTTTATTAGCCATCTGTATGTTTTCTTTGGAGAAATGTCTGTTTAGGTCTTTGGCCCACTTTTTGATTGGCTCTCTCATTTTTCTGGTATTGAGCTGCATGAGCTGCTTATGTATTTTGGAGATTAATTCTTTGTCAATTGTTTTGTTTGCTATTTTTTTCTCCATTCTAAAGGCTTCCTTTCACCTTGCTTATAGCTTCCTTCATTGTGCAATAGCTTTTAAGTTTAATTAGGTTTATTTTTGTTTTTATTTCCATTACTTTGGGAGGTGGGTCATAGAGAATCTTACTTGATTTATCACAGAGAGTGTTCTGCCTATGTTTTCCTCTAAGAGTTTCATAGATTCTAGTCTTACATTTAGAGCTTTAATCCATTTTGAGTTTATTTATGTGTATGGTGTTAGAAAATGTTCTCAGTTCAGTTCAGTCGCTCAGTCGTGTCCGACTCTTTGCAACCCCATGAATCGCAGCATGCCAGGCTTCCCTGTCCATCACCAACTCCCAGAGTTCACTCAGACTCACGTGTCAACCTACCTAATTCTGAAAAGCAGGACTTACAACCTCAGATACCTTTGGAATCTGTTAAATATTAATGTATGGGATGAAGTAGATATAAGAAAGAGTATGTAGTTCTCAATTTTTCTTGAAATATATGAGTGGACTTCCTAGGGTTTCTCTCATTATTCAGCCTTTGATAGAATAAGGTATAAGAAATATTCATCTTAATTGTGAAGACAATGTCATCTGATACATATAACAACTAAAGATAGGACTGTGGTGAATGGAGAGTACGTACTTCATTGTGGAGAGCTTGGTGACTCAGCTTCAGTTGATTATACGAGGAGAAAGCATGGTGCCACTATTTCCTACTCTTCCAACATTTTGAGAGGTATCAGAAATTTACATTTCGATGTGATAATTACTTATTCAAATACTGTTGCTTTTTAATTTGCCAAAATCCAAGATCTTAAAAATGATAGGAGAGTCAGTGGTATATATTTTAGTTAAACATGTCTGCAGGGCAGATCTGACTTAAGGCAGCTATCTTGGAACCACTGTTGAAAAGAATTTGGGGCCTCACCTTTGCAAAACCAAGAGGCCAAAAGGTCAATGAAAGGTTTTGTTTTTTGCCAAACTGTCTACCCATAAATAGTGTTTCCATTCTCCTTTGGAGCAACAGGAACAAAGAGCTGTAACATTATCATAGCATTATGTCCCTGGTACATCGACAAGATGAAGATTTTAGGGAAGAATGGTTGTTTACCTGAAAGTGTTTAATTTGGTGATAGAAATCAGTATGGAAAGGACGTGAGGGGGCTGAAATCAGAGAGATTTAGGCTTAAACCCAGCTTGGACATTGATGTGTAACTTGGTATAAAAGTCAAACTCTGTGCTTCATCTTTCTTGTTTGTTAAATGGGGGTAACAAAATATACCTTACAAGTTATAATAAGGCCAGATAATCTTTACAAATGACTGATGCATAGTAAGCATTAAAAATATCATTTCCCTCCTTTCCACCTCCGACTTTCTTTAAATTCATGATCACCTTTACCTTAATTCTAATGCCAGAACTCTTAAGTTTGTTTTGTTTCTGTGTAGGTTTTGCAAATGTGTTCAAATGGGATGGCTATCTTAACAAGTTCCAGTAAATTATTAGTTTCATCAATTGGCAGACTTCCTGGTCTCTTGCCAGGATCAGTTATGGCACTTGCCCAGTACACTATCATATTTCGAGTACTGAGTTAATCCATCTCACTGTGCTCACTGGTTGCCTAATGGCTGGTCCTGCTGTTATAGTCTTAGCAACCTTATTCTGCATCCAGAGCAGCCAGGTAGCTCCTTCACCAAATATACATTTAATTGTTTTTATAGTTGCATGTATTTCTCCCTTACATCTCCATTTGAATCATTCTTGTGGAATTTTGGGCAGAAAAGCTATGATCTCTTTTTCTTTTTGCTTGTCATTATTCATCTATATGAGTCAGTACAAAGCAGTCTGGAGAAGGCACAGGTTGGGTATCAGAAACTCTGTGTTCTAGTAGCAGAAGGTCTGACATTAGCTGTATACCATTAGGCAAGTCACCTGATTCTTGGGTGTTTGGTTATCTCTTTTGTAACTGAGAGTTAATAGCTTTTGCCCTGCATATCTCTTTGAGTTGCCATGAGATAATAGACATCAGGAATTTCACTGTACAAATATAATGTGATTGAAAAAATAAAGGTAATCTTTTTAGACTTGCAAGGAATAGAGCTTAAAAAAATAAAGAAGGCTGAGTGCCAAAGAATTGATGCTTTCTAACTGTGGTGCTGGAGAAGACTCTGGAGAGTCCCTTGGACTGCAAGGAGATCAAACCAGTCAATCCTAAAGGAAATCAACCCTGAATATTCATTGGAGGGACTTATGCTGTAGCTGAACGCTCTGATACTTTGGCTACTTGGTGCAAAGAGCTGACTTATTGGGAAAGACCTTGATACTAAGAAAGATAAAGGGCAGAGTAGAAGGAAGCAACAGTGGATGAAATGGTTGGATGTCATCACCACCTCGATGGACATGAGTTTGAGCAAACTCTCGGAGATTGTGAAGGACAGGGAAGCCTGGCATGCTGCAGTCCATGGGGTTGCAAACAGTTGGACATGACTTAGTGACTGAACAGCAACAACTAAACAGTAACAACAAAAAATAAAGATCATAATTTTAGATTTTTAAGGAATAGAATGAAGTTCTCAGAATTTGGGAAACAATCACTTGAGGAGCTTCAAAAACTCCCCATAGCCAAACATAGCTGATGATAAGCCATTAAACCAGGCCCTGAGGTTGGCACCAGGCATTGATATATTTTTCACACTCCCCAGGTTATCTAATGTGCAGCCAAATTTAAGAACTAGTGCTTTAGCATCTTGCTCTTACAGTGTGGTCCCTGGACCAATAGTTACCAACACTGTCTGAGAACTTGTTAAGATTGCAGAATGTCAGTTCCACTCTAAACCAGAGTTATTCATGAACATTTTAAAATTTGATAAGCAGTAATTTAGAGGTTATTTCATCTTTTATTTCACAGTTGAGGAAATCTAGAGATAGAGATTTACAGAGGATTACAATTCTAGATTGTGAAGCCAGAACTAGAATTCAGCTTTCTTGAATTCTAGGCAT
Source organism: Bos grunniens (assembly GCF_055505025.1). NCBI lineage: Eukaryota > Metazoa > Chordata > Mammalia > Artiodactyla > Bovidae > Bos > Bos grunniens. The sequence continues at coordinate 56,543,444 of NC_141172.1, forward strand.
GTACACATTATCCCACATTCTGGATGTGGATGAACATTATTCTCCATATAGAAAAAAAGGTGTGGGTAAAATTGTCATTAGGTACACTCTAACTCTACTTTGAGTGTTTTTCAGATGTGGTTAATAGATTTGCTATGATCCATCTTACCTTCCCAGACCCCTTCACCTTTGAGAAAAATATTCATGAGATGGAGAAACTGACTGAAATTGCACTTAGATTGCTTTGAATATTTTGGGAGAGAGTGGAGTAGTTGGCAATTTGTGCTTATTATTGAGTTTCTTACTAAAATCTCCCAACCCAAAAACATAGATTCTAGTACTAATATTTATAAAATAAGACTTCTCTGTTTATCATTAACTGATTGATTAGTCTTAAAATACAATGCCATAGGATAAGGATACTAATATGCAGCATGTTTAATAAACTTTTTTTTTTCTTTTTTTAGTTACTAACTTGAAGCTTTTGCAAAGAAAGAAAACCTAGGAATTTGAGGATGCAGATGGTTCTGTAAGTAGATGACTGAAGGCAGAGTTTTTGCTGGTCTCTATGCTCAACTTATCTAGTCAGAGTATAAAGGAAGCTGGAGAGAAAATGCGGGTTGGGTTGTTGTTGAATTGTCCAATCGGACACCACATGGTTATAGCGGATGCATGCCATGCACACTGAGATGTGCTATATTAAATTTCCTGGAGCACTACGTGTTGGAGACAAGCAGTATGTTGGGCTCATCAGGCTTCTTAGGAATATGTACCTAGCTCTCTCCTCTCTGCGCCCGCTGTGCCACTGATTATACTGTAAGTAATGGCAGCTTTGCCCTGGGAGGTTATGGATATGCTACAGATGGGGGCAACCCATCTGTGAAGGTGTGTAAATTTCAAATTGCTAGTTGCAGTTCCTTGCAAGAGGGCCATGGGGAGCAGAAGGGAGAGAACCCCAGTGGGAGTGACACCCAGAGCCACAATAATTTTGGACGATTAACCTCCTGTTTTCACATCAGTTATTATGTATGTTTCCAGGATCATAGACAAAATGATTGCTTTGCTGTATGGAAAATCTGGCTCTGTAAAACTATCTAATCTTCCTCACATGATATCATAATACCTCTGGTAGCACTATTTGTAGCTAAAACTTACCTCTCTTCCTCTGACTTCCTGGTTTTTTCCTCTATTTGATGTCCCGTCCTTTCATTCATTAATTGCCAAGGGACATCAGCCTAAAGGGAGGTTGGAGAGTAGTATGATAGCAGTAGTATGAAGGCCTCAGAGCTTCTTGTCTCCCTGGTAAGAAATGTGCGTGTGCATGTGCTTGTGTATCTGCCTGGGAGAGGATTCCTAGACCCCAAGAATGGCATTATAAGAGCTAACATGCACTTAGAAAACTCTAATCAAATGAATGTAAGGATTGAGGCAAGTAATTTAAATGAGTGACTGGGCCAAGAGTAAACAGTAATAGGGTCCGTGGTGGCGTAGACAGCTCCTAGTCTATCTTAGCAAGCCACCAGCCAGCTCCACCAGCTTTTGCTTTAGGGAGTTACAACCCAGTGCTGTGAGATCGTATCATTTTTAAAGAGAAGCTGAAAATTCTGATTCCATGTGATACTTTCTGTATCTGAATGTTCTTAATTAACTGAAGTTTCTTTTTAACACTACGGATGCCAAAACCATGCAGGGTAAAAACCATGTCTGGGGGCTGGACTGGGCCTGTGCGGCAGCAGTTGGCAAACTTGATTTAGTCTGATGTTCCTATGTCATAGAAGAAATGCCATGTCTGAGATCGTGGCATTGGTGAGGTGTAGGGCTGAGAAAAGAGTGCAAGTCAGGAGGTTTTCTATTCCTCTCACCTTCTAACATACCTGCAGGAGGATTTACGTTCTGGTCACAGCGAAGTCAGGGTTGTGTTTACAGATATTGCTCCAGCCCTTAATGAGCTTACAGTCTAATGAAGTGACAAACAAATAATTATATTCCCTGGTGTATGTGCAACAAACAAGTAGCTACAGGATGCAGAGGCAACACCAGTAGGAACAAGTATGTTTTGTCAGAAGCAGCAGTGATATGGGGTGGAGAGTCAGGGATGGCTCTCCAGACAAGGTGATGCTTGAGTTGGGCATTTACAGCTAAATATTTTAATAAGTTATAGTGGTTGGTTGGTTTGTTTGCTTGCTTCTTTTACATCGGTTAAGCAGCTGGTTTATTACTGTGATTCTGATGAATTTTTGGAGGTAAAAATCAACAATAATTTTTTTATATTGGGTTTTTGATAAAGGAATAAGACAAGAATTAATTCCATTTTATAAATGAGATAGAATTTAGCTCTGGCCAAGTTCAAAAAACATATCATAAGAAGCCTAAAAGAAATGAATTTTCTGTGTAATAGAGATGAATTTATTTCATGTCATGGTTTCATTTGGGTGTGTGTGTATGGATGTTTGTGTATGGTGAGGTGGCAACAGAGTAAGAATGCTGGAAGAAAGAACCAGATGGATGAGTTGGCCTCTAGACCAATTTATTATGTTGGCTATTCACCTTCCATTTCCCTGTGTTAATGGAGGTAAAGAGTCTGGTGGCAAACCTCAAAAGTGAACAAATGAAATTATTTGTATTGGCATTGGGTGTGAGTGTGTGTAATGGTTTAGAAAATTATAAAACAAATAAAGAGACCATTTAGTCAATATTCAACATGGGAGGAATAGGAAAGCTGTGCATTTCATCAACTCTGTTAAATGACCTCTCTCTACTTCCTTCTCCCACATAGCAGTATCTCTTAGGTAGGCACAAATCAGGCATATAAAGGGAACTGGTTTATCTCTCTCAGTTTGCTTTTTGGCTTTTTTTCAAGCCTTGGAAGAGTTAAGGTAACTAAATAGCTTAGTGTAGTGGAGGAAATTTCTAGCCTTCTTTTCCAGTTCCTGTTAGGACATAGCCTACAGTTGGAAGGGAGAGAGACTACCAGTTCATTCAGTCTACCATACTTTTATTTAACACCTGACATGTACAAAGCATTGAACTTAAATTCTGGGGAATACACATATAAAAATGACACAGGCAGATATGCAACTAATTACATTGTGGTTGGACTGTAACAAAATAGACCCAGACCAGGCCAGTTGGGAATCATAGGAAATCTAGTAATTTTATGTCCTTAAAACATGTGTTTAAAAAATATTTTTAAAAACATTTATTTAGCTGAGAGAGGATTATTACCAGCCAGAATTTTTTTGCTGTTGTTCAAGTGTATCATCAACTTTGATGAGCAAGATCAATTTAAGTGTTATCATGGTACCACTTTATTCCAGTGTAAACCCCCTTTATGGATTATTGTTTTGGGCCACCACTCAACTGGTCCAGCCCTTTATTCTGCTTTCCAGAGAAAAGTGGGGCTTATAGATAGAGGGGAGGGAGACAGAGGAGGGAAAGACTAATTTTAACTGGGGACTGAACCAGGCCTCAAACAATGAACAAAGTTTCTAAAAGCAGGGAAATTCAGGGCCAGGGCAGAAGGGGTCTGTCAGGAAGAGAGGGCAGCAGGGGCAAAGGCTGACCCTATGAAACAAAGGTGCTAATACCACAAATTGAAAGCAAGGTTTAGGTAGTCTCTTGCTGACTGCAAGGATTGCCCTGATGAAATGTTTCTGGCAGATTCGAAGGTTTTATTTCTCATGATAAAATTCTACTCATGAAGAGAAAAAAATTGAAGCTGAGATGAAGTGGGTGAGGGCAAGGCTGGAGTGTTTCTCTAATTGGTGGTGATGGTCATTTCCTTTAGGATATGCCTGTTCTTAAGCATAAGCAGTCTGGGCCAGCTTCCAGATTACCCCAGCTGCCCTTCACCTTGCTTTTCTTAAAAGCTTCTCTCGAAAGGATGTGACATTTGTTGGCTCTCTGTTACTCTTTTTTTCATATTTCTGGTTTAGGAAGTGACACATCTTGATATTACTGAGTTTATCTTTTATGACAAGTATACTAATTGGACCAATTTATGAAGTTAATGAAAGGGTGGAGAAAGTACCAGGCTGAGGGCCTAGAAGAAGTGAGATGTCTGTTGGTTCTGCTTGAAGCAGAGTCTTTTCTTATGAGAAACCCCCAGGGACATTAGAGGAGTTCAGCTCTCTAGGCTTAAAAAATGCCTGGACCTTTGGAAATGCAGGCTTAAGAAGATCTGCCAGACCAGTATGCAAGATGGGAGACATTACTCACGTAATTATAACCCCATGTTAGCTTTTGGCCTTCACCTTTAGGAACAAGGGCTTCTCTGGTAGCTCAGTTAGTAAACAATCTGCCTGTAATGCAGGAGACCCTGGTTCAATTCCTGGGTCGGGAAGATCCTCTGGAGAAGGGATAGGCTACCCATGCCAGTATTTGAGGCTCCCTTGTGGCTTAGCTGTTAAAGAATACGCCTGCTTGCGGGAGACCTCGGTTCAATTCCTGGTTTGGGAAGATCCCCTGGAGAAGGGAAATGCTACACACTCCAGTATTCTGACCTGAAGAATTCCATGGACTATACAGTCCATGGGAGAAGGCAATGACACCCCACTCCAGTACTCTTGCCTGGAAACTCCCATGGACAGAGGAGCCTGGTGGGCTGCAGTCCATGGGGTTGTGAAGAGTCAGACACGACTGAGCGACTTCACTTTCATTTTTCACTTTCATGCATTGGAGAAGAAAATGGCAACCCACTCCAGTGTTCTTGCCTGGAGAATCCCAGGGACTGTGGAACCTCATGGGCTGCCGTCTATGGGGTCGCACAGAGTCGGACACGACTGAAGTGACTTAGCAGCATACAGTCCATGGGGTCAGAAAGAGTCAGACATGACTGAGCGACTTTCACTTTAGGAACAAACACATATTGTAATGTTTCTTGGTGAAGCATTAAGACAGCTACAGTTTTACCCTTACACTGTGGCCACAGGTACAACACAGACATAGTAACTCAGGGTTTTTAGAGAAGAGAGCATTTAGGGAGGAGAATATTTAGAGAGTGGTGTTACATGGAGTGTTACGCTAGCAAAGTAATGCTCAAAATACTCCAAACCAGGCTTCAACAGTACGTGAACCATGAACTTCCAGATGTTCAAGCTGGACTGAAAAGGCAGAGGAACTAGAGATCAAATTGCCAACATCCGATGGATCATCAAAAAAGCAAGAGAGTTCCAGAAAAACATTTACTTCTGCTTCATTGACTATGCCAAAGCCTTGACTGTGTGGATCATAACAAACTGTGGAAAATTCTGAAAGAGATGGGAATTCCAGACCACCTTACCTGCCTTCTGAGAAATCTGTATGCAGGTCAAGAATCAACAGTTAGAACCGGACACGGAACAACAAACTGGTTGCAAATTGGGAAAAGAGTACGTCAAGGCTGCATATTTTCACCCTGCTGATTTAACTTCTATGTAGAGTACATCATGTGAAATGCTGGGCTGGATGAAGCACAAGCTGCCATCAAGATTGGTGGGAGAAATATCAATAACTCCATATATGCAGATGACACCACCCTTATGGCAGAAAGTGAAGAACTGAAGAGCTTCTTGAAAGTTGGCTTAAAACTCAACATTCAGAAAACTAAGATCATGGCATTCGGTCCCATCACTTCGTGGCAAATAGATGGGGAAACAGTGAAAAAAGTGACAGACTTTATTTTCTTGGGCTCCAAAATTACTGCAGATGGTGACTGCAGCCATGAAATTAAATATGCTTGCTCCTTGGAAGAAATGTTATGACTAACCTAGGCAGCATATTAAAAAGCAGAGACATTACTTTGCCAACAAAGGTCCATCTAGTCAAAGCTATGGTTTTTCCAGTAGTCATGTATGGATGTGAGAATGGGACTATAAAGAAAGCTGAGCACCGAAGAATTGATGCTTTTGAACTGTGGTGTTGGAGAAGAAGAAGACTCTTGAGAGTCCTTTGGACTGCAAGGAGATCCAGCCAGTCCATTCTAAAGGAAATCAGTCCTGAGTATTCATTGGAAGGACTGATGCTGAAGCTGAAACTCCAATACTTTAGCCACCTGATGTGAAGAACCTGACTCATTGGAAAAGACCCTGGTGCTGGGAAAGATTGAAGGCAGGAGAAGAAGCGGATGAAGGAGGATGAGATGGTTGGATGGCATCACTGACGCAATGGACATGAGTTTGATTAAGCTCCAGGAGTTGGTGATGGACAGGGAAGCCTGGAGTGCTGCAGTCCATGAAGTTGTAAAGAGTTGTACATGACCGTGTGACTGAATTGAACTGTTACATGGGGAGGTTTTTTTGGTCACCTAATTTTCGATCATTTTTGATGTTTTCTTGGCTCAGTATTTTTTCCAAAGGGTATTCTGTAAAATGATAAATGGATCGCAGCCATTCTGACTGGTGTGAAATGGTACCTCATAGTGGTCTTGATTTGCATTTCTCTGATAATGAGTGATGTTGAGCATCTTTTCATGTGTTTGTTAGCCATCTGTATGTCTTCTTTGGAGAAATGTCTATTTAGTTCTTTGGCCCATTTTTTGATTGGGTCGTTTATTTTTCTGGAGTTGAGCTGGAGGAGTTGCTTGTATATTTTTGAGATTAGTTGTTTGTCAGTTGCTTCATTTGCTATTATTTTCTCCCATTCTGAAGGCTGTCTTTTCACCTTGCTGATAGTTTCCTTTGATGTGCAGAAGCTTTTAAGGTTAATTAGGTCCCATTTGTTTATTTTTGCTTTTATTTCCGATATTCTGGGAGGTGGGTCATAGAGGATCCTGCTGTTATGTATGTCAGAGAGTGTTTTGCCTAAAAAATAAAAAAAACTCTGGTCAAATGGATTTGGGAAATGTTTGGATTAAAACAGTTAAACAGATTTAAAGAAAATAAAGTACAGAGCTTATCTAAGCTTTAAATATGATAATGTGCTTTTTGAGTTTATAAGAAGAGTATGTGGTACTCTTTGTTTCCTCTTGTATAGTAAACCAAGATCCATTGGACACAACATGCAAAGTATTGCTCTAGATCTTAATTTGCATATTTTCTTAGAGAAGCTAACCGGCTGCTAAACTGCAGTTTTGCATTATGAAAATTGACAATGAGAGCACTTGGGATCGTGTAAAGACAAACTGAAATTTTGCCACCCTTAAAGTGCTAAGCAAATGTTAGTTACTAGTAGTCTATAAAATTTATATCTTGAAAGTAGAACATTTTAGAATTATTATTCAATGCAATAAAGTCCCAATGGTATTTCCACTATTTTATTGATTTCAAAAAACAAAAAAAGTGAGAATGGAGTTTAGAGAATACGAATGGAAGTTTGAGTACCACGTCACAATATTGTTATTTTTTTCATAAAGTTAATAAAGAGGGTACTCTTTAAGTGTTTCAAGATAAGGTCTATTTAATATAGGAGAATAATAATGCCTTTCAGGGGCTGGAAACAATTTATAGATATTAAATCTTAGTATGTTTTAACAACAGAATTTTAAGGAACCAGAAAAACTAAGAAGTTCAGGTATTATCATACAATCACATTCACTCATCATACATCACAAGATGCATCAGTATAAACTGAAGGAATGTGACATAACTGGACAACAAAAAAAAGAGAAATAAAACAGAAATAAAATAAAACTTATTATCTCCTTGATGATTAGTATTCCGTGGTGGCTCAGAGCTCAAAGTGTCTGCCCACAATGTGGGAGACCCAGGTTCGATCCCTGGGTTGGGAAGATCCCCTGGAGAAGGAAATGGCAACTCACTCCAGTACTCTTGCCTGGAGAATCCCATGGAGGGAGGAGCCTGGTAGGCTACATGGGGTTGCATGTAGTGACCATGGGGTTGCAAAGAGTTGGACACGACTGAGCAACTTCACTATCACTATGGTATGTTTAAGCTATTTTAGATTGGGGAGTGGATCTCACATCATCTTGGAGTGTTCTTCAAGAACCTTTAAAAGAGCTAAGCAATTTCTATTAAAATAAATTACAGATTTGGTTCCATGTCTTAATTCCTGGAAAAGCATGGTTTAAATTAGATTACCATTAAGTGGTTCATACCTAGTTGGCAATGAGATTTTTAATGATTTAGTGTCAACATAAGAGCATTTGTTACCTGAATGAAACTCCACAGTGGTCAGTCTTTGGGCAACTCAGTGAGGAATCCATTCAGACTAATTCACTTAAAGAAAGAAAAAGAATCTCAAGAAGATAAATTCTTTACTATTTTTGAATAAGTAAGAAAAAGGAGCTAAGTATCAAACATCCCTTCCTGATACTAGGCAACAAAGCTGATTGTTACCAAATTAAGGCATTTAAGATACAGTTAATGGTAGTCTTTGCCTATAAGTGTGAACTTCCGAGGCCTTTGGATATATTATTTTCCAAGAACATAGATAACTTTTTCTGGAGCCACTCTCTTTTATCCAGGCCTTTTAATATTAGGCTAGGGTAATGCTTATATTTTATTCATCTTTGTTTGTAATGCTAATATGCTCCCATGTCATTGCACTGGCATCATGGTGCTGCTATGTGTAAAATAGAATAACTCAGCTTTTAGAATCAACTAGGTCCTCACTGGGCTATTTTCTGCATTCTGGGGATACTATAATGAAATTAGACAATTAGGAAATTAATATTGTCCGAGCTGCATCATACATATGCTAGCCTCTAGTGACATGTGTTTATTTAAATTTGAATATAAATTAATTAAAATTTAAAAATTCAGTTGCTCCCTCTCACTGGCTAAATTTTAAATGATCAGTTGTCACATGTAACTGGTTTCTACTGTATTTGGACAACAGAGATATAGAACATTTCCATCATTGCAGAAAGTATATTGGGCTGTGGTGTTCTAAAGAACAGCAATATAGATATTGAGATACAACTCTATTTGGGAATATTTGGGTTATTTAGCCTCAAGAATAGGTGTGTGAAATAGACGATGACAGTCATTGGCTATATGAAGAGCTATAGTAAGCATCTTGTAACTTTAGAAAGGAATAAAAAATTAAGCTCAGGTAAAATTGAAGCAGGAAAGATTTAGATTAGACTCTTTCAGGTTGTGCTAGCCTATGAGGATTAAGAAGCACTGGAATCTAGTGAATATGTAGAATGTGCAAATGTTTTCTGGATTGTTGATAAAAATGTGTAGAACAATAATTTCTAATCTTATAATGTAAAAAATCACATGTATGGACATCATCCTTTTATAAAAGTAAATTTAAAGAAATCCACATATCATCGTCCCTGGTGCCCAACCCTGAGTGTAATGTTGCCTTTAGTGTCTGTTTGAAAAACCACCTAAGGAATGAGAATTTCTATGATCAGTAATGCTTTGAAATCAGTATCTAAATGTAATTTAAAAATGGTGTTTTATATTTGTGTGAGACATATTGTTTAGTCAGCCCCAGTTAACATCTGTTGCTCATGTGGCTTCTTTGACTTCTCTTAATAACTCTGAGCCTTGCCACCCAGAGGTTTGTGGTTCATGCCTGGGAACCACTGGTATACACATTTACCTCAGAGGGGGTTAAAAGGAGTTTGACTGGAGACTATAGGCAGAGGCAAATGACTTTTCACTGTTCTTTCTCGACCTCAACTTTGTGATTAATTACTTCTGCTCATAGAAGTTTGAGCTTTGTTACTTTTCTTTTCTGGCCTCTCTCCAGATTTTTACTGGTTTGATCTGAAATGAAAATTTTCATTTGATTTGAAATAAAGTCATTGTACACTTTTGAAAGCTCAATGATAGCTTCTCATGTCTTATCTTTAGAACCCTGAAAGATCATTTTTTAAATATAAAGCCAGATGATGTCCATTGGAATTAGCAATGTGCACACATTCTACTTCCACTAGGACCTCAATTATGAACATTTAAGCATGAAAATTTTGTTTCCTTTTCAGTCATGCATCCTTGAGTTCCTTGAGAATTAATTCTTCTTCCTTCCTTTCTTCCTCCCTTCCTCCATCCCTCCCTCCCTTCTTTTCTTTCTTTCTTTTTCACTCTCCCCCTTCCTTCCTTCTACATTAATAATGTAAGTCTGTGAACATCTCATTGAACAGGATTAGCTCTTAGGAGAAAAGGTATTTGAATTCTTGATTTGTATTCATCAGTCTAGGATGGGGAGTTTGGGACCAATGATTATGGCTCTGGGAAAATTGGTTGTCCTGTGCATAATCTCATATGGACAACAAAATCTGCTAGGGAAGCAATTATGAGTTCATTTTGTTTTAATCTTGCTTTATTCTGAAGACTAAACTCTGGTGGCAAGCAAACATTCAACAGTCTAGCCAAGGAAGCCTGCATCATGGTTCAGTGAAACCCTCAATCCCTTCAGTCAGTTTAAGAACAATGTTTCTTTCAGAAGTGCCAGAGGCACAGCCTGTAGAAATCAACATTCAGGTCATCTTAGCTATAGGAATTGCCCTATCTATAACTGAAGATGAACATTTCTCTCTAGCCTAGTGTAGGAAAAAAGAAATTCTTTTACAACTTGGGCTATAAAGACATGTTACTGATGAGCATCATCTTTAAATTTTTAGGGTCCATAAATTCTTAAGAGTGGGGAAGAAAAAATATTTTAAATGCTGTGGTTTAAGGAGCACTTACTGAGTATCAGCTCTTTGGCAGACACTGGGGATATGATGCTCTTTAATGGGAAAGCCAAACAAGTCAACCTGTGTTTACAGCATAGTGCACTTAGTTTGGTATTAGAGTGGTACAAATATTTCCATGATAGTGCAAAAGAGAGGCACCCAGCCTGCCTGTGTCAGTGAGAGGGGGTTAGGATTAGATAAGTTTTCCTAGAAGATGTAGTGTCTAAGCTGAATGGTGTATGATTTTTTTCAATGGTAAGGAGATAGAGTTGGGGAAAATTGAGGTCATAAGGAAGATATGTGCAGAGTGCTACGAGAGTTCTGTTTAGATAGAATGTAAATAGCAAATTGTTGAGTATCAGGACATTTAGAAACAAAGAATGTCAGCAAACTTTCCTTGGATGTCATGATCATCTCTTTCCTCTTAGCTCAATATCCCAAACAAAAATAACTGAAGTAAAATACATACATATGCAAACATTCACACAATTTTCAAATATAAGGAAAGCAAGTGCTGTGAAAACAATACAGTATTTGAAAGAAGTTTCAGTTTAGTCGCTTAGTCGTGTCCGACTCTTTGCGACCCCATGAATCGCAGCACGCCAGGCCTCCCTGTCCATCACCAACTCCTGGAGTTCACTCAGACTCACGTCCATCGAGTCAGTGATGCCATCCAGCCATCTCATCCTCTGTCGTCCCCTTCTCCTCCTGCCCCCAATCCCTCCCAGCATCAAAGTCTTTTCCAATGAGTGAACTCTTCATATGAGGTGGCCAGAGTACTGGAGTTTCAGCTTTAGCATCATTCCTTCCAAAGAAATCCCAGGGCTGATCTCCTTCAGAATGGACTGGTTGGATCTCCTTGCAGTCCAAGGGACTCTCAAGAGTCTTCTCCAACACCACAGTTCAAAAGCATCAATTCTTCGTCGCTCAGCCTTCTTCACAGTCCAACTCTCACATGCATACATGACCACTGGAAAAATGAAAGCCTTAACTAGACGGACCTTTGTTGGTAAAAGTAATGTCTCTGCTTTTTAATATGCTATCTAGGTTGGTTATAACTTTTCTTCCAAGCAGTAAGCGTCTTTTAATTTCATGGCTGCAGTCACCATCTGCAGTGATTTTGGAGCCCCCCAAAATAAAGTCTGACACTGTTTCCATTGTTTCCCCATCTATTTCCCATGAAGTGATGGGACCAGATGCCATGATCTTCGTTTTCTGAATGTTGAGCTTTAAGCCAACTTTTTCACTCTCCACTTTCACTTTCATCAAGAGGCTTTTTAGTTCCTCTTCACTTTCTGCCATAAGGGTGATGTCATCTGCATATCTGAGGTTATTGATATTTCTCCCTGCAATCTTGATTCCAACTTGTGCCTCTTCCAACCCAGTGTTTCTCATTGATGTACTCTGCATATAAAGTTAAATAAGCAGGGTGACAATATACATCCTTGATGTACTCCTTTTCCTATTTGGAACCAGTCAGTTGTTCCATGTCCAGTTCTAACTGTTGCTTCCTGACCTGCATATAGGTTTCTCAAGAGGCAGGTCCAGTAGTCTGGTATTCCCATCTCTTTCAGAATTTTCCACAGTTTATTGTGATCCACACAGTCAAAGGCTTTGGCGTAGTCAATAAAGCAGAAATAGATGCTTTTCTGGAACTCTCTTGCTTTTTCAATGATCCAGCGGATGTTGGCAATTTGATCTCTGGTTCCTCTGCCGTTTCTAAAACTTGAGGTCAAAGTTATAGCCATCAGTCAAGAAACTAGACTTCAAATCTTGTCAGAGCCAAAGAGAGCAAAGAAAGAAATTTCAAGTTCTGATCAACTTTTGAAAACCAGAATTTCACCCCAATAGCTCCTCCAGTAGCCTAACAAATATTTATGGAGTTATTGATTATTTATTTTGATGGTTGTGATTCAGCAGCAAGTTTGCAAACATCAGAAAGAATAATTGTTTCCTCAATTCATAGAGGACAAGTTTTGTTCTTCTGCTGATGGAGTCTCTATAGCAGACAGCTAACCACATCCGTGCTCAGTCTCATTTACAACTTGCTGCTGCTCAGTCTCATTTACAACTTGCTGCCTGCTAGGCTCAAGCTCCAGTGTAGCCTTGGCCTGAAACTCTTTCTTCCATACCCTCCCTGAAAAAATAAAAATAAAAGGTATTCTCTATGTAAATAAAACACCATTCTGTTACTTAAGGATTTGGGCATTTTAGTTCTTCATTAACCCTTCTGTATGTATGGTTATGGATCACAGCACATCTGTAAAGTGTCCTAGGCTTTTATTAAGCTATTTTTAGATTTTGAACAAATTTAACAATTTCTACTGTAAGAATGTCTTGTTTTCTTAAAAAAAAATTAGGATTAGAAAAACATATCACTTTAATTTTCTTCTGTTTTAGTCAGGAACTGAGATTTTCATACTGGTCAGAAAAGAACATTTCCCGAAAGCAACAGATTTTTACAAAGCCAGGGATAATTTTTACATTCTTTCTTGGCACAGTATGAGGAGAATTGCAAAACTCATATGAGAACTGATAAAGAGTACAGAGCATGTTCTTTGTTTCTTGGCAAAAGAAGCTTCGTCCGTCCCAAATGCTATAGTTGAAAGAAACATAAATCCACCCCCAAAAGAGCCAAAATCATATTTGGATTCAAGTGAGAAACCACTTTTCTGGTTACGCTTGGGTGGCATCCTTTGGCTGGTTCTTATAACGCTCCCCACAGTAGAAGACTTATGAGTTCGTCTAAGTGGGTTGAATATGTAGTGCCTTTTCATTCAAAGAAACTCAATCCACATATTTTACAGAAGCAGGAGTCTGTCCTTCGAGGCTGCTTGGGAAAGAATGTCTTGTGGTGAGTATCAAGCCACCTGAACAAACATGAGCACAGTAAGGGTCTCCCCAGGAGGACTTTCTCAGGATGGAAGGTGGAGAAGCCACTGTTTTCATCTCTAGGAAAGCTGAGAGTTTACATTCTTAAGAGAGATATGACTCCATCTGGGCCTGAGTTCTGCCCTGTTTAAATCTTTGGAGTGAAGGAGGTGGCAGGCGTGTGTATAGATCTGCTATTATGAGTCATAGAGCCTTACTTCAGGAGGGATAGCAAAGCCAGATTTAGGAATGAGTCCATAGACCCTGTTAATTTCTTACCAGCTCCATTTTGGATGCCAGAGAGGAAAGGGGGAATGGGGAAAGTATAATGGATTATTGCAGCGAGGAAAGGAATGCAATACTGCTGTTTATTTGAACATCTGTGAAAAAACACACAAAGGAGAAGCAGGCATGAAATATGACAGACCTTTATAATTGGGAGATGTCTTAGGTTAATGTACTTTTATGCCTAGGATCATTGTGATATTTAGTCACAGATATTCAAATAGAACAATAGCCTAACTTGCTAGTGAACAGTACTTTTGGTTTGAGGTTGAATAATACTTTTGGTTTGAGGTTGGGCTGCTCCTGGAATCACATTACCCAAGAAAGTTCTTATAACAGGCTAAAAACACCTCCCTCCCCCTCCAAAGATATCCACCTCCTAATGTCTGTATACTGTAAATGATATTTCGAAAAAGAATTTTTGTGGATGTGATAAAGTTAAGGATCTTGATATGAGATTATCCTGAATATTTGTGTGGGTCCTAAATGCCATCACATGTGTCCTTATGAGCAATTGGCAGAGGGAAATTATACAGACAGAAGAGGATGAGGCAGTGTGACCACAGAGGCAGAGACTGGAGTGATATACTCATAAGCCATGGAATGCCAGCAGCCACCAGAAACTAGAAGAGGCAAGAAATGGATTCGCCCTGGAACCTTCAGAGGGAATGTGGTCCTACAACATCTTGATTTGGGGCAAGTGATACTAATTTTAGACTTCTGGCCACCAGAACCAAAGATAATGCATCTCTGGCATTTCAGACTGACATGTTTACATGATTACTATAATTGTTTTTTTTGTTTTTAACAACAAACATAAGAAACGAATGCAGTTCTGGTATCAGACCACTGACAAATTACTGAGAACTCAGGACTATTAATATGGAAATGTGTTGCAAACTAGGGAGAGAAGACAACAGTTCAGGAGCTGGTCACCCTGGTCCACTGGAGTCCAGGCTCAGGGGTGGTAAGTCTTCAGAGAAGACTGGAAGAACTGAGCAAGAAGAAAAAGGATGTGGTGCAGCTAAGTGACAGGACAGAGTCATGAGAACAGTGGATTCTAGCAGCTTGTGTGAGGAGTTTGGCCTGTCCTTATAGGACTGGAGGAAGACCCTAAGTCACATGCCGTCATCCCAAAACACTGAATTCATAGGGCCACGTGGAATACAAAATAATGGTCTCCTTCCTCGGATTGCCTCCAGAAGGAGTGCATCAGTAGAATCAGGGAATTTGGTGAGCCTGAAATACTCATATGCCTTTTATCTTCTATTGTCCAAATCCTGTCTTTACCATATTCCTCCATCTCCACTGCTAGAGAAGAGTGAAAGGAGAAAGTCTGATGCCTGAGGACAATTTGGACTGAAACAACTTCATCCATAAAGTGAGCCCATGACTCAGGTTGCTTATATATTTTCCTCTGCTACCTTCATTTATTTTCTGTTTTCCTCACTTCATGCAGTTTATTGCTACATTACAGGAGTTGATATTGATTTTTAAAATATACAGCATTCTGAGTCATTTTAAAGAAAGCATATTATTTATCCATTGATTATCTATATATCTATCTATATGAAGTCCTAATGAAAACGAAATCCTTTAGAAAAACTAATTTAGGGATTATCATAGATTTGGAAATGTCTCAGAGACAGAGTTTTGAGAACAAAGAAACTCAGATGAGTGAGATTTACCCATACTGTGAGGGTACAATCTAAATTGTCTGTTTCAGCTCTCTCACTTAGCTTTATTTGTTTCTGTGAGTCATCATCTCAAGCACCTACTAACTGCAGGTGATGTGCTATGTGTGTGAGCTATAAAGCTTGAGAAGCTGCCATTCTGTCCTTAAGGGCTGCAGAGGCTTAAGGACAGAAGGCTGGTGGCCTGCTCAGCTTTCTTTTTTAAAACTGGAATTTGTGTGCTTTCTCTGTTTTACCATAGACCTCATGTCTCCCTACTGTGTTACACATAAATAGCTTTATATATTTACTTTACCTGCCTGATCCCTGAAGACAACGGAGTTTTAGAGACCTGACTTGAATTTTATTTGGGAAGAATAGTCTCTGGGGGCTGTCCTCATTTCAGACTTTAATTCTTGAATCATTATCAACCTTTCATGGCAACTGGAGACATGGAGTCTGGGAACCATGACTAGAATGAATAAGCTGATGGAAAAGGCCTGTACACTGACTAAATGGGGATACAGCGGCAGCATTGATATCTTGGTTGGAGACTGGAGCCTGGTAACAAAAATTCAAAGTGCTGAAAGTCTGATTTTGAGTCCTGAGAGAAAAACATGATTCCTTAGGGAGAACTAGGAGTCACGTTTACTCTTTTAGGGATATAAGAATTCCATGGACAGAAGACTAATCCAAATCCTAGATGGACGGCACTGGCATGGTCACCTAGTAACTACAAGGACATTAAAGAGCCAGTTCCTGAGGATTATTTATGACCTGAGGCAAGTCAGCAGACTTGATGTGTCAGATGACAATCCCCAGGGTATTCTGGATGTGAAGAAAAATGACTGTGAAGAAAAAAGAATTTAAGTTTGAACTAGTACTTGTTCTTATTGTAATCAGTGCCTGGAACAGCACCTGGCACAGAGTTCAGTTCAGTTCAGTTCAGTCTCTCAGTCGTGTCCGACTCTTTGCGACCCCATGAATCGCAGCACGCCAGGCCTCCCTGTCCATCACCAACTCCTGGAGTTCACTCAGACTCACGTCCATCGAGTCAGTGATGCCATCCAGACATCTCGTCCTCTGTCGTCCCCTTCTCCTCCTGCCCTCAATCTCTCCCAGCATCAGAGTCTTTTCCAATGAGTCAACTCTTCGCATGAGGTGGCCAAAGTACTGGAGTTTCGGCTTTAGCATCATTCCTTCCAAAGAAATCCCAGGGCTGATCCCCTTCAGAATGGACTCATTGGATCTCTTTGCAGTCCAAGGGACTCTCAAGAGTCTTCTCCAACACCACAGTTCAAACGCATCAATTCTTCAGCGCTCAGCCTTCTTCACAGTCCAACTCTCACATCCATACATGACCACAGGAAAAACCATAGCCTTGAGTAGACAGACCTTTGTTGGCAAAGTAATGTCTCTGCTTTTGAACATGCTATCTAGTAGTTACTTAATAAATATTTGTTGAATTGAGTCGTTTTGTGTTCTTGGGCTGGGTGAGTTGGAGGTGGAGTGAAGCAGGGATGTGGTCTGAAGCTCATGAAACTCTTTTCTTCTTTTTTTTAAACCAAAGTTTATTTCTAAAAGATAGAATAGCCAAGGGGGTAGGATAACTTAATTTGTTGTTCAGAGCTTTCGGGTGCAAAGACTTCTTGACTTTCAGTTCCTCTGTGTGTTATGATGGATGAGAGGAAGTTCCTTAAGAATGCTGTAGCAAATTGTGACTTTCAAAGAAAAAATAGGGGGGTGGGTATGTGTGAAATGTGTTAAGGTGGTCAAAGGGCACAAACTTTAAATTAGAAAATAAATGAATCCTGCAGATAGGATAAACTACCTGGTGTCTGTAGTCAATAATACTGTATTTTATGTTTGAAAGTTGCTAAGAGAATAGGTCTTAAAAGTTCTCATCAGAGGTAAAAAAAATTTGTCACCATGTGTGGTGATGGATGTTAACTAGACTTATTTTACTTTGTAATGTATACTTTGCAATATATGCATATATTAAATCATTATATTGCCTACCTGAAACTAATGTGTCAATTATATCACAATAAAATGAAAAAGAAAAGTCTTTTCTCTAAGAATGCACAGCATACTTTTAAAAAACATATCTGTCTTAGCTATAGTGTTAGAGGTTTATGAGTATTAGAAGCTAGTACTTGAGAAATGTTGTTTTTCATATCTAATTTTCCAAATCCCAGCAACTAAAAAATGGAATAAAGCAGCTCTGTGTGTTGTCCAGGTTCAATTTAATTCAGAATAATTTATTGAGCAATAATGGGGAAAGACAGTACAAAACTGGATGCAAAACTACCCTCAGGTAGCTCAGAATCTGTAGTTCTAAACTGTGTTCATTGGGAATTCCCTGGTGGTCCAGTGGTTAGAACTCAATGCTTTCACTGCTGAGACCTAGGTTTGATCCCTGGTCAGGGAGCTAAGATCCTACAAGCCACTTGGCACAGCAAACAAAACAAAATAAAAACAAACCTCTAGGTTTTGATAGGTCAGGCCTATCAAGAAATAACCACCATTTATATAATGATGACAATAAAAATAATAAGTACCAGTGGTAACAACAACCACTAATATGGAGGGTCTGCTCTAAGCCAGTTGCTGTGTTAAGCTCTATACCCACATTGATCGCTATATTTAAACCTTGCAGCAACCTTGAAAGGTAGGAGTCGTTCAGCTTCAATAAATATGGAAGCCAGAACTCAGAGTAATTAGAACTTGTCAAAGACTACACAGCTAGTAAAATATAACCAGGTCATAAATGCAGGTCAGTTTTGTTCTGGATAGATGCTTCTTACCTTTCATCACATTGCTTCCCCATCCCATACTCATACACAGAAGAAGATGAGCATCTTTTTTTGCATCACATAATTTATATAGGGTTATATAGGATCGTCTCTGGGCTAGGCACAATACTATATGATTTTTTTGGAGTGTAATCACTAATTCTCACAAATACTCCACAGGAAAAATATTTTGAGGCCCATTTTGTTGATGAGGAAGCTGTTCAGAGAGTTTAAGTAAGTGGACCATCATCAAAAGTTAATAGACACAGATCTGGCATAATCCCTGAAGCCTCCTGTGTAACCGTATTAAGTGATTATACAGCATGATTTGTAAAGAAGTGAGTAGTCCTCAGAGAATTTCCACTTCCCCTTAAGCTTGCTGCAAGGATCATGATTCCACCATTAGAAATTTATTTATTTGAGCTAATTAACTTCTCCCTGGTATGAGAAAAGGTTACTATGGAGATAGGGATTCTGATGGAGAAACTAAGAAGTGGATCTTTTTGTAATATGGGGTCTCACTATGAGAGAACTAGCCTGAATGAAGAGCCCCAAAGAGGAGCTCTTGGAAACCACAGGCCAACAGAAGGCATGGCAGTGTTGTGGGACAGTGGGAAAGTATCCGACTCTGCCAGTGGGGCATACTGAAGGGCAGGTTGGTTAGAGCAGTGATTCCCAAACAGGAGAATCATCTGGAGGGCATCTTAAGACACAAAATGCCGAGCTTGACAGATTTCAGATTCAGCAGGCTAGGTTGGGGGGTCTAAGAATTTGCCTAGCTGACAAATTCCCAGGTGATGCTGAGGTTGCTAGTTTAGGGACCACACACTGAGAACCATGATTCTATAACCTGGTACAGAGAATCATGAGGTACAGTGATATCTGGAGGAGGAAAAATGGCAATATTTGGTTATCTTCTGTTTGGTATTGTATCCAAGGGATGGTAGGGGAAGAGACATAACTAGGGGAAGGAGAAAGCAATGGGAAATTTAAGACTTTCTTTGTATTAGCACCAGATATTTTATATTATCTCTCATTTATTAGTCTCTAAAGAGCAAGCTCGGAGAAGGCAATGGCAACCCACTCCAGTGCTCTTGCCTGGAAAATCCCATGGACGGAGGAGCCTGGTAGGCTGCAGTACATGGGGTCACTGAGAGTCAGGCACGACTGAGCGACTTCACTTTCACTTTTCACTTTCATGCATTGGAAAAGGAAATGGCAAGCCATTCCAGTGTTCTTGCCTGGAGAGTCCCAGGGATGGAGGAGCCTGGTGGGCTGCCATCTGCGGGGTCGCACAGAGTGGGACACGACTGAAGCGATTTAGCAGCAGCAAAGAGCAAGCTTAAAAAATATGTAAGTTCATCACTTCATGGCAAATAGATGGGAAAACAGTGGAAATAGTGACAGACTTTATCTTTTGGGGCTCCAAAACCACTGCAGATGGTGACTGCAGCCATGAAATTAAAAGATGCTTGCTCCTTGGAAGAAAAGTTACGACCAACCTAGACAGCATATTAAAAAGCAGAGACAATACTTTGCCAACAAAGATCCATTTAGTCAAAGCTATGGTTTTTCCAGTAGTCATGTATGGATGTGAGAGTTGGACTATAAAGAAAGCTGAATGTTAAAAAACTGGCGCTTTTGAACTGTGGTATTGGAGAAGACTCTTGAGAGTCCCTTGGACTTCTAGGAGATCAAACCAGTTCATCCTAAAGGAAATCAGTCCTGAATATTCATTGGAAGGACTGATGCTGAAGCTGAAACTCCAGTACTTTGACCACTTGATGTGAAGAACTGACTCATTGAAATAGACCCTGATGCTGGGAAAGATTGAGGGCAGGAGAAGGGGACGACAGAGGATGAGATGGCTGGATGGTATCACTGACTCAATGGACATGAGTTAGGGTAAACTCTGGGAGTTGGTGATGGACAGGGAGGCCTGGTGTGCTGCAGTCCATGGGATCACAAAGAGTCGGACACTACTGAGCTACTGAATTGACCTGAAAGAGCAAGCTTAAAAAATATGTAAGGAAGACACAGTTAATAATGCTTCTATGAGAATATATTCAAACAACAAAAACAGAATTGGCATTTAATGCATGTATTAGAAGTAACTCAGAAGCAACATACACACTCCTGGAAAGAACTGAAACATTAATTAAAGAATTGAAAAAAAAACATCCCAATTTCTTCCTTTTGTGTATGGTCTACATGGTTGACTAAAAAGACAGAAAATGGACCTTAATGATAACACATTTGTGTGAAAACACAAATAAATTTTCTCTTTAATTATATCACTTACACTTAGCAGAATTTAATTTAGTCCTAAATTTAAGACACTTTGCTTGACCATGTGAATTTAAGATACAAACAGGTGGCTCAGAATTCTTGGCTGTTTATTTCCTTACTCCCAGAGAGTCGTGTGCTTAATAACTGATGATGTGTGATGAATTTTCAGTGAATGCCTCTGGGTGAACTGTTCTGACTTGCAGCTCAGAGAGAAGCTGGAACAGAAAGCAAAGGAGAAGGTTGCAAATCCCTTAATGAAATTTTTAATAAAAGCAGCTTTGGATGCATGCCTTTTCAAATCATTGCATCCGACCATTTTTGAGAGTCGACATAACTCATCAAGAGAGTGAGTAGTAAGAATGCTAAAAGACGGCACAATTAAAGAGAGAGGCACATCTAGGAAAACATTATGGCCAGAAAGGAGCTTTGAACCTGGATCAGGAAATTTTCATGGTAGCCGTTTCTCATGGAGATTTTCAGGATGCCTGTCTTTTAGTTCCTTCACCTTGAAGAGTAAAAAGTGTGTGGTAGAAATTTGTATGTACCACTCCCATGCCACCATGCCAGTCTATTTCTAGAGTTTTCATAGTGAGAGGAAGAAAATTTTGTACAGGAACATTACAGGGCCAGGATTTTGCCAGGATCACAGTCCAAATTGAGAGATTGATGAGGATGTAAGCTATGTGAAGGTGCTTCTTGAGAGTTTAGTGGTCAGCCTCACTTCCGTCTTAGGCTGTCTTTGCTCTCCACTCCACTGAGAGCCTCTTTCAGATGGCACCGAGGTCACCTGATGGACTTCATTATTGCTCGTTGAATGCCAGAATCTCCCAGTCAAAAGGGATGATGGGAAGATGGCAGGGGTCTATTGGACAGACATTTGTGATATTTGGACCGCTAAGCTGTTCTCACCCCTCACAGCAAAAAAGGCAATGGTCTTGCCTGAAATGTGCTAACAGACACTTCTTGCCTTTCCTTTCTTGAAAAAAATAGGCATTATCTTTAAGGCTTCCTCAGAGCCAGGATTCAGGAATGCATTGACCTCCAAGGTCCTCATGGTATTCCCTAACAAATGTAAATTAAATTAAAAAATCAGTATGGCAAGCCCAATGAATGAGAAAGACAGTGAGAGCAGGCACAATTGTCCTCTCAACAATTATTTGCAGGCATCATTAATAAATTTCCCTCTGAAGCAGCAATCAAGCCAATCCTTCCCTTTGGTAAGATGTTTAAGTGCTACACAGAAATAGCTGTAAGCAGCCCAAGATTAGAACAGAGGGAGTCTTACTTTATGTGTTTCCTTTCTCCTGTAGTTTTTGAACAAGTGTTTGTGGTACTAGGCAAGGAGGTTTCCCAATGATCCTGTGTATATGCCCCTCGGGAGTCCTCATTCATTGACATATTTATTATATGTGCAATGGAAAGTTCCCCTTATCCCATTTTTGAATCTTTTGTGTTTTATCAAAAACAGAATGAAATACCCTTTCTGTATGTTTATACTGAAAGTGTGTGGAGAGGGTGTATCTCAAAAGACCCCACTGAGGTGTAATTCATTGCAGGTTTTATGGGGGAGGGAAAAGAAAGGGGATGAGAAGAAAAGATTTTTTTTTCTTCAAGAAAGGATTTTGTGGCTTTTGGCACTGTTAATAATTTGTGTGGAAAAATAATGTTTTCTTGTGTGTTTAATCCTGTGCCAAGGCAGCTGCTGGTGCAGTAGCGTTCTGCAACAAATTAGAGGGCAGTTAAAGCGAGATTTTCCACCATCAAGAACAAAGCAAGGCCAGTTAGCATGAGGACAGCTTGTTCTACTTGCTAATGTGCTTAAAAACTTGCTGCACATAATTTGAAACAGCTTTTGTGTGAGGATGCTGCAGCTCCGGTTTCTGAGGTCTAGTTCTAATTCCAAATCAAATGGAAGCAGCTGAATTAGAAAATGACAAGTTATGCTCTGACATCGTCTGCCCAGGCTACCAAGATAATTTTTTCATCATTGCTATTGATTTGAAAGTTAATTCCTCTCAATATTAAAATATTTAATGGATGACAGCTGTCTGAAATATGAAACCTGCAGCCCCTATTTACGGAAGGAGCATTCTCAGTAACTGTGTGGCAGCTCTAACACACTTACAAATTATTTAAAGATGTATTACCTTTGCTGGTAAGGAAGCAGATGTTAAAAAGATTCAGGGCTTCCTTAAAAGTTGATCTGAATCTCAAGAGTTTTAATCAGTGTAGCTTTTTATTTCACTGACTTGGAATTAAATGGGATTCCTTGGTTGAAATGCATTGGAAAAGAGCATGCTGTAGTCCAAATACCTTTCAATGCCTAGAATTTAAAACTTTCATTTGTAACTTTGATAGGCTGTAGAGAATTAAATCTAGGTGGGAGAGAAATAGGAGAAGGCAGATTTTCAGTTGGAGTTTTTGCCTACTTAAACACGGGCTGGGCACAGCTGTAGTGGTGAGGTTTCAGACCCTGTGTGAGCAAGGAACGAGGATTCAGCTCCTAAATTCACATTCATCAGGCTGAATACTAAATTCTTCTTAAAGGCCAAGTGCACTGCTGACACCCTCACTAATAGGATTTCAAATGCTATTGTTGTAGCTATACTAAAAAATACTAATGAAGGACATTAAGGTTCAAAGAAAGCCTTGAAGAAATCTCAGAGGTCAAAAGTTCTTGGGACAGTGTATATACTTGAAGAAAAATCGAGGATTTTGGCTAAAAATAAATTAAATAACAGAATTTTATTCAAAGGAAGCTTGGGAGCCCTCTCTTTATACCACTATACCATTTATACCATTAGCACCTGGGGTTGGAAAACAATATACTTTTTTAAAACCACCTAAAGTCAAATATAGGCCTCTCTGGATTCATTTTTTTTTTAGGGGAAATGTAAATTGACCACATACTTAGTATTTATAAACATACATTTTGAGCTTCCCTGGTGGCTCAGATGGTAAAGAATCTGCCCACAATGCTGGAAACCTGGGTTTGATCCCTGGGTTGGGAAGATCACCCTGGAGAAAGGCATGGCAACCCACTCCAGTATTCTCGACTGACCCATGGACAGGAGCCTGGCAGGCTACATACAGTACATGGGGTCACAAAGATTTGGACACAACTAAGAGACTAAGCACATACACATACATTTATCTCTGGTTGAACTGAAGTGAACCAGAAATAAGGAATTAGAGTAGAAAAAGGGTGGGTTGGACCTCATAACACACAGGAAAATGAACAGCTGTGTATTGGTAAAGAGTTACTGTGGTTGTATTGGTTGTACACTGTACAGCTGAAGGGGGAACTGTTCAGATTGTAGTCTGTATGAATGATATCAAAAGACTTATGTCGTATACAATTTGTATGGCTACCTATGGTCATACCTGAATTGGTGTAATTTTAAGGTACCTGGACAAACTCATCTATCTAAATCAGTAGTCCCCGACCTTTTTGGCATCAGGGACCAGTTTTGTGGAAGACAATTTTTCCAAGGACTTGGGTGGGAGATTATTTGGGGTGATTCTTATAATGAGTGCGCTATTTGATCCCTTTCACATAGTAGTTCACAGTAGGGTTCGTGTTCCTATGACAATCTAATGCTACCACTAATTGGACAGGAGGCAGAGCTCAGGTGGTAACAGGAGAGATGGGGCTGCTACTGCTGCTGCTAAGTCGCTTCAGTCGTGTCCGACTCTGTGCGACCCCATAGGCGGCGGCCCACCAAGCTCCCCCGTCCCTGGGATTCTCCAGGCAAGAACACTGGAGTGGGTTGCCATTTCCTTCTCCAATGCATTAAAGGGAAAAGTGAAAGTGAAGTCGCTCAGTCGTGTCCGACTCTTTGCAACCCCATGGTCCGCAGCCTACCAGGCTCCTCCCTCCTTGGGATTTTCCAGGCAAGAGTACTGGAGTGGGGTGCCATTGTGGCTGTAAATACAGGTGAAGCTTTGCTTGCTAGCCAGCTGCTCACCTCCTGCTGTGTGGTCCAGTTCCTAACATGCCACAGACTGCTACCGGTTCGTGGTTCAGGGTTCCGGGATCCCTGGTCTAAATCTTCTGTTATGGATAATCACAGTGCCTGATTTTCTTGTATAAGTAACTTGATAAGGGATAATATTTAAATAAATTTATATCAAAGATAGTAGTAACGAAGAATCATACTTTAGTAAGCTAACACACATTAATGTCTCCACAAATTTTTGGTAAAAGAGGCATTGTTATTGTCTCTATTAGGATTCAGAATGCTATAAGAAGGAATACAGGAAAGATCAGTATTAATGATGAAATAGGAAAGTATTAGAAGCTTAAGGAGCTATTTGGTTTAGGACGAAGCATAAAATGTTATGTTTGGCAGCAAAGAAACAGTTTGAGAGCATTGAGGACCTGGGTTGAAAAGATACAGAAAGAAGGAATAAAAGCTTGGCCTATTTTGGAATTTTTCATAAGGATATCATAACTGAAGGAACAAGTGTTCACTTGAAATTTTCAATTAGTTCTGCATCCAAATTAGTAGGAAAAGGCTTGAAGAAATATTTTAAAATAATTTCTCTTCTTATCCATTTTCTACAAAGACTAATTGGTCTTCCCAAGATTCAGCATTTCAACAAATACTTGGTGGGCACCTCTTACCAGAGAGAAGTGAGGGAACATGCAGTGGTACATGTCATAGTTCCTGATCTAGCTGTTGACATTTAAGTAAGAGACGTAATGTGAACCAAACACATTAACAGCAGCATAAAAAGTTCTGAGGGTTTAAAGAAGACAGAGATCATGTATGGTTAGGAGTAAGATCAGGAACATTTTTCTGGTGAAGGTGGTGTATTAGATGGGCCTCAGTGAACAACACCAGTAATCACCTGGACTAGAACTGACTCCCAGGGCCCTAAAAGTCCTGAGAGTTTTAAGAATTTAGATAGGTTGAAAATTTTCTCAATATCTTTTTTAAAATTTAAATTTATTTATTTTAATTGAAGGCTAATTACTTTACAATATTGTATTGGTTTTGCCATACATCAACATGAATCTCCCACGGGTGTACATGTGTTCCCCATCCTGAACCTCCCTCCCCCCTCCCTCTCCGTACCATCCTTCTGGGTCATCCCAGTGCACCAGCCCCGAGCATCCTGTATCCTGCATCGAACCTGGACTGGTGATTCGTTTCTTATATGATATTATACATGTTTCAATGCCATTCTCCCAAATCATCTCACCTTCTCTCCCACAGAGTCCAAAAGACTGTTCTATACATCTGTGTCTCTTTTGCTGTCTCGCATACAGGGTTATCGTTACCATTTTCTAAATTCCATATATATGCGTTAGTATACTGTATTGGTGTTTTTCTTTCTGGCTTACTTCACTCTGTATAATAGGCTCCAGTTTCATCCACCTCATTAGAACTGATCCAAATGTATTCTTTTTAATGGCTGAGTAATACTCCATTGTGTATATGTACCACAGCCTTCTTATCCATTCATCTGCTGATGGACATCTAGGTTGCTTCCACGTCCTGACTATTGTAAACAGTGCTGCGATGAACATTGGGGTACACGTGTCTCTTTCCCTTCTGGTTTCCTCGGTGTGTATGCCCAGCAGTGGGATTACTGGGTCATAAGGCAGTTCTATTTCCTGATTTTTTGATTAGAATTCCATTTAATTTGTTCATGTTTTATGCTAGCTATTTTTGTTACCTTTTGGAGAGAAAGATGTTAAAAAAATAAGATATTTATAGTGACAAGGAGTAAGGATAATATTGCGTAACAGATATTTTGTGAAACAACTTGAATTGTTCATGTCCTCTCAGGAAATATAGTTGTGTCTTTTCCAGCCACTTTCATGCTGAATCTAAGCCACCTAAACTTCTTGAGCAACATCATTCTGAACAGACAGCACACAAGCTATCTTTAGTCCTTTTGCTTTATTTTGTTTTGCTCAATTCTGTATTTTTGAGATACTCTGTGGAACATAAGTCAGAATTATCCTACTGAGAGTTAAAGGAGTTGGAGTAGCTATTTACCAACTCTTCCTCTTAAAGTCCATGGGGTCAGGGAAGTCTGGCATGCTGCAGTCCATGGGGTTGCAAAGAGTAGGACACAACTGAGTGACTTTCACGTCACATCATATCCTCTTATAGGTTACTCCAGAGAGTAACTTCCTGGGACTTCCTGAACTGATGGACATGCTGAACATGCTCCAGTGACCAGAGAACGCCTTCAGACAGAGAGATGTAGGAAGTGGCTTTTAAGGAAAATTTCCACAGTTGATCTCTAGGAGGGCTCCAGGATATATAGGAGAGGAAATAATGGTGTCTGATATAGTGTGATCCTTACAAAAAAAGAAAAGAAACAAAGAATAGGATTCTGTGGTAAATAAGAAGCTGAGGAGTACAATAAGTTTCTTTACCAGTAGACTTCTCAGTAATTTTAATATTCATTATGAATATTCTAAAAGGAATCATGTCAGTTTTATCAAGTTTACTTGAACAGAGAACACATTTTTTGAGAAGCAACTTACGAGGCTATTGCATGGAAGATATTTTGTAAATATTTGTATTAATAAATACTTTGTAAGTATCTTATTCCTACATTTATATAATATCGCTATATTCAAGTTACCCTCCAAGGCCCTAGATGAGAAAAGGGAGATGTAGAAGTAAATCTGACTTAAATCTTGACTTTAGATTGCTTGTGATCCGTTAGAGAAGATATGACAGTTATCATCATCATTGTTGTTGTTGTTCAGTCCCTCAGTCGTGTCCGACTCTTTGCAACCCCATGGACTGCAGCATGCCAGACTTCCCTGTCCTTCACCATCTCCCAGAGCTTGCTCAAACTCAAGTCCATTGAATCGGTGAAGCCATCCAGCCATTTCATCCTCTGTCATCCCCTTCTCCTCCTACCTTCAATCTTTCCCAGCATCAGGGTCTTTTCTAGTGAATCAGCTCTTCATATTAGGTGGCCAAAGTATTAGAACTTCAGCCTCAGCATCAGTCCCTCCAGTGAATATTCAGGATTGATTTCCTTTAGGATTGACTGGTTTGATCTCCTTGCAGTCCAAGGGACTCTCAAGAGTCTTCTCCAACACCACAACTCAGAAGCATCGGTTCTTTGGTGTTCAGCCTTCTTTATGGTCCAACTGTCACACCCGTACATGACTGCTGGAAAAACATAGCTTTGACTAGGTGACCTTTGTTGACAAAGTAATTTCTCTGCCTTTTAGTACGCTGTCTAGGTTTGTCATAGCTTTTCTTCCAAGGAGCAAGCGTCTTTTAATTTCATGGCTGCAGTCACCATCTGCAGAGATTTTGGAGCCCCAAAATTAAAGTCCGTCACTGTTTCCACTGTTTCCCCATCTATTTGCCATGAAGTGATGGGACCAGATGCCATGATCTTCGTTTTTTGAATGTTGAGTTTTAAGTCAGCTTTTTCACTCTCCACTTTCACTTTCATCAAAAGGCTCTTTATTTCCTCTTCGCTTTCTGCCATAAGGGTAATGTCATCAGCATATCTGAGGTTACTGATATTTCTCCCGTCTATCATGATTCCAGCTTGTACTTCATCCACCCTGGCATTTCGCATGATGTACTCTGCATAAGAGTTAAATAAATAGTGTGATATTATATAACTTTGATGTACTCCTTTCCCAATCTTGAACCAGTCCCTTGTTTCATCTCTGGTTCTAACTGTTGCTTCTTGATGTGCATACAGGTTTTTCAGGAGGCAGGTAAAGTGGTTTGGTATTCTCATCTCTTTAAGAAGTTTCCACAGTTTGATCTGATCCACATAGTCAGACATAGTAAATGAAACAGAAGTAGATGTTTTTGGAATACCCTCACTTTTTGTGTGATCCAGCGGATGTTGGCAACTTGATCTCTGGTTCCTCTGCCTTTTCTAAATCCAGTTTGAACATCTGGAAGTTCTCAGTTCACATAATGTTGAAGCCTCGCCTGGAGAATTTTGAACATTACTTTGCTAGTGTGTGAGATGAGTGCAATTGTGCAGTAGTTTGAACATTCTTTGGCATTGCCCTTCTTTAGGATTGGAATGAAAACTGATCTTTTCCAGTCCTGTGACCACTGCTGAGTTTTCCAAATTTGCTGGCATATTGAGTGCAACATTTTCACAGCATCGTCTTTCAGGATTTGAAATAGCTCAGCTGGAATTCTATCACCTCCTGTAGCTTTGTTTGTAGTAATGCTTCCTAAGGCCCACTTGTCTTCGCACTCCAAGATGTCTGGCTCTAGGTGAGTCATCACATCATCGTGGTTATCTGGGTCATTAAGATCTTTTTTGTATTGTTATTCTGTGTATTCTGCTTCTGTTGGGTCCATACTACTTGTGTCCTTTATTGTGCCTATCTTTGCATGAAATATTCCCTTGGTATCTCTAATTTTCTTGAAATTGTCATCATTATCATAATGTAAATTAATAAGGGATGAATAGGATATCAGAGATTAAAGGAAGGAAGAATTTTTTCTAGCTGGGACATAAGGAGCCTTCCTGAATGAAGCAGCATTGACCTGAACCTTGAATTTAAGGTGCTTTTGGAATTTTAAGAGAGAGAATAGTAGCAAATTATTCTAGGCTAAGGAAGCAGTATCAGCAGAGGGCATGGAGGGTGGAATTATTGAAGAATAGTGTTAAAAATATCCTTCTTTTATAGATGCTCTAGTCTACAAAAATTAGACAAGAAGGCATGAACAAAATGTTATCTAAAAGTTCTCTCAGTAATAAACTATGTGTATGTGTATATGCTTCCCTGGTGGCTCAGAGGGTAAAGCATCTGCCGGTGACGTGGAAGATCCAGGTTCGATCCCTGGGTCAGGAAGATCCCCTGGAGAAGGAAATGGCAACTCACTCCAGTATTCTTGCCTGGAGAATCTCATGGACAGAGGAGCCTGGTGGGCCACAGTCCATGGGGTCTCAAAGAGTCGGGCACGACTGAGCGACACACACACACATGTGTATATACCGTATATACATAGCAGTTACTACGTTTCTGAAAAACCTTTCCATGTTGACATGCAACCTTATGCTCTTGGTTGGTGAATCTAGAAAGTAGTTCAAAATGTCATGAAACTGCCTGGTAGTCTCTAGGCATCTCCTATGGGATCTCTTATGATTTTTTTTATTACATATGAATCTGTTACAGCTGCTGTCTCAACCCTGCAGAGGGCTTCCCTCCACAAAAAAACTGCCAATTCTAGCAGGTACTGCATTCCATAATCTGTCCAGTTAACCCTGAAACTCAAAAATGTTTCTTCCCTTTAACTTAAATTCTTTCAAGTGCTTAGGTGACTGCTTGTAATGGAAGGCGAAGGTGATTAGTTCAGTTGCCATGTAAACCAGATTGATAACAGTGAAGCTCTGCTCCTGGTAAAAACAATTCAAAATTATATAATTATATTGTTAAAAATATACCAAAAGTTTCAAGGAAAAGCTTCAGTAAGACTACTTTTCATTTTTAAAATGTTGCTTAATTCTTATCCAGATGTGTGCATATTTTTCTTATTATCATAAAGTGCTTCCAGTTTTACATTCTTATTTATTAAAGTGCCTTTTTTTAATGTTTATCCATATTCTTTTTAACTTTAGTCAAAGCATATATTTTTAAAGAATAATTTGATTGTGTTTGCAAAAACTTTTAAAGTGCTCAATATAAAAATGTCAATCAAAACTCAAAACTACAAAAAGAAAGTGAAAAAAATTCTGAAACTTCCACATCTCAAAATAACTACCGTTAATAGTTGTTATACATCATTCTAGACATATTAGCATTATGTTTCAGCAAGAAAGGCTAATAAAACTGAGGTAATTGCTGATATTTAGATAAACCTCTTTTTAATGCAAATTTGGGGCTTCCTAAAGTGTCCCTTTAAAATTTTTCATCAAAACAGTATTGATAGAGTGAAAAAGACTTGATTTTGTTTTTTAGCTCCGTGTTTCAACTTTGACTTTGCCTTTAAAGATGAGAAAATTAGACTTTCTGTTTTTCCTTCCCATTTCTGTCTTGGTATTATTGCATTGTCATTGTAATATCATCAAGTTATATTTGCATTCTTTTCCGTAACCATAACTTTTATAGTCTGAGTAATTTATTTTGATTCTCCTTTTTGTTAACTGGATAAACGACTCTTGTATTCTATATGCTTGAGCTCTTTCATACTGTCCTATATAGTAACTACGTGGCTATATGTGGCTATTGAATACTTGAAATGAGGCTAGTGTGACTGAAAAACTGAATTTTACATTTTATTTAATCTTAATTAAATTAAAATAGCTTTGTGTGGCTAATGGCTGCTATATTGGATAAAAACTCTATCTTTAATGTTTTAGCATATTTTCATATCTTTTATATCTCTATATCAAATGTGTAACATCTTGAAACACAAGTTTTCCTTAGAAATTTGTATGCATCAAGGATTACTATGAAAAATTCTAAGGCTATTCTAAGTTTTTCTTCCTTATTTGATAATATTTAACATTTTGAGAGATCCCAAGGGCAGGTGGAGGAGGCTGCCTAGAGCAGTTATAGTGGGCAGGATCCATGATGTTTTGAACTGTTGTTCATATTTACCAACCTGTGGTTGCATGTCCTCATGGATATGTCAACATAGGAGTTATTATATTGCAAGTTATTGGTTATTATCCCAGTTTCACAAAAGGGAAATTTAGAGAAGTTAAATAATTTTTCTAATGTTACATTGATGGTAGATGGCAGAAATAGGATATGAATCCAAGTTTGTTACTGTTTGTTCCACCACTCTAGTGATCTAATTTTTTCAGCAGCAAAAATTCTTTCCTAAAAATGAAATTTTATGTAGAATTCTAAAATAGTTATTTAAAATTGCTTATAATTCCATAATATTTTAAATCCCAAATTTAAAGCATTAAGTATTAAAAAGCCAATACATGAGAATAATGAAGATGTATTAATCAACACCAAAACATGAAATCTGAGCTTATAACTAACATTTGTAGCTTTACATTACTCAGCATCCAACTTATTTCTATCTAGTTTAGTTTACCACATCATGGAATTGTGACTCATGCAAATATGTGGTTGTAATGGTCACTGTTTTTAGTGGCATGCATTTAGCTGAGGACATTCTTCAATTAAACTGATCCAGAAACTTAAAAGGGAAGCAGTAGAAAAAGTCTCTGGCTTTAAAATTGAGTCATAACCACATCTAATAAGTGCTTGCTTTTCTAAACTTCAATAGAAAGGTCAACCTCAAACTTACAGCAAACATCAAAGCTATCTGTAGAATGCTACATGTCACTGATTTAATTATAATTGAATAAGTGACTACTGAGGTATGCCAAGGGCTTGAGCCAAATAGACATGTGTGAATCTTTCCTGGTACATGACTGAGCAGACATTCTGTGATGTAGTGGATATTCACCTAGGTGCTATTACATGAGTAAATTTTTTAAAATGATAATTGGCCTATAACTTTTCTGACTAATGGTACATTTATAAGTTCACAAAAATGCATAAAGCTAGTCAGGAGCCTTCTGATATATGTAAAAAATAAAAAATAGATTAATCCAGCAGCATGACTTAAATTTTTGTGATCTTCTGTGTCATATAACTTAATGATTACATATTAAATTCTGTATCTTATTTTTCTAAATACAGTTTAAATTATTTGAATGTGATTGAAAATCTATTTGTACAAAATAACCCATAGAACACTGTTGTATACAGTTGACATAGTTTTGTAGCCTCAAAAGCCTATCAAGTCTTATAAACCTTTATAGTTGCAAATATTTATGTCTGGATAGCATCTATCAAAAACATTGCCACAGGCTTTCATTATTTTGTTCCTAAACTCATTATTCATATTATTTCTTTTATGGCCAAGGTAAAAATGGTAGTCCACTTGGACCTGCTTGCTCTGACTTGGCAGAGTGAAAAAGGATCACTCTTCCTGGTGTAGATCTTGTAGACCTTGAAGCAAGAGGTGTTTGGGTGTGTTATAAAAAACAGGTATAATTTACTAAAGCCAGTGGCCCAGAAAATGGTCTAGGCTGATTATATTGCATCTTAACAAAAATCTTGTGTAGAGATCCTGGTCAGCTCTAGAGTTGGTCAGCTCTTGGTCAGCTAGTCAGCTCTTGCTGGGAAGGGTGCCTGATTTTTCTTTTTTACTATCATGAATCACCTTTTGGCAACTCTGGAAAGAAATTCCAGAAGTGGATATTACTCTCCTCTGAAATTTTTTTCTTTAGTTGAAATTCCATACTTCTGAGGTTCCTCATCTGAGTTCTAGTCTTTGGCTAATTCTTATCTCTTCTACAAAAGTAACAAGTCTAACACCATACACAAAAATAAACTCAAAATGGATTAAAGATCTAAACGTAAGACCAGAAACTATAAAACTCCTAGAGGAGAACATAGGCAAAACACTCTCTGACATACATCACAGCAGGATCCTCTATGACCCACCTCCCAGAACATTGGAAATAAAAGCAAAAATAAACAAATGGGACCTAATTAACCTTAAAAGCTTCTGCACAACAAAGGAAACTATTAGCAAGGTGAAAAGACAGCCTTCAGAATGGGAGAAAATAATAGCAAATGAAGCAACTGACAAACAACTAATCTCAAAAATATACAAGCAACTCCTCCAGCTCAACTCCAGAAAAATAAACGACCCAATCAAAAAATGGGCCAAAGAACTAAATAGACATTTCTCCAAAGAAGACATACAGATGGCTAACAAACACATGAAAAGATGCTCAGCATCACTCATTATCAGAGAAATGCAAATCAAAACCACTATGAGGTACCATTTCACACCAGTCAGAATGGCTGTGATCCAAAAGTCTACAAATAATAAATGCTGGAGAGGGTGTGGAGAAAAGGGAACCTTCTTACACTGTTGGTGGGAATGCAAACTAGTACAGCCACTATAGAGAACAGTGTGGAGATTCCTTAAAAAACTGGAAATAGAACTGCCTTATGATCCAGCAATCCCACTGCTGGGCATACACACTGAGGAAACCAGAAGGGAAAGAGACACGTGTACCCCAATGTTCATCGCAGCACTGTTTATAATAGCCAGGACATGGAAGCAACCTAGATGTCCATCAGCAGATGAACGGATAAGAAAGCTGTGGTACATATACACAATGGAGTATTACTCAGCCATTAAAAAGAATACATTTGAATCAGTTCTAATGAGGTGGATGAAACTGGAGCCTATTATACAGAGTGAAGTAAGCCAGAAGGAAAAACACCAATACAGTATACTAACGCATATATATGGAATTTAGAAAGATGGTAACAATAACCCGGTGTACGAGACAGCAAAAGAGACACTGATGCATAGAACAGTCTTATGGACTCTGTGGGAGAGGGAGAGGGTGGGAAGATTTGGGAGAATGACATTGAAACATGTAAAATATCATGTAAGAAACGAGTTGCCAGTCCAGGTTCAATACACGATACTGGATGCTTGGGGCTAGTGCACTGGGATGACCCAGAGGGATGGTATGGGGAGGGAGGAGGGAGGAGGGTTCAGGATGGGGAATACATGTATACCTGTGGCGGATTCATTTTGATATTTGGCAAAACTAATACAATTATGTAAAGTTTAAAAATAAAATAAAATTTAAAAAAAAAAGGATAAAAAAAAAAAGTAACAACTCTATGCAATCAGTCACAGGGAACAGGAATCAGATATGTGCAGACAATAAAATTTGAAGGATACAGAAGGTGAATCACACACCTTAACTTTTTTTGTGTGCCTGTGTGTGTGTGTGTGTGTGTGTGAGCAGACTTGCTCTTCTAAATTTAGAAACAGTCCAAGTATTGGTCAAGATTATGAAATTCTTTTCCAAAATATAGGAAGAGTAAGTTATCGAGGTGGAAGGGAGGGTTAATATCCCTTAAAGATGCCTCCCATGTAAAATTTGAGATATAGATTAGTTGCATTCATTGAATGAGTGAAGGTAGGGATCTTGGAGGAACTGTAGTTCACCACCTTCATGGGTAGATGGGGAGAATGAGGCATGGGGAGGTGCAATGGATTCTCTAAGGCCAAAGGCCAAGTGAGTGCCAGCTCAACTTTCACTTGTATATTTACTAATCAGGTAGACATTATCCTTGACTCTGCAAAGTAGATACGGTCTGTAATCCCAAGATGCTGATTATATAGTGTGGGAGCAGGCACTTGAGGAGAAATTTTAGTACAGTGCACTATAAGAATAGAATAGATTTACCTAAAGTAATTTTTTCACTTTGTTTAATTTCCAAAGGATCTGCTTTGTAACTGGCTCTGCATCTATAATTACCAGCCAACATTTATATGTATGATTATTTTATTACTCAAAAAAAGCCATTAAGGTAGATACTATTATTTGCCCCATTTTATGGATAAGTAAACTAAGGCTAAGGAAAATAAGCTTTTTGTCTGCAACAGTTTTGTTTTATAACATCTTAAAATAAAAGCATGTGACAGATTCAAATTCAAAATGAAAAACAAAACAAAATCCCCCAAATCAAAAACTTTAAAGAGAATGAGAAGACGAGTCACGGACTTGGAGAAAATATTTGCAAAACATGCATATGACAATGGATTATTGTCTAAATATACAAAGAACTCTTCAAACTCAACAATAAGAAAATGAACAACTCAACTAAAAAAATAGACAAAAGATACCTCACTAAAGAAAATGACAGATGAGCATGTGAAGACATGCTCAGTATCATATGTCCTTAGAGAATTATAAGTGAAAGCAATGACATACCACTACCCAGCTATTAGAATGGCCCAAATGTGAAAGCAATGACGACATTAAGTGCTGGGAAGCTTGCAGACCAACAAAAATTCTCACTCATTGCTACTGGGAATACAAAATGGTACTGTCACTGTGAAAGTCAGTGTGGCAGTTTCTTATGATTCAGCAATAACATTCCTTGGCTATTTACTCAAAGATGTTGAAAATGTGTATGCATGGAAAAACCTTCTTATGGAGGTGTGAAGCAGCTTTACTCATATTTTGGTAAACTTGAAAACAACCAAGATGTCCTTAACGCATGGTACATCCAGACAATGGAACATGATTCAGCACTAAAAAACCCCAATCTTCCCTGAAAAGACATGAAAGGAACTATTCTATATATGAAAATGATGGATGCTTGCCACTGTACATTTGTCAAAATCCATGGGGTTTGCCGAGTTGGACGTGACCGTGCAACTAAGCATGCAGCAGTGCATAGAATGTACAAGAACAAGTGAACCCTAATATAAACTATGGGCTGTGGCTGATAATGATGTCCCAGTGTAAGTTCACTGATTGCAACAAATACATCACTTTGGTGAGAGATGTTGGTAGTGGGGAGGCTATGCATGTGTGTGGGCAGGGCATGTATGGGAACTCTTAGTACATTTCACTCAGTTTTGCTGTGAACCTAAAACTTCCCTGAAAAAATAATCTATTAAAAAATACTGTTAGGCTCCTTTGCCCAAATTCAGGATTAATTGAGGAGGTTGGCTTAGCAAATCGTTGGTCCCTGATTTATTATTTTCTTTTGATCCATATTGGTGGGTAATGTTTTACTCAGTAGAGTTCTAGGTAACCTTGAACCTTCTTATCAGAAGAAACTAAGGAAAAAACCTTCAACCAAGAAGAAAAAGCTTATGTACCTTACACATTTTTTTTTACTTCATTAACTGTCTCTGTATTTCATTTCCTCATTTGAAATGTATTGTTAATGGCCTTTTCCTTCCCACAGTTGAGGGTGGGCAGATGATTACTAGGTCATACTGAGTTTGAATGGGGCATACATTATGGGAAGGCCCCACTGAGTTTATTATTAATCCGTATATATAATAGGAAACAAAACAAAATCCTCTACAGAACCCTGACCCTTTGTTTCTTGTTTGCATTATTGTTTGTTGTGGTGTGCCACTGCCTGACCTGATGTAAATGCCAAGTTCACAGCCCCTTCTTTGAATTTAACATTGCAACCATAAATTGTTTGTCCATTATAAATAAAATAAAATGTGGGAGATGATGGAGCTTGAGAGAGCATATTGTCCGAAACTCTTGGATCTTGTTCTTACACAGATGTGCCAAAGCTAAGCGTTTCGCAAAGTATAAATTGAACTGGAT
This sequence comes from Bos grunniens, assembly GCF_055505025.1. Classification (NCBI taxonomy): domain Eukaryota; kingdom Metazoa; phylum Chordata; class Mammalia; order Artiodactyla; family Bovidae; genus Bos; species Bos grunniens. The sequence continues at coordinate 56,580,025 of NC_141172.1, forward strand.
GTTAAGGCTGTTCATAGCCCTCTCGGGGCAAGTGGGCTGGGTACTTGGCTGTGAGTGCCTCAGAGCATTAGAATATGGCAGTTGCCTGAGACTTTTCATGCTTTTTCCTGAAACATTTCTCTCTTCCCAGTTTCCTAGTTGGAGAAGGCAATGGCAACCCACTCCAGTACTCTTGCCTGGAAAATCCCAGGGATGGAGGAGCCTGTGGGCTGCGGTCTATGGGGTCCCACAGAGTCGGGCAAAACTAAAGCGACTTAGCAGCAGCAGCAGTTCCCTAGTGTAACCATTAAGGTTGATTTGGATTAGCTAGGAGTGTTAATGGTTGGAAGGAAAAAAAGTGCTTAGAAACTGACATATTCAGGAACTTCCCTGGTGGTCCAGTGGTTAAGAATCCATCTGCCAGTGCAGGGGACATGAGTTCAATCCCTGCTCTGTGAAGATTCCACATACCATGGAGCAGCTGAGTCCATGTGCCACAACTGCTGAAGGCCATGCACCCTAGAGCCCATGCCCTGCAACAAAAAAGCCATTGCAAAGAGAAGCCAGTGCACTGCCCACGAGAGGGTAGCCCCGCTGGCTGCAACTTGAGAAAGACCATGTGCAACAACAAAGACCCAGCACAGCCAAAAAAATCTCTAAAAAATAAATTGACATATTCAAGTACTGCGTAAAGAGGTGACTTGTTTTCTCTGCAGGGACAGATTCAGAGAAAGCAAAATTTATTTCTTATTAAAGTTTCCTTTTCCAATTTTATTCAGTTTGGAAATGCCAAGAGGCTTTTGAAGATTAAATATGTCATTGGATGTGCTACTACTTTTTATGTGATTGGTTTTTCCAGGAAATTAGAGCAGGACGTGCAGCTTTATGAGTGAGTGTTAATTGGTCATTGAACAAGAATGGCGAGGAAGTGACTTGAGAGGGAATCTTGTATCATGAAAAGTGTGGTAGTGCCTAAAGACCCAAGTGCTGCCTCTGGTTCTGCTACTAATTAGTGTTCTCCGTGAGTGGGACACTTGAATTTCATAGTCTCTGATGCCTCTTTTGTGAAATCTATGAAGAGAGGAAGGTTGAGTAGTGTTAGCATATGGCTACCAAGGTTCCTCTTGATTCTAACTTTTTATAGTTCTGTGAATATGAGCTGGGACATGAGGGGTCGGCTTTGGACGTTCTTTGAACAATTTCCCCTACAATCCTCTGTCCACTTCGTGGAGGGAATCTACAAGAGATATTGACCTTCCTCTCTTTGCCCTCTACCACAGAGCAAACAGACCACGCTAGAATTCTGACTCTCCGGCCCTTTGTATTTTGTAGTTGAAAGAGATTTTCTGCATGTATTATCCTCTCAAAATTCTCTAAGATGGGTGCTGCTATTGTCCAGAGCTTAAAAGTGAGGAAACTATCTCAAGGCAAAGAACGCTTGCCGAAACCATATAAAATCATCCCGGGCTGTCATGAACTGGTAGTGAAGTGTAGCCTTAGGAATAGAAAAGACTGGTTTTGAATCCTGACTCTGCCATTTTTTCTTTCTGTAATCTTGGGCAGATTACTTTTTCTTAGTTTCTGCACTTATAAAAAAGGCAATCTTAATACTCAAAAGAATGTTTTTATGTGATGTGTGTGTGGTGGCAAAGGAATGTTTTCATATAATGTGTGAAAAATGCACACATTATATGAAATGCCATATATATGCACAATACCATCCATGGAGTAAATATTTAAAAATGATAGCTCTGATTATTATTTTATTACTAAGTAATGTTAATATGAAGGCTCCAGGCCTTCTGATTCATGATCTTCCTACTGTACCCAGCATCAGTTGGGAGCATAGACATTTTTATGATCTTGATCACTTTAATGTTTGGAGATCAGTTTCTCTAAAAATATCAATGTATGGCCAAAAAGATCCTATATGAATCAGTACCTTCTGGGAAGGCTTCATTTTTTTGCTACTTAATGGAGTGAAAATAGGCCGTAGGTCAACTTTAAAAGAACTGGAGTCATCTTTTCCACACTTTCTAAGGAAAACAAAAGCAAGAAATATCAATGCCCAGTTTTTTTTTTTTAAAGTTATCCTTATAAAAATAATACAGCTTATTTAAATTTTTTTGAACAACAGTGTAAACAAGAAAGAAATGAAAACATACTGCATATGGTTCTAACTCATATGAACAAATGCTTCTCACCTAATGGTATAATTTGTTCTCTTTGCAGGGCATTATTGTTATTATCATTCTTATTGGCCACGGTTACTATCAGCTCTGGTATAATCAGTTTCCTAAAAATATGAACTTTAATTCCTTCTAATCCTAATTATTAGTGACATTTTCATAGGCTTGAGCAAATGAATGGAAGTGGGAAACACAGTACTGGATGACTGTCTTGGCAGTTTTCAAAAAAGGTTTACCTTCCTTTCAAAAGAAAAAAACCGTAAAGTCTGAAAACAAAGCTCAGGTTTTAGAAACCTGGTTCTAACCTGTTATTGATACTATGTTACCATATTTTCTTTGAGCCTCAGTTTTTCAATCAAAAAAAATCACAGAATTGGGTCTAGGACTTCCTGAAGATTTATTCTTAATTTCTAAAGTCTCCTGAGGTATGACTCTGGAAAGTAGTCCTTATCAACCTCACAGGTCTGTTCAGATTTCAGTTCTGTATGGCGGTGGATGCCTCCTGCTATTTGCCAAGTCCTGGCTACCAAAGATAACCTTATGGATGCTACATCATTTTGCTAGTGTCACAAAACATGCTGCATGAAAACCATGTCAAACTCAGTGGCTAATATACAAGTCTCTATTCTTGTAGATCTGTTGTCAGTCGACTGAGGGTTGACTGAAAGAAGCTGATCCTAGCAGGCTGGCTCTGTTGCTCTTGGCTGAACTCACTCAGATGTCTGGGCGTCAGTTGGCTGATGTAAGCTGGGCTCAGTCTGGCAGATAGACCTTGCTCCCCAAGTCTCTCACCCTCCTTTTGCTGAAACCTGTCAGCTAGCAGGGGCATATAATAAGAGCCACAAGAGAGAAGGCCAGCAAGGCAAGGGCTTTTCAAGCCTGTGGTCACAACACACCTGCTAACATTTCATTGGCCAAAGAAAGTCATGTGGTCAAACCCAAGGCCAAAGGATAGGGAAATATACTTTGCTTATCTAGCAGGATGAATTGAAAAATCATATGGTATAAAAGAGATACATACAAGGAGGACTGAAGAATTGGGCCACTGATGTAATCTACTGTGTGTGTGTGTTCAGTTGCTAAGTCGTGTCTGACTCTTTGCATTCCCATGGACTACAGCATATCAGGCTTCCCTGTCCTTCATTATCTCCTGGAGTTTGCTCAAATTCATGTCCATTGAGTCTGTGATGCTATCCAAACATCTCATCCTCTGTTGCCCTCTTCTCCTCCTGCCCTCAGTCTTTTCCCAGCGTCAGGGTCTTTTCCAATGAGACAGCTCTTCACATTAGGTGGCTAAAGTATTGGAGCTTCAGCTTTAGCCAAGAGTCCTTTTAAAAAATATTCAGAGTTTAATTCCTTTAGGATTGACTGATTTGATCTCCTTGCTGTCCAGGGGACTCTCAAGAGTCTTCTCTAGTACCACAGTTTGAAAAAATCAATTCTTTGGCACTCATCCTTCTTTATGGTCCAACTCTCACATCCATAGATGACTAGTGGAAAAACCATAGTTTTGACTCTACAGACCTTTGTCATCAATCTACTAGATATCTTTTTTTTTTTTTTTGGAAACATGAAGTTGCACTATTGCCTCCCAGACACATTTGTACTGACTGGTCTCAAGGAAGAGATTTTCTGTACCTTATACCTATCTTTTGGGAGATGGCAATATCTGGGTCTACCTTTCTTGAGACCATTTTTCCTTCTATTTAGGTATCGAAGATTGCATAGTCAATGCTACTCAAAGTGTGGTTTGAGGGCTGGCAGTATCAGCAACACCTGGGGTTTTGTTGGAGCAAATTCTGAGTCCCATCTGAGAGCTATTGATTCAGAAACTCTGGTGGGGCCCAGGAATCTGACTTGTGACATGCTCCCTAAGGAATTTTCATGCTTACTAAAGTTTGAGAACCACTCAGTTCAGTCAGTTTAGTCACTGAGTTGTGTCCAACTCTTTGTGACCCCATGGACTGAAGCATGCCAGGCCTCCCTGTCCATCACCAACTCCCAGAGTTTACACAAACTCATATCCATTGAGTTGGTGATGCCATCCAACCATCTCATCCTCTGCTGTCGCCTTCTCCTGCCAATCTTTCCTAGCCTCAGGGTTTTTCAAATGAGTCAGCTCTTCCCATCAGTGGCCAAAGTACTGGAGATTCAGCTTCAACATTAGTCCTTCCAAAGAACACTTAGGGCTGATCTCCTTTACAATGGACTGGTTGGATCTCCTTGCTGTCCAAGGGACTCTCAAGAGTCTTCTCCAACACCACAGTTCAAAGGCATCAATTCTTCAGCGCTCAGCTTTCTTTATAGTCTAACTCCCACATCCATACATGACTACTGGAAAAACCATAGCCTTGACTAGATGGACCTTTGTTGGCAAAGTAATGTCTGTGTTTTTTAATATACTGCCTCGGTTGGTCATAACTTTCCTTCCAAGGAGAACCATTAGAAAAGATAAAGTCAAATCTTTGCTGTGGTATTCCTGGCAGCTTCATCCCTTGTAACCTTGCCTTCTCTTGCTTAACTAAACTGCCATCATTCACTGCCTGACCCTGCTATTGGAGATTCAGTTCAATTCAGTCGCTCAGTCGTGTCCGACTCTTTGAGACCCCATGAACTGAAGCACGCCAGGCCTCCCTGTCCATCACCAACTCCCGGAGTCCACTCAAACCCATGTCCATTGAGTCGGTGATGCCATCCAACCATCTCACCTCTATTGTCCCCTTCTCCTCCTGCCCTCAGTATTTCTCAGCATCAGGGTCTTTTCCAGTGAGTTAGCTCTTCACATCAGGTGGCCAAAGTATTGGAGTTTCAGCTTCAACATCAGTCCTTCCAAAGAACACCAAGGACTGATCTCCTTTAGGATGGACTGGTTGGATCTCCTTGCAGTCCAAGGGACTCTCAAGAGTCTTCTCCAACACCATAGTTCAAAAGCATCATTTCTTCGGTGCTCAGCTTTCTTTATAGTCCAGCTCACATCCGTACATGACTACTGGAAAAACCATAGCCTTGATTAGACGGACCTTTGTTAGCAAAGTAACATCTCTGCTTCTTAATATGCTATCTAGATTGGTCATAACTTTGCTTCCAAGGAGTAAGCGTCTTTTAATTTCTTGGCTGCAGTCACCATCTGCAGTGTTTTTTGAGCCCAGAAAAACAAAGTCAGCCACTGTTTCCCCATCTATTTGCCATGAAGTGATAGGACCAGATGCCATGATTTTAAATTTTCTGAATATTGAGCTTTAAGCCAACTTTTTCACTCTCCTCTTTCACTTTCATCCAGATGCTCTTTAGTTCTTCTTCACTTTCTGCCATAAGGGTGGTGTCATCTGCATATCTGAGGTTACTGATATTTCTCCTGGCAATCTTGATTCCAGCTTGTGCTTCCTCCAGCCCAGTGTTTCTCATGATGTACTCTGCATATAAGTTGAATAAGCAGGGTGACAATATACAGCCTTGACGTTCTCCTTTTCCTATTCCTAAAGCTTAAAATTCTCCATGCCAGGCTTCAGCAATACATGAACTGTGAACTTCCAGATGTTCTTGCTGGTTTTATTGTACTCCTTTTAAGAGTTTATACTGTACTCCTTTTAAGAATTTTACTTTACTAGTGTGTGAGATGAGTGCAATTGTGCGGTAGTTTGAGCATTCTTTTGCATTGCCTTGCTTAGGGATTGGAATGAAAACTGACCTTTTCCAGTTCTGTGGCCACTGCTGAGTTTTCCAAATTTGCTGACATATTGAGTGCAGCACTTTCACAGCATCATCTTTTAGGATTTGAAATAGCTCTACTGGAATTCTATCACTTCACTAGCTTTGTTCGTAGTGATGCTTCCTAAGGCCTACTTGACTTCACATTCTAGGATGTCTGGCTCTAGGTCAGTGATAACACCATCATGATTATCTTGCAGGGTAACAAGTAATATCCCAAATTGGTAGCAGCCTTCTTTACTGGGCCCGAGGCCAAAGTGGTCTTTCTGATACTTGTCCCACTTTGAGTCTCAACTTCTACACCAGTATGTGTGGAATAATACAGAGAAAACCACAAATGACAGAGGAAGAGATGGTTGGATGGCATCACCGACTCAATGGATATGAGTTTGGGTAAACTCCGGGAGTTGGTGATGACAGGGAGGCCTGGCATGCTATGGTCCATGGGGTTGCAGAATCGGACACAACTGAACAACTGAACTGAACTGAACTGATGATCACCTGTCCTTGTGTTTTTTATGCTTGACAGGAAGCCTCACTGTCGTCCCCTTCTTCTCCTGCCCTCTATCTTTCCCAGCATCAGGGTCTTTTCAAATGAGTCAGCTCTTAGCTTCAGGTGGGCAAAACATTGGAGTTTCAGCTTCAACATCAGTCCTTCCAATGAACACTCAGGACTGATCTCCTTTAGGATGGACTGGTTGGATCTCCTTGCAGTGCAAGGGACTCTCAAGAGTCTTCTCCAACACCACAGTTCAAAAGCATCAGTTCTTCAGTGCTCAGCTTTCTTTATACTCCAACTCTCACATCCATAAATGACTATTGGAAATACCATAGCCTTGACTAGATGGACCTTTGTTGGCAAAGTAATGTCTTTGCTTTTTAAAATGCTGTCTAGGTTGGTCATAACTTTCCTTCCAAGGAGCAAGCGTCTTTTAATTTCTTGGCTGCAGTAACCATCTGCAGTGATTTTCGAGCCCCCAAAAATAAAGTCTGCCACTGTTTCCCCATATATTTGCCATGAAGTGATGGAACTGGATGCCATGATCTTCGTTTTCTGAATGTTGAGCTTTAAGCCAACTTTTTCACTCTCCTCTTTCACTTTCATCAAGAGACTCTTTAGTCTTCTTCACTTTCTGCCATAAGGATGGTGTCATCTACATATCTGAGGTTATTGATATTTCTCCCTGCAATCTTGATTCCAGCTTGTGCTTCTTCCAGCCCAGTGTTTCTCATGATGTACTCTGTGTATAAGTTAAATAAGCTGTGTGACAATATACAGTCTTGACATACTCCTTTCCAGATTTGGAACCAGTCTATTGTTCCATGTCCAGTTCTAACTGTTGCTTCCTGACCTGCATACAGATTTCTCAAGAGGCAGCTCAGGTGGTCTGGTATTCCTATCTCTTTCAGAATTTTCCACAGTTATTTGTGATCCACACAGTCAAAGGCTTTGGCATAGTTAGTAAAACAAAAATAGATGTTTATCTGGAATTCTTTTGCTTTTTCGATGATCCAGTGTATGTTGGCAATTTGATCTCTGGTTCCTCTGTCTTTTCTAAAATCAGCAAGAACATCTGGAAATTCACGGTTCACATATTGCTGAAGCCTGGCTTGGAGAATTTTAAGCATTACTTTACTAGCATATGAGATGAGTGCAGTAGTTTGAGCATTCTTTGGCATTGCTTTTCTTTGGGATTGGAATGAAAACTGACCTTTTCCAGTCCTCTGGCCAGTGCTGAGTTTTTCAGATTTGCTGGTGTATTGAGTGCAGCACTTTCACAGCATCATCTTTTAGGATTTAAATAGCTCAACTGGAATTCCATCACCTTCACTAGCTTTATTCGTAGTGATGCTTCCTAAAGCCCACTTGACTTCACATTGCAGGATGTCTGGCTCTAGGTGAGTCATCACACCATCATGATATATGTGTCATGAAGATCTCTTTTGTACAGTTCTTCCATGCATTCTTCCCACCTCTTCTTAATATCTTCTGCTTCTGTTAGGTCTGTACCATTTCTGCCTTTTATTGAGCCCATCTTTGCATGAATTGTTCCCTTGGTATCTCTTGAAGAGATCTCTAGTGTTTCCCATTCTATTGTTTTCCTCTATTTCTTTGCACTGATCACTGAGGAATCCTTTCTTATCTCTCCTTGCTATTCTTTGGAACTCTGCACTCAAATGGGTATAACTTTCCTTTCTCCTTTGCTTTTCACTTCTCTTCTTTTCACAGCTATTTGTAGGGCCTCCTCAGACAGTTATTTTGCTTTTATGCATTTCTTTTTCTTTGGGATAGTCTTGATCCCTGTCCCTTGTACAGTGTCATGAACCGCTGTCCATAGTTAATCAGATACTCTGTTTGACTGAGCCAAAGCAAAAACAATACCCATCTGTGGATGTGATCGGTGATGGAAGCAAGGTCTGATGCTGTAAAGAGCAATATTGCATAGAAACCTGGCATGTTAGGTCCATGAATCGAGGCAAATTGGAAGTGGTCAAACAGGAGATGGCAAGAGTGAACATTGACATTCTAGGACTCAACAAACTAAAATGGACTGGAATGGGTGAATTTAACTCAGTTGACCATTATATCTACTACTGTGGGCAGGAATCCCTTAGAAGGGTGGAGTAGCCATCATAGTCAACAAGAGAGTCTGAAATGTGGTACTTGGATGCAATCTCAAAAACGACAGAATGATCTCTGTTTGTTAAGGCAAACCCTTCAATATCACAATAATCCAAGTCTATGCCATGACCAGTAACACTGGAGAAGCTGAAGTTGAACTGTTCTATGAAGACCTACAAGAGCTTTTAGAACTAACACCCAAAAAAGATGTCCTTTTCACTATAGGGGACTGGAATGCAAAAGTAGGAAGTCAAGAAACAGCTGGAGTAACAGGCAAATTTGGCCTTGGAATATGGAATGAAGCAGGGCAAAGTCTAATAGAGTTTTGCCAAGAGAATGCACTTGTCATAGCAAACACCCTCTTCCAAGAACACAAGAGAAGACTCCTCACATGGACATCATCAGATGATCAACACCAAAATCAGATTGATTATATCCTTTGCAGCCAAAGATGGAGATTATATCCTTTGCAGCCAAAGATGGAGAAGCTCTATACAGTCAGCAAAAACAAGACTGGGAGCTGACTGTGGCTCAGATCATGAACTCCTTATTGCCAAATTCAGACTTTAATTGAAGAAAGTGGGGAAAACCTCTAGACCATTCAGGCAGTCATAGGCATATGCAAATCTTAACTTTGTGTCCAACTGATACATATGTACCAATAGACATCACATCAGTTCTATCTCATTAATTACACGAATCATTCAACTTTATAGCTAGAGATGAAGAGGATAAAAGACTGCTTCTTAATACTTCTAAAAGAGTGAAAGTTATATTCTCTGTGGTTGCAGAATTACTGGAGAGGTAGAATAGTGGTGTTCCCCTTTGTCAGAGAAGTGCCCCTCGTGGATCAGACAGTAAGGAATCTACCCACAATGTGGGAGACCTGGGTTCAGTCCCTGTGTCAGGAAGATCCCCTGGAGAAGGAAATGGCAACCCACTCAAGTATTCTTGCCTGGAGAACTCCATGGACAGAGGAGCCTGGAGAGCTACAGACTGAGCAACTAACACTTTCACTTTTCTTAAAATCTTCTTAACAGTTTTATGACTCTTCTAAGATGAAAAGTTTTACATCTTGTTTCCATTTAGCAACTAGTATATATTATTTATTGAAAATGTAACATAAAATGGTATTTGTGATTATATAATGCAATACTTAAAAAAAGATACTACTTTCTCATTCTCATTTCACTTTGAGATAGCAGAGCTGAGTTTGCAAAGTTTAGTATCAGCACTTAACATTCCTAAGATGGAAATATCTAGTGTCATAACTCAGCACAGCTGTATGTTAACTATGCATATTGTATATCACAGGGAAAAAGACGAAAGGAAATAAAGGAAAAGTAGGTAATTGCTCTGGAGAAGGCAATGGCAAGCAATTCCAGTACTCTTGCCTAGAAAATCCCATGGATGGAGGAGCTTGGTAGGCTGCAGTCCATGGCGTTGCGAAAAATCACACATGACTGAACAACTTCACTTTCACTTTTCACTTTCATGCATTGGAGAAGAAATGGCAACCCACTCCAGTGTTCTTGCCTGGAGAATCCCAGGGACGGGGGAGCCTGGTTGGCTGCCATCTATGGGGTTGCACAGAGTCGGACACGACTGAAGTGACTTAGCAGCAGGTAATTGCTCACATGATAGAGGAAGATATTATCCTGCCAATTCCTTCCTGGAACCATATGCATCATATCCTGTGTTTGTGATATAGCATAGGGAGTCATTGCTAACAGTGAATAACATTATTGGGATGACACCAGTTTAAGTGAAAAAGAAATCTGAGTTCTAACCAACTAGGCATATACACACAACATGAAAAATATGTAATACATTACCATGACCAGTTGTGTCTGTAGTGGTTAAGATACTGATACTGATTGGAAGACTCATCTGTTCATTTGATTGTGACTCATTGTTTAAATCTCTCTAAAGAGTGGAGGGTGCTGGAAAGAGCTAGTTTGCTCTAATTGATGGTGCAAAGATGGAGTTTTCATCTGCTTCTCATATATTTGTAAGAAATAAGCTTCTCTGAGTTTGTATTGACTTTATTATCAGAGATAATCAATGAATAGATTCTAAAAAATTAAGAGGAAATATAAAAGCCTTGAAAGCTTTGGAAATTGATGTGTTAACACAAAGCCAGTTACTGATACCTTTGCCAGTGTTGTTGTCATTGTTTATTTGATAATTTGCTTTCTTCCATAAAGGTATGGAAGAAAACATGGAGCCACATTGGATACATCACTTTTCTCTTACACTCAAATTCATGGGAATTGTTATCTTTTATTCTCAATATTTCTAGAATATTCCCTTTTCTCTCTATTCTTGCTGTCACTGACTTGTTCATCCTTAGTCTAATTCTTGCTCACTTTATCCTTTGCCAGAGCTTTCTAATTGGTTTCCCACCTTCAGTATTGGATGTTCTTTGTAGTTGCCATCAATGATCTTTTCACTCTTTGAGTCATGAACTCTTCTGTGGTGTACCCTCTATCACTGTGGCAGTGTTTTTGAAAGAGAATGTTCAAGGTGACTGGATTGGGTAAAGGAAGAAATGCTAGCACACACAAACATACATAGTTGAAAATAATTAAGAAGTAAGGATATATTATCATTTAATATAGAGTGACACTGTCACTCATATTTTGTCTCTGTGTCACGTTTGGATTGAGGTAACCAAAGGAAAGAGGGAATTCTACAACACAGAGTGGTAGAAAGCAGTGCCTTTGTGAATCTGCTTAACTATATTTATAGGTTATGCCTTCCAATTTTAACCAAATGAACTCCTCACTAAATGGGCAAGTGACTTGCAAAAAAATAATAAGACAAGAGTGGAACTAGAAGTTTGCTTTCTCTTAGTACATACTCTTTATCAGCTACATTATGGGCAAATGCAATCAGAATCTAATTAGATCTGACAAATGGCCAAAAAGAAACAGAAATTATCAAGAAGACTGAGTTAACAAAGAACCTCTCCCACAGTGTAATCATGCCTTGAAATATTAGCTATGAGAGTGATAAGTGTATGTAGTAAGTACAAATTATGGTTATATATTTAATTTTTAAAGCCAGCTTAAGGTAAATTTCAAGCTCCTCAATGTAGAATGCTAAACTATCACATTCTAGCCTCTAGCTTCAGTACAGTCTAATTTATCTTCTGTCCAGTCCTTCATCTCACTAGACTTGCCAGATGTCCCAAATAACCTGTAGTTTCCTAGACATTTGATGATGTCTCATGTCTCCATGTCTGAGCTTTTTGCCTAAATAACACTTTTCTCATCCATTTCCTGGCCAAATACATTGTGTCTCTTTACTTCCACAGACCAGAGGGCTATTTTGGTAGGACATTTTTGTCTATTGTAGTACTCCTCAAAACTTGGCCTCAATTCAGTTCAGTTGCTCAGTCGTGTCCGACTCTTTGCGACCCCATGAATTGCAGCACTCCAGGCCTCCCTGTCCATCACCAACTCCCGGAGTTCACTCAGACTCACATCCATCCAGTCAGTGATGCCATCCAGCCATCTCATCCTCTGTCGTCCCCTTTTCCTCTGGCCCCCAATCCCTCCCAGCATCAGAGTCTTTTCCAATGAGTCAACTCTTCGCATGAGGTGGCCAAAGTACTGGAGTTTCAGCTTTAGCATCATTCCTTCCAAAGAACACCTAGGGTTGATCTCCTTTAGAATGGACTGGTTGAATCTCCTTGCATTCCAAGAGACTCTCAAGAGTCTTCTCCAACACCACAGTTCAAAAGCATCAATTCTCCAGCACTCAACTTTCTTCACAGTCCAACTCTCACATCCATACATGACCACTGCAAAAACCATAGCCTTGACTAGACGGACCTTTGTTGGCAAAGTAATGTCTCTGCTTTTCAATATGCTGTCTAGGTTGGTCATAACTTTCCTTCCAAGGAGTAAACGTCTTTTAATTTCATGGCTGCAGTCACCATCTGCAGTGATTTTGGAGCCCCAAAAAATAAAGTCTGACACTGTTTCCACTGTTTCCCCATCTATTTCCCATGAAGTGATGGGACCAGATGCCATGATCTTCGTTTTCTGAATGTTGAGCTTGAAGCCAACTTTTTCACTCTCCTCTTTCACTCTCATCAAGAGGCTTTTGAGTTCCTCTTCACTTTCTGCCATAAGGGTGGTGTCATCTGCATATCTGAGGTCTGGGGAGCTTTAAAATACACCCACTGCTCAGGCTCCACCCCTAGAGATTCTGGTTATTTCAAAAGGTCCCCTAGTAATTCCAATGTGTAAATATGATCCTAGCATCGATCATATTGATTTATGGTGATCAGTTCATATGCTTATCTGCTGGATGTAAGCATCCAGAGGGTAAGAGCTATGTTATTCCTTCCTGTATCCCCAATGCTTAAGACATTACATGGCTCTTAGTAGATGTACCATAAAATTATTATTGATCAGTGGTTCTCAATACATCAGAATCACTTGAGGAGCTTTAAAAATATTAAAGTCTGGTGTGGCTTAAGCATTATGATTTTTGAAAACTCCCTATGATTTCAAAGTTGAGATCCAAACTGATCTCAACCAATTGATCAAACTATAAGCATTTTCAGTAACTATTCACAGCTCAAGTCCCAGCTCTGGTACTAATTAACTGTATGACTCTAAGTTAACCTTTCTGAGTCTTTGTTCCCTTACTTCAAAATATAGGAGTGGGGCCAGAGGAATTTTTAAAGACATTACAAACCTATAAATTGATTATTACTCTGTGTATCACCATCTAAAAATTAGATTTTTAAATATATAAGTGGAATTTATTTTTTAATTACCATAAATTTTAGAACTTTATTTTTGAAAGGAAATTTTATTTAAAATATTTAATACTTCCCTCATTTCTTAAACAGAACTCTGAACATAATTTGACTTTCTTTTGATATTTTAGCATCATTAATATACAATTCCCTATTGTACTGTTTTCTTATGTAGTATTAGCTTTAAGTGCCATTGAATTACACAGTTTATTTGCCCCTATACTAAATGATTCCAGACTTTTATACTTTCACTCACCTGTGACTTTATTTTTTTCTTACCACCAAATTGTTCACTGGTACTTCATACTTCTTCATTGTACGTGCCCTCCACTTCCAGTCTCACAGTTTCAACTTACTGACTGTAAGGAATCACAGGCTCAGAAGAGAGACATATGGTTAAAGTAATAGCAGTAACAGAACCATTTAATCACTATGAAGAGTAAGGGAGTTAAAGTAAGACCGAAGTTCAAATTGTACTAACTCTTGTGTGCCTTGGTATCCTCATCTGCCAAATGGAGATAATAGTGATGTAATTCAGATCAAGGGTTTTAAGATATGGCTTGAAACATGCTAGGGTAATACCCTGCAGTACTAAATACATTTTAGCAACAACAGTTAGTAATGATACCTAATGTTTATTAAATGATCACTATGTTACAGTTATTGTCCCAGACACTTTATATAGATCAACACCTACAAAAGCCTATGAGGTTGTGTCTCCCATTAATCCCATTTAACCTACTAGTAAAGTAAGATCAGAGTGGTGAAGTAACTTGTCCCAGGTTGCACACTTTGGTTCACTGGGATTACACACTAGGCTGGCTGTCACATGTGGGGAAGGTGCTTTTTCCACCCTCTGTGTCTTCAACCAGGATTCAACAGGGCTGGTGGACTCTCCTTGATCTTTTATCTTCCTTAGGGCTAGTTGCTCTCTTTCCACCTGGGCCACTGCTAATCACCTACAGTGATGTTTTAGTTGACTTTTAAAAACTCAATGTTCAAGGCAGGGTCTGTGTCTAGTCACATCTCTAACCACAGGAACTAGAAAATTGTCCAGTTCATACTGTTTTGAATGAGAAGAAACTTTTAAGTTAAAGTCAGTTTCCAAATATGTTTTTCCTATGTTCTAAAAAATTACTCCACATCTCATCAGTTCTTGGCCTTGCAAGAGGTTGAGGGAAGTTGTGATTCCAGAAAGAAATCTTCTGTCGGGAAGCAATGTCATTCACATTTTCCACTGTGGGATTCCACTACTGCTCTACAGGACAGTGAACAAATCTGGGAGTAGGAGAATGTTTCAGATAGGTGTTTTCCAAGCTTTGGCCTTGATCCTTTGGCCAGAGAGGATAGGAGAGGGAAAATTGCAAAGCCACTATTCAAGAATGTGTCATATTTTAGAATTGTTGTCTAAAATGCCAAGTGAACCCAGACATATGATGTAGAATAGTTCGCAGCTGGACTTATGAATGATAGCAATATATGGCCAACTATTTTTGGGAGGGAATGAATAGTCCTCTTGATATATCAACCCAGAGCCTGATAACATTCTCTACCTGTCCTTTCAGTTGGAAAGCTGGAGAAGCAGAAAGGATTCCTTTACAGGCTCCCTGTAGGAAGCTGTGAGTCAGGATGAAACAGGCAACATTAACTATCAGAAAGTGAGCTTTGAGGAGAGATATGCTCAATTTTTCTCCCCTCGGCATCCTCCCTTTCTCCTTTCCTTCCTCCTCCCTTTTTCTCTTACTTCCTCCTTCTGTTCCTCCTTCTTACTTTCCTGCCAAAATAATTAAATGCAAAATCTTCTTGAATGCAGTGACAGGTTAAAAATTTAAACTCTCAAGAGTCAGTAAGTGTAGAACTGAAAGCCTTTAGGGGGGCATTAACTTTTCCACTTTCATATCATATAGTAAGCTCTTCATTTAATAGTCTAATTTGTAATCACATAAACCATGGGAAATTTTGCTATGCCAACCTCTGGCTTCCCTGGTGGCTCAGCTGGTAAAGAATCTGCCAGTAATGCGGGAGACCTGGGTTCGATCCCTGGGTTGGGAAGATCCCCTGGAGAAGGTAAAGGCTACCCACTCCAGTATTCTGGCATGGAGAATTCTATGGACTGTACAGTCCATGGGGTTGCAAACAGTCAGACATGACTGAACGACTTTCACTTTCAACTTCTAGCTTCAGTTTTCCTGACTTGGTTGGTGATTATGAATGTTGTAACGTTTAGAAATGCATATTTTTTTTAGCATTTATCAGTCCATATCACTGGCAGATTAGATTACTTATTACTCACAATCTTCTCACCTCTATACTCTTCCTGATATATAATAAACTTGGCAAAATTTAATGAGGACACATCTCTAAAAATGAGAATAACTAACTCCAATTGTGCTAGTCCCCTTTGTTTAACTTATATGTGGTCTAATGAAAGTATTTCACTTATTTTAGTCACAGGAAACCTTGGCTCAACCACTGTTAATGATTCTGTTTAGAATTAGTTCCTAAAAGACCCTTTGTCCATTGAGAGCACTAAGGTTCCTGGCTAATGTGTCCTTACTCTTTTTCCTGTGACTTTGTAGCCCCTTCTCTGATGGTGGGCTTGCTCATCTGATTTACCTTGGTCAGTGATTTGCTTGAGATGTCCACCTGTTCTCTTGAGAACATGCCTTAGTTTTCTGGATTTATAAGAGAGAGACGGACATCCCAGCTAAGGCCACCTAGACAGACCAACTCCCAGCCCACACATTGGCTGACTATACTCACATGACTGAGCCTGGCCGAGATCACCAAAACCTGACCCAGATCAGCAAAATCACCCACTCAATCCATAGACTTAGGACAAATAGTAAGGGAATATCTTTTTAAGACAAATAACATTGGTGCATTTAGAACACAGCATTATTGTGATAACAGATAACTTATACACCTCTCTGTAAACTTTTTAACATTGGAAATGAGTGGGAAGTATTCCTCACTCACTTCTTTTTTTTTTTTTCTTTTTTTTTTAATTTTTAATTTAATTTAATTTAATTTTATTTTTTTTTAATTTTATTTTATTTTTAAACTTTACATAATTGTATTAGTTTTGCCAAATATCAAAATGAATCCGCCACAGGCTGGGAGAGGGAGAGGGTGGGAAGATTTGGGAGAGTGACATTGAAACATGTAGAATATCATGCAAGAAACGAGTTGCCAGTCCAGGTTCGATGCGCGATACTGGATGCTTGGGGCTGGAGCACTGGGACAACCCAGAGGGATGGTGTGGGGAGGGAGGAGGGAGGAGGGTTCAGGATGGGGAACACATGTATGCCTCACTCACTTCTTTAAAGTGGTTTCTTTGAAGTTAAGAGCCTCCTGTGGTAGAATCAAAACTTCTGTGTTTAATCCCTTATAATGTTGTTCTACAGTGTCTAGTCATATGTTGTGTTTCCAGTTATATTTCTACTATTTCATAAAGAGAGAATTACATTCAAAAGAAGCTCTGCTTCCTAAAGTCTGTCTCCCAGAACCCCTAAATTCTGTTCATTATTTCCCATTTGAGAGTTGGCTAGGGAAAGCAGCAGCTCTCTGAGTCTTAGATAATCTCATGAATAAGGTCTTCAGTTCCCCATCTAAAAATGTGTTAAAGGCAGGAGAGTTTCTCAACATACACCAGTAAGGAAGAAATCCCTGTAAGAAGCAGCCTTCCACTTGACAGTGCGTCTTGAAAGCCCTCATCAACAACCCCCAATTACTGTTAAGATGCACCCTATCTCTTCGGAATGAGGACAGATTGTCCCCTCTCAGTCTGATTCAAAGGTCCCGAAGCACTGGATTATACACCAAAAAAATTCAATTCTGAGTACAGAGGTTTTTAATGATTTTATTCTATGCCTCACAATCTGTTCCTAAATCTGTTCCCATATAGTTTACATTTACCAATTAATAGGTGAAGTAATGGGCCTTTGTATGGGACATTAAAGATGATAATGGAGAATAAGCTCCATTAGAATGATCAACTTTGATGAAAATGTAAATTGAGGATGTCTGATTAAGTGTACCTGATTCATTGTTGTCCGTATTATCTGAGTCAGGATAAAACTCCAGACTGGACAAAAATAAACATAATCTTTAATAACGGATAGTACATAATTAGCAATTAGAAATCTATGGTAAATCTCTATTCATTATTGTTACTATTATTTTTAGCCAAGCTGCATGGCATCAGTTCAGTTCAGTTGCTCAGTCCTGTCCAACTCTTTGCGACCTCATGAATCTCAGCACGCCAGGCCTCCCTGTCCATCACCATCTCCCGAAGTTCACTCAAAGTCATGTCCACTGAGTCAGTGATTCCATCCAGCCATCTCATCCTCTGTTGTGTCCTTTTCCTCCTGCCCCCAATCCCTCCCAGCATCAGAGTCTTTTCCAATGAGTCAACTCTTTGCATCAGGTGGCCAAAGTACTGGAGTTTCAGCTTTAGCATCATTCCTTCCAAAGAACACTCAGGGCTGATCGCCTCTAGAATGGACTGGTTGGATCTCCTTGCAGTCCAAGGGACTCTCAAGAGTCTTCTCCAACACCACAGTTCAAAAGCATCAATTCTTCGGTGCTCAGCTTTCTTCACAGTCCAACTCTCACATCCATACATGACCACAGGAAGAACCATAGCCTTGATTAGATGTACCTTTGTTGGCAAAGTAATGTCTCTGCTTTTCAATATGCTGTCTAGGTTGGTTATAACTTTTCTTCCAAGGAGTAAGCGTCTTTTAATTTCATGGCTGTAGTCACCATCTGCAGTGATTTTGCAGCCCAGAAAAATAAAATCTGCCACTGTTTCCACCCTTTCCCCATCTATTTCCCATGAAGTGATGGGACCAGATGCCATGATCTTCGTTTTCTGAATGTTGAGCTTTAAGCCAACTTTTTCACTCTCCTCTTTCACTTTCATCAAGAGGCTCTTCAGTTCTTCTTCACTTTCTGCCATAAGGGTGGTGTCATCTGCATATCTGAGGTTATTCATATTTCTCCTGGCAGTCTTGATTCCAGCTTGTGCTTCTTCCAGCCCAGTGTTTCTCATGATGTACTCTGCATATATATGGGATCTTAATTCCCAGATCAGAGGTCGAACTTGCACTCTGCTGAAGTGGGCGCACAGTCTTAACTGCTGGAGGGTTAGGGAAGTCCTTATGAGTCTCATTTAGATAGATGGCATCCTTCTTCCATTAGTTGGAAGTGCAAATACTGGAAGTAGAAAACTGTTAATAAAACAGTAACAGTGCTCCAAAGATGAGTGTGAAAGTTGCTTGGGCATTTGGCTGATGGAAGTTTGCTAAATACTGATCATGGGTAGGATAAGAAGGAAAGAATGGCCCACAGACTGACTTTGGAGCATGTTCCTGCAAAATATAGAAGTCTTGTGCTGTCTGATTGAAGTTTATATATATATTTTTCCTGCTACCAAGTTGTCAACTGTACTTTGTACTGCTTCTTTTTGCACACTCTCCTCTTTGTCTCTCAGCTTGCTATTTGCTGACTGTAAAGTGGTGTGGGCTGGGAAAAGAGGCCTATGAGTCTGTGCCCACACGTAGCTTGTAGGTGGGGTATAGAGTTAGCCAGACCTGTGTTCAAATTTACTATTCACCATTCATTAGCTGATGACCCTGGATGGCTCTGAGTTTCACGAATCTCATTTATAAAATGTTGAATGGGAAGATAATAGTTAACATGGCTTGTTATAAGGATTAAATTAAATAATATTTGTGTGTCTGGCATAGGGTCTGGAACAGAATAGGCACTTGATAAATATTCAAGCCCCTCTTGTCCCTCCTTTCCCCCCATGTTCTAACTTTAAAGAAGTTCATAATATGCTATGGCAGGGAAGACAGGGAGTATGGGATATTTTTTAGTACTCAGAATCCTTAGGGCAGCTCTATATGAAGCCAGCAGCTAGCTAATGAAGCCTGATTTCTTGGGCATTTGCCTCTAATGGCTGACTGACCTGGTAACTGAATTATTCAAAGATTTTCATAATATGTTTGAATTTCTTATATCCATTCAGTGGCTAATGATTCCTAGCCAGGCCTAGGGCCTCAGTTGAGAGAGAAAAACAGCTTCTCTTCAGAAGTGAATTTTTTTTTTAAGAAAATAGTTATAACATCCTGATGAATACTTGTAATTATTAGTTTGGGATTTATTGAAATTGGATGATTTGATAGTAACAGTGAATTTAGGCAGACAGTGTGAGAGAAAGTTGGTATATTGATTTATTTTCACAGGGATTCCAAGAGCTGATGATCACAAAACTAGAAGTACGATACCAGAGTATTACGGTTTATAGAAGGAAAGTTATGTTGGTCATTTTTAAACCAGATAACACAGTCTGAACCTTTCCCACTTGTCTAACCTTTCAATGATGCCATTACTTTATATTACTATTAAGTTTAAAAAATACTATCTGTGTAGATGTCGTATCCCGTTAGAATATTTCTGTTACAAGCTTTCATCTCTGTGCTAAGCTCTGAACTATCAGTCACCAAGAGGTGCTCCTTAGATTCCTCTAAAGTGTTATGTGCTTGCTTTTAAATACAAATACGTGTTAAGATATTCCTTGGGTTATCACCAGAGAGACACCTGTATAACTGAAAAATGACCCTATTTGAAGTAACTGCTGGATCCACATTAAGCATACAGTGAGGAGAAATTATTTCTAAGTTTATATGGATAACATTTTTTATTTTAATAAGTAATAGTGAATTAGACATGTTCTCAAGAAGGAAGCTATTCCTTTCTTTTAATTATTTTTTCTCACTATCAGAAATGTTCATGAGATACAAAACAACCCCTGTGTGCCCCCCTTCCCCCCGCCCCTGCAAAAGTCCACCTTTTAAATTCTGGCATCCTCTCAAACCATAAAGAAGTCATTTTTTTTTCCTTTGGTGGTGGGCCAGTTGGCAAAATAGGAAAATGTCTGTCTGTAGATGCCTTCTCATTTATAGGAAGGATGTGGGAAGGGAAGTGGCCGGATTGAGGGACCATCCATGGTTAACCATTAATAGCATTCATAAATATCTTTGCTTCTATGATTCAGGTACCTTGTTATCAAAACTTTGATACCAGTGCATCTCCAAAATGTTGATTTCCCCCACTAGCCCATTCTTTGAAGATGGTATCTTGGGGTTTTTTTTCTTAAATTATGTGTTTATTCTGTTCTCAGTGATATTATCTGTCCAGAGCTACAGTGTCTTCCAGATTGTTTTTCTTTCCCAAGAAATAGTGTATTTTGGGAACCACTTCATCTCACGGGAATGCAAAAGAGAAACGTGTGCCTACTAAGTGGCTCCCATCCTCTGGGATGTGGACTTTGAGGGTGAGGAACTATGGAAAGAGTCCAGACATTTGTAAACTTCCTAAGTACTAAGTAAGTAACATGCTTCTACATGGATGTTTTGTTTTTTGTTTTTGAATATATTTCTGTGGTTATTCTGAAGGATAGACACATCTGCTTAAAGCTGTTTCTGAGTTCTTAATTGCTTTTTGCCATTTTATGTTTTTTCAGTCAGTGGTTACTATAAGTACACTTGCTGCATGCAATTTATTAAGTAAAAATGAAGCATTCATGTTTGAAATGTTGGGGAGCACCTACCTACAGTGAGAAAAAGTGGAGATAATTATATTTAGAGAGCAATCAATGAATCAGGAGAGAGAAAATAGGTTTGCATAAAAACTAATGAACTGAAGCAGGAAAATTAGAAAACTAATCAGTAAATCAGGAGATAGAAAAGAGGTTTGTATAAAGACTAATAAACTGAAATGGGAAAACTAGAGAACTAGTCTCATGAAATCATGAAATGGGAATAGCTAAAATAGGCTGGCAAACTGATTACTTAGAGCTGTAGTTACTTACTACTATGTAACAACACTTAAGACATAGTGGCTTTAAGAAACACTATCTCTTTTGATTCTATAGGTTAGCTGGGCAGAGCATGGCTACACTCATTTGAACACTGAACTGGCTGGATGTCTAAGACTTTACAAGTTTGACACTTTGACAGGGACAGCTGAACTGCCAGGCCTTTCTTATTCTCTGTCATCTTACAGCTTCTCCCTCTGAACTGCTGGGACTTTCTTGTTCTCTGTTTTCTTAGAGCTTCTCCCTCTCTACCTGTGGTCTCTCCAGTAGGGTGACCAGACTATTAAATGATGAGCCAGGGCTCCCCAAAGAACAAAAGTAGAATATCCCAGGTCTTTTCAAGGTGCAGGTCTTGAGCTGGCATAGCATCACTTTCTCTACATTCTGTTGGTTGAAGCAAGTCTCAGGTCAACCCACATTCACTGTGCTAATTCGTTTCAGTCATGTCTGACTCTTTGTGACCCCGTGGACTGTAGCCTGCCAGGCTCCTCTGTCCATGGGATTCTTCAGGCAAGAATACTGGAATGGATTGCCATGCCCTCCTCCAGGGGATCTTCCCAACCCAGGGATCAAACCTGCATCTCTTATGTCCCCTGCATTGGCAGGTGGGTTCTTTACCACTGGCTCCACCTGGGAAGCCCTACATTCATTGTTTAAGTGGGGACTATTATAAGGGGTGAAATACCTGTAGGTAAGGTTTATTGGGAGCCATTTGGGAGACTAGATACCACACCCAAGTGTGGCCATATACAAAGAACAACAGTGTGGCTAGTGGGATGT
This sequence comes from Bos grunniens, assembly GCF_055505025.1. Classification (NCBI taxonomy): domain Eukaryota; kingdom Metazoa; phylum Chordata; class Mammalia; order Artiodactyla; family Bovidae; genus Bos; species Bos grunniens. The sequence continues at coordinate 56,601,969 of NC_141172.1, forward strand.
TTTTGTTGGCCCTGTGGCCACTGCATACTCACACGTCTAGTAGTGACAAGGGCTAGTGATATTCTTTAATAGCCACTGCATTTTTACATAATTTCTTCAGGGAGTGTCTGAGTGAACCAGTAAAGGTGCCTGTGTCCTAACTGTCAGGCAGCAGGGAGAGGGATTTTATCTCTTAATGGTTTCTATTGCAGAAGGCAGAGGCTGCCTTTTCCTGGGTTTGAGCAGCCAAATGCCCTGGCTTGCTTGGAGCAGTCATAGTTGATGTTGATTATTCCAGCATAATTATTAACAGTGCCCATTTAACTCTTAGTAGCTTTCCCATGAGGGATAATGAATCATCTGTTCATCCTATGGCTGACCTGCACAATGGAGAATCCTCTAAAATTAAGACAGGATTCAGATCGCAGATAACCAAAAAAATAAAAAATGCCTCCTCCTTGTAGTCATTTCGTTGGCTGTCCAACATCCACATACTTTTTCATGTACTTCATCTACACTATTCTTCATGTGTGTGTATTAACTGCTCAGTCATGTCTGACTCTGTGACCCCATGTGACCCCTGTAGCCTGCCAGGCTCCTCTAGTCCATGGAATTCTCCAGGCAAGAATACTGGAGTGGGTTGCCATTCCCTTCTTCAGGGGATCTTCCCGATTCAGGGATGGAACCCGGGTCTCCTGCATTGCAGGCAGGTTCTTTACTGACTGAGCCACCAGGGAAACCCATTCTTTATGTACTTTAAAAAGACATGTCTCCAGTTACAGTGAGCCTTAGTCTTCTTTGTAGAACTGGCTGTATAGTCCAATCTTCACACATAGGGTTCTTAGTCTTGTCAGTTACTTCATCCTGTTAAAAACTTAGAATATCCACAGTTTGACCATGTTCTGTCATGATCCTCTTTCCATTTTCTGTGATCTAAGGAATATACTATAAAGTTAACTATTTCTAACACAGTCCATATACAGTAGTTAGGGAAAAGTGAGAGAAAATGAGTTTAAAATATGTAAGTATGCATATAACACAGCAAAGAGGGAAGAACATACATTAGAGGATACACTACTTATATCTGTATCTGGCATCTCACCTTGAACTTTCAGTCCTGAGTCAGGAATACTCTTTCACTGTCCTTTCACATTCACCTCCCTCCCTCAAGACTCAAAAAACAAGGCAAGATTGGTGGAGCCTCACATCATGAGCAAATGTCTAAACTGCTGCAAGAACGAGAATATCCGCCTTTCTCTCTCTTCAGGGGTAGGAGGCATGGTACTGCTTCCCGTAAGGCTCACATAATAGTGGATGCTTCCTGAGTAGAAAACGGAACAAATGCTTATCATTCACTTTCATCTAATACTTTATTGAAAGTTGTAAAAAAGGACATTGATAGGTAGGGATGAAGTAGTGGCTTTAGCTTTTGAACTTAGTATCTAGGGAATTTGCTGGCCCAAAGATTATTAGCTGAGACCAGGGGCTACTGTCTTGGGATAATCTAAGTCAAAATGTTTGTGCAGGGGGAGAAGAGTCTTTGCAAGGGCAACAATGGTGAGAAGTGTGATAAAGTAGGAGAGGAGGGAACACTAGCTGTGTTGGAGAAGCAGAGGCAGGGAGTGATCTGAGGGGTGCGTATTGGCAGAATATTTAGAGGATGATGTAGATTTTAAGAGATGTGGCATAGAATCAGAGTATATCTCTCCTTCACTTTGATAAATGCCTGTCTGAGCCAGGCTGAGAGCCAGGCTGAGAGCAAGGTGAGAGGATTGGCTGGTGCTGGGGGAAAAAAAAAAAAAAAAGATGGAGGAAACATAGGTCAGATTCTTGTGATGGGTTAAAAAATGATCTCAACACTTAGAAGTCCCTTGTGTTGAATTCTGAAATCTAAATTCTTATCTAAGCCTGACTCAGATTGGATGTGTTACTGTTGTATGTTACCATAGATAGGGCTTGTTTCTTAATTCATGAACTAGGGGATTTAGATCAGATTAATGAGTCTTAACATAGAATCTCCAAATTCCAAGAGATCCTCAGTAAGAGCTGGGGGTGGGACACAAGTCGATTCACTAGCTACAATATTGAGTCATAGGTTAGCTAAAAGGTTAACTCCTGTAGACAGAATGTGATGAGAAATGCCATGGGGGAAGTATAGAGTCCTATGTAAATACACTGTGCAAGACCTAACCTATTCCAGGGGTCTGGGAAGGTCTCCTGGAGGAAGTGGTACTTAAATAAAAGGGGAAAACAAAAGCGGGGCATCTCCAGTAATGTTCAGAAATAATTCAGTTGTGGGGCGTGATAAAGATCAGCAGATGTGGAGCGTGGATATTTCTCTATACATGTCCCAGTTTATAACTGCGAGGAATCGAGGTTGTTTGAGAAAGGTTTGTTGCTGATATAGGAATGCTGCACAAACTGTGCAGGAACTTAAATTTTTCTTGCAACTTGGTAATTTTTCCAGCTCCTGTCTCCTTTAATGAACCACAGTCCCAGATTATGAACAGAGCACTTCAGCCCTGAGGTGCTCTTAGAACTCCATATAGAAATGTACCTTACTTTTGAACTTGAAACCATTACAAAATAATTGTTGAGATGCTTTAAATAGATCTCATTAAGGTTAGCGTATAGCTCTGTGCCTTTCTGTCATGCCTGTGTTAGTGAAGGATGGTTTTAGATGTACAATTAAAGTTATTCCAAAAAGCATGAGGTATCAGTCACCAATTTTATTAGAATTTCAAGAATTTGGGCATAGACCTCCCTTTGCCTTGTTCCTGCTGCCACTTCAGTGAAATATTTTTTCTTGAATATTTTGCTGATGAAGCTTGAAGATTCTAGAGTCTGTCTGTTTGAGGTACTGTTATAGCAAGATTGCCATGGGAAAATAGCTGTCCTTCCCTTAAGATTAATTATTGTTTAGTCACTGTCATTAAAATGAGGAGAGATGATTCAAAAATTATTAATTCTGGTCTCCGAAATTGACGTTGTGCCTACAAATCTATTGTATAAAATCCTATGGTCCTAGTGAAAGAAAACACTTCCTATGTTTCTCCTACAAAACTCAAAAGTCCAAAGTATCAAAGAAGAATATTTACTGTTTTTATGAAATGCAAACTACTTTTGGTTTTATATCCCTGGAGTTTTGTAATACTGAACACCCATTATCTTTTATCTTCTGCTCAAATCTTTTTCTTGCCTTGTCTATGCATTTTGAACACTCTGGATCAGCTGTGACCAGTATTTCCCGTTTTGTACGTCAGGGCAGTAATAAGTGCCTGTGTCACACTCTCCCACCCAAACTGTGGACTTTCTGCTCAAAGGGACAAGCAAGCATAATGATATCCATCTGGGAGGGAGCTTAAAATAGTGTCCATGCGTCATTTTGCAGTTAGGAATCTGGATATGGCTAATGAGGTGTTATCAATCAAGAGATTAAAAAAATTAAAATCCTACATTAGGAACTGCTCCTGCCAGAAACAGTGAATTTTGTAACAGCTGTTTTATATTAGATGCTATTGTGTTCTTTAGCAGCAAATTACATAGATCAGAAATGTACAGTTAACAGTTTCCCCAAGTGGGGTTGTAAATAAGCCTGTTGTCCTCTGTACAAAGATATTGCAGGAAGGAGAGGAAGCTATGAGCAAAATCTTGGTGGACTTAATGCAGTTTTCTGCTCCCCCTTGAAGGCTAGCTAGTTCGCTCAGAAGGGAATATATATATATTTATATATATATAATCCTAGTAAGGAAATGATCCTAGGGAAGTGATCCTAGTAGGGAAATGACCTTTTGAACTCTGGAGGGGATGGTATTAAAGCTTTTACCTGGATAGTGTCTCCTAAAAACCTGAATTTGATTGGTTCCAGAATTCATTAAGCCTTAAGGGGAAAAATTATATGGAGGTGGGGTAGAATGAAGAGAGAGAGAGAGAGGAAGCCGTGTATCCAGCAAGCACCAGTGTTTCAGCTCCAAATGAAGATAAGTTGTTTGGAATTAATAGCTAAGAGACAATCGGTGCATTCTCCTCCTTATTGCGACTCAGTAAATTAGACTTAGCATGCTCAAAGCCTGCTTCATGCTGATGTTCCTGCCTTCTGGAAAATAACATGCTTCTTCCCCACCCCCCTCCTTTTTTTTCTCTCTCTAACAGATGACAGTAATAATGAGAACTAAAACCACTCAAGTCAGCGTATGAAAGAGAACTGTCTATTTAAAAAAAAAAAATTAAAAGACATCTCTTGGTACCATCTGCTGAGGTACAATAATGTTTTGTAACGGGTTTTGGAAAGCACATTAAAAGGCTTCATCTGTGCTTGTCCTTTCCAGTTAGTCAAGATATAGTTGTGTTTCTCCTGTTTGATGTGGATTCTTGAATCATGTAATTATTTCTAATTTATGTCTAAATTGAAGCATCTCAAATACAATTTTAATTGGGATTTCATTAGGCACTTATTATACCATGTGTCAAATGATAGTTGATTATTCTTAGCCTGGATATAGATTCTGAAAAAGATAGCAGGAGAATGATGGGTACCTCTGAAAGCTGATGGTGCTCAATAAATGTGTCTTAAAAATAATCAGTTGATATATAATTAACGTAAGTAATTACTGCAATTAAACTCAGTTTGTGGAACCCTGCTGTGTTGTTTTCCATCCTGAGCTTAAACATGATTGTTGTTCTTTTGCCCAAATAAAATTAATGTAATGAGAGAAAAATAGAATAAATATAGGCCTGGATAACAGAGAGACAAAAATATTTTCCCTTTATTAGAAAAGAATGGCATGAAGAGAAAATTTTCCTTTCATAAGGAAAACATATATGAGGCTTTAACTATATCCTTTTCACCTAAATGAATTAGATACACTCAATGCACATTGAAAAGCACAGGAATAACTTGGAGATACTGGGGTTTGGTTTTTAGACCACTGCAATGAAGCAAATATGACAATAAATTGAATTGCATGAACTTTTTGGTTTCCCAGTGCATATAAAAGTTACCTTTATGCCATACTTTAGTGAGTAGAACAAAGGGTTATATCTAAAAGAACAATATACATAGCTAAATTAAAAAATACCTTGTTTAAAAAAATGCCAAAAGAATTACAATAGTAATATCAAATATCACTGATCACAGATCACCATAACAAATACAATGATAATAAAAAATGTTGGAAATATTGCAAGAATTACCAAAATGTGACATAGAGACACAAAGTTAGCAAATGCTGTTGGAAAAATGGCACCAGTAGAATTGTTCAATGAAAGATTGCCACAGACTTTTCATTTGTAAGTTATGCATTATCTGCAAGGCACAAAAAAGTGAAGGACACACAATAAAATGAGGTATGCCTATAATAGAGTTAGTAGGTGGGATAAAAGTATATGGATCTAGATGAAGTAAGAAGAGAGATGTTGCTGATCTGAAAATACTTGATGGTGAAAAAGTAGATTGCCCATAGACTCCTCATCATGTGGTTGCTGTTTTAATTTGTCTCTATATTCTCAGCACTTAGGATAGTGCTGGCTCTAGTGAGTATAGATAGTCTCTGACTTATGATGATTCAACTTACAATTTCTCAGCTTCACAATAGTGTGAAAGTGATACACATTTCAGTAGAAACTGTACTTCAAAATTTTGAATATTGATCTTTTCCTAATCTAGCCATAGGCAGTTCCATACTTTCTCATGATGTTGTCAGTGAGCCACAGCTCCCAGTCAGCCATGTGATCATGAGGGTAAACAACCGATACATTTACAAACCATTCTGTATCAATACATCCATTCTATTTTTCAGCTTCAGTATTCAGTAAATTACATGAGATATTTATTATAAAATAGGCTTTGTGTTAGCTGCTTTTGCCCAACTATAGGATAATATAAGTGTTTTAAGCATGTTAAAAGTAGACTAGGCTAAGCTATGATGTTTAGTAAACTAGGTATATTAAATGCATCTTGGCTTAATATTTTCAACTTAAGATGGGTTTATTAGGACTTAATTCTACCATCAATTCAGTTCAGTTGCTCAGTCATGTCCAGCTGCAACCCTATGGACTGCATATGTTGAGGAAGATCGGTACTTAAGGAATACAGTGCTGCCTGACTAAGACTAGGTCAAGTCTGTCTTGAATGACAGTGACCATACCTGGTTTACAGAAGGGTGATGGAAAAGCAAATGAAGGGGAAAAAAATCAACAGACTCAACTAAATGTGTTCCTATGATCAAAGTAAATGTTCCTAACTTTTGCTTCTGGGTAACAGATATTGGGTTTACTTTTCTACCTGAATCAGCTTGAAAAAATAGCAGACAAATATATGGAACAATGGTTTCAAGACACTGAACATCAAGCAATAAATGACAACTTCCTGAGAAATGAGAAGCTGATGAGGAAGACCATCTGATTATCCCAGCTTGCTTCCTAGAGAGAGTTTTTAGGTTTTAGCAGTGAGGAAGAACTCAGGTAAAACTGGATAGTCTTCCTTAATTAATGAGACAGAGCTGGGAATCTGGGGAGATCAAAGTAGCTAGAGTTTGCAATGCAGGGGACAAGAGGAGAGATCTGTATAGAGAAAGAACTTCAGATATCTGCAACTCTCCTTTGAGGCTTCAGCTGAATAATTATCAGCACATGTTATTGAGGAAACTTATGAAGCCATGGAAAGCACCATCTGAAAGAAGGAGAAGGAATATTCACAAGGACACACATAGGGCTTGGAATAGTTCCTGACTTTACCAGATAAAATAGTTCCTGTTATTACTCACTCTAGAAAAGGTAAATGGAGTATTCAGAGGATTTTAACTCAGTAATGTAGCAAACAGTACTTCAACAGTACGTGAGATATGAACTTCCAGATGTTCAAGCTGGATTTAGAAAAAGGAGAGGAACCAGAGATCAAATTGCCAACATCTGTTGGATCATAGAAAAAGCAAGAGAGTTCCAGAAAAACATCTACTTCTGCTTCATTGAATACGCCAAAGCCTTTGACTGTGTTGCTGCTGCTAAGTCACTTCAGTCGTGTCCGACTCTGTGCGATCCCATAGACGGCAGCCCACCAGGCTCCCCAGTCCCTGGGATTCTCCAGGCAAGAACACCGGAGTGGGTTGCCATTTCCTTCTCCAATGCAGGAAAGTGAAAAGTGAAAGTGAAGTCGCTCAGTTGTGTCTGACTCTTAGCGACCCCATGGACTACAGCCTACCAGGCTCCTCCATCCATGGGATTTTCCAGGCAAGAGTACTGGAGTGGGGTGACATTGCCTTCTCTGTTGACTGTGTTTATCACAACAAATTGTGGAAAATTCTTAAGGAGATGGGAATACCAGACCACCTTACCTGCCTCCTTAGAAATCTGTATGCGGGTGAAGAAGCAACAGTTAGAATCGGACATGAAACAACAGACTGGTTCCAAATAGGGAAAGGAGTATGTCAAGGCTGTATATTATCACCCTGCTTATTTAACTTATATGCAGTGTACATCATGCAAAATGCCAGCCTGGGTGAAGCACAAGCTGGAATCAAGATTGCAGGGAGAAATATCAATAACTTCAGACATGCAGATGACATCAGCCTTACTGCAGAAAGTGAATAAGAACTGAAGAGCCTCTTGATGAAAGTGAAAGAGGAGTGTGAAAAAGTTGGCTTAAAACTCAACATTAAAAAAAACTAAGATCATGGCAACTGGTTCCATCACTTCGTGGCAAATAGATGGGGAAACAATGGAAACAGTGACAGATTTTTTTTTTGGGGGGGGCGGGGTGCTGCTCCAAAACCACTGCAGATGGTGACTGTAGCCATGAAATTAAAATATGCTTGCTCCTTGGAAGAAAAGCTATGGCCAACCTAGACAGCATATTAAAAAGCAGAGACATTACTTTGCCAACAAAGGTCCACCTAATCAAAGCTATGGTTTTTCCAGTAGTCATGTATGAATGTAAGAGTTGGACTATAAAGAAAGCTGAGCACCAAAGAATTGATGATTTTAAACTGTGGTGTTGGAGAAGACTCTTAAGAGTCCTTTGACTGCAAGGAGATCCAACCAGTCCCTCCTAAAGGAAATCAGTCCTAAATATTCATTGGAATGACTGATGCTGAAACTGAAACTCCAGTACTTTGGCCACCTAATGTAAAGAACTGACTTATTGGAAAAGACCCTGATGCTGGGAAAGATTGAAGGCGGGAGGAGAAGGAGATGACAGAGCATGAGATGATTGGATGGCATCACCAACTCAATGGACATGAGTTTGAGCAGGCTCTGGGAGCTGGTGATGGACAGGGACCCTGGCATGCTGCAGTCCATGGGGTTGCAAAGAGTCCAACACAACTGAATGACTGAACTGAACTGAACTGAAGTGAATGTAACAAAGTTAGCTGTAGACTAAATTCTGCTGTTACCACATAACAAAGCTTAAAAGGAAGACCCAAGAAGATCATGTCTTAGTTCAGACTACTATAACAAAATACCATGGACTGGGTGGCTTAAACAATAAACATTATTTATCAGAGTTCTGGAGGCTGGGGAGTTCAAGATCAACGTGTGATCAAATTTGGCCCCTGGTAAGAACTATCTTTCTGGTTCATAGGTGGCTGTCTTCTCATTGTCTCTTCATATGGCAGAGTAAGAGAGCTCTCTGGGGTCTCTTATAATTCCATTGACAATAATCTCATTCATGGAGCTCTGATCTCATGACCTGAGCACCTCCTAAAGGCTGTCTCCTAATTCCATCACTTTCAGGGGTTGAATTTCTATTTATGAATTTTAAGGATCTAAATATTGAGTCCATAACACATCAAATTGTTTCCAATCAACTTAATTGTGTCCAAGAACAAAGCTCAAGACTATGTATCAGTTCACTTCAGTTCAGTTCAGTTGTTCAGTCGTGTCCGACTCTTTGTCACCCCATGAATCACAGCACGCCAGGCCTCCCTGTCCATCACCAACTCCCGGAGTTCACCCAGACTCACATCCATTGAGTCATTGATGCCATCCAGCCATCTCATCCTCTGTCATCCCCTTCTCCTCCTGCCCCCAATCCCTTCCAGCATCAGAGTCTTTTCCAATGAGTCAACTCTTCGCATGAGGTGGCCAAAGTACTGGAGTTTCAGCTTCAGCATCATTCCTTCCAAAGAACACCCAAGACTGATCTCCTTTAGAATGCACTGGTTGGATCTCCTTGCAGTCCAAGGGATGGACTCTCAAGAGTCTTCTCCAACACCACAGTTCAAAAGCATCAATTCTTTGGTGCTCAGCTATCTTCACAGTCCAACTCTCACATCCATACATGACCACTGGAGAAACTTTGACTAGACAGACCTTTGTTGGCAAAGTAATGTCTCTGCTTTTGAATATGCTGTCTAGGTTGGTCATAACTTTCCTTCCAAGGAGTAAGCATCTTTTAATTTCATGGCTGCAGTCACCATCTGCAGTGATTTTGGAGCCCCCAAAAATAAAGTCTGACACTGTTTCCACTGTTTCCCCATCTATTTACCATGAAGTGATGGGACCAGATGCCATGATCTTGGTTTGTCAGATGTTGAGCTTTAAGCCAACTTTTTCACTCTCTACTTTCACTTTAATCAAGAGGCTTTTTAGTTCCTCTTCACTTTCTGCCTTAAGGGTGGTGTCATCTGCATATCTGAGGTTACTGCTATTTCTCCTGGTAATCTTGATTCCAGCTTGTGCTTCTTCCAGCCCAGCATTCCTCATGATGTATTCTGCATATAAGTTAAATAAGCAGGGTGACAATATAAAGCCTTGACATACTCCTTTTCCTATTTGGAACCAGTCTGTTGTTCCATGTCCAGTTCTAACTGTTGCTTCCTGACCTGCATATAGGTTTCTCAAGAGGCAGGTCAGGTGGTCTGGTATTCACATCTCTTTCAGAATTTTCCTGGAAGTGTGCAAATGAGAAAGATCAGCAAATGTTCATTTGAGGTATAGTTCCATTTGAGAAAAGCAATAGGTTGGTTAACCAACCAGACATTAAACAGAGAGGTCCTAGATATGAGATAGCCACAGAGGCAGTCGGTAATATCTCTATACATCCCTGGCTGCCTTCATTGTGCATGCACATGTGAGATGAAAGACAGTCTAATATATCCAAATGTGAAAATGAAGTGAAAGTGTTAGTTGTGGAGTCGTGTCTGACTCTTTGCAATCCCATGGACTGTAGCCCACCGGACTCCTCTGTCTATGGAATTCTCTAGGCAAGAACACTGGAGTGGGTAGCCATTCCCTTCTCCAGGGGATCTTCCTCACCAAGGGATCAAACCTGCATCTCCCATATCACAGTCAGCTTCTTTACCATCTGATCCACCATATTCAAATAACCCTGGTGAACACACTTGTGCAGAGTAGATCCAAGAGAACCCAGCAGAAAATAAACACTGGGGTAGGACAGAAGGTCTTTGAACTTTGAACCAGTTATAAAAGATAGAAGGCTTATAGGTTCAGAGAGATTGAGCATAACTCTGATCTATCATTGACTGACTGTTAAACTTTGCTGACATAGAGATGACTTCAAGGAAGTCAAAGTTAAGAATAAAACAAGAATTTTAAAAATTACTGAGAAGAGAAACCAGAACCTACACATGGCAGGGGAAACCGATTCTACAGATTAAATATCTAAAACAAGTAGATGCAGAAAATCTACTACCAACAGCAAGGGAAAATATTAGAATCCAGAATTACTGTAAGACATTATCTAAAATGTTCAATTTTCAAAAAGTGAAACATTCAGAGAAACAAGAAAGGGTAACCCATACTCAGGGGGGAAAAAGCAGTCAACAGAAACTAAATAGGTACAGATGTTAGATTTTTCCAAGAAAGGTTTCAAAGCAGCTGGTATAAATATGTTAAAAGAATTACAGGAAACCATGCTTAAAAATTAAAGGGAAGTATGATGCCAATCAGTTAGTAATTAGAAGATATCAATAAAGAGAGAGAAAATGTAAAAAAGAACTGAGGAAAAGTTCATGAGAAGGTCTCAGCAGAAGATTTAAGAAGAATCAGCAAATTTCAAGTAAGTTAGTAGAAATATTTCATTTTGAAGACTAGAGAGAGCAAAAATTTAAGAAAATGAACAACGTGCCAGAGAACATGAGTCAAAAGCAAGTTTATCAGTGTAAGTATATTGGAACTCCCAGAGGAAGAAGAGAGAGAGGAAGGATTAGAAGAAATGTTTTTAGAAGCAACAACAGAAATTTTCAAAAACTTGAAATAAAAAATGACTCTAGAGATACAAGAAGCTCAGCAAATATCAAGTAGAATGAACACAGGAGATATATACCTAGTCGTGTCTTAGACAAATTGAAAGATGAAATCTTAAAAGCAGCAAGAACAAAAAAAGACACTGAATATAAGGAAACCTTGATAAGATTAACAACTCACATCTTATAAAAAATAATGAAGGACATGAGACAGTAAAATGATACATTCAAAATACTGAAAGAAAAAACAAACCTGTCAACGAAGAATTCTATGTCTAGGAAAATTAGCCTTCAGAAATGAAAATGAAAAAAAAAAGATATTCTCACATAGCTAAAGGGTGAGAGAATTTTTTACTTGGAGATTTGTCTTAAGAAATACTAAAGGAAGTCCTTTAGACTGAAAGGAATTACATTAGATGGTAATTCAAATCCATAAGAATTAATAAAGAGCACCACTCATGTTTAAAATATGTGGGTAAATATAAGATTGCACAAATATTTTTTACTTTTCTTAAGTTCTTTGAATGCATTAGGTTATATGAAGCACTATTTAAAACTATAATGTTGGGTTTATAACATATATAGATATAATAATAGCACAAATGGAGAGTACAGTAAAGGTTCTGCATTTTACCAGAATTCAGTTTCTATTAGTTTGAAGTACACTGTAATAAGGTACATATTATAATCCCTAGATAAATCAGTAAGAAAAGAACTAAAAATACATAGTAAAAAATCAACTTCTGCTTCTGCAAAAATGTAGAGAAACAGAGACCAGATTTATGCTGTCACCTGAAATAACCAAGGTAAAAGCCCCACTCAGTCCAAATGTATGAAACAATGGTTTTAAGACACTGAACATCAGGAAGGGAGAATTACAAAAGAATATAAGGAAACTTTGAAGGTAATGGATATGATATGTTCATTATCCTGGTTATAGTAATGGTTTCATTTATGTGTATATATTTATTTCAAACCTTACCAAGCTGTCCAATTTAAATACATGTGGTATATGTCAATAATATCAAAATAAAACTTTAAAAGCATTTTGCATATCATGGATGCTTAAATTTAAAACACATATGCACAAACATCTACAATACATACACAACTTACTTTGGAAGGGACTATAAAAGTAACTCATGTTAACCTGAAATTCTCCTCATGGAACATTTATCCATAATTTAGAAATAATTTTGAAAACATTTAGAAAATGGATAATTTAAAAGATAATAGAAAAGTAGATGTAGATAATATCCTGGTAAGTTTAGCCTTTAAATACTGTTGTTCAGTCACTAAGTCATGTCTGACTCTTTTCCACTCCATGGACTGCAGCAAACCAGGCCTTCTTGTTCCTCACCATCTCCCAGAGTTCGTCCAATTTCATGTTCATTGAATTGTTGATGAGATCCAACACCTCATCCTCTGCTGCCTTCTCCTTTTCCCTTCTGTCTTTCCCAGCATCAGAGCTTTTCCAGTGAGTCAGTTCTGCACATTAGGTGGCCAAAGTATTGGAGCTTCAGCTTCAGCATCAATCCTTCCAATGAGTATTCAGGATTGATTTCCCTTAGGATTTACTGGTTTGATCTCCTTGCTGTCCAAGGGATTCTCAAAAGTCTTCTACAGCACCACAGTTCAAAAGCATCAATTCTTTGGCAGTCAGCTTCTTTGTGGTCCTGCTCTCACATCCATACACAACCACTGGAAAGACAAAAGCTTTGACTAGATGGACTTTGTTGGAAAATTGATATCTTTGCTTTTTAATACAGTCAAGGTTTGTCACAGCCTTCCTTCCAAGAAGCAACTGTCTTCTAATTTCATGGCTGCAATCACCATACACAGATTTTGGAGCCCAAGAAGAGAAAATCTGTCACTGCTTCCACTTTTATCTATTTGCCATAAAGTAATGGGACTGAATGACATGATCTTGGTTTTTTTAGTTGAGTTTTAAAACTTAACTTAGTTGAGTTTTAAAACTTAACTTAGTTGAGTTTTAAGCTAGCTTATTCACTCTCCTCCTTCATGCTCATCAAGAGGCTCTTTTGTTCCTCTTCACTTTCTGCCATTAGAGTGGTTATCGTCTGCATAACTGAGGATGTTGATATTTCTCCCAGCAAGCTTAATTTCACCTTGTAACTCATCCAGCATGGAATTTCACATGATGTACTCTGCATAGAAGTTAAATAAACAAAGTGACAATATACAGCCTTGTGTAGTACTCCTTTCTCAATTTTGAACCAGTCTGTTGCTCCATGTCTGGTTCTAACTATTGTTTCTTGACCTGAATACATGTTTCTCAGAAGGCAGGTAAGGTGGTATGGTAGTCACATCTCTTTAAGAATTTTAGGCCATTAGCAAGCAGGGGCTGGGCAGGGAGGCGCGGCGCGGGCTGCATCACTGAGAGTAAGAATCTGGCCTGAATACCCTGAGCACTATCTGAGCGAAATAATTTGGGCTAGCAAACCAGACTGTGGGATATCTACCATGCGAAAAGCCAGCCCTAACCTAAGACACCGCCAACCCGCGCACGGAACAAAGGACTAAACAGAGGTAGCCGGCGGCAGACCTTCCCCCTCCGGTGACAGGCAGCCAGAGCCGGAAGCGGGCAATCGCAGCCCCAGAGAGACATTATCTATAAAACTGGCTTCTTTGCTAACTAAAACTTATTGGGGGTCTGGACGGTCAACATCTGCCTGAGAAGGTGTGCCGGTTTTACACCCAGATAACCAAGTGGCGGGGAGGCGATAAGTCGCAGCATTGGCGCTCGCCAAACACCTCATCACCTGAGCTGCTCGGACCTGGGAGGAGCACAAAACGCAGCCCCAGCTGAGTCTGCGCCTCTGAGGACTACCTGAGTGCCTGAACCTGAGCGGCTTGGACCTGGGAGGTGCATGCAACCCAGGCCCAGCCTCGGATTGTTCCTGGCAGAACAACCTAGAGCCTGAGCAGTGTGGGCAGGGAGGCTACACGCGCCGTGAGCGGGGGCAGACCCAGTGTGGCTGAAGCACTGCGAGTGCACGCCAGTGTCATTTGTTTGCAGCATCCCTCCCTCCCTCCCCATAGCGCGACTGAACAAAGAGAAGAAATACAGCTCCACCCACCAGAACACCGACACAAGCTTCCCTAACCAGGAAACCTTGACAAGCCACCTCTACATACCCACACACAGCGAGGAAACGCCACAATATAAGAGAACTCCACAAACTGCCAGAATACAGAAAGGACTCCCAAACTCAGCAATTTAAACAAGATGAAGAGACAGAGGAATACCCAGCAGATAAAGGAACAGGATAAATGCCCACCAAACCAAACAAAAGAGGAAGAGATAGGGAATCTACCTGATAAAGAAGTCCAAATAATGATAGTGAAATTGATCCAAAATCTTGAAATTAAAATGGAATCACAGATAAATAGCCTGGAGACAAGGATTGAGAAGATGCAAGAAAGGTTTAACAAGGACCTAGAAGAAATAAAAAAGAGTCAATATATAATGAATAATGCAATAAATGAAATTAAAAACACTCTGGAGCCAACAAATAGTAGAATAACAGAGGCAGAAGATAGGATTAGTGAATTAGAAGATAGAATGGTAGAAATAAATGAATCAGAGAGGATACAAGAAAAACGAATTAAAAGAAATGAGGACAATCTCAGAGACCTCCAGGACAATATTAAACGCTACAACATTCGAATCATAGGGGTTCCAGAAGAAGAAGACAAAAAGAAAGACCATGAGAAAATACTTGAGGAGATAATAGTTGAAAACTTCCCTAAAATGGGGAAGGAAATAATCACCCAAGTCCAAGAAACCCAGAGAGTCCCAAACAGGATAAACCCAAGGCGAAACACCCCAAGACACATATTAATCAAATTAACAAAGATCAAACACAAAGAACAAATATTAAAAGCAGCAAGGGAAAAACAACAAATAACACACAAGAGAATTCCCATAAGGATAACAGCTGATCTTTCAATAGAAACTCTTCAAGCCAGGAGGGAATGGCAAGACATACTTAAAATGATGAAAGAAAATAACCTACAGCCCAGATTATTGTACCCAGCAAGGATCTCATTCAAGTATGAAGGAGAAATCAAAAGCTTTTCAGACAAGCAAAAGCTGAGAGAATTCTGCACCACCAAACCAGCTCTCCAACAAATACTAAAGGATATTCTCTAGTCAGGAAACACAAAAATGGTGTATAAACTCAAACCCAAAACAATAAAGTAAATGGCAACGGGATCATACTTATTAGTAATTACCTTAAACGTAAATGGGTTGAATGCCCCAACCAAAAGACAAAGACTGGCTGAATGGATACAAAAACAAGACCCCTACATATGTTGTCTACAAGAGACCCACCTCAAAACAGGGGACACATACAGACTGAAAGTGAAGGGCTGGAAAAAGATTTTCCATGCAAATTGGGACCAAAAGAAAGCAGGAGTCACAATACTCGTATCAGATAAATTAGACTTTAAAACAAAGGCTGTGAAAAGAGACAAAGAAGGTCACTACATAATGATCAAAGGATCAATCCAAGAAGAAGATATAACAATTATAAATATATATCCACCCAACATGGGAGCACCGCAGTATGTAAGACAAATCCTAACAAGTATGAAAGGAGAAATTAACAATAACACAATAATAGTGGGAGACTTTAATACCCCACTCACACTTATGGATAGATCAACTAAACAGAAAATTAACAAGGGAAAAAAAAGCAAAAAAACAAAAAAACATGTATCTATAAAGCTCACTAAAGCAAAGCACAGTAAAATGAGGTATGGCAATAAAAGGCGTTAAATTTATCAAATAAAAAAAAAATAAAGTGCTGAAAAATTAAAGCTGTCAAAAAAAAAAAAAAAAACAAAGTAGGGGCAGTATTCTTTAACAATGACAATATCATAAAAAACAAAGAAAGGCTGTAAAAGTGTTCCAGATTAAAAGAGACTTTATCAACATGACAATGAAATGCAATATCTGATCCTGGACTAGATCTTGTACTAGAAGGAAAAAGTGCTAAAAAGGACACTGAGGGTCAGTTAACAGTATTAGAATACAGACAGTAGATTTAATAAAAGTATTTTATCCATGTTAAATTACTGAAGCTGACAACTGTACTATTACAGTTATTAACCGAATATCCCTATTCTTAGGAAATTCAGAAATATGTACTGAAGTATGTGGGATACTTCATGGGAATAAAAACCATGATATCTGCAGCAGGCCTTCCAAGAGTTTAGAAAAAAACTTTTTGGGTGGGGAGCAGACAAATAATAAAGAAATGGGGTGAAATGATAAGAACAAGTGAAAAATCTGGGCAGAGGTTATATGGATATTATTTGTATTATTTTTGGAACTTTTCTTTAAGCTTGACATTAAAAATTAAAAATGTGCAAAAAAAAAAAAAAAAAAAAGAAAGCACAGCAGAGACAAAAAAAAAAAAAAAGAATTTTACACAGTTTGTTGTGATCCAGTCAAAGGCTTTAGTGTAGTCAATGAAGCAGAAGTAGATGTTTTTCTAGAATTCTCTTACTTTTTCTACTATCCAGTGGATGTCGGCAATTTGATCTCTGGCATCTCTGCCTTTGCTAAATCCATCTTGTACATCAGGAACGTCTCAGTTCATGTACTGTTGAAGTCTAGCTTGAAGGATTTTGAGCATAACTTTACTAGCGTATGAAATGAGTACAGTTGTATGGTAGTTTGAACATTCTTTGGCATTGCCTTCTTGTGACTGGAATGAAAACTGACCTTTTGCAGTCCTGTGGCCACTGCTTAGTTTTCCTAATTTGCTGGCATATTGAGTGCAGCACATTGCTGGCATATTGAGTGCAGCACAGCTGCATTAAACAGGTTGTTAAGACCATTTTTGTACAGTTCTGTGCATTCCTGCCACCTCTTCTTAATCTCTTCTGCTTCTGTTAGGTTTTTACCATTTCTGTCCTTTACTGTGTCCATCTTTGCATGAAATGTTCTCTTGTTATCTGTAATTTTCTTGAAGAGATCACCACTCTTTCCCATTCTTTGGTTTTCTTAGATTTCTTTCCATTGTTCATTTAAGAAGCTTTCTTATCTCTCCTTGCTATTCTCTGGAGCTCTGCATTCAGTTGGGTATGTCTTTCCTTTTTTCCTTTGCCTTTTGCCTCTCTTCTTTTCTCAGCTATTTATAAGGCCTCCTCAGACAACCATTTTGCCTTCTTGCATTTCTCTTTTCCTTAGGAATGGTTTTGGTCACCACCTCTTGTACAATGTTATGAACCTCCATCCACTGTTCTTCAGGCTCTCTATCAGATCTAATCCCTTGAATCTATTTGTCACTTCGAGTGTATAGTCATAAGGGATTTGATTTATCATACGTGAATGGCTTATTGGTTTTCCCTACATGCTTCAATTTCAGCCTGAATTTTGAAATAAGGAGCTCATGATCAGAGCCACAGTCAGCTCCTGGTCTTGTGTTTGCTGTATAGAGTGCTTGCTATAGACTGTATAGAGCTTCTCCATCTTCAGCTACATAGAATATAATCAATCTGATTTTGGTATTGACCATCTGGTGATGTCCATGTGTGGAATCATCTCTTGCGTTGTTGGAAGAGGGTCTTTGCTATGATCAGTGCATTCTCTTGGCAAAACTCTGTTAGCCTTTGCCCTGCTTCATTTTGTATTCCAAGGCCAAACTTGCCTGTTACTCCATGTATCTCTTGACTGCCCACTTTTACATTCTAGTCCCCTATGATGAAAAGGATATCTTTTTTTTGGTGTTAGTTCTAGAAGATCTTGGAGGTCTTCATAGAACGGTTTGACTTTTCAGCTTCTTTGGCATTAGTGATTGGGGCATAGACTTGGATTACTGTGATGTTGAATGATTTGCCTTGGAAATGAATTGAGTTCATTTTGTTGCTTTTGAGATTGCACCCAAGTACTGCATTTCAGACTCTTTTGTTGACTATGAGGGCTACTTCATTTCTTCTAATGGATTCTTGCCAACAGTAGTAGATATAATGGTCATCTGAATTAAATTCACCCATTCCCATCCATTTTAGTTCACTGATTCCTTGATATTCATTCTTGCCATGACCTGCTTGACCATATCCAGTTTACCTTGATTCATGGACCTAACATTCCAGGTTTCTATGCAATATTGTTCTTTGAATTTTCCTCTGAAAATGTTTATTCATTTAAAAATGACTTTGTGGATGTTTTGCCAAATCCTGAAACTTTGGTTCTCTTCTGTAGCAATGCTGGAGGTTGAACTTAAGGATGAACTGTAGGTGATTTTAGTAATCAACCATTCAGTATATATTTGTTGAGACTTTATGCCAAGTTCAGAAAAAGGAGAAATGTGGACAGTGTTGCTACCTTTATAGGCCGTTTTCCTGGAGATTTGGATATTGCAGAGGCGTCATTCTGAAAGTTAAAATGGAGCATTTCAACCCTTGATTTTGCAGTCACTGTTAGAGATGAAAACAAGTTGTATGGAGGCAAGACTCAGGAATATAAAATTGAGATGCCTACTAAGTTCAGGGATCTAACTTACTGGGGCATATAACAGCTCTGATTCTGCTTCACTCAGCTTCAGTCTTTGCTTCATTAAAGTTAGGAAAATGCCTAGATTTCCTAATTACAAAAGGTGGGGGAGAGTATGTGAAAATTCTGGGTACACTGAGTATTTTCTGTAGAATCAAATTATGGTATAAGTGCTACCACAAAACCAGACTATAGTTATAGCAATTAAGTGATAGTTCTTTGAAAGGCAGAATGAATATGGTGCTCTTTGGTTCTCTGCAATAAGATTTTCCTTCACGTTACTGGTTTGATATCTGTTTATAAAATTTATTTTATTGAAGTATAGTTGATTTACAATGTTATGTTAATTTCTGCTTTACAGAAAAGTGATTCAGTTATATGTATACATTCTTTTCCATTATAGTTATTATAGGATGTTGAATGTATTTCCCTGTGCTCTACTGTAGGACCTTACTTATCCATTTTATGTATGATAGTTTGCATCCGTTAATTCCAAGCTCTCACTCCATCTCTTCCCCATCCCCCACCTCCCTTGGCAATCACAAGTTTGTTCTTTATATCTGTGAGTCTATTTCTGTTTCATAGATTAGATTCTATGGTTCATGGAATAAGTGATTTCTGTTTGATGTAATTGGTATCAGTGTTAAATTTGTGCTAAAAAATTTGGATTCTGAAGACACTTAGTTCTAAAGTGGATTTTTCCTGAGACTTTCTTGAATTTTCTTAATTAAGCATTTACCCTTGCTCCATATTCTGGGAGAAGAAAGGTGATGTCATTATTTTAAATAATCTAACATTCATTACACCCTTGGTAGATTTAATAGCACAGGAGCAATTATTAAAATATTATTCCTGTACATTTTTTGACTAAGTAATTTAAAGAGTAAATTATTAAAGTGCTTTAAATAGGTTTTATCTAACATTTAAATGGAATAAGACAAGTTTTATTTATTAAATGCTAATTATTTCAAACATATTTTGGTTGCTTTAAGAATGGCATGATTTCAGAAATCAGACAGCCTGCACTAAATGTTGAAAACAATATATTTGCTTTGAATTTATCAATGCTTTTTATAGCTGTCCTGAATTTGAATGCATTTAAATAAATGAAATTTTGTGGAAGATTTTTTAATACTTCAAAATCATGGTGATATTTGGCACCAGTAAAAGGGTTACATAGAGGTATAACTCTGACAATTGGTTGGAATATAAGTTTTGAGATTCAGGTCACAAGTTCAAGCTGACATCAACTTTATAATGACCAGTGTTGATATTATCTGAGAGCTACTGATTGGTGCTTAAAATGAGTGGATAGCCTCAAAATATTTTTTCTATTTCCTACATATTTTTAGTAAAATATTCTTCCTGCAAGTATTAAAAAGTGCTTTTTTCATTGTTTAACAGTCACAACTGGAAATTTGAGAAACATTGAATTAAAAAGAATCATTATTCACTCATTGAAGAAAGAATTTTAAATGCTACAGTTATTTAGACCCAACTTTTAACAACTGGTAGGTTTTATTTTCTTGTCTTTTCCTGTTAGCTTAAGGGAGCCTGTGTCAATTAAATCTATTTTTCAAGAAGGAAATACACCTGAAATTACTTTGTCATTGTTGCTTAGTTACTAAGTCATATTAGACTCTTTTGCAACCCCATGGACTGTAGCTCACCAGGCTCCTCTGTCTATGGGATTTCCCAGGCAAAAATACTGGAGTGGGTTGCCACTTCCTTCTCCAGGGGATCTTCTTGACCCAGGGATCATACTCGAGTCTCCTGCATTGGCAGGTGTGTTCTTTAGCATTGAGCACCTAAGGCTTACTTTACTTCAGAAAGTGTTATATTTCATCTTAATGCCTTCTGAGTTTAGGAGTCTAAGGGTGCATGAGCATGGCCCGGAAACCAATGTTTGGCCTCTTAAAGTGTTCAGTCACTAAAATCATGTCCAGCTCTTTGCAACCCCATTAACTGCAGCACTCCAGGCTTTCGTGTCCTTCACTGTCTCCTGGACTTTGCTCAAACTCGTGTTCATTGAGTTGGTGATGCCCTCCAGTCATCTCATCCTCTGTCACCCTCTTCTCCTGCCTTCAATCTTTCCCAGCATCAAGGTCTTTTCCACTGAGTGAGCTCTTCACATTAGGTGGCCCAAGTATTGGAGCTTCACCTTCAACATCAGTCCTTCCAATAAATATCAGGATTGATTTCCTTTAGGATTGACTGGTTTGATCTCGTTGCTATCCAGGGGACTCTCAAGGGTTTTCTCCAGCACCATAGTGTAAAAACATCAATGCTTTGGTGCTCAGCCTTCTTTATGGTCCAACTCTCATATCCATACATGACTACTGAAAAAACCATGGCTTTGACTAGACGGACCTTTGTCAGCTAAGTGATGTTTCTGCTCTTTAATATGCTGTTTAGCTTTGTCTTAGCTTTTCTTCCAAGGAACAAGTGTCTTTTAATTTTGTGGCTGTGGTCATTGTCTTCAGTGACTTTGGAGTCCAAGAAAGTAAAGTCTGTCACTGTTTCCATTTTTGCCCCATCTATTTGCCATGAAGTGATGGGACCAGATGCCATGATCTTAGTTTTCCGAATATTGAATTTTAAGCCAGCTTTTTCACTCTCCTCTTTCACCCTCATCACCTTTTAGTTCCTCTTCGCTTTCTGCCATTAGAGTGGTATCATCTACATATCTGAGGTTGTTGATATTTCTCCTGGCAATCTTGATTCCAGCTTGTGATTTATCCATCTCAGCATTTCCCATTATGCACTCTGCATATAAGCTAAATAAGCAGGATGACAATCTACAGCCTTGTCATACTCCTTTCCCAATTTTGAACCAGTTCATTATTCCAGGTCTGGTTCTAGCTGGTGCTTCTTGCCCTGCATACAGGTTTCTCAGGAGACAGGTGAGGAGGTGAGGAGGTTTGGTATTCCCCTCTCTTTAAGAATTTTCCACAGTTTTTATGATCTACACAAAGGTTCTAGAGTAGTCAATGAAGCAGAATTTATTTTGTTATTATTATTTTTTTTGGAATTCCCTTGCTTTTTCTATTTTCCAGCGGATGTTGGCAATTTGATCTCTGCTTCCTCTGCCTTTTCTATATCCAGCTTGTACATCTGGAAATTCTCAGTTCATGTACTGTTGAAACCTAGCTTGAAGGATTTTGAGCATTATTTTGTTAGTATGTGAGATGATTGCAATTGTTAAGTAGATTGAACATTCTTTGGCATCGCCTTTCTTTGTGATTGGAATGAAATCTGACCTTTTCCAGTCCTATGGTCACTGCTGAGTTTTTCAAATTTGCTGGTATATTGAGTGCAGCACTTTCACAGCATCATTTTTAATGATTTAGAATAGCTCAGCTGGAATTCCATCACCCCCACTAGCTTTGTTCATAGTGATGCTTCCTAAGGCCCACTTGACTTCACACTCCAGCATGTCTGGCTGTAGGTGAGTAACCACACCATTGTGATTATCCAGGTCATTAAGACCTTTTTATATAGTTCTTCTATGTATTCTTGGCACCTCTTCTTTATCTCTTCTGCTTCTGTTAGTTCCCTGCTGTTTCTTTCCTTTATTGTGCCAATCTTTGCATGTAATGTTCTCTTGGTATCTCTAATTTTCTTGAAGAGATCTTTAGTCTTTCCCATTCTATTGTTCTTCTCTATTTCTTTGCATTGCTCACTTAAGAAGACTTTTTTTTTCTCTCTCCTTGCTGTTCTCTGAAACTCTGCATTCAATTGGGTATATCTTTCCCTTTCTCCTTTGCCTTTTGCTTCTCTTCTTTTCTCAGCTATTTGTAAGGCTTCCTCAGACAGCCATTTTGCCTTCTTACATTTCTTTTTCTTAAGAATAGTTTTGGTCACCACCTCCTGTACAGTGGTATGGACCACCTTTCATAGTTCTTCAGGCACTCTGCCTACCAGATCCAATCCCTTGAATCTATCTGTCACCTCCACTGTATAATCCTAAGTGATTTGATTTAGGCCATGTGTGGATCACAATAAACTGTGGAAAATTCTGAAAGAGATGGGAATACCAGACCACCTGATCTGCCTCTTGAGAAATTTGTATGTAGGTCAGGAAGCAACAGTTAGAACTGGACATGGAACAACAGACTGGTCCCAAATAGGAAAAGGAGTTCGTCAAGGCTGTATATTGTCACCCTGTTTATTTAACTTATATGCAGAGTACATCATGAGAAACGCTGGACTGGAAGAAACACAAACTGAAATCAAGATTGCCGGGAGAAATATCAATAACCTCAGATATGCAGATGACACCACCCTTATGGCAGAAAGTGAAGAGGAACTAAAAAGCCTCTTGATGAAAGTGAAAGTGGAGCGTGAAAAAGTTGGCTTAAAGCTCAACATTCAGAAAACAAAGATCATGGCATCCGGTCCCACCACTTCATGGGAAATAGATGGGGAAACAGTGGAAACAGTGTCAGACTTTATTTTTGGGGGCTCCAAAATCACTACAGATGGTGACTGCAGCCATGAAATTAAAAGACGCTTACTCCTTGGAAGGAAAATTATGACCAACCTAGATAGCATATTCAAAAGCAGAGACATTACTTTGCCAACAAAGGTTTGTCTAGTCAAGGCTATGGTTTTTCCTGTGGTCATGTATGGATGTGAGAGTTGGACTGTGAAGAAAGCTGAGCACCGAAGAATTGATGCTTTTGAACTGTGGTGTTGGAGAAGACTCTTGAGAGTCCCTTGGACTGCAAGGAGATCCAACCAGTCCATTCTGAAGGAGATCAGCCCTGGAATTTCTTTGAAAGGAATGATGCTAAAGCTAAAACTCCAGTACTTTGGCCACCTCATGCGAAGAGTTGACTCATTGGAGAAGACTCTGATGCTGAGAGGGATTGGGGGCAGGAGGAGAAGGGGACAACAAAGGATGAGATGGCTGGATGGCATCACTGACTTGATGGATGTGAGTCTGAGTGAACTCCGGGAGTTGGTGATGGACAGGGAGGCCTGGCGTGCTGCGATTCATGGGGTCGCAAAGAGTTGGACATGACTGAGCGACTGATCTGATCTGATCTGATCTGGTACTGGAGTGGGCTAGTGATTTCCCCTACTTTGTTCAATTTAAGCTTGAATTTTGCAATAAGCAACTCATAGAGCACTAGCCATTTTTAAAATTAGAGTTGACATGAGTATTTTGGGACTTGGCTATGATTGACACAGAAAAAATCTTGTATGCGTGTTTACAACAAGCATGATGGCCACTCATGACTGCACAGATTGTTCAATGAAAAAGTCCAGGGGAGTTATTCACACAAACTGGTAGTAGCACCCTCTGGAGTGTTCATTACTGTCCAGTGTTGAACCTCTATAAGTCTATCCAATGACCCAGTGGCTTTTACAAAATTTTCATTTTATATGTTATTTCTGTCTGTCTAGTTTTCTATGCCTTAATTTATTCAGACATTCACAAGGTTATTGTTACATACTAGCTAACTATTTGTACCCCCATTGCTTCATTAGTATGAATGATCTGATTTCAGCTTTTCACATAATGCCTCAAATAATGAAAGAGCAGACTCTTGAGAGTCCCTCGGACTGCAGGAAGATTAAACCAGTCAATCTTAAAGAAAATCAGCTCTGAATATTCATTGGAAGGACTGATATTGAAGCTGAAGGTCTATTACTTTGGCCATCAGATGCAAAGAGCCAACTCACTGGAGAAGACCCTGATGTTGGGAAAGATTGAAGGCCAAAGGAGAAGCGGGCAGCAGAGGATGAGATGGTTAGATATCCTCACCGACTCAACATGAATTTGAGCCAACTCTGGGAGGTAGTGAAGGACAGGGGAACCTGGCGTGCTACAGTCCAAGGGGTGACAAAGTGTTGGACACAACTTAGGAACCTAAAAAACTGAAACACACACTCATACTTGTGCAGATATATTGAAAGCAATCCTGGTATTTCTGGAACAAACCTTAATATTTAAAGAATTGCTTTATTCAGTAGAATTGTTTTATTTTCTTCCTTCTATTATTTTCCTCTCTCCTGGTGTCTAAGAAGTTATGGCAACTGAATAGCTAAATATTGATTTGAAATCACTATGTGTTATTAAACAGATGAAATCATAGAAAACAGAATTTCAGAAATATTAACCTATAGCTAATCTTTTGTCTTTTGATGTGCTTACATTCCTAGTGTTTAAAGTCACAATTTCCAAAATTAGCATATGACATTTCATCTGGAGTTTCTTTTTAAATTCATGTTTTCTAAAGATTCTCCCATTTTAAAAACATCTTTATGATTGCATAATTTGACTCCAGTTTAGGAATTTTGTGTGTCTACTTTGGGTGATTATTTGTTATTTGTGCAGTTATAAGTTTTATAGACCTAAAGACAAGCAGGTGAAACCCTTCATTGTCAATCTCAGTCAGTTCTCAGTACTTAAAATCTTCTCAGAGTTATACATCTTTTGCACTTTCCTGGTGTCAGTTTTCTGTGTTACTTCCTCCCTTAGACTGTAAATTTAGTTATTCTCAGATGATTGGTTGAGTCTTTTAGGCCATAATTTGTGTTATTCCCTTTTCCATTTGTCCAGGGTTGTTGGTAATAGTTTACTTATTGGTTTTCCTGACTATAAGTTATAGGTTTACCTCTTGAGACTCAGGAAAAATTATACTTGTGTTCTTTTTCAGTCTTCTTTAAATACATCTGAGCTGGCTTGTTGTTTTATGATTCACTTACTATTGCTTTCAGTTGATATTGTTCCAGTTCAACAAAATCATTCTCTTAGCTTTGCTGAGTTCTTTGTTGGATTCATACTTCCGTCAACTGGGAAAGATACTGGGAGAATTCACTGTGAATGTAGTGCTTGATCTGTATGGAATTGTAACAGGCCTTCTGGAGAGTGTAGTTTTTCTACAGATTGTGTGTGGTTGATTGAAGCAAATCAATAATATCACAAATAAAACATTAAGATCTGAGAAGGCATTATGACTGCAATCCATATCAGTTATATATTTACTATATCATTATATAGTAAATATGATAACTGGACCATAAAGAAGGCAGAACACCAAAGAATTGATGCCTTTGAGCTGTGGTGCTGGAGAAGACCCCTGAAAGTCCCTTGGACAGCAATGAGATCAAACCAGTCAATCTTAAGGGAGATCAACCCTGAATATTTACTGGAAAGACTGATGCTGAAGCTGAAGCTCCAGTATTTTGGTCATCTGATGCAAACAGATGACTCATTGGAAAAGTCCCTGATGCTGGGCAAGATTGAGGGCAGAAGAAGAGGGCATCAGAGGATGAGATGGCTGGATGGCATCACTGATGCAGTGAACATGAACTTGGGCACACTCTGGGAGATGATGAGGGACAGGAAGGCCTGGTGTGCTGCAGTCCATGGGGTCGCAAACAGTAGGACACAACTAGGTGACTGAACAACAACAACAACAATATCATTCATGTGCAGTGTACTGGTATAGAAAGGGATAAATTCATAGGTCTGTACTAGATTTCCTAATAATATAACAAAAGAAGAATTTGAATAAGTTAAGGAGGGATGGTCACATTAGAGCAGGAGCCTAGCTTGTCATTCTAATTCCAGCCACACCAATACTTTCTCTCAAATTCTTTATCCTCCTATCTTTAGAATTCCCTTGTTGGAAGCTGACTGTTACTGGGGATAGTTTGGGTGTAGCAGCTAGACTAGTTTAAGTAGGTGTAACAGGTTAAACTGTGGAAGGTGAAGGCTGTATTTTTTACAAACCATTATCTCTCAGAAAACTCTATGTCTAGAACTTACCAGTCTTTTTATTTATAGTTATCTGTCTCCACCTGCCTGCTGGCACTTCTGTATGGATAAATCCATCTCAAACTGACCATTTTGAAAATAGCTCACTATGTTCTTCACTTAATTAACTTTTCCTTTACTTCCCTGTCTCCATAATGATGTAATAATTTTTACAAACTCTGAGGATTAAAACTTGTCACATGTAACTCCTCCTTCTTTTTCATATCTAATCTATTGAAAGTCCTAGATTCTCTTAAAACATTCTTTCCAATGTATGTTTCACATTTCCCTTGCCAGTCTGTTTTTCAAGCCTTTAATACTTCTCATGTGC
This sequence comes from Bos grunniens, assembly GCF_055505025.1. Lineage (NCBI taxonomy): Eukaryota > Metazoa > Chordata > Mammalia > Artiodactyla > Bovidae > Bos > Bos grunniens. The sequence goes on from NC_141172.1 coordinate 56,628,785, forward strand.
ACTCTTTCAAAAGTTAGATAAAGAATATCAACCCTCACTTGACTATTTCTCTTTCAATCTATAATATTCAAATAGGCAGATTAATCTTCTTTACCAGACCATGACTGTTGGTCTACCACCCCCTTGTTCAAAAACATTTAAAGACACAATTGCCAACTAGGCAAAAAGGAATTGACAGAAACAAGAGAAAATGGAGGCAGTGGCTAGAGCTAGAGTATAATCAAGTTCATGTATATCACATGAGCACATTTTAAATCATCTACTAAATGCAAGAAATTATACACCAGTAGATACTATATGACAAGAGAATATGAAGGAATATAAGGTATATTTTCTACCCATGAAGAATTTGTATTTTAGTTTAGTGATGTAAGACCACATATTTATATAGGTATGTGATACATGATATCAGTTCAGTTCAGTTCAGTCGCTCAGTCATGTCTGACTCTTTGCAACCCCATGAATCGCAGCACGCTAGGCCTCCCTGTCTATCACCAACTCCCAGAGTTCACTCAGACTCACGTCCATCGAGTCAGTGATGCCATCCAGCCATCTCATCCTCTGTTGTCCCCTTCTCCTCCTGCCCCCAATCCCTCTCAGCATCAGAGTCTTTTCCAGTGAGTCAACTCTTCGCGTGAGGTGGCCAAAGTACTGGAGTTTCAACTTTAGCATCATTCCTTCCAAAGAACACCCAGGGCTGATCTTCTTCAGAATGGACTGGTTGGATCTCCTTGCAGTCCAAGGGACTCTCAAGAGTCTTTTCCAACACCACAGTTCAAAGCATCAATTCTTCGGTGCTCAGCTTTCTTCACAGTCCAACTCTCACATCCATACACGACCACAGGAAAAACCATAGCCTTGACTAGACGAACCTTTGTTGGCAAAGTAATGTCTCTGCTTTTCAATATGCTATCTAGGTTGGTCATAATAAAGTCATATATATTTATATAAGATCACATATAAATGATATAAGGTCACATGCTATGTTAAATAATGATAAAATAGGTAAATTGACAAGAGATGTCATAATATAAAACAGTGACTTGCTTGATGAATTTTACGATTCATATAAATTTTAAAGGCCGTAGAAATCAGTTTGGAATGAGTGAACTTTTATAGAATAGATAGGACTTGAATGTTTCAGAAGCAGCATATTTTGATTTGAGTGAAGAGTAAGAATAAGGATTGGTAAAATAAAGCAGAAGAGACAGCTAGGGACTCTCAAAATAATTGTATAGAGGAATACATTTTCAGCTAGTTACATGGTCATGGCAGAAGCTTGAGGAACAAGAAATCAAATTGCCAACATCCATTGGATCATCGAAAAAGGAAGCGAGTTCCAGAAAAACATCTACTTCTGCTTCATTACTCCAAAGCCTTTAAGTGTGTGGATCACAACAAACTGGAAAATTCTTTAAGAGATGGGAATATCAGACCACTTTACCTGCCTCCTGAGAAATCTGTATGAAGGTCAAGAAGGAACAGTTAGAACCAGACATGCAACAACGGACTGGTTCCAAATAGCGAAAGGAGTATGTCAAGGCTGTATATTTAACTTCTATGCAGAGTACATCATGTGAAATGCCAGCCTAGATGAAACACAAGCTGGAATCAAGATTTCAGGGAGAAATATCAATAACTTCTGATATGCAGATGACACCACCCTTGTTGCAGAAAGTAAAGAAGAACTAAAGAGCCTCTTGATGAATGTGAAAGAAGAGAGTGAAAAAGCTGGCTTAAAACTCAACATTCAAAAAACTAAGATCATGGCATCCAGTCCCATCACTTCGTGGCAAATAGATGGGGAAACAGTGGAAACCGTGTCAGACTTTATTTTTTTGGGCTCCCAAATCACTGCAGATGGTGATGCAGCCATGAAATTAAAAGACACTCCTTGGAAGAGAGTTATGACCAACCTAGACAGCAAAATAAAAAGCAGAGACATTACTTTGCCAACAAAGGTCCACCTAGTCAAGGCTATGGTTTTTCCAGTAGTCACGTATGGATGTGAGAGTTGAACTATAAAGAAAGCTGAATGCTGAAGAAGTGATGATTTTGAATTATGGTGTTAGAGAAGACTCTTTAGAGTCCCTTTGACTGCAAGGAGATCCAACCAGTCCATCCTAATGGAAATAAGTCCTGAATATTCATTGGAAGGACTGATGCTGAATCTGAAACTCCAGTACTTTGGCCACCTGATGCAAAGAACTGACATTGGAAAAGACCCTGATGCTGGGAAAGATTGAAGGCAGGAGGAGAAGGGGATGACAGAGGATGAGATGGTTGGATGGCATCACTGACTAACTGGACATGAATATGAGCAGGCTCTGGGAGTTGGTGATGAACAGGGAAGCCTAGTGTGCTGCAGTCCATGGGGTTGCAAAGAGTTGGACAAGACTGAGTGACTGAACTGACCTGACATGGTCATGGAGGGATTATCTGGTAAGAACTCAGACCTGCCTTGTGAAGGAGGATCGGGTTAGTAATTTTCTAGAGAGATGTGATTAGGAACTCACTTGGGAAACTTAAAGTAGACAGGTTAGTGGATAAAACTTAAATTAGGACCTTGACATTTGCCTTCCTATCTCATATTAAATTCTTTAGTAAATCCCTTCCACTCTCTGTTCATATTATATCCCCCAGTACTTTTCCTCCTGCCATCTGCTCCAAGCCAACACCATTTTTTAAATTGGGGGCTATGGCAATAGACCCCATCTGGCCTCTTTCTTTTCATTCTCACCCCAACCCTCACTCCCATCAAACCATAGTCTTTTACCACACAGTAGACATGACTTAGCAAGTAAACAACAACAACAACAAAGCCTTGGCTTACTTTCACAAAATCAGAACTCTTCAAATGGTTCATAATCCCACTAAGAATGAAAGCCCAAGTCCTTTCATGGCATACAGAGTCCCATATGATCTGGTTGCCAGCTACCTTCTACCTCATTTATTCTGTGTTCCTGCCTCATTCACTCTTTGCCTGCCACGCTCACTTTCTTGTTCTTGAACACACCAAACTTGTTCCTCCTCAAAGCTTTGGATGTGATATTCTCTTTGTTTTGGACACTCTTCTCCAGTTAGCTGGATGGTTCACTTCCATAATTCTTCAGGTCACCTCCTCAGAAAGATATTCCCTGATCCCCCATCAAATATTCATGCTCACCACCCTGTCACTTTCTAATCACTTATTTTTCTTCATATTTTCCCCATAGTACTTATATAGCTGAAGTGAAGTGAAGTGAAAGTCTCTTAGTTGTGTCTGACTCTTTGCGACCCCATGGACAATACAGTCCATGGAATTCTCCAGGCCAGAATACTAGAGTAGGTAGCCTTTCTCTTCTCCAGGGCATCTTCCCAACCCAGGGTTCAAACCCAGGTCCCCTGCACTGCAGACGGATTCATTACCAGCTGAGCCACCAGGGAAGCCCTTTATATACCTGACATAGCATATATTTATTTATTTGTTTATCATCACCTCTTTCCACCAAAATATAACTCCATGTGGGCAGAGATTCCTTTTTCTCTGCTGTATCCCAAGCACCAGGAGTGGTGCGAAATATATATTAGGTGTTCAAAAAATATTAAGTAAGCTGAGGCTTAACCCAATGAAACAGAAGTACCAGATGAAGTAACAGCCATGATAACCCTTAAGGGGATTCAGTTCAGTTCAGTAACTCAGTCATGTCCGACTCTTTGTGATCCCATGGATTGCAGCATGCCAGGCTTCCCTGTCCATCACCAACTCCTGGAGCTTACTCAAACTCACATCCATTGAGTCAGTAATGCCATCTAACCATCTTATCCTCTGTCATCCCCTTCTCCTCCCGCCTTCAATTTTTCCCAGCATCAGGGTCTTTTCCAATGAGTCAGCTCTTCGCAGCAGTTGGCCAAAGTATTGGAGTTTCAGATTCAGCATCAGTCCTTCCAAGGAATATTCAGGACTGATTTCCACTAGGATTGACTGATTGGATCTATTTACAGTCCAAGAGACTCTCAAGAGTCTTCTCCAACACCACAGTTCAAAAGTATCAATTCTTCAGCTCTCAGCTTTCTTTATAGTCCAACTCTCACATTCATACATGACTACTGGAAAAACCATTGCTTTGACTAGATGGATCTTTGTTGGAAAAATATTGTCTCTGCTTTTTAATATGCTGTCTAGTTTGGTCATGACTTTTCTTCCAAGGAGCAAGTGTCTTTTAATTTCATGGCTGCAGTCACCATCTGCAGTGATTTTGGAGCCCCCCAAAATAAGGGGATTAGAAGGTTTAAGGGGATTAGAAGATTCAAATTCTAGATTGTGGGAATATAATATCCTGCTCTCATTCTCCTGGGAAGACAGATAGTAGATAAACAAATATGATGATTTTAGAGGAATAAGACTTATGAAGGTAATCTTAAAGAGGTTTTCTTTTTAAGAAAATAGAAACAGAAAGCAGAGCAATAGAAAGTGATGGGAATGGAGTGTAGGGCATTAGATGGGGGTAGTTAAGGATATATTGTCTGAGGAAATGATAGTTGAGCTGGGACCTGAATGATAAAGTACCAACCAAGTAACTTTTTAGGGGACAAGAATTATTTGTACTGGGAAGAACAAGCGAAGATTCTAGAGTTCCCTTGGGTACTGTCCCAGGGCAGTCTTTTCTTTCTATGTAAATGAGTGTGCTATACATGAGTGTGCTAGGGAGGAAAGACAGGGAAAGTGGGGAGTCCTGGGGAGTACTGGCTGTGCCCTTTTAGATTTATGAATTCTCTTTGACTATTGTCTTTGGGATGCTGAAGACTTTGTCAAGGAGACATATGTATGTAACTCTTGAGTGCTTCTAGACAAATGGTCATCTGCAGAACAAGAAAAGATTAATAGTACTGATAATCCCCCAGATCAGTCCAGCACACATTTAAAATAGGGACACACTGATAGAAATAAAACTTTATTTGTTCTTTTATTAACCATCTCTTACCTTCTCCCAATTATAGGGTTTCCAGAGTCTCAGATGTGCTCAAGAATAAGACCTATTGTTTTCTAGGTAATCTTTTCTCCATTTTTTCAAGCCTTTTTAGTGGTATTGTGAAGTTTTCTTTACATAGATTGTTCATATTTTGTTGTTTATCCTTAGATATTTCATTTTTGGTTATAATTGTAAATAGGCTATTTTATATATTCTATCTGGTTGTAAGTACAGACTATTGATTTCTGTACATTTGGCCCTTCTTATCTGTAGGTTCTGCATCTGCAGATTCAACCACTTGCAGATGAGAAGTATTAAAAAATCCAGAAACTTCCAGAAAGCAAAACTTGAATTTGCCACACACCAGCAAGTATTTACATAGCATTTACATTGTATTAAGTATTATAAGTAATCTAGAGATGATTTAAAGTATACAGAAGGATATGTGTGGATTATATGACAATAGTACACCATTTTATATAAGGAATTTGAGCATCTGCAGATTTTAGTGTCTGCAGGGGTTCCTAAAACCAATCCCCCATGGATGCCAAGGGACAATTGTAGGTTAATTCTGGAACTAGCCATTTTGCAAATTTTCTAATTGTAGATAATAATTCTTGGACTTTCCTTTAAAATATTAGTCATTACTTCAATATAGATTCATAGGGTTAATAGGAAATTCTGATTCATTCACTAGCAAATATTCAATGAATTTCTGCTATATGTCAGGTAATCTTCAAGGCCCTAGATATCAGGGGTATCATTCTGGAAGGTTTTTTGTGTGTGTGAGAATTAGCTTCCTCAAAAGATTTTTCTTATGGAAAGTTGTCATGATATCCTGATTTTATTGAAACATATTGCCTTTGCAGGATAAATTTAGTGTGTTCAGTCTCTAAGTTATGTCCGACTCTTTGCGACCCTATGGACTGCAGCATGCCAGACTTCTCTGTTCTTCACTATGTCCCAGAGTCTTCTCAGATTCATGTCCATTGAGTCAGAGTTGCTATCTAACCATCTCCTCCTCTGCTGCCCTCTTCTCCTTTTGTCTTCAATCTTTCCCAGTATCACAGTCTTTAACTCTGCACTGGGTGGCCAAAGTATTGGAGCAGCAAAAGTAAACCTGCAAATCTATGTCTATGAATTGAATCACATCTTCTTGGATGTCATGCCATTGTGCAGGGATAGCCGGTACATGCAAATACAGCATCCAAGGAAGCAGCAATATGCATAAGATAGTCTAAGAATTCTGCTCTTACAGGACTTACCTCTTGCCAAGGAGATGTAGTTTTTGCCAGCGAAATGAACTTGTAGGTGTCATGGAGTGTATTCCTAAAATCATCTTTATTTTGTCTGCTGCTCTTTAAACTTAGAGGAAGTCATCCTTTCCCTGACTTCTTCATGAACACCTTGGTAATTCTATGACCTTTCTTGTCACTCTTAAGTTATAAAATATTTTAGTAATTGGAAGCTGAGACCACAATCCCAACTTACATCTTCTCTATGTTCCCTAGATGAAAACCTGAAAGTGAAAGTCACTCAGTCATGTCTGACTCTTTGCTACCCCATGGATTATACAGTCCATGGAATTCTCCAGGCCAGAATACTGGAGTGGGTAGCCTTTCTCTTTTCTAGGGGATCTTCCCAACCCAGGGATTGAACCCAGGTGTCCCTCATTGCAGGCAGATTCTTTACCAACTGAGCCACAAGGGAAGCCCAAGAACACTGGAGTGGGTAGCCTATCCCTTTTCCAGCAAATCTTTCTGACCCAGGAATCGAACTGGGGTCTCCTGCATTGCAGGTGGATTCTTTACCAACTGAGCTATCAGGGAAGCCCTGATGAAAACCTACCTACTGAGAAAAAGTATTGTTGGCTTCCTCTCTTTTCGTTGTTGACCTTCTCTTCTACCCAAAAGTTAATTGCTGTTCTTATTTCTCCAACGTTGGAGCATGGAGATAGAGGAGAGGAAAAGGTATCAGGAAATCCCTTACTTGACTGATACTGTTGTAAAACCGCTTCTTTTCTGTCTGTGGCCCATTTCTCATACAATTTTTTTCTGACAAACTCTGGGAGTTTGGACTGATCATAACATAGTTACCACTGCTATCAGAGCAGCCAGCAGTCAGTCTTTAACCTGTTAGGTTTCTCAGATGACAGTCAGACTTAGGCTCAGCTCATTTGCCATTCAAAATCTAAGGGTCACGTAGCAGACTCCAAGAGCTTCAGTTGAAATCTCTTGTATTAGACTTGGGTTTGGGAAGCAGCATTCCCTCACATATATATCTCTTCCTTATGAGAGTCAATGAGAAGGAATAAACATGATTCAGCTCTCAGTAAAATAATCCTCCTCACAAACCCCCTGTCTCCATTCTTTCATCTTTTTAATTTCATTTTTATAAATCTACCATCTTATCCCTTGCTACTAAAAATGTGGTTTTTGGACCAGCAATATCAGTATTACTGGGAGCTTATTAGAAATGGAGAATCTTGTGCTCTCTCCAGACCTGCTGAATCACATTTTAACAAGATCTCTAGGTGATTTATGTGCATATTCAAGTTTGAGAAGTACTGATCTCATCTATTTTTAGTCTCTTATTTTAAAGTTTCTTTTGGTAATCTTCCTCATACTTTATGTTGGTATCTAATATCTATCATATCTTGGTACCTTAATGGAGACTTAAAATTTACCATCTTTTTACATAGACAAAAGGTAAAAAAAAAATTTTTTTTAATCAGATTGGAATAACTTATATGAAGAAAATATATAAGGGTAATTGTTATGAGTTGAATTATGTTCTCCCCATATTCATATCTTTAAGTCTTTATCCCTACTACCTCAAAATGAGACCTTGTTTGGAAATAGAGTTATTGTAGATATAATTAGATAAAGGTGAACTTGCATTGAAGTAGAGTGGGCTCCTAATCTGTTATGACCAGTGTCTTTATAAAAAGAGGAATATTTGGACACAGACACACACACAGGGAACACATCATGTGGAGATGAAGGTTCCAATCAGGGAAATGTTTCTACAAGCCAAGGAATGCCAGAGATTGAAATATGTTGCCAGCAGCTGAGAGAGGCATAGAACAGATTTTTTTTCTTACAGCCCTCAAAAGGAATGAACCTTGCTGACATCTTGATCTTGGACTTCTAGCCTCTAAAACTATGAGCCAATAAATTTCTGTTGGTTAAGCCACCACTTTGTGATAGTTTGTTACGACACCCCTAGCGTGCCATGTAACTAGGACCTCAGTGAGTTACAGCTAGGAGGGGAACACAAGAGGTGATCACAGTTTACAAAGGAAGGTCAATAAACACGGAAGGGTTAAGTGAAGGCTTCCTCAGAAGAGAGGGAGAACCAAAAGTAGAACTCACTTCTGATTCTCATTGCTTGTAGCTTCTGCTGGTCCCGCTGCAGCTTCCTCCCGAGCCTTTGTGGGCAGTGAATACATATTTGTTGATGTGACAACATCAAAACATTGTCTTGCTTTGGGAAATGTAAAGTGAAGAGAAAAAGGCAGTTTCTGGTAAATGGAAGTAATTCTTAGCAGGCTGAATTCTTACCCAGTGAGCGCTAAGGAATTTTGCTCAAGTCGTGAGAATGAAAACATATTGAAACAAATAACCCAGATTTTCCATTGCAGTTCCAGAAGATGAGGATTTGGCTTGTTATTAATATTCTCCACTTGATTGCTTCTTTCTGTTGTGCTAGAGATGAAAGTGCTTTGTGGTCCTATTCAAGCAGCTATTCATTAATCTTCAGACAGGCCTGGAGGAGTGACTGATGTGGAGCATAGCCTGGCAGGATGGGGACACATGGGGCATTGGTGGGAAACCCAGAAACATGCTGACCAAAATGTGAGGCAGGTGAAGTTCTCTTTTCATGCCCTCTTTTCTCCCTTTTCTGCCAATATTAATACCTCATTCTTTCAATGAGGCAATTCGTTTTTAATGATTGCTGCGCATATTCACATTAAATTCTCACAACACAACTTGATATGAGAATTTTTATTTCTAATTTCCTAAACAGACACTTGGAGCTAAAGGTTAAGTCACTCACATTGTGGAACATCTTAAAGCTGACATAATTTGTTGAGGATTGGCTTCTCCCAGACAGGCTGCTGCTGCTGCTGATGCTAAGTCGCTTCAGTCGTGCCCGACTCTGTGCGACCCCATAGATGGCAGCCCACCAGGCTCCCCCGTCCCTGGGATTCTCCAGGCAAAAACGCTGGAGTGGGTTGCCATTTCCTTCTCCAATGCATGAAAGTGAAAAGTGAAAGTGAAGTCGCTCAGTCGTGTCCGACTCTTGGCGACCCCATAGACTGCAGCCCACCAGGCTTCCCCATCCATGGGATTTTCCAGGCAAGTGTACTGGAGTGGGGTGCCATTGCCTTCTCCACCCAGACAGGCTACCTATGCTCAAATTCCAGCTTCACCCCTTACAAACTGTGGGACCTTGGGCAATTAAACTTTTCTGTACCTCTGTTTTCCCATCTGTAAAGTAAAGGTAATAATGTTGATAGTTCTTATTTCCTGAAGTTGTTGAGAGGATTAAATGGATCACTATGTATAGTATTTGAAACATTGCCCAACATACAAAGATGTTGTAAGAGGAGCATGAACCCAGGCCTTTTTGACTTCGAGACCAGTGCTCTTTTCATGATGCACAAGCTACTTCTCTCAGCACCCAGCTGCACTCATGACACTTGTCCATTCTTCAGATCTTTCTTTCCTTTTCCTCCCACCAAACTTACCTCCTCTGAACTCCAATTCCTCATAAACTACCAGGTATATGTATCAGTTAATTTGGATAAATCTCTGAAGACTAAGTTTTTAATGAGTGATCCTGGCTTGATGATATGCTTTTTAGTATGGTGTCAGTTTGAGTTGTGCAGACTTGGAATGAACTGTCATATAAAGTAGAGATTGGAAAGTCACTGTTAGGGGGACTGGATAGGGGATACAGGATCTGGGAGAGGGTGACTCTACTTTTCTATGCAAAGGGAAGACCAACCAATGCCAGAAGTGCGGTCATTATTACTGCAGATTCTGGAAACTAGACCTTTGTGCCACAGGCCTTTGTTTTGCTTCTCAAATCTTGCCATTTGTTAGAGACCTTTTTCACTTGCACAGAGGCTAGCCGGACCTGGTGGGGAGCGGAGAGGAGCAAGTCATTTAAAATAAAAGCTAGTCACTTCAGAATCTTACTAGAAACCGATTTACTGTTTCCATAGTCTTTTTTTTTTTTGACCATTCAAGGTTTCCATTCTTGGATTAATATATTTTTCTGGGTGATTTTCTCAAGCCAAAACGATCGTTTATTTTAAAATTTATATCTATACTAGATGCTGGAAGTTTAGTTTTCCAAGTAAACAATTCCTTGTTCAAAAGATTTTTTCTGCCTAAATCTTAACAACCTAAAGAAGGTTTTAAATGCAAGCCCAACCTGACTTTAAGTAATGGTGCAAGAAGTGCACTGGAAAGAAAAATTTTGGCAGGAATCAGAAAAGAAACAAACTGACTAGCACCATCCCTGCTGCTGAAATCTGAACTAAGAGGAGAATGGGCTAAAGAACCACAGATCTTTTAAGGAAACAAAGCTTGTGTGTGTGTGTGTGTGTGTGTGTGTGTGTGTGCACGCGCGCGTTCTTTATTTCTGTTGACAGATGGGTCTTAGCTACCAAACTTGGAAAAAATGTAGGCAGTGAATCAGTTTTCCCATTTCATGACAGACGTTATCATGAAAGATGATTCTAAATGTAAACACAGTGGGTAAAATGCCACTTAGAGGGAATTTAATAAACATACTAATTTAGACCTCAGCAAGAGAGCACCTAAATATCAAACATAATAATATACCACAAATCAAATATTCAGGATATCTTTTTTAATCTAAGAGGAAACAGAACTCTTTATTCTAATCTTGCTGTAAATCCTTTGGCTTCCTAAAGTATGTGATCTTGTTAAATTAAAGGATTAAAGTGAATGCATCCTTACTTTGGTATGTACTTACAACTAAATAAATAACATGCTTGTTATGACTGCAAACAAATGAATTAAGTGAAACAAGACAGACAGCATGGACTTGCTGATGTCTTTGTTTTTGACAGCCTCTAATCCTGGAAACAGGAAGATATCGAGATGAATAAACATTCCTTGCCTATGTGAGCTCCCAAGTGGTTAAGTCTATGCCCAGATTCGTGCTAAGAAGTTCAAAAACTGAAGCATCTGGAGACCTTGCATATGTATAAAGGAAATATCTCTCTTCCATTGTCTTCTCTGTTTCCTGCTTATCTGAAAACCCATTAATGCTTTAGCATTTGGGGCCCTCCAATAAAGTAGGGGCAGTGGGATGGACAAGAAACATTTCTCATTAGATGGTCTTGAAGAATTGTCCCCCTTGAACAACTGTCCCAGTTTAGTCTCCATCAGCTGTCACTGACCCTTGTAAAAAAGCAAAAACGACATAGTGCTATCAAAGTGAAACCCCATTCTCCATAACATTTAACTCAGGGGCCACAGATGTGTCCCCTTTCTTCATGGAATGTGGTCCTGAACCAAATATGCTAGCAGTTAAACAGCCCACGAACACACCACAAATATTTGTTTATTGGGAATCAAAATGTGGAGTGGGCTACAAAACTGGGGGCTGGCTTATGAAGACCAGATTTAAGAGTGCTGTGGTGGTGCTTGAGTAAATATCCCTAGTGGTACAATATTGAAAAGATTGGGAAGTCATCAACCAGCCCTTCAGAACTGAAACACATGATTTAACCACAAGCTGTACTTTATGAAATCTTAAACTGTAACACGAAGAGTGACCTAATTTAATCCATGTGGGCTACATGTTTGATGTCAACAGATTTTTCTTTTTAAACCGTTTGGGGAATGCAACAGGGTCTTTAGTCTTTAATAAAATCTGGGCTGTTTCCTGCTAAGTCACTTATCTTGAGGGATTAATTATTTTACTTTATGATTGATATTCCGTGGTTTCCATGGGTCTTCCTGTACCTTTTGTGTGTATCCTTTTTGCAAAAGCTGCTGCTACTGCTAAGTCGCTTCAGTCGTGTCTGACTCTGTGCGACCCCATAGACGGCAGCCCACCAGGCTCCCCCATCCCTGGGATTCTCCAGGCAAGAACACTGGAGTGGGTTGCCATTTCCTTCTCCAAGGAAAGCTTTTGCAAAAGCTAGCTATCTGTAAGTGTTAAAACATTAGTCTCCCACAGGTGTAACAGGTGTGGAAGTAGACCTGAGGCAGACAGTACTTTTCTTACCCTGAGAGGCTTATAAGAGACAGAATGAAGACAGTAGTTTCTGGTATAAGTCATATACATGATACTTGCTTCATAGAGAGACTGCTTGTTGACTTAATGTTACAGATATGTACATACTATAGAAAAAACCCTTCCTAAGCAAATCTTCTTAAACCAGTTTGAGACATAACTTGGGGGCTGGAGCCTTGCCATAGATTGGGCCCACAAAATATTTTGTCACCAGAATGAGATTGTCTCAACATAGTTATAAATTTTTTTTTTTTCCTACCAGATGGACAACAAATTAACCCTTCACTTTTGAAAAAAATACTGTGACCATTAACTGAAAATACCAGATGGGATTATTTCACAAGTATGTCTTTTTAAAGGCTCAGTGTGACTAAAATTTCTGAGATAATAGCCTTAGTCCACACTGGAGTAGTTGAAAGTGATACAGTGTCTGCCCTCAAGTAATTTTGAGGATTGCAAGCTTGATAAAAGCAGGGATAACATAACTAGACTATTAAAAAAGAAATAAGCTAGACAGAATTTAGGCCAGTGTCCCTTCCTTGAAAGTCAAAGTGTTAGTTGCTCAGTTGTGTCTGACTCTATGCGACCCAGGGACTGTAGCCCACCAGGCTCCTCTGTACATGGAATTCTCCAGGCAAATACGGAGTGGGTACCCATTCCCTTTCCCAGGTCCCTTCCCTACCTGTTCTCAATTATTTATGGCTTCCCTACTCAATGTGATGGTTTGCAGACCATAGCATTAACATCACCTGAAGATTTGTTAGAAATGTAGACCGACTCAAAGGCTTCTCCCAGACCCACATTTTGCCAAGAACCCTGGCACATTTATATTTGAGAAGCACTGCTTTAGTGTGTTTGGTGATGTGATTATAAAACAGCTGAGCTAATCTCTTAAAAACTCCTAGCCGAGCTGATCTCCTAAAAAAGTACCCCATAGAAGGGAAATTTTCTTTTGCTATATTCTGACATCAGAATCATTTTGACATATCAGAACCAATGAGTTAGGATGAGGTTTATGTGAATATATAAAACCATATCTCTAAGTACTGAAGGATGGTGTTCAGTACAAAATGAGAATAAGAATAGACATGTATCATCCCTCTGTAAAAGCCTGAGGCTGAGTATAGTAAGAAAGTAGTCTGTGGGTATTCTTTCCTGTTTTATAACAACTTTAAAGTTGAACTCTGCTCTTTAACTTTCAATTTGAACAGTCAGATATTCCATACCAGAAGTATCTTCACAATTTCTGGTTTTTCCTCTGAAAGTAATTAGATAGGAGAGGACATTTTTCATAGGCCAGGCCTTTAACACCTTAAAAATACTTTGGTTCATACTATGTAAAAAAACACACGTTCTACTTATTGATGAAACTGAATATTCAATCCAAATTGTAAAATATTATTACGTATGCTAACTTTGACATTTGTCTTATATAATACAAGGAAATGTATTCTTATCAGATACTTGCCTATTTTTAAATTATTAAAAATAAACACAAATTTACAATTTCAAAATTTCCAACTATAACGATACAAAGTAAAAACAAAAACAAAACTTTTCTCCCTAACTCTTCAGGCTCCTCTTCCAATACCGAAAAAATTGGTTATGGTTAACGGTTTATTTATTTATTTATTTTTTTACTTTTCAAAATTTGCCCTTACTAGGGCAAATAAAAATTTTTTCAAATTTATTTTTTGAATAATTTTTTCAAAATTGTTATAACTTTTATTGAAGTATAATTGATTTACAATGTTGTGCTAGTTTCTGTCACACAGCAAAGTGAATCAATTATATATATATAAAATGAATATACAAAGAAATGCCTGTTTAGATCTTCTCCCCATTTCTTGATTGGGTTGTTTTTCTTTATTTGACATAGAACTACATGAGTTGTTTATATATTTTGGAGATCAATCCTTGTTGGTTGCTTCATTTGCAAATATTTCCTCCCATTCTGTATGATTGCTTCCCATTTTGTTTATAGTTTCCTTTGATGTATAAAATCTCTTAGGTTTAATGGTCAGTGGCTTGCACTATTGTGTTAAGTTTACACTAGGGGAAATGTTCCCTCTCAGATTAACTGTGGCTTTCATAAATACTAGAAAACAAGTTGCCTCTAGAATCATCCTGATGATGCCTTTGGTCTGCTAAAATATCGACCTGCTAAAAATTATCAAAGGCTTTTAAGTTGAATTAGGTTCTTTTTTTTTTTAATTTTATTTTATTTTTTAACTTTACAATATTGTATTGGTTTTGCCATATATCGAAATGAATCCGCCACAGGTATACACGTGTTCCCCATCCTGAACCCTCCTCCCTCCTCCCTCCCCATACCCTCCCTCTGGGTCGTCCCAGTGCACCAGCCCCAAGCATCTAGTATCGTGCATCGAACCTGGACTGGCGACTAGTTTCATATATGATATTATACATATTTCAATGCCATTCTCCCAAATCATCCCACCCTCTCCCTCTCCCACAGAGTCCAAAAGACTGTTCTATACACCAGTGTCTCTTTTGCTGTCTCGTACACAGGGTTATTGTTACCATCTTTCTAAATTCCATATATATGCGTTAGTATACTGTATTGGTGTTTTTCTTTCTGGCTTACTTCACTCTGCATAATAGGCTCCAGTTTCATCCACCTCATTAGAACTGATTCAAATGTATTCTTTTTAATGGCTGAGTAATATTCCATTGTGTATATGTACCACAGCTTTCTTATCCATTCATCTGCTGATGGACATCTAGGTTGCTTCCATGTCCTGGCTATTATAAACAGTGCTGCGAGGAACATTGGGGTACACGTGTCCCTTTCCCTTCTGGTTTCCTCAGTGTGTATGCCCAGCAGTGGGATTGCTGGATCATAAGGCAGTTCTATTTCCAGTTTTTTAAGGAATCTCCACACTGTTCTCTATAGTGGCTGTACTAGTTTGCATTCCCACCTACAGTGTAAACAGATGTATAGAACTGTCTTTTGGACTCTGTGGGAGAGGGAGGGGGGAATGATTTGGGAGAATGGCATTGAAATGTATAATAATAAAGAAACAAATCGCCAGTCCAGGTTCGATGCAGGATACAGGATGCTTGGGGCTGGTACACGGGGATGACCCAGAGGGATGGTATGGGGAAGAAAGTGGGAGAGGGGTTCAGAATTGGGAACACGTGTACACCGTGGCAGATTCATGTTGATATATGGCAAAATCAATACAATATTATAAAGTAATTAGCCTCTAATTAAAATAAATAAATTAAAAAATTAAAATTAAAGGATCAGAGGGAAAAAAAAAAAGATTCTGATGTAGGGAAAGACTGAAGGGAAAAAGAAGAGGGTGGCAGAGGATGGAATGGTTAGATAGCATCTCTGACTCAATGGACATGAATTTAAGGAACCTCTGGGAGATAGTGGAGGACAGAAGAGCCTGGCATACTGTAGTCCATGAGCTTGCAAAAAGTTGGACATAACTTAGTGACTGAACAACAGGAGTCATGTATGGATGTGAAAGTTGGACTATAAAGAAAGCTGAGCACCAAAGAATTGATGCTTTTGAACTGTGATGTTGGAGAAGAAGAAGAAGACTCTTGGGAGTCCCTTGGACTGCAAGGAGATCCAACCAGTCCATCCTAATGGAAATAAGTCCTGAATATTCTTTGGAAGGATTGATGCTGAAACTGAAACTCCAGTACTTTGGCCACCTGATGCAAAGAACTAATTTATTGGAAAAGACCCTGATGCTGGGAAAGATTGAAGGCAGGAGGAGAAGGGGACAACAGAGGATAAGATGGTTGGGTGGCATCACTGACTAGATGGACATGAGTTTGAGCAAGCTCCAGGAGTTGGTAATGCACAGGGAAGCCTGGAGTGCTGCAGTTCATGGGGTTGCAAAAAGTTGGACATGGCTGATCAACTGAACAACAACAAATAGATGTTTGGTAATAACTAGTTTGTGTTTTCGGAGAAGGCAATGGCACCGCACTCCAGTACTCTTGCCTGGAAAATCCCATGGACAGAGGAGCCTGGTAGGCTGCAGTCCATGGGGTCACTAAGAGTCAGGCACGACTGAGCGACTTCCCTTTCACTTTTCACTTTCACGCATTGGAGAAGGAAATGGCAACCCACTCCAGTGTTCTTGCCTGGAGAATCCCAGGGACAGAGGAGCCTGGTGGGCTGCTGTCTGTGGGGTCGCACAGAGTCGGACACGACTGGAGCAACTTAGCAGCAGCAGCAGCAGTTTGTGTTTTAATTTCCAATTTCCTAATAACATACGAAGTTGAGCCTGTGTTTACATGCTTATTTGCCATCTGTATATCTTCTTTGGTGAGGTGTCTGTTCAACAGGGTTTTTATTTTCCTATTCATAAGTTGAGTGGTTTGCTTTTTATTTTGAGTTTTAACGGTTATTTGTATATTTTGAATAACAGTTCTTTATCAGATATGTATTTACAAATATTTTCTCGCAGTCTGTAGCTTGTTTTCTGATTCTCTTGATATTATCCAACGTATATATTGCTCACTTCCCAGGTGGCGCTATTGGTAAGGAACCCACCTGCCAGTGCAAGAGACTGGGGTTTGATCTCTGGGCTGGGAAGATCCCCTGGAGGGCATGGCAACCCAGTGTAGTATCCTTGCCTGAGAAGTCCCATGGACAGAGTAGCCTGGCAGGCTACAGTCCATGGGGTTGCAAAAGAGTTGATCATGACTTTGCGACTAACAACAACATATATTGCTGAGTTTGATTTGCTAACTTTTTTCAAAGGTTTAGCATCTATATTCACAAAGGATGTTGGTATGCAGTTTTCTTTTCTTTTGACGTTTGTTATTAGTGTAACAAATGCTTGCCTCATAAATGAGTTGGGAAGTGTTTCTTCTTTTTCTAGTTTTTGGAGAAGAGATTTTGTAGAATTAGTATTGTTTCTTTCGTGAATGATTGCTAGAATTCACAACTGAGACCAGTTGGGCCTGGAGTTTTCTTTGTTGAAAGATTTTTTACTATAAATAAAATTCATTTAGTCATTCTAGATATAGGACTACTCAGTTATCTGTATCATCTTCAGTGGATTTTTTTGTGTGTCTGATTAATGCTCTCTCTCTCTCTTTTTTTTTTTGGTCTTACTCCCTTGATTTCTGTTCTTATCTGTACAATTTTCTCTGTTCTGCATGATTTAGTTTCCTTTCCTCTCCTTTCTGTTTCTCAACATGGAGTTTTAGGTTACTGATTTGAGAATTTTTTTCTTTTTTAACATAAAAACTTAGTGCTATAAAATTTCCTCTTATTTTAGCTACATTCCACCAATTTTGACATATTGAATTTTCATTTTTTTTTCACATCATTTTCTTTGATCTGTTTTGATTGAAGGGTTATTTATAATTGTGCTGTTTAATTTCCAAATAATCAGGATTTTTCCATGTATTTTTCTGTTATTGATTTCTAGTTTAATTTGATTATGGTCAGATTATTTTTGGTTAGTTAATATTGTTTTCAATTTGGTAAAATTTATTTTATCACTCTGAATATGATTTCTTCATCAACATTCAAAGTGTATTTGAGAAAAATGTGTATTGTGCTGTTGTTTGATGGCACGTTCCCTAAATATTAATTAAATGAAGTTGGTGATAACATTGTTCATGTTATCTAGATCCTTACTGATTTCCTGCCTTCTTCTTCTATCGGTTACTGGAAAGAATAGTATCTCCAGTTATAATTGTGAGTTTATCTGTTCTATTGTCTTTTGCTTTATGTATTTGAAACTCTATACACAATTTAGGATTGTTATGTTTCCTTTAGAATTGATCCTTTTATTATTACATGATGTCTTTCTTTATATAACTTTGATTATATACCTTGTTCTGAGGTCTCTTTTGCCGGATATTATTATAGCTATTCCAACTTTCTTTTGGCTAGTGTTTATATTAATATCATATATTTCTTTCTATCTTTTAAATTTTACTTTATCTATATCTTTATGTGTAAAATGGATTTCTTATAGATAGCATATAAATGGGTATTGCTATTTTATCCAGTGTGATAATCTCTGATTTTATTTGTTTAGACCATTCACACATATGTGATTATTGATATGAGTGGACTAAAATCTCCTCACTTGAAAGCTATTTACAGTTTGTTCCATTTGTCATTTATCCCTTTTTTCTTTTTCTTCCTTCTCTTAGATGAATCAAGCATTTTTTATCCCATTTTATCTCCTCTAATGAATAATTATTAATATTTATATCTCTTTATAAAAGTTTTTAGCTATTACCCTAGGGTTTACAATATACATCAGAATCTACCTTTAAATATTTTAATACAATTTCATTTGTAGTGTAAGGACCTTACAATGTGACGAGGAAAAAATGAATTTTGTTCAGTTTGCTGTTTCAAGTACATTTTATTTTGTTATGTATATACAAGTTTGTCTTACATCATTCCTTCTTCTTATGGCTGCATATGTATTTGCAGTTGTTGCATATGCTTGATGAATTGACTCCTATATCATTTATTTTATGTTACCTTCTTTCTCTCTTTTAACCAGTTTTGACTGAAAATCTGTTTTAACTGATATGCCTAGATAATTCTGTTCTCTTTTGTTTACCATTTGCATGAGATATCTTTTTCTGTCTCTTCACTTTTAACTGTGTATGTCTTACAAAGCTAAAATGACTTCTTTTGTAAACAGCATATTGTTGACTTTTGTGTTTTTTTCATCCACTCAGGCATTCAGTCTTTTTATTTCAGAATTTGATCCAGTTATGTTTGAAGTAATTATTGATAGATAAGGACTTACTAGTGTCATTTTGTTAGTTGTTTTCTATTTTTTAAAAATCCTTTGGTTCATGTCTTTTATTCTTGCTATCTTTGTGTGTTTTTCCATTTTTTTGGAGTGGTATGCTTTTGTTCCTTTCCTTTGATCCTTTATGTATCTATAGTAGGTGTTTTTTTTTTCCCTTTGTGGTAGCCATGAGACTTACATAAAACATTTTATAAATATAAGCTAATAACAACTTACCTTCAAACTCATACAAAACCTCTACCCTTTCACTTCTCCCCTATATTTTGTGCTACTATATCAGACTTTGTGTATTTTTAATATTGTGCATCCTTTAGCAAATTATTGCAGCTATGGTTATTTTAATACTATTAAAAATCTTTTCTACTAGAAATAAAAGTACTCTACATACCATCACTACAGTATTAGGTATTCTGAATTTTAGTATATATTTACCTTTACCAGTGAGTTTTATACTTTTATACATTTTCACATTGTTACTTTGTGTTCTTTTATTTCTTGAATAACTCCCTTGAGCATTTCTTATAAGACATATGTAGTGGTGATGAATTCCCTTAGCTTTAGTTTATCTAGGGATGTCTTTATCTCTCATTTATTTCTGAAGAATGATTTTTCCAGGTATATTATTCTTTGTAGGCATTTTTTTTCTTTTGAGTAGTTTGAATATATTCACTGTCTTCTGACCTGCAGAGAAATCTGCTGGTAAACTCATAATGGAATGTTTTTCTCTTGTTGACTTTAAAATTATCTATGTATTTTTTACTTTTAACATTTTGATTATAATGTGTCTTGGCATAATATTCTTTGGTTGATCTTACTTAGGGCTCTTTGAACTTCCTGCGGTTGATGGCATATATTTTTTCCCAAGATTTGGGATGTTTTCAAATACTATTTTCTTAAGTAAACTTTCTACATCTTCCTCTCCTGGGACTCCCATGATGGGAATATTTGTTCATTTGAGTGTCTCATAATTCACGTTTCTTTACTTTTTTCTTTCTGTTTCTCTATTTGGTTAATTTCAAATGATCTGTGAGAGTTCAGTGATTCTTCTGGAAGATCAAGTATGTTGTTGAAACTCATTATTGAACTGTTCAATTCTGTCATTATTTAGCTCAGCTCTAAGATTTTGGTTTATTTCTTTCTTATCATTCTCTTTTTTATTAAACTTCATTAACATTTTGTTCAAATATTCTTTTCCTAATTTTATTTTTTTGTTTGTCTATATTCTTTTGCATTTCACTGAGTTTCTGTAAGATTATTATTTTGAATTCTTTGTCAGGAAAATCATAAATCTTCATTTCTTTGGAGTTGGTTATTAGAGCTTTATTAGTTGCCTTGGTGTCATATTCGCTTGCTCTTTAGAGATACCAAAGGAACGTTTCATGAAAAGATGGGCACAAAAAAGGACAGAAATGGTGTGAACCTAACAGAAGCAGAAATATTAAGATGAGGTGGAAAGAATACATAGAACTATACAAAAATGACCTTAATGACCCAGATAACCATGATGGTGTGATCGCCCATCTAGAGCAAGCCACATGGAATGTGAAGTTAGGTGGGCCTTAGGAAGCATCACTACAAACTAAGTTAGTGGAGGTGATGGAATTCCAGCTGAGCTATTGCAAATCCTGAAAAATGATTCTGTGAAAGTGCTGCACTCAATATGCCAGCAAATTTGGGAAACTCAGCAGTGGCCACAGGACTGGAAAAGGTCAGTTTTCATTCCAATCCAAAGAAAGGCAATGCCAAAGAATGTTCAAACTACCACACAATTGCAGTCTTCTCATACACTAGTAAAGTAATGCTCAAAAGTCTTCAAGTGAGGCTTCAACAGTACATGAACCGAGAACTTCCAGATGTTCAAGCTGGATTTAGAAAAGGCAAAGGGACCAGAGATCATATTGCCAACCTCCATTGGATCATAGAAAAAAGAAGCAGAAAAATATCTGCTTCTGCTTTATTGACTACGCCAAAGCCTTTGACTATGTGGATCACAACACTGTGGAAAATTCTGAAAGAGATGGGAATACCAGACCATCTTACCTGCCTCCTGAGAAATCTGTATGCAGGTCAAGAAGCAACAGTTAGAACGAGGCATGGAACAACAGACTGGTTCCAAATAGGAAAAGGAGTACGTCAAGGCTGTATATTGTCATCCTGCTTATTTAACTTCTATGCAGAGTACATCATGAGAAATGCCAGGCTGGATGAAGCACAAGCTTGAATCAAGGTTGCAGCAAGAAATATCAATAACCTCATATACGCAGATGCCACCACCCTTATGGCAGAAAGTGAAGAGAAACTGAAAAGCCTCTTGATGAAAATGAAGGAGGAGAGTGAAAAAGCTGGCTTAAAACTCAACATTCAAAAAACAAAGATCATGGCTACTGGTCTCATCACTTCATGGCAAATAGATGGGAAAACGGTGGAAACAGTGTGAAACTAGTTTCTTGGGCTCCAGAATCACTGCAGATGGTGACTGCATCCACGAAGTTAAAAGATACTCCTTGGAAGAAAAGCTGTCACAAACCTAGACAGCATATGAAAAAGCAGAGACACTTTTCTGACAAAGGTCCATATAATCAATGCTATTGTTTTTCCAGTAGTCATGTATGGATGTGAGAGTTGGACAGTAAAGAAAGCTGAGCACTGAAGAATTTGAACTGTAGTGTTAGAAAGACTCTTGAGAGTTCCTTGGACTGCAAGGAGATCAAACAAGTCAATCCTAAAGGAAATCAGTCCTGAATATTTATTGGAAAGACTGATGCTGAAACTGAAGCTCCAATATTTTTGCCGCCTGATACAAATATTTTGGCCAACTGACTCATTGGAAAAGATCCTGATGCTGGGAATGATTGAAAGCAGCTTAAGAAGGAGACAACAGAGGATGAGATGGTTGGATGGCATCACCGACTCGATGGACATGAGCTTGAGCAAGCTTTGGGTGTTGGTGATGGACAGGGAGACCTGGCATGCTGCAGTCCATGGGGTTGCAAAGAATCAGACACGACTGAGTGACTGGACTGAACTTATGATCCATGTAGCCTTGCATTGGTGTTTGTGCATTTTAAGATAAAAAACACCTCTTCCAGGTTTTACAGCCTGGTTTAGTGGGTAAAGATTTCTTGTTTGTCCCCTGGGCTGGTAGGATTACCTCCAGAATCTTAAGTTGTACTGCCTTGGAGCTGGTTATGAGGCTGTCATATGTTTGTGGTGGGGTTTGTGGTTGGTGGGCTTACTACAAGAGTTTCTGGTGGGTGTGGATTTTGTCTGGTCCTTTGGTGCATTGGATTACTTTCAGTACCATGTTTAGTAAGGTGGTTCTTGGACAAGGATTTGCTTCAGGATCCACAGTTGGCTTACTTGAGTGGGCCTATTACCAGGTGCATGGACAGGTGTGGGTTCTGCCAGCTTCCTGGAAAACCTCCTGCCTTGGTCACTAGATTGATCTCCAGATAGGCTGGTCTGGTCTTGGACAATGGCAAAAAGGGACTGGGGCCAAGCCCCAGGGCTGTTTCAGGTTCCATAGTCAAGATTGAGGTCTTTAGACCTGGCCTGAAGCCATGGATGAGCATATTTTCCTAACAGGCTCCTGCGTGGGTTCAGCTGCTTCCTGACCGTGCCTAGAGGGACTGGAACCAATAATAGGGCCCTTTTCTGGATCTCCTGAGGTGCAGTTCTGAATTTCCCACTGGATCCCTGGGCCAACAGTACTGCTTATGAACTGTGACTGAAAGGAGCTGGAACTGAGTATAGGGTCCTTTCATGGTTTTTGGCAGCACAGATAGTTTCTCCTGCTGGGTTCTTATACTCGCAGAATTGTTTGAGAAGTGTAACTGAGAAGGGGAAGAAGGAAATGGCAATCCACTCCAGTATTCTTGCCTGGAGAAACCCGTGGATAGGGGAGCCTGGTGGGCTGCTGTCCATAGAGTCGCACAGAGTCGGACACGACTGAAGTGATTTAGCATATGTGCATGCATTGGAGAAGGAAATGGCAACCCACTCGAGTATTCTTGCCTGGAGAATCCCAGGGGCAGAGGAGCCTGGTGGGCTGCCGTCCATGGGGCCGCACAGAGTCAGACACAACTGAAGCAACTTAGCAGCAGCAGCAGCAGCTGAGAGGGACTGGAACTGAGTATTGGCCCCTTTAGGATCTCTGGAAGCACACACAGTAGTGTATTCCACTGGGACCCTGGACACTCAGGACTGTAGGCAAACTGTAGCTGTGAAGGGCCTGGAGCCTTAGTATAGGGCCCATTATGAATGTTCAAGGTTGCAGATGGGATTGTTTCCCACTGGGTCCCTTGACCTGCAAGAATGTGGCAAACTGTGGTTATGAAGGAGCTGGAGCCAAGTATAGTGTCCTTTCAGGATCTCTGAGGCACAGATGGGAGAGTTACCTTCCAGGTCCCTATGCCAGCAGGACTGTTCACAGAATATGACAGGGATGAACTGGAGCCCAGTTGTAGGGCTCTTTCAGAATCTATAGTCTTACTTTCAGGGGCTCTCAGACTGTGGCTGAGAGGAGCTAGAGCTGGTATACAGGCTAATTCAGGGTCCACAGTTGAGACCAAGTTCTCTATGCCTATTACCCAGTGCTCACATGGGTGTGACCTCTACTGGTTCGTTTGGTATATGATGTCCGCCCTGGTGTCTCAGAGGGTAAAGAATCTGCCTGCAGTGCGGGAGACCCAGGTTCGATCCCTGGGTTGGGAAAATCTCCTGGAGGAGGGAATGGCTACCCATTCCAGTATTCTTGCCTGGAGAATTCCATGAACAGAGGAGCCTGGTGGGGTCCAGTCCATGGGGTCACAAAGAATCAGGCACGACTGAGCAACTAACACTTTGATATATGATGCTTGTGATAGGACTGAGTCAAATGGGGCTGCCAAGTCCTCAGAGGATGGAGATTTTTCTGGGTCTGTAGCTGGGACCATGGTCAATGATTCAGCTGCTTGGGTGATATCTTGCATTTTCAATATGGCTGTCCTCAGCATTAGACTTTACTGAGGCTTTGCAGTCTCCAACCTGGATTCTAGCACTCCCAGAAAGGCACTTTTGTGAGTGAATGGATGCCAAATTGTTTTTCAGAAGGGATACAATTGAAGGACATCTTATTTGACCATCTTGCTGCTAATTACTTACATTATTTCTTGTAGAGTAGGATGGCTGGCAATAAATTCCTACAGTTTGTATGTGTCTGTGAAAAAAACTTTTATTTTTACTTCATTTTTGAAAGTTATTTTTGCTGGGGTTGAATTTCGGGTTGACAACTTCATCTTTCAGTATTTTAAAGATACTATATAATTATTTTCTAGCTTGCATAGCTTCTGAAGAGAAATTCATGTTTTAAATATTTTTTTTTCTTCTGCATGTAATGTCTCTTTTTTCCTCTGGCTACCTAGTTATATTATCTCTTGTGTTTTGATTTTAGCAATTAATTTTTTTTTTCACTGTGTTACTTGGATCTGTGGTTTGGCATTTTTAATTAATCCTAAAAAATTCTTGGTCATTATTTTTCAAATATTTCACCCTGTCCTGGTCTCTCTCTCTTTTTCCTTCTGGGATTATAATTATGTGTACACTATACTGTTTGATATATTGTCCCACAGCTCTTGCATGTTCCATCCTTTTTTATTCTCTTTTTATCTCTTTATATTTCAGTTTGGATAACTCTTTTGACCTAGTTTTCTAGTTCACTGATTCTTTAGTCTACTTATGAGCCCATTGAAAGTATTCTTGTTCTCTGATACTATGCTTTTGATTTCACATTTCCATTTGATTCTTTTTTGCAGTTTCCATCTATGTGCTAAAATTATCCCTGTGATGTTAGGTATTGTCCAACTATTCCATTAGATCCTTTAACATATTAATTCCTACTTATTTAAAATTTTATGTCTGACATTTAACATCTTTGTCATATCCGACTTTGGCTATGACGATCACTTGTCTTTTGGGAGGTTTTTTTTTTTTTTTTTTTTTTCCCATGCTTTCTATGCCTGTCCTTTTTGTTAAAAGCCAAACATCTTAAAAATTTTTTTTTTATTTTATGTTGGTGTATGGTTGATTAACAATATTGTGTTAGTCTCAGGTGTATAGCAAGGTGACTCAGTTATACATATGCCTGTTTATATTCCTTTTCAGATTCTTTTCCCATTTAGCTTATTATAGAATATTGAGCAAACTTCCCTGTGCTATACAGTAGGTCTCTGTTGGTTATCTGTTTTAAATATAGAAAGCTGAACATCTTGTGTAGGATGTTAGAGATTGACATAAATAATTTTTATCTTTGAAAGTGGGCATGCATTTCCTTTAACCAAGCCTTTAATACCAGGATTTGTGTTAATCTAATTAAGACCTGGGCTAGGTTTGAGGTTTATTGTTGCTATGATAGCCCTATTACACCATGGATTTTACATTCTACTGGGGTTATTTTCTGTTTAAGATAGTAGTTAGTTTGAAAGAGTAATTTTTTTTTCAGTGATTATTCTCAGCCTTAAGTCTTTTGTTTGTGCCGTTCCTCAGACAGATCTGGCTCTTGCATGTTACCTGTGACTCAGTGCTTCTTAGTCTGTCAGTGGAAACTACGGTTCAGTTCAGTTCAGTTCAGTCGCCCAGTCATGTCTGACTCTTTGTGACCCCACGGACTGCAACATGCCAGGACTTCCTGTCCATCACCAACTCCCAGAGTTTACTCAAACTCATTTCCATTGAGTCGGTGATGCCATCCAACCATCTTATCCTCTGTCATCCCCTTCTCCTCCTACCTTCAATCTTTCCCAGCATCAGGGTCTTTTCCAATAAGTCAGTTCTTTGCATCAGGTGGTCAAAGTACTGGAGTTTCAGCTTCAGAATCAGTCCTTCCAATGAATATTCAGGACTGATTTCCTTTAGGATGGACTGGTTGGATCTCCTTGCAGTCCAAGGGACTCTCAAAGTCTTCTTCTTTTCCTTCTCCAGCACCACAGTTCAAAAGCATCAATTCTTCAGTGCTCAGCTTTCTTTACAGTCCAATTCTCACATCCATACATGACTACTGGAAAAACCATGGCCTTGACTAAATGGACCTTTGTTGGCAAAGTAATGTCTCTGCTTTTGAATATGCTGTCTATGTTGGTCATAACTTTTCTTCCAAGGAGCAAGCGTCTTTTAATTTCACGGCTGCAGTTACCATCTGCAGTGATTTTCGAGCCCCCCAAAATAAAGTCTGTTACTGTTTCCACTATTTCCCCATCTATTTGGCATGAAGGGATGGGACCAAATGCCATGATCTTAGTTTTTTGAATGTTGAGTTTTAAGCCAACTTTTTCACTCTCCTCTTTCACTTTCATCAAAAGGCTCTTTAGTTCTTCTTCACTTTCTGCCATAAGGGTGGTATCATCTGCATATCTGAGGTTATTGATATTTCTCCCTGCAATCTTGATTCCAACTTGTGCTTCATCCAGCCCAGCGTTTCACATGATTTACTCTGCATATAAGTTAAATAAACAGGGTGACAATATATAGCCCTGACGTACTCCTTTTCCTGTTTGAAACCACTCTGTTGTTCCATGTCCAATTCTAACTGTTGATTCCCGACCTACATATAGGTTTCTCAAGAGGCAGGTCAGGTGGTCTGGTATTCCCATCTCTTTAAGAATTTTCCAGAGTTTGTTGTGATCCACACCATCAAAGGCTTTGGCATAGTCAATAAAGCAGAAGTCAATGTTTTTATGGAACTCTCTTGCTTTTTCAATGGTCCAACGGATGTTGGCAATTTGATCTCTGGTTCCTCTCTTTTTCTAAATCCAGCTTAAATGTCTGGAAGTTCATGGTTCACGTACTGTTGAAGCCTGGCTTGAAGACTTTTGAACATTACTAGTATGTGAGATGAGTGCAATTGTATGGTAGATTGAACATTCTTTGGCATTGCCTTTCTTAGGGATTGGAATGGAAACTGACCTTTTCTAGTCCTGTGGCCACTGCTGAGTTTCCCAAATTTGCTGGCATATTGAGTGCAGCACTTTCACAGCATCATTTTTCAGGATTTGGAATAGCTCAACTGGAATTCTATCACCTCCACTAGCTTTGTTTGTAGTGATGCTTCCTAAGGCCCACTTGACTTCCCATTCTAGGATATCTGGCTCTAAGTGAGTGATCGCACCATCATGATTATCTGGGTCATGAAGATCTTTTTTGTATAGTTCTTATGTGTATTCTTGCTACCTCTTCTTAATGTCTTCTGCTTCTGTTAAATCCATACCATTTGTGTCCTTTATTGTGCCCATCTTTGCATAAAATGTTCCCTTGGTATCTCTATTTTTTTTTGTAGAGATCTCTAGACTTTCCCATTCTATTAGGGGATGGTATTCTCCATTGTTTTATTTAAGCCTCTGTCTTAGGCAGTCCTGTGTTCAGGTATCTTGGGGATGTGGCCTTAACAATGATCCTGCCCATTCTCCAGTGATGTTCTGAACTTTGTACATATACTTTTCCTGCCTCAGGGATCCAGGTTTGTTTCCTGGTCTGTTCCCCCGGCTTCAGTGGGATTTCACTAATGTCCAATGTGTGTTGGTGTTTTTTCTCTTTTCCCTTCAGGTTAAAGCTTTTCCTGTTTTCTTCCCTTCTTTCTTTCCTTCAGTTTTCCTCCCTCTTTCCCTCCCCTCTTTCCTTCTTTACTTTTTTAGGTAAGAAAAGAGAGAACGGTTTGGGTAAATTCTTTCCCCTCCTGAGTGACCGCTGTTCTTTTTTTAGTTCTCCACCAGAAGGGAGACTTTTTCATTATTCTCCCAATTATTTCTGTGAGTGTCCAGTGAGGTCTATGTGTGTGTGGAGGTGGGGGGCAGGATGGGGGCGGGGAAGGTGGTGTGGGGGGAAGGTTTTACATTTGCTGCACTTAAGGGTTTACCCTCTCTCCAGTGTATTGTTGGCCCCCAGAAATTTGTCTGCTTCCTTAGCTGAATTCTTCTTACTGGTGTTTGGCTTCCACTTTAATCTAATCAAAATAGATTAACTTCTTACTGGTATTTGACCTGGGTAAGTTACTGTTCTTATGTTGTCCCCTTCTCCTCCTGCCCTCAATCTTTCCCAGCATCAGGGTCTTTTCAAATGAGTCAGCTCTTCGCATCAGGTGGCCAAAGTATTGGAATTTCAGCTTTAACATCAGTCCTTCCAATGAGCACTCAGGACTGATCTCCTTTAGTATGGACTGGTTGGATCTCCTTGCAGTCCAAGGGACGCACAAGAGTCTTCTCTAACACCACAGTTCAAAAGCATCAGTTCTTCAGCGCTCATCTCTCTTTATAGTCTAACTCTCACATCCATACATCACCACTGGAAAAACCATAGCCTTGACTAGATGGACCTTTGTTGGCAAAGTAATGTCTCTGCTTTTTAATATGCTGTCTGCTGCTGCTGCTGCTAAGTCACTTCAGTCGTGTCCGATTCCGTGCGACCCCATAGATGGCAGGCCACCAGGCTCCTCCGTCTCTGGGATTCTCCAGGCAAGAATACTGGAGTGGGTTGCCATTTCCTTCTCCAATGCATGAAAGTGAAAAGTGAAAGTAAAGTCGCTCAATCGTGTCTGACTCTTTGCGACCCCATGGACTGCAGCCCACCAGGCTCCTCCATCCTGTCTAGGTTGGTCATAACTTTCCTTCCAAGGAGTAAGCGTCTTTTAATTTCATGGCTGCAGTCACCATCTGCAGTGATTTTGGAGCCCAGAAAAATAAAGTCAGCCATTGTTTCCACTGTTTCCCCATCTATTTCCATGAAGTGATGGGACCAGATGTCATGATCTTGGTTTTCTGAATGTCGAGCTTTAAGCCAACATTTTCACTCTCCTCTTTCACTTTCATCAAGGGGCTCTTTAGTTCTTCTTCACTTTCTGCCATATTTCTCCCGTCTAGATCTCTGTTATCCCAAATATCAAATAAGAGATGGAGTGGATTGGATTAAAAAGTCTTTAACATTCCCCTTACATTAATGATTGCTGGAGTATATATTGTGCTTCCTGATGTCCGATATCTTTCCAAAACATGCATGGATATCCATCTTAGGTTGTTGTCTACAATTCATTATGGCTCCAGGAGCTCTGCCAGATTCCTGGGCTCTCCCACATTGGGGGCTCCTACCTTATGGCTCACTGGTTAGCATATTAAGTATTTTCAGCTCTAAGATTTATACCTGTGTTTTTTGGTTGATGTAGGAAGGCTCCTCCTGGAGTTAGATCCTCACTTAGTTTAGAACCCAGCTGAAGCTGAATTCCTTCCAATTGTGAAGAGCCTTCCTCTAGTGGTATTGAAACTGCCATGGAATTACTTCACTGTCTCAAGCCTTTGGGATAAACAGACTGTTGGAGTACACATGCCCACATGATATAATGGTTTCTAGGTACCCAAATGAAACATATAGAATTGCAAAGAAACAT
The DNA here is from genome assembly GCF_055505025.1 of Bos grunniens. Classification (NCBI taxonomy): domain Eukaryota; kingdom Metazoa; phylum Chordata; class Mammalia; order Artiodactyla; family Bovidae; genus Bos; species Bos grunniens. The sequence goes on from NC_141172.1 coordinate 56,658,211, forward strand.
TATTTAGGTACTTTCAAAGAAAGAGAAGTTTCTTTCCATGCTCTGAAACAAAATAACGTGATCTCAGCTAAAGAAACACAAGGATTGGGTTGTATTATCCTCAGACTCAAAGGAAAATATTAGACGTTGCACAAATTAAATATGTATTGTGTGAGTATGTGCTCAGTTGCTCAGTTGTATCTGACTATTTGTGACCCCATGGATTATAGCCTTACAGGTTCCTCTGTCCATGGGATTTTCCAGGCAGGAATACTGGAGTGGTTGCCATTTCCTTCTTCAGGGCATCTTCCAGACCTATTTGCTAAACTTGAGGGAAATGAGTGCTCTTTGCAGGAAAGGGCCAGATGAGCAGGTATCACTGTGGAAAGAGAGGAAAGGAGTTGGTTTTTCTGTAGATACTCAGAGTAGCATCAGGGTAATATGTATAGCAGCAAAAAGGGAGCATCCTGATAGGAGGCAAAGGGAAAACAAGAGTCTTTAATTCATGGACCAGTGCTCAAATTTCAAAACTTTGCCCAATTTTTATATAAATATGGACTCCCTAGAAAGAAAAGCTGGATAAGTGGCAACATTCTAGCCCACTTGCAAAAGGCATTATTTCATGTGTCTTATTTCGAGTGGGGCTGCTCAAAGATTTGTAGTGAGAAGGTTTGGGAGATTTCAGTGGATTTGGGAGGCTCTGTTTGGCTTAATGTGAAGAAGTTAATGATCAGTTAGTAATGCCTGCCATGAGCCTAGGATGGAGGTTCTAGGTTATTGCAGGTCTCTGAGAGCGTTGCATTTTATTATTGAAGGAAAGCTTGGTACATTCCTATAAACCAGCCAGGGTGAAAAAATCTGTTTTAAGAAATCTTAACTGATTAGAAATATTTTTTATTGGAGTATTATTGCTTTACACTGTTGTGTTGGTTTCTGCTATACAACAAAGTGAATCAGCTATAAGTATACATATATCCCCTCCCTCTAAAACCTCCCTTCCACCCCAACACACCCATAGTTTTACCCATCTAGTCATCGCAGAGCACCAAGCTGAGTTCCCGGGGTATAGAGCAGCTTCCTGCTAGCTATCTATATTATACATGGTAGTGCATATATGTCAGTGCTCCTCTCCCAGTTCTTCCACCCTCCCCTTTCTTCACTGTGCTCACATGTCCATTCTCTGTATCTGTGACTTTATTCCTGCCCTGCAAATAGGCTCACCTGTACCATTGTTATAGATTTCATATATATTCATTAATATATGATATTTGTTTTTCTCTTTCTGATTTACTTTACTCTCTATGACAGACTCTGGTCCATCCACATCACTGCAAATGACCCAGTTCCATTCCTTTTTATGTCTGAGTAACATTCCAGTCTCCTGTAGAGACATGGGTCAGCAGTGGCTGGCTGCAGGGACTGGCAGCAGCAGTCCTGGGAGGCATGGTGTGTTGGCATAAGTCCTCATGGAGGAGGTTGCCATTGGCCATACAATGAAGCCTGTAGTCCTACCATACAGCCACTGGGTAGGTAACCCACACTTTGGAGTATAATTATACCAAAGGAGTTCCTGAACTGTTGCAAAGGTTCTAGGCCCCACATCGGACTTCCTAAATTGGGGATCCAGCAAAGGGACTGAGTATCCCTAGGGAATCTGGCTTTGAAGATCATCAGGATTTGATTACAGAACTTCCATAGGCCTAGGGGAAACAGAGACTCTTGGAGGGTGCAATCAAAACCTTGTGCACACCAGGACCCAGAGAAAAGGAGCAGTGACCCCACAAGAAACTGAACCAGACCTGCCTATGAGTGTTTGAGGGTCTTCTGAGGAGGTGTGTGTTGACAATGGCCTGCCATGGGCACAGGGGCACTGGTATTAGCAGCTGTGGGAGGTCCAGCATAAGTCCTCTTATGGGATAAGTCCTCTTGGAGGAGGTCACCATAGCCCTGCCATAGAGCCTGCAGACTCCAGGACTGGGTCGTCTCAGGCCAAATAACTAGCAAGGATGGAGCACAGCAACACCTTTAAACAGAAAATTGGATTAAAGGTTGACTGAGCATGGCCCTGTCCACCAGAGCAAGACCCAGTATTCCCCACATCCAGTCCCTCCCATCAGAAAGCTTGCACAAGCACCTTATCCCCATCCATCAGAAGGCAAACAGAAGAAGCAAGGACAACAATCCCATGGCCTCCAGAATGAAAACCACAATCACAGAAAACCAAATTGATCACATGAATCACAGCCTTGTGTAACTCAAGGAAGCTATGAGCCATGCCTTGCAGGGCCACCCAAGTTGGACAGATCATAGTGGAGAGTTCTGAATGAACATGGTCCACTGCAGAAGGGAAGGGCTAACCACTTTAGCATTCTTGCCTTGAGAACCACATGAACAGTATAAAAAGGCAAAAAGATATGACACCAGAAGACGAGCCCCCTAGGTTGGATGGTGTCCAGTATGCTACTGGGGAAGAGTGGAGAAACAGCTCAACAAAGAATGAAGGGCTTGGCCAAAGTGGAAATGATGCCCAGTTGTGGATGTGTCTGGTGTGAAACTAAAGTCCGATGCTGTAAAGAACAATATTGCATAAGAACCTGGAATGTTAGGTTCATGAATCAAAGTAAATTGGATGTGGTCAAGCAGGAAATTGAAAGAGTTAACAGCAACATTTTAGGAATCAGTGAACTAAAATGGACAGAAATAGGGGAATTTAATTCAGATGACCACTGTATCTACAACTGTGAGCAAGAATCCTCCAGAAGAAATAGAATAGCTCTCAGAGTCAACAGAAGAATCTGAAATGCAGTACTTGGGTGCAATGTCAAGAACAACAGAATGATCTTGGTTTGTTTACAAGGCAAACCATTCAACATCACAGTAATCCAAGTCTATGCCCCAACCACTGATGCCAAAGAAGCTGAAGTTGAATGATTCTGCAAAGACCTACAAGACCTTCTAGAACTAACACCAAAAAAAAAAAAGTCCTTTTCATCATAGGGCGTTGGTATACAAAAGTAGGATATCAAGACATACCAATAGTAACAGGTAAGTTTGGCCTTGCAGTACAAAATGAAGCAGGGCAAAGACTAACAGAGTTAACCAAGTGAACAAACACACTGGTCCTAGCAAACACCCCTTCCAACAACACAAGAGATGACTCTACACATGGACATCACCAGATGGTCAATACAGAAATCAGATTGGTTATATTCTTTGCAGCCAAATATGGAGAAGCTCTATACAGTCAGAAAAAACAAGTCCTGGAGCTGACTGTGGCAGCAAAATTCAGACTTAAATTGAAAGTAGGGAAAACCACCAGGCCATTCAGGTATGACCAAAATAAAATCCCTTATGATTACACAGTGGAAGTGACAAATAGATTCAAGGGGTTAGATCTGATAGATAGAGTGCCTGAAGAACTATGGATGGAGGTTCATAACTTTGTACAGGAGGCAGTAACCAAAACCATTCCAAAGAAAAAGAAATGCAAGAAGGCAAAGTGGTTGTCTGAGGAGGTCTTACAAATAGCTGAGAAAAGAAGAGAAGTGAAAGGCAAAGGAGAAAGGGAAAGATATACCCAACTGAATGCAGAGTTACAGAGAATAGTAAGAAGAGATAAATGAATGAACAATGCAAAGAAATAGAGAGGAACAATAGAATGGGAAAGACTAGAGATCTCTTCAAGAAAATTCAAGATACCAGGGGAACATTTCATCCAAAGATAGACACAAAAAAGGACAGACATGACAAGCACCTAACAGAAACAGAAGATACTATAAAGAGGTGACAAGAATACACAGATGAACTGAACAACAACAACAAAAAAAACACCTGAATGATCTAGATAACCACGATGGTGTGCTCACTCACCTAGAGCCAGACATCCTGGAGTGTAAAGTAAAGTGGGCTTTAGGAAGAATTACTATGAACAAAGCTAACGGAGGTGATGGAATTGCAGCTGAGGTATTTCAAATCCTAAAAGATGATGCTGTTAAAGAGTTGCAATCAGTATGCCAGCAAATTTGGAAGACTCAGCAGTGGCCACAGGACTCCAAAAGGTCAGTTTTCATTATAATCTCAAAGAAAGGCAATGCCAACGAATGTCCAAACGATTGTACAATTGTGCTCATTTCACATGCTAGCCACGTAATGTTCAAAATCCTTCAAGTAAGGCTTCAACAGTACATGAACTGAGAACTTCCAGATGTACAAGCTAGATCTAAAGAAGGCAGAGGAGCAAGAGACTGAATTGCCAACATCCCTTGAATCATAGAAAAAAGCAAGGGAATTCCAGAAAAACTTCTATTTCTGCTTCATTGACTATACTAAAACCTTTGATTGTGTGAATCACAACACACTGTGGAAAGTTCTTAAAGAGATGTAAATTCCAGACCTCCTTACCTGCCTCCTGAGAAACCTGTTTGCAAGTCAAGAAACAACAGTTAGAATGGGACCTGGAACAATAGACTGTTTCAAAATTGCGAGAGGAGTACATCAAGGCTGTATAGTGTCACCTGCTTATTTAACTTCTATGCAGAGTGTATTATGTGAAATGCCAGCCTGGATGACTTACAAGCTGGAATCAAGTTTTCAGAAAAAATATCAAAACCTCAGATATGTAGAAGATATCACCCTAATGGCAGAAAGCAAAGAGGAACTAATGAGCCTCTTAATGAAGTTGAAAGAGGAGCATGACAAAGCTGGCTTTAAAACTCAGCATTCAAAAAACAAAGATCATGGCTTCCAGTCCCATCACTTCATGGCAAATAGAAGGGGAAACAATGGAAACAATGAGGGACTTTATTTTCTTGGGCTCCAAAATCACTGCAGATGGTGACTGCGGCCACGAAATGAAAAGAGGCTTCCTCTTTGGAAGAAAAGATGTGACAAACCTAGACAGCATATTAAACAACAGAGGCAGCACTTTGCTGACAAAGATCTATAGAGTCAGAGCTGTGGTTTTTCCAGTAGTCATGTATGGATGTGAGCATTGGACCATAAAGAAGGCTGAGAGCCGAAGAATTGATGCTTTCAAATCATGGTGTTGGAAAAGACTCTTGAGAGTCCCTTGGACAGCAAGGAGATCAAACCAGTCAATCCTAAAGGTAATCAAACCTGAATACTCATTGGAGGGACTGATGTTGAAACTGAAGCGCCAATACTTTGGCCACCTGATGTGAAGAACTGACTCAGTGAAAAAGACCCAGATGCTGGGAAAGATTGAAGGCTGGAGGAAAAGTGGTGACAGAGTACGAGATGGTTGGATGGCTTCACCAACTCAGTGGACATGAGTTTGAGTAAACTCTGGAAGATAGAGAAGGACAGAGAAACTGACGTGCTGCAGTCCATGAGGTCCCAATTAGTCAGGCACGACTTAGCAACTGAACAACAATATTCTATTTTACATATGTACTGCATCTTCTTTATCCTTTCATCTGCCAATGGACGTTTGAGTTCAGTTCAGTTCAGTTCAGTCGCTTAGTCGTGTCCGACTTTTTGCGACCCCATGAATTGCAGCATGCCAGGCCTCCCTGTCCATCACCAACTCCCGGAGTTCCCTCAAGCTCACGTCCATCGAGTCGGTGATGCCATCCAGCCATCTCATCCTCTGTCGTCCCCTTCTTCTCCTGCTCCCAATCCCTCCCAGCATCAGAGTCTTTTCCAATGAGTCAACTCTTCGCATGAGGTGGCCAAAGTATTGGAGTTTCAGCTTTAGCATCATTCCTTCCTAAGAAATCCCAGGGCTGATTTCCTTCAGAATGGACTGTTTGGATCTCCTTGCAGTCCAAGGGACTCTCAAGAGTCTTCTCCAACACCACAGTTCAAAAGCATCAATTCTTTGGCGCTCAGCTTTCTTCACAGTCCAACTCTCACATCCATGCATGACCACTGGAAAAACCATAGCCTTGACTAGACAAACCTTTGTTGGCAAAGTAATGTCTCTGCTTTTCAATATGCTATCTAGGTTGGTCATAACTTTTCTTCCAAGCAGTAAGCATCTTTTCATTTCATGGCTGCAATCATCATCTGCAGTGATTTTGGAGCCCAAAAAAATAAAGTCTGACACTGTTTCCACTGTTTCCCCATCTATTTGCCATGAAGTGATGGGACCAGATGCCATGATCTTCATTTTCTGAATTGAGCTTGAAGCCAACTTTTTCACTCTCCTCTTTCACTCTCATCAAGAGGCTTTTTAGTTCCTCTTCACTTTCTGCCATAAGGGTGGTGTCATCTGCATATCTGAGGTGATTGATATTTCTCCCAGCAATCTTGATTCCAGCTTGTGCTTCTTCCAGTCCAACGTTTCTCATGATGTACTCTGCATATAAGTTAAATAAACAGGGTGACAATATACAGCCTTGACGTACTCCTTTTCCTATTTGGAACCAGTCTGTTGTTCCATGTCCAGTTCTAACTGATGCTTCCTCACCTGCATATAGCTTTCTCAAGAGGCAGGTCAGGTGGTCTGGTATTCCCAGCTCTTTCAGAATTTTCCACAGTTTCTTGTGATCCACACAGTCAAAGGCTTTGGCATAGTCAATAAAGCAGAAATAGATGTTTTTCTGGAACTCTCTTGCTTTTTCCATGATCCAGCAGATGTTGGCAATTTGATCTCTGGTTCCTCTGCCTTTTCTAAAACCAGCTTGAACATCTGGCAGTTCACAGTTCACGTATTGCTGAAGCCTTGCTTGGAGAATTTTGAGCATTACTTTACTAGTGTGTGAGATGAGTGCAATTGTGCTGTAGTTTGAGCATTCTTTGGCATTGCCTTTCTTAGGGATTAGAATGAAAACTGACCTTTTCCAGTCCTGTGGCTACTGCTGAGTTTTTCAAATTTGCTGGCATATTGAGGGCAGCACTTTCACAGCATCATCATTTAGGATTTGAAAGAGCTTAAGTGTAATTCCATCACCTCCACTATCTTTGTTCGTAGTGATGCTTTCTAAGGCCCACTTCCAGGATGTCTGGCTCTAGGTGAGTGATCGTACCATAATGAGGAAAAAAAGAGAATGTATTTCCAAAAGTAGCCATCCTTGCCCTCCCAAAATGTTTGTTACCCTTATGAAAGTCCCAAGACGGAACATGCCTTATTCAAAGCTAAAAGATAGCAAGGCAGTGGTGTGGCTGTGGCAGAAGCTGTTGGCTTTGTTGTAAAGAGTACCTGAGATAAGGTCCCCCATGCTGTGTTACCTCAGCGTGGCAGATAAGTAAAGTGGGAAAAAAAAAAAAAAGGGTCATTAGTCAGGGAATAATCCAGTGGACAAATTCTTAGCTTTATCCTTGTCATTCTAATTAATTCCCTGAAAAGAGTTTACTAATTTCTGTTTTCCCTGATTCTGTGTTCTGTTTGCTCTGGTTTACAAACAGAGCAAAGAACATTTCTGGATAGAGATATGGCTCTTTAGGAATTTGATACTTAATAGAAAGATATTTGATAATTAGAATGACAGCAGTAAAAATAACTATAATTAGTTTGACAAGAATATAAATTATCAACAGTACTTGCCAACTTTGAAATTATTATCTTCAGTTGTCTTTTAAAATCATAGTTACAAAGCTGGTGCTCTGGGACAACCAGCAGGGATAGGGTGGGGAGGGAGATGGGAAGGGGGTTTAGGATAGGGGGGTGGTCACATGTATACCTATGGCCAATTCATTTTGATGTATGGAAAAAAAAAAACACTCTCAATATTGTAAAGTAATTAACCTCCAATTAAATTAATTTTAAAAAACTGTGTTTTAAACAAATTATTTTGATTATTTGATGGGTAGCATAAGTTCAAAAACTTAAAACCTATATTTCTCATAAGTCCCCTAGAAGCAATTTTATTATAATACCAATGGGTTCTTGATTTTAAAAGGTGTTAAATCTCTTGTTTAAATTCATGAATGTAATCTATTATGCAGTAAGACACTGATAGTGTGCTCATGTGCCCCAAATATCATTTGGGGGCAGCATTGTTTTAGACTTCATTATAGGAATAAGAGAGGGTGCTTTAAGAAATTAGGCATAATAGTTTAAAAATGAATAAATGAAGTAAGGAAATTAAGGAAGATATTAGAAGGTTTTTACCTAATGGAATGGGTAATACTTAAATGTACTATGTGTCACCCTATCTGATTTCCCATGGCACTATCTCAAAGAGATGATTAATTTGTTTGTCTGTCACTTAATTATTTGTTTGTCTATCGCTTTATTATAGAAAGTTCTCAGAGGGTAGGCATCATGCTTTATTCATCTGTACTTCCTAACTACTGCAATACCTAACATACGGAAGATAGTCAGTACGTCTTTATTAATAAATAAATAGAACTATGGGCACATGGAAGAATGAGTATAAAATAAGTTTAGGGAATAGTATATAAGATGTGAAGGGAAAAATATTAGAGTGACAAAAAGAACATTCTCTAAATCAAAAGAAATTAAGAATTCTGAAGACCCTGTAGTTTGAAAGCTGAGAGTAGATAAAGGATCTGGAATTTCCAGGAAAATACCTTGCAATACCTTGTACAAAAGATAAATTTTCTCAGTGTGAGATGATTGCTTTTATGCTATATCATTGCATGATGAGTTGACTGCTGGTAGATTTTCATTTGAAAATATTTTTCTTCAGAAGTATAAAGTTACTGCACCAGATGTTTTTGGTGAAAAAGTCTCATGCATATTTGATTATCATTCCTTTGTAGGTTGCATTTTCTCTCTGCAAACCTTAAGGTTCTTCTCCTTATTCTTTTTTTTTTTTCTATGTGTTTATTTATTTATTTTCTTTTTGGCTGTGCTGGGTCTTTGTTGCTACATGTGGGCTTTCTTTAGCTACAGTAAGCGGGGGCTACTCTGTAGCTGTGGTGTGAGGATTTCTCACTGCAGTGGTTTCTCTTGTTACAGAGCACAGGCTGTAGGGCCTGAGGGCTTCAGTAGTTGTGGCGCATTGGCTGAGTAGTTGCAGCTCACAGGCTCCAGAGAACAGGCTCATTAGTTGTGGTGTGTGGGCTCCATTGCCCTGCAGCATGTGGGAATCTTTCTGGGCCAGGGATCAAACTGGTGTCACCTGCATTGCATGGCTGATTCTTAACCACTGGACCCCCACAGAAGACCTCCTTATTCTTAGTGTTTGGAAACGTCACAGTGATATGCTCAAGTAGATATTGTTTGTTGTGCTGGCTACTGTTGTGCCCTTGCGTTTTGAGGACTTGAGTCCTTAAGTTCTGGAAAAGCATCTTGATTGAGTTCCCACTTTCATTTTCTCTATACTCTCATTCTGTGACTCCTACCATTTGAAATTTAAATTCGTGGACTATAAATTTTCCATTTTCAGTTATAAACTTTAATTTGTTTAGAATTTCTCTAATATTTTCAGTCCTTTGGATCTACATTCTGAGTTTTTATTTTACTGTACTATATTTTTGGTAATAATATTAAGAGTCTGTTTTTTCCTCTGTTATTGTTTCTTTTTCATGTGTATAGTACGTGGTTGAAAAAAGGACCTCAATTCCAATATCTATTAAGTTAGGAAGTGCCTATAATATATATGAAATTAGCTTAAAGAATCTGGGTTCATCACCTACAGCCTTACGTAGTACGTTATAATGCACAAAGAGATAGAGACATGTAACAAAATTTTTATGTTTGCTATTCATTTCTGTGAAAAATACAGATAGATTTTTCAGGTTCTACAGAACATTAGCCCATATTCTGCAATCCAGACTGATATAAATGCCCATAGAGAATCTGTGTGGTTTTACTCTTGAAACTGAGGCCAAGAAGGGAGGTACTTCTTGTTTGCTTATGTGTTATTTTGTTTAACACTGACATTCCTCCTGTAGATAATTCTCAAAGTTGCACTTTAGAGTGCTGAAGAGGGGTAGAGTGGGATACTTGCAGCAGTTACATTTTATCTCAAGCTATTTTAAAATGACTTTAAAAATGTGCTATGACTTTGTATTGCACATCAATAATAGACATCTCTCACTCTATTTGAGCATTTATTCACTTCATTCAGATGTTGTTTACATTAAAACAGAATTTAAGTGATTTGGGGAAGGATGCTTTTCTTCTATTTGTGGTTCTAAAGATATCTGTTGCACACTTTGCAGAAAGGAAATCATATAGGTTTCAGACAAAAGGAACTTCACTTGTAGTGAGAATAAGAGAAATGGGTAAGAGTCAGTGTTAATCAGACATGTCTGAAAGGGTCCCCCACGGGTTGACTTCTTATAGAAACCGTGGCAATGGAAAGAGACAAGTGATACTCAGAAATGCAGAACAGCAGGGTTTATTCAGCACCTTTGCGGGCTCAGTGGAGTTGCCTCCAGAGGCTGAGCACCCAGGCTTTGGTCTGGGTATCTTTTATATGGCACAGCCTTCCGAATCCTAGTGATTTCCCCACCTAAGCAGTTTGGCTGACTCAATAAGCAGATCAGTTCACAGAAGCAGAGGTGAGCAGCAATAAGCAGGTCAGTTTACAGAAGCAGAAGTGGTGAGCAGTGAGCATAGCAGTAACTTAAGAAACTATTTTAGTTTCTTTTTTTTTTTTTTTTTCCTTTTCATTCCCCCTTTTTGATGCTCAGGGTGTATCTGCAGCTGTCAGAGAACATCATCATCCGCTGCTGCTGGTATCATAAGTAGCAATTGAGTGGCCGTCTTTCTTTCAACACTGTCTCTATGATACTTTTTACAGTGCTGACTAGGAGGGGCATGAGGCAAGGAATAAGTAGGCATCCAGTGAGCATGGCCATAACTACCCTGATTATTGTCTTAATTCCTCCTAGCCAAGAGAACCATCCTCTGAAGAGACCGTTTATGTCCCATCCCTTCCAGGTCTGAACCAGGACATGAGCAATCTTTCTGATATTTTTAGCTATGTCTATTATAGCCTTTCCATTTAACCACCTCTTTAACTGCTTCCTTCCTAGCCTGGTCCTGTTTCCCGTCACCCCCCTGCCCCCATCTGACATCCCAAAAGGAGTCTGTCAAGTCCAGCAGGCCATCTGTCTTGGGGTGCCATAGCACGCTAGGTCATTCACACTGCAGGTTTTAATTTTTTCCTTCCAGTAATGTTTTCCTTCCCTAGTGCATGAAGAGGCTGAACTGTAAAATGTGGCCAATTGGTATGTATAGTAAGCAAATCCTCAGATGCATTTCCCCTCATGGTAGAAAGATTCCATACATTCAAAACAATCATCCTGACTCTCAGATGAGGAGGAGATTTTACAAATTAACAGAATTATAAGGCAAAACCACACTGTTTTCATACTTAAGCTGATCATAGTAGGAGGAGACTCCAAAAAATAAGAATTATGAAGAGGTAGGCAAAGCAGAGGGAGAGTTTTTGAATGATAGTCCACTCAAAGGGAGACACAGAGTAGTGTCCTGTTTCAAATAAGATAAGTAGGAGGAATCCCGGTCCAATTAATAACCAATACATCTGTTGTTCGCCAGTCCTGCTGGTTCCTCAAGCTTTAGCCATGCGTTGACTGACCAGCTTCCAGCATGGCCAGAGAAGGACTTTGGGATCGTTGTTTCCTTCTTTGCAAGGTCAGGTGCAGGGGTTCCTCCAGATTGAAGGTGGCTTCCTATTTCCTTCGGCTGTCAGTCGGACTTGAGGGTTTGACTGTGGAGTTATGGATCCAAGTGTCTTTTCCTGCCATTTTGAAAGCAGTGGGAGTAGTTAAGATTACAGAATAGGGCCCTCTCCACATGGGTCTTAAGGCTCTTTTCTCCAATCCTTTACCCATACTTGGTCCCCTGGTTGGTGCGGATGTACTGTTTTGACTAAGGATATGGGTATTCTATCAATTAGAGAGATGGTGTGTCCTAACCCTTGCAGCTGCTTATGTAAGTCCAAGTCCCCCAGTTCTCTGGTGTCTCCCGTTAAGTTGACTGGCAGGGGCAATTATCCATACGGGATTTCAAATGGTGAGAATCCTAGCCCTGCCTGGGGTGAGCACCTTCAAGAGTGCCACAGGTAACACGTCTACCCAAGGTAAGCTAGTCTCCTGACATAGTTAGCTAGGCCTTGTTTGAGGGTTCAGTTCATGCATTCTACTTTCCCTGAGCTCTGGGGATGGTAAGCAATATGCAATTTTCAGTGGATCTTCAAAGCTCTTGCCACCAGTTGTACTGTCTCGGCTACTAATGCCGGTCATTGTCCAACACTACGGTCAGAGGCATTCCATATCTGGGGACAATGTCTCTCAGGAGGGCCTTGGTTACTTATCTTACCTTTTCAGTTTGGGTAGGAAAGACCTCCACCCATCCCGAAAAGGTGCAGATGAAGCTAAAAGGTATCTGAATCCTCAACTCAGACTGATTTCAGTGAAGTCCACTTCTATATCTTCAAATTGGGATAAGTTCAGTTCAGTTCAGTCACTTAGTCATGTCCAACACTTCCTGACACCATGGACCACAGCACGCCAGGCCTCCCTGTCCATCACCAGGTCCTGGAATCTACTCAAACTCATCTCCATTGAGTCGGTGATGCCATCCAACCATCTCATCCTCTGTCGTCCCCTTCTCCTCCTGCCTTCAATCTTTCACATATTCAAGGTCTTTTCCAATGAGTCAGCTCTTTGCATCAGGTGGCCAAAGTATTGGAGTTTCAGCCTCAACATCAGTCCTTCCAATGAACACTCAGGACTGATCTCCTTTACATTGGACTTGTTGGATTTCCTTGCAGTCCAAGGGACTCTCAAGAGTCTTCTCCAACACCACAGTTCAAAAGCATCGATATGCTCTTGGCACTCGGCTTTCTTTATAGTCCAACTTTCACATCCATACATGACCACTGGAACCAACATATCCTTGATGAGATGGACTTTTGTGTTAAAAAATGTCTCTGCTTTTTAATATGCTGTCTAGGTTGGTCATGGAGAAGGCAATGGCACCCCACTCCAGTACTCTTGCCTGGAAAATCCCATGGACAGAGGAGCATGGTAGGCTGCAGTCCATGGGGTCGCTGGGAGTCGGACACGGCTGAGCAATGTCACTTTCACTTTTCCCTTTCATGCATTGGAGAAGGAAATGGCAACCCACGCCAGTGTTCTTGCCTGGAGAATCCCAAGGATGGAGGAGCCTGGTGGGCTGCAGTCTATGGGGTCGCACAGAGTCAGACACAACTGAAGTGACTTAGCAGCAGCAGCAGCAGCAACAGCAGGTTGGTCATAGCTTTCCTTCCAAGGAGTAAGCGTCTTTTGATTTCATGGCTGCCGTCACCATCTGCAGTGATTTTAAAGCCCCCCAAAATAATGTCAGCCACTGTTTCCACTGTTTCCCCATCTATTTGCCATGAAGTGATGGGACCAGATGCCATGATCTTGGTTTGTCGGACGTTGAGCTTTAAGCCAACTTTTTCACTCTCCTCTTTTACTTTCATCAAGAGGCTTTTTAGTTCTTCTTCCCTTTCTGCTATAAGGGTAGTGTCATCTGCATATCTGAGGTTATTGACATTTCTCCCGGCAATCTTGATTCCAATTTGTGCTTCCTCCAGCCCAGCGTTTCTCATGATGTACTCTTCATATAAGTTAAATAAGCAGGGTGACAATATACAGCCTTGACATACTCCTTTTCCTATTTGGAACCAGTCTGTTGTTGCATGTCCAGTTCTAACTGTTGCTTCCTGACCTACATATAGGTTTCTCAAGAGGCAGGTCAGGTGGTCTGGTATTCCCATCTCTTTCAGAATTTCCCACAGTTTATTGTGATCCACACAGTCAAAGGCTTTGGCATAGTCAATAAAGCAGAAATAGATGTTTTTCTGGAACTCTCTTGCTTTTTCCATGATCCAGTGGATGTTGGCAATTTGATCTCTGGTTCCTCTGCCTTTTCTAAAACCAGCTTGAACATCTGGAAGTTCATGGTTCACATACTGTTGAAACCTGGCTTGGAGAATTTTGAGCATTACTTGACTAACGTGTGAGATGAGTGCAATTTTGTGGTAGTTTGAGCATTCTTTGGCATTGCCTTTCTTAGGGATTAGAATGAAAAAGACTTTTTCCAGTCCTGTGGCCACTGCTGAGTTTTCCAAATTTGCTGGCATATTGAGTGCAGCACTTTCAGAGCATCATCTTTTAGGATTTGCAATAGCTTAACTGGAATTCCATCACCTCCACTAGCTTTGTTTGTAGTGATGCTTCCTAAGGCCCACTTGACTTCACATTCCAGGATGTCTGTCTCTAGGTGAGTGATCACACCATCGTGATTATCTGGGTCATGAAGATCTTTTTTGTATAGTTCTTATGTATATTCTTGCTACCTCTTCTTACTATCTTCTGCTTCTGTTAGGTCCATACCATTTCTGTCCTTTATCGAGCCCATCTTTGCATGAAATGTTCCTTCCAGTTCCAGTTCAGTCACTCAGTCGTGTCCGACTCTTTGCGACCTCATGAATCCCAGCACGCCAGGCCTCCCTGTCCATCACCAGCTCCCGGAGTTCACAGATTCATGTCCTTCGATTTGGTGTTGCCATCCAGCCATCTCATCCTTGTCGTCCCCTTCTCCTCCTGCCCCCAATCCCTCCCAGCATCAGGGTCTTTTCCAATGAATCAACTCTTCGCATGAGGTGGCCAAAGTATTGGAGTTTCAGCTTTAGCATCAGCTCTTCCAGTGAACACCCAGGACTGGTCTCCTTTAGAATAGACTGGTTGGATCACCTTGCAGTCCAAGGGACTCTCAAGAGTCTTCTCCAACACCTTAGTTCAAAAGCATCAATTCTTTGGCACTCAGCCTTGCTTCAGTTCAGTTCAGTTTAGTTGCTCAGTCGTGTCCAGCTCTTTGTGACCCTGTGAATTGCAGCATGCCTGGCCTCCTTGTCCATCATCAACTCCTGGAGTTCACTCAAACTCATGTCCATTGAGTCAGTCATGCCATCCAGCCATCTCATCCTCTGTCGTCCCCTTCTCCTCCTGCCCCAATCCCTATATCTCTAATTTTCTTGAAGAGATCTCTAGTCTTTCCCATTCTGTTGTTTTCCTCTATTTCTTTGCACTGATAACTGAGGAAGGTTTTCTTATCTCTTCTTGCTATTCTTTGGAACTCTGCATTCACATGGGTATATCTTTCCTTTTCTCCTCTGCTTTTCACTTCTCTTCTTTTCACAGCTATTTGTAAGGCCTCCTCAGACAGCCATTTTGCTTTTTTGAATTTCTTTTTCTTGGGGATGGTCTTAATCCCTGTCTCCTGTACAATGTCATGAAACTCTGTCCATATTTCATCAGGCACTCTGTCCATCAGATCTAGTCCCTTAAATCTATTTCTTACTTCCACTGTATAATTATAAGGGATTTGATTTTAGTCATACCTGAATGGTCTAGTGGTTTTCCCAACTTTCTTCAATTTAAGTCTGAATTTGACAATAAGGAGTTCAAGATCTGAGCCACAGTCAGCTCCCAGTCTTATTTTTGCTGACTGTATAGAGCATGTCCATCTTTGGCTGCAAAGAATATAATCAATCTGATTCCAGTGTTGGCCATCTGGTGATGTTCCTGTGTTGTCCATGTTCTCTTGTGTTGTTCAAAGGGAGTATGTGCTATAACCAGTGCGTTCTCTTGGCAAAACTCTATTAGCCTTTGCCCTGCTTCATTCTGTACTCCAAGGCCAAATTTGCCTGTTATTCCAGGTGTTTCTTGACTTTCTACTTTTGCATTCCAGTCTCCTATAATGAAAAGGACATCTTTTTTGGGTGTTAGTTCTAAAAGGTCTTGTAGGTCTTCTTCGAACTGTTCAGCTTCAGCTACTTCAGCATTACTGGTCAGGGTATAGACTTGGATTATTGTGATATTGAATAGTTTGCCTTGGAAACGAACAGAGATCATTCTGTTGTGGAGATTGCATCCAAGTACTGCATTTTGGACTCTTGTTGACTATGATGGCTACTCCATTTCTTCTAAGGGATTCTTGCCCACAGTAGTAGATATAATGGTCATCTGAGTTAAATTCACCCATTGCAGTCCATTTTAGTTTGCTGATTCCTAAAATGTTGACATTCAAATGGGGATAGTCTGCAACACTGTGTCCTACCAGCCTACTAGGCCCCTGGAAAGCATTGTAAACAGGTTTCTCATCGCTGGGAGACAGAAGAGCAGAGTGCAGGGAGGCGAGCGATGAGATGGTACCAGACTAGCAAGGTCTCTAAGGTGATCTTGCCCATATGGGTCAGTTCATGTTGTTGGTGGACCAGCTTGTAGGTTAGCTGCTCCAGAACATTGACTCAGTGGTCTTTTGTGATCTGCCATCCTGTCTTCGCCTTGATTCCCTCTTCCTTTTTTATCCATTCCTGCTTTTCAGCAGAGTACCTGGGGGCAACTGATATTTTCAGGGCTAGCAGGACTTTTGGTTTGTTTGGAAGCTGCCCTCAGGCAGCCTGGTTGGTGACTGCATTAGTGTGTAGGTTTCCTTTGGCTACTGGGTCTCCCCACTTCTGGTGGCCTTTGCAGTGGACAACTGCCACTTCCTTCAGTCCCTGTACTACCTCCAGGAGGTCCCCCTACTACCTTCAAGATTTCAGCTTGGTTCTTGATCCCCTTGCCTTCTGCAGTAAGGAGTCCTCTTTCATTGTATAAGCCTCCGTGAACTTGTAGAATAGCGAAAGCATACCATATGTCTGTATAGGTGTTGACTTGCCAGTCTTGGCTGAGTTCCAGTGCTCTGATTAATGTCCTCAACTCCACTCTCTGTGCTGACCATCCTTGAGGAAGTGCCTCTGCCTCCACCACTTCAGAGTCAGGCACCATGGCATACCCGGCCATCCTTTTCCCATTTTCCATGAAGCTGCTACCATTAGTATATAGGACCAGATCTGGGTTTTGCAGTTTATCAGTCAAGTCTGGTCTTCTAGAAAATACTTCATCTAGTATTTCTAAGCAGTCATAGTCCAGGAGCCCTGCCTTGTCTGGTAGGAAAGTAGCTGGGTTTAGAGTTCATACAACTTCCAGTCTTACTCGTGGATTTTCACATAGTAACCCTTGATACTGAGTCATCCATGCAAACGTGAGCCAATGGTGGCTTCTGTTATCCATCAGGGTTACAACTGAGTGTGGGACTTTAACACTGAGGTTTTGCCCCAGCGTTAACTTGTCAGCTTCCCTTACCAGTAAGGTGATGGCCACTAGTGCTCAGAGGCAGGGTGGCCAAGCAGCCGCAACTGAGTCAATTTGTTTAGACAGGCAGGCCACTGGCCTTTGCCAGGGTCTGAATTCTTGGATTAGGACTCCCAAGGCCATTCCATTCTTTTCATGAACAAATAGGTTGACCACTCTGGTTACGTTGGGAAGTCCTAGGGCTGGGGCCTTAGAGAGTTTGGCCTTAATTGTTTGAAACACTGCCTCCTGGGTTGGTCCCCACTCATGGGGGACCTTTTCTTCTTTTAGAGCCTAATACAGGGATCTGGCCAAGTCTGAAAATCCAGGGGTCTATATCCTGCAGAACCCTGCTGCTCCCAGGAACTTGTGGACCTTCCCGTGAGTGGTAGGGGTAGGGATGGTGCAAACTGCTTGTTTCCTTTCAGTTCCCAGCATCCACTGGCCCAGCATGATGCTAAAACCTAGATATTTGACTTGTCTTTTACAGACTTGTGCCTTTTTTTTTTTGAAACCCGGTACCCAGCTTCCATTAACAGGGAGAGGAGGGCCTTTGTTCCTTCTAGGCTTTGAGCCTGTGTCATGCTGGCCAGCAGAAGGTCATTGATATATTGCAGCAGGACACAGTTTAACTCTTGTCCAGGAAATTTAGCCAAGTCAGTGGCCAAGGCTCTGCTGAAGGGAGTAGGGGAGTTCTTGAACCCCTGAGGAAGCCTCGTCCAAGTAAGCTGTTTCTTGCTTCACATGTATAGGTTTTCCCATTTAAAGGCAAATAGTGGTTGGCTGACAGGTACTACCCAGAGGCAGAAGAAGGCATCTTTTAAGTCCAAGCAAGTAAACCATTCAGCTGTGAAGGGGATCAGTCTTTGTAGGATACATGGATTAGGCACTACTGGGTGCAAAGTAATTGTTGCCTGTTTACAGCCCTTAGGTCCTGAACCAGACGATAGTCATGTGTTCCCAGCTTTCTTATGGGCAGCAGTGGGGTGTTCCATGGTAACTGGAATTTTATCAGGAGTCTGTGTTGGAGTGGTCTGTTTTATTGAGCCTGGATTCCCAGTTGGGCCTCTTGGAGAATCAAGAATTATCATAGTTTTACAGGTTGAGCTCCTGGTTTCAGATCAATCAGGATGAGGACATAATGTTTTGCTAGGCCTGGGGGTTCTCCTAGGCTGAAACTAGTGGGTATTCAGTCTCTAATTGAGGAGGAATGGTCCTCTTTTCTTGAAGGGAGGAATACAGGCTCCATTTTTCTTCTCTCCTTAGAGCAAGAGTCAAAATCAAAGAGGTAGGCAGTCCTTTAATTTTAGCTGGTCTGACCCATCAACAGAGAAGGAAATTTGGATCCCCATCTTGGCAGCAGTTCTCTTCCCCTCACAGGGACAGGGCAGTCAGGTAGGTAGAGGAATTCATGTAGTACCTCATGGCCCCTTAATTGGCATTATCGAGGACTGCAGAAGGGCTTGCGGGTCTGAGCACCTGTGGCCCCGATGACAGTGGTTTCCTTTCCTGAGATGGGGGGATACTTATTGAGTGACCACCGAATGTCTGGCACCTGTATCCACCATGAAGTCCACTGGATGGCCCCCTACTTGAATTCTGACCATAAGCTCTCGGGGGCCCAATTGGAGAGAGCCTGGTCCCCTCTAGTTGTATTCTGCTCCAGCTAGGCCAGTCAGATTAGTGCTGGGTGGCTCAGGTTGATGTCTGCTCAGCGGACCTGCTGCTTTGGTTCTCTTCTCAGGGCAGCTAGGGACTCATTCTTCCAGTGATCCTTCTCCTTGCAATAGGCACACTGATTGCAGCTGAGGGAGTTCCTCTCTCTTGGGGTCTGGGCCCCTTGACTTATGAGGTGGCCTTGCTAGGGGTTCAGGCTTTGACAGGGCAGCTTCCAGGAGTGCAGCTTTTTGCTTCATCCTCTTTTCTGCTTCTTGACATGCTGTTTGATCACAATTGAAAAAGACTTTGTTAGCTATTGCTAGCAGTTCTGTGGCATTTTTTCCTGCAAACGCTTCTAACTTCTGTAATTTCTTCCGGATGTCCAATTGGGCCTGTCACACAAAGGCCACATTTATCATCTGTGGGTTCTCAGGGGCTTCAGGATCAAAAGGGGTGAAGACCTGGAAGGCCTCATATAGCCTCTTGTAGAAGTCGGCCAGGCTTTCATCTGTGTTTTTGCAATACCTCAGTGGTCTTGGCCATGTTGGTAGGCTTATTAGCCCCAGCTTTTACTGCATGTAGGATGGCCTGTCGATACCTCTCCAGCCAGTTTTTCTTTCCCTTGGTGTTGGGGTCCCAGTGGGGCTCTTCTTCTGGGAAGGCCTTCCATGCCCAGTTATCCACATCTAATTGACCCCCTGGGGCATTGGCCTGGAGCCATTTTCGAGCCTCTGTCACAACTCATTGGCACTCCTCAGCATTGAACAGGGTGAGGAGAAGCTCCTGACAGTCCACCCAGGTGGGGTGGTGAGTCTGGAAAATGGACTCTAGGAGATCAACTGGTGCCTGATGTTTTTCAGAGTATGAAGGGGTATGATGCTTCCAGTTGAGATCAGTCGTGGAAAACGGTTGGTAGTAGAAGACAGTTCCTCCTTGTAGAGTCCCACTGGGGACAATATGCTGCAGTCCCCATGTCTCTCTTAGAGGCATTTGAAGTGCTAGGGCAGCTGCCCCTTGAGCCAACTGGAGACACCTGCTCATTGGCTCTGGGGTCTCTGATCATGGGGGCACAATAGCTTCAGGAGCATCAGGAGGAAGAGGTGAAACAGAAGGAGGTGGACTGCCTGGTAAATGCAGATCTGCTGCTCCCGGCAGGGGAGCTATGGGGATGTAAGGTGGGGGCATTGGAGGCATGTCTTTAGCCTGACTCTGGAGGATAGGCAGTTCCTTTTTCTGACACGAAGCCTTTTTTTCTGATTGATCCATAGAACCTTACATTGCCCCTGACCTGTCATGCAGAACCAAACCCAGGGAGGCCTTCACTGGGCAATTTTTAACCATTGGTCAATATATGGAAATTGGTCTGGGTGGCTGGAGTCTCCAGTCACAACTCTATATACTGCTTGGACAGTGGGCATATCTAAAGTCCCCTCTGGGAGCCCTCTGACCCTAAAGGAGGGCCATTCTAGGGTACAAAAGTGCACAGCTTTCCTGGGATTAGTTTCACACCATACTCTCCAGAAAAATCCTTTCTTAAAATTCTTAATCATACTTTCTAAAACAATAGGTTTTGAGGTTGAACTGCCCATTAAGTGAGAGTTCCTAACTTATGGTGGTGCCACACAATGAACAAAGGGAAACACTCACTTTCATCTGCCTGGCCTCTCCCCTCACGGAAATTTAGCTGTCTCTTAGCATTGGCACAAAGAAGGCAATGGCAACCCACTCCAGTATTCTTGCCTGGCAAATCCCGTGGACAGAGGAGCCTTGTAGACTGCAGTCCATGGGGTCGCTAAGAGTCAGACACGTCTAGCGACTTCACTTTCACTTTTCACTTTCATGCACTAGAGAAGGAAATGGCAACCCACTCCAGTATTCTTGCCTGGAGGATCCCAGGGATGGGGGAGCCTGGTGGGCTGCCATCTATGGTGTCACACAGAGTTGGACACGACTGAAGCAACTTAGCAGCAGCAGTAGCATTGGCAGGTCAGTATAAGCCCCTGACTCAGACCAGCTTCACAGGGAGGAATTAGATCCCCAAGAGACTGGCGCTGCCCTAAGTCATATGAGGTCACTATGGAACCACAGATTGGGACTCACTTAGGCTCCGTAGTCCAAGATGGTGGAGAGCAGTCTCTCATTCAACACAAGCACACATCCACAGCACACCAGGATTAATAGACCACCCAAGGGAACAAATCCTATTCTGAGTGACCCTCCGGTCACTGGGAGGTGATCAGGCTCTGCTTCTGTAGTATGGCCAGTCCTGACTTGGGCAGATGTCCCCAGGGCACTCACCCATCTGACGTCCTGTCCTGGAACCTGCTTCTGCTCTCCTTCTGAGTCCATTCAGAAAACGGTATGAGCCACAGCTGATGGAGCCCATGTGAGGGTTGGTCTCCAGCAAACAGCTGGTTGGTGTCACCAGGCTGGCAGCTGTGGCTTCCCTCAGTTCCCTGACAATGGTGGCACAAGGGAACAACTCAGTTGTCATTTCCCGGCCAATGTACCAGGAAATCTTATAGAAACCATGGCGACAGAAAGAGACAAGCAATGCTTGGAGATGCAAAACAGCAGGGTTTATTCAGCACCAGTGTGGGCTCAGCAGAGTGGCCTCCAGAGGCTGAGCACCTGGGCTTTGGTCTGGGTATCTTTTATATGGCACAGGCTTCCAGGTCCTACTGACTTCCCACCTAAGCAGTTTGGCTGACTCAATAAGCAGGCCAGTTTACAGAGCAGAGGTGGTGAGCAGCAATAAGCAGGCCAGTTTACAGAAGCAGAAGCGGTGAGCAGTGAGCATAGCAGTAAAGTTAAGCGACTATTTTAGTTTCTCTTTTTTTTTTTTTCCTCTTCAGACCGAGCATGATATCTACATCTAGATAGTATAAGAAGGTAAAATAATACAGTAGCATTATTTTTTTAATTTAAAATAGTTATTTTTAATTATAAAAGTTATACATGTTCAAGATAAAGAATTCAACTATTAGATGATTTAAGATAAAAATAAAATTTTTGACTCCATATCCATACCCTTGGTGACAGTCTAGAATTTCTTGTTATGTTTAATACAAATATATCTATAAACACAGTAAAGGATTCTTCATCTTAGAGTCTATCAGAAATATGCAAAACCTTCCCAATACTGTATTATCCTCCAATTAAAATTAACTAATTAAAAAAAATACTCAACAATGAAATTGATTAAAGCCTCACATTAAAAAAAAAGAAACCTGCAGTTGAATGATGGAAGAATATTAGGCTTAGGTTTGGTAGTATTGGGCTTCCCTTGTGGCTCAGCTGGTAAAGAATCTGCCTGCAATGCAGGAGACATGCGTTACCTTGTAATGGAGTGAATTGATCTATCAGTGATAACAAAGACACCAAGCTATAAGGTGCATATCACATGTTATACATTACAGGAAAGATGATGACAGCAACTACAGCAACCTTGATTATGATGCATAAGTTGTCACACTTTTCAATCATTATGTGTGTTAGTAGGTAAGTCATAATGGAATTCAGTGAGCTATATGTGAGCAGGATCGCAGCCTTTATTCTGATATTCTTAGGTCAGGTTTACACAACAGTTGGGTCTTCCCAGGTGGTGCTGGTGGTACAGAACCCACCTGCTAAGGCAGGAGACATAAGAGATGCAGTTTGGATCCCTGGCTCAGGTAGATGCCTTGAAGGAGGGCATGACAACCCACTCCAGTATTCTGGCCTGGAGATCCCATGGACAGTGAAGCCTGGTGAACTACAGGCCATAGGGTTGCACAGAGTCCAACATGACTGAAGCAACTTAGCATGCACATGTGCACAACATAGTGAACAATTTTTCAGATTTTGGAAAGTCAGTGTAGTATACACACCATATATTTTGTAACATTCATGGAGGAGTTGGACCAAAGTCATATCATCAAATACATTAATATTTCTTCAGTGAAATGGAGGAATGGTTGGGTTTTGCTGCCAAATATATCATGAAGAAATTTTCAAGTTTCAGAACATTTTCTATTTCAGAATCATGGACTGGTGAGATATCCTATTCTTTAATCCTGATAATGCAAACTAAAACTAAGAGAACATATCCAAAAGGTGTTGGCACTAGACTGAATTTGTTTTTCAAATAGTGTGCTCTTTTGGGGTTAAGAAGTGGGAACTTCAGAAATATCATTATCTAGAATAGGTCAGATGTTAGTCATTCAAGCAAATTTTGTATGAATATAGAAAATAAAAGATAAACAGAGAATGGGTGAATTCAGAAGCCTGTAGTGAGTAACATACCTGGCAGAGAATTTAAGAGTTGCACAGAAGAGGATCTTTTTTAAACAACAGAAGCTACTTGTGATGGGGTAGCTTGAAGTATTTATTTGGAAATTAAAGAAGTTCCTTCTGTGAGGATTTTTGGCTGAGAACAGTGAAGTTTTCAATGGAAAATTTTCTTAACTCTGCTTTTGTAACTTAGACCGAGTGTGTCATATGTTTAAATGGAATGTCTCATGTAAAACTGAAGCTTCCTTTTATATTTCAAGTAGCTATTTAGATACCTGGTCTCTATTGTATGGTTTTTTGATTTGAACATAGTTTGTCTTTCATTTCTACCCAGTTTCCATGACTCAAACCATTATGTTAGGCCAGAATGTGGTAATAGAGGCAATTATGCCATTGAGTATGTGGCCCAGCCTTCAGATTAAGGTTTCACACCTGGGTATCATTATTCTTTCCATATCAATTTATTATTTAAGGACTTATTGTTTGAAAGTCCTTATAGCACATAAGCAATTAGAGTAGCTGAGAGTCTGCCTGTATTCAATGTATTTATTTTGCTTTCCCTAGCTTTTTCATGCCAGAATAATTAAATCCCCTTCTAATGTATCAGGAGCAGACTGTTTTGAAATTGACAGCACTCTTTCCTCTCCTCTTCAATAAGAAAAGAATCACAGAAACCTGGCAGATAAATAATAAACTTTACAAAAAGGAAGGAGAAAACAGAACACATTAATTGAAAGGATATTCTCCCGTTCCACCTAAAGCAGTAATTGGTGAATATTACTGATTTATTATTATTTTCTAAACAGAGTTTACAAATGCTATTTTGTTGACTGCATAAGAAACAACCTACTTCTTAGAAATGAATATTTCATGTAGCAAATTTGTTTCCTGTAGTGTGTGAGTAACAAGATATTATACTGAGCTTTTAAAAATGAAGTGACCTATTCCATAGGACACTCTTGGGAGAAGGAAATGGGCTGGCTAGACCTCATGGAAATATTTATTTGCATATGCTTCAATGCAATGAGCACTTTGCAAATTTTGAATTTTACCATGTGGTTGTTGTAGCAGAATAGCTAGTCTTTTTCTAAAGAGTATATTTGCATATGATAGTTTAACAGCTTTCCCCTTTTGTTCCTAGAAGATTAAGTCTCAGTCTGAGAAGAGAAAATAAAAGTGGTTCCTTACAACTTGAAAAAAAATATAATTTGAAGATAAGAGCAAACTCTGAAATGCACATTTTACTTCCAGAAGTTCAGTCTAAGAAGTACAGGTTTTCTCTGTATGTGCCAGCAGAGCTCTTCCTGATTCTTGGTGGCAGGTGTGGCATCAGGAGCCCTGTGAAGTTGAAATAACTCATCAAAATTTCCCCCAACTATTTTTTGCCTACCTAGTGAAATTCAGGCTTCAGCACTTCATTCCTTTGGTTTAGGTTTGGACCCTTTGTTTAAAATTCATATTTTCTCGGGGAGTGGATGAGGAGCAGAGATGAGTGCTTTCTAAACATTATTGATCACTTCAAATGCTCCATGAATAAAAAGGCCCTGAGCTTTAAAAAGATTAGGAAACTGCAAAGTGTACACTTTTGAAGGAGGGGTACACCCCCCTCCCCATATAATACCTATTAGAGTCCTTGAACAAAGAAGGCAATGGCACCCCACTCCAATACTCTTGCCTGGAAAATCCCATGGATGGAGGAGCCTGGTAGGCTGCAGTCCATGGGGTCGCTAAGAGTTAGACACAACTGAGCGACTTCACTTTCACTTTTCACTTTCATGCATTGGAGAAGGAAATGGCAACCCACTCCATTGTTCTTCTCTGGAGAATCTCAGGGATGGGGGAGCCTGGTGGGCTGCCGTCTCTGGGGTCGCACAGAGTCGGACATGACTGAAGCAACTTAGCAGCAGCAGCAGCAGCAGCAGCAGAGTCCTTGAAATTGATAACAACCTCAGATATGCAGATGACACCACCCTTATGGCAGAAAGTGAAGGGGAACTCAAAAGCCTCTTGATGAAAGTGAAAGTGGAGAGTGAAAAAGTTGGCTTAAAGCTCAACATTCAGAAAACGAAGATCATGGCATCCGGTCCCATCACTTCATGGGAAATAGATGGGGAAACAGTGGAAACAGTGTCAGACTTTATTTTTCTGGGCTCCAAAATCACTGCAGATGGTGACTGCAGCCATGAAATTAAAAGACGCTTACTCCTTGGAAGGAAGATTATGACCAACCTAGATAGCATATTGAAAAGCAGAGACATTACTTTGCCAACAAAGGTCCATCTAGTCAAGGCTATGGTTTTCCCTGTGGTCATGTATGGATGTGAGAGTTGGACTGTGAAGAAGGCTGAGTGCTGAAGAATTGATGCGTTTGAACTGTGGTGTTGGAGAAGACTCTTGAGAGTCCCTTGGACTGCAAGGAGATCCAACCAGTCGATTCTGAAGGAGATCAGCCCTGGGATTTCTTTGGAAGGAATGATGCTAAAGCTGAAACTCCAGTACTTTGGCCACCTCATGCGAAGAGTTGACTCATTAGAAAAGACTCTGATGCTGGGAGGGATTGGGGGCAGGAGGAGAAGGGGACGACAGAGGATGAGATGTCTGGATGGCATCACTGACTCGATGGACGTGAGTCTGAGTGAACTCCAGGAGTTGGTGATGGACAGGGAGGCCTGGCGTGCTGCCATTCATGGGGTCACAAAGAGTCAGACAGGACTGAGTGACTGAACTGACTGACTGACTGGGATACATTTGGGAATATTATACAATTTTCTGGATAGTATCTTACAATTGTTTACTGATTGATCAAGGATATTCATATTAGATAATTTCCTTGGAGTTCTACACAGTGCTGATTCCCATTAGACTGTGGCCAGCAATGGACTATAGAATTCTGTGTCTCTGCGAGTGAGTGAATAGATGGGATGTAGAGGCATTGGTTTGCTTCTTGAAGGGTCTTAGGTTAGTAATCAGAACACTGGCTGATTGAAAGCTTTAGTTTTGCTTATGTTTGATAAGTGTTATGTGGAGAAAGCTTTGCTAAGATTTTAGCAGAATGTATATTCCACTGGAGCACTGCCAGTTCTTTGGGGTGACATTGTTCTTTACCAAACTTTGTCTCCTTAATTATTCTGAGAGACAAAATGAGATTTAGAAATAGCATACAGAAATAGGAGGAACAGGAGGACTACATTTTTAAAAATCTCCATTAGGTCTTCTTATATAGATATTTATGATTATTTTCTGCTATTGTTGACTCAGTTGTTTATTTCTCTGATTTTTTCCTTTCAAATTCTGAAAAGCAATCTAAGTAACACTGAAGCAATTTTTCTGTTAGCAAACATAAAAGGACCCAGCAAATTCATCTGTGTTCTGTGATTTGTATACAGCGGTACTTAGAAATAATAATTTCTTCCCCTAATTGTTGCTAAATAGGTCTGCAGTGGATGCAGAGTCCTTCCATAATTGCAGATTAAACAATGTTGCAGTTTTGAATGAAATTAGGGAATTGAGGACTCAAATTGGCAACATAACAAACGTCTGTTATCCCTGAGGAAATTTGTGATATTGATTCTAACTAAAAGTAGAAATTGTACACACTGGGATATCAGGAGAACAGTTTAAAAAGCCAGTGGGATGGTAGTTGTGGTGGTGATACAGATTTATGATTATGAAATTACAGAGTATAATACTTTGAAAACACCTGTGATTTTTACTCAACTATTTTAGTTGAAAACTGTCTCTGACAACACTGTTGTTCTCTGAATAAGTTATTTACTATATTATTAAAATTTAATGCACTATGGCATGCTCTTGAGAAATCCATTCCCTCAAAACAAACAAATTACACTTAAAGAGTTCTTTCTAGCACACACCTGGGAGTTAACTTCTATATGTCTTTAATTGGTAAAATTAGATTAATAACACATATTGGTCAAGTGACATATAGAATCAAAAGAGTTGAATATATAAACAGCGGTATCCTCCTCTACCTATCACTTCCAAATGAATGCAAATGAGCATTTCAAGAAAAGTAACGTAGACCGTTTAAGCAGTGTTTACTTTTTGGTTCAGAATATGTTTATAGTATATCAAATATCTAAGGAGATTTAAAACGTAGTCATGTATTTAGATGCTTGAAATCATTAGTGCCATTAGGACATAGAGTCTTTTCTCACCGTTGTATTCCCTGCATGCATCATTTAGGTTGTTTCCATGTCTTGGCTGATGTAAACCATGCTGCAGTGAATATTGGGGTGCATATATCTTTTTGAATTATGGTTTTCTCCAGATATATGCCCAGGAGTGGATTGCTGGATCCATTAGTAGTCCATTTTTAGCTTCTTAGGGAACTTCTATACTGTTCTCCATAGGCTGTACTAATTTACACTCCCACCAACAACATAGGAGGATTCCCTTTTCTCCATGCCTTCCCCAACATTAATTGTTTGGAGATTTTTTGATGATGGCCGTTCTGACAGGTACAAAGTGATACATGTATGCAAACTAAGTTGCTTCGGTCGTGTCCCAACTCTTTGCTACCCAGTGGAACGTAGCCCACCAGGCTCCTCTGTCTATGGGATTCTCCAGGCAAGGATACTGGAATTGGTTGCCATGCCCTCCTCCAGGGGATCTTCCCAACCTGGGGATTGAGCCCATGTCTCATGTCTCTCTTTTTTTTTTTTTTTTTGGTTTTGCCCAGCCATGAGCTTTTATTCATAACCTTCTGTTCAGTAGTGCTACAAAGGCAAATATTCAAATGAGCTTTAGCTCAGCAGTGGTGTGCAGAAAAAAAAAAATTATACCTCATTTTAGCTTTTTTTTTTCTTTTTTTTAATTTTATTTTTTTTTAAACTTTACATAATTGTATTAGTTTTGCCAAATATCAAAATGAATCCGCCACAGGTATACATGTGTTCCCCATCCTGAACCCGCCTCCCTCCTCCCTCCCCATACCATCCCTCTGGGTCGTCCTGTCTCATGTCTCTTGCACTGGCAGGCAGGCTATTTACCACTAGCACCACCTGGGAAGTATTTTTTTTTTTAATATGCATTGTATTTTTTTAATTAATTTATTTTTTAAAAACATAAATTTATTTATTTTAATTGGAAGTTAATTACTTTACAATATTTTATTGGTTTTGCCATACATCAACATGAATCCACCACAGGTATACACGTTTCCCATCCTGAACCACCCCCCCCGCCCACCTACCTCCCCGTACCATCCATCTTTTTAATTGAAGGATAATTGCTTTCCTCATTGTATTTTTAAAATATTTTATTTTTAATTCTCATTGTATTTTTGAGTTACATTTCTCTAATAATTAGCAATGTTGAGAATATTTTCATGTGCTTTTTGGCCATGTGTATGTCTTCTTTAGAGAAATGTCTATTTAGATCTTTTGCCTTTTTTTTTCTTTTAATTTGGTTGTTTGTTTTTTGATACTGAGCTACAGGAACTGTTTCTATGTTTTTGGAGATTAATCTCTTGTCAGGTCAGTCATATCATTTGCAAATATTTTCTCCCATTCTATGTGTTGTCTTTTCATTTTGTTTATTTTATATTTATTTATTTGGTTTTTTTTTTTTTTTTGCCATGAAAAGCTTATAAGTTTAATAAGGCCCCATTTATTTATTTTTGTTTTTAATTTAATTATCTAGGAGGTAGATCCAAAAGATATTGCTATAATTTATATCAGAGAGTGTTCTGCCTATGTTTTCCTCCAAAAGTTTTACAGTATCCAGCCTGTGTTTCCTTACTGATTTTCTCTCTGGATGATCTGCCCTTTGATGAAAGTGTGTGTTAAAGACCCCACTATTATTGTGTTACTGTTGATTTCTCCTTTTACGGCGATTAGTATTTGCATTATATATTGAGGTGCTCCTATTTTCAGTTCAGTTCAGCTCAGGCACTAAGTTGTGTCCAACTCTTTGCCACCCCATGAACTGCAGCACACCAGGCCTCCCTGTCCATCACCAACTGCCAGAATCCACCCAAACCCATGTCCGTTGTGTTGATGATGCCATCCAACCATCTCATCCTCTGTCGTCCCCTTATCGTCCTGCCCTCAATCTTTCCCAGCATCAGGGTCTTTTCAAATGAGTCAGCTCCTTGCATCAGGTGGCCAAAATATTGGAGTTTCAGCTTCAACATCAGTCCTTCTAATGAACACCCAAGACTGACCTCCTTTAGGATGGACTGGTTGGATCTCCTTGCAGTCCAAGGGACTCTCAAGAGTCTTCTCCAACACCACAGTTCAAAAGCATCAATTCTTCAGCACTCAGCTTTCTTTATAATCCAACTCTCACATTCATACATGATTACTGGAAAAACCATAGCCTTGACTAGATGGACCTTTGTTGGCAAAGTAATGTCTCTGCTTTTCAATATGCTATCTAGGTTGGTCATAACTTTCCTTCCAAGGAGTAAGCGTCTTTTAATTTCATGGCTGCAGTCACCATCTGCAGTGATTTTGGAGCCCCCCAAAATAAAGTCAGCCACTGTTTCCACTGTCTCCCCATCTATTTGCCATGAAGTGATGGGACCGGATGCCGTGATCTTCGTTTTCTGAATGTTGAGCTTTAAGCCAACTTTTTCACTCTCCTCTTTCACTTTCATCAAGAGGTTCTTTAGTTCTTCTTCACTTTCTGCCATAAGGGTGGTATCATCTGCATATCTGAGGTTATTAATATTTCTCCCTGCAATCTTGATTCCACCTTGTGCTTCCTCCAGCTCCTATTCTGGGTATGTATTATTACAATTGTTATATCTTCCTCTTGGATGATTCCTTGATCATAATGTAGTGTCTTTCTTTGTCTCTTGTAACAGCCTTTATTTTAATGTCTATTTTGTTTAATATAAGTATTGCTATTCCAGGTTTCTTTTGATTTTTATTTGCATGGAATACCTTTTCCCATCCCCTCACTTTCCATCTGTATATGTCCCTAGATCTAAAGTGGGTCTCTTGTAGACAGCATATATATGTATGGGTCTTGTTTTTGTATCCATTCAGTCAATCTTTGTCTTTTGGTTGAAATGTTTAATCTGTTTACATTTAAGGTAATTATCGATATGTATGTGCTTATTGCTGTTTTGTTAATTGTCTTGGATTTATTTTTGTAGGTGTTTTCTCTTTCCTTCCTCTTTTGTTCTCTTGTGATTTGATGACTACTTTTAGTGTTGTGTTTGGATTCCTTTTTCTTTTTTGTGTATGTATCTATTGTAAACGTTCTGTCTGCAGTTACCCTGGGGTTTTTATGTAGCAGTCTATAAATAAATGAGATTATTTAAAGTTGCTGGTCTCTCTTAATTTCAAATGTATTTCCAATATTCTGCATCTGTACTCTGCTGTTTGCATGATTCCTGGTTTTGGTATCATATTTGTGTGTGGATGATTTCCTACCTTCACCATAGGTTTACCTCACCAGTGAGCATTTCCATTCTTAATTTTTTTGTTTCTAGTTGTGTCCTTTTCTTTTCTACCTGGAGAAGTTCCTTTAGCTTTTGTTGTAAAGCTAATTTGGTGATGCTGAATTCTCTGAGCTTTCATGTATCTATAAATGTTTTGATTTCTCCACTGAATCTGAATGAAAGCCTTGCTAGGAAGAGCATTGGTTGTAAGGTTTTCCTTTTCATCACTTTAAATATATTTATGCCACTCCCTTCCGCCCTCTAGAGTTTTTTTTGGGAAATCAGCTAATAACCTTATAGAGATTCCCTTGTATGTTATTTGTTGCTTTTTTAATATTTTCTCTTGTCTTTAACGTTTA
Source organism: Bos grunniens (assembly GCF_055505025.1). Classification (NCBI taxonomy): domain Eukaryota; kingdom Metazoa; phylum Chordata; class Mammalia; order Artiodactyla; family Bovidae; genus Bos; species Bos grunniens. The sequence goes on from NC_141172.1 coordinate 56,688,964, forward strand.
TTAATTTGATTAGTATGTATATTGGCATGTTCCTCCTTGGGTTTATCCTGTATGAGATTCTGCACTTCTTGGACTTGAGTGACTATCTTTTTCCCATGTTAGGGGACTTTTTAGCTATTATCTCTTCAAATATTTTCTCAGGCCCTTTCTCTCTCTCTTCTCCTTCTGGGACCTGTGTAATGTGAATGTTTGTGTATTTAATATTGTCGCAGAGGTCTCTTACACTATCCTCATTTCTCTCCATTCTTTTCTTTTTTTCTATTCTGTAATAGTGATTTCCACCATTCTGTTTTCCATTTACACTGGTGTTCTTCTGCCTCATTTATTCTGCTATTGATTCCTTCTAGGGCATTTTTCATTTCAGTTATTGTATTGCTCATCTCTGTTTGTTCTTTATATCTTCTAGCTCTTTGTTAAAGATTTCTTGTGTCTTTTTGGTCTGTGTCTCCATTATTTTTCTGAGATTTTGAAACATCTTTCTACTCTGAATTCTTTTTCAGCTAGATTGCCTATCTCCCCTTCACTTAGTTGTTCTTCTAGGACTTTATCTTGTTCTTTCATCTGGAACATATTTCTCTTTTGTCTCATTTTGTCCAAATTACTGTGATTGCAGTTTCTGTTCCACAGGCTGAAGGGTTGTCAAGAGTGTAAAAGTTGCAGTAGCTTGGTGGAACTTTGGTTTGCTGCTTATAGTAATTATATACAGTGGCTCTGGTTAGCTCCAGGGCCCTGAGGAACGCTGCGCAGTTTTTTTCTAGAAAACTCCTCCCTGGTCCATAGGAATGAGCCAGTGGGCAGGAAAAGCCAGTTGACTCCAATTTTGAAAGAAATTCTACCAGGAATAAAAATGCTATCAAACTGGGCTGCATACTACAGAGAAGTTGTTCATGAAGGAAAAGTCAGTGATGTGACAAACTTCACTGTTGTCTTATTTTAGTTGAGGGAAAGGATAGCTTGAGAGTTTGGGATTGGCATGTACACACTGCTATATTTAAAACAGATAACCAACAAGGATCTACTGTATAGCACAGGAAACTCTGCTCAATACTGTATAATAGTCTAAATAGGAAAAAATTTGAAGAAGAATAGATACATACATGTGTATATATATATATATAAACTGAATCACTTTACCATACACATGAAACTAACACAACATTGTTAATCAACTATCCTCCCATATATTAATAAAATTATTTAAAAATTAAGACAAAAAAAGAAATTTCCACAGCTACTCAAACCATTAGCAACTTCTACCCTGATCAGTCCAGAAGTCCCTGGTGGCTCAGACAGTAAAGAGTTTGCCTGCAGTATGGGAGACCCAGGTTCGATCCCTGTGTCAGGAAGATCCCCTGGAGAAGGAAATGTCAGCCTACTCCAGGATTCTTGCTTGGAGAATCCCATGGACAGAGGAGCCTAGCGGGGTATAGTCCATGGGGTCACAAAGAGTTGGAAACGACTGAGTGACTTCACTTTTACTTTTTTCCACCCTGATCAGTCAGCAGCCATCAATGTCAAGGCAATAACTAGCAAAATGTTTATGACTCACTGAAGGTTCACGTGTTGCTTAGCATTTTTTAGTAATAAAGTATTTTAAAATTAAGATTACATACATTTTTTAGATATAATGCTACTGCACACTTAATAAACTGCATATACTATATCCTATAGTGTAAACATAACTTTTACATGCACTGGCAAACCCCAAAATTTGTGTGACTTACTTACTGCCATATTTGCTTTGCTGCAGTGGTCTGGAACTAAGTCTACAATATCTTTGAGGTATACCTCTAAGTACTGATTCTAGATAGTTTAAGGTAGGTCCAAGAATTAAATAAATTTGAGCACTTAAAAACAGCAAATAACAGGGATAAAGAGTTACATGTGGGATATAATTTTGTCTTTAGATATAGTCAGGTCTGAGTCCAAAACCTGGCACCACTGGTTTTTAGCAGTTTGGCTTTGAGGAAATTTCTTAATGTTTCTGAGCCTCATTTGTAAAGTTGGACTAATACTAATAGCTACCCTAGAGAATTGCTGTTGGAAAGATATGAAGTAAAATCTGTAAAGAGTCTATAGCATAATACCTGGTATATTATAAATATTTAGTATCCCATGGATTCTCATCCTGTGCTCAGAATTTTGTTCACATTAATACCACATTCTTGCTAAGTCTAAGCTCTCTATCACATGAAAATTCAGTCACTTGCAGAGTTCTGTTGTCAAAGTATTTCTGAGAATCCCCAGAATTGTAACTCACATGTGTGCAGTAGTAGTCTTATTGGTATTATGATACTGTATACAAGGACTCCCAGACAATGACGTTGAGTTATCAGTAAAAATCTGCTATTGATTGTACAGTGATTAAACTTTGCTGCTCTTAAGGAGAAATATTGTATGACATACCTTATATGTGGCATCTAAAAGGAAATGATACAAATGAACTTACAAAGCAGAAAGAGACTCACAGACTTAGAGAATGAACTTATGGTTGCTCTTGTTGTTGTTGCTCAGTCACTCAGTCGTGTCCAACTCTTTGTGACCCCATGGACTGCAGCACACCAGGCTTCCCTGTCCTTCACCATCTCCCAGAGCTTGATCAAACTCATATCCATTGAGTTGGTGAAGCCATTCAACCATCTCATCCTCTGTTGTCCCCTTCTCCTCCTGCCTTCAATCTTTCCCAGCATCAGGGTCTTTACCAATGAGTTGTCTCTTCGCATCAGGTGGCTAAAGTATTGGAGCTTTAGCATCAGTCCTTCTAATGAATATTCAGGATTGATTTCCTTTGGGAATGACTGGTTTGATCTCCTGCAGTCCAAGGGACTGAGCCACTGAACAACAGCAAGTGGCAAAGAGCCTGTTAAGAGGTGTAAAGTACCCTCATATCTGTAGCCTCTAGGGGATCTGCATTCTCCCATGAGCCCATATTTGGCCTTTATCAATTTCTTAAACATTTTTGTTCAAATTCTTCCCAGTATCTGACTGCATTTTCCTTATATAAACAAGTGTTGGTGTCCCGACTCTCCTCAAAGATACCTATGTTTCCTTAAATTTCCAATTAGTTGGGTGCCCTGAAGTTTCAGCTCTCTGATGAGTTCAAGAGGAGTTATGAATTTTTTCAAATTGTTCATTACTTTTTGTATTTTTTTGTGTGTGTGTGTGATGGTAGGAACATGTTCTTTCCGACTTTCTAAATCCCAGGCAGGAATTAGAAGTCCCAGACATTTCCCAGGGTAAGTTTTTACCTCGTTGGTAAGAGGTAGAACCAGAATACAAATCATGCAGTTGACTCTAGGCTCCATATCTGTAACTACCAAGCAACTGAGTTGCTTTGCCTTGGTGACAGTGAAGCTTCACAGGCATTTTATTGTTGACTATGATGCTTTAATCTGTGCGTCTAATAACAGTAGCCACTAACCACATATGACTATTTAAATTTAAGTTAAATAAAATGAAATAAAATTATACATTTACTTCCTTAGTCACACTAGCAGCCACACTTCAAGTGCTAATTAGCTACATGTTCTAGTGGCAACCATCTTGGACAGCACAGATAAGAACATTTCCATCACTGTAGAAAGTTCTGTTGAATAGTTCTTCTAAGTTCCTGTCAACAGCATGTTTTGTCTCTTGAAACAAGAGGGGAAAACTCACTTCCTCTTCCTCTGGGGTATGCTTAGGAAAAGAAAGTGTTACAGAATTTAATGAAATGATTTATTCATGCATTGAGCGTAAGTCTTTCTGTTTGGCCACCCATATGCCACCAGGATATGGGCATAACAGAATTAATTTCCAGGAAAGCCGAAACACTGCTCTTGAATCTACGCTTAAAACTTTAGGCCACTTTGGTACACTGTGATTTTTCTGCCCTCACCATGAATTCTCCTTCAGAGGTCCATCATAGTTGACTGATATTTGGCTTTCTTCAGGTTTCCTATAGTCACTCAGACACATGGATATGCATGTCTGTTTTGATCTGCATTGCAACAGTGCTCTGAAGTCAGGTAATTTTCCCAGCAGCCTCCTTAGCTCCCATGCAAATGAGTGGACCCAGACAGAGCCTAGGAAGCCTTCTCCCTAACCCTACTCAAATACCAAGACTAGTCTTATCATTAGAGAACATCTAAAAGCAATCAACCATAAAGGAAATCAACCCTGAATATTCATTGAAGGGACTGATGTTGAAGTTGAAGCTCTAATACTTTGGGCCACTGATGCAAAGAGCAGACTCACCGGAAAAGACCCTGATGCTGGGAAAAAATGAGGGCAGGAGGAGAAGAGGGTGACAGAGGGTGAAATGGTTGGATGGTATCACCAACTCAGTGGACATGAGTTTGACCAAACTCTGGGAGATAGTGAAGGACAGGAAAGCCTGGCATGCTACAGTCCATGGGGTCGCAAAGAGTTGGACATGGCTAAGTGACTCAGTGACAACAACAACATCATCTAAAATGTGACACAGTCTATTCACTCAAGCTTTCTTAACTAAGATTTTGTTAAGGGTTCTTATGATACATATACTTTTAGTTTTGCCTCTGAAATTTGGAAAGCAATACTAAACTTGGAATTTCCATTGAATACTTTTATCACTACTTGTTAATAAGCTCAACTAATCTAAAAACTTGCTTGTATTTAGTTCTCTTTCTCATTATTTCCCCATCTGCTTTAGATTTCCCCCCAAAACCCTCCATATCTTTTGGGCAAAATAATAACGATGATAGCACAAATGTAGACACACTCAACACATGCTAGGCATGTACCCATTTACTCCTTAGCACAGTTCTACAAGAGAGATACTAATATCATTCTTTTTTCTGGATTAGGGAAATTGAGGCATGGAGAAGTTAAAGTTTGCAATGCTGATATGATAAAGCTTAAAGGGATCTGAATCAAGATTAGCCTGGTATGGTCTAGAGGCCAAGCATTTAACCTAAATGTTAATTATCTAAGGTTACTAATTGGGACTTCTCTGGTTGTCCAGTGGTTAATCCACCTGCCAATATGGGGGACTTGGGTTTGATCCCTGGTCTGGGAAGATTCCACATGGTGCGGGGCAGCTAAGCCTGTGTTCCATGACTACTGAGCCTACACTCTGGAACCCAGGAGCTGCAACTGCTGAGCCCATGCGCTGCAGCTGCTGAAACCTGCATGGCTTAGAGCCCATACTCTGCAGCAAGAAAAGCCACCACAACTGGAGAGTAGCCCCCACTTGCCACAATTAGAGAAAGCCCACGTGCAGCAACCAAGACCCAGTGCAAAAATAGATAAATAATTTAACAAATAAAATTTCTAATTACCTGCGTAACATTTCCCTATTTTTTTTGAAGACTAATTGCATTGAGCATCTTCCTTACTAAAGAAAACTACTGGCCATGTTGCCCAGTCTGGGATGTTCCTGGCCCATTAGTCAATAGCTCCTCCTTTTGCTCTGACCACTTAACTTTCGGATAATCCCTTCCCTTGGTCTACCCTCTGACTCTCTTTCATTTCTGACATTGCCATGACCCAGATATTTCTTTTACTGGGTTTTCCTTTTTTGTTGTTGTTTAATGAAGCTAATTTCCAGTATATCCCAAACACACTTTTTCTTAATACTTTAAACCCTCAAACTAGGTAGAATTTATGTGAACATATGGTGTTTTTTTTCAGAGTATAGAAGGTGTTTTTTTCTTTCCATATATATAAAAAGGTAAAAATATATCCATGTAATTAAAGTCATATTAGTTTTCATATCTTTGCTAGAAAATTTGATTGCTCTCATTTAGGGAAAATTATTGATCCACTCCATGTATACAATTCTCTCAATTCTGAAATACATAAAATAATTTTTTTCTAGCCCACTATTATCCATCTCGCCCTTCTGCCACCACTATCTTTTGTACATCACACACTTTGGTTGCATCAACCTTTACAAGTCATTTCTAATGAAAAATTTTAAGTGTAATATTTGTCGTGTTAACAATATAGTGTATAATAATAATGTGACCTAATGAAGAAAAATGACACAAGTAAGCTGAATATTTATAATTGCCTTTCAAAATGAATAAATACTAAGAGAATTGAGGTGCTAAGCATGCACAGTGTATACTCACTGAGTATGTGTACTTGGTGACATTGCCTTCTAATACATATTAAGGCTAGATTAGTCACTGTGCTGTGTTTATCTAAACATGATTTGTGACCTTAAACTTCCCATTTGTTCTGATCCAAGCTCACCTTAAGAGCCAAACTTAATAATGTTTTTTTCCCCAGTACTAGTGCTTACAGAAACCCATATTCCCTGACATTTAGAAAACAGTATTGCTCACAAAATCCATTAACATCTAAAGAGATTAAATTAAAATTCATTTAAAGGCCTCACACATTCATGGAACATTCTTGTTTTAAGATTTCAGTTTAAGATGAATTTTCCCCAAATTCCTGATAACTTTTTGTTTTTATCTAATAGGAGTTAAACTCAACTATACCCAATGTTTCTTCCCCTCTTCTTCTTCCTACTAAATACTGAAATAGTAGCCCAGTTGGGAAATTTGACTAATTCTACAGATAGACATTCTGATATAAAAATGTTCTTATTAATCTAAATACCACTAGGAAACTAGTTTCCTTTCTCTTCTCTTCCTTTTGGCTGGGGGAGGCCGTGGAGCTGAGAACCATAAACTTAATATCCTAACTACTAATCTACAAGCTTTTTCTTAAAAAAATTCTGAAAGTGTTGTATATTTACTTTTGCCAGATAATTACTTTTGTATTTGCCTAGACTATTAAAATGCAGAAAAAATGCAAACTGCCAAAATAGATATGTTAATATCCTTATTCATATAGCAGTGGAGCTAAGATCATTCAGTTCAGTTCAGTCAGTTCAGTTTAGTTGCTCAGTCATGTCCGACTCTTTGTGACCCCATGGACTACAGCATTTGAATGTAAAAATCACACCAACTAAAATCAGTAGGAGATGGAAGAAGAAATTTGGATTAGACTAAGTAGAGACATCATTTTTGTGGCATTTGTAAGGTGATGTTTTATCATAGGATCAGAAAGGTAGTGTGAAATATGTGCAATAAACAATCTGGCTAGAATTATTCAGTCTCTGCCACAAACATATAAATAACTTTCTTGTTCGAGGGGCCAGAGAATTTGAATGAGAAGAACAATGCTTATTAGTTGTAATTTAGAAGACTTTAATATTAAAATAGAAACTCTAAAATCAGACCTGTATTCAGATCCCATCTGTCTTTTCAAAGTGTGTAACCTTGAACACTTTCCTTATGACTTCAGTTTCATAGTCTGTGAAATGGGGATTAAAAGTAGTACCCATTTCATATGGCTTTTATGTAGAGCACTTCAGATATTGCTTGGCACATGACAAACACTCAGTAATGGTAACTGCTGTAATAATAACATTATTAATAGTCATAGCAATTATTATAATGTTAATATATATCGTTATTAAAATCCTAAGGTGAGAGGATTGTTCTTTTGGGTTTTTTTTTTTTAAGTGTATCAAGTTGCTTTTTCTATTTTCTGACTCTGCAGAACTTTGCCAACTGGAGTCCTTTGCAGAGCTAGGATAGTTCTACCATAATTAGCCAAGATAGAGGAAAATGGGTTTGCCCTTGGAATTGCCTTCCACCATCATCAATTCCTAAATTGGTGCCCTTTAATAAAATTTATGGCATTGAATGTATATTCTGCCAGATTCAGATTTAATGCCCTCATTAAAGAAAAATGTTTAAAGTGTTTTTTCTTTTCTTTTTAAATCAAGGAACCAAAAAGATCCAAAGGCAGAAAGACTTCCCTCCCTGTTTCTTGTTCCCTTGTACTGAAATGTCCTTTCCTACTGTTCTACCGTAACTTGTCCGTCTGGCTAACTCCTTTTTGTCTTTAAAATCTAAGTGTTAGAGTCACTGCCTTTAAGAAAACTTTTTCAATCTACGCAGTTGGATTTCATGCCTCTTCTCTGATTGCCTGTCATCACATTTATACCCTAGATCTTAACCATTTGTTTATTTGTATATTCTGTCTTTAATTTAAAGGCTTCCCAGGTGGTGCAGTGGTAAAGAATCTGCTTGCCAATGCAGGAGATGCAAGAAATATGGGTTTGATCCCTGGGTTGGGAAGATCCCCTGGAGCAGGAAATAGCAACCACTCTACTATTCTTGCGTAGAAAATTCCATGCACGGTGGAGCTTGCAGACTACAGTCCATGAGGTTGAAAGCAGCAGACAAGACTGAGCACGCACACTAATGCACGCTCTTTAGTTCGTGAGTTCTTTGAGGGCAGAGTATTTAATACCTGTATCTCATGTAGACAGCAGATTCTTAATAAATATTTGTAGAATTAAAGAATTTAGAATGAAAATAGAGATCAAAGTAGAAATTAAAATAACTGATAGACATATGAAAAGGTGCTTAACATAATTTCTTATCAGGAACATGCAAATTTAAGCCCAATGAAATACGCATGCATACCTACCAGAATAGCTGAATTCAAAAAAATTGATCATACCAAGTTTTAGATAGTTTGGAGAGCAACTGAAGCTTTTATATATGCTGGTGGGAGTGTAAATTGCTTTGACCACTTGGAAAAACCATTTGGTAGGGCCTATTAAAGCTAAACAGCTGTCTACCTAATGATCCAACAATTCTACTTGTAGGTAAATACCCAAGAGGAATGAATAAAAAGACAGTATAAGAATGTTCATCATATCTTTATTCATAATTGTTCCCAAATGAAAGCACCACAGATGTTCATCAGTAGTAGGACAGATAAACAGACAATGGTATATTCTAACAATGGAGGGGGGGAAACTCCTTATATACTGAGCCTGCAATGCAGAATCTGCCTGCAATGCAGAAGACCCAGGTTTGATTCCTGGGTCAGGAAGATGTCCTAGAGAAGGAAATGGCAACCCACTCCAGTATTCTTGCCTGGAAAAGCCTATGACAGAGGAGCTTAGTGGGCTACAGTCAGTCCCTGGGATTGCAGAAGAGTCGGACACAACTGAGCACACCCACACTACTTGTAAACACAGGTTCTCTTTGCCCATCTTAAAATTAAAATCATGATTACATTTACAGGAAGAGTGTAGACAGGGAATGAGATTGGAGGAGCACCCATTTGGGGGTGCTAGAAATATCATATCTCTTGATTTAAGTGGTGGTTACATAGCAGTGGGCTTCTCTCGTGGCTCAGTTGGTAAAGAATCTGCCTGCAATGCAGGAGGCCCAGATTCAATCCCTGGGTTGGGAATATACCCCAGAGGAGGGAATGGCAATCCACTCCAGTACACATATACAGAATTTGTCAAGCTATACACTAAGCTTTCTACACATTATTGTATATAAATTATATCTTTATGAAAACACTAAAAAAACTTTTAGAACCTTAAATCCCTAATAAACAAACTTAAGCTTTTCTCCATGTTCTTTTGCAGCTCTTGTTCATTTATTCAGTTATATATATTTCAGCCACCCTTTTAAAAATACATTTTACTCCAAGATGGTTAGATTTGGTAAACCAACATGTAGTAAACATACTTTGGAATTATCATCAGCAGAAATGGCAAAATAAGGACCTTCAAAAATCTCCTGCTCAATAAAAGCTATGAGAACACTATGTGACAAAAAATTGTCACAATCAGCATATTCAGAACACAAAATTAACCAAAGACTTGCAATATGAGGCATATTTATATAAGATAACTGGCTAAATCTCAATAAGAACAGTGAGCTTTATGGCATTTTATTTTGTCTTAGGTCCATTCCCTTCTCCCCAGCAATGTGGTGTCCTCCAAAATCAGTACCCTTGAAATTATGGGAAAAGCCATCAGTGTTGGTGCCTCTAGCAGACAAGGAAGAACTCTGGAGAAGGGATTAGAGTTACTCCAGAGTCCAGTTCCCATAAAGCTGTCATTATTTGGTCTGTCTGGAAGTTCTCTAAAAATATCCCACTTGGCTTTATTTGACCTAGCTCAGACATCAGCTTATAGAAACAATCTTTCCTATAGTAGCATTTATCAAAAATAGTCAGTTTCAGTAATATAATATCACACCTGCCTAAGGTGATGACAACAGTTGGGGCAAATCACAAGTTGATTAAAACATTTAAAACAAACCCAAGGGAATGGAGATGTCACAGGGAGCTTTAAAAGCTCTGACATATTCCTGGGGATCTAGAAAACTATGCATGTGTGTAAGGGTTGTTGCACATGCCCAGGAAGACCAGAGAAGACCCTAAGAAGGCTCTCACTTTTAGCTGACTTTGAGGATCCGTGAAAATAGGAAATGAAGGATAAGGCAATGTAGTATGTACACTGCCTGCCTGTGCATTAGACGCATGCCCCAACATACACACAGAGGTCCTCAGCAAGGGCTATGAGCTTTAGGGAATTTAAGAAAATCTCTTCCAGTCATTAATTAACCACTAAGCCAACTGAAGGGCTTTCCAGGGGGCTCAGTGGTAAAGGATCCACCTGCTAATGCAGGAGAGGTGGTTTAACCAAGGGATTGGGAAGATCCCTTGGAGAAGGAAATGACATCCCACTCTAGTATTCTTGCCTGGGAAATCCCATGGACAGAGGAGCGTGGCGGGCTACAGTTCATGGGGTCACAAAAGAGTTGGACACGACTTAGTGACTAAACAACAACAACGAGTCAACTGAACAGAGACTTCAGTGGCCACCTATGACAAGGAATATTGAGTTTACAGAATTAGTTTCACAAAGAAACTAAACAAAAAACAGCAAAAAGGAATGGCCCCAGCAAATGCTAGAAAGAGAGAAATCTGATTCTGTAATTGCCACATTATGTTATTTAGAATGTATAGTTAAAAAAAGAGAGAGATGCAAAGAAAGAAAAAAGTATGACCCATACACAGGAAAAAATAGTCAAATAAAATTTTCTGAGAGAGTCCAGCTATTGGAAATACTAGACAGAGTTCAATATTCTTTGACATATATTCCATTGTATAACATATACCATGGGAAGAGCTGACTCATTGGAAAAGACCCTGATGCTGGGAAAGATTGAAGATGGGAGGAGAAGGGGATGACAGAGGATGAGATGGTTGGATGGCATCACTGACTCAATGGACATGAGTCTGAGCAAGCTCCAAGAGTTGGTGATGGACAGGGGAAGCCTGGGGTGCTGCAGTCCATTGGGTCACAAAGAGTCAGACACGAATGAGTGACTGAACACAGTATACCGTATCTTCTTTATTTGTGACGGACACTTAGGTTGTTTCCATATCTTGTCTATTCTAAACAATGCTGCTGTGAACATTTGAGTGTTTTTTTTTTTTTTTCAAATTAGTGTTTTTGTTTTCTTTGGTATATACCAATGAGTGGAATTGCTGAAGCATATGGTAGTTCTAAGCACTAAGCGCAGGCGGCTGTGACCAGTGCACTAAGCGCGGCCGAGAGGAACTACCCCACGTCCGAGGTCAGGGGCAGAAGCCAGAAGGACCACATGCCCAAAGGGCGACGGCCAAGAGGAATTACCCCACGTCCGAGGTCAGCGGGGGTGGCCGAGAGGAGCTACCCCACACACAAGGTCAGGGGCAGCGGCCGAGAGTGCCAGGCTGTGACGGCATAGGAACCGCGGAGAGGAGCTACCCCACGTCCGAGGTCAGCGGGGGCAGCCGAGAGGAGCTACCCCACACACAAGGTCGGGGCAGCGGCCAAGAGGATCAACCCCACGCCAGAGGCCAGGGGCCGCAGCCGGGAGGACCAACCCCATGCCCAAGGAGCCCTGGCTGCGCGGGTGCAGGAGGGCCTGGAGGAGTTATCCCACGTTGAAGGTCAGGAAAGGCATCAGTGAGGAGATACCCCTCGTCCAAGGTAAGGAGCAGCGGCTGCGCTTTGCTGGAGCAGCGGTGAAAAGATACCCCACGCCCAAGGTAAGAGAAACCCAAGTTAGACAGTAGGTGTTGCAAGAGGGCATCAGAGGGCAGACACACTGAAACCATACTCACAGAAAACTAGTCAATCTAATCACACTAGGACCACAGCCTTGTCTAACTCAATGAAACTAAGCCATGCCCATGGGGCCACCCAAGATGGGCGGGTCATGGTAGAGAGAACTGACAGAATGTGGTCCACTGGAGAAGGGAATGGCAAACCACTTCAGTATTCTTGCCTTGAGAAACCCATGAACAGTATGAAAAGGCAAAATGATAGGATACTGAAAGAGGAACTCCCCAGGTCGGTAGGTGCCCAATATGCTACTGGAGATCAGTGGAGAAATAACTCCAGAAAGAATGAAGAGATGGAGCAAAGTAAAAAGAATACCCAGCTGTGGATGTGACTGGTGATAGAAGCAAGGTCCGATGCTGTAAAGAGCAATATTGCATAGGAACCTGGAATGTCAGGTCCACGAATCAAGGCAAGTTGGAAGTGGTCAAACAAGAGATGGCAAGAGTGAATGTCGACATTCTAGGAATCAGCGAACTGAAATGGACTGGAATGGGTGAATTTAACTCAGATGACCATTATATCTACTACTGCGCGCAGGAATCCTTCAGAAGAAATGGAGTAGCCATCATGGTCAACAAAAGAGTCCAAAATGCAGTACTTGGATGCAGTCTCAAAAACAACAGAATGAACTGTTCATTTCCAAGGCAAACCATTCAGTACACAGTAATCCAAGTCTATGCCCCAACCAGTAACGCTGAAGAAGCTGAAGTTGAATGGTTCTATGAAGACCTACAAGACCTTTTAGACCTAACACCCCAAAAAGATGTCCTTTTCATTATAGGGGACTGGACTGCAAAAGTAGGAAGTCAAGAAACACCTGGAGTAATAGGCAAATTTAGCCTTGGAATATGGAATGAAGCAGGGCAAAGACTAATAGAGTTTTGCCAAGAAAATGCACTGCTCATAACAAACACCCTCTTCCAACAACACAAAAGTAGACTGTATATATGGACATCACCAGATGGTCAACACCGAAATCAGATTGATTATATTCTTTGCAGCCAAAGCTGGAGAAGCTCTATACAGTCAGCAAAAACAAGACCAGGAGCTGACTGTGGCTCAGATCATGAACTCCTTATTGTCAAATTCAGACTGAAATTGAAGAAAGTAGGGAAAACCACTAGACCATTCAGGTATGACCTAAATCAAATCCCTTCTGATTATACAGTGGAAGTGAGAAATAGATTTAAGGGCCTAGATCTGACAGATAGAGTGCCTGATGAACTATGGAATGAGGTTCGTGACATTGTACAGGAGACAGGGATCAAGACCATCCCCATGGAAAAGAAATGCAAAAAAGCAAAATGGCTGTCTGGGGAGGCCTTACAAATAGCTGTGAAAAGAAGAGAAGCGAAAAGCAAAGGAGAAAAGGAAAGATATAAACATCTGAATGCAGAGTTGCAAAGAATAGCAAGAAGACATAAGAAAGCCTTCTTCAGCGATCAGTGCGAAGAAATAGAGGAAAACAATAGAATGGGAAAGACTAGAGATCTCTTCAAAAATTAAGAGATACCAAGGGAACATTTCATGCAAAGATGGGCTCAATAACGGAGAGTAATGGTATGGACCTAACAGAAGCAGAAGATATTAAGAAGAGATGGCAAGAATACACGGAAGAACTGTACAAAAAAGATCTTCACGACCCAGATAATTACTATGGTGTGATCACTGACCTAGAGGCAGACATCCTGGAATGTGAAGTCAAGTTGGCCTTAGAAAACATCACTACGAACAAAGTTAGTGGAGGTGATGGAATTCCAGTTGAGCTATTTCAAATCCTGAAAGATGATGCTGTGAAAGTGCTGCACTCAATATGCCAGCAAATTAGGAAAACTCAGTATTGGCCACAGGACTGGAAAAGGTCAGTTTCATTCCAATCACAAAGAAAGACAATACCAAACAATGCTCAAACTACCACACAAGTGCACTCATCTCACATGCTAGTAAAGTAATGCTCAAAATTCTCCAAGCCAGGCTTCACCAATATGTGAACCGTGAACTTCCTGATGTTCAAGCTGGTTTTAGAAAAGGCAGAGGAACCAGAGATCAAATTGCCAACATCCGCTGGATCATGGAAAAAGCAAGAGAGTTCCAGAAAAACATCTATTTCTGCTTTATTGACTATGCCAAAGCCTTTGACTGTGTGGATCACAATAAACTGTGGGAAATTCTGAAAGAGATGGGAATACCAGACCACCTGACCTGCCTCTTGAGAAATTTGTATGCAGGTCAGGAAGCAACAGTTAGAACTGGACATGGAACATCAGACTGGTTCCAAAAAGGAAAAAGAGTATGTCAAGGCTGTATATTGTCACCCTGCTCATTTAACTTATATGCAGAGTACATCATGAGAAACACTGGACTGGAAGAAGCACAAACTGGAATCAAGACTTTTGGGAGAAATATCAATCACCTCAGATATGCAGATGACACCACCCTTATGGCAGAAAGTGAAGAGGGACTCAAAAGCCTCTTGATGAAAGTGGAGAGTGAAAAAGTTGGCTTAAAGCTCAACATTCAGAAAACAAAGATCATGGCATCCAGTCCCATCACTTCATGGGAAACAGATGGGGAAACAGTGTAAACAGTGTCAGACTATTTTTTTGGGCTCCAAAATCACTGCAGATGGTGACTGCAGCCATGAAATTAAAAGACGCTTACTCCTTGGAAGGAAAGTTATGACCAACCTAGATAGCATATTGAAAAGCAGAGACATTACTTTGCCAACGAAGGTTCGTCTAGTCAAGGCTATGGTTTTTGCAGTGGTCATGTATGGATGTGAGAGTTGGACTGTGAAGGAGGCTGAGTGCTGAAGAATTGATGCTTTTGAACTGTGGTGTTGGAGAAGACTCTTGAGAGTCCCTTGGACTGCAAGGAGATCCAACTAGTCCATTCTGAAGATCAGCCCTGGAATTCTTTGGAAGGAATGATGCTAAAGCTGAAACTCCAGTACTTTGGCCACCTCATGCGAAGAGTTGACTCATTGGAAAAGAGTCTAATGCTGGGAGGGATTGGGGACAGGAGGAGAAGGGGACAACAGAGGATGAGATGTCTGGATGGCATCACTGACTCGATGGACGTGAGTCTGAGTGAACTCTGGGAGTTGGTGATGGACAGGGAGGCCTGGCGTGCTGCGATTCATAGGGTTGCAACTGAACTGAACTGATGGTAGTTCTATTTTTAGTTTTTTGAGGAACTCCATACTGTTTTCCATAATGGATGCACCAATTCACATTCGCATTAACAGTGTACAAATGTTCCCTTTGTTCCACATCCTCAGCCACGTTTGTTATTTGTGGTATTTTTAATGATAATCATTTCCACAGGTTGAAGGTGGTATCTCATTGTGGTTTTTATTTGCATTTCTCTGACAATTAGTGATGTTGAGCATCTTTCATGTGCTTGTTAGCCATTGTATGTCATCACTGGAAAAATGTCTGTTTAGCTCTTGTGGCTATTTCTTAGTCAGGTTGTTTGTTTCATGTTGAGTTGTATGTGCTGTTTGTGTAGTTTGAATATTAATGCCCTATGGATCATCTTATTTGCAAATATTTTATCCTGTTCCAGTTGTCTTTTCTTTTCGTTGGTGATTTCCTTTGCTGTGTGAGAGCTTTTAGGTTTAACTTGACCCAATTTGGTTTTATTGGGTTGGCCAAAAATTCGTTTGGGCTTTTCCATACTATATTACCTGAGTGAAACTTTTTGCCCAAACTTCTTATGTCCTTTGCCTTAGGAGACAGATCCAAAAAATATTTCTAATATATGTCAAAGACTGTTCTGCTTATGTTTTCTTATAGGAGTTTTATGATTTTTGATCTTACATATAAGGATTTAATCCATTTTGAGTTTATTTCTATATATTGTGTTAGAAGTGTTTTATTACATGTGCCTGTCTAGTTTCAGAGCACCAGTTATTGAAGAGACTTTTTTTCTCCATTTTATATTCTTGCCTCTTTTGTCTTAGATAAA
Organism: Bos grunniens; assembly: GCF_055505025.1. Lineage (NCBI taxonomy): Eukaryota > Metazoa > Chordata > Mammalia > Artiodactyla > Bovidae > Bos > Bos grunniens. The sequence continues at coordinate 56,704,910 of NC_141172.1, forward strand.
TTGACCATGATTGCATGGGTTTATCTCTGGGATCACCATTCTATTCCATTGATCTATGTATCTGTTTTTATGCCAGTATCATCTTGTTTTGATTACTGTAGCTTTGCAGTATAGTTTGGAGTCAGGTAACATGATACCTCTAGCTTTTTTCTTTTTTCCCAAGATTGTTTTGGCTATTCAGGGTCTTTTGTATCTCTATAGAGATTTTAAACTAATTTGATCTAGTTCTGTAAAAAATTCCATTGATATATTTTTTATAAAGATTTGCTTTGAGTCTTTAGATTGCTTTGGATACTATGGTCATTTTAACAGTATCAGTTCTTCCAGCTTTTGAACATGGTATATCTTTCCATGTATTTGTGTTAGCTTCAGTTTCTTTCACCAGTTTCTTACAGTTTTCCAACTATAGGTCTTTACTTCTTTGACTAAGTTTAGTCCTAGATATTTCTTTTTTTTTTTTGATGTGATCATAAGTAGAATTGTTTCCTTAACTTTCCTTTTTGAGAGTTCATTCTTAGTGTGTAGAAATGCAACAGATTTCTGTGTATTAATTTTGTATCCTGCAACTTTACCAATTCATTGATGATATCTGGTAATTTTCCTGTGCTGTCAGGATTTTCTGTGTATGTAGTATCATATCTTCTGCAAGCAGTAGCAGTTTTACTTTTTCATTTCAAATTTGGACTGCTTTTGTTTCTTTTACTTCTCTGATTACTGTGGCTAGGACTTCCAACACTGTGTTGAATATAATTAGTGAGAGTGTGAATCCTTGTCTGATTCTTGACCTTAGAGAAAGTGCTTTCAGCTTTTCACTTTGAGCATGATTTTAGCTGTGGGCTTTCCACACCTGGCCTTAATTATATTGAAGTATCTTCCCTCTATACCCATGTTTTGGGGGAGTTTTTAAATCATAAATGGATGCTGAAGTTTATCAAAAGATTTCTTTTGCATCTATTGAGATGATCATATGGCTTTTATTCTTCAGCTTGTTAAGAGTGGAAAGGACCCTCAGTGGTCCATTAACTGAAGAGTGGATAAATAAAATGTGGATTATGGATGAATCTTGAAAATCTTATGTTAAGTGAAAGATGTCAGACACAAAAAGTTACATAGTATATGATTCCTTTTACATGAAATGTCCTAGATAAATAGATTCATAGATATAGAAAGTAGATAAGTTGGTTTCTAGGATCTGGGTGCAGGGGGAATGAGTAAAGCTACTAATACTTATGGAGGTTTCTTTTTGGAGTGATGAAATATTCTGGAATTATATATTGGTAATGATTATGCAACTTTACAAATATGCTGCTGCTAAGCTGCTAAGTCACTTCAGTCGTGTCTGACTCTGTGCGACCCCATAGATAGCAGCCCACCAGACTCCCCCGTCCCTGGGATTCTCCAGACAAGAACACTGGAGTGGGTTGCCATTTCCTTCTCCAATGCATGAATGTGAAAAGTGAAAGTGAAGTCGCTCAGTCATGTCTGACTTTTAGCGACCCCATGGACTGCAGCCTACCAAGCTCCTCCGTCCATGGGATTTTCCACGAAAGAATACTGGAGTGGGTTGCCTTTGCGTTCTCTGACAAATATGCTAGAATCGACTAAACTGTAGACTTTAATTGTAGAATTTTATGATATATGAGTTACATTTCAAAAAGAACCACCAAAACAAAATCAATTTAAAGATACAACTTGCCACTAGCATAACTTGCAGCCGCCAGCCTATATCTATCTAGATCAAAATTCTAATTCCATTCTGTATGTAAAAAGTTGTTCTCCGTATAACTGACTGCAGTGAAATAGTGCATTGATAATGTACTTTTGGGTAGCAGAGTGTCTAAAGTGTCCAGCACAGTCCAGAAATATTTTGTCAGTGGGTTGTCAGAAAGGAGTATGAAGGCACTGCATGTCATGGTTCAGGTTTTTGGTTAGTTTATTTGTTTTTATTTTTTGGTTTAAACTATTTAATGACAGTCGTTATATTTCTGATATCTCCTTGTTCAAAGTGTATGGCATAGCGAATGATTGAAAATTTGCCCAGTAAATGTTTTGGCTAGTAATTACTATCCCTTGCAGTGTTAGAATTTTCTATTTTTAAAAGAACTTTTTATTGAAAACACAGCAAAGCCTATTTTGAAGTGCTTAAATATTGTTCTTAATTTTGTTGATTAAAGTTTGTCACATGAAGCATATATGTTTTTAGCTTTATTTCTAGAATTAATTTCGAGAATTATGAGTTCTTCTCAGTAACCAATCAACATAACCACCAGGTACCCAATAAACAATTAACCTTGTTTTGGGGAGAACATATGTAGCAAAAAAAAAAAAAAAATGGAACTGAGTCCTGTTCTGCCAACTCAAGTCCCTACTTGAAAAGAATATCTGTCAAGCCCTCTATGAAGAGGAAATTATTATATTTATAGTGGGAACTTGGAATTTTTAATGCATGGCAGAGGCCACTTAGAAAATCCATTAGAAGTTATCACTCAGATTCAATGTTATAAACATCACTCAGATTCAGTGTTGACTTCTCGGCAGTCAAAGGATAGATGGTCCTAATGGTAAATTGGATGTATAAGATGGCCTTAGATGTTTGTCCTTATTGCACTTATTAGACATTTCTAAATCCATGATTTTAAACAATTTGAGAAGTAGTATAAGATTCAGTTATTGTTATTTTCAGTTGTTCAAAAACTAATGTTAGTTGAATTTCATTCATAAATATAAAACTAAGAGAAGCATTAGTTTGGGATTTCAGACTGAAAATGAACTTGAAACCCTATGCTGAACAAACAAATCAAAGTAGTATTAATGGGTGACTTCTAGTCAATAAACTCTGTCCTTTCATGAGAAATTCAAGACAGCAAGGCTAGTTTCCCTAAATGCAGCACATTCATTGCAACCTACAAAGCCCCTGAAATAATGTCAAGTTTTTCCTCTTCTGTGAAATAAAAAAAATGTCCCCAAAGGAAAGAAAAAAAAATGTGACTGTAAATGAAATTGAAATATCCTTTCAAACTGTTGCATATAGTTCCTTTCAGCTTAACATTTGCCTTATTTTTTTCACCAACTGACAGTTTAGGTAATAACTTAGATTCAACTCACCTGCTTTTACCAGTGCCCTGTGACGCTGTAGAATGACAAAATGAATCTGTGAGTCTCAGGATTTGAGAGAAGGGCATATTCTAATAATACTTTAAGGGTTGACCAAGAAAATCCCGAAAATTTTGGTTTTCTCTTCAAAAAATTACTGTAAATAAGTTCAGTTTATGAACCTTTTCAATTTTTTTTTCTGTTAACTCCCTAAAAGGTTTAAACAGTTTTTGATAACCATTATCATTCAAACTAGGTGGAAATGCCTATCAAAATGCAAAGGGTTGGGTTCACTGTTCCCAAAACTATGGGAAATTAGATATCAGCAGTTAATTGCATTTTCATGTTAAATGTTTATTTCTTATTTTTCTCACATTCTGAACCACTTTAGTATAAGTGGCAAGGATCTAATAAAGCATAAAATCAGAAGTTTCAAATATGTAGCCAATGAAATGAAAGTCAGAAACTTGGAAAACCAAGTTGTTGCAAAATAACGTAAAATTTATAATGAGAAAAAGAGGCTTTTGCTCCAGTCATTTAAAGACCTTTTCTGAAATGCATTTGCTATTCCTCCAAAATCATTTTCATACTATTTGTTTCTAGATTTCCCATTATGTAAACTTTTACCTTTACTTAAATTATTGTGTTATTGGAAATATTTTTAATCTTGAGGATAAATTTTCTTAATGTTCTAGATTATAGTAAAAGGGTAATATTTTTGTCAATCTTAAATACCAAAATCAAATAGGAATAGATCAAACTTGAGATGTTCAACAGATGATGGCCTTGGCATATTCTTTCCAGAAAAGACTGATAGAAAAACCATCATTTCCTGTCTGCTCTCACCTCACTAAACTCCCCTACTCCTCACCTTTTTAGTATTCTTTTGGGGAGATTTCCTTTTTACACTGGAACTTTTGCCTTGGAAATTTACAATTTCTTAAGTGCTGTCATTTATTAACATCATTTCAATGTTGCATTCTTCAACACTATGAAGTTGATACTATCCTCATCTTTCACCTTGGAAACTGAAACCTAAAAGGTTAATTGAATTGCTCAGGATCACATAGTAATTGACCACCTTGCAATTTAATTCTTCAGACCTGATTCTAACTTACCTGGAATGTTGCCTGTAGTGTAGATCTTCACAATTTTCAAGCAGCAATATAATTTCTTGGTTCCTGTCAGCCCTTCCTTCTTTCTTGTCCACTTCCTTTGAATTCTCAGCTTTCACCCATGTTCAAAAGACTCATATTTCTATTTATTGCTTCTTCTGCTTCTCTAATTAAACAAGCTGTTTCTACTGTTGCATGCATTACTCCGCCCAGGCAATTTGGCTTCCATAATTTCTGTACAGTGTTAAGAGAGCAAACCTCAGGGTTTAAATTTGGTCAAATTGACTGAGTTTTGTTTTCATCCTTTCTAAAATCCTCATGGCTCAAGTCTAATAAGGTTCTTCAAAAATCCACTGGCTTTTTGCTTTTGTACCATGGGTGTAGTGGCTTCCAGCCCTGTACAGTGTCTAGGTGGCTTTCTGTCTGAAAAGGAGCTGTTCAGGGATCACATTGCTTACAACAGGTCTCTCTCCATTCCTAATCTCAAATAGTATTTCACTCTGCCTTCCAGCTTTTTAAAGCAGCTTTAAAAAGGAGCTTTTCTTTTACTCTCTCCAGGATGTCTAACTTTCAAAATGTATTGAAAATTTTAAATTTTTCCTGAAATAATAAACACATATTTTAAAAAAATGTATGAAGAGAAACAAGAAGTTCTTATTTCCATCCCTCTTTATTCTTCTCAATAACCATTTCTTCTCTTATTCACCTACATATTAATAACTAAAAATATGTACTGCTGTTTTTGGAATTATAAGTATTTGGGTATTGGGGTGCTAACTTTTTGATATAGTTTAGTATTGATCTATTTTTTTATTCTTTTAATTTCTGTTTCCATTGTGCTATTATTGTCGTCTACCACAGCTTTGTTTAAATCAGTTCTTAGTGTTCATATACAATTACTTTGTTAATATTCTACATTACAGAGCCAAGGAATATACTGTGACTTATTTCAGGATACATATTTTGTAGTTAAAAACTTCCTAAAATACTCATTTTAGTTTTCTATGAATTTGTTATTTTTCCAAATAATCCAATAGTTGTGTTGCAGTGCTAAAATATTTCTGTGTGCCAAAACATTAATTAACATATTGGCTATTTTTCCCAGGAATCCTCCTTTGACATCCTAATTTACTCTAATATAGTCTTCCATTTTCTCCTTCAGTCAGAAATGTAGCTTTCATTCTGGGCTGTCCTTTTACTATTAATACCCTCCTGTGTTGTAACCCTTATTTCCTGGATTTCATCTAGATAACTTTTCCATATTTTATAGCATAATCTTCAGGAGATTTCTAGTAAAAGATGCACTGAAATTATTGTTATTATTCCTTGCATGTCTAAAAATATTGACTGGCAATATGGCTTGATAGAGAATTCTAGTTTGAAGATAATTTTTCCTTAGAATTTTAAAAACATTGCTTTATCACATTCTAGATTCTATTGTTGCTAAGTATAATGAGAGTCAATTCCTTTTCCTATATGAAAATTTTAATGGTTTTCTCTTTACCCATGATGTTGTACAGTTTCATGATGATGTACTTTGATACTTTTCCCTTTCATTGTTCTGGGCTTTTAGTGGGACTGCTGCTGCTGCTGCTGCTGCTGCTGCAAGTCGCTCAGTCGTGTCCAACTCTGTGCGACCCCACAGACAGCAGCCCACCAGGCTCTGCTGTGTATGATTTGAAATGCACGTCTTTCAGTTCTGGGAAATTTTCTTATATTATTTGGTGGTTTTCAGATTTCCTTTTGTCTCTTTCTGTAACTACTCTTAATGAGAATGTAAAACTCCTGAATTAATTCTCCAGTTTGTTACATTTCTCACTTTTCCCAGCTCTATTCCCAGCTCTACTATCCAAGAGATTTTTCTTAAGTTTGCTTTCCAACACTTATAATATTAACATATTTGTTTTGCTTAGCATATTTTTAATCTACGAAAACACCTTGTTCTCCTAGTATTTCTGCTTCGCTATTTTACATACAATGTGGTTATTGTTCTATAGACATAGTATTTCCTTTTATTACTCTGAATATTTGAAAAGATTTCCTTTTATTACTCTTGTTTTTTATTTAAAAATTTTAAAATGTTTCCTTCATATTGGAACTCTTTCTCAAACGCCTGGTGAAATGTGTCAGTGATCAGAGGCATTGGAAAAATAAAGTTTATGGGCTACTATATTTGTCAGAAAATTTTCAGTTGTGATTGACAGAAACTCAGTTTAAACTAGCTCAAGAGAAAAGAGAGATCTAGCCTCATACACAACCATAAAGCAGAAAGCAGTCTTTAAACATGGTTGTATTCAGAAGCTAATATAATGTTGTCACAATTATCTCCACTTTTCATATGGTGGGGTCAACTCCTCGTTTGCCACATGAAAATGAGTGAAAGCAGGAATAGAAGGAACATACCTCAACGTAATAAAAGCTATATATGACAAACCCACAGCAAACATTATCCTCAATGGTGAAAAATTGAAAGCATTTCCTCTAAAGTCAGGAACAAGACAAGGGTGCCCACTTTCACCATTACTATTCACCATAGTTTTGGAAGTTTTGGCTAGAGCAGAAGAAGAAATAAAAGGAATCCAAATTGGAAAAGAAGAAGTAAAACTCTCACTATTTCCAGATGACATGATCCTCTACATAGAAAACCCTAAAGACTCCACCAGAAAATTACTAGAACTAATCAATGATTATAGTAAAGTTGCAGGATATAAAATCAACACACAGAAATCCCTTGCATTCCTATACACTAATAATGAGAAAACAGAAAGAGAAATTAAGGAAACAATTCCATTCACCATTGCAATGGAAAGAATAAAATACTTAGGAATATATCTACCTAGAGAAACTAAAGACTTATATATAGAAAACTATAAAACACTGATGAAAGAAATCAAAGAGGACACTAATAGATGGAGAAATATACCATGTTCATGGATTGGAAGAATCAATATAGTGAAAATGAGTATACTACCCAAAGCAACTTACAGATTCAATGCAATCCCTATCAAGCTACCAACAGTATTCTTCACTGAGCTAGAACAAATAATTTCACAATTTGTATGGAAATACAAAAAACCTCGAATAGCCAAAGCGATCTTGAGAAAGAAGGATGGAACTGGAGGAATCAACCTACCTGACTTCAGGCTCTACTACAAAGCCACAATCATCAAGAGAGTATGGTACTGGCACAAAGACAGAAATATAGATCAATGGAACAAAATAGAAAGCCCAGAGATAAATCCACGCACATATGGACACCTTATCTTTGACAAAGGAGGCAAGAATATACAATGGGTTAAAGACAATCTGTTTAACAAGTGGTGCTGGGAAAACTGGTCAACCACTTGTAAAAGAATGAAACTAGAGCACTTTCTAACACCATACACAAAAATAAACTCAAAATGGATTAAAGATCTAAACATAAGACCAGAAACTATAAAACTCCTAGAGGAGAACATAGGCAAAACACTCTCCGACATACATCACAGCAGGATCCTCTATGACCCACCTCCCAGAATATTGGAAATAAAAGCAAAAATAAACAAATGGGACCTAATTAAACTTAAAAGCTTCTGCACAACAAAGGAAACTATAAGCAAGATGAAAAGACAGCCTTCAGAATGGGAGAAAATAATAGCAAATGAAGCAACTGACAAACAACTAATCTCAAAAATATACAAGCAACTCCTACAGCTCAATTCCAGAATAATAAATGACCCAATCAAAAAATGGGCCAAAGAACTAAATAGACATTTCTCCAAAGAGGACATACAGAGGGCTAACAAACACATGAAAAGATGCTCAACATCACTCATTATCAGAGAAATGCAAATCAAAACCACTATGAGGTACCATTTCACACCAGTCAGAATGGCTGCGATCCAAAAGTCTACAAATAATAAATGCTGGAGAGGGTGTGGAGAAAAGGGAACCCTCTTACACTGTTGGTGGGAATGCAACCTAGTACAGCCACTATGGAGAACAGTGTGGAGATTCCTTAAAAAACTGGAAATAGAACTGCCTTATGATCCAGCAATCCCACTGCTGGGCATACACACTGAGAAAACCAGAAGGGAAAGGGACACATGTACGCCAATGTTCATCGCAGCACTGTTTATAATAGCCAGAACATGGAAGCAATCTAGATGTCCATCAGCAAATGAATGGATAAGAAAGCTGTGGTACATATACACAGTGGAGTATTACTCAGCCATTAAAAAGAATACATTTGAATCAGTTCTAATGAGGTGGATGAAACTGGAGCCTATTATACAGAGTGAAGTAAGACAGAAAGAAAAACACCAATACAGTATACTAACACATATATATGGAATTTAGAAAGATGGTAATAATAACCCTGTATACGAGACAGCAAAAGAGACACTGATGTATAGAACAGTCTTATGGACTCTGTGGGAGAGGGAGAGAGTGGGAAGATTTGGGAGAATGGCATTGAAACATGTAGAATATCATGTGTGAAACGAGTCACCAGTCCAGGTTCGATGCAGGATACTCGATGCTTGGGGCTGGTGCACTGGGATGACCCAGAGGGATGGTATGGGGAGGGAGGAGGGAGGAGGGTTCAGGATGGGGAACACATGTATACCTGTGGTGGATTCATTTCGATATTTGGCAAAACCAATACAATATTGTAAAGTTTAAAAATAAATAAATAAAAAAAAAAGAAAATGAGTGAAAGAAAAGAGGAATTCTCTGATCAAAAGAAGGTTTTAAGGGAAGGGAGTAATTGAAAGAGAAAAACCGTTACTGTCCCCTAAAGCCTCTTTGGGGCTTCCCTGGTGGCTCAGCTGGTAGAGTCCTCCTGCAATGCGGGAGACCTGGGTTCAATTCTTGGGTTGGGAAGATCCCCTGGTGAAGTGAAAGGGTACCCACTCCAGTATTCTGGCCTGGAGAATTCCATGGACTGTATAGTCCACAGCGTCGCAAAGAGTCGGACACGACTAAGTGACTTTCACTTTCAATCTTGACTACAGGGAGCTGCTGTCATAAGCTTCAAAACTGAGTCAAGTCCTTCATAGCTTAGGCCTTTATGTAGTTAGGCTAAGGTGTCCAGGATGAATAATTTATATTGACCTGAGTGAAAAAGAAAACAGTGGGGGGAAAAGAAAGACTTTATGGGAGGGATGTACATTTTCTAGGGGCTTCCCCAGTGACTCAGCAGTAAAGAATCCACCTGCAGTGCAGGAGACACAGGAGATGTGGAGTTCAATCCCTGGGTCAGGAAGATCCCCTCGAGGATGGCATGGCAACCCACTCCAGTATTCTTGCCTGCAGAATCCCATGGACAGAGGAGCCTGGATGCAAAGAGTCAGAAATGACTGAAGTGACTAAGCATGCACATCCATTCTCTAACTTTCCAAACCTCAGGCTTTCTCTGCTTCTGTATGAGTGTAGACCTTAGGGGCTCTAGTTTATACTTGTGACTGCAAATGAATGTGAGATTGGCCAAAGTCAATCCTCTGCAAACAGATGCTAACTAGCTTTTTAAAGATACAGTCTGAAGTCCATGAAGTATCAGAAGAACAGATAAAAATTAAACCATAAGCTCAATACCTGGTAAGAGAATTTGTCCATAATGAAGGCATCGATATTCACAAATAGTAAGAAATGTGTGTCTTCCTGTGACACTGCTCCCCGATTTATACCCTTCTTTCGGTATTTGAGAGTAGTACTTCAGTTCTCCTGCATTATTACTCTCAATTTTAGCTATATATTTTTATCTAGAATAGAAACTTGAATAATGGCAACATTTTTCACTGAAGTCCCAAGTCTTTTCCATATTTTTATATCTCTAAGAACTCATGTTTAATCATTCCTCACATGCCTGAGATCTTTAAATAATAAAAATTAAAGCAATTCTGTGAGTAATTTGGCACCAGAAACAACCTTAGGCTTTGGCAAAGAAGTATGGAATGATCAAGGCTTAGGGTCTGGGGAACCCCTGTGTGTTAAACCTGGATCTGATATTACCTTCTCCAGGAACTGGGGCAAGTGCTCAGCTCAGTTGCTCAACTGAAATGGTCAGGAGGCTAATAATACTTAATCTGCCTTTCCCATAGAGAATTAATTAACTGGCAAAGCACTTTGGGTAGAGATGGGGGAGAAAAGCCTATTAAATACTCAAAATGCTATGTGTAAGTTCTGCAAGAATGTGTTCATTGAATCTCATCAGGTCCAGAAGTGGTTTGCAAGTTCCTGTCCAATGAATGATTGCTTAAGTTTAAATATCAGTTAACACATTATATTAGAATTACAATCATAAGTATGTTTATACTTTGGACACATATTTATGTAAACCAGAGGGTTGTTATGAACACTTGTGATATCCTTTCATAATTCATGTATTTACAGATGGAACCAATCTTAAAAATTGACTAAATGATTCCATCTATTTTAGAGAAAAGGAAGGTGAAGCACAAGATTAATTAACTTGGAGTCATAGACTCTGACTGCTTCATGCCAGAGGCAGGACAAGAAAAACAAACAAACCAAAAAAATGTGTATTTGTTGAGGGTCTCCTAAATGCTAGAATCCTGCTGGCATTCTTCACATAAATTATTTAATGCTCACAGTAAATCTTTAGGGTATTATCCATATAGGTTTTATTTTGTCCGAGGCATCACAATTAGCAATGTAAGAGCTGGAGTCCTACTGGTTGAAAGAGCATGTTTTGTTTCTTTATTTCTTTGCTTCTTTATTTTATACCTAGCTATCTCTGTAAAACAAAATTATCAGTGGTTAAAGAGTCTAGATTTTAGGGACAAGAAGCCCAGGAAATCTGGACGTAGTCCTCTCAGACATGCTCTGGGATGATGAATGGAGAGTCCCTATTCCCGTAACAGGTCTCATGCTCTCCATTCCAGAAATGACATTAGTTCTGGTCTCCAGGGGCAGTTGTGGCACCCGCCCCCCGTTCCCATTACCACCTATAATTCCTTAACATTTCTGCCCTTCATCTATCAACTTCTCCCAAAATTCTTATGACACTTCCCAAAGTGTCTCTGTTTCTTTCCCCAGGTTTTAGAGACCCTCCTCCTCTTTATAAATAAGCTCTACAAGAGTTTATTCAATATTTTTAAATTGATGAATAGTGACCATCATATTTTGGCTTCCCTGGTAGCTCGGTGTTAAAGAATCCACCTGCCAATGCAGGAGATGGAGGTTCAATCCCTAGATCAGTAAGATCCTCTGGAGAAGGAAATGGCAACACATTCCAGTATTCTTGCCTGGGAAATACCATGGACAGAGGAGTCTGGCAGGCTATATAGTCCATGGGGGCACAAAAGAGTTGAACATGACTTAGCGACTAAACAACAACAACATTAACCATCACATTTGTAGGATTACATGAGCCAAATATTCTACAGAGAGAACATAGGAGCTATGATGACATTCTCTGGTTTGCACAAACCATATTGCAGTATAATTCACACCTTCTGCTGTTGTGCTTAGTCCCTCAGTCGGGTCCAACTCTTTGTGACCCTATGGACTGTAGCCCACCAGGCTCCTCTGTTAGTGGGGATTCTCCGAGCAAGAATACTGGAGTGGGTTGCCATGCCCTCCTCCAAGGGATCTTTCCAACCCAGGGATTGAGCCCAGGTCTCCCACATGCACATGGATTCTTTACCCTCTGAGTCACCAGGGAAGCCCATTTACACCTTACCAGCATACTTACGAAAACATCAGAAACCCAAATACAGAGGCTTCACTACTTCAAAACCTATAGTCCATTAATGGGTGTATTTCACTAATGCTAACTGGCAGCGTTTTAGTAGTGTTATAGACCCTGTCAGTCAGTTGTGGAAAGTCAGTTTTCCATGTAAGAACCTCTACTTGTGTTTACAAGCTGAGTAAATTTAATTTGCCCTCTGAATCTCTTTTTATGAAACTTCTTACACAAAGCATATGTGCTTCATGGTTTTCATGGCTGTGTATATTCCAAGACTTATTATTAAAAGTTTATAAAATAGTATAATCAATAGTTATGAACTTGGATTTTTTGTTTTCTCTTAAGAAAGACATATTGGCAATATAGGCCTTATTAGAGTATAACACAGTCTTGAGAATGACATAGAAAAGCTAGAATCAAGACTCTCATAAACTTGGCACATGATATACTTATTAATCTTATAATTCATATATGAACTACTTAGCATGACAATTAGCTTCTTTAATAAAGCTCCACTTGGATTTGGTATTTGTAAACCAAGAGAAAGTAGTTTGTAGGAACCTCAGTCAAAATAGTCTGTTTACAAACTCACTATTTCTATTAGTTTTTCTATAAATCATCATCAAGGAGCTTTTTTAATGAAAGAAAATGGAGTTTTGTTAGGAATTATTCAGTGAATCTGATCTATTTCTCAACAATTTTTTTTTTTTTAAGGATAACTGCTTTACAGAATTTTGTTGTTTTCTGTCAGACCTCAACATGAATCAGCCATAGGTATACATATATCCCCGCCCTTTTGAACCTCCCTCCCATCTCCCTCCCCATCCTATCCCTTTAGGTTGATACAGAGCCCCTGTTTGAATTTCCTGAGCTATACAGCAAATTTCTCATAGCAATTCTTAATATTCAGAGAAATACCAAAATAGTCTGATTGGTTGTTAGGACAGCCCAGAAATTTAGAATCTTCTAAACTCACTATTAAGAAAGTCACAAATACACAAGTTAAATACATAGCACATTCATTTCTTGCTTTGGTATACTCACAGAAGAAATATGTTTGAGAGTGAGTATTTGGGGCTTTGGCACTCCTGTATTACTATATCTTTTACCTATGTCTGTTGACCAGTTCAGCCCAAAATATAATGGTTTTAAATCACAACCATTTCTTTGTTCATGAATCTGTTGGTTGGCAATCAAGGCTGGGTTCAGTTGAGAGGGCTTGGCTCTGACCACCATATATTTGGCTCTGCTGTACGTTTGGCTAAGCTCAATCTTATGCTTGGGCTCATGATGTTCCCCAATCATATGTTTGGGGAAGCATAGGTCACTCTCTGCTTGCTCTCACATCCTCCAGAAGGCTATCCCATGCTTTTCCATATAGTAATAGAAAGCAAGCAGAGAACATAAACCCCCATGTTCAAGCCTTTTTCTAGCTTCTGCTTGCTTCATATTTGTTAATATCCACTGGCCAAACAAGTCACATGGCTCAGCAAAGTTATTGTAGAAGAGGACCAGGCAAGGAACAGATGGAGAGAATGATTCTCTGGAGTCTAGAATTATGTAGAAAGAAGTAACAATTAACTACGGTTACTAATACAAGCAGCCATATGCCAAAAACTAAGATCATGCCATCTGGTCCTACCATTTCATGGCAAATAGATGGGAAAACAATGGAAACAGTGACAGACTATTTTCTTGGAATCCAGAATCACTGCAGATGGTGACTGCAGCCATAAAATTAAAAGATGTTTGCTCCTTGGAAGGAAAGTTATGACCAATCTAGATAGCATATTAAAAAGCAGAGACATCACTTTGCCAACAAAGGTCTATACAGTCAAAGCTATGGTTTTTCCAGTAGTCATGTTTGGATGAGAGAGTTGGACCATAAAAAAGGCTGAGGGCTGAAGAATTAATGCTTTTGAACTGTGGTGTTGGAGAAGACTCTTGAGAGTCCCTTGGACTGCAGGGAGATCAAACCAGTCAATCCTAAAGGAAATTGGTCCTGGATATTCATTGGAAGGACTGATGCTGAAGGTGAAACTCTTAATACTTTGGCCACTTGATGGGAAGAACAGACTCATTGGAAAAGACCCTGATACTGGGAAAGATTGAAGGCAGGAGGAGAAGAGGATGACAGAGGATGAGATGTTTGGATGGCATCACCAACTTGATGGACATGAGTTTGAGCAAACTTCAAGAGTTGGTGATGGACAGGGAGCCCTGGCATGCTGCATTCTATGGGATTGCCAAAGGTCAGACACAACTGAGCGACTGAACTTTGCTGACTAATACAAAGATCCATGCAGCCCTTCATCTTTAGAAAATGAGTATTAGACCAGATCAGGTGTGGGCAAACCATGACCTGTGGGACAATCCTGGCCTGCCATCTGTTTTTGTAAATTAAATTTTATTGAAACAGAGCCATGCTCATTCATTTACATATTGTCTATGTCTCTTTTGTGCTATAGTGGCAGGTTGAATAATTGCTGCAAAGACAGTGTGGTCCACAGAGCCTTAAATATTTACTCTCTCAACCTCTACCGAAAATGTTCACCAACACTAAATGAGATAATTGATCATTTTTCTATCTCTAAACTATAAAGCCACAGGATTTTAACAGAGTACTTTTTAAAGTGTTCGTGAGCTCTTCATTGAAGTGAAGTGAAGTGAAGTTGCTCAATCATGTCCAACTCTTTGCGACCCCATGAACTGTAGCCCACCAGGCTCCTCAGTCCGTGGAAATTTTCTAGGCAAGAGTGCTGGAGTGGGTTGCCATTTCCTTCTCCAGGGGACCTTCCTGACCCAGGAATCAAACCCGGGTCTCCCGCATTGCAGGCAGACACTTTACCGTCTGAGCCACCAGGAGCTCTTCATTAGGACGGCAGAACAGAAAGATCCTGAACTCATCTCTTCCCATGGACACATGTAAACTATTGATACAACTTCATGTAGAACAATTCTCTCTGAGAACAAACTGAAAATTAGTAGAAAACTCTTCTACAATAAAGAACGTAAAGAAAAAAGCACATTGGGGCAGGTAGGATGGGCAAAGATGTGATATAGTCACAGCCCATACTTCCAGTGCAGAGACCCACAAACAGAGGGGATATTAGAGGTCTCCTCTAATAGTGAAGGGTTCAAGATCCAGATGGAGAATCTTAACCCTGGGGTCTGGAACCAGAAAGATGAGCACCCATAACTGGCTTTGAAAACTGGTGAAACTTACTTCCAGGAGAACCTGAGGACAGTAGTTAACTGAGAATCAGTTCTTAATGGAGTTGTGCACAGACTCATTCACCCTGAGTCCCAGTGCAGAAACGGTGAATTGAAAAACATCTGGTGATCTACCTGGCCTGCCAAGATTGCCCCAGCAACCACTCTGGCTCTGCTGTTCCCTGGTAAAAGTCCATACTCAGCTCAAACTCCAGCCCCCTGCCAAAGCAGCAGCCTCCAGTGTACCCTAAGAAAAACCCAAGAAAAGCCCTGGTCAGTGTCCAACTCTGGTTCCAGTCCTCTTGCTAAGATGTTGCCCCTGATGCAGCCCGGGAAAAGCCCTGGCCTACATCTCTTCCAGCTCCAAGTCTCCTGCCAAAGACACTGGAAACGTGCAACTCTCTTAGGGATGCTCCTACACAAGGCCACATCTTCAAGACTTGGGTAGGTAACTGTTTCAAGTAATTCATAGAAACAATTAGAGAAAGTCAAACAAAATGAAGAGAGAGAGGAATTTGTTTCAAGTTAAAGAAAAGATAAACCCCCAGAAAAACCCTAAAGAAATGGAGATAACTGATTTATCTGATAAAGAGTTAATGTCATAAAGATTCTCACCAAATTTGTCAGAAAAATGGAGAAACACAGTGAGAATTTTGACAAAGACTTAGAAATTGTAAAGGAGAACTAGTTATAGATGAAGGATATAATATCTGAAAGGAAAATGCACTGCAAGGACCCAAAAGCAGATTAGATGGTACAGAAGAAAGCATATGTGACCTGGAAGATAGAATAGTGGAAAACACCTAATCAGAAAAGCAAAAAGGAAAAGTAAATTTTTAAAAAATGAGGATAGTTTAGGGACCTCTGGGACAATCAAGCATACTATTAATAGCATCATATTATAGGGGTCCCAGAAGGAGAAAAGAGAGAGAAAATGGCAAAAAACTTCTTTAATGAAATAATGCTGAAAACTTCCCTATCCTAGAGAAGAAAACAGATATTCTGATCCAGAAAGTACAGAGTTTGAAACAAGATGAATCTTATGAGATCCATAGCAAGTCATATCCCAATTAAAAGGTTAAAAGGGAAAAATATAAAGGCAGCAAGGGGAAAAAACCCTGAGTCACATACAGGGGAACTCCAATAAGGTTATCAGCTGATTTTTCAGGAGAAATTTTCTAGGTAAGAAAAGAGTACCTTAATGAATTTAAAGTGCTGAAAGGAAAAAACCTACAAAGATACTCTGCCTAGCAGGGCTGTAATTCAGAATTAAAGGAGAGAGAAAGAGTTTCTTAGATAAGCAAAAACTAAAAGCTTATTACCACTAAATCAGCCTTATAAGAAGTGTTAAAGGATATTCTTTAAATTAAAAAAAAAAAAGGGCCATAATTAGAAAGAAAAAAATATGAAAGAAAAAGACATCATAGACACTTGGTACAGGCAGACTCCAGAGAAGGCAATGGCACCCCACTCCAGTACTCTTGCCTGGTAAATCCCATGGACGGAGGAGCCTGGTAGGCTGCAGTCCATGGGGTCGCTAAGAGTCGGATACGACTGAGCGACTTCACTTTCACTTTTCCCTTTCATGCATTGGAGAAGGAAATGGCAACCCACGCCAGTGTTCTTGCCTGGAGAATCCCAGGGACGGGGGAGCCTGGTGGGCTGCCGTCTATGGGGTTGCACAGAGTCGGACACGACTGAAGCAACTTAGCTGCAGCAGCAGCAAAGGCACACTCAATCGCTTAAAAAGCTAGTAGGAGGTTAGAAGATAAAAGACATAAAATCAATTATAGCTTCAATGAAAAGTTAAGGGATGCACACAGAAAAAAGATGTAAAATATGAAATCAGAAGCATGAAGCAAGGAGTAAAAAGTGCAGAACTTTTAGAATGTGTTCTAACTTAAGTGACCATCAGCTTAAATCAAATAGCTGTGTGTGTGTGTGTGTGTGTGTGTGTGTGTGTGCTCAGTAGTGTCTGACTCTTTGTGAACCTATGGACTGTAGCCTGTCAGGCTTCTCTGTCCATGAGATTCTCCAGGCAAGAATACTGGATTGAGTTTCCACTTCCTCCTCCAGGGGATCTTCCCAACCCAGGGGTTGAACCCACATCTCCTGCACTGCAGGCGGATTCTTTACTGTCTGAGCCACCAGGGAAGCCCAAGCCCATACACACACTCACACACACACACACACACACGAACATTATAGTAACCATAAACCGAAGGTCTATAACAGATACATAAAAAACAAAGAGAAAGTAATACAAACTAAAAATAAATAAATAAATAGCCTGGGTCTTCTGCTCATTTTTGATTGGATTATTTGTTTTTTTGATATTGAGCTGCATAAGCTGTTTATAAATTTTGGAGAATAATTCCTTGTTTTCTTACTGTTAAATTTTAAGAGTTCTTTGTATGTTTTGAACACAGTCTCTCATCAGATATGTGGTTTGCAAATATTTTCTAGATCTGTGGCTTGTCTTTTTATTCTGTTAACAATGTCTTACACAGAACAGAAGTTTTTAACTTTTAGAAATCCAGTTTATCAATTTTTTTCTTTTATTAATCATGCTTTAGATGTTTTATCAAAAAGATCATCACCAAACTGGTCACCTATATTTACTTCTTTATTGTCTGCTGAACGTTTCCTACTTTTTTTTTTTTTTCAGGGAATTATCCTTGCATAGCAAAAACTTTGTCTTCCTTAATACTTTTCTCTCATCACATAATGTCTTTTCCCCCCTTCTATTTACTTATCTAGAGAAGTCTTAACCATTCTTCAAAGAATCAGTTCAAGGCTCACTCACATCCTTCAAAACTTGTCCTGGCCACATCCTTCCACTTTGATTTTATTCTTCTTTGAACTCCTAAAGCTATGGAAATCTACATATATTGTTTAGTACTGCATTATACTCTGTTTAGTGCTAATTAAGAAATTATTGCCATGTGATAATCAAATATTTCAGGCAAGAGAAGTTGGGAATTATGCATCCTTTATAATTAACAGCAAACTTAGTATAGTTTGGATCCAGTGCAGAGTCTTAAAAAATGCCAGGAATCAGGAAGCCGTAAGGTGAAATCATTAAGACCCTGAGTTTTGAAATCACTTTAATAAGGTTTTATTTCACCTGTTAGACTGATGCCAGTATGATATTTGGCAAACAAGTTACTCAACCTTTCTGCCTTGAATATGTTTATCTGTAATTAGAAGATTAAGACAATACCTATCTAATATAGTTATCAACAGGAGATAAATGCAAAAATGATCTTAGCAGGCATCACAGCACATGCTATGTGCTTTATATTGTCCTTGTTATTATTATATTAGTATTTAACAAATATAGTAAAATATGAGTATGAATAACTAGAATATGAATGGACTAGGTTACTTATAATGAGGATGCAAATATGAAAATACTTTGTGAGTTCTATGTCTAATTTTTATTTTTTATACTATCAATATTATGCTTAAAGGCACATGTTGTATAGCAAATATTAAACTGAACTAAGAATCTTGGAAAACCCATTTTTATATCTTGATTTTACCTTTATTCTTCCAAATTGGATTCAGCTTTCTTAATTGCTACAGAGTATTCAACTTAGTGATCACATTTACTAGCTCTATAATCCTGAGAAAGTTGGGTTCCTCCTTCCATTCCCTTCACTAGAGCTGTTTCCTCCTTTTAAAAACCTATCAAATACTACCTCTCAAAATTGATATAAGGGTTAAAAAGATTACTATGTGAAAGTAGCACAGTCTCACATTTTGTGGCTGTTCAATAAATATTACATTTTGATTTCCTCAGAGTGGGTGCCCTTTAAAAAATCTTCATAATGTTCTCCTTACATTCTTCTACACATTGTCATAATGGGTTACCTGAAGTGCCAGACAGGCCAAGCAGCTTCTACTTCAGTGGAATCTTGCCACTGGCTACACCACAATAACATTCAGCTGGAGACTTCAGCTCCTCTCTTCCAGCATGGTCTCAATGTCTGCTTCTCTATCTCATTTTAATAATATGAAGCTCCAGTAATTTCTGCTTTCTATATTCCATTCCTCCTGCTTTTATACATGGCTAGTTCTTTGAGACTCGGTTTAGTTATCTCATTCAGGAAGATCCTGGGCACATACCTTCCTGTAGCCAGGCTGATGTAAATCTTCGGTGTTTTTCCATGGCATCTGTCTTACTAATAGATCTTCTTCCCAGGACTGTAATCTCTTCAAAGGCCATGATGGTTTCCTCAGTATACAGTAAATAGTAGGTGCTTGTTAGTAAAGAATAAATATAATAATTAATTCTTTATTGAATTCTATTTTAAAATGGGTCCTAATACAGTGTCTTGTGTATTTTAGTCATCTTATAAATTTGGTGAATGAATAAACTGGCAAATATAAGAATGAAGATGATATTTTACCTGAGGACAGGATTCAGATAACCTCTCAGATTTTCTTAGCTTTGTTTTTATATAAAAGATGCACATAATACCAGTGTGGTAGAGGCTTTAACATTAAATATGAAACGTAAAAAAGATATGCAGTAATTATGTGGCTATAGAAATTTGGGACCATGACTCTATCTTCAGTAAAATCACTAGAATGAATAACTTCTTAGAATCAGACATGTTTTATGTAAGTAAAATTATCTTTTTATATGTCTACTCAATGGGAAGAACTCTAAAGTGTTTCATAAACATTTGTCTCACCTACTGTGTGCTCTTAGTTGATTAAGTCCCTTCCTCTTACATATAACTCAAAATGTGGTTAACTATCCACTCCCTGATAGTGCGTGTCATTCAAGGGTCACCAAGTTATCTCCAGCTCCAGGGGTGGATTTGGATAAATCATTCAATACAGTCTCAACACCTTTTGCCATGATTGGTCCTAGAGATCAAGCTTAAGCCAATGAGCATACAATATTCCCTTGCGGACTGTTGGTGGTGAGCACATGATCCCCGTGAGCTAAGTCAGACTGGACGCAGCCCCCTTTTCTCCCTGATTTAGGGGATGCTTTCTCTCTCTTGTTTGCTGAACAGAAATGAGGAAGAACAGAGTCTCATTTGATCTTAGAACCTCATTTGATCTTAGAACCTCCCCTAGAAGGTTGACCTTAGAACCTCCCCTCCCGAGGGGAACTAATACCATGAACTGCAGAACAGAGCGGTGAAAAGATTCTGCACACTTTATATAAGTGAGTGTCTGCATAGGTGAGATAATTGTGCTTTTTGTTTAAAATAATTTTGAGACAGACTGCCCTATTACTTGTTACTAATAGAATCCTAACTAGTACATTTTCATAATTTTTATATAGTTCATATAGACTAAGATATAAAGTAGTCTTTTTCTTTTATTTTAATTTTATTTTTTAATTGAAGGATAATTGCTTTACAGAATTGTGTTGGTTTCTGCCAAACATCAACGTGAATCAACCAGAGGTATACATATGTCCCCTCCCTCTTGAAGTAGTTTTTTTCTGACTCAGCAGTGAAATGAGTATAAAGCCTATAACCAATTCCTTATGAAACGATGGCCTAACTTACAGGTAGATACATGAGATTTAATCGGCAGTCCACTGGACCTGAGGGAAGAAGTGTAAAGAGGAGGCTTTGTACATGAAGGTGATAAGAGGAATCACCAGTGGAGAGCAGAGAGTGATGCATCTTTTCTGATAGCCAGAAAAGCTGAATGTAGTCTGTCTTGGGGTCATTTCCCTTTTTCCTCTGGATTTTCTAATGATAGGTGAGAGCAGAATGTCTCCCTTAAGATATAACCTCCAATAAACTGAGGAGCCAAGTATTAACATGAGAGAGAGAAAGCAGGAAAGAAAGACTGTGCTTTCCTGGAGCTGTTAATAATATACTGGACAAGGACAATAAATAATTGATAGTTGTCACCTTTCTGCTTCTTAGTTATTCATGGGCTTCAAGATGGTCCTTTATCTTAGCATCATCTAATCGTGTTACATCACATGCACTCCTTGTCACCAACATTAATGTCTGCCAGTGACATGTGCTGCACACTGGCTTTTCAGAGCTATCACAAACTGCTGATCTGCGCCAGTCAAGAGCAATGTAATTGTCACCGGTAGACAGAAATATTACTGCCAGACAGAATAGTGTAAATAATACAAAAAATAGCCTCCAACACCAACAACAAATTTCCATAATCAGGGAGCGGTCTCTTCCATCACATCCACCGTACTACTCTCCTGCATGAGAATTGCTATAGTCTGGAGGGAAGCAGGCTCAATTCAATCAGGCTGAGCACCTGCACTCTTTTGATTATTATATACATTGCAGAGACAGAGTAGGTTGGATTCTGGAGCAAAGCAGTGGGGGACTGCAAGTGAGTATTTTAGATTTTTGTTCCTGAGACTTTTACATACACCTGCAGAGGTACCACAGCAACCTAGCAGTAATTGCCTTCCATGGCAATGTGGCCGCATTAACCCACATATACGGCATTTCCTAAATTTTGATTATAGGCAGAATGAGAGTACTAAGTACAGAGGGAATAAATTCAGGAAGAAAGAGAAGGCAAAATATGTGCTTTGACTGGAAGCTGAAACTATCTAGACATTACATAGCTCATTTTAGTCTCAAGTGTTCAAGGGAGCATTACCTAATGAATTCTTTTTATCAGATGCTGCAAGATCCCCCATGCACCTGTGGCAAACATTATCCATTCCTCTTCTTCATTGCCAACAGGATTCCAATTTTGAACAGGATGGCAGAATGCCCAGCTAAAGAATAACTTCCTCAGCCTTCCTTGCAGCTATGAGCGGAAGTGGCAGAGTTCTAGCCAATGAGACACAAGTGGAGAACTGTTGCAAATTTCTGGGATTTTTGTTTTCCTAATAAAAGGAGCAGATGTTACTGGAGCCACCCTTCTCTTTTCCACCCTCTACCTGCCTTGAAATTGTGAAGCTAAAGCAGCTCTAAGGACAAATCAAGAGATACACAGATTCAGACTCCGACCTCAGCTAGCCATGAATTTATGCCAGTGGTCCCTTAATTCCAGGTTTCTTATTTGAGGAAAAGAATCCTCTATTGTTGTTGTTGTTGTTGTTGTTATTGTTGCACAGGTGATATTTTGTATTGTTACTTGCTGATGAGTACATGCCTAAGTATAGGACCCAATCTAAAAATCCCTTGCTACATCCCCAATATTAAGACAAATCAAAAATTTAAAAATTCTTTTGGAAGTCACATGGAGAAGTGAAAAGAGACAGGAAAGAATACAGTAATAAACTAACATCTATTGAGTATATGCTCTGTGCTAAGCACTTTTGTAGGACCTTTACATGCACCAATTCATTTAATCCTTACAGCAATGTTATGAAGTAGTTTTGTTATAAACCCATTTAATAAATGGAAGAAAGGCATATCAAGGTTAAGCAACTTGCCCATGGGCCCACATCTAAGATAGGATGGATCCAAGATTCCAGATTCCAGAGTCTAGGCTTTTAACTATTATGTTTTCTGATTTATATTTTCCATGTAATAAAAGGGGAAAACTAAGTCAAAGGTTTTTTTTTTTTAATTTATTTTTTTATTGGAGGATAATTGCTTTACAGATTTTGTTGTTTTCTGTCAAACCTCAACGTGAATCAGCCATAGGTATACATATTCAGTTCAGTTCAGTTCAGTCACTCAGTCGTGTCCGACTCTTTGCGACCCCATGAATTGCAGCACGCCAGGCCTCCCTATCCATCACCAGCTCCCGGAATTCACTCAAGCTCATGTCCATTGAGTCAGTGATGCCATCCAACCATCTCATCCTATGTCTTCCCCTTCTCCTCCTGCCCCCAATCCCTCCCAGCATCAGAGTCTTTTCCAGTAAATCGACTCTTCTCATGAGATGGCCAAAGTATTCCTTCCAAAGAATACCCAGGACTGATCTCCTTTAGAATGGACTGGTTGGATCTCCTTGCAGTCCAAGGGACTCTCAAGAGTCTTCTCCAACACCACAGTTCAAAAGCACCAATTCTTCAGCACTAAGCTTTCTTCACAGTCCAACTCTCACATCCATACATGACTACTGGAAAAACCATAGCCTTGGCTCAGATCATGAACTCCTTATTGCCAAATTCAGACTTAAATTGAAGAAAGTAGGGAAAACCACTAGGCCATTCAGGTATGACCTAAATCAAATCCCTTATGATTATACAGTGGAAATGAGAAATAGATTTAAGGGACTAGATCTGATAGAGTGCCTGATGAACTATGGACGGAGGTTTGTGACATTGTACAGGAGACAGGGATCAAGACCATCCCCATGGAAAAGAAATGCAAGAAAGCAAAATGGCTGTTTGAGGAGGCCTTACAAATAGCTATGAAAATAAGAGAAGTGAAAAGCAAAGGAGAAAAGGAAAGATATAAGCATCTTAATGCAGAGTTCCAAAGAATAGCAAGCCTTCCTCAGTGATCAGTGCAAAGAAATAGAGGAAAACAACACAATGGGAAAGACTAGAGATCTCTTCAACAAAATTAGAGATACCAAGGGAACATTTCATGCAAAGATGGGCTCAATAAAGGACAGAAATGGTATGGACCTAACAGAAGCAGAAGATATTAAGAAGAGGTGGCAAGAATACACAGAAGTACTGTACAAAAAAGGTCTTCACGACCAAGATAATTATGAAGGTATACATATATCCCCTACCTTTTGAACACCCCCTCATCTCCCTCCCCATCCACCCCTCCAGTTTGACACAGAGCCCCAGCCTGAGCCCCCTGAGCCACACAGTAAATTCCCTTTGGCTGTCTACCTCACACATGGCAATATAAGTCTCCATGTTACTCCTTCCACACATCCCACCCTCTCCTGCCCTCTCCCCATTCCACAAGTCTATTCTCTATGTCTGTTTCTCCATTCTTCCCTGCAAATCAATTCCTCACTACCATTTTTTTTTTTTTTTAGATTCCATATACGTGTGTTAGGATAAGATATATATCTTTCTCTTTCTGACTCACTTCGCTCTGTATTATAGATTCTAGGTTCATCCAACTCATTAGAACTCAAATGTTTTCATTTCTATGGCTGAGTAATATTCCACTGTGTATATGTACCACAAATTCTTTATCCATTCATTTGTCGATGGACATCTAGGTTGCTTCCATGTTCTAGATATTGTAAATAGTGCTGCAATGAACAATGGGATACATGTGTCTTTTTCACTTTTGGTGTCCTCAGGGTATATGCCTAGGAGTGGAATTGCTGGGTCACATGGTGGTTTTATTCCAAGTTTTTTAAGGAATCTCCATACCGTCTTTCATAGGGGCTGTATCAATTTACATTCCCACCAACAGTGCAAGAGCGTTCCCTTTTCTCCACACCCTCTCCAGCATTTATTGTTTGTAGACTTTTTGATGAGGGCCATTCTTACCAGTGTGAGGTGATACCTCATGGTAGTTGTGATTTGCATTTCTCTAATAATGAGAGATACTAAGCATCTTTTCATGTGTTTGTTAGCCATCTGTATGTCTTCTTTGGAAAAATGTCTGTTTAGGGCTTTTTCCCACTTTTTGATTGGCTTGTTTGTTTTTCTGGCATTGAGTTGTATGAGCTGATTGTATATTTTGGAAATTAATCCTTTGTCAGTTGTTTCATCTGCTACCATTTCTCTGAGGGTTGTCTTTTCACCTTGTTTATAGTTTCCTTTGCTGTGCAAAAGTTTTTAAATTTAATCAGGTCCCACTTCCTTACTTTTGTTTTTATTTCCATTAGTCTAGGAGGTGTGTCATAAAGGATCTTGCTTTGATTTGTGTCATTGAATGTTTTCTGTCTATGTTTTGTTCTAAGAGTTTTATAGTTTTTGGTCTTACATTTAGGTCTTTAATCCATTTTGAGGTTATCTTTGCGTATGGTGTTAGAAGTGTTCTAATTTCATTCTTTTACATGTAATTGTCCAGTTTTCCCAGCACCATTTATTGAAGAGGCTGTTTTTCCCCATTGCATATTCTTGCCTCCTTTGTCAAAAATAAGGTACCCATAGGTGCATGGGCTTATTTCTGGGCTTTCTATCTTGTTCCATTGGTCTATATTTCTCTTTTTGTGCCAGTACTACAGATACACTGCTATTGATTCCTTCTAGAGTATTTTTAATTTCAGTAATTGTTTGTTTGTCTCTGCATGTTTTTGCTTTAATTCTTCTAGGCCTTTGTTAATGGATTCTTGGATTTTCTCCATTTTGTTTTCAAGGTTTTTTGGTCATCTTTACTATCATTATTCTGAATTCTCTTTCAGGTAATTTGCCTATTTCCTCTTCATTTATTTGGACTTCTGTGTTTCTGGTTTGTTCCTTCATTTGTGCAGTATTTCTCTGCTTTTTCACTGTTTTTTTTAACTTATTGTGTTTGAGGTCTCCTTTTCCCAGTCTTCAAGGTTGAATTCTTTCTTCCTTTTGGTTTCTGCCCTCCTAAGGTTGGTCCAGTGGTTTGTGTAAGCTTCATATAGGGTGAGATTTGTGCTGAGTTTTTGTTTCTTTGCTTGTTTGTTTTTCCTGTAATGGGCAAGGCTCAATGAGGTCAGAATCCTGATTGGGTCTGTATTTTTGTTTTACTTGTTGTTTAGATGAGGTGCCCTGTAAAGGGTGTTACTGGTGATGCTGGGTCTTGTATTCCAGTGGTTTCCTTTGTGTGAGTTCTCACTATTTGATATTCCCTAGCGTTAGTTTTCTGGTAGTCTAGGGTCTTGGAGTCAGTGCTCCCACTCCAGAGGTTCAGGGCTTGATCTCTGGTCAGAAGCGAAGATTCCACAAGTGGTTTGTTATGGCACTAAGTGAGATTAAAACAAATATCCAAAAATGAAAAACCAAAAATGAACCCCAGACAAATGATGGTTACAAAATCAGGCAAATAATAATTAAAATTATGAAATATACACATATACATATACACCCATGAGCAAAGTGAAAACAGTCCAGCAAAAATATAGTACAATAGATTGGGCTATTGAACAAAGGAAATCAAAAATTATATTTACCAGTTAAGAACAAAACTAACTAAAGCACAAACTGGAAAACAAAACTAAAGCAAGGTGACAATTGGGGAATAAAGCAATGAAAATAAAACTAAAAATATATTGAGAGGAAAGGAAAAAAAGAAAAGAAAGAAAGAGTAGATGTGCAAAGTTAAATAGAGGTAAAGATAGAGGAAAATAGAGGTAAAGATAAAGATTTATGTACATTAAGGATTAACTGCAAGGGGAAAAGAACAGTAGGAAAAGCAAACAAAGGAATAAATGTAGAAAAAATAATAATAGGTTTAAAAATTACAAATGAAAAGAAAAAAAAAAAAAAAGGAAAACTCCACAGAACTGCAAAAGCCCAACATAGAAGCAGAGGTTTATAACAACAATAAATAATGTGACTGAGAAAAAAAAGCTCAAAAGCTTAATTAGATTTCATTGTGCCAATAAAATCGACAGCTACAACAGAGGGGGAAGAAAAGGGAAAAAAATCCAAAGAAATCTACAGAACAAGTCAAAACATAAGGATAATAAATGTTTTTCTTGAGTCACTGCTGTCAGAATCCTTTCCCTCACTGGGAGTCACAGTCCACCTCCCCTCCTTAAGATGCCCTCTAACACTGTGCTAACCTCTGGACCTGCTGTAGGGGCGGTTCAGATTCTAGTCTGGTCCTACTCCAGTGTGTTCCTGCCTCCAATGTCCACAGCTATCAGAGCTAGTGCATTTTCTTTTGTAGGAGCTCTCAATGATCTTTGTGTTTTTTTTTTGTTGTTGTTTTTTTTTTATTAACTTTACAATATTGTATTGGTTTTGCCATATATCAACATGAATCTGCCACAGGTATACACGTGTTCCCCATCCTGAACCCTCTTTTATATATTCCATAGACACAGAGTCTGCCTAGTTGATCGTGTAAATTTAATCTGCAGCTAATACAGCTGATGGGAAGTTTTGGGGTCTTCTTCCTTAGCCACATTGCCCCTGGGTTTCAATTGTGGTTTCATTTCCACCTCTACATGTGGGTCATCCACTGGGGTGTAGCTCCGGAGGCTGTCCTGGAGAGCTTGGGTTTGCCCCTGTGAGGGCCAGGTGTGGAGGTGGTGCAGCTGGTGGGTCACACGGGTTCTGGCAGCACCAGGTACTCAGGGGAGTTGGTGGCTAGGGCAGCAGGAAACATAGTGCTCTAGAAGGGTATGGCAATGGCACCCCACAGTACTTTTGCCTGGAAAATCCCATGGATGGAGAGGTCTGGAGGGCTGCAGTCCATGGGGTTTTAGAAGTCGGACACGACTGAGCAACTTCCCTTTCACTTTTCATTTTCATGCGTTGGAGGAGGAAATGGCAACCCATTCCAGTGTTCTTGCCTGGAGAATCCCAGGGATGGCAGAGCCTGGTGGGCTGCCGTCTCTGGGGTCGCACAGAGTCGGACACGACTGAAGTGACTTTGCAGCAGCAGAAGGGTATGGCAACCAGTATTGGGCAATACGCTCCAGTGTTCTTGCTTGGAGACCCCTCCTCCCTGACAGAGAAGCCTGGTAGGCCACAGTCTACAAGGTCCCAAAGAGTCGGACACTACCAAAGCAACCTTGTGTGCATAGGCACATAACTTTTTTTGCCTGTGGTAGCTGTGCCCCAGTGAGAGTTGAGTGTGAAGGTGGCACAGCTGCTTGGCTTGCAGGGACCCTGGCGGCACCAACTGTGCAGGAACATGGACTGCCTCCACCACAGGAGTGATGGCCCTATCAGAATCTCTTTTTGAGCTCTTTTAGCTGGCAATCAGAAGGCCTCTTTGGTCAGTATTTCCCTGTAGCTCTGCCCGTTTAGGCACTTAGAGGGCTCCCTTGCCTGGGGTCCTTCTCCGTTGTTGGGTGCATCAGGCACATAGAGGGGCCCCCATGGCTGGGGTCCTACTCTGTAATTTGGGACATCAGTCCCTTAAAGGAGCACCCTGGATGGGGTCCTACTCTGTAGTTCATGCATCAGGCATTTGATTGGCCAGCCTCTCTATTGTTCAGCTGCGAATGCTGGCATGTGTGGGAGGAGAGAGGCTATGATGATGTCTCCACCCCTTGCATGTGACTCCGCAGCATTGTCCCTCTTCTGTGGCTGCCCACCTTTCCTCCACAGGTATCTTCCCACCACAATCTCCTTCCTCACATCCCCCCGATCTGTCCCTCTGCAGTCAACAGCAGCCCTCACCTGGGGATTGCGCCACAATTCCCAAACTCCAGCTCCCAGCTGCTGTGCCTTCCAGGGGATCTGTGTCCCTGTCTGGGACTCTTTTTGAGTCCCTGTATGGCTGTCCCTGTATGGCTGCAGCAAGGACTGTCTGATTCTCATTCTGTTTAGGCTGCCACAGATCAGCTGTTTCACTCTCAGCCTTAAATGTTTCTCCTTTGACTCAGACAATTGCCCCGCTCTGGGGATCGGACCCCTGCTTCAGTTTCCCCACCCACT
Organism: Bos grunniens; assembly: GCF_055505025.1. NCBI lineage: Eukaryota > Metazoa > Chordata > Mammalia > Artiodactyla > Bovidae > Bos > Bos grunniens. Next base: position 56,733,447 of record NC_141172.1, read on the forward strand.
GAGAGCAGGTCCAGTCCTACTGACATTCCTGTTTTTCCCCCTAATTCCGTTGTCCTACTGAGTTTTGCATGTTTTTACATTTTCTTTTCTGCTGGTCAGGTACTCCTGTCTGCTCTCAGCTGGTGTTCTGCATGCACCTCTGTGTCTGAAGGTATGTTTCTGATGTATCCATAGAGAGAGATGTACTCCATGTACACCTATTCCTCCACCATCTTGTTCTTTCCCCTAAGTCAAAAGTTTTAATTGATGAGTCCACAGTTATAGAAAGCTCTTTTTTGAGATACATTTTTGTTATGTCTTCAGTATTACCAGGAAAAGATTCTTTTGTGAGATATAATTTCAAGCATTTTTTGCTTTATGTAGTATTTTTGTTTTCAGAAGCTCAAAACAAAAATTTAATCTATCCATCCATCCATCATATGGAAATTACCATGGAAACTATCTGCACTGCATCTAACATATTTGCATTGATATGTATTGAACTTGCCCAGTTCTTGAGCTGTGGCATTTAAAACAACATTCTTTAAATTTTGGTCACCCTAAAGTGGATTTGAAATCCAGCTATATTGCTGTTCTGTCCCACCCCCACCACTACCAGAAGCTAAAGTATCCTTTTGTTTATTCATTGATTATCACTGAAAATGATAATGTACGTCAAAATATTTTGGAAACTATCAGAAATCCATATAAATGTAAATAATTATTATAGAGATATTTTGATGTAGTAGAATGAGAATTAGGAAACCTGAATTCTTCTGGCTGTATGTCTTAATTTCTGTGTGAAATGGAAAAAGCTCACTTATCATTTCTGGGCATCGTTGACCTGACTTTTGTTCTCTGGGCCAATATAACTCCATTGTCCCATGTATCTACCAGTTAATAAAAGTAAGATAAGAACATTAATCATATGTTTGGAGGCTCTCATATGGACCTAATTCTTCCGTATTTATTTACATCTTGCTTTTATTTGATCTCATCTAATGGTAAATGGGCTTCCCTTGTGGCTTAGATGATAAAGAATCCGCCTGCAATGTGGGGGACCTGGGTTTGATCCCTGGGTTGGGAAGATCCCCTGGAGAAGGGAAAGGCTACCCACTCCAGTATTCTCGCCTGGAGAATTCCATGGGCAGTCCATTGGGTTGCAAAGAGTAGGACACAACTGAGAGACTTTCACTTTCACTCACTTTCAATGGTAATAGTTCATATTTATTGAGTGCTTGGTCTGTGTCAGACACAATGGGCAATCCTTTGCTTGTACAGTCTCGTTTAACATACACCACAACTAGGACATTTACCTATAGGCAATAGTATGATTAGACTGATTCTTTCACCACTGGCTCCAAGCTGGGTTTAGAAAAGGCAGAGGAACCAGAGATTAAATTGTCAACATTCACTGGATCATAGAGAAAACAAGGGAATTCCAGAAAAACATCTGCCTCTGTTTCATCAACTATGCTAAAGCCTTGATTGTGTGGATCATAACAAACTGTGGAAAGCTCTTAAAGAGATGGAAACACCAGACCATCTTACCTGTCTCCTGAGAAACCTGTATGCAGATCAAGAAGCAAGAGAACCCTGTATGGAACAACTGATTGGATCAAGATTGAGAAAGGAGTAAGACAGGGCTGTCTGCTGTCACCCTGTTTGTTTAACCTATATGCAGAGCAAATCTTGAGACATGCCAGGCTGGATGAGTTACAAGCTGGAATCAAGATAGGCAGGAGAAATATCAACATCCTCAGATATGTGAATGTCACCACTCCAATGGCAGAAAGCAAAGAGGAACTAAAGAACCTTTTGATGAGGATGAAGGAGGAGACTGAAAGAGCCGGCTTAAAACTAAATATTAAAAAATTTAAGACCATGGCATCTGGCCCCATTCAGTTCAGTTCAGTTCAGTCGCTCAGTCGTGTCTGACTCTTTGTGACCCCATGAATCGCAGTACACCAGGCCTCCCTGTTCATCACCATCTCCTGGAGCTCACCCAGACTCACGTCCATCGAGTCAGTGATGCCATCCAGCCATCTCATCCTCTGTCATCCCCTTCTCCTCCTGCCCCCAATCCCTCCCAGCATCAGAGTCTTTTCCAATGAGTCAACTCTTCACATGAGGTGGCCAAAGTACTGGAGTTTCAGCTTTAGCATCATTCCTTCCAAAGAAATCCCAGGGCTGATCTCCTTCAGAATGGACTGGCTGGATCTCCTTGCAGTCCAAGGGACTCTTAAGAGTCTTCTCCAACACCACAGTTCCAAAGCATCAATTCTTCGGTGCTCAGCCTTCTTCACAGTCCAACTCTCACATCCATACATGACCACAGGGAAAACCATAGCCTTGACTAGAGGGACCTTTGTTGGCAAAGTAATGTCTCTGCTTTTTAATATGCTATCTAGATTGGTCATAACCTTTCTTCCAAGGAGTAAGCGTCTTTTAATTTCTGGCCCCATTACTTCATTGCAAATAGAAGGGGAAAAGGTGGAAGTAGTGACAGATTTCCTCTTCTTGGGCTCTAAACTCACTGTGGATTGTGACTACAGCCATGAAATCAGAAGACTGCTTCTCGGCAGGAAAGCTGACAAACCTAGATTGTGTATTGAAAAACAGAGATATTTCTCTGCCAACCAAGGTCTGTGTAGTCAAGGCTATGGTCTTCCCAGTGGTCACGTATGGTTGTGAGAGCTGGACCATAAAGAAGGCAGAGCACCAAAGAATTGATGCCTTTAAACTGTGGTGCTAGATATAACTCCTAAAAATCCCTTGGACAACAAGGAGATCAAACCAGTCAATCTTAAGGGAAATCAATCCTGAATACTCATTGAAAGGACTGATACTGAAGCTAAAGCTGTAGTATTTTGGTCATCAGATGTGAACAGCCTACTCATTGGAAAAGTCCCTGATACTGAGAAAGATTGAGGACAGAAAGGGAAGAGGGCATCAGAGGATGAGATGGCTGGATTGCATCACCTATGCAATGGACATGAACTTGGGCAAACTTAGGAGATGGTGAGGGACAGGGAGACCTGGCGTACTGCAGTCCATGGGATCACAAAGAGTTGGACACAACTAGGTGACTGAACAACAACTGATTGACTGGTGCCTATGTTCTTGGCTGGTGCCGATTACTATTAGTTTTCATATCACCCCTCATTACAGCTTAGGAAGATAGGTTTGACTGTTATTTCCATTTTAAAGTTAAGGACACCCATTAATATTTAGGATTAATGTTTAGGGCTTTTTTCCTAATGAATTTTGGCTTGTTTCACTCCTTTCACCACTAGTGGCTATTTTTAGTTTTTTAGCAACTGCCTATCCATGCCAGCCCCATTCCCTTATTCTAACCTCCAGCCCAAGAAGTCCATTTTCACTTTTGGCATTTTGTCTGGACCTACTTGCTTGTATGTGGTTAACTGACTGACTGAGTTTGGTCTCAGTTCCTGGGTTTTAGATTCTTAGAGTAGAGTAAAACACTTCCCCTTTTAACCAGACATTTCTGACTCATCCTGCTCAATCCCCACTGCCATCCTCAATACATATATAATCTATCAGGGACAGAAAGTAGGGAGTGTGTATGCTTCCTGTGTCTGTATGTGTATTTATAAATAAACAGAAAAACATAGGCATAAGTCTGTCTTCTCTATATTTTCCAAAGTTTATTTTCCTTTGCTTATGGTAAAGAATTAAAGTTCATTAAAGTTCATTCTGAGATATGAATTAAAAAATACTTTGGCCCTTTAGTTTTAGAAAGATATGGTCTAAGCCAATAGAACAATACTGTCACTGCAAACTCTTAGACACTAAGAAGAATAGATGAATTTCTATAAAAATCCATGGTGGAACTAGTAAGCAAGACAGGAAAATCAGCAAGTACCAGGGAAAAAAAAAAAAAAAAGCATTAGATATATGAACCAATGCCACAACAGTCCTAGACTGGAGGAAGACGATAGAAAGATAATATTGTACTTGGTAATAGGTTGGGAAGATCCCCTGGAGAAGGAAATGCCAACCCACTCCAGTATTCTTGCCTGGAGAATCCTGTGGATAGAGCCTGGTGGGCTACAGTCCATGGGATCACAAGAGTTGGACACGACTTAGCAACTAAACCACCACCAACAATAGGTAACTACTGAGGTTTTAGGATTCTACTCGATGACACAGAGAAACAACAAAGAAACTTGCCTTTGTTTAGGATCTCTGCTTTTAAAAAGTTTCACTTGGAGTCTGATTTAATGCTATCAGTGTGGTAAGAAAACCCCCACTGAAAAATGAACATAAAGATCGCTCCCAGGCTATTAGGTGTAGAGCACCCTGGCATAGGCAAACAAAGAGTCACCTTGGAGAGACATTTTACAAATCATCTATGCAGAATTCACACAGAAAAGCTCAAGCTAAAGATGAACTCAAAAAAATTAGGAAACACATAGATCATACCTGTGATTGAGAATCAGCAAATACAAGAGGTATCAAGCTTTGTCCTTCAGAATATTTGGGATGAACACTCTTAATTAGATACTATAAAGTATTTTAAATTATTGGTAACTCACCTATAAGAAAAGGACAGTAGTATGTTTGCAAAAGTATATAAAAGTAATTTTGCAAAAGATAAAACTATAACTTTCAAGAATATGAAATATAATCATTCAAATTAAAATAAAACTGGATGAAATATATAAAACAGTGAATTGGACATAACTGAAAAAAAATGGGTTGGAAAAACAATTTAAAGAAATTAAGAGGGTGCTTCCCTGGTGGCTCAGTGGTAAAGAATCTGCCTGCCAATGCAGGAGACAAGAGTTTGATCCCTGGTCTGGGAAGATCTCACATGTTGCAGAGCGACTAATTCTGCATGCCACAACTATTGAGCCTATGCTCTAGAGCCAAGGACCCACAACTTCTGAAGCCCAAGCACCCTAGAGCCCATGCCACACAAGAGAAGTCATTGCAATGGGAAGCCTGCACACTACAACCAAGACTTGCCCCCACTTGTTGTAACTGGAGAAAAGCCCATGCATCAGTAAAGACAGCCCAGCCAAAAATAAGCAAATAGGTAGATTGTACTTCAGATGATGATATGGAAAATATGAAAGAGCTTTACAAATACGTAGAATAGAAAGGAATAGAAAGTTCTAACATTTGTCTAAATAAGGGGAGAAATATTCAAAGAGCTTTGGTTATAATCTTCTAGAACTGAGGAAAGATATCAACATTATTTTAAAAAACATAAGTTCTAGTAATGAAAATAAATCCATACCTGGAAATATCATAGAAAAATATCCAGAAACAAAGAAAGAATCTTATTAGCTACTACAGAATAAAAAGCAGATTACCTACAAAGGAAACTAATTAGTGTGAAAATATATATAAAAACTACAATAAAGGGCAGAAAACAATGGAATGATATATGCAAATGATGGTTTAGGATAGCTATTTTAAATTACTTTTCTGATAATTCTAACATTTCTGAGTCCAGTTCTGACATTTCATCAAATTGTATTTTTTATATTTTAGTATGCTTTGCAGTTTTTCTTGTTGTTGTTGTTCAAAACAGAACACGTTATAGTGGATAAAAGCACTGAGGTAAATAACCCTTTACTGAGGTTTTGTATTTATCTGACTAGGGGTTAGACTTTGTTTACTGTTTACCCTAGCTGTAGGTTTCAGAGGCTAAAATTTCCTCTGGTGTCCTTGTTTTTGTCTCACCTGTTGTCTTTGGATTTATCTAGAGACTTCTTAAAAATTGTCTGGGATGTATGGTTCTTTCACTTGAGCACATAGTTCTTTTCAGTGTTTCAAGGCGCCCACACAGATACGGATTAGGTAAAGAGAATGGGGAAACATTGCATTCTATAGTCCTGGTAGTCTTCCCGGGTGGCTCAGACAGGAAAGAATCCACCAGCAATGCAGGAGACCAGGGTTTGATTCCTGGGTCAGGAAGATCCCCTGGAGAAGGGATTGACTACCCACTGCAGTACTCTTGCTGGAAATTTCCATCGGCAGGGAAGCCTGGCGGGCTACACGACTGAGTGACTAACTTAACACTTGATTAGATTTCAGTGTTGTGGTGAGCCTGTGCCCCTGGGCTGTGATCTTCACAGATGCTTCTCAGTTTTGTTTTATTTTTTCCTCCTTAGATAGGACAGGAAGGTTAAGGCAACTGGGGTGGATATTTCTGTTCCCTCAGGTTGGTTAGTCTTTGAATAAATCCCAGTCAGTTCAGTTCAGTTCAGTAACTCAGTCGTGTCACACTCTTTGCAACCCCATGAATTGCAGCACGCCAGGCCTCCCTGTCCGTCACCAACTCCCAGAGTTCACTCGAACTCACGTCCATCGAGTCAGTGATGCCATCCAGCCATCTCATCCTCTGTTGTTCCCTTCTCCTCCTGCCCCCAATCCCTCACACAGTCTTTTCCAGTGAGTCAACTCTTCGCATGAGGTGGCCAAAGTACTGGAGTTTCAGCTTTAGCATCTTTCATTCCAAAGAACACTCAGGACTGATCTCCTTTACAATAGACTGGTTAGGCTCTGGTAAAATAGTTTCTCTTGAGGGCAAGACTTGTTACAAAGAGAATGCTCTGGGTGCTTTTCCAAGTGAGTGTTTTTGTCCTCCTCCTACTAGAAGTGAGAAAATTTTCACCAATCTTTGCTGTCAGAGGAACCTGGTAGGGCTTGTGGAGATTCACACATGCAAGTGTGGATCCCCCACTCCAAAACTGGACCTCCATGAGTTTTAAACTCTTGAACTTCTCTACCTTGATCCTTTTGCAATTCATTAGTCACTGTTAAGGTTTTTCTACTTGGTGCTAGTTCCCACAAAGATTTCTGATTTGGTAAATTATGATTCTCTCTATCAGCCTGTGTGTCTCTTCATTTTTTTTGGGGGGGGGGGTGGTGGTTTGCCCTGGGGCCTCAGTTCTCTTGTGAATCTAAGAGGAGTTGTTGCCTTTTAGCTTTTGCAGCTTTTTCCTTATTATGTGGCTGAGAGTGACAAGTTCCAACTTCTTACTTGCTGGAAGGACTGGAAACTAGAAATTTCTACAGTTTTGACTATAGTTAATAAAGTACCACTCAAGAATAAAAGAATATAAAGAAATTTTATATGGCTTTCTAGACAAAAACACAAAAACACTAACACCAAAAACACGATAAAAAAACCAAAAGATTAAAAAACCCCAAAAGTATGTTAAAGCTATTTATTCACAGATCCTTAATGAAAGAACTAAAGAGTATATTTTAATAAGAAGAAAGGAATAGAATATGAAAAACAATAAAAATAAACCTTTAGGCTCATTCTGGTCACTGGTGATTTAAAATATGCAGATATGCAGATGACAACACCCTTATGGCAGAAAGTGAAGAGGAACTAAAAAGCCTCTTGATGAAAGTGAAAGAGGAGAGTGAAAAAGTTGACTTAAAGCTCAACATTCAGAAAACAAAGATCATGGCATCCGGTCCCATCACTTCATGGGAAATAGATGGAGAAACAGTGGAAACAGTGTCAGACTTCATTTTTCTGGGCTTCAAAATCACTGCAGATGGTGATTGCAGCCATGAAATTAAAAGAGGCTTACTCCTTCCCTGGGTTGGGAAGGTTCCCTGGAGAAGGAAATGGCAACCCACTCCAGTACTCTTGCCTTGAAAATCCCATGGACGGAGGAGCTTGGTGCAGGCTACTATCCATGGGGTTGCAAAGAGTTGGGCATGGATGAGCGACTTCACTTTACTTCTTGGAAGGAAAGTTATGACAAACCTAGATAGCATATTCAAAAGCAGAGACATTACTTTGCTAACAAAGATCCGTCTAGTCAAGGCTATGGTTTTTCCAGTGGTCATGTATGGACGTGAGAGTTGGACTGTGAAGAAAGCTGAGCGCCGAAGAACTGGTGCTTTTGAACTGTGGTGTTGGAGAAGACTCTTGAGAGTCCCTTGGACTGCAAGGAGATCCAACCAGTCCATTCTAAAGATCAGTCCTGAGTGTTCTTTGGAAGGAATGATGCTGAAGCTGAAACTCCAGTACTTTGGCCACCTCATGCGAAGAGTTGACTCATTGGAAAAGACTCTGATGCTGGGAGGGATTGGGGCCAGGAGGAGAAGGGGACGACAGAGGATGAGATGGCTGGATGGCATCACTGACTTGATGGACGTGAGTTTGAATGAACTCCAGGAGTTGGTGATGGACAGGGAGGCTTGGTGTGCTGCAATTCATGGGGTCGGAAACAGTCGGACATGACTGAGCGACTGAACTGAACTGATTTAAAATACAGCAGATTTTCTAATTGTTTGGGGAATAGAAACTTTTTAATAAGATAAATTATTAGTTATTATCATTATTAATTGCATCTATTTTTATTAATAGCAGAAGCTTTTGGTTTGGTCCTGTTCTATTTATTCAAATGTATTTCCATGATTCTTCAATATAAACTGTCCTTTCCCATTACACAGAACTCCTCCCCATCCTCTCTTTATCTCCAACTACCGTGCCCATTCTCACCAGCTCATTCTGTGCCCTGACTTTAAATAACTTATTTTCCCCTGAATTTCTTAACTGTACTTATACTTCAAGGTCCAGGTCAAGTTCTTCCCCCCTCTATTTGATGCTGAATCATTTCCAAGATGATTCATCATATATTGTGTTCATCCCCACAAGTGGAGTGGAAGCTCCTTGTGGAAACCAGCCATGTTTTATTTACTTATATGTAAGATCTGTCTACCAATATCATAAAATGGGAGTAGTTGTCTAATTTTCCTTCCATGACTAAAATTAAACATAGAGACCTCAACCAAATGAGTCAGATACTTGCTAGCCTCAACATTTGGTCAATTTGACTTTAGGCTAACTGAAATTTAAAGCACTATGAAGTCAAATGAAGTGAAAGTTGCTCAGTTGTGTCCAACTCTTTGTGACGCCATGGGCTGTAGCCTGCCAGGCTCCTCTGTCCATTGAATTCTCCAGGCCAGAATACTGGAGTGGGGGCATCTTCCCAGCCCAGGGATCAAACCCAGGTATCCCACATTGCACGTGAATTCTTTACCATCTGAGCCACCAGGGAAGCTCAAGAATACTGGAGTGGGTAGCCTATCCCTTCTCCAAGGGAGCTTCCCTATCCAGAAATCGAACCAGGGTCTCCTGCATTGCAGGTGAATTCTTTACCAGCTGAGCTACCAGAGAAGCCTGTAAAGTGATTTTAAAAATATAGTGTCAGCTAATATATAGCTTCTCAAACACATCTTTGTGGCTACATGTATTTGCATGAATATTTGTGAGTATGAGTTGCTTTCCTTTGAATGCACAGTTGGCAAGGGATTAAAAATTTCTTACACAGAATGACTGTTTTTCTTTATGTCAGTTGAAGGTTTGAATTGTTCTCAAAACTCAAAGATTACATACCTGTGACCACATGGTAAGAAAACAAATATTCACGTGCACATATACAGAGTATTTTTAAGTTTGAAATCTCATGTTAAAAAACTTGTTCATATTTATAATCACTTTGTATTACGTACACATTTAGGTGACTGTTTGACAGCTTGAATGTCCTTTTTTTTTTTTCATTAAGAGATTCAGAGTGAAAATCAACCACATTAGTGAACATTGAACTATCTCTTTTACTCTCACTTCTGAGAAGTGGATAATACCCCATACAGTCTCTCTGGCTTTTCATGAGTATGGTGAGTAATTCCTTTTACCCATGGGCAATTGTAAGATGGGAGGTAGTGGTTTGGTAGGATCCCCATGTGATTACTGATTCTAATGTTGAAGTTATTTATTGCTGTGATGCCACAGGTAGTGACCTCACCACCCTGGCATCCACTTTGTTTCTCTTTATTGACTTTTCTACTGCTGTTGTGCTTCTTTGCCTAGATGTGAACAGTTTTAACTGAGAGGTCTTAGAGTCATAGACCTCTCAGTTAAAACTGTTCACATCTAGGCAAAGAAGCACAACAACAGTTTTAATTGAGAGATCTTAGAGTCATAGACCGGAGAAGGCAATGGCACCCCACTCCAGTATTCTTGCCTGGAAAATCCCATGGACGGAGGAATGTGGTAGGCTGCAGTCCATGGGGTCGCTAAGAATCGGACACGACTGAGCGACTTCACTTTCACTTTTCACTTTCCTGCATTGGAGAAGGAAATGGCAACCCACTCCAGTGTTCTTGCCTGGAAAATCCCATGGACAGAGGAGCCTGGTAGGCTACTGTCCATGGGGTCGCAAAGAGTCCGACACGACTAAGCAACTTCACTTCCATATTCTTGAAAGACGTCATTTTCCCCGCCCCCCGACCCTCCCCCCCCAACCCCGACAAACATCTCCATTACCAGCCTCCTTCTCCCTACATACAATGTTTTAAGTGTTGACTGAAAAATATAGTCACAACCTGAAAGTAGAGAGTTCTTTTATTTGGTGGGAATGTTTAGGACTCAGATCCCGGGAGACTGCTCCAAGGAGGCAGGAGGGGTAATCAATCAGGCTATGTAGGAGTTTGCAACAAAGGGAGCAGGCAGTCTGAACATCAAAGATAAGGTATCAAGTTAAGGAATTTAGCACTCTTTGGGCAGATGCAAGCCTCTGGGCTCACTGACTTCTTTCCTTCATACGCAGCTCAGCTATCTGGGGCCAGTCTGGTTTCCTTGTTCACCTTGCTTCTTGCATTCCCCCAGCTCCAGAGCGATCACCCCGGGGGATGGCAGCATCCACTGGATTGCAATTTGGGGAGCCCTCTTTCACATTTGAAGGCCAGAAATCACTGATGGCTGTGACATTTCTTGTCTATTAATACAGCAGAAGATATTTTCATTTCACATAAAGCTGTAGGATTCCCATCAAGAAAAGAAATGTCGGGTTATTCCCTGCTTTTGCCCAACTAAAAATGTTAGTATTATTCTTAAACGATGCTTGATTTACAAAGAAGGTTTACTACTGCATATCCAGGTTTTTGGTTTATTGGCTACTTGATCAAATACCTAGAAAGGAGATAAAGCACGTTTGAAGGTTTCATCAATAAGAAAACAAACAAACAAAAAACAAGAGTGTTGTCGGTTAATACGTAGTTTCACAAATATGTCAAAATCAACATATAACTCTTTCAGGAGAACATCTGTTAAATAAATTAGAATAATGTGCACTGCTTTAGTTTAGCAAGAAAATGACTTTCTAACTTAATGACACTTTCTGTTTCAGGCTGAGAATGTATATATCTATATTCTCTTTCTCTCTCTCCTTGTCTCTCTCTCTCTCATTCACTCTTCCTCCCTCTCCTTCATTTCCAATATGCAGCCTCTAATTATGCACATGAAGATTTTATTTCAGTAAATAAAAATTTTAAAAGCCCTTGAGAATAAAATGTCAGGGAGATATTAGAGAATTAAAGTTCTGCCTAAGATAGTTTGGGTCAAGTCCATTGGAAGTAATTATTCATAATACAGGCACAAGTTTAAATGATCTTTTATCTGACAATGATTATTTAGGAAGTACTTTTTCTTTACACTGATTAAATAAGAATTAAAAACTTGATAATTCTTAATGGGCCAATACATGGAACAACTCTGTGGTTAAGTCCAGTATGGCATAAGGTCTTTGAATGTAGCCCATGAAGCCAGATTACATGGGTCAAATCTTAGCATTACCCCTTATAAACTATATAATTTGGGCAAGTTACTTAACTTCTTTGTGCCTCAGATTTTTCACTTGTCAAATAGTGTAGAGGATGACAGACTCACCCCAGAGAGCTGTTCTGAGAACTCATGCATTAATATCTATAAATTACTTAGAGTGGTGTGGGGAACATAGTAAACACTCAATAAATATTAGCTTAAAATTTCCCAAATCATAGATCTATATGCTTTTGAAGACTTTGTTTTTCCTTCAGTACAGTTAGTAACTGCAAATCTTTAAAATATATTTGGACTTTGCTAGCTGACAGTTTCTATGACAATATATCATATCATTATAAATTGTGATCCTATACTGTGAAATATAGAAGGCACATAAAAGCTTAAAATTTATAGGGCTATCTCAGGTACCTATCAGTAATACTATAGACAGCACAGTACATTAAAGTGACAGCAAGCTTCACTATATCTATAGTAGCCATGGAATTCAAAGTTGTCTAAAAATTTTTCATCTACTGAGTTTCATAGAACTGTATATATGGTGTGGTGGCGGGTTACTTTAATAAAGAAAGTGAAGTCACTCAGTCGTGTCCACCTCTTTGCGACCCCATGGACTGTAGCCTGCCAGGCTCCTCAGTCCATGGGATTCCCCAAGCAAGAATACTGGAGTGGGTTGCCATTTCCTTCTCCAGGGGATCTTCCTGACCCAGGGATTGAACCCGGGTCTCCCGCATTGTAGGCAGATGCTTTACCATCTGAACTACCAAGGAAGCCCTGGTATTTATTTATTTATTACTTTAATAAACTCATATGTTATTAGTTAAAAATGTATTTCCTGCAAGAAGTAGCTTGATATATTTAGGATCTTAAGATCAGAAGTTTGAGTTTGCTTTTTGGGTCTACCAGTATCCATAACGGAGAAGGCAATGGCATCCCACTCCAGTACTCTTGCCTGGAAAATCCCATGGATGGAGGAGCCTGGTGGGCTGCAGTCCATGGGGTCACTAAGAGTCGGACACGACTGAGTGACTTCACTTTCACTTTTCACTTTCATGCATTGGAGAAGGAAATGGCAACCCACTCCAGTGTTCTTGCCTGGAGAATCCCAGGGACTGGAGAGCCTGGTGGGCTGCCGTCTATGGGGTCACACAGAGTCGGACATGACTGAAGAGACGCAGCAGCAGCAGCAGCAGCAGTATCCATAAACCTATCCAGACCTCAGTTTTTCTTGCCTATACAATGGAAATAATAATACCTGGTTTTTAAGACTCAAAATAGATAAGGTATGTGGAAGTACTCTTTATATTATAATATTCATTAGGGCACTGTATGATTTTACTATTTCCAAAACAATAAAGTTCTGATGTAAATTATTTAGTGCTCCATAAAAAAAGAATTCAGTTCAGTCGCTCAGTCATATCCAACTCTTTGCGACCCCATGGACTGCAGCACGCCAGGCCTCTCTCTCCATCACCAACTACCGGAGTTTACTCAAACTTATGTCCATTGAGTCGGTGATGCCATCCAACCATTTCATCCTCTGCTTTCCCCTTCTCCTCCCGCCTTCAATCTTTCCCAGCATCAGGGTCTTTTCAAATGAGTCAGTTCTTCACATCAGGCGGCCAAAGTAAAGAATTAGGTCATTAATTAGTTTGGGAAACAATGTGTACCTGTAGCAGCTACTCTCAGAGCTCTTCATGTATTCACAGGCCTTCCTCCCTCTGTACTGGGCTTGACTTCCCACTCCTTGTGTTGGAAGTACCCAGAATTCACACCTATTGGAGCAGACTTCTTCCAGTGACTGATAGCAGTTGCAATATAGATAGAGTTTTCCTGCCCTACAGATGTGAGAGATCTACAGCATGGTTTCCACCTTGTGTCCCAGAGGTTCCGTGTGGAATTATGCTTTGGTTGTGCTCAATGAAACTGTCCTAATAATACACTCTTAATTAATTGCCTTCTCTTCCTTTCTCACTTTTCTATTCCCTACGTATCATTTCTGCATCTCCCAGAATGTCACTAGTATTCAAATCCTCTTCTTGGGGTCTGCTTCTGAGACAAACCATCATGATAGAGTAGCTTCTCTTATGGAAATTTGTAATTGCTTTTGCTTGTTGAAGCTCAGAAAGAAGCTCAGAAAGACTGAGTGATCCTTTATAGTATCTTAGTCTTTCCATACTTTTAAAACCTTTTGTTAGGGAGGAGTCTGGATCAGGTCAGTGTCATTTTTAGCAGTATTAACCCTTTAAGGACTGAAACCTTATGTGGAGTTGCAAACAAAAATTAAAGTCCTTTCTTCTATGTAAAACATTACTTTATGCTTACAGTTTATAACACTGGCTTGCTATAAATAAATCAATGAGAACAACCTGGCTATTTGGATTAACACTTAAACTTTAAAATTGGGGGTTTGGATGACTATTCTAGTTTTTTTAATCAACATCAGCTCACAATTTATTTCTGTATTTTGTTTGGCTTCACAGTATTGCAGTCATAAAATTCAGTACTTACAAGTAGTAACTGTAGTAGTAAATGGTTTGCTTTGCAATTTCAGAACTATTTTCAACTGAACTGAACCAGAACCTTAAAAAGGATGTGGTAGAAGCAGTTAGCACCAAAGTTGAGTTAATGCCAGTATATAAAAACTACTTACACACTATCATTGGTAAGTGTTCAATTAAGAGAAAATTCATACTCATGCACCTAAATGTTCATGCTTCTATGGGGAAAATAGTTTTCCAATATTCTTTATGTCAATAAGATGTTTAAAATTCAAATTTACTTCATTTTAGATACTTCAGTGCCTGCCTTTGTCAGAAATTCACAACTTTTCAACCAGTAAAATTTATCTGTTTATTTTGCTTAGCATATCAGGTTCAAAGATTTAGTTTATTACATTGCTCACAGTATATCTGTAGTACTGTGATACTGTAACCCTGACAAGCCAAACTGAACTTGTTTCACTTATTAAAACTATCAGTTAGTGGAATTATATCATGTTAAATATATATTTAGTTAATGAGGTTTATTTTATAAACAAACAAATGTATTCTCATTTGAAATATTTGTACAATAAATATTCTTGTTTTGTTCAGAATAGCCAATAAAGTTTAGTATAAAAGGCAAACTACTCTCTGCCACTATAATTATAAATAATTCCCAAACTAGGAAATATAAAGAGCACATGTTAATTTGTATGGTTGCCCAACTCTGTTTTGAAGCACCCCAGCATTGTTTCAGCATATGGCTCATCTATACAATGCATATTTGAACATCCTGATGATTTTAGCAGCCCCTTTAATAAGGACTTCAGTGCCTTTTTTTTTTCTGTTGTTGTTTGTTTGTTCTATTTTGGGCATTCTTTTTGACTATCATTACAGATGTCACATCATTTTCAGATGGATGCTATGGCAAATGGACATAAATGCTTAAATTTTCTTCTCCTATTGTGTTTATGTAGTATTCATACAAAGCTACAAATCTGTATTTTCCTGCATGAACCTTCTCAAAAATGAGGAAAAAGAGTTCTGCAGTATCTTTCTCTCCTCGGTCAATAATTTGTAAAGAAATACATTAATGGGGACTTTAATTCTTCGTGTACATTTTAAAATTTTGACTAGATTGCATTTTTCATAAAAGGATGTTAATTTTATTATTTAGCTCTGTGTCCCCAGCATAGCGTGCCTAGGAATGCCAACACAGCAGGCTTGAATAAATTCAAGGCTTGAATAACTTGTATCACCTCAATGCTGTGGTTTTCATTGTCATGTGGATTTTCATTGTCAGGTTTTACTTTTACTTGTGCGTTTTACATATGTGTCTACATACCTGCAAAACACATTCACAAAGTCCTTGAGTTCCACAAAAACAGCTTGAGATTTCCTTCTTATGAGGAAGTACAAACGGAACTGAAAGTCAGGATTTTCTGGGTGATTCCTTTCACCCTTGTTCATGAACTACTTTCATTTCGGGGGGCTAGATGTAGAAGGTTTTGCCATAGGCTTGTCATCTGTGAAATGGAATTAATGCAGTGCTCAAATTAAAATATGGATAGCAGCAAATAAAAGCCTTTTAAAATGCCCTTTGAAGCCACAGAGGGTCCAACTATAATGTTTGTAAACTAAGGGCCAGAGATGGCTAGATTGTTTGGAGAGTCCACAAAAGTTATCCAGTACTAATTTTGGTAACAGAGTCATGAAATAAAGTTAACTTATTTATGTGTCTAGTGAGGAAATATTTATTATGTATGCCATGCACTGTCTAGGCTCTGAAAATAAAATTGAGAACAGGGTAGTCACCATTCTTCCCCTCTCAGATCTTAACAATCTTCAGTGTTATGATCAGAAAATAAAAAGTACTATGGGAGCACATAGGAGGAGAAATTAACATGGTCCAGCTGGACAAGGTGATAGCAAAGATTATTTCAAGATCAGAATATTTACACACTAAGTCCCCTACATACAATAGAGTCCCATTTCATGATCACATTCATAAATCCAATAAAGTTAGCCTAGATACCCAACTAATGCAGTTGTCGGCTGCTACTAAGTCACTTCAGTTGTGTCTGACTCTGTGTGACCCCAGAGACAGCAGCCCACCAGGCTCCCCCGTCCCTGGGATTCTCCAGGCAAGAACACTGGAGTGGGTTGCCATTTCCTTCTCCAATGCATGAAAGTGAAAAGTGAAAGTGAAGTTGTTCAGTCATGTCTGACTCTTAGTGACCCCATGGACTGCAGCCCACCAGGCTCCTCCGTCCATGGGATTTTCCAGGCAAGAGTACTGGAGTGGGGTGTCATTGACTTCTCTGAGTTGTCTAGGTAGTACCATACTATAATAGGTTTATACTTTTCACGTAAATAATACATAAAAACAAACAAACACAAAAGATAAAGAAAACATTTTTCATCTTATAGTTCAGTGCCTTCAAAAGTACAGTGGTACAGTACGACAGCCAGCATACAGGGGCTGGCATCAAGTGAACAGGCAAGAAGAGTTACTGACTGAAAGAAGGAGAGTAGGTAGGAGATGGTAGAGCTGAAGATCCTCAGCAATAGGAGACGGAGCGCAAACTGCAATTTCACTCACGCCTGACGTTAATGACACAGGTTCTGGTTCCTTGCCGAATGCAATTCATTTGCATCTTTGAAAGCTCACAACGTGAAGTTTTATATGTAGGTGACTTACTGTATCATGAGATTTTATCATACAGTAATTGGGATTCATATGTTACAAGCAGTTTTCTCAGGAAAGAATCTCTATACATTGTACATCTTGATAGAGTGAAGAGTTTTGATGTCAGCACTGTGTCTGGGTTCACTTAGGTTATTATCTCAAAACTAAGTTTGAGAATTTAGATCTCTGTTTCAAATACAGATCCCAGTCACTATCTACTTTGCACACACTTGGAAAATGAGCAATTGTGAAATAACTGTAACCATACTGCAGCAGTTACACTAGAGACAAAGAGTTGCTGAATAATAGTTTTAGTAGCTAACTATCTTCTATCAGAACTATTTAATACTTAAATATTTTCTATCAGAGGACAGTAGGCCTTCCCAGAAAGAGTTGTTTCAGGTTCAGGGTATCAGGCGTGTTATGAATGAGAAAATTTTCTTTATAAAGAATTCTTCAGTGGATATTCAGTCTATCTGATGCTGATGGTACTGGTAGTAACCTTTCCTCACTTTAATAATCAGGATTTAAATATGTAATAAAATGCCTTACATTACTCCTTCCAGTTTCTAGTCTTGTAATTTTAGACTTAATTCTTGATGCTTCCTGATTCCTGTCATAAACCAGTGTTTTTTAAAGTCCACATGACTTCCTATTTATGAAAGAGATCATCACATGCTATAGCTCAGCCCTTAGCGTAAATTCCCTATTGGGCTACTTTAAGCTTTGGGGGTGAGTGAGGGCAGAGGTGCTTTGTGATGGTGTTCCATGGGGAGAAGAGGGATAGAAAATATGAATGGTAGATACTTAAGGCCCTTTCTCACTTGCTCTGAATTTTTCCTGGGGACAGGCTTGGATAATAGAATATTTTAATGCTAAACATTTAGATCTTGTTATTATTGCTGTAAAAATGTGCACATGCCCAAATTAGAAAAGGAAGGGTGAGGAGGAGGAGTAGGTGAACAAAATGGTCAGAGAGTAAAGACATTTTTGATCATTAACGAAATCAATCAATCTACTTCCTACATTTTATAGACGAGAAGACCAAGGCAAAGAAAGTAGATATGTAGTTATTCTTGAAATCAGAAATCAGAATCAAAAGTCTGTTATTTATCTTGAATCACCAATCTACTTTCCTTCTCTTTTCCTCTTTTCTGAAAACATTAGAAAAATCATCGTTGAATTAATCTAACCTTGGGTAAAAAGCTACAAATCTCCCACGGTGTGTGGTCTTACCATTTCTGGGTTTCTAGGTTGTGCAGTGGTGAATGTTTGTATGTGTGTGTTGGGGTTGGGGTGGGGTGGGAATGTTCCTGGTAATAGCCACACACATATGTTTAGAAAATCCAAAATGCATTTGGCCTTAAGCAGTTCCCTCCTCACCTTGTTTCTAAATCCATGTGTATTTCAAGAAAATCTTAATCCATATGTTCCTGATTTACTTTCACTAAGTCATCTGCATGTTGTTGGTAAGAGTCCTTTGATGTCTACAAAGACTTATGAGCAATTTTTATGGCCTCTCTGAGCCTTTGTTCTTTCAAGAGGCAAGATGTGCTTTGCCAGCATGGATAATACTCTCATTGTAACATCAAAAAATTTCCTACAATTTGGAAAGGTGGTAGAGTGAATCCTAGTCTTGACCAAAGGCCCATTATTTTACCCAATGCCAAAACTATAGAGAGAAAGGTCTTGTCTGACTCACGAAAGGAATATGCTGTCATCATTCCAGCATCCCTTTATTTTGTGCTTTGATCCTTCAGTGTTCAGGCAAATTGATTACTCTTGTTGGGAATGATAGTTTATTAAAATATTAATTTGGGCTCATTATTTTTTCATTTGTTTTCCTTTTCTTATTTCACACAGGCAGTCAGGTCCTTAATAATTCCCTGCCTCAAAGAATTTTTTTTTAGTAGGACTGAAAGCAAATCCTAAACTTATTAAAGTCATTATGTAGGCACCCTATTAAAGTCATTATTAGGTGGCCAAGAAAGTAAGAGAGGGAGCTGTCTTTCATAGCAGAGAGTACAGGGGGGTAATCCCTTTGACAGACACGGGAAAAGAGAATGATCTGATCCTTTTGGAGTGGGGCTCATATCTCACTCCTGGCAAAGTCCTGGGAAGATGAAAGAATCCCAGAAGTGAAGGCCAAGTAAAACACTGGGAACTGTACCCTGAGTTCAGGCATGAACTGTAGCTAGTCCAGTTGCCTACTATTCAATGCAAGGCGGAGAAGAAACTAAGCTGCTGGTGACCTACAGGAACCATACGAGCTGGGTCACTGGGCATTTCAGTAGTGACCAGTATGGAACAGTGTGAAAATTCCCTGATGTTCTTGTGTTTAAAAAGACCCTAGGATTTTTCCTCCTGGAATATAATCATGACTGACACTGAATTTCCTTCAATAAAGGAGGATGAATCATTTAAAATGATCTTAAGAAAATGTGAGTACATGATAATTCTGAAATACCTGAGTTTGTGTACTAAGATTCATTTCTGCTATGCCTACTTATTTTTCTTTTAGAGTACCATAAGTATCAGTCCACAAATATCTCCTGTGTGATGCTATCCTGTGTCAGCTTCTGGAGTGAGGGAAGTGGTCAACAATATAAAAGAAGTTTCCATCTCTGTCTTCAAGATGCTGAACTGTAAGCTGTCACTCTGGTTTTTATTAAGTTTTATAAAATGCCTTTAGCAAATTCCAAACACTCTACTAATTGCCTTAAGTAGATTATCTTTAAATCTTTGCAACAATTCTACAAGACAGAAACTTTTATTTTACAGATAAGGAAGCTGAAGTTTATGAAACAACTTGCCCTATATCATACTGGTAATAAAGAATCAAGCTAGGACCTGATATGAGTCTATTTATAAAATAGTTTATTTGCCTGGGGTTAAAAAAAAAGAGACCGACTGAGTTCAAAAAGAGGAGTCAGTGAAGGCTGACGTGATCAGGGATGGGTTCAAGGAAAGGTAGAATTTAAAACGAGTCTTAGAATAGTGAGGTTAAAATGTAACTTAGATGTCATTTAATCTGTTCCATACCCTCCTTTACAGATGTGGAAACTGAGCTTGCATATATTGATAGAATATAGATAAGCAGAAGGTAAAGACAGAACAATATGTCTGAAGGTATGGATGTGGGAATGATTTTATCAGTCATTTTTACATTAAGAAACCAAGCCATAGAAAAACATAAAAGTGATATGGGAAGAGAAGTAAGTTATAGTGGGTATCAGGACAGCATACTTCGTCTTGAAAGCTTTCCTTAACCACCATCACCCCGCCCAGACTGGGTTATCAGGACAGTTTACTAATATCCACTGTATCAGTATATATTGGAGAAATTACAGAGATCCATGAATTCCAGGATATAGCTCTGAACTTTATCTTGGATGTTTGTTTATAAGACTTATTTATGGATACCATACCATATCTAAATCAGAAATTTTATCCTGATAGGGACTGGGCTTCTTCATTTGCCACAGGCTCCACACCCTAGCATCTCAGTGATTGAGATATTCACTTAACTTTGAGGATAGTGCTGTACATAGTGGTGATCAAGTGCATGACACGCACTGGAGATTGCAGAATAGAGAAGAGGCCTCTGAGGATTTATTAGGTTGTAGAACATGGGTTGGCGACCAGAGAGATTAGCCCAGACATAGATGTCAGTCGCGATATAGCACAGGGCTTATCATTGTGGAAAGAGTCTTCAGTATCTGTGGGAACAAATGGGAGTAGCTGTATAATGCTTAGTTTGAAAAAAGAACTAATAGACTTGGTGACCAGCTAGGTTAGGGTGATCAAATCAATCACTAGTCCTGTCGTCTCTACTCATAAATAGTTCTCAACCACTTCCAGGCTTCTCCAGTCTCACATCTCATGCTGTTACTGCCTTTGCCCTCTGGTAGTCTCCCTGACTTAATCATCATCCCGTCTCTCCTACCATTTTTTCCCCACTATTGCAAGAGTGATCCTTCTAAAATGGAGAACCCACCTTGTCACTGTTCGGCTTAAAAGTGTTTAATAGTTTCCCATTGCTCTCAGAATGGAGAAGGCAATGGCACCCCACTCCAGCACTCTTGCCTGGAAAATCCCATGGACGGAGGAGCCTTGTGGGCTGCAGTCCATGGGGTCGCGAAGAGTCGGACACGACTGAGCGACTTCCCTTTCACTTTTCACTTTCCTGCATTGGAGAAGGAAATGGCAACCCACTCCAGTGTTCTTGCCTGGAGAATCCCAGGGATGGGGGAGCCTGGTGGGCTGCCGTCTATGGGGTCGCACAGAGTCGGACACGACTGAAGCGACTTAGCAGCAGTAGCAGCAGTAGAAGTTTCCCATTGCTCTCAGAATAGCTTAAATTTCTTTATAAGGCATACCGGACTTTTTCATGGTCTGGCCTCTACTGCATCTAAACTTCTTCCTCTCCCTCACTCCCTGCACCTCTTGGTCTCAGCTGTGCTGAACTTGGATCATACCCTTTTTATAGCTCTGAATCTTTGAAGTGCTCTGCTCTGTTTTCCTAGAACAGTTTCCCTGTCCTCTCCTCTCGTGACCTTAGGTTTCATATCCTCTTGGAAGCCTGCCTTCACCACCACCACCACCCTGCCCAGGCTGGATCAGGACTTCCTCTAATGTGTTGCCATTATCCTTTATTTTTTCATTTAATGTGCAAGCTTCTTGAGGGAAGGCCATGTCTGATTCATGATGGTAAACTAGTATCTAACACAGGGCTTAGCCCATGGTAGGTCCTCATGACCTGTTTGCTGAATAAATGAACATATGAATGATTGAAAAAGAGGGAAGAGCTAAGAACGTTACCAAGGTATCATGCCTGACTACCTTGAAGAAGTGATAATGTCAGAGTGCTCATTTACCTCTTCAATAATTCCACCTCAACCTTAAGGAGACACAGAGTCCTTTTCTTTCTCAGGACAAAAACAATAATGACCCAAGCTCTGAGATCCAATCTATCTTAACTGATTTAGTTTTCTTAACGTTTAGAAGTCAACAGCTCTTCCAACCAACCAGGATAATAATGATCAAACCGTGCCTAACAAGACTAAAACTAGTATTTATCAACTCTGTATTAGATAAATCATGTGAGAACAGAAAGCTATGCAGTCGTTCATTAAATGCTTTTTTTGTTTGTTTGTTTGGGGGGCATTTAAAAGGAACCCTTTTTCCACTGGAAGAGGGAGAGGTAAGGAACAGGATGTCTTGATCCTGGGGAGAAGCAGCAACCTACTTTGTGTGTTGACTTTCTGTTTGTGAGATATATAGTCAGCATTTCTAATGA
The DNA here is from genome assembly GCF_055505025.1 of Bos grunniens. NCBI lineage: Eukaryota > Metazoa > Chordata > Mammalia > Artiodactyla > Bovidae > Bos > Bos grunniens. The sequence continues at coordinate 56,755,520 of NC_141172.1, forward strand.
ATCTGCTGGAAGCGGCTGGAATATTATGATTTATAGCACCTTCCCACTCTCTATCATAGCGTTTTATTAGATGGATGGGAAGCTGGTAGTAATGAGGTTAGGAATGAGAAAACATCCATCAAGCCCTGCTACATCTTCTCAGGAAAGACAACACACTATCTCATATGTCACAGGCAGTGATCTAGGTCACGATGATATAAAATGCGTGATTAAAACCAAGCATTTGACACTAGATAATAGGCATCTAGTTAAAAAATAGCTCTAGTGTTCCCGACTTTTAATTAAACCCAACTCGTAAATATGCACTCTGGTAAATATACTGCAGAATGGGGCTTGTTTATATTCCACCACATAACAATTACCTCCAGAATGGGTGCTTTATTTCACTACATAGTGTTATTAGTCAGGCGATGGACTGAAATACAAATGTTAAGCCAGTGATGTCAGACAGGCATGTCACCGCAGTGCCACCGCTCGACTCCTGCTCTTCCCTCCCACCTGCCCTGGTTTTCCTGCCTTTCTCTCAACCTCTCCACTGCAGTTGTCAATCTAAAATAAAACACATTTAATCATTTCCAGCAATCTCTTACTATACATTTGATTGCATCAGTAATGACTGGAAGAGAGAAGATCTTTTAAATATGTAACCTTGGCATTCCATAAGTCTGCCCTGTTAACAGGCTTATTCTTTGACAGGAGATTTGTTTATGAGAATTTTTTTTAAAAAAATACCAAGTTCAGGACTATAATACTAGTATAGGATCGAATGGGGAGGAGTTAGGAAACAGGCTAATTGAGCAGATTTTTTTCATTTTGTTGGGTATTTGGAAATTTGGAGGATAGTAATATGGATCATGGACAGGGCACTATCTAGGATTTAGATTTAACTCTGACATTAATTAGTTATCCGACATTCAATTGCCTTTTAGCCATGCAACTTAGGTGAGTGTTCACATTTGAAAAAAGAGATTAGATAAGACCTTAACCAAGATTTCTTCCCCTCTGGTGGTTTATGAATCTGTTAAATCAGTGCATCTCAAACTCAGGTGTCATACAAATATCTGGATCTTGTTAAAATGAAGATTCTGACTCAACAGATATAGGGCCTGTAATTCTGTATTTCTGACGAACTTCTAGTGAATGCTGATCCTCCTGGTCTACAGATTACACTTTGAGTAGCAAGATGTTAAAATACAAGGATCACTTCTCATCATTGCAGGGTTTAAAGCTCTGGGTCTTTTTTCCCCTCTCTCTCCCAGTATAATTACTTATTATTTGTGTAGTGCTTATAGGTAGAACACCTACCTCTTTTTGGGCAAAATATTGTTAGAATCGTTTTTTTTTTTTTTTTTTTTACCAGCAGTGTTAAGCCAAGAACATTTCTGAATATACATCTACCCTCATGGAGTTCAATCCAATTCAGTTAATATTTCTCCAGTGTCACAGTCTAATTAGTAACACATTCCTGTGATCAGACAGCTCCCTGTCAGAGTGATTCTTAATTCCTTTAGATCCCACATGTTCACATTTAAGTTCTTTTTTCTTTCTCTGATTTCAAAGGAGATGAGGAACAGCTGATCACCTGTGGAAGTAATTTATATTAAATTGTCATGGGCAAACCATGTGCCTCAGAGCTAGAAAATTCTGTTAATAAACAGGAAGCCAACCAGTCAGGCCTTTCCCCCAAAACGTGTGTCTGTGCAGAGCCAGGGAGCAAAAGGTTTCACGCCCAGGACAGTCAAGCAGTTAACCAGCCACAAACATCTGTGAATGGGCTGGTCTGAGTGCCTGTGTGCATTTGGAATAAGGAGTTTCCTCTTGCATGAGATATAATTTATTATTTTATTTCTTCTTAATAGGAAGATCAGATCTCTATTCTGTTTCCTGTATTTTCATTCAGTTTTGATGTGATTGCTGTAATTATGTGTCAGCTATTACCAAGCACATTCTAATTACTCCATTTATTGCTAGAATTGCTATTACTACATACTGCTTTGTTCCTTAGTGAACTCTAAGGGGAATTCCTTGTACATGTCACACTTTAGAGACAGTTATATTTTCCATGTTGTGTGATACTCAGAATCATTATTATTTTGAACAAATTCACAAAATTAATATGTGATTTTCAATTGAATTTTTTTGAATAATGCAGCTCAGCATTTCCCATTTCTGAACACGTTGTTGCTAAGAAAAATAACAATCTCATTATTTGATAGGAGTACATAAAAAGGAGAAGATTTATGAATCAATATTTTGCTTCCAGCTCTTAAAGATAGCACCATGGTGTTTTAATTTTCAAATCACTAAACTCCTTCATTGATTTTTGTTTTTAACTGCATGAATTAGATAGGCTTTGTGATTCTAAACCCAGCTTCTCTATTGACTTATGTTATCTTAAGCAACTGGTCAGAGCTGAGCCTCCCTTTATCCATCTGTAAAAGAGTTTTAACAGAGCTCTCTCTCAATGTCCTAATGATGTTGTGAATTTAACAGGCTGTTTGAAATGTGAGACAGTGTCAGTATCCTCAAATCTTGGAAAAGCAAAGGCTATTAAATTTAACAAATTTTTATTGATTTTACATAATATATGCTAAATTTCCCATTGAATATCAACTCTGTACCTTTTCACAAAATGAAAATATAGAAATACAATCTACCTTAGCATAAATTTGTACACCCTTTGTAGATTCAGTTATTTCAGTTTTTATTATCTTTTATTCCAATTCTAAAAATTTCAGTCAAATATTGCTCTTATCTCTTCCTCTCATCACCCAAACATTCAATAGATTGATCAGAGAAAAATAAACTGCATCTGGAAACTAGGAATAAGTGTTTACAGAAAGATTTTTCAGCCTGGAAGGAGTAAAACATAACATCCCGATGCAAAGGAAAAGAACACAGTTTTAAAATATTGTCTATAGAAGTAAACATGTGCTTTATACTTGCAATAAAATTTAAAGACCCATAATATTAAATGTTAAAGACAAGAGAGAATGACATATCGGCATGAAGAATTGGGAAGAAGAGATAGGGAGAATTATATAGGATAGGGATCTAAGTACCTTTCTTACTAAAAGGTAAGAAAATAAAGTATAAGACTAGAATTAATATTATCAGAAAATAAATTGAGCAGTTTGGAGAACAAATTTGAAAAACTCAATTAGATTACAGAAGAACTGGTTCAAAAGGCAAAGTATCTATGGAGGTGGTTATACTTATGGAGATCAGAATGGGTATAACAGAAAACATAATGCCTATAAAAGAGAAAAATGATTCTGACCAATAAAAGCTTGTACTGAAACAAAGGGACTCATTATAAATCAGAAAAATACATTCAATAAGAGAAGCCTGTAGGCATAGTCTGAAGAAATGGTTAAATTTAAGTATAAAGACCTCCTGGAAGCATCAAACTAGAAATAATAATAAAAAGAACTATCAGATGTGTTTCAGACTTTTCCTCTACAACAGGATTAGAGACCGGAGACAATGGAATTAAAGTTTCTTGGGAAAAGGGTTCTAATCCAGTAATTTCACACCAGTCAAACTGTTATTCGTGGAGGAAACAAAGAACTACTGCAAGTAGTTCAGACATTTATGTTTCCTGGGGGGGAAGTTAACCAAGCACAGCAGTAAGCTGAGATGAGAGATGAATAGAAAACAAAGAACTTAAATATAGGGAGATCACACTTTGAGGAAGGTCAGAAGTAAATTTAAAACCAAATTTACCACTAAATAAATTTACCATTAAAAATAATTTTCCATAAATAGAATAACAAATGGTAATATGATTTACTGAAAGAGAAAATATAAAGTGTGGAAAAAATGGTCTAGAAAATCAATTATAAAAATTAAAATGGAAAATCGTTGGAAAGAAGTTAAAAACAATTTTCTTATATTTTCACATAAGGAATTCAATGGGTACTGATAATTAGAAAATAATAATGTTCAACTATGCTTAGAAAAAACTTTAGCTTGTAAAAAGATAACTTTTAAGTTAAAGAGAAAAGATTCTTAAATGTCAAAAAAAGAACAGAAAGAGTAAAACGAGACAAAAGTCATTGATTATTTGAGAAAATAGATGAAATGAGGTAAAATATCACTAATAAGAAATAACTGGAATTGAAAATCAGTTCTATACTTTGTATAAAAACTTTACCTAGAATAAAATTATAGGGAATAATTAACACTAATGGCCCTGTAAAGTTAATAGGCAAATGCAAAAGAATAAAGTATTTGGCATTAAATTAATACTAGTGTGGATTTCAAGGCATTATTTCACTAAATGAGTATAAATGCAAGGCAAATAACCATTAAATCTTATTTACTTTACATTGAAAAATTGTTATAATCTGCAGTGAAGTATGGATGTCATGAACTTTATTTGATGAATAATATATACCTTAAAATGTGAATAAAAAGTATTAGAAATACAAATAGATGCTGACATAATTATGATGGTACCATAAATATTACCATATTGCCTTTAGTTCTTGATAGATGATGTAGGAAAAATCCAACTAAGAAAACACAAGATGAATAATAAAACAATAATATTGATTTAATAAAACATATCTGACTCAACAACTTAGACAAATAAAATATATTTTCTTTTGCATTGACCTAAACATTTCTACAAAGTTGATCATGTGTTCTACAGCATGGCCTCAAGAAATTTCCCAAATTATAAATTTTACAAGACTGAATTACCTGGCCAAAGTGCAATATAAGAAGTAACAACACTGATAGTAAAGAATGCAAACAAACAAAAAGTTAAGAGACTTTCTTAAATATGTTATGGTCAAGAATAACATGAAGTTATATACTCTTTAGAAAATAATAATAATGACTAGTTTACATAATGTTCCTATAAGTCAAAAATTATAATCCGAAAGTAAATTATTTCTCTAAATTACTCCATTACTAAACAAATAATGATCATGAATTTTAAAATTTAATGCATGAAGTAAAGGGAAACAAAACTGTAGCAGAAACAATTACTAAAATAAATTTAAGAATTAACATCTGTAAAAGAAAAAAAAAAAGAAATCAGGCAGTGATTCTTTTAAGAAAAATTATTGATGGCTCCTAACTAGCGAGCAGGATGAATATAAATGAGGGGGAAAAAACCAATACACACAGCTTGCAACTGATAAGTTCCTCAGACCAGTTTTCATTTGGATTTTATAATGCTCCACTACACTAAATTCCCTTGTAGCTCTCTAGTCCTCCCTTTGTTTCTTTCAAAATTTGCTTTTCCTTTATGAATTCCAAATATTGGAGCTGTCCACTGTGGATCCTTAGTCCTCTTCTCCTGAGGCTTTGAATTGTTGTTGCTCAGTCCCAATATTCTGTTTGACTCTGCCACCACATGAAATGCAGCACATCAGGCTTCCCTGTCCTTCACTATCTAATGGAGTTGGCACAAAATCATGTCCATTGAGTTGGTGATGCCATCCAACCATCTTATCCTCTGTCGTCCCCTTCTCCTCCCGCCTTCAGTCTTTCCCAGGATCAAGGTCCTTTCCAGTGAGTCAGTTCTTTGCTTCAGGTGGCCGAAGTATTGAAGCTTCAGCTTCAGCATCAGTCCTTCCAATGAATACTCCAGATGGATTTCCTTTAGGATTGACTGTTTGATCTCCTTGCAATCCGAGGGACTCTCAGGAATCTTCTCCAGCACCACAATTCAAAAGCATTAATTCTTCGGCACTCACCCTTCTTTGTGGTCCAACTCTCATCTGAACATGACAACTGGAAAAACCATAGCTTTGACTCTACGGACCTTTTTTGGCAAAGTAACGTCTCTGCTATTTAATGCAGTGTCTAGGTTTGTCATAGCTTTTCTTCCAAAGAGCAAGCATCTTTTAAATTCATGGTTGTAGGTCACTGTCTGAAGGGATTCTGGAGCCCAAGAAAATAAAATCTGTCACTGTTTCCACTTTTTCCTCATCTATTTGTCATGAACGGATGGAACCAGATGCCACGACTTTAGGTTTTTGAATGTTGAGTTTTAAGGCATATTTTTCACTCTTCTCTTTCACCCTCATCAGAAGGCTTTTTAGTTCTTCTTTGATTTCTGCCATTAAAGGGGTATCATCTGAATATCTAAGTTTGTTGATATTTCTCAGCAATCTTGATTCCAGTTTGTGAGTCATCCTGCCTAGAATTTCACATGATGTACTCTGTATAAAAGTTAAATAAGTAGGGTGACAATGTATAGCCTTGACATATCCCTTTCCCTACTTTGAACCAGTCCATCATTCCATGTCCATTTTTAACTGTTGCCTCTTATCCTGCATACAGGTTTCTCAGGAGGCAGGTAAATGTTAGTTGCCCAGTCATGTATGACTCTTTGCAACCCCATGACTGTAGCCCACCAGGCTCCTTGTCCATAGAATTCCCCAAGAATACTGGAGTGGGTTGCCAGAGCTCTTCTCCAAGGGATCTTCCTGGCCCAGGGATTTAACCTGAGTCTCTTTCATGCATGCAATCCTGCATCATAGGCTGATTCTTTACCACCTGAGCCATCGGGAAAGCCATCTTTTGAAGAATTTTCCACAGTTTGTTGTGATCAAAGGTTTTATTGTAGTCAGTGAAGTAGATGTAGACTTATTTTTGGAATTCCTTTGCCTTTTCTATGATCCATTTGATGTTGGTAATTTGATCTCTGGTTCCTTTGCCTTTTCTAAATCCAGCTTGTACATCTGGAAGTTCTTGGTTCATGTACTACTGACGCCTGGCTTAAAGGATTTTGAGCATTTCTTTGCTAGCATGTGAAATGAGTATAATTGTACCATAGTTTGAACATTCTTTGGGATTGAAATGAAAACTTACTTTTTCCAGTTCTGTGGCCACTGCTGAGTTTTACAAATTTGTTGACATATTGAGTGCAGCACTTTCATAGCATCATCTTTTAGTATTCGATATAGCTCAGGCAGAATTCCATCACCTCCACTAGCTTTGCTTGTAATAATACTTCCTAAGGCCCACTTAGCTTCACACTACAGGATATCTGGCTCTAGGTGAGTGATCACACCATCATGGTTTTCCAGGTCATTTAAGAGAGTCCTGTTTATTCCCCTTCCATATTATATAACCCAATGCATTCTCTTCACTCCTCAGCCCTACTCTGGTCCAAGCTGTAAATCTTTCTCACCTAGATTATTCTAGGCAGCCTCTTTACTAGCTTCAATTCCACATGTGCCTCCTCTACCACTAGTTTCTGCACAGCAGTGACAGAGAGTTGTCTTTTTAATATAGACATATTCTGTGTGTTTTTTTTAATATTTGTTTATTTAGCTGCATTGATCTTAGTTTCAGCATACAAGATCTTCATTTTCTCAGGCAAATGTTCCATCGTGGTGCATGGGCTCTCTAGTTGTGCCACACTGACTCAGTGGTTGCGGTGCAAAGACTTAGTTGCTCCCCAGCATATGGGATCTTAGTTCCCCTACCAGGGATCAAACCCACATCATCTGCGTTGCAAGGCAGATTCTTAACCACTGGAACACCAGGGAAGTCCAAAATAAAAACATATTCAAAATTCTTTGATAAATGACAGTGCAAATAAAATAATACCTAGTCTGCACAAAAATCTGTGCAATAACATTTATACTAGCTTTATTAGTAATTGCCAAAACTTGGGAGCAACTAAATGTCCTTCAAGAGGTGAATGGGGACGTGTCCCGGGGCGCCAGCGGGGCCGCGTTGGCCTGAAGCACTGCCCGGGCCTGGGCTAGTCTAGGGCCCGACGCGACAGGGGCTGCGACTGCTAGGCAGGGTGAAGGGCCGCGGGGGAGGGCCAGTTCCCATCCCCCCAGCAGCATGGCATCCTGTGCTGAGCCCTCTGCTGCAGACCCTGAGCCCACTGCTCCGCCACCTGCTGGGGTCCCACCACTTGAGGACTTCAAGGTGCTGGACAGGGTGGAAGACGCTGAGGGCGAGGAGGAGGAAGAAGAGGAGGACCTGAGTGAACTGCCGCCACTTGAGGATGTGGGGCAGCCCCCACTGGAGGAGGCTGAGCAGCCCGGGGCCCTGGCCCGAGAGTTCCTGGCCGCCATGGAACCCGAGCCTGAGCCCGCCCCGGCCCCCGACGAGTGGCTGGACATCCTGGGGAATGGGCTGTTGAGGAAGAAGACGCTGGTTCCAGGCCCACCGGGCTCCAGCCGCCCGACCGAGGGCCAGGTGGTCACTGTGCGGCTGCAGACGTCGCTGGAGAATGGCACGCGGGTACAGGAGGAGCCGGAGCTGGTGTTCACCCTGGGCGACTGTGACGTCATCCAGGCCCTGGATTTCAGTGTCCCGCTCATGGACGTGGGGGAGACGGCTATGGTCACTGCTGACTCCAAGTACTGCTATGGCCCCCAGGGCAGCAGGAGCCCATACATCCCCCCACATGCGGCCCTGTGCCTGGAGGTGACTCTGAAGACTGCTGTGGATGGGCCTGACCTGGAGATGCTCACGGGGCAGGAGCGTGTGGCCCTGGCCAGCCGGAAGTGGGAGTGTGGCAATGCTCACTATCAGCGGGCCAACTTCGTGCTGGCTGCCAACTCCTACGACCTCGCCATCAAGGCCATCACTTGCAGTGCCAAAGTGGACATGACATTCGAGGAGGAGGAGCAGCTCCTGCAGCTGAAGGTGAAGTGTCTGAACAACCTGGCGGCCTCGCAGCTGAAGCTGGATCACTACGGCGCAGCGCTGCGCTCCTGCAGCCTCGTGCTGGAGCACCAGCCTGACAACATCAAGGCTCTCTTCCGCAAGGGCAAGGTGCTGGCCCAGCAAGGCGAGTATAGTGAGGCCATCCCCATCTTGAGAGCAGCCCTGAAGCTGGAACCTTCCAGCAAGATGATCCACGCAGAGCTCTTGAAGCTGGTGAAGAAGCATGCGGCCCAGAGGAGCACGGAGACCGCCCTGTACCGGAAGATGCTGGGCAACCCCAGCCGGCTGCCTGCCAAGTGTCCTGGCAAGGGTGCCTGGTCCATCCCATGGAAGTGGCTGTTTGGGGCAACTGCTGTCGCCTTGGGGGGCGTGGCTCTCTCTGTGGTCATTGCTGCCAGGAACTGACTGCCCAGGTGGCCACCATCCCCTCCACTCACCGTGGACCCCCACCCTGTGCTCCCTAACACCCCCAGGCTCCCTGTCCACTGCCCTAACTGGCCTAGCCCCCTCCTCTGGGGCGGGGGCAGTGAGGTTTGGGGGTCACATGGCCCCGCGAGCAGGAGGGACTGAGCCCTATTGGAGGAAAGCAAGGCAGGGCCCTGACCTCACATCCAGCCCGGAGCAAGGGGGCCCTCATTGCTCCAGACCCGATTCCCACCCCACCCCCGGGGTGAGGTCCCAGCAGGGATCAGTCCCAGTATCCTCTTCCCAACAGGCCTGGGGGCAGCCCTCCCCCTGCCCAGCCCCTTTCCACCTTCCAGCCCCTCCTGCCCTGCCTGCTGCCCTCTCTCCAGACCCCCTCCACCCACACACAGTGAAATAAAAGCCTCCCACCCCGCTCAAAAAAAAAAAAAAAGAGGTGAATGGATAAACAAGTTGTGGTATATTCAGATAACAGAAGTGATAAAAAGAGTAAACTATCAAACCATGGAAAGACATGGAAGAACCTTCAATGCATATTGCTAGTTAAAGAATCCAGTCTGAAAAGTCTACATATGGAATGACATTCTGGAAAAGGAAAACTATGGAGGCAGTAAAAAGTTCAGTGGTTCCCAGGGCCTTAGAGGGAGAGAAGGTGGGAGGATTGGATAGATGGAGTACAGGAGATTTTTAGAGTGGTGAAATTATCCTTCATGATACTGTAATGGTAGAGTCATGACATTATACATTTTTTAAAAGCTACAGGATGTAAAGCACAAAGACTGAGCCCTAATGTAAACTGTGGAAGGCAGCTATGGTCACCACTGTATCACTGACATCCTGATGTGAAGTATGGATGTTAATAACAATGTATCATAATTTATTCTTAATTGCCAAAACTTTTATCAATTGTGGAAATTTACTGTACTAATTTAAGATGTTAATGATAGGAGAAACTGATTGGGGTATGGTGTGAGGTGATAAAGTGGGGGAGTGAATGAGGGTGGGAGGAAAGGGGTTATATAGGAGCTTTCTGTACTTTCTGCTCAATTCTTACATAAACTAAGCACTGCTAATAGTAAAATCTAGAAACTGAAACAAATTATTTAAACTGGTTACAATGATTGATAAAGATCCAAATAGTCAAAGCTATGGTTTTCCCAGTAATGATGTACAGAGTAACTGAATGGGGTATGGTGTGAGGTGATAAAGTGAAAGAGTGAATGAGGGTGGGAGGAAAGGGGTTATATAGGAGCTTTCTGTACTTTCTGCTCAATTCTTACATAAACTAAACACTGCTAATAGTAAAATCTAGAAACTGAAACAAATTATTTAAACTGGTTACAATGATTAATAAAGATCCAAATAGTCAGAGATATGGTTTTCCCAGTAATGGTGTACAGATCTACAGTGATGTGAGAGTTGAACCATAAGGAAGACCGAATGCCACAAAATTGATGCTTTTGAATTGTGGTGCTGGAGAAGACTCTTGAGAATCCCTTGGACAGCAAGGAGATCAAATCAGTCAATTCTAAAAGAAATCAACCCTGAATATTCATTTAAAGGACTGATGTTGAAACTCCAGTACTTTGGCCACCTATTGCAAAGAGCTGACTCATTGGAAAAGACCCTGATGCTGGGAAAGATTGAAGGCAAAAGGAGAAGGGGGCGACAGAGGAATAGATGGTTAGATAGAATCACCAACTCAATGGACATGAATTTGAGCAAACTCTGGGAGATAGTAAAGGACAGGGAAGCCTGGCGTACTGCAGTTCACGGGGTCTCAAAGAGCCAGACACGACTTAAAGACTGAACAACAACATGATCCACAAGATGCTTAGTACAGAGTACCCCATTCTTGGATATGGATTATTGAATTGTTCTCTACTTTACATAAAGAACTTTGCAAAATTAGTTATAATTTCCTCTTTTGATTGGATTGCCAGCACCTAATCTCCTTAACAGAAATTGCCCAAAAACCATTAAACGACCTACATTACCTGCTTGGTTTTCCAAAAGCTTCTCAGGAACCTCTCCTGTTTCAGCCACCTTGTACTTCTTTCTTCCTTTCCTTCAGAGCTGGTTCTTCCTAATCTTCCAGGTCTGGATAAATGTCACCTCATAGTGAGGTGTTCCCATACAACTCTCTTAACCCTGTAGTTCTACTCCCAGTTTTTGTTACCTTCATAGCATTTATGGTGGTTTAGTTGCTAAGTCATGTACGACTCTTGCAACCCCAGGCTACAGTCCATGAGATTCTCCAGGCAAGAATACTGGAGTAGGTTGCCATTTCCTTCTTCAGGGGATCTTCTCAACCCAGGAATCGAACCCAGGTCTCCTGCATTGCAGGCAGATTATTTACCAACTGAGCTACAAGGGAAGCCTAACAATTTGTAATTACTTGTTTGCTTACTTATTTACCATTGTTCTTATCCACTTGGCTATGTAATCCTGAAGAGCCTGTAACAATTTATGCTTTGTTCATTAGTAATTACTCAGTGCTTTGAGCAGAGTCAGGCACAAAGCTGATGGTCAGTAATTGGGCAATTGGTAGAGACAATGTTTCTAAGATCAGATATGGAAAGAATGTCATAAACACATTTTTATTCTAATATGACAAATTTAATAAAATGAACAGTTTACTAGAAAAAAGTGAATTTCTAAAAATAATCCAAGTGGGAATAGAAAATCTGAATACTTATGGAATAAATTGAGATGATTATTAAAGCACTAACTCTGTGGAGGATACAAGGCTAAGAATATTTTAAGGGTGATTTTCCCTAAACCTTTAAGAACAAAGCAATTCCTATGTTATTTAAAATGCTATTGAACTTAGAGCAAGATTAATTTATCCCTTATTAACTTTTTGAATCACAAAATATAGCCAGTTCACATAAGAATAAAGATTTAAAAATCCTAAATAAAATTAATGACAGCTTATATACAGACTGTATTAAAATAATATGCTATGAACATTTTATTAAGTCTAGAAAAAGACGGATTGATCCCCAGTTCATTTTATGAATTACAGAAATAGCTAGCTCACTTAAGAATAGAAATTCAAAAAACCCTAAATAAATAATAGCAACACAAATACACTATTTTATTAAAACATGAATGTGTTGGCTTTGTCACAGATGTGCAAAATATTTTAAAGTATAAAATTTATTAAAATAATTTATCGTATCAAGAGATCAAAGAAAGTGAAAAAATTATGTGATCATCTCAATTGATGCTAAAAGGACATTTAAGAAATTCAGCTTCAGGGGATGAAGAAAGGTTTTGCAAAGTAGGATATATATTCAGTGTGATAAGAACTATTCTAAAATCTGAAGCAAATATTTGCACTAAATATCAAAAATTAAGAAACTGTAGAGTGATATTTGACAGTGCATTTTATCCCTGTAAGTCTTAATTTCCATATCTGTAAAATGGAGGTAAATAATATAATTTCTTTTATGTGATTTTTATTGTTTTTATATATTATTTATAAATAGATTTACCCAATACCTATTGGAGAGTAATAGAAATTAATTTTGTATTTCCTCTTCATTCTGAAAACATTAGGCTTAGTTTCATTTTGAATGGTGAATGCATAGCGGTCTAGGCAACTTACAAGGAAAAGACTTCAGCAAGACAGGGCAGAAAAAGTGTGATATTTATGATTTTGTGTTATGAGCGCTCAGAAAGCAAGCTAAGGAAGATAGGCCTTGGATCTAGAGTTTCAGATTCCCAAGCCTCAACATTGAATGGCCTCATAATAAATACATGGCCTTGGAAAACTAGATGCCAGTAGACTAGAAGAAAAAGCTGCCATGAGGGTTACTCTGAAAGAGTCCAGAGAACTGCATCTCTTTGCCTCACCTGGCTCAATTATACCTGGCATATGTCATGTACCCTTACCTTGCTAGATTTTCTAAGAATCAAAGTCATTTTGCCTGTGCCTTGAGATCTGATAGTTATTCGCTTATGGTTTGAGGTAATTTTATATCATTTTCATGCTTTAAGATCATACTCCAGTTGAGTCAGATTTCTGGGGAAGATGCTTCTGTGGTACATCCCAGGATGATAGTGAACCTTAAGAGGACTAGTGGATACCATATCAAGATAGAAAATAGATGTCTCAATTTGAGGCTAGCCCTAGGGCATGTTGAACTGCGAGTGATGGAGTGTTGACAGCTCTGTGATAAATACTATATGCCTATTTATAATATCAATAGAATCTAGCATTATCATTATTAATGTTTAGTTTTGCCTTGGAATTTCTATCCAGTGAAATAAAAGAAACTGTAGCAGTTTCTTCTGGATTTTTAAATTTTATATTATTATTTAAAATTATACTTGGAGATCTTATTATTTTTAAATAGGAGTATTAGTTACCTGGAAAAGTCTAAAAGATTTGACTGTAAAGCTCTGAAGTTTAACAATATGAACAGAGTTCAATAAGAGTACTTCTCACAAAATAGCTATATATAACTTCACATAGATCTTATAAATGAGTAATAACCCTTCATAAAATATATAAAGGAAATATGCTGTTCCAAATAGCAATTTAAACTTAAAATCTGGAATATCTATGTAAAAAATTTCTATAAAACATTTACTGAGAGACTTAAAAGAATTAAAGAATTGGAAAGACCTAATCTGTTCTCAGATAATCAAGGCTTGAAAGATGTCAGAGTTCCCCAAATGTATCATAAATTATATAACACAAAGAGTGCAGTGAATTTTTGGCTATATCTGATGAAATGATTTCGAAATTATGAAATACGTCCCACTGTAATAACCAAGAAAGAAACATTAACCTAGAAACAATAATATATTTGATATCTGCACTACTGAATATTAAAATTGTTGTAATAGTTACAACAGTTACAATAGTGAGTTGGAAAGAGAACAATGAAATAAAGTAAAAATCTAGAAATAGACTTAAGCATGTGTTAAAAACAGCACAGTAAGCAGAATTTGGGCTTCCCTGTAGCTCAGACAGTAAAGAATCTGCCTGCAATGCAGGAGACCTGGGTTCAATCCCTGGCTTGGGAAGATACCCTAGAGAAGGCAATGGCAACCTACTGGATGGACAAAGGAGCCTGGAAGGCTACAGTTCATGGGTTCACAAAGAGTTGGACGTGACTGAGCAAATAACACTTAAGCAGAATTTACATGAAAAGTGGTGCTGGAAATTTTGGTTGATTAGTAAGGAAAGCAAAAAACAAACTGTATCTTATATGTATTATAGAATTAAATAGATTTAGATGTTACATGGTTATATATTTAATATAAAATGAGGATATAAAGTAATATCTGAATCAAGGATGTAGAAATGTTTTCTAAACTTAAAGCAAGTCTTTTAAAAATATCTTGATATAAAAAGATTGATGATTTGGATTCTGTAACTATTTGGATTTTTCTTTACAATAACTCACTATAATCAAGGTCCATGAATGGAATGGAGTGTTAGCTCCATAAATCAAGGTAAATTGGATGTTGTCAAGCAGGAGATGGCAAGAGTGAACATCGACGTTTAGGAATCAGTGAACTAAACTAATGAGAATGGGCAAATTTAATTCAGATGACCATTATATCTACTATTGTGGGCAAGAATCCCTTAGAAGAAATGGATAGCCCTCATAGTCAACAAGAGAGTCCGAATGCAGTACTTGGGTGCAGTCTAAAAAATGACAGAATGATCTTGTTTCATTTAAAGGCAAACCATTCAACATCACAGTAATCCAAGTCTATGCCCCAACAACTAATGCTAATGCTAATGAACAGTTCTGTGAAGACCTACAAGACCTTCTAGAACTAACAACAACAAAAAATGTCCCTCTCTTTGAAAGGGATTGGAATGCAAAATTAGGAAGTCAAGAAATACCTGGAGTAACAGACAAGTTTGGCCTTAAAATACAAAATGAAGCAGGACAAAGGCTAACAGAGTTTTGCCAAGAGAACACACTAGCCATAGCTAACACCCTCTGCCAGCAACACAAGAGACAGCTCTACATGTGGACATCACCAGATGGTCAATACCAGAACAGATTGATTATTTTCTTTGCAGCTGAAAATGGAGAAGCTCTATACAGTCAGCAAAAACAAGACCTGGGGCTGACTGTGGCTCAGATCATGAGCTCCTTATTGAGTGGGTTGCCATTTCCTTCTCCAGGGGATCTTCCCCACCCAGGGATCAAACCTGGGTCTCCTGCATTGTGGGTGGTTTCTTTACTGACTGAGCCATCAAGGAAGCTCCCTTATTGAAAAATTCAGGCTTAAATTGAATAAAGTAGGGAAAGCTACTAGACCATTCAGGTATGACCTAAATTATACAGTGTATGTAATTATACAATTATACAGTGAAAGTCACAAATAGATGCAAGGTATTAGATCTGATAGAGTGCCTGAAGAATAATGGGCAGAAGTTCGTGACATTGTACAGGAGGCGGTGATCAGGACTATCCCCCCCAAAAAGAAATGCAAATGGCAAAATGGTTGTTTGAGGAGGCCTTACACATAGAAAAAGAAGAGAAGCAAAAGGCAAAGGAAAAATATATACCCATCTGAATGCAGAGTTCCAAAGAATAGCAAGGAGAGGTAAGAAAGCCTTTGTCAGTGATCAATGCAAAGAAATAAAGGAAAACAATAGAATGGACAAGACTAGAGATATCTTCAAGAAAATTAAGAGATACTAAGGGAACATTTCATGCAAAGATGGGTACAAAAAAGGACCTAACAGAAATGGTATGGACCTAACAGAAGCAGAAGATAAGAAGATAAGGTGGCAAGAATACACAAAATGATACAAAAAAAGATCTTCATGACCCAGATAACCATGAAGATGTGATCACTAACCTAGAGCCAGACATCCAGGAATGTGAAGTCAAGTGGGTCTTAGGAACAAACCTAGTGGTGGTGATGAAATTCCACCTGAGCTATTTCAAATCCTAAAAGATGATGCTGTGAAAGTGCTGCAACCAATATGCCAGCAAATTTGGAAAACTCAACAGTGATCACAGGATTGGAAAAGGTCAGATTTCATTCCAATCCCAAAGAAAGGCAATGCCAAAGAATGTTCAATCTACTGCACAATTGCACTCATCTCACATGCTAGCAAAGTAACGCTCAAAATCCTCCAAGCTAGGCTTCAACAGTATGTGAACTGAGAAATTCTGGATGTTCAAGCTGGATTTAGAAGAGGCAGAGGAACCAGAGATCAAATTGCTAGCATCTGTTGGGTCATCGAAAAAGCAAGAGTTCCAGAAAAACATCTGCTTCTGCTTTATTGACTAAGCCAATGCCACTGACTGTGTAGATCGCAACAAACTGTGGAGAATTCTTAAAGAGAAGGGAGTACCAGACCACCTTACCTGCCTCCTGAGAAATCTGTATGCAGGTCAAGAAGCAGCAGTTAAAACCAGACATGGAACAATGGACTGGTTCCAAATTGAGAAAGGAGTACATCAAGGGTGTATATTGTCACCCTGATTATTTAACATATATACGGAGTACATCATGCTAAATGCCAGGCTGGATAAAGCATAAGCTAAAACCAAGATTGCTGGGAGAAATATCAATAACCTCAGATATGCAGATGATACCACCTTTAAGACAGAAAGTAAAGAGGAACTAAGGAGCCTCTTGATGAAGGTGAAAGAGGAGAGTGAAAAAACTGGCTTCAAATTCAACATTCAAAAAACTAAGATCATGACTTCCAGTCCCATCCATTCAGTTCAGTTGCTCAGTCACGTCCAACTCTTTGCAACCCCATGGACTGAAGCATGCCAGGCTTCCCTGTCCATCACCAACTCCTGGAGCTTTCTCAAACTCATGTCCATTAAGTCAATGATGCCATCCAACCATCTCATCCTCTGTCATCCCCTTCTCCACCATCTCATTCATTGAACTGGGACTGGCGATTTGTTTCACATATGATAATATACATGTTTTAATGCCATTCTTCCAAATCATCCCACCCTTGCCCTCTCCCACAGAGTCCAAAAGACTGTTCTATACATCTGTGTCTCTTTTGCTGTCTCACATACAGGGTTATTGTTACCATCTTTCTAAATTCCATATATATGCATTAGTATACTGTATTTGTGTTTTTCATTCTGGCTTACTTCATTCTGTTTAATAGGGCTCCAGTTTCATCCACTTCATTAGAACTGATTCAAATGTATTCATTTTAATGGCTGAGTAATATTCCATTGTGTATATGTACCACAGCTTTCTTATCCACTTGTCTTCTGATGGACATCTAGGTTGCTTCCATGTCCTGGCTATTATAAACAGTGCTACGGTGAACACTGGGGTACACATGTCTCTTTCAGTTCTGATTTCCTTGGTGTGTATGCCCAGCAGTGGGATTGCTGGGTCATATGGCAGTTCTAAGAATTTATGTTTGAACTGTGGTGTTGGAGAAGTCTCTTGAGAGTCCCTTGGACTGCAAGGAGATCCAATCAGTCAATCCTAAAGGAAATTTCCTAAAGGAAATCAGTCCTGAATATTCATTGGAAGGACTGATGCTGAGCCTGAAACTCCAATACTTTGGCCATCTGATACGAAGAGCTGACTCATTGTTCAGAAGTGGATAACAGAGGATGAGATGGTTGGTGGAATCCCTGACTCGATGGACATGAATTTGAGCAAGCTCTGGGTGTTGGTGATGGATGGGGAAGCATGGTGTGCTGCAGTCCATGGGGTGACCAAGAGTTCGACACAACTGAGAGACTGAACTGAACTGAATTGATAAAATATATCTTTGATACTTGAAACTAATATAATATTGTTAATCAACTATACTTCAGTAAAACATTATATACTTTAAAAAATCATGCTAGGAAAATATTTTAATTACATGAGAAATACTCATTTTAGACTATGAAGTGAAAGTATTATTTAGAAAAGGCAGAGGAACCAGAGATCAATTGCCAACATTCATTGGATCATTGAAAAAGCAAGAGGATACTAGAAAAACATGTACCTCTGCTTTATTGACTATGTCAAAGCCTTTGACTGTGTGGTGGTGGTGGTGGTTTAGTTGCTAAGTCGTGTCTGACTCTTGCCACCCCACGGACTGTAGCCTGCCAGGCTCCTCTGTCCGTGGGATTTTCCAGGCAAGGATACTGGAGTGGATTGCCATTTCCTTCTCCAGGGGATCTTCCTGACCCAGGAATTGAACCCAGGAATCAAACCCAGGTCTCCTGCTTTGCAGGCAGATTCTTTACTGACTGAGCTATAAGGGACTGTGTGGATAATAGCAAACTGTGGAAAATTCTTAAAGAGACTACCAGACCACCTGACAAGCCTCCCGAGAAGTCTGTATGCAGGTCAAGAAGCAAGAGTTAGAATTGGACTTGAAACAACAGACTGGTTCCAAATTGGGAAAGGAGTATGTCAAGGCTGTATGTTGTTACCCTGCTTATTTAAGAGTACATCATGTGAAATGCCAGGCTGGATGAAGAACAAGCTGAAAGCAATATTGCTGGGAGAAATATCAATAACCTTAGATACACAGATGATGGCACAAAATTGAAGAAGAACTAAAGAGCCTGCACTCATCTCACACACTAGTAAAGTGATGCCTAAAATTCTCCAAACCAGGCTTCAGCAATACGTAAACCCTGAATTTTAAGATGTTCACACTGGTTTTAGAAAAGGCAGAGGAACCAGAGATCAAATTGCCAACATCTGCTGGATCATGGAAAAAGCAAGAGAGTTCCAGAAAAACATCTATTTCTGCTTTATTGACTATGCCAAAGCCTTTGACTGTGTGGATCACAAGAAACTGTGGAAAATTCTGAAAGAGCTGGGAATACCAGACCACCTGACCTGCCTCTTGAGAAAGCTATATGCAGGTGAGGAAGCACCAGTTAGAACTGGACATGGAACAACAGACTGGTTCCAAATAGGAAAAGGAGTACGTCAAGGCTGTATATTGTCACCCTGCTTATTTAACTTATATTCAGAGTACATCATGAGAAACACTGGGCTGGAAGAAGCACAAGCTGGAATCAAGATTGCTGGAAGAAATATCAATAACCTCAGATATGCAGATGACACCACCCTTATGGCAGAAAGTGAAGAGGAACTAAAAAGCCTCTTGATGAAAGTGAAAGAGGAGAATGAAAAAGTTGGGTTAAAGCTCAACGTTCAGAAAACTAAGATCATGGCATGCAATCCCATCACTTCATGCAAATAGATGGGGAAACAGTGGAGACAGTGGCTGACTTTATTTTTCTTGGCTCCAAAATCACTGCAGATGGTGATTGTAGCCATAAAATTAAGACACTTACTCCTTGGAAGGAAAGTTTTGACCAACCTAGGCAGCATATTAAAAAGCAGAGACATCACTTTGTCAACAAAGGTCCGTCTAGTCAAGGCTATGTTTTTTCCAGTGGTCATGTATGGATGTGAGAGTTGGACTGTAAAGAAAGTTGAGCACCGAAGAACTGATGCTTTTGAACTGTGGTGTTGGAGAAGACCTTTGAGAGTCCCTTGGACAGCAAGGCAATCAAACCATTCCATCCTAAAGGAAGTCAATCCTGAATTTTCACTGGAAGGACTGATGCTGAAGCTGAAATTCCAATACTTCGGCCTCCTGATACAAAGAACTGACTTATTTGAAAAAAACCCTGATGCTGGGAAAGATTGAAGGCAGGAGCAGAAGGGGACGACAGAGGATGAGGTGGTTGGATGGCATCACTCACTGAATGGACATGACTTTAAATAGGCTCTGGGAGTTGGTGATGGACAGGGAGACCTGGCATGCTGCAGTCCATGGGGTCGCAAAGAGTCAGACATGACTGAGTGACTGAACTGGACTGTATTATCTCCATAGAAAATTTGATGAAATAGCATATCTTAAAATGTTAGTAGTAGTTAACTCTAGATTGTGGATATATGGGTGGTTCTGAGTATATATTTTATATTTTTATGTAACTTCCTTTTTTCCCAATAATCACATATAATTTTGTAATAAAAGAAAACAATAAATTTTATTTTTCAAAATATAATTAAATGTTAACTAAAGCTTGAAAATGTATAGGAAACTATAAAATGATAATAATACTAAATTTTTGTCCTAGCATCTAAAATTATTATTCTTGTTGAATTACCTTTTTCAATAGAAGAAGGCATTAAGAAGGAAAATGTAGCCAAACGAAATCAGCTTTGGAAGAAATATGAAGATTCATTTTAGCTTTTTCTTAGGGGGTATTCTTTAGTGATTATTGCAGATGGAGGAATATTGATAATTTGTTAAAAGAAAACCCATTTCACGAAAATAATACTTGAATTGGCAAAGTTTCATATTTAATACTGTTAAAGACATATCTTTATCGTGCCTACTCTTAAATATCATGAGTATACAGGTTTGAGACATGCTTTACATTACAGACAATATGTGGAAAGTCCAGCATAATGAAGTAAATGTCAATCACCTAGACCAAGTTTCTCAGACTTTAGTGAGCACATGCTCACCTGGGGGATGTTATTACTGGGTTGGCCGAAAGATTCATTTGGTTTTTACATAAGATGGCTGTCGTAGTGCTTTGTTATCTTTAACTTCATTCAAAACAATTTTGTTGGATTGTATTGTGAAAGCTGTCATTTCAGCATGCATTAAAAATAGCTTATCAAAATTGGTGAATTTTTGTGTAGGCATTTTAATATTGAAGATAGAAGGCAAAAGGCAACATTGTGGTATATTATGCTTTATTATTTTAAGGAACATAAAAACACATCTGAAGAAGATTTGTCTAGAATATGGAGAAGGTGCTGTGACTGATCAAATGTGTCAAAAGTGGTTTGTGAAATTTCGTACTGGAGGTTTTTCACTGGACAATGCTCCATGCTCAGGTAGACAAGTTGAAAGTGATAGCAATCAAATCAAGACATTGAGAACAGTCAACGTTATACCACATGGGAGATAGCTGACATACTCAAAACATGCAAATCAAACGTTAGAACTCATCTGCACCAGCTTGGTTATGTTAACTGCGTAACATAAGTGAAAAAAACCTTGACTGTATTTTCACATGCTATTCTCTACTTAAGCACAAGCAAAACATTCCATTTTTAAAACAAATTGTAATGGGTGATGAAAAATGAATGCTGTACATTAATATGAAACAGAAGAGATTGTGGAGCAAGCTAAATGAACCACCCCCAACCACAGTAAAGGCCAGTCTTCATCCAAGAAGGTGATGCTGTGTATATGGTAGGATTAGAAGGATGTCCTCTGTTATGAGCTCCTTCCAGAAAACCAAGTGATTAATTCCAATAAGTTCTGCTCCCAATTAGACCAACTGAAAGCAACACTCAGTGAAAAGCATCTGGAATTAGTCAACAGAAAATGCATAATCTTCCATCAGGATAATGCAAGACCCCTTGCTTCTTTGATGACCAGGCAAAAAGTGTTACAGCTTGGCTGGGAAGTTCTGAATCATCTGCTGTATTCACCAGACATTACACTTTTGGATTTTCCATTTATTTCGGTCTTTACAAAATTCTCTTAATGGAAGAAATTTCAATTCCCTGGAAGATTATAAAAGACACCTGTAAAAGGTATCTCCTAAAAAAGATAATAAGTCTTGGGAAGATGGAATTATGAAGTTGCCTGAAAAATGGCAGGAGGTAGTGGAATAAGACTATGTTATTGAATATGTTGTTCAGTAAAGTTCTTGGTGAAATGAAAACAAAGTTCCTTCAGTTTTTACTTTAAAACTGAAGGAAGTTTTTGGCCAACCAATGAAATACAGATTCTGTTCTGGGATGAGGCATGAGATACTACATTTCCAGGAAGTTCCTAGGTGATACCTATGCTGCTGATCTGTGGACTGTTCTCAGAGTAGCAAGAGTTTTTCTTGTTCCTGGATCTGCAACTGATCCTGGTATTATTAGTTCTTGCCATCTTTCTTTATATATTAATAAAACTGAGACTTAAATTCAGGCTTTTTAAATAGGGAGGGGTGAAATTATTTTTTGTTGTTGTTCAAAAAAATGAATTTCAAAGTGCTTATTAAATTTCAAGTCTTACCTAATAGCATTCTCAGTTCTCTACATAATATTTTTCTAGGGGCATTGTTGCTTTTTTTTTTTTTTTTTAAGTGACTAAAGGGATTTGAATTTCCCCAGTGGCTCAGTGGTAAAGAATTCATCTGCCATGCAGGAGCTGCAAGAGATGCAGTTCAATCCCTGGGTTAGGAAGATCCTCTGGAGGAGGGCGTGGCAATCCCATGAACAGAGGAACCTGACAAGTTACAGTCCATAGAGTCACAAAGAGTCAGACATGACTGAAGCAACTTGGCATACACGCACATACAAAAAAAGATATATCCTACTCCTGTGTTATTAAAACAGTTACAAAAAAGTCAGTAAGCAACTTTGACATTATCAGTTGCCCTTTTCTTTAGTGACCTATACAATTATTTTTCCATATATATCACACATCTTAGCAAAGCTTATTAGTTGTTTTCTGCACTTAAAAAGTGATACAAGTGTGTGACCAGTAGCAGTAAGTCAAAATGTCTTAATTGTGAAGAGAATACAAAATGAGATAAATGAGTTATTGATAACATTTTGTTTTCATGAGTTGCAGGAAGCTGAAATAATTTTGCAATGTGAACACTTTTCTCCAAATTAAGCAGCAACTTCCTTTCACTGAATTCTCTTGCCCTGTCAGCCAACTACTCTCCACAAATATCCCTAAGTAAATAGCATGTGTTTCTCCAAGGATTTTTTTTTCCCCCAGTAAGATGTAAGATGTAAGATGTAAGACTGATAGTGCATAGAGAATGAACAACCAACACCTTTGTCATGGATCTTTTACTCTGGTTTTCAAAATTGTCATTCAGTGCTATAATTAGAGGACTAAAGGGAAATCTATAGTTTTTGAGACTAGCTAAATTCTTAACAAAAAGTCTCAGCTTGCTTTTAGAATATATAATTCTGTTACTTAAGTAAAACCTTTTATATTTCATAAAAAGTATGATATTAACACAAAGATTAGTAACCTACTCAAATATGTTTATCACCCACCTGAAGAAATAAATTACTACTAATATTATTTCATGAGCTTCCCAGGTGGCTCAGTGGTAAAGAATCCACTTGCCAATGCAGAAGACTCAGGTTTGATTCCTGGGCCAGGAAGATCCCCTGGAGGAGGAAATGGCAACAAACTCCAGCATCCTGGCCTGGAAAATCCATGGTCAGCGGAGCCTGGCAGGCCACAGTCCATGGGGTTGCAGAGTCGGACACAACTGAGCAAGCAGTATGGTTTCATAGGACATATATTCTACAGCTTTCTTTTTTCTGATGTTACCTTTGTATGGTTTGTTCTTTCCTCCAGTTCATTCATATTCACTTCTATAAAGTATTCCACTGTATGACTATACCACAATTTAGTAATCAGTTCACTTATTGATGAACTTTTAAATTGTGTATTCATCAGGATGTAGGCTACATGCAAATCATAGTGGCGTGAGATAAAACATTTAATTTTTATTTACTTGAATTTTGCCTATAGTACACATCCTGTACTACCCAGCCTGGGTGGAACCTAGCCTGACAGGACCTCCACCACGTGCAGTGTTATGTTACTCCGTAAGGCAAATCACTGAGGTGAATCATACAGTCTCTTAAAAAGTTCCACCCAGACTGACTTGACCCAAGTTCCTTCTGTTCAGATTTTATTGCCATAGAAAGTCATATACTGCTACTGCTACTACTGCTAAGTCGCTTCAGCTGTGTCCGACTCTGTGTGACCCCATAGAAGGCAGCCCACCAGGCTCCCCCGTCCCTGGGATTCTCCAGGTAAGAACACTAGAGTGGGTTGCCATTTCCTTCTCCAATGCATGAAAGTGAAAAGTGAAAGTGAAGTCACTCAGTCGTGTCCGACTCTTAGCGGCCCCATGGACTGCGGCCCACCAGGGTCCTCTGTCCATGGGATTTTCCAGGCAAGAGTACGGGAGTGGGGTGCCATTGCCTTCTCCATAGAAAGTCACATGGTCACACTTAATTCCAAAGTGTGTGTGTGTGTGTGTGTGTGTGTTGCTAAGTTGTGGCTGACTCTTTGTGACCCCCATGGACTGTAGCCCACCAGCCTCCTCTGTCCATGGAATTCTCCAGGCAACAATACTGGAGTGGGTTGCCATTTCCTTCTCCAGGGGATCTTCCTGATCAAGGGATAAAACCTGGATCTCCACATTACAGACAGGTTCTTTAGCGGCTGAGCCACTAGAGAAACCACAGATTACAAAGGAGTAAGTTAAAACTGTGTAACCATGTCATGTAATCCAAAGAGGAGACTCATAATAATAGCCAGTAGCTATATGATAACTGCAAGTCGTTTTCAAAGTTTTGTCTTGCTAACAACCCTGATATGAACTTAAATGTATTTAATTTCATATGCATATATGTAAAAGTTCCTAAGGCTAAATAGACTTAGAATTGGAATCGCTAGGTCATAAAAGTATGGACACTCAACTTTCTGGAAATTATCAGAATACTCTCTAGAGTAATACAAATATACACTCCCACCAGCAGTGTATAAAAGGTATCCTTGTGCTGTATTCTCAGTAGCATCTTCTGTTTTCTGCCATTCTGATAGTTATGCACTGGCAATTGTATAATATCCCTTTATCTCTTTACTACAAGTTGAGGTATTTATTTTTAATGTTTATTAGCCATTTAGGTTTCCTTTTCTGTGACTTGACTATTCAAGTACTTTGTCCATTTTTCAAGCATTTTATCTTTTGCATATTAGTTCATGGGGTATATCAGTTACTTTTGAATACTAATCCCTTGTGATATTGGTATGACAAATATTTTTCCCTACTTTACAGTCTAAATCATTTTTCCATTGATGAAAGTGGGGTGTTAAAGTCCCCAACTATTTTTGTGTTACTGTCCATTTCTTCTTTTATGGTGATTAGTATTTACCTTATATTTTGATGCTCCTATGTTGGATTCATATATATTTACAATTGTTGTATCTTTTTCTTGGATTGACCCTTGATCATTAATTACTGTCCTTTGTCTCTTGTAACAGTCTTTATTTTAAAGTCATTTTGTCTGATATAAGTATTGCTCCTCCAGCTTTCTTTTGCTTTCCATTTGCATGGAATACTTTTTTCCATCCTCTCACTTTCAGTCTGTATGTGTCCTTAGATCTGAAGTGGGTTTCTTGTAGACAGGATATATATGAGTCTTGTATGTGTGTGTGTGTGTGTATATATATACACACAAGCCACTACCTTCCCGGCTTGTGCATAGCTACTCCCCCAACCCCTGCAGGAGGCCCTCCAATACTAGCAGGTAAGTCTAGTCCAGTCTTTTATGAGATTACTTCTTTTTTCTCTTCCTGGTGTGCAAGAGACCCTGTGTGTAGCTTCCAGAAGTGGATTTTATGTTTCCCTCAGTTCTGTGGAATTTCTGCAATGAAACTCCACTGGCCTTCAAAGCTAGATTCTCTAGGGGCTCTTCCTCCTATTGCCAGACCCCCTTAGGCTGCGGAGCCTGATGTGGGGCTCAGAACTTTGACTCCTGTGGGAGAATGTCTGTGGTATAATTATCTTCCAGTTTGTGCATAGCCTATCCAGTGCATATGGGATTTGATTTTTATCATGATTGTACCTCTCCTACCATCTCATTGTGACTTCTTCTTTGTCTTTGAAGGTTCCACCATTTTTTGTCAATGATTGTTTAACAGTTAGTTGTGATTTTAGTGTTTCCATAAGAATAGGTAAATTCATGTGCTACTCCATCATTTTGTCTCCAAGCCCTGTTGATGTTTGACTATTGGTGTTTTTGACTTGCCATTCTGCAAGTAGTAATTGTTCCACCATCTCTGGCAATGTACTTGCAGTGCACCCCTCAGCCTTGGGGAAGCTCCACCAGGCCCCTCCACCTATAATATCTTGATATTTGGTAAGGAGTATAGATTTTTTTAAGATTCCATCCACCCATACTAGAGGGCCTTAAAAACAAATAACTTTATACCCCCAGTATGTAGAAAAGTACCTAGGATAGGGTATATGCTCTCTTACTATGGGTGGAAGAAAGTGTTAGTTGCTCAGTTGTGTCCGATTCTTTGTGACCCCATGGACTGTAGACCACCAGGCTCTTCTGTTGATGGGATTCTTCAGGTAAGAATACTGGAGTAGGTTGCCATTTCCTTCTCCAGGGGATCTTTCCAACCCAGAGTTGGACACGACTGAAGTGACTAAGCATGCACATCTCTTATACTATCTCAACTAAAGGAGGTGATGGTCCTAATCTACCTCTTTGTACAGATACATCTGTAGCTTTGGGTCCATTTATATGTTCTAGGCTTTATGAATAACAAAGGTAGACTTGAGTATTCTTGGAAGAGAATTCTAGATACATGTGGACTCAAAATTCAGTAATATTATCGACACATGTGGAGGAGGGGATTGTTTTGATTGGAGTGGTTCAGGTGGTGGTGGAGAGGGGTGTCTTTAAAAATGTGTCTCTAAATGGCCTCAATAAGAGGAATGAATAATACCTGAAGGGGATTCTTTCTTACTGGCCATGTTCAAGCATAGATTCACTTGCTGACCTTGTGAATTTTGTACAAGGGATTCATTTCAAAAGTGTCAGTATAACTTTTATGGTTTATATACATTTCTTGAGACATTATATGTCTAAATTATTTAATCAATATTCCTTTTATGTGTAAATGGTTCTACCTCATGTTTTGGATGTCTTATTATGTTTGGCTCTCACTTTTGCCCTGTATTATGAATGATGAAGAATATAGTTAAGTGTTCCCCAGCCTTCCAGATATGTGACTATAACCTCAGCCTAACCTACTAATTTCATTTTTTAAATTTATTTATTTTTAAAGTTTATTTATTTTTCATTGAAGGATAATTGCTTTACAGTATTGTGTTGGTTTCTACCAAACATCAACATGAATCAGCCATAGATTTACCTATGTCTCCTCTACTTGAACATCCCTCCCACCTCCCTCCCCATGCCACCCCTCTAGGTTGTTACTGAGGCCTGGTTTGAGTTCCCTGAGTCATACAGGAAATTCCCATTGGCTATCTATTTTACATATGGTAATTGAACTGACTGAATGTATGTTTCCGTGTTACTCCCTCCATACATTCCACCCTCTTCTTCCTCCCCACCACCAGTCATGTCCGTAGTCTGTTCTCTATGTCTGTGTCTCCACTGATGCTCTGCAAATTGGTTCATTAGTATAATCTTTCTAGATTCCATATATGTGCATTAGTATACAGTATTTGTTTTTCTGACTTACTTCACCCTATATAATAGGCTCTAGGTTCATCCTCATTAGGACTGACTCACATGTGCTCTCTTTTATGGCTGAATAATATTCCATTGTGTATATATATATATATATATATATATATATACCACAGCTTCTTAATCCATTCATCTGTTGATGGACATCTAGGTCTAACCTGCAAATTTCATTTTTGTTGCATTGATCACCATCACCAGTCAACCTGTCCAGGGCTGCAAAAAGCAAACTAGGATACGTGATTACATTTTGAGTGTATTACCAAGTTTGTGTTTCTCTAAATAATAGTTTTAGAAACAAGGAAGAACAGTGAAGGTAGAGAGTGAAAAGTCCTTGGGTTAGGGACCATATCCAGTTATGTTTGTTGCTTATCATATTGCTTGAAAAATGGAAGTGTGCAATTAATATTGGTTTAATTTAAAGAACTGTTATTTCTCAATAATCATAGAAACTGTTCATGTCATCAGTAGTAAGGATGACTTTAGATTCATATTAATTAATATATTTGTTCTTTGTATACAAAACTTCTTGTCCTCAACATTTACTGTCAACTATGGGGGATAGGGAAACTGTATGAGGTTTGGGAGAAAACAGATTGAGAAGTCAGAAGTTTTGTTTGAGCCCAGGATAAACACATTATAAATACTTTAAAACTCTGCAAACCAACACATATTCATTTTTCAACAGTGTAGGAGCATTCATGAAATACACCAAGAAGGAAATGATTGGGAAATCATTGTGTTAAAAGCCTTAAATTTTTGACTTTTGACAGCCAATTCCTCTCCACTCCAAAGGGTAATATCAGTAATTTATATTTTGAATTGCAAATTATTTAAAGTGACTTTCAAGTTAATTATTAAGGGTTACTCTGATGGCTTTGAAAACCAAGTTTTATCAACCTTTTCACACTTGGGAATTATGGCTTTGAAAGGAATTTGGACATAAATTCCTCTTTTTTGGAGTTTACTGACAAAAATCATATATGCAGTCAGGTATTCATCCCAGACAGTAACGTAAGTTAAGTAGTCTTGATTTCATTGTGGGGCCAGAATAGTTCTTTGAAAAGAAAAAGTAAATTCCTAACGTGAATGCAGGTTGCTTTCTTGATGCCACCATGATCCTCACAGCAAGAATGATTTATTATGTTGGATTGTATTGTCCAACTCTTTTTTCAAAGGAATAAATCACATGCTTCTATTACTGTGATAATATGGAAGCAGCTATGACCACTATTGAATGCTCTCTCAGCCACATCTTTTATACTGTGCCAATTAAGCAGAAGGTGGGGAATGTTGGCAGGGGGATTTAAATGTCTCATTTAAAGGTCAACACCTAACAACAGGACAGCATTTATCCTGAACTGGACTGTAGAGTCAGCACTGGGTTTGAGCCCAGTTGCTGTTGGGGGACTTAAAAATACAGTCCTCCAAATGAGAGCAGGTGGTGTCAGAGGAGTTATACTGGTGTTCACGATATATCCTAAAATAGCTTTAAGCTTCTCCATGACCTCATTTTGCCATGCTGGCTTGCTTACGAGTGTGTTTTTGGGTGGTGTTAATGTTCTAGCGTTAGCCATTATAATTTATGGACTCACATAGTATCATTAACACTGAGCATGGATTATACTCAGTAGCCAAGGCATAACTTTTTCCCTTCCATGTTTCCTGCAGCTGGCTAGTGTTTTGTAACCAGGGCACCAACTCTGGAGTCATTTGGTAACTTTAGATGTTTGATTGGGTGTGCAGTTGGCATCAAAGATGTGGTTAACGAAGGATAATATTAGAGTATGCGTGACAGTTTCAAGATTTCATACTGTTAGAACTAGTTTTAGCACAAGATGAAACCAGATAACTGTATCTATAGTAAGTTTTTATTTGATAAAAATGTTTTATGAAAGTAAAAGTTGTTGTTCAGTCACCAAGTTGCGTCTGACTCTTTGCGACCCCATTAACTGCAGCACTCCCGCTCCTCTGTCCTCCATATCTCCCGGAGTTGCCCAAATTTATGTCTATTGAGTTGGTGATGCTATCTAACTGTCTCATCTTCTGCTGCCCCCTTCTCCTTTTGCCTTCAATATTTCCCAGCATCAGGTTCTTTTCCAATGAGCAGGCTTTTTGCATCAAGTGGCCAAAGTATTGGAGCTTCAGTTTCAGCATCAGTCTTTCCAATGAATATTCAAGGTTGATTTCCTTTAGTATTGACTGGTTTGATCTCCTTGCAGAACCCCATGAGCAGTATGAAAAGGTAAAAGTAACTGTGACTATATGGCCTTTGAATACATGAATGAGTTAATAATTTTTTAAATTAAATTTCTATTTTAATCAAAGCATGTCATGTATGTGGTATGTTTGTAAAATGAATAATATTCTAAGACTTACAGTGAAAAGTTTCAGACACTTCCCATGATCTTTTCTTCTCTGCCTTAGGTCCTGCTTCCAAGGGACTTTCCATTCTTTTTGTTGCACCTCCTAGTATTTGCCACCATATTTTTAAATAACACCATTATACTTGTGGTTCTTGATTCTTCAGTTTCAGAAATTATAGATTGTGTTTCTGTTATGTAAGATGAATATTTAACTTTTAAACCCCATTGCTTCCAACACAGATTCTTCTCTTCCTCCTATCCTTTTTTTGTCACAAATTTTGGTGAAATCAATATTAGATATTTTTCTCATTTTGAGCATATAAACTCGTTGGCTTCCAATTGGGACAGAAATAGTCATTAAGAATGAATAGTCATTAAGAGATTACAGTAATTTAGGTCAAGGAGTCCAATGCTGCTAAAGCAATGCCGGGATACTACTGTAGAGACAAAATGACATGCAGAACTTAAAGAAGTAAGTTGCTTCCTGGGCTTAAGTGGAACAAAGCAATAACATAAATATATGTGCCTCCAAACAGAAATCAAAAGTGGATGCTCTGCGGGAGAGGGGCCAGGGAGGTCCATAGTCCCTGACCTAGCTAACTCTAGCCACTTTTGTTTTAGTTTTATATCTGCAGACCCTAAAGCTCACTGCTCAAAATGGTCCTTGGCCATTTCTTTATGTCTCAGTCTGAGTCTGTGAAGCAGTTTCTCCTCCAGTTGTCAGCAAATGGCGAGGAATGGTGTTGATTGAACTTCAGGTATTGATTGAACTTCAGACAGCAGGTAAAGACTGGCACTATTTGAAGCTATTGCATCCTTGGATAACATTTTGTAATTGGGAACTAAGGAGAGACTGAAAAGTTGAAATTAAATATTGCAAATGCTTTTACAAAGTTACTATAATCCAGGGCAGAGGACAAGCTTAATGTGTCATCACATACATTACAAACAGCAAAAATTCCACAATGTTAAGATGTATTTTGTGTGTATCTGTTTAAAAGTCCTTGAACTGGCCTCATGAACCCTTGTAGTACTTTTACTTGCACCTAACACAATCCCAAGGACGGCGGAGCCTGGTGGGCTGCCGTCTATGGGGTCACACAGAGTCGGACATGACTGAAGCGACTTAGCAGCAGCAGCAGCAGCAACACAATCCCTGTCACATGCTAAGAAAAAAATAATAGTGGTTTGTTCAAGTCTCAGCTGTTTGCATATAACTATGTAAGGTGTAGTTTAACTATTCAGGTGCAGTCCTTTCATTAGGGCTGTTCCTTACCATGTGTGCCCACTTGATATGCTAAACTCTTGATGGTAATTGTCCTCTGTGTCATCTGATCAAGTTAACAATACAAAAGGGCTCTTTTACTTGGAACATTACAGTGACAATAGACATGGTAACTTGGGAATAAGTGAACACACAGGAGTGAATTATATCATGAAATACTTGATTTCAGCAGATATATACAAGTAAGAAGCTACAAATGATATACAGAGTGGTTTGGATATTTAATTTATTCCTACCTGTAAGGGAATTAGTGAAATACTAAGCTAGATCATGTTAAGAGAGGTATCTCAGTCTTTGTTCTCTTTATATCTTTGCCTTTTTCTTTATCCTTTTCTTATTTTATGTGTTATTTTTTCTTCATGCCCTATATTGGTCCACATCTGAATTTATTTGTCATTATTTAAATTTAGATATTAATCACTGAATCATTATAATCTAATGTCTTTAGGTGAATATTTTATTTAATAACTTTTAAAAATAAATATTCTATGTTGAAACACTAGAAAATGAGGAAAAGTCAGATAATCAAATAAAAAATCAATCCTCCTGCCCCAGAAAAAGCCCTTTTAACACATTGGTGTCGGTGCTTCCCTTTCTATGCATGTGCATGTGTTTTTGTATATGGATTAAAAATTGGAATCATACTATTTTGTAGCTTGTTTTCTTTTTCTTAGCATTTGCCCATGTCAGAACTTTTCTTTAATACTATTACTGGTCATGGGTGTATTGTTTATTTGTATGAATATACAGCAATTTGGAATAATAAATTATACTGTAGAAACTTCAGTATGCTTCCAGTTTTTTTGGTCATTGTACTTATGATCTCTGCTATCCTTGTTCCATTGAATTGCTGCATTGACTTGGGCAAAGCTGAGAACAGAGGTTTACCATTAACGTACGGACTCAAAATATATGAAGATTCCTGGGTGCCCTGTATGCATGTCTCCTCTCTCTCTCTCTCTCTCAGTTTTGCTCTCACTCATTCTTCTAACATAAGGTGGTAGAGATTTTAACTATCTCCTAGGATTCATTTAGAAAGAGTCAAACTTCCTGGCTTGATTTTACCTAGGAGGCACCCCCCTTTGCACAAATGTTATTAGCTTTTAAGTGGTGATTTAACCATTTCAAGCAGTCTTGTATATTGTTCTCATGCTTTATAAAACTAGCCTCCATGGGCTCCAGCATTTCCTTGTCAACAGTTGATTATAGTGAATGTGCAAGAGAAACTTACAAGACGCAAGGGTTGAGGGATGCCATGGAAGCAGGATAGTGTAATGAACAACCAGCCTGCCAAGACCTTTGCAAGCTAATTATTGCCTCTCAACTTCTGTTTTGTCATCATACAATGAATATATTCATACCCAATCATAAGGTTTTTCTGGAGATTAAGAGAGAAAATATATTTATTTATCAGAACAGTGTCTTGTACAGAGTATTAATGGTATCATTATTATATTGTTCTGATGAAACTGCAGATGGCAAGAGATATGCTGATGCTGTGTTGAGGAGCACATCCAGATGGACAAAGCCAGATGGAAAAGGATCCTTAAAACAGATCTTCCATAGTCTTTATTTGCCTACCCTCCTTCATACATCTTGGAAAAAGCAGCTCTTTTTGATTCCAGTATTTTCCCTGTCCTGAGAGCCAATATGATACAAATGAAAAGAAAAAAAGAAAACAAAAACAAAAAAACCCCACTAACAGCCTGAAAACTGAGAGTACTCCTGAGAGGCCAACATTTTCTGGAGCTTTCCCAATAGATTAGTATTCATTTCTCCTACTTCCTACTGGCTCCAGACCCTCTACCAGCTTCAGTTTTACTTTGTTATTAACAATAAAGGCTTTGTTCATGAGCAAAGCAGATACAGCCTTCATCTTAACCGATTTGTTTAACCCTCATTTAAAGTTATTGCTTTTTGCAACACAGAGAATTTCTGGTATTCGGACAGGAAAATTTCTGAGAAAATGAATGAAATAACACTTTGTCTTAAAATTATTCTTTATTGCCAATAAGCTAGCTAATAAGCATAGAGTAGCATAGTAATTGGGATTACATTCCTGAGCAGGGTCACCACATTTAATCACCAAAAGTGTTACCAGCACAGTGTTATAAATGAAGATACTTTTGTTATAAATCTAAGTAGTAATTCCAAATGGTAAAATGTTGCAAGTCCCTTAGAATAAATATAAATATACCTTATGCATTGATTATGCAAGGAATCTTTATGAACCATAAAGTGTACTTATAGCACATAAACATACTATGTCATAAATTTGGCCTAGCTCAAATTAATGTTTGCTGTGACAAAAATGTTAACATTTAAGTCACAATTTTAAATTTAAATTCATTTGGCGACATTATCTGAATGATTAAAATAGTTTCAAAAGCTATCAAATGAGGTTTGATCATTTTTTAAATAAATAAATTTTGCTGTAGTAAGTAGAAGCATTTATAGTCATTTCATTGACCTCAAAGCTGCTGTCAAATTTGAGATGTTGATTTTTTTAAAAGAGGCATTGAAGTATCTAAATATTTCAAGGGTTCTCCAAGGATTTTCAATGTGAGAGTTTGAAGAGCAGTAGACTCTTAAGTCTGGCCCTTCTGTTCATCTTTCTTATCTCATCAACTAAGCAACAATAAGGGCAGAAAGGAATAAGAAAAGAAGCCACAGAATGGTCCCAGAAGCAACAGGGAAGATGGATTGGGGAAAAGCAGTCATACCTCTTTCCTTTTGAGGTTGAAAGTATTTATTGGCTGATCTATATATCTGTGTATCTATCTATTGCTATCTAGATATATAACAATATGAAACTCCGAGGTGTATATATATATATTTATATCATGTTCTATGTATGTGTTTGTGTGTATTATTATATATTACATATACATACAAACTCACATATAACATATCGTGTGATATGTCATATGTACGTATGTATATACATCTATATATATTTCAGCCTCAGAGTTTCAAATCTTTTGAGAGCTCACCTCGCAGAGTTGCTGTCTTTTTCAGATTTAGCTGTCTTCTAGTTTGTACCATGTTGCGGAAATTCTATAAGCAGATGTCGCTGAAAAGTAAAAAATATCCCTTTTCTATTACTTGTTAATTCTGTGAATTTGAGGATACTATTACTCTATTGAGCATGAATTTCTTCATCTATGAAATAGAACTCATAATACCAACTCTTTAAGGTAAGGATTACATAAAATAATATATTAAAAAGAAACTGGTCATGATAAATGAGCTCAAAAAATAGTTTTTATAATTAATTTTTCTATTATGATTATATCTATTACTAATAGTAGTGTTTAAATAAGTGGAATTTATCAGGCAAAATGTTGACTAAAAGGGACTGACTTTATTATGGTTTATATATTTACTTGGGCTTCCCAGGTGGCTCAGTGGTAAAGAATCTACCTGCCAAACAAGAGATACAAGTTTGATCCCTGGGTTGGGAAGATCCCCTGGAGAAGGAAATGGCAACCCACTCCAGTATTCTTGCCTGGGAAATCCCATGGACAGAGAGATTAGCGACTAAACAGCAACAGCATATATTGACTTATATTACTCAAGTTTCTTGAAACTATGCATGAAGCACAGTTGCTATTTATTTATAAATATATTTCTATTCTAAGTCTTAAATTAGAATTTTTTTCTCTAAGCAATTCTTATCCACATTGGTAATGATAGGCAGTTAGTGTAGGTGAGTGGAAAAGAGCTAGACCAAGAGCTTAATATTTTTAGCCTTTGCCTATAACTAGCCCTTAGTAGCTAATGGGAGAGGCAAGAACATTTATTTAAAAAAGAGACTCTTCAGAGGTTGCCTTAGGAGAGTTTGGAAAGAATTGTAGTCTCACTTGTTCTGATGTTTATTAAAATGCCGCAAAAATCCTATACCTACTTTGATCTTGACTCAAGAGAATGTCATGAAATTGTCACCAAATGAATCAAATCAACTCTGTAATTGTCCACTTGGGTGCATCTTGCAGACAGGTGAGAAGGAGGAAAAGGAAAGATTCGATGGCATACATCTTTTTTGAAAGTGTAATATCAACTAGATGTTGGAGAGAAAATACATTATACACCCTGGCATTAGTAGTCAATGTCCATCTAATTATAAGAGCTTCAGGAACCTGGTATTCTGTTTGACATCAAATATGTTAAAGACTCACCCTACTATGATATTTTCTGAGGATTTGGTCAGATCATTTTCTTGTCTCAAATATTTAATTGAACCAGTTGTGGGTAATGAGGTCAGCTTCTTGACATCTCACAAGTAGTTTTCACACTGAATTATCCTTAATCATAAGTTATATGTCATCTGTGGCCTACAGCACAGGCAGATGGGAGTTTGGTGGGACAGTCCATGAAAATTTGTTGTTGTTGTTCAGTCACTAAGTCATGTCTAACTCTGCGATACCATGGACTGCAACAAACCAGGCTTCCCTGTTCTTCACCATCTCCCAGAGTTTGCTCAAATCCATGTCCATTGACTTGCTGATGCCATCCAAACCATCTCACCGTCTGTGACCCCTTGTCTTCCTGCCCTCAGTCTTTCCGAGCATCAGGGTCTTTTCCACTGAGTCAAGTTTTCACATCAGGTGGCCAAAATATTGGAGCTTCAGCTTCAGCATCACTCCTTCCAATGAATATTCAAGGCTGATTTCCTTTAGTATTGACTGGGATTCTCAAGAGTCTTCTTTAGCACCACAATTTAAAAGCAGCCAAATTCGGTGCTCAGCCTTCTTTATGGTTCAGCTCTCACATCCATACATGACTGCTGGAAAAACCATAGCTTGGACTGTACTTCAGTTCAGTTCAGTTCAGTTCAGTCACTCAGTCATGTCTGACTCTTGGCGACCCCATGAACTGGAGCACGCCAGGCCTCCCTGTCCATCACCAACTCCTGGAGTTTACCCAAACTCATGTCCATTGACTTGGCAATGCCATCCAGCCATCTTATCCTCTGTTGTCCCCTTCTCCTTCTGCTCCCAATACCTGCCAGCATCAGGGTCTTTTCCAATGAGTCAATTCTTCACATGAAGTGGCCAAAGTATTGGAGTTTCAGCTTCAGCATCATTCCTTCCAAAGAACACCCAGGACTGATCTCTTTTAGGATGGACTGATTGGATCTCCTTGCAGTCCAAGGGACTCTCAAGAGTCTTCTCCAACACACAGTTCAAAAGCATCAATTCTTCAGCACTCAGCCTTCTTCACAGTCCAACTCTCACATCCATACATGACCACTGGAAAAACAATAGCCTTGACTAGATGGACCTTTGTTGGCAAAGTAATGTCTCTGCTTTTCCATATGCTATCTAGGTTGGTCATAACTTTCCTTCCAAGGAGTAAGCGTCTTTTAATTTTATGGCTGCAATCACCATCTGCAGTGATTTTGGAGCCCCCAAAAATAAAGTCTGCCATTGTTTCCACCGTTTCCCCATCTATTTCCCATGAAGTAATGGGACCAGATGCCACAATCTTAGTTTTCTGAATGTTGAGCTTTAAGCCAACTTTTTCACTCTCCTCTTTCACTTTCATCAAGAGGCTTTTGAGTTCCTCTTCACTTTCTGCCATAAGGGTGGTGTCATCTGCATATCTGAGGTTATTGATATTTCTCATATTGATATTTCATGCGGAGATCAGTGGAGAAATAACTCAAGAAAGAATGAAGGGATGGAGCCAAAGCAAAAGCAATATCCAGTTGTGGATGGTCTAGTGATAGAAGCAAGGTTTGATGCTGTAAAGGGCAATATCACATAGGAACCTGGAATGTTAGGTCCATGAATCAAGGCAAATTGGAAGTGGTCAAACAGGAGATGGCAAGAGTGAACATCAACATTCTAGGCATCAGCGAACTAAAATGGACTGGAATGGACTATACTTAAATAGCTATATATTTAATTGAACTGGCTGTGGGTAATGATGTCTGCTTCTTGACAACTCACAAGTAGTTTTTACATTGAGTTATGCTTAACTGTAAGTTATATGTCATCTTTCACCTTCAGCACAGGCAGATGGGAGATTAGTAGGACAGTACATGAAAATTTGTTGTTGTTGTCAGTTTAGCTATTATATATAGCTTGGACCTTTGTCAGCAAAGTGATGGCTCTGCTTTTTAATACACTGTCTAGGTTTGCCATAGTTTTTCTTTTAATTTAAGCATCTTTTAATTTCATGGCTGCAGTCACCATCCCCAGTGATTTTAGAGACCAAGGAAATAAAATATGTCACTGTTTCCACTTTTTCCCAATCTATTTACCATGAAGTGATGGGACCAGATTTCATGATCTTAGTTTTCTGAATGTTAAATTTTAAGCCAGCTTTTTCACCCTCCTCTTTTTCACTTTCATCAAGAGGTTCTTTAGTTCCTCTTCACTTTCTGCCATTAGAGTGATATCATCTGCATGTCTGAGGTTGTTGTTTTTTTTAATTTAAATTTATTTATTTTAATTTAATACTTTACAATATTGTATTGGTTCTGCCACACATCAACATGAATCCACCACGGGCATACACGTGTTCCCCATTCTGAACCCCCCTCCCACGTCCCTTCCCATACCATCCCTCCAGGTCATCCCAGTGCATCCCAGTTGTTGATATTTCTCCTGGCAATCTTGATTCCAGCTTGTGAGTCATCCAGCCTGGCATTTCACATAATGTACTCTGCATATAAGTTAAATAAGCAGAGTAACAGTATACAGCCTTGATATACTCCTTTCCCTATTTTGAATCAGTCCGTTGTTCCATGTCCAATTCTAACTCTTGCTTCTTGATCTACATACAGGTTTCTCAGGAGACAGGTAAGGAGGTCTGGTATCCCCATCTCTTTAAGAATTTTTCATAGTTTGTTTGGTCCACACAGCTAAAGGCTTTATTGTAGTCAATGAGGCAGAAGTAGATGTTTTTCTGGAATTCCCTTGCTTTTTCTACGATCCAATGGATGTTGGAAATTTGATCTCTGGTTCCTCTGCCTTTTCTAAACTCTAAACCTTTCTAAAGCCAGTACATCTGAATGTTTTCAGTTCACATATTATTGAAGCCTAGCTTGAAGTGTTTTGAATATTATCTTGCTAGGATGTGAAATTGGAGAAGGTGATGGCACCCCACTCCAGTACTCTTGCCTGGAAAATCCCATGGATGGAGGAGCCTGGTAGGCTGCAGTCCATGGGGTCGTGAAGAGTCAGACACGACTGAGCGACTTCACTTTCACTTTTCACTTTCATGCATTGGAGAAGGAAATGGCAGCCCACTCCAGTGTTCTTGCCTGGAGAATCCCAGGGACAGAGAAGCCTGGTGGGCTGCTATCTATGGGGTCACACAGAGTCAGACATGACTGAAGCAACTTAGCAGCAGCAGCAACATGTGAAATGAATGCAATTGTATGACAGTTTGAACATTTTTTGGCATTGCCTTTCTTTGGACTTGGAATGAAAACTGACCTTTTACAGTCCTGGGACTACTGCTAAATTTTCCAAATTTGTTGACATATTGAGTGCATCACTTTCACATAATCATCTTTTAGGATTTGAAAGAACTCATCTAGAATTCCATCACCTCCACTGGCTTTGTTCATAGTAATGCTTCTTGTGGCTCACTTGACTTAATACTCCAGGATGTCTGGCTCTAGGTGAGTAACCACACCATCATGTCCTGCCAACCAAAGCAAGACCCAGTTTTCACCACAGCCAGTCCCTCCCATTAGGAAACTTGCACCACCCTCTTATCCTTATGCATCAGAGGGCATACAGAAGAAGAAAGAACCACAATGCCATGGCAGCCAGTATGAAAAAAACCACAATCATAGAAAGCTAACTAAAATGATCATTGAGCCTTATGTAACTCAATGAAACTATGAGCCATGCAGGTGCAGGGCCACCCAGGATGGACAAGACACGGTGGAGAGAACTGATAAAATGTGGCCCATCGGAAAAGGGAATGGCAAACTACTCCAGTTTCTTGCCTAGAGAACCCTGTAAACAGAATGAAAAGGCAAACTGTATGACACTGGAAGATGAGCCCCCATGTTGGTAGGTGTCCAATATGCCACTGGGGAGAGTGGAGAAAATATCTCCAGAAAGAATGAAGAGGCTGGGCCAAAGTGGAAACAGTGCTCAGTTGTGGATGTGTCTTGTGGTGAAAGTAAATTCTGAGGCTGTAAAGAAGAATATTGAATAGGAACCTGGGGTATTAGGTCCATGAATCAAGGTAAATTGGACCTGGAAAACAGGAGATGGCAAGAGTGAACATCAACATCTTAGCAATCAGTAACAGAGAAGGCAATGGCACCCCACTCCAGTACTCTTGCCTGGAAAATCCCATGGATGGAGGGGCCTGGAAGGCTGCAGTCCATGGCGTCGCTGAGGGTCAGACACGACTGAGCGACTTCACCTTCACTTTTCACTTTCATGCATTGGAGAAGGAAATGGCAGCCCACTCCAGTGTTCTTGCCTGGAGAATCCAAGGGATAGGGAAGCCTGGTGGGCTGCCGTCTATGGGGTCGCACAGAGTCGGACACGACTGAAGCGACTTAGCAGCAGCAGCAGCAAAAGCAATCAGTAAACCAAATGAACAAGAATGGGTGAATTTAATTCAGATGATCATTTAATTACTATTACTATGGGCAAGAATCTCTTAGAAGAAATGGAGTAGCCCTCATAGTCAGTAAAATAGTTCAAAATGCAGTGCTTCGATGCAACGTCAATAACAACAGAATGATCTCAGTTCCTTTCCAAGGCAAACCATTCAGCATCAAAGTAATCCAAGTCTATCCCACAACCACGAATGCCAAAAAAGCTCAAATTGAACAGTTTATGAAGACCTCCAAGACTTTCTAGAATTAACATCAAAAAAAGATGTCCTTTTCATCACAGGGGATTGGAATACAGAAGTAGGAAATCAAGAGATACCTGTAGTGACAGGCGAGTTTGGTCTTGGAGTACAAAACGAAGCAGGGCAAAGGCTAACAGAGTTTTGCCAAGAGAATGCACTGATCATAGCAAACACCCTCTTCCAACAACAGAAGGGTAATTCTATGCAAGGACATCACCAGATGGTCAATACTGAAATCAGATTGATTATATTCTTTGCAGCTGAGGGTGGAGAAGCTCTATATAGTCAGCAAAAACAAGACCTGGAGCTGATGGGCTCAGATCATGAGCTCCTTATTGCAAATTTCAGGCTTAAATTGAAAAAGCAGGGAAAACCACTATGACATTCCAGGAAGACCAAAATCAAACATCTTATGATTATACAGTAGAGGTGACAAATAGATTCAAGGGATTAGCTATGATAGAGTGCCTAAAGAACGACGGACAGAAGTTTGTAACTTTGTACAGGAGGCGGTGACCAAAACTATCCCCCCCCCCCAAAAAAAAATGCAAAACAGCAAAGTGATTGTCTGAGGAGGCCTTACAAATAGCTGAGAAAAAAAAGCGAAGCAGAAGGTAAAGGAAAAAGGGAAAGATTTACTCAACTGGATGCAGAGTTCCAAACAGCAAGGAGAGATAAGAAAGCCTTCTTAAGTGAACAATGCAAAGAAATTGAGGAAAACATTAGGATGGGAAAGACCAGAGATCTCTTCAAGAAAACTGGAGATTACAAAGGAACATTTCATGCAAAGATGAGTACAATAAAGGACAGAACTGGCAAGGACCTAACAGAAGCAGAGGAGATTAAGAAGAGGTGGCAAGAATACACAGAAGTACTACACAAAAAGGGTCCATGAAAATACTGGCCCATAAAAAAGTCTCAACAACAGGCTGTATTTCAGAACACTTCATTCAGGCCTTATGTCAGTGTAAATATTAGAAGACTTGGGAGAGTTTGCAATCTTTAGCCTGGTTAAATTGTTATTTTAACCCTTCCTTTCCCTGAGTACCATTTATGGATAGTTTAGTTCACTTGTTAGTTTTTCATGTTGTTTTCCTAAAGTGAAGGTGAAGTCGCTCAGTCACGTCTGACTCTCTGTGACCCCGTGGACTGTAGCCTACCAGGCTCCTTCGTTCATGGGATTCTCCAAGCAAGAATACTGGAGTGGGTTGCCATTTCCTTCTCCAGGGGATCTTCCCGACCCAGGGATCAAACCCAGGTCTCCCGCATTGGAGGTAGACGCTTTAACCTCTGAGCCACCAGGGAAGCCCCTGTTTTCCTAAAGGTGTCCCACTTTACAGAAAAGGAAATCAAACGAAATGATACAAAGCACAACATAATACAACAATAACAAAAAACAATGTGTAATCCATTGACATAGTTTGGAGTTGTGGCTTATTAATTATTTTTTAATCTCAGAAAAAAACCTTAACTCTATTGCTTAGATATAGAGTTCTGTAAAAGCCCTAGGCTTTCTGTGAGCAGGCTTTTTCTTTTATAAAGGAATGGAGATTACAGGAAAAAAATACCAGTTGGAGGAATCCTTTTAAGTAATTTGCATATGAATAATCCCCAGGGATGTTATTTAGGCAAAAGAGTATAGCAACTTCTACAAAATGGAAGTGACGCTAAACAGGGAAAAATAATTTTATAGATTGTGTGTGAGAAAAAGTAAACTAGGAAAGGAAAGATGAAGAGTCTGATTCTTTTATAAATGTTATGTACTTGGATAGTAAACACATCAGTAGCAATCCTGTGTTTTGTTTTTCTTCAGCCATGCATGGTGCTTTTTTGAATGGATGGTGTTTCTTTCTTGATGCTGTCAGTCCCAGTTCAGATCTCCATATCCCAGATTGCTTGTCTTACATTAGCTATGTATTAAAATTGCCTTATGTCATACACTCCATGCAATCTAGAGAAATATTTTTCATTGTGGAACAAACTTGAAAAAACAAAATATTTCTATGAAAAGCAATTTGCTTTGCTAGGCTTCGCTTGTATTCCCAGTACAATTACTATAGATTATATGAGTTTGAAAATGAGCTTTCTTCCTTGCAATCCACTCCTACCTCTGTTTGATTCTCTCATGAAGTCATAATCCTCTGACATAAGCCTGTTACCATGGAGATTAATGTGATGTTACACATTTGCTATTATTTATGACTTTGTTGTAGGATGGATCCAAAGAGAAATTAATCTCTGATTTCTTCACCAAATATTTGGGGAGACATATGAGAACAGGTGAAGGTATTTCAGCTTGCACCTCTTAATTGGGAAATGGAAGTGTTTTCACTTGTAACAAATATCCAAGGAGTAATAATTTTTAAGAATATTAAACATCTTGAAGGAAAGTTGAAACGTGAAATGGTAGGATAAAATATATATGCCATTTACATAATATCTTCTGAGAGCTACAAGATAAGTTCCACCTTGAGAAGTGTAGCTGTGTCGTTCTCTGAACAAGGTCCTCCTTGGTACTGCGTGTTTACTTTCTTAGCAAAAGAAAGCCAAACAGTGAGCCCTCTTGGTGTATAAGCCCCTCAACCATTGAGATATTGAATTCTGATCTTTAATAAACCAACATTGATTTACTTCACTGCTTCTGTTTGCTTAGTTAAGCTCCATTGGCATAGGAAAAGGCACACATAATTTAATTAAATTACTTTTTTTTTTCACTTGATTTTTTATTAGTGTATAAAGTAGGCTTTAAGCATTTGGAATTTATTTTTACCAGTAAAATATCTTTCATCTCTCTTGGAGGCAGAGTTTGAAATTTTAGTTAATTTCACCCCTCACTCTCAATACACACAAAGATAAAATACAACCAAGGATCTTATTTTTGAATGTCAGATTTACTCTTTCTTTCTTGACATCAGTGTTGACTCTTGAAGAATCCAGTGTAATATCTAAACAGGGCTGAGCTTTGAGATTTCCAGATTTCAGATGCCAATAAGCAACTTGATATCTAACATTTTAGTTAGGCAACATTTTATTTTGTTAGAACTGAATTTTTCCTGATCATCTAGGTTAGCCATTTAATAGATCAAAAAATCGTACTTGGAATGGTGAAGTCATCTGTCAAAGCTCAGGAAGCTGATTGGTTGACAGTTTAGAATTACACTCAGAGATCTTGAGAATTTAATTCCACATTATCAATGTTATTTGAAAAATACTCTTCTCTTGAGTTTACTTCAAATTAGAGAGTTAAAACTTGTTTTCCTAAATATAAAGGTTAATGTTAAACATATTTTTCATATCTAATTTTTGTTAGTTTTTCTTTTAAGACACTGGATATTTAGTTTCCAAATGAAGGTCCAAGTTATTTCTGTGGGAAGGAAGTCAGTGAATTATTTTAGAGTGTAAGTGGGATGCATGAAATAGCTTGTGATTTTGCACTTTGAAAGGCCTAGAAGCACATAGATTTGCCAGCTTTATTGGAGAATGACAAGGTCAAAAAGCTGTGAATTCTGTTTTTTTGCACAATACACTTGTTTCTTATGACTCCCTAGTGCAGGGTTAAAAA
This sequence comes from Bos grunniens, assembly GCF_055505025.1. Taxonomy (NCBI): domain Eukaryota; kingdom Metazoa; phylum Chordata; class Mammalia; order Artiodactyla; family Bovidae; genus Bos; species Bos grunniens. The sequence goes on from NC_141172.1 coordinate 56,798,934, forward strand.
AATATAGTAGTGTTACTTAGCTTTATGAAATTAGTCTAACCAACTGTTACAAATTTTTATGTATAGAATTCTTCTGAATTATACTGTTCAAGAGGTATTTCTCAATTAATGGAAGATATATTTTTCTTATCTCCCAACATTTGAAGAGTAGGGAAGGGTTTTTCCCTCTATCGCTGGATACAGGCAAGGAGGCATTTTTCCATTAGCTGGATGGCAGCCACCTCCTCACTGTGTGGAGAGCTAAGCTTGAATGGATAGAAGAACATATAGGCAGAGTGGAGAGATGCAATTTGTCTGGGGTCCTGATGAATGTATTGACATGCTAAGTTAAACAGTCCTAGAACCTGAACTACTTTGGGACACCATTTTATATGAGATAATAAATAACCTTAATACTGTACTGGCCAGTTTAGTTGCCTCCCAGATCTGCTCACCCCCATTGCCTTCTAGCACTCAACCATTGCCCTGATTCCTGGACAGAGTGAGGACCAAACTGTGGTGAAGGTTCTATTATGTCCTCCATGTCTGGAGCCCCAGTTCAGAAGTTAATCCCACTGGACTCACTGAAGCTCTGGCGCTCCTCCCTAGTAGCTGCTTAGAATGGTAATGAGAGGGTGTTAGACAAGAAATGAGAAGGAGTTGGCAGATAGATCGCTGGCTCGTCCCCACCCTATGGGCTACTTAGATGTACTGGTTCCATGTGGCTGACATCCTACATGATTAAGCAATCAGTTACATTTTTTATAAGGCTGTGGCCAGCTGCATTATGTACCACTTCATAATGTTTTTCCCCATTCTGTGTTCATTCCACTTCCCCTTGCTCTTGCTTCCCTGGGATTATAATCCCTAATCTCAGTGAAAGGTTAAACTGGCAAATTACCTTTTAGATTCTATTTTCTAGGAGACTCAGATCTGAAGATTCCCTTAGAACCCTGTAGAGAGGTCCTAGAAGGCAGACTCTCAGCATGGATTACCTGCCTATCGGGGTAATAGGGGCCGGATTGCTGCTGGTGTGGGGAGTTGTGATAATCTCTGGCACGCGTGGCCTCAAAAATGCAAAAGTTTCCATAGTGGTAAATTACGATGAGATAGAAAGGCAAGTCATTGGAAATGATACAACTGCTGTGCTTGATTGGGAAGGCAGAAAATAATGTAAGATTTATGGTATGAGGTGGCTGTTTTTGATGGCACTGAGGGGCCTTGCTAAAGGACAGTGGTATATTTGGGTCTTAATTATTAATATAAGGTATGCTGAGAATGCCAGGGGACTTCCATAGCAATTCTAAAGAAGACTAATTTAAAAAGAAACAAAATAAAATGAAAACCAGGTTTAGCATCTAATTATAAATGTGACAGACAACTGCAACGGAAGCAAAGTAAAGATCTGCCCTATGTCCTATGTCAAAGTCAGGGCTCTGATAAGGAAAGAGCAGGCCATTGAGACTAGCAGTGTAAGTGGATAAGACTAAGAAATTTTAATCCTTTCATGCCTCTGAATCACTGGCCATAAGGAGCAGCCTCTTTTCTCTTTCTAGAGGAGAATGGCCTCACAATACCTGGAGACTACAGTGTTACTACATAAAGCATTTATCCAGCAAAACGATGTTTGTTCTCTTTACTATCCCTCACTACTGCCCCCATTTAGTCAGCTAACCAAAGTTATTCTATATAATATTTAGCAGGAGGGAGTAGGGGTAAGGAATAGAGGAGTGGATCCCATGGGCTCACTGGATCCACACTGAAACTCTGGCTTATCATTCCAGTGGCTCCTCAGAGGAGAAAATAGCACAATCTAAAAATGAGAGGCAGTAAATTTAAATGCCATAAACCTTAACCAGTGAGAGATAGGAAATGGCAAACAAATTCCTAGGCCATTCTCCCCCGGATGGATTGCTTTTGATACAGTGGTTTTATATGGCAGAAATCCTTTACAACTGAGCAAACCAGCTGTATTTTCTAGAAAAAAGAAAAGTTGTGTCTATCTGGACATTAAACTTGTGGAGGTGGGAGTGAAAATGTAAAGCTGGATGGGGAAAATTCTTGTTATGGAGAAATTCACCTTTGACTAGGAATTTGATGTTCTGGCAAGGATCCTTGGACCTGATGGTGATAATTTGTAGGCACGGTTCCTGGGATCTGGTAAGCAACAATGAGAGCTATTAAACAGGGCTAATATGCCAGAACTTCCTTGGCATGGTGTGAAGGAAGAAATCAGAAAACGTAGAGAATTCAGAATGTATCTCTGTATTACTAGGTAATATCTGAGACTCCATCACATTCACATGACTATGTACCCTGGGGATTAAGCAAGGGACACTACCTTGTTTAGGCAATAAAGAATATACTGGGATGGAGGGTACCAGAGTCTTTGAGAGGTCTGGTTATGGTTATGAAGGCTAGGTGTGTTAGTTAGAGTTGCTGCCATGGCCCTGGGCTCCCTAATATCTATGAGGATTATAAAATTCTAAAACAGAAGAGTCCAGGTGGCAACCCTTAACTGTCAGATGCAAAGTATGTATATTTACTGTAATGGACAGCAAGGGCAGAGTGGCAGCCACGGGTGCCTTTGCCCCCAGGAATCTATGGTAATGAGTAATAGATCATAGTGGTGTCCTTGCAGTGGGGCCTATAGTTAGTGACTAAAATATTGCTTGCTTTTTACAATACAATAATAATAATAATCCTGAAAATGTTGAGCACAAGGCTGACACCTAACACTGCAATGTAAATGGTGGGTTTTCAGTCTGATTCCAGATATATATTAATTTACTGACTCGTAGCCCATTGGCTGAAGGGAAAATGTGTTTGCTTTAAAAGGACTCTACAATCATGCCAAAAATACATGTGCAAAAATACCTCTCTGATTATTTTTCAAAGAGTAATCCCTCTTTACAGCACTTTTTAACAGCATCTTCTTTTCTCTAAAGAAAGACTTTAAAAGAACTGTTAAATATGAAGTCTGTGTGGATATTCATACCAGGACACCTGAAATGTTGTCATGGTCTGATTAGGGTGAAGACTATGGAAGCCACATGATAGATTTAATTTTCTGGATCCAGTGTGTTTGAGCATCCATTCTGTAATTATTTCTCTAGTCCAGGAAAATATAATTGAAGTAGATACGCTATACTTAGAAACTGACAGAACCCTTACACTGGCATCCTGACTTACTCTAGGAAGTATTATGGAAGTCCTTAAAATTGTCCCAACACTTGTCCCAATACTTGAAAACAGCCATGATAAGAAATCAGAAGTAATGCTGTTCTTGGAATGAATCACAGAGATTAGTAATGTAACCGAGGATTTTGAGGCTATAGCAGAGGTGCCCCTTGTTTCATTCCCTTACCTGAATGCTACAAAAAGCAGATGGATCATGACAGTAGATAATGGACTCCCATAAACCAAACCAGGTGGTAGCTCTAATTGAAGCTGCCAGACTGAATATGGTATGTGTCATGCTGAAGCATGATCTGCATGCACTGCGTCTTTTATTTAGTATGGGATTATTGATTTGCAGGATGCTTTCTTCAACATTAATGTAAGTAGAATGTAAGTACAACTTCACATAGTAAGGACAGCAGTACACTGACACTATCCTTAGGGCTCTGTTAACTCTCCTGATTTCTATCATAAGGGGCTTTGATCGTTGTATCTGTCAGAGTCTATTTAAGGAACAGAAACCATACCAATTACTTAAAAGATATATTAGTATAAAGAATTGTTAACCTACTATAAGTGAACTGAAAAAGCAAAAGGAACCTGAAGTATCACAAAAGTAGCAATTACAGGAAGCATTTATCACTCATAGGGTTGATAGTAAAAGGGAAGATATTGGGACTGTTATACTCTGGAGGCTTGAACAAGGAATTCACACCTGGAAGAGGGGCCATGCATGATGGGCGCAAGTGCTTAACAGCTCAATGGAAAGACACTGCAGCTGGGATTTAGACCTGTGAGGAGAGAACTCAGCAGATGTACTAAGTCAGAAAAGGTGTGATAAGCTGATGATAGTTATGTGGAAAAACTACAGAATGCAACTAGCTCCTGTTACTGGAAACAACTAGGAACAGGGTAAATCAAGGGCGTGAGAGTAAAGTGTATCACACCATGGAACAACTCCTAAAGAGGAGAGTCTCAACAGTAGATGAATAAAATCACACATCCTGAGTATATTCACCACCCACTCTCCTTGGCTACCTCATCATTGCACAAGATCACTTAAAGAGAAAACATGGTATGAGGGATGGAGGTTATTCATGGATTAGTAGAATAAATTCTCTTTAACCAAAAATGATATAGCTACTGCTACTGCTGATTGACCAAACTGATAGTGAAAAAAACTGAGACTCTCATGGATATAGCCCCTGAGATACCTGATTTAAGCAGAGCTGTCTTATAAGAACTCCCCTAGGACCATGGAGCTGGTCCTTGGTTTGTCTCCTGTTCCCAGAACTTAGTTCTTTCTTTTTCCCTCTTTTCAACTGTCCCTCTCTGCCTCCCTCCTTTCCTTTCTTTCCTTCTCTCCCTTCCTTCCTCCTCCTCTTCTTCATTTTCTTCCTTTCTTCTTTTGCTTTCTTCAGTTCAGTCGCTCAGTCGTGTCCAACTCTGTGACCCCATGGACCATCACCAACTCCCAGAGTTTACTAAACTCATGTCCATTGAGTCAGTGATGCCATCCAACCATCTCATCCTCTGTCATCCCCTTCTCCTCCCACCTTCAATCTTTCCCAGCATCAGGGTCTTTTCAAATGAGTCAGCTCTTCACATCAAGTGGCCAAAATATTGGAGTTTCAGCTTCCAACATCAGTCCTTCCAAAGAACACACAGGACTGATCTCCTTTAGGATGGACTGGTTGGATCTCCTTGCAGTCCAAGGGACTCTCAAGAGTCTTCTCCAACACCACAGTTCAAAAGCATCAATTCTTCAGCTCTCAGCTTTCTTTATAGTCCAATTCTCACGTCTATACATGACTACTGGAAAAACCACAGCCTTGACGAGATGGACTTTTGTTGGTAAAGTAATGTCTCTGCTTTTTAATATGGGGTCTAGGTTGGTTTATTTTATATTTAAGGTTGTTTATATTTAAAATTGTTTTATTTTTTATCTAAGACAGGGTTTAAATAAGATTTTATTCCATAGATAGCCAGTTGTTTTAGCTACATTTATTGAGAAGTTCCTCCTTTACCCCAATTATTTACAAAACTAGTTCTTTTCATGGGATATCTGTTCTTTTCCACTGGTCTATTATTAATTTTGCACTAATTACAAATATTTAGTTTTTATAGTTTTAATATAATTTTTAATATCTGAGGACAGCCAGTCCCTTAACCATCTTTTTCTTTTTCAGTAGTATTTCTACAAGCTCCCTCTTTCTGTAACAAGTTATCTTAGTTATTTTATAGACTTTTTTCTTTAGTTATATATCATTCATTTCTCTTATTCTTTAAAATTGAAGTATAGTTGATTTGCAATATTGCATTAGTTTGAGGTATACAAGAAGGTGATTTGCATATGTGTATATATGCAAATATTTATATTCTTTTAAAAATTCTTTTCCATTATAGTTTATTGCAAGGTATTTAATATAGTTCCCTGGACTATATAGTAAATCCTTGTCGTTTATCTATTTTATATATGGTATTGTACATCTGTTAATCCCATACCCCCAATTTATTCCTCCCCCACTTCCCCTTTGTCACGATAAGTTTGTTTTCTATGTCTGTCAGTCAGTTTCTATTTTGTAAATAAGTTCATTTATACTATTTTTTTAGATTGCACATATAAGTAATACTACATAATATTTGTCTTTCTCTGACTTCTCTTAGTATGATAATCTCTAGGTTCATACTTGTTGCTGCAAATGGCATATTTCATTCTTTTTTATGGCTGAGTATCATTTCTCTTACTCATTTAAATATTGAACATACTTGTTTTTATATGAAAAGCCTAATATTTTTCCATTTTTGGAGTCTTGTGCATATTGGCTCTCTTTTTTGTACCTCCTTTTCTTGTGAGTTTTGAGGCTTTTGAATTTGTGTTACTGTTCAGTGGAACTCTATCTTAATTACTCCTGTGAGGTATTCTTGAAGGTGTGTTCATCTAGAAGATTTGCTTCTGCCAAAGGTCCAAGGCTACCAGTAATCCAGGACAAATTTAACATAAATCTTGGTTTAAGGTTTTGGGGATTATCCTGGAGCTATGGCTGGCTCATGATTAAGAATTCACAAGGGAAACTTTGATTTCACCCAGAGTCAAGGCTGAGAATGGAAATCTTTCTTGTCTTTTTCTAAGGACCCTATATATTCTGGTCTACTGCTGTACCATGGTATCTCCCTCTGGGAAAACGCCCTCTATGTAGCTATGTCTTACTAGAACTCCCATCTTGAGCTCTTCCTACAGTTTTGTCTCTTGTTCCCAGCACTCTGCTTACATATTTATCAAAACAGAAACTCAGTGTACCCAGAACTGAGTACAGTCCTCAGTGTGAAAACTGCTCTGATTTCTTGTACTTCAAATTCTGATTTTACTTCATTATTGACCTTTGAAGTTTCCTGAACTTCCTTGCCAACTCAGTAATTTAATGTCTTTTATTCCTCCCTTTTTTCCTTCTATATTTTTTCCAGCATTTTTGTTGTTTTCAAAATAGAGGGCTTAGTCAACCATGTTTCAAAATGGAAATCTTTATGAGACCAATTTTTAAAATAAATGTGAAAGGATAACTCCAAGGTTATAGACACACACATCATCTGCTCTGCCAGTACCTATCAGACTGGTCAGATCATGTAAGCTAATCTTTTGGTGATTCTGTTTCTGTAAAATATGCTCCTCTGTCAGGGGCATTACAGGGATTGAATGAGGTTCTGTAGGCTGAAGCACTAAGTATTGGACTGACTGACATATGTTGAGCTTTCATAAATTGTTATAAATATAAATATTATGAATTATATACCTTTCCAGATCTATTAGATCAGATCAGATCAGTTGCTCAGTCATGTCCAACTCTTTGCAACCCCATGAATCACAGCATGCCAGGCCTCCCTGTCCATCACCAACTCCCGGAGTTCACTCAGACTCATGTCCATCGAGTCAGTGATGCCATCCAGCCATCTCATCCTCTGTCGTCCCCTTCTCCTCCCGCCCCCAATCCCTCCCAGCATCAGAGTCTTTTCCAATGAGTCAACTCTTCGCATGAGGTGGCCAAAGTACTGGAGTTTCAGCTTTAGCATCATTCCTTCCAAAGAAATCCCAGGGCTGATCTCCTTCAGAATGGACTGGTTGGATCTCCTTGCAGTCCAAGGGACTCTCAAGAGTCTTCTCCAACACCACAGTTCAAAAGCATCAGTTCTTCGGTGCTCAGCCTTCTTCACAGTCCAACTCTCACATCCATACATGACCACAGGAAAAACCATAGCCTTGACTAGACGAACCTTTGTTGGCAAAGTAATGTCTCTGCTTTTGAATATGCTATCTAGGTTGGTCATAACTTTCCTTCCAAGGAGTAAGGGTCTTTTAATTTCATGGCTGCAGTCACCATCTGTAGTGATTTTGCAGCCCAGAAAAATAAAGTCTGACACTGTTTCCACTGTTTCCCCATCTATTTCCCATGAAGTGATGGGACCGGATGCCATGATCTTAGTTTTCTGAATGTTGAGCTTTAAGCCAACTTTTTCACTCTCCACTTTCACTTTCATCAAGAGGCTTTTTAGTTCCTCTTCACTTTCTTTTTTTTTTTTTTAATTTTATTTTATTTTTAAAATTTACATAATTGTATTAGTTTTGCCAAATATCAAAATGAATCTGCCACAGGTATACATGTGTTCCCCATCCTGAACCCTCCTCCCTCCTCCCTCCCCATACCATCTCTCTGGGTCATCCCAGTGCACTAGCCCCAAGCATCCAGTATCGTGCATCGAACCTGGACTGGCAACTCGTTTCTTACATGATATTTTACATGTTTCAATGTCATTCTCCCAAATCTTCCCACCCTCTCCCTCTCCCACAGAGTCCATAAGACTGTTCTATACATCAGTGTCTCTTTTGCTGTCTCATACACAGGGTTATTGTTACCATCTTTCTAAATTCCATATACATGCGTTAGTATACTGTATTTATGTTTTTCCTTCTGGCTTACTTCACTCTGTATGATAGGCTCCAGTTTCATCCACCTCATTAGAGTGGATTCAGTGGGCTTTATCCTAGGGATGCAGGGATTCTTCAATATCTGCAAATCAATCAATGTAATACACCACATTAACAAATTGAAAAATAAAAACCATATGATTATCTCAATAGATGCAGAGAAAGCCTTTGACAAAATTCAACATCCATTTATGATAAAAACTCTCCAGAAAGCAGGAATAGAAGGAACATACCTCAACATAATAAAAGCTATATATGACAAACCCACAGCAAACATTATCCTCAATGGTGAAAAATTGAAAGCATTTCCTCTAAAGTCAGGAACAAGACAAGGGTGCCCACTTTCACCATTACTATTCAACATAGTTTTGGAAGTTTTGGCCACAGCAATCAGAGCAGAAAAAGAAATAAAAGGAATCCAAATTGGAAAAGAAGAAGTAAAACTCTCACTATTTGCAGATGACATGATCCTCTACATAGAAAACCCTAAAGACTCCACCAGAAAATTACTAGAAATAATCAATGACTATAGTAAAGTTGCAGGATATAAAATCAACACACAGAAATCCCTTGCATTCCTATACACTAATAATGAGAAAACAGAAAGAGAAATTACGGAAACAATTCTATTCACCATTGCAACGGAAAGAATAAAATGCTTAGGAATATATCTACCTAAAGAAACTAAAGACCTATATATAGAAAACTATAAAACACTGGTGAAAGAAATCAGAGAGGACACTAATAGATGGAGAAATATACCATGTTCATGGATTGGAAGAATCAATATAGTGAAAATGAGTATACTACCCAAAGCAATTTATAGATTCAATGCAATCCCTATCAAGCTACCAACAGTATTCTTCACAGAGCTAGAACAAATAATTTCACAATTTGTATGGAAATACAAAAAACCTCGAATAGCCAAAGCAATCTTGAGAAAGAAGAATGGAACTGGAGGAATCAACCTACTTGACTTCAGGCTCTACTACAAAGCCACAGTTATCAAGACAGTATGGTACTGGCACAAAGACAGAAATATAGATCAATGGAACAAAATAGAAAGCCCAGAGATAAATCCACACACATATGGACACCTTATCTTTGACAAAGGAGGCAAGAATATACAGTGGATTAAAGACAATCTCTTTAACAAGTGGTGCTGGGAAATCTGGTCAACCACTTGTAAAAGAATGAAACTAGACCACTTTCTAACACCATACACAAAAATAAACTCAAAATGGATTAAAGATTTAAACATAAGACCAGAAACTATAAAACTCCTAGAGGAGAACATAGGCAAAACACTCTCTGACATACATCACAGCAGGATCCTCTATGACCCACCTCCCAGAATATTGGAAATAAAAGCAAAAATAAACAAATGGGACCTAATTAACCTTAAAAGCTTCTGCACATCAAAGGAAACTATTAGCAAGGTGAAAAGACAGCCTTCAGAATGGGAGAAAATAATAGCAAATGAAGCAACTGACAAACAACTAATCTCAAAAATATACAAGCAACTCCTACAGCTCAACTCCAGAAAAATAAATGACCCAATCAAAAAATGGGCCAAAGAACTAAATAGACATTTCTCTAAAGAAGACATACAGATGGCTAACAAACACATGAAAAGATGCTCAACATCACTCATTATCAGACAAATGCAAATCAAAACCACTATGAGGTACCATTTCACACCAGTCAGAATGGCTGCGATCAAAAAGTCTACAAATAATAAATGTTGGAGAGGGTGTGGAGAAAAGGGAACCCTCTTACACTGCTGGTGGGAATGCAAACTAGTACAGCCACTATGGAGAACAGTGTGGAGATTCCTTAAAAAACTGGAAATAGAACTGCCTTATGATCCAGCAATCCCACTGCTGGGCATACACACTGAGGAAACCAGAAGGGAAAGAGACACGTGTACCCCAATGTTCATCACAGCACTGTTTATAATAGCCAGGATATGGAAGCAACCTAGATGTCCATCAGCAGATGAATGGATAAGAAAGCTGTGGTACATATACACAGTGGAGTATTACTCAGCCATTAAAAAGAATACATTTGAATCAGTTCTAATGAGGTTCACTTTCTGGCATAAGGGTGGTGTCATCTGCATATCTGAGGTGATTGATATTTCTCCCGGCAATCTTGATTCCAGCTTGTGTTTCTTCCAGTCCAGCGTTTCTCATGATGTACTCTGCATATAAGTTAAATAAACAGGGTGACAATATACAGCCTTGACGAACTCCTTTTCCTATTTGGAACCAGTCTGTTGTCCCATGTCCAGTTCTAACTGTTGCTTCCTGACCTGCATACAGATTTCTCAAGAGGCAGATCAGGTAGTCTGGTATTCCCATCCCTTTCAGAATTTCCCACAGTTTATTGTGATCCACACAGTCAAAGGTTTTGGCATAGTCAATAAAGCAGAAATAGATGTTTTTCTGGAACTCTCTTGCTTTTTCCATGATCCAGCAGATGTTGGCAATTTGATCTCTGGTTCCTCTGCCTTTTCTAAAACCAGCTTGAACATCAGGAAGTTCACGGTTCACGTATTGCTGAAGCCTGGCTTGGAGAATTTTGAGTATTACTTTACTAGCGTGTGAGATGAGTGCAATTGTGCGGTAGTTTGAGCATTCTTTGGCATTGCCTTTCTTTGGGATTAGAATGAAAACTGACCTTTTCCAGTCCTGTGGCCACTGCTGAGTTTTCCAAATTTGCTGGCATATTGAGTGCAGCACTTTCACAGCATCATCTTTCAGGATTTGCAATAGCTCAACTGGAATTCTATCACCTCCACTAGCTTTGTTCATAGTGGTGCTTTCTAAGGCCCATTTGACTTCACATTCCAGGATGTCTGCCTCTAGGTCAGTGATCACACCATCATGATTATCTGGGTCATGAAGATCTTTTTTGTACAGTTCTTCTGTGTATTCTTGTCATCTCTTCTTAATATCTTCTGCTTCTGTTAGGTCCATACCATTTTTGTCCTTTATCAAGCCCATTTTTGCATGAAATGTTCCTTTGGTATCTCTGATTTTCTTGAAGAGATCTCTAGTCTTTTCCATTCTGTTGTTTTTCTCTATTTCTTTGCATTGATCGCTGAAGGAGGCTTTCTTATGTCTTCTTGCTATTCTTTGCAACTCTGCATTCAGATGTTTATATCTTTCCTTTTCTCCTTTGCTTTTCACTTCTCTTCTTTTCTCAGCTATTTGTAAGGCCTCCCCAGACAGCCATTTTGCTTTTTTGCATTTCTTTTCCATGGGGATGATCTTGATCCTGTCTCCTGTACAATGTCACGAACCTCATTCCATAGTTCATCAGGCACTCTATCAGATCTAGGCCCTTTCCAGATCTATAATTTTAAGAATTCTTAAATAAATCACACAAATATAAAGAGATAATAACATAGCTTGTAAAACAGCAACAGCAATACTTGAATGTTTAAAATAAGGATTTCTCTTTAAAATGTTAGTTGTTAAACTGAACCACTATAAATTAACAATCCCCACAATAAATCCACAACTAAGACACGTTGAATAATTTGAAGATAGATCCTCTTGCTATTCCAAGTTGTGCTAGTGGTAAAGAACCCACCTGCCAATGAAGGGAATGTAAGAGATGCAGCTTTGATCCCTGGGTTGGGAAGATCCCCTGGAGAAGGGCATGGCAACCCATTCCAGTATTCTTGCCTGGAGAATCCTATGGACAGAGGAGCATTACAGGCTACAGTCCAGAGGTCGCACAGAGTTGGACACAACTGAAGTGACTTAGCATGCACGCCTCTTGCTAAGACGGCTCTGGAAATAGAGAAGCATTTGTCTTATGTTTAAAATATACAAAATTTCTAAATCTCTTGAGTACCCACTAGCTCTGTGATGAGATGTTAGCAGAAACTAACAGCAGTGGCTCTAGATTTGCCATCCAAAAACTTGGTTACTTTTTTAAATTCTTGCTAGTGTAGCATCTGTGTAGCAGACTGAGCATAAGTTTAGTATACTCCAATATTTTTATCCTCCAGATTGTTTTTTAAAAATATTTATTTACTAACTAGTTTAATAAGTTCTCTAATTTTTCCTCTCTATTTGGAAGTAAGAACATTTTAATGATCACTGATTAGTTCTGGAGCAGTTAATATGTTGGTAATTACAAAATATACATTTAAGGGAAAATTGTTTTGATTTTCTGGTCAATAAAGTTTAATAGTGTTTTGACACTAATTATATACATGTAAAATACAAATTAAAATGTATGCAGTTATTTAGAAAAATATTAGCTAGGTAATTGTGGGTTTCTTTAGTTTTATATTCCTAAGCCCTAGAGAAAGTTAGAATTTGACTCATTGTAACCAGAATGATCTAGCCAAATATCTATTTTCTAACAATATTCAGAATAGCCTTAGTTGAAAACATGTCCCTATCTAGCTCTATTGGTCTCTGCATTAGCAGTGCATCAGAACTGTTTTTATCATGATTTCCAAAAATTACAATAGAAATTAATGTGGGGTTTCAGTGTGGCGTCATGAGTAGTTCTATTTCAAGAAATAGCCTTATTTTTCAGAATACCATTATCTTTTACTGTATAGTGGTCCCAAAATTCACAAAAGCTATATTATTTTTGGCAATTCTAATGAATTCAAAGAAACTCTGGTTTATAGTTTTCCGTATTTCTGTTGAGTAAAAACTCAAAGATCAAGAATTTACTGAGTGAGGCCTTGGGTTACATTAAAAAATTATACATTTGAGTAAATTAGTAATGGTCATTGAGATGGTTATTGCTAAGTTCCAGGCACTTTACTAAGTGATCCGTATATTATATTCTTTAAAACAACTGTTTATGAAACAGATACATATTCCTGGGTTGAACTTCCAGGCTCCAAGTTGGAGCCTATTGTATCAAGTCTTCTTTATCATATGGTGAAATGAATTACAAATGCATACTCAAGTCTCAGTTTATGTTTAGTTTTGTCTTAAAAATATTTTGGAGTGAATTATAAAAACTAACTTCCGAGAATCAGAAGATGGCAGAGGAATAGGACGGGGAGACCACTTTCTCCCCAAAAAATTCATCAAAAGAAGATTTAAACGCTGAGTAAATTCCACAAAACAACTTCTGAATGCTGGCAGAGGACATCAGGCATCCAGAAAAGCAGCCCATTGTCTTCGAAAGGAGGTAGGAAAAAATATAAAAGACAAAAAAAGAGACAAAAGAGGTAGGGATGGAGCTCTGTCCCGGGAAGGGAGTCTTAAAAAGAGAGAAGTTTCCAAACAACAGGAAACACTCTCACTGCCAAGTCTGTGGCGAGCCTTGGAAGCACTAGGGCAACATAACAGGGAGGAAAAATAAATAATTAAAACCCACAGATTACGAGCCCAAAGGTAACTCCCCCAGTGGAGAAGCAGCGCAGATACCTGCACCCGCCACTAGCAAGTGGGGGCTGGGAAGGGAGGCGCGGGCTGCATTGCTTAGAGTAAAGACCAGGCCTGAATGCCCCAAGGGCAATCTGAGTGAACTAACTTGGGCTAGCAAACCAGACTGTGGGATAGCTACCATGCAAAAAGCCCTAACCTAAGACACCACCAGGCCCACACGCAGAACAAAGGACTAAACAGAACTAGCCAGCTACAGACCATCCCCCTCCGGTGACAGGCAGCCAGAGCCGGAAGGGGGCAATCGCAGCTCCATACGGACATTATCTACCAAACTACAAGCAGGCTTCTTTGCTAACTAAGGCTTCTTGGGGTTCTGGACAGTCAACATCTGCCTGAGAAGGTGCGACAGTTGTACACCCAGAAAACCAGCGGCAGGGAAGGGGGAGGCGATAAGTCGCAGCGACTGCACTCAACAAACACCTCATCACCTGAGCTGCTCAGACCTGGGAAGGGCACAAAATGCAGGCCCAACTGAGTCTGCGCCTCTGAGGACTACCCAAATGCCTGAACCTGAGCGGCTTAGACCTGGGAGGTGCATGCAGCTGAGGGCCGGCCTCAGACGGTTCCCTGCGGAGCAACCTAGAGCCTGAGCAATGTGGGCAGGGAGGGCACACGCACCGTGAGTTGGGGCAGGCCCAGTGTGGCTGAGACACTGTGAGCACACGCCAATGTTATTTGTTTGCAGCGTCCCTCCCTCCCCACAGCGGGACTGAACAAGTGAGCCTAAAAAAGTGTCCACCACTACCCCCTTGTGTCAGGGCAGAAATCAGACACTGAAGAGACCAGCACACAGAAGAAGCTAAAACAGAGGGAACCGCCTTGGAAGTGACAGGTACAATAGATTAAAACCCTGTCGTCAGTACCGACTACATAGGAAGGGGCCTATAGATCTTGAGAAATATAAGCCGGACCAAGGAACTATCCAAAAATGAACTGACCCTACATACCCACAACAGCACCAGAGAATGTCCTAGATATATTTTTACTATTTTTACAATCATTCGTTTTTTTTAAAATTTTTTTTATTTTAAGTCCTCTATTACTCCTTTAATTTTCACTTTTATAACCTATTACTTTGCAAAAAAAAAGATCCTATTTTTTAAAAGCAAACTTCATATATATATATATATATATATATATATATAATTTTTGTGACTTTTTTTTCTTTTTTTTCTTCTCTTCTTTAATATTGTATTTTTGAAATTCCAACCACTACTCTAGATTTTTAATCTTTGCTTTTTGGTATTTGTTATCAATTTTGTATCTTTAAGAACCCAATCATCAGTACCCATTTTTACTGGGAGCGAGATTACTGGCTTGACTGCTCTCTCCCCCTTTGGACTCTCCTTTTTCTCCACCAGGTCGCCTCTGTCTTCTCCCTCCCCCTTCTCTTCTCTACCCAACTCTGTGAATCTCTGTGTGTTCCCTAAGTGGAGAACACTTAGGGAACTGATTACTGGCTGGATCTGTCTCTCTCCTTTTGATTCCCCCCTTTTATCCTCCTGGCCACCTCTGTCTCCTTCCTCCCTCTTCTCTTCTCTGTATAACTCCATGAACATCTCTGAGCAGTCCAGTTGTAGAGTGCACATAAGGAAGTGATTACTGGCTAGCTTGCTCTTTCCTCTTTTGATTCCACCTCATCTCCTTCGGGTCACCGCTAACTCACTCTTCCCACTTCTCTTCTCCATGTAACTCTGTGAACCTCTCTGGGTGTCCCTCACTGTGGAGAAACTTTTCATCTTTCACCTAGATGTTTTATCAATGGTGCTGTATAGAAGGAGAAGTCTTGAGACTACTGTAAAAATAAGACTGAAAACCAGAAGCAGGAGGCTTAAGTCCAAATCCTGAGAAAACCAGAGAACTCCTGACTCCAGGGAACATTAATCAACAGGAGCTCATCAAATGCCTCCATACCTACACTGAAACCAAGCACCACACAAGGGCCAACAAGTTCCAGAGCAAGACATACCACACAGGAACACAGGAACACAGCCCTGAGCTTCAATATACAGGCTGCCCAAAGTTACTCCAAAACCACTGACATCTGTTAACTCATTACTGGACACTTCATTGCACTCCAGAGAGAAGAAATCCACCTCCACCCATCAGAACACCAACACAAGCTTCCCTAACCAAGAAACCTTGACAAGCCACCCATACAACCCCACCCACAGTGAGGAAACTCCACAATAAAGAGAACTCCACAAACTGTCAGAATACAGAAAGGCCACCCCAAACTCAGCAATATAAACAAGATGAAGAGACAGAGGAATACCCATCAGGTAAAGGAACAGGATAAATGCCCACCAAACCAAACAAAAGAGGAAGAGATAGGGAATCTACCTGATAAAGAATTCCAAATAATGATAGTGAAAATGATCCAAAATCTTGAAATAAAAATGGAATCACAGATAAATAGCCAGGAGACAAGGATTGAGAAGATGCAAGAAAGGTTTAACAAGGACCTAGAAGAAATAAAAAAGAGTCAATATATAATGAATAATGCAATAAATGAGATCAAAAACACTCTGGAGGCAACAAATATTACAATAATGGAGGTAGAAGATAGGATTAGGGAAGTAGAAGATAGAATGGTAGAAATAAATGAATCAGAGAGGAAAAAAGAAAAACAAATGAAAAGAAATGAGGACAATCTCAGAGACCTCCAGGACAGTGTTAAACGCCCCAACATTTGAATCATAGGAGTCCCAGAAGAAGAAGACAAAAAGAAAGACTGTGAGAAAATACTTGAGGAGATAATAGTTGAAAACTTCCCTAAAATGGGGAAGGAAATAATCACCCAAGTCCAAGAAACCCAGAGAGTCCCAAACAGGATAAACCCAAGGTGAAACACCCCAAGACACATATTAATCAAATTAACAAAGATCAAACACAAAGAACAGATATTAAAAGCAGCAAGGGAAAACAACAAATAACACACAAGGGGATTCCTATAAGGATAACAGCTGATCTTTCAATAGAAACTCTTCAGGCCAGGAGGAAATGGCAAGACATAAAGTGATGAAAGAAAATAACCTACAGCCCAGATTACTGTACCCAGCAAGGATATCATTCAAATATGAAGGAGAAATCAAAAGCTTTACAGACAAGCAAAAGCTGAGAGAATTCAGCACCACCAAACCAGCTCTCCAACAAATGCTAAAGGAGATTCTCTAGACAGGAAACACAAAATGGGTGTATAAACTCGAACCCAAAACAATAAAGTAAATGGCAATGGGATCATACTTATCAATAATTACCTTAAACATAAATGGGTTGAATGCCCCAACCAAAAGACAAAGACTGGCTGAATGGATACAAAAACAAGACCCCTACATATGTTGTCTACAAGAGACCCACCTCAAAACAGGGGACACATACAGACTGAAAGTGAAGGGCTGGAAAAAGATATTCCATGCAAACAGAGACCAAAAGAAAGCAGGAGTAGCAATACTCATATCAGATAAAATAGACTTTAAAACAAAGGCTGTGAAAAGAGACAAAGAAGGACACTACATAATGATCAAAGGATCAATCCAAGAAGAAGATATAACAATTATAAATATATATGCACCCAACATGGGAGCACCGCAATATGTAAGACAAATGCTAATAAGTATGAAAGGGGAAATTAACAATAACACAATAATAGTGGGAGACTTTAATACCCCATTCACACCTATGGATAGATCAACTAAACAGAAAATTAACAAGGAAACACAAACTTTAAATGATACAACAGACCAGTTAGACCTAATTGATATCTGTAGGACATTTCATCCCAAAACAATGAATTTCACCTTTTTCTTAAGCGCACATGGAACCTTCTCCAGGATAGATCACATCCTGGGCCATAAATCTAGCCTTGGTAAATTCAAAAGAATTGAAATCATTCCAAGCCTCTTTTCTGGCCACAATGAGTAAGATTAGATCTTAATTAAGGAGAAAAACTATTAAAAATTCCAACATATGGAGGCTGAAAAACACGCTGCTGAATAACCAACAAATCACAGAAGAAATCAAAAAAGAAATCAAAATATGCATAGAAACGAATGAAAATGAAAACATAACAACCCAGAACCTGTGGGACACTGTAAAGCAGTGCTAAGGGGAAGGTTCATAGCATTACAGGCATACCTCAAGAAACAAGAAAAAAGTCAAATAAATAACCTAACTGTACACCTAAACGAACTAGAAGAGGAAGAAATGAAGAACCCCAGGGTTAGTAGAAGGAAAGAAATCTTAAAAATTAGGGCAGAAATAAATGCAAAAGAAACAAAAGAGACCATAGCAAAAATGAACAAAGCCAAAAGCTGGTTCTTTGAAAGGATAAATAAAATTGACAAACCATTAGCCAGACTCATCAAGAAACAAAGGGAGAAAAAATCAAATCAATAAAATTAGAAAAGAAAATGGAGAGGTCACAACAGACAACACAGAAATACAAAGGATCATAAGAGGCTACTATCAGCAATTATATGCCAATAAAATGGACAATGTGGAAGAAATGGACAAATTCTTAGAAAAGTACAACTTTCCAAAACTGAACCAGGAAGAAATAGAAAATCTTAACAGACCCATCACAAGCATGGAAATTGAAACTGTAATCAAAAATCTTCCAGCAAACAAAAGCCCAGGTCCAGACAGCTTCATAGCTGAATTCTACCAAAACTTTAGAGAAGAGCTAACACCTATCCTACTCAAACTCTTTCAGAAAATTGCAGAGGAAGGTAAACTTCTAAACGTATTCTATGAGGCCATCATCGCCCTATTACCAAAACCTGACAAAGATGCCACAAAAAAAGAAAACTACAGGCCAATATCACTGATGAACATAGATGCAAAAATCCTTAACAAAATTCTAGCAATCAGAATCCAACAACACATAAAGATCATATACCATGACCAAGTGGGCTTTTTACCAGGGATGCAAGGGTTCTTCAATATTCGTAAATCAATCAATGTAATACACCACATTAACAAATTGAAAAATAAAGCCATATAATTATCTCAATAGATGCAGAGAAAGCCTTCGACAAAATTCAACATCCATTTATGATAAAAACTCTCCAGAAAGCAGGAATAGAAGGAACATACCTCAACATAATAAAAGCTATATATGACAAACCCACAGCAAACATTATCCTCATAGTGAAAAATTGAAAGCATTTCCCCTAAAGTCAGGAACAAGACAAGGGTGCTCACTTTCACCATTACTATTCAACATAGTTTTGGAAGTTTTGGCCACAGCAATCAGAGCAGAAAAAGAAATAAAAGGAATCTAAATTGGAAAAGAAGTATAACTCTCACTGTTTGCAGATGACATGATCCTCTACATAGAAAACCATAAAGACTCCACCAGAAAATTATTAGAGCAAATCAATGACTATAGTAAAGTTGCAGGATATAAAATCAACACACAGAAATCCCTTGCATTCCTATACACTAACAATGAGAAAACAGAGAAATTAAGGAAACAATTCCATTCACCATTGCAAAGAAGAGAATAAAACACTTAGGACTGTATCTACCTAAAGAAACAAAAGACCTATATATAGAAAACTATAAAACACTGGTGAAAGAAATCAAAGAGGACACTAATAGATGGAGAAATATACCATGTTCATGGATCAGAAGAATCAATATAGTGAAAATGAGTATACTACCCAAAGCAATTTATAGATTCAATGCAATCCCTATCAAGCTACCAACGGTTGGTATTTTCACAGAGCTAGAACAAATTATTTCACAATTTGTATGGAAATACAAAAAACCTCAAATAGCCAAAGCGATCTTGAGAAAGAAGAATGGAACTGGAGGAATCAACCTGCCTGACTTCAGGCTCTACTACAAAGCCACAGTTATCAATACAGTATGGTACTGGCACAAAGACAGAAATATAGATCAATGGAACAAAATAGAAAGCCCAGAGATAAATCCACGCACATATGGACACCTTATCTTTGACATAGGAGGCAAGAATATACAATGGATTAAAGACAATCTCTTTAACAAGTGGTGCTGGGAAAACTGGTAAACCACTTGTAAAAGAATGAAACTAGAACATTTTCTAACACCATACACAAAAATAAACTCAAAATGGATTAAAGATCTAAATGTAAGACCAGAAACTATAAAAATCCTAGAGGAGAACATAGGTAAAATCACAGAAGCTCCTCTATGACCCACCTCCCAGAATATTGGAAATAAAAGCAAAAATAAACAAATGGGACCTAAATAAACTTAAAAGCTTCTGCACAACAAAGGAAACTATAAGCAAGGTGAAAAGACAGCCTTCAGAATGGGAGAAAATAATAGCAAATGAAGCAACTGACAAACAACTAATCTCAAAAATATACGAGCAACTCCTGCAGCTCATTTCCAGAAAAATAAACAACCCAATCAGAAAATGTGCCAAAGAACTAAACAGACATTTCTCCAAAGAAGACATACAGATGGCTAACAAACACATGAAAAGATGCTCAACATCACTCATTATCAGAGAAATGCAAATCAAAACCACAATGAAGTACCATTTCATGCCAGTCAGAATGGCTGAGATCCAAAAGTCTATAAGCAATAAATGCTGGAGAGGGTGTGGAGAAAAGGGAACCCTCTTACACTGTTGGTGGGAATGCAAACTAGTACAGCCACTATGAAGAACAGTGTGGAGATTCCATAAAAAACTGGAAATAGAACTGCCATACGACCCAGCAATCCCACTGCTAGGCATACACACTGAGGAAACCAGAATTGAAAGAGACACGTGTACCCCAATGTTCATCGCAGCACTGTTTATAATAGCCAGGACATGGAAGGAACCTAGATGTCCATCGGCAGATGAATGGATAAGAAAGTAGTGATACATATACACTATGGAGTATTACTCAGCCATTAAAAAGAATACATTTGACTCAGTTCTAATGAGTTGGCTGAAACTGGAGCCGATTATACAGAGTGAAGTAAGCCAGAAAGAAAAACACCAATACAGTATACTAACGCATATATATGGAATTTAGAAAGATGGTAACGATAACCCTGTATGTGAGACAGCAAAAGAGACATAGATTATAGAACAGTCTTTGGACTCTGTGGGAGAGGGAGAGGGTGGGATGATTTGGGAGAATGGCATTGAAACATGTATAATATCATTTATGAAACGAATCGCCAGTCCAGGTTCAATGCATGATACTGGATGCTTGGTGCTGGTGCACTGGGATGACCCAGAGGGATGGTATGGGGAGGGAGGAGGGAGGGGGGTTCAGGATGGGGAACATGTGTATACCCATGGCGGATTCATGTTGATGTATGGCAAAACCAATACAATATTGTAAAGTAATTAACCTCCAATTAAAATAAATAAATTTATATTTAAAAAATTAAAAAAAAATAAACAGAATCACACACACACACAAAAACTACCATTTTCCTGGCATTTTGAATGAGATCTCATGTGTGTGTGTGTGGGTGTGTGGGTGTGTGTGTGTGTGTGTAGTTTTAACAGTGATATTAATTGATACTATCTTCTTTTCCAAGTGTGGAAGTTATCAGCTTTAACTCTTCAGTATAAACTTTTTTGTATAAACATCACCTGACATTTTATTTTGGGTTAATTAAAGTTAGCTGCCATAAGGTTTATGTGATAACTCTAAAGCTTCAATATCAGAGCTTAATTATAACAAAAGAGACTATTGTGAAGTTTTAAATATGAGTGTTTCTTTCATATTGTCCAAGTAAGAGCTCCTGAGTTATTAATCTTAATGGGAGTTCCCAGAGTGACCAATTGCTTCTAATATTATTTTATGGCCAGATTTTGTTTGCTGAGAATAGGTCACAAAAGACAAATCTAAAGGGCACTTCATAATCTTTGAAAAACTTCTCCTTTTGTCTTGCCTGAGGTTTATTTAGCAGAAATGTTAACGTTGTAAGGTTATTTTGGGAAGTTGTACATAAAACCTGATGTTTAAGAATTGAAAGTGAGGAGTTACCAGTTACTACTTTTATGATTCTGCTCAATTCAGAGAACCTGCTTTTGTTTTTTTAAAGGATTTTTTCAAGTTTTATTTACTTTTTACTTTAATTTTTGGTCACATTCTGAAGCATATGGTCTCTTAATTCCCTAACCAGGGATAGAACCTGCAGCCCTTGCACTGAAAGCCAGAGTGTTAACCACTGGACTGCTGGGGAAGTCCCCAAGTCATAAAATCTTCCCAAAGTCTTGTTTTGCTCTATAAAGTACTCGTTGTTCCTATACATGGATGTTATTGAAGGTATTGCATAAATTAATATATATGGTAAGGGCTTCCCTGATAGCTCAGTTGAAAAAGAATCTCCCTGCAATGCAGGAGACTTCGATTCTATTCCTGGTTTGGGAAGATCCACTAGAGAAGGGATAGGCTACCCACTCCAGTATTCTGGCCTGGAGAATTCCATGGACTGTATAGTCCATGGGATCACAAAGACTTGGACACAACTAAGTGACTTTCACTTTCACTTTCAATATATATGGAAATTTCGTAAGTAATTAAATGCTATACAAAAAAATAAGAGTGTGTTTACCAATAAATGTAATACTAGTTTGGAGCTAAGAATCTTGGAGTTACTTTTTATTTCAGTATTTAAATCATACCTATTTTTCAGTATCATTCTTTAAGCTGCAAAAGTAAAAGAAAAAGTAAAGAAGCTGCAAAAAAGTAAAGAAAAAAAGACACAGAAAAGGAAACTTGTGTACAGTGGGAAATCCATTGTATTTCAAGAAAAATCCTTACTATATTAAAGTTAAACTTGGACCTCTTAGTCAATTATTGATTTTTAATATATATATTTTATTGAAGAATAATTGACTTACAGTGTTTCAGGTGCCCAACAAGGTGATTTGGTTATACAAATACATATATATCATTTTTGACATTATTTTCCATCATAAGTTATTATATTGACAATGGTTCCCTATGCTATACAGTAAATTAGATTACAGTATTGCTTGTTGCATATCTATTTTTTTGAATATCTATTTTTTAATTAGATATCTAGCATTCCTTTCATAGTCAAACAAGTAGAATCAAAATGTCATTTTTTTTAGTTAGGCAAAAATTCATGTTTTCTAAAATATATATATTGTACATATTTATATGCATATATATATATATATACACAAAAGTTTTTCTACTACACTTGATAAAGGCTTAAGAAAGAATATTAAAAAAAACAAGATATGGAGAAATTGGAGAACATAAACTAAATGAAATGGGAGCACTGAATATGAAATAGAAAAAGTGAAACAAACTGGATTAAAGTAAATGGTCATCATACAGTCCAGTTGTTTTTAAACATGACTGCTCATCAGAAACATATCTGGAGCTCTGGGGAAAAAAGCAATACCCGAGCATTTGTATTTTTTTAAAAATTTCAAGGTAATGATATTAATCTGGATTTTAAAAAGTGATTACAGATTTTTCTATTAGATCCTAGTTTTGGTGATATAGAGTTCTATTATTTTTCTGTTGACTGATCATGATACAATAATATTAAATGAGTAATAGCTACATAATCACAATAGTAAAAGATGTTCATCAGTTTTCACAATCAATAGCTATACAAAAAATTATAGGTAATTACAGTTGCAAACCATAATGGGAACATGATTAACTTCACAATATAAAATAATTACATACAATTTTGGGGGATCAAGCAAAGTGATATGATAAGTGGAAGTGCATACATGCGCATGTTTTCACCCACCCAACCAGTCTATGTCTTTTGGTTGGTTCATTTAATCCACTTACATTTAAGGTAATTATTGATGTGTATGATCCTATTGCTGTTTCTTAATTGTCTTGAGTTTGTTTTCTGTAGGTCTTTTACTTCTCTTGTGTTTCCTGCCTAAAGAAGTTCCTTTAGCATTTGTTGTGAAGCTGGTTTGGTGGTGCTGAATTCTCTTAACTTTTGTTTGGAAGTTTTTGATTTCTCCATCAAATCTGAAGGAGAGTCTTGCTGGGTAGAGTATTCTTGGGTTGTAAGTGCTTCTCTTTCATTACTTTAAATATATCTTGCCATTCCCTTCTGGTTTGTAGAGTTTCTATTGAGAAATCAACTGACAGCCTGATGGGAAGTCCCTTTTATGTTATTTGTCATTTTCCCTAGTTGCTTTTAATATTTTATGTCTGTCTTTAAATTTTGTCAGTTTCATTATCATTTTCTCAGTATGTTCTTCCTTGGGTTTTCCTTCCTGGGACTCTCTGTGCTTCCTGGACTTGGTTGACTAT
This sequence comes from Bos grunniens, assembly GCF_055505025.1. NCBI lineage: Eukaryota > Metazoa > Chordata > Mammalia > Artiodactyla > Bovidae > Bos > Bos grunniens. The sequence continues at coordinate 56,822,774 of NC_141172.1, forward strand.
TTCCTTTCCCATGTTCAGGAAGTTTTCAACTGTTATCTCTTCAAATATTTTCTCAGGTCCTTTCTCTTTTTCTTCTCCTTCTGGGACTGCTAAAATGTGAATATTGGTGCATTTAATGTTGTCCCAGAGGTCTCTTTGGCTGTCTTCATTTCTTTTCATTCTTTCTTATGTATTCTCTTCTGTGGCAGTGATTTCCACCATTTTGTCCTCCAGATCATTTATCTGTTCTGCCTCATTTATTTTGCTATTGATTCCTTCTAATGTATTATTCATCTCTGTTTGTTCTGTAGTTCTTCTAGTTCTTTGGTAAACATTTCTTGCATCTTCTCAATCTTTGCCTCCATTCTCTTCCTAAGATCTTGGGTCATCTTCACTATCATTATTCTGAATTATTTTTCTGGGAGGTTGCCTATCTCCACTTTATTTAGTTGTTTTTCTGGGGTGATATCTTGTCCCTTCATCTAGGACATAGCTTTCTGCTTTTTCATCGTGACTAACTTTCTGTAATATGGTTTTTGTTTTAGCCACCGTGAACCTGTGCTTCTTCTGTCTACCCTCTGATGGATGAGGCTAAGAGGCTTGTATAAGCTTCCTGATGGGAGGGACTGGCCATGGGAAAAACTGGGTCTTTCTCTGGTGGGCAGGGCCTTGCTCAGTAAAGCTTTAATCCAACTATCTGCTGATGGGTGGGGTTTCACTCCCTCCCTGGTAGTTGTTTGGCATGAAGCGACCCAGTCCTGGGGTCTATGGTAAGGTTAATGGCAAACTACAAGAGAGTTTATGCCCAGAGAAACCTTCCAATGCTCCCGTCCCTATGGTGAGCTCCTGTCAACCCATGCTTCCACAGGAGGACCTCCAACAGTAGCAGGTAGTTTTGGCTCAGTCTCCTGTAAGGTTTCTGCTCCTCTCCTCTGGGTCTTGGTGCATGCAAAATTTTGTTTGTACTCTCCAAGACTGGAGTCTCTGTTTCCCTCAGTCTTCTGGAAGGCCTACAGTCGAATCCCGCTGGCCCTCAAGGCCAGATTCCCTGGGGATTCCCAGTCCCTTTATCTGATCCCCAAGCTAGGAACCTTGATGTGGGATTCAGAACATTCACAATAGTGTGAGAACTTCTTTAGTATTATTGTTCTCCAGTCTGTTGGTCACCCATCCAGCTGGTATGGGATTTGATTTGATCTTGACTGCGCCCCTCCTACCGTCTTGCTGTGGCTTCTTCTTTGTCTTTGGATGGGGGTATCCTTTTTCAGTGGGTTCCAGAGTCCTTCTGTCAGTGGTTGTTCAACTGCTAGTTGCAATTTTGCTGCTCTCAACAGGAGGAGATGAGCACACATCCTTCTTCTCCACAATCTTGAACCAGAAGCCTCAATTATTGATTTTAGAAAGAGTGGGGAAAGAAGGCTTAGAACAATAGCCTATGAAATATCTATGAAAGGAAGAAGGAAAGACTTTTTGGCATCTCATTTTAAACTTACTTGTCATTTACACAAACAGCAAAGTTCTGTTTCAAAATATAACTGCAATTTTCAGCTAAACTGGGCCTGATATGTTTTCTTGATATGACTAGAAGTATCAATAACCTCAGATATGCAGATGACACCACCCTTATGGCAGAAAGTGAAGAGGAACTAAAAAGCCTCTTGATGAAAGTTAAAGAGGAGAGTGAAAAAGTTGGCTTAATGCTCAACATTCAGAAAACGAAGATCATGGCATCCGGTCCCATCACTTCATGGGAAATAGATGGGGAAACAGTGGAAACAGTGTCAGACTTTATTTTGGGGGGCTCCAAAATCACTGCAGATGGTGACTGCAGCCATGAAATTAAAAGACGCATACTCCTTGGAAGGAAAATTATGACCAACCTAGATAGCATATTGAAAAGCAGAGACATTACTTTGCCAACAAAGGTCCGTCTAGTCAAGGCTATGGTTTTTCCAGTGGTCATGTATGGACGGGAGAGTTGGACTGTGAAGAAAGCTGAGCACTGAAGAATTGATGCTTTTGAACTGTGGTGTTGGAGAAGACTCTTGAGAGTCCCTTGGACTGCAAGGAGATCCAACCAGTCCATTCTGAAGGAGATCAGCCCTGGGATTTCTTTGGAAGGAATGATGCTAAAGCTGAAACTCCAGTACTTTGGCCACCTCATGCGAAGAGTTGATTCATTGGAAAAGACTCTGATGCTGGGAGGGATTGGGGGCAGGAGGAGAGGGGGACGACAGAGGATGAGATGGCTGGATGGCATCACTGACTCGATGGACATGAGTCTGAGTGAACTCCGGGAGTTGGTGATGGACAGGGAGGCCTGGTGTGCTGCGATTCATGGGGTCACAAAGAGTCGGACACAACTGAGTGACTGAACTGAACTGAACTATAATCTTTATTTTTAATAACAAATTATAAACTCTATCCTTTTACTTCAAATGCAAAATTTTTGATGTTGTCTTGGGTCACTTTTTCATAAACAAATTTGATATGTTGATAAAAGTAAAAAGAAAAATTTCAAGAAGCTAAAATATCAGATTTTTCTACAGACTTGCTGACTAATTTCTTCTTGACAGGGGTCTTGCTGTAAACCTTAACTTTGTTACTTAATCTAGTGTCTTCCTCTCATGGGAAATGCACTGATAGGGAATCCATATAAAATTAAAATTCTGTTTCTAAAGGGCAAGAAGCTACAAGTGCCACAGAAATTAATCAGGAGTGATAGACACAGGTAGGTATTACCATCACATTAGAATGGGCACAAATCAGGAGGAACTTTATCTCATCAAGTCCAAGACTATCTCTGGGCATTATAAAAGGCTGTAGAATAATTCTTAAATCAAAATTCTTTCTTAGTTTCATATAAAAATTGCATACCTTTAATAGTTTAAACAAAGATATTAGGTTTGAGCAAAGATATATTACCAAAATATGAATGTACATTATTCTGAGGAAAGATCATTTGCCCAAATTGCTGGAGAATTAGGCTAGTTCTGATTTTACCTAGCTTGCCATTTAACCTGAAGTAGCAGCTTCTGAGCGACTTCACTTTCACCTTTCACTTTCATACATTGGAGAAGGAAATGGCAACCCACTCCAGTGTTCTTGCCTGGAGAATCCCAGGGACGGGGGAGCCTGGTGGGCTGCCGTCTCTGGGGTTGCACAGAGTCAGACACGACTGAAGTGACTTAGCAGCAGCAGCTTCTCTGTGCCCTGTTTTTCTAACCTGAAAAATGGGGGTTTGGATTTTTCCCCTTATCTTCTTTGATGATACCATTTATGTTTATAACATGCTCTATTTAATACATTTTCTCATTCCATTCAGTGATTCTTAATGAGAGTGCTCCCTGTCCCCACCAGGTTGAGAATCGCCACTAGTCTAGCATCACTCAGAGCTATTAAATTCTGTGTGTCCCAACTTAAGAAAGGTCAGGAGTTCACTGTTAGCTTTTAGGCCAATACTTATTCAATGTCTTTTATATTGCTTTCATGTAAGAATGATTAGTACTCTTGTCAGGAGGATGCCTCTGATGTTAAACTATCATTTTTTGTATTACAAATAGCTTAATTTTCTCTTCAGTGTGTCAGATACAGGTCCCAAAAGTCAGCTTTAAGGATGCCTTCTGTATAGCATAAGCAGTTTGGGATCTATAGAGCTAAATTCTCATTTTGAATCAGCAATGAGAAATAGCTTATTCAGTGCCTAAATTAGCACTGGTAAACTTTTACATTTATACAGAGGGATCCAGGGAAGGTGTAAGAGAACATTATAAACTTTCATTACAGATTTATTTTACCCAGTATTTTAATTTATATTTTTAAAGGATTTTAATTTGGGGGGTGGACTTCACAGCGAAAATACTATTGTTAAAATAAGTGATTTCATTGCTAAGTCCTTCTAATCATAATTATAAGCTATTGGTTGAATGTCCAAAATTAATTATAATTATTGCTGTGAAAAGAGGAAGGAAACAGAGCAATGTTGCCATTCACTAGGTATCTTTATCTGAAAGGATATTTGGGAAGTGAGCCAGCACTGCTCCACTATTAAAAGAAAGCAGTCAATTTGACTTTGTCATTCAGAAAGAAAAAATATTGGCCTTTAAGACTTGCTTTGCCTGTAGATTGAGGTGCACTTATCTCTTCCTTTCCTCATTTTCCATACTCTTAACATTTCCACAGAAGAAAGAAATTTGAACTGTCCAGAAGGAATGAAAATGTAAGAAACTCTCCTGGCCTCTGTTCCTATATATTTGTACTCATTTGTTTTAGGAGATAGAAGGCATGGTTTCCCTGAAGAGTAATATCTGGAGATGTGTGTGCTTCTCTCACTTAGAGCTTTTTGGCTTCAGGAGTCTGAGCTCTGAGCTTGCTCCTATTTCCATGTTTAAGCACCCAGTAAATGGGTCAGACTCCATACCTGCCTCTGTCTTTGCTCTAAGGGCTCCATGGGTATAAGACTACAGTTGTGATTAAGAGGGTTGTCTCTGTAGACCTTTGCTCTTCTTTAAATGGCTCTCTGAAAGTCCAGACTTTGGGATAGGGGTGAGAGCGAGGGGAAGATATTAGGAGGCCAGAGGTTGGTCACATGTCCAAATCACAGAGGTGCCTTAATTTCTATCAGTTTGATTCCCTATTTCTCAATTGCTTTGAAGTTTGGATGTAATATTAGAATATGAACAATTATCATCCTTAAAACCTAAAAATTTATTTTGCTAAGTTATGAACAAGAGACAAATTATTACTATCACAGATGTCTGCTTTATTTATTATGAACCTATACATTAACCCATTTTAGCTTTTTGCTTTACTATAGACTTTCTAAGAGTTGTTTTAGGTTTTTTTTTTTTTAATCATACATGGGTGTAGCTTATGTCAAAGGCTTTTTCTGCATCTATTGATATGACCACATGATTTAATATTTTTAGTCTGTTGCTGTGATGGATTACATTAATTGATTTCTTTTATAATTTTATTTATTTATTTGTATAGCTATTTTTGTCTAAGCTGGGTGTACTTTGCTGCGTGGGCTTTTTTTCTAGTTGTGTCAAGCTGGGGCTACTCTAGTTGTGGTGTGCAGGCTTCTCATTGTGGTGACCTCTCTTGTTGCAGAGCACAGGCTCTAAAGCATGTGAGTTTCAGTAGTTGCAGTGCTTGGGTTCAGTAGTTGTGGTTCCCAGATTCTAAAGCACAGGCTCAATAGTTGTGATGCACAGGCTGAGTTGCTCTGTGGAATGTGGGATCTTCCTGGACCAGGGATCAAACCTATGTCTCCTGCACTGGCAGGTGGATTCTTTACCACTGAGCCACCTGGGAGGCATTTTTATACATTCAATTCAGTTCAGTTCAGTTGCTCAGTCATGTCCGACATTTGCGACCCCATGGACTGCAGCACGCCAGGCCTTCCTGTCCATCACCAACTCCCAGAGTTTACCCAAACGAATATCCATTGAGTCGGTGATGCTATCCAACCATCTCATCCTCTGTCATCCCCTTCTCCTCCCACCTTCAATCTTTCCCATCATCAGGGTCTTTTCAAATGAGTCAGCTCTTTGCATCAGGTGGCCAAAGTATTAGAGTTTCAGCCTCAACGTCAATGAACACTCAGGACTGATCTCCTTTAGGATGGACTGGCTGGATCTACTTGCTGTCCAAGGGACTCTCAAGAGTCTTCTCCAACACCACAGTTCAAAAGCATCAATCCTTCAGCACTCAACTTTCTTTATAGTCCAACTCTCACATCCATACAGGACTACTGGAAAAACCATAGCTTTGACAAGATGGACCTTTGTTGGCAAAGTAATGTCTCTGCTTTTCAATATGCTGTCTAGTTTGGTCATAGCATTTCTTCCAAGGAGCAAGCATATTTAATTTCATGGCTGCAGTCATCACCTGCAGTGATTTTGGAGCCCAGAAAAATAAAATCTGACACTTTTTTCATTGTTTCCCCATCTATTTCCCATGAAGTGATGGGACCAGATGCCATGATCTTAGTTTTCTGAATGTTGGGCTTTAAGCTAATTTTTTCACTCTCTTCTTTCACTTTCATCAAGGAGCTTTTTAGTTCCTCTTCACTTTCTGCCATAAGGGTGGTATCATCTGCATATCTGAGGTTATTGATATTTCTCCTGGCTATGTTGATACCAGCTTGTGCTTCATCCAGCCCAGCGTTTCTCATGATGTACTCTGCATATAAGTTGAATAAGCAGGGTGACAATATACACAGCCTTGACGTACTCCTTTTCCTATTTGAAACCTATTATACATTATACTCTACTAAAAGGTATTATAAGATATTGCCTGTAACTCCCTGTACCATGCAATACATGCTTTTTGGTTATCTATTTTATATATATATTATTTAAATCTCTTAATCCCATACCCCTAACTTGCCCCCACTCCCTTTTGGTAACCACAAATTTGTTTTTTATGTCTGTGAGTCTGTTTCTGTTTGCAAATACATTAATTAGTATTATTTTAGATTCCACGTGTAACTCATATAATGCAGTATTTGTCTTTCTCTGTCTGACTTAAGTTTCACTAAGCATAATATTCTCTAGGTCAATCCATACTGCTGCAAATGGTGGGATTTCATTCTTGTTTATGGATGAATAGAATGTCATTGTGTATGTTATATTACGTCTTCTTTATCCATTTGTCTGTTGGTGGGCACTTGGGGTGCTTCCATGTTTTGGCTATTGTAAACATTGCTTCAGTGAACATTGGAGTACCTGTATCTTTTTGAATTGATATTTTTGTATTTTTCAAATATATACCTAGGGGTGGAATTGCTGTATCATATGGTAGTTCTACTTTTAGCTTTTTGAGGAACCTCCATACTGTTTTCCATAGTTGCTGCACCAAGTTACATTCCCACCAACAGTGTACAGGGGCTCCCTTTCTCCACATCCTGATGTTAGTCATTTGTAGTCTTTTTAATGAAAATCATTCTGACAGGTATGATGTGATATCTCTTTGTTGCTTTGATTTGCATTTCTCTGGTAATTAGCATTGTTGAGCATCTTTTCATGTTCTTGTTAGTCATTTGTATGTCTAAAAAAAATGTCTGTTCAGGTCTTCTGCATATTTTTGAGATTGGGGATTTTTTTATATTAAGTTTTATTAGTTGTTTGTGTATTTTGCATATTAACCTCTTGTCAGTCATATGAGTTTTAAATCTTATTTCCCATCCTGTAGGCTTTTCATTTTGTCAATGATTTTCTTTGCTCTTTAAAAGCTTTTAAGTTTAAACTTGTTCATTTTGCTTTTATTTCTCTTGCCTCAGGAGACAGATCCAAAAAATTTATGTCAAGAATGTCTTTCTGTATTCTCTTCTAGGAATTTTATTGTTTCAGGTCTTATATTTAGGGCTTTAATACTTTTTGAGTTTATTTTTTGTATATGATATGAGAAAATGTTCTCACCAGTTAAATAAGAACAAAAATGTAACAGTTTTATGTCAAGAAATTGGACAATCTAGACTAAATGGACAAATTCTGAACACATACAACCTCATAAGACAGAATCAAAAAGATACAGACAGTTTGAACAGGACTGATCACTAGTAGTAAAATTAAGTTTGTAATCAAAAAAACTTCCAAAAAACAAAGGCCAGGACTGGATAGCTTTACAGGGGAATTCTACCAAACATAGAAAAAAGGACTAATTCTTATCTTTTTCAAAATGTTGCAAAAAATTGACAAGGACAGTACACTGCCAAATTCATTCTGTGAGACCACCATTACCCTGATGCCAAAACCAAAAAGACTACAAAAAAGTAAATTAGAGGACAATATCTTTGATGAATATAGATGCCAAAATTCTCCACAAAATATTAGTAAGCCAAACCCAACATTATATAGAAAGGATCATACAGAATGATCAAGTGGGATTTATTCAAGGAATGTAAGAATAGGTCAACATTCACAAATCAATCAATGTGATAGGAAAAATAAAAATCACACGACAATCTCAGTAGATACAGAAAAACATTTGACAAAATTCAACATCCATTCATGATAAAAACTCTTATCAGAGTAGGTATGCTGCCGCTGCTGCTAAGTTGCTTCAATCGTGTCCGACTCTGTGCGACCCCAGAGACGGCAGCCCACCAGGCTCCCCTGTCCCTGGGATTCTCAAGGCAAGAACACTGGAGTGGGTTGCCATTTCCTTCTCCAATGCATGAAAGTGAAAAGTGAAAGTGAAGTCGCTCAGTCGTGTCCGACTCTTCGCGACCCCACGGACTGCAGCCTACCAGGCTCCTCTGTCCATGGGATTTTCCAGGCAAGAGTACTGGAGTGGGGTGCCATTGCCTTCTCCCTCAGAGTAGGTATAGAGGGAATATATCTCAACATAATAAAAAGCCATTTATACATTTAGGACAAACCAGTAACTAACATCATACTCAGTTGTGAAATGCTGAAAGTTTTTCCTTTAAACTCAGGACGAAGAAAAGGAAGCTCACTCTTCTATTTAACATAGTATTGGAAGTCCCAGCCACATCAATCAGACAATAAAAAGAAATACACGGCATCTATATTGGAAGGGAAGAAGTCAAATTGTCAGTATTTGCATATGACATGGTATAGATACTTCATATAGAAAGCCCACAGTATTCGGCCAAGAACTATTAGGACTAATAAATGAATTCAGAAAAGTTTCAGGATACAAGATTAATGTACAGAAGTCTATTTCTTTTTTATACACTTTAACTCTCGGAAAGAGAAAGTTTAAAAACATAGTTACATTTAAAATTCCATCAAAAAGAATGAAATAACTGGCAATAAACTTATCTAAGGAGGTGAAAGACATACTCTGAAAACTATAAAACACTGATGAAGGAAATTGAAGATAATACAAAGAAATGGAAGGATACACTGTGCTCTTTATTTGGCAGAATTAACATTGTTAAAATGGCCAGAGTACTCAAAGAAATCTATAGATTTAACGCAATTCCTATCATAAAACACATGATGTTTTTCACAGAACCAGAATAAGTAATCCTAAAATTCATATGGAACCACAGAACACCCCTAAGTTGCCAATAAATCTTTTGAGAAAAGAACAAAGTTGGAGGTATTATGCTCCCAGTCTTTAGACCATACTGCAAAGCTACAATAATCAAAACAGCTTGGTACTGGCACAATAACAGACACATAGATTAGCAGAACAGAATAGAGTGCCCAGAAATAAAGCCACACACCTATGGTCAATTAACCTATGACAAAAGAAAGAATATGCAATGGAGAAATGACAGTCTATTCAACAAGTCGTGCTGGGAAAACTGGACAACTACATAGAAAACAATTAAATTAGAATATTTCCTTATAGTAATTGATTTTTAAATATTGAACCAGCTTTATATATCTGAGATAAATCCCTCTTGGTTGTGGTGTATTAATTCTTTTTACAATTTTTTATTTTATTTTTAATATGTTGCTGAGAATTTTTGCATCTATGTTCATAAGAAATATTGGTCTGTAGTTTTCTTTTCATGTCTTTATCTGCTTTTGGTATTGATGTTAAGCTGGTTATAGAATGAGGTAGGAGTTATGCCCTTTGCTTCTATTTTCAGAAGATTGTAGAGAATTGATATAATTCTCCCTTAAATGTTTGGAAGAATTCCCTAGTGAACACATCTCGGTTCAGTTCAATTCAGTCGCTCAGTCATGTCCGACTCTTTGCGACCCCATGAATTGCAGCACGCCAGGCCTCCCTGTCCATCACCATCTCCCAGAGTTCACTCAAACTCACGTCCATGGAGTCAGTGATGCTGTCCAGCCATCTCATCCTCTGTTGTCCCCTTCTCCCGCCCCCAATCCCTCCCAGCATCAGAGTCTTTTCCAATGAGTCAACTCCTCACATGAGGTGGCCAAAGTACTGGAGTTTCAGCTTCAGCATCATTCCTTCCAAAGAACACCCAGGACTGATCTCCTTTAGAATGGACTGGTTGGATCTCCTTGCAGTCCAAGGGACTCTCAAGAGTCTTCTCCAACACCACAGTTCAAAAGCATCAATTCTTTGGCACTCAGCTTTTTTCACAGTCCAACTCACATCCATACATGACTACTGGAAAAACCATAGCCTTGACTAGATGGACCTTTGTTGGCAAAGTAATCTCTCTGCTTTTGAATATGCCATCTAGGTTAGGTGCACTCTATTTGGAAGGGTATTAATTGTTGATTCAGTTTTGCTAATGTGAATAGGCCTCTTCAGATCATCTGTTTCTCCTTGTGTGAGTTTTGGCAGATTGTGTCTTTCTAGAAATTGGTCCATCTAAGTTATCAATTTTGTGGGCATAGAGTTGTTCATAGTATTCCTTTATAGTCCTTTTTATTTTCATGAGATTTATGGTGGTCTAATTTCTGATAATTAGTAATTTGTGTCTTCTTTCTTTCTTTTTTTTCTTTAGTTAGCTTGTCTAGAGGCTTATCAATTTCATTGTTCTTTTCAAAGAAGCAGCTTTTGGTTTCCTTGAGTTCTGTTGACTTCTTATATTTCAATTTCATTGATTTCTGCTCTAATTCTTATTATTTCTTTTTTTCAACTTACTTTGGTTTTAATTTGCTCTTCTTTTTCTAGTTTCCTGTGATGGAAGCCTAGCAATTGAATTTAGTTCTTTCTTCTTTTCTAATATGTGCATTCACCCTTATAAATTTCCTTCTAAACACTTCTTTCACTGCATTCCACATATTTTGATAAGTTGTGTTTTAATTTTCACTTAATTCAAAATATTTTAGAATTTCTCTTAATATTTCTTTTATTTATTTATTTCTTAACACCAAAAACATTTTGTATTGGGATATAGCCTATTAACAGTGTTGTGATAGTTTTAGGTAAACAGCAAAGGGACTCAGCCATGCATATACATATATCTATTCTTCCCCAAACCCCCCTCCCATTCAGGCTGGCACATAACATTGAGCACATTTTCAAATGCTATGCAGTAGGATTTTGGTTATCCGTTTTAAATATAGCAGTGTGTATATGACCTTCCCAAAGTTCTTAGCTATCCCTTACCCCTGGCAACCATGAATTCATTTTCTAAGTCTGTGAGTCTCTATCTGTTTTGTCAGTAAGTTCACTGTATCATTTCTTTTTGGATTCTAGATATAAGGGATGTCATATGATGGTTCTCTGTCTCTGTCTTACTTAATTCACTAAGTACAACATTTTCTAGGTCCATCCATGTTGCCGCAAATGGACTTATTTCATTCTTCTTAATGACTGAGTAATATTCCATTGTGTATATGTACCAAATCTTCTTTATCCATTCCTCTTTCAATAGACATTTAGGTCATTTCCATGTCTTGGCTTTTGTAAACACTACTGCAATGGACATTGGGGTGCATGTATCTTTTGGGGCCATATTTTTTTATGGATATATGCCCAGGAGTGTGATCCCAGGGTCATATGGTAACTCATATGACCCTGCAAACTAAAATCATGGCATCTGGTCCCATCACTTCATGGTAAATAGATGAGGTGACAATAAAAGCAGTGACAGGCTTTATTTTCTTGGGCTCCAAAATCTCTGCAGATGGTGACTGCAGCCATGAAATTAAAAGATGATCTTCCATCTAGTCAAGGCTATGGTTTTTCCAGTGGTCATGTATGGATGTGAGAGTTGGACTGTGAAGAAAGCTGAGCGCCAAAGAATTGATGCTTTTGAACTGAGGTGTTGGAGAAGACTGTTGAGAGTCCTTGGACTGCAAGGAGATCCAACCAGTCCATTATAAAGGATATCAGTCCTCTATGTTCTTTGGAAGGATTGATGATAAAGGTGAAACTCCAATACTTTGGCCACCTCATGTAAGGAGTTGACTCATTGGAAAAGACTGATGCAGGGAGGGATTGGGTGCAAGAGGAGAAGGGGAAGATAGAGGATGAGATGGCTGGATGGCATCACCGACTCGATGGACATTGATTTGAGTAAAATCCGGGAGTTGGTGATGGACAGGGAAACCTAGCATGCTGCAATTCATGGGGTTGCAAAAGTCAGACACGACTGAGTGACCGAACTGAACTGAACTGCTCCTAGGAAAGAAAGCTATGAACTACCTAGATCAGATCAGTCGCTCAGTTGTGTCAGACTCTTTGTGACCCCATGAATCGCAGCACACCAGGCCTCCCTGTCCATCACCAATTCCCGGAGTTCACTCAGACTCATGTCCATCGAGTCAGTGATGCCATCCAGCCATCTCATCCTCTGTCGTCCCCTTCTCTTCCTGCCCCCAATCCTTCCCAGCATCAGAGCCTTTTCCAATGAGTCAACTCTTCGCATGAGGTGGCCAAAGTACTGGAGTTTCAGCTTTAGCATCATTCCTTCCAAAGAAATCCCAGGGCTGATCTCCGTCAGAATTTATTGGTTGGATCTCTTTGCAGTCCAAGGGACTCTCAAGAATCTTCTCCAACACCACAGTTCAAAAGCATCAATTCTTCAGCGCTCAGCCTTCTTCACAGTCCAACTCTCACATCCATAAATGACCACAGGAAAAACCATAGCCTTGACTAGACGGACTTTTGTTGACAAAGTAATGTCTCTGCTTTTGAATATGCTGTCTAGGTTGGTCATAACTTTCCTTCCAAGCAGTAAGCGTCTTTTAATTTCATGGCTACAGTCACCATCTGTAGTGATTTTGGAGCCCAGAAAAATAAAGTCTGACACTGTTTCCACTGTTTCCCCATCTATTTCCCATAAAGTGATGGGACCGGATGCCATGATCTTCGTTTTCTGAATGTTGAGCTTTAAGCCAACTTTTTCACTCTCCACTTTCACTTTCATCAAGAGGCTTTTTAGTTCCTCTTCACTTTCTGCCATTAGGGTGGTGTCATCTGCATATCTGAGGTTATTGATATTTCTCCCGGCAATCTTGATTCCAGCTTGTATTTCTTCCAGTCCAGCTTTTCTCATGATGTACTCTGCATAGAAGTTAAATAAACAGGGTGACAATATACAGCCTTGACGAACTCCTTTTCCTATTTGGAACCAGTCTGTTGTCCCATGTCCAGTTCTAACTGTTGCTTCCTGACCTGCATACAAATTTCTCAAGAGGCAGATCAGGTGTCCTGGTATTCCCATCCCTTTCAGAATTTCCCACAGTTTATTGTGATCCACACAGTCAAAGGCTTTGGCATAGTCAATAAAGCAGAAATAGATATTTTTCTGGAACCCTCTTGCTTTTTCCATGATCCAATAGATGTTGGCAATTTGATCTCTGGTTCCTCTGCCTTTTCTAAAACCAGCTTGAACATCAGGAAGTTCATGGTTCACATATTGCTGAAGCCTGGCTTGGAGAATTTTGGGAATTACTTTACTAGCGTGTGAGATGAGTGCAATTGTGCGGTAGTTTGAGCAGTCTTCGGCATTGCCTTTCTTTGGGATTGGAATGAAAACTGACCTTTTCCAGGCCTGTGCCCACTGCTGAGTTTTCCAAATGTGCTGGCATATTGAGTGCAGCACTTTCACAGCATCATCTTTCAGGATTTGGAATAGCTCAACTGGAATTCCATCACCTCCACTAGCTTTGTTCGTAGTGACGATTTCTAAGGCTCACTTGACTTCACATTCCAGGATGTCTGGCTCTAGGTGAGTGATTACACCATCGTGATTATCTGGGTCGTGAAGATCTTTTTTGTACAGTTCTTCTGTGTATTCTTGCCATCTCTTCTTAATATCTTCTGCTTCTGTTAGGTCCATACCATTTCTGTCCTTTATTGAGCTCATCTTTATATGAAATGTTCCTTTGGTATCTCTGATTTTCTTGAAGAGATCCCTAGTCTTTCCCATTCTGTTGTTTTCCTCTATTTCTTTGCATTGATCGCTGAAGAAGGCTTTCTTATCTCTTCTTGCTATTCTTTGGAACTCTGCATTCAGATGCTTATATCTTTCCTTTTCCCCTTTTCTTTTTGCTTCTCTTCTTTTCACAGCTATTTGTAAGGCCTCCCCAGACAGCCATTTTGCTTTTTTGCATTTCTTTTCCTTGGGAATGGTCTTGATCCCTGTCTCCTGTACAATGTCATGAACCTCATTCCATAGTTCATCAGGCATTCTATCTATCAGATCTAGGCCCTTAAATCTATTTCTCACTTCCACTGTATAATCATAAGGGACTTGATTTAGGTCATACCTGAATGGTCTAGTGGTTTTCCCTTCCTTCTTCAATTTCAGTCTCAATTTCCCAATAAGGAGTTCATGGTCTGAGCCACAGTCAGCTTCTGGTCTTGTTTTGGTTGACTGTATAGAGCTTCTTCATCTTTGGCTGCAAAGAATATAATCAATCTGATTTCAGTGTTGACCATCTGGTGATATCCATGTATAGAGTCTTCTCTTGTGTTGTTGGAAGAGGGTGTTTGTTATGACCAGTGCATTTCCTTGGCAAAACTCTATCAGTCTTTGTCCTGTTTCATTCCATATTCCAAGGCCAAATTTGCCTGTTACTCCAGGTGTTTCTTGACTTCCTACTTTTGCATTCCAGTCCCCTATAATGAAAAGGACATCTTTTTTTGGGTGTTAGTTCTAAAAGGTCTTGTAGGTCTTCATAGAACCATTCAACTTCAGCTTCTTCAGCATTACTGGTTGGGGCATAGACTTGGATTACTGTGATATTGAATGGTTTGCCTTGGAAACGAACAGAGATCATTCTGTCGTTTTTGAGATTGCATCCAAGTACTGCATTTCAGACTCTTTTGTTGACCATGATGGCCACTCCATATCTTCTGAGGGATTCCTGCCTGCAGTAGTAGATATAATGATCATCTGAGTTAAATTCACCCATTCCAGTCCATTTCAGTTCGCTGATTCCTAGAATGTCGACGTTCACTCTTGCCATCTCTTGTTTGACCACTTCCAATTTGCCTTGATTCATGGACCTGACATTCCAGGTTCCTATGCAATATTGCTCTTTACAGCATCTGACCCTCCTTCTAGCACCAGTCACATCCACAGCTGGGTATTGTTTTTGCTTTGGCTCCATCCCTTCATTCTTTCTGGAGTTATTTCTCCACTGATCTCCAGTAGCATATTGGGCACCTACTGACCTGGGTAGTTTCTCTTTCAGTATCCTATCATTTTGCCTTTTCATACTGTTCATGGGGTTCTCAAGGCAAGAATACTGAAGTGGTTTGCCATTCCCTTCTCCAGTGGACCACATTTTGTCAAATCTCTCCACCATGACCCACCCATCTTGGGTTGCCCCACGCTCATGGCTTAGTTTCATTGAGTTAGACAAGGCTGTTGTCCTAGTGTGATTAGATTGACTAGTTCTGTGAGTATGGTTTCAGTGTGTTTGCTCTCTGATGTCCTCTTGCAACACCTACTTTCTTACTTGGGTTTCTCTTACCTTGGGCGTGGGATATCTCTTCACAGCTGCTCCAGCAAAGTGCAGCCATTGCTCCTTGCCTTGGACGAGGGGTATCTCCTCACCGCCGCCCTTCCTGACCTTCAACGTGGGATAGCTCCTCTAGGCCCTCCTGCGCCCGCGCAGCCATGGCTCAAAGCAGAAACTTTACTTTGCTGATGAATGTCTATCTAGTCAAAGCTATGGCTTTTTCATTAGTCATGTATGCATGTGGGAGTTGAACCATAAAGAAAGCTGAGCACTGAAGAATTGATGCTTTACACTGTGGTGTTTGAGAAGACTCTTGGGAGTCCCTTGAACAGCAAAGAAATCAAACCAGTCAATCCTAAAGGAAATCAGCCATGAATATTTATTAGAAGGACTTATACTGAAGCTTAAGTTCCAATACTTTGACCGCCTGATGCGAAGAGCCAACTCATTAGAAAAGATGCTGATGCTGGCGAAGATTGAAGGCATAAGGAGAAGGGGACGCGAGAGGATGAGATTGTTGGATTGCATCACTGACTCAATGTACATGAGTCTGCACAAGCTCCAGGAGATGATGAAGGACAGGAAAGCCTGGCATGCTGCAGTCCATGGGGTTTCAATGTATCAGACAGGACTGAGTGACTGAACAACAACAAATGGTAGCTTTATTTTCAGTTTTTTTAGGAACCTCCATACTCTTCCCCATATTGACTGTACCAATTTACATTCTTACCAAAAGTGAAGGAGGGTTCTCTTCTCTCCACACCCTCTCCAACGTTTGCTGTTTGTGGATTTTTTGATGATAACCATTCTGACTGATGTGAGGTGGTATCTCATTGTAGTTTTGATTTGCATTTCTCTAATAACTAGTGATTTTGAACATCTTTTCATGTGCTTTTTGACCACCTGTATGTCCTCTTTAGAGAAATGTCTGTTCAGGTCTTCTGCCCATTTTTTGAGTGGCTTGTTTGTATTATTTGGAAGCGTGATGTTTAATTTCCATTTGGGAGGGTTGTCCAGTTTTACAGTTTCTGTTTTTCATTTCTAGTTTAATTTTACTGTGGTCTGTGAGCAGACATTGGATTATTTCTATTCTTTTAAATTTGTTATGCTTTAATTTGTTATGCTTTATGGCCCAGATTGGGCTTCCCTGATAGCTCAGTTGGTAAAGAATCCATCTGCAATGCAGAAGACCCTGATTCAATTCCTGGGTCGGGAAGATTGGTTGAAGAAGGGATTGACTACCCACTCCAGTATCCTTTGGCTTCGCTGGTGGCTCAGCTGGTGACTAATCTGCCTGCAATGAAGGAGACCTGGATTCAGTCCCTTGGTTGGGAAGATCCCCTGGAGAAGGGAAAGGCTACCTACTCCAGTATTCTAGCCTGGAGAATTCCATGGACTGTATAGTCCATGGGGTCACAAAGAGTCAGACATGACCGAGCAACTTTCACTTTCATGGCCCAGATTATGGCCTATTTTGGTGAAAGTTCCATGTCAGTTTGAGAAAAATGTGAATTATGCCTTTGTTGGATGGAGTAGTCTTCTAGATATTAGCTAATCCAGTAGATTGATGGTGTTATTGAATTCAACTGTGTCCTTGCTGATTTCTCTCTGGTTGATCTGTCCAGTTCTTTGAGTGGAGTGTTGAAGTCTTCAGCTGTAATAGTGGATTCATCTCTTTCTCTGTGTAGTTCTCTCAATTTCTGTCTCAAACAGTTTGATGCTTTTTTGTTAGATGCAACATGTTAGGATTATTATATCTTCTTGGAGAATTGACCTCTTATTATTATGCAATGACTTTCTTTATATTAATACCTGATAATTTTTCTTTGAAATATTCTCTGCTTAAAATTAATATAGCTTCTCCTTCTTATCTTGATAGGTATTGCCATGTTATATTTTCCTCCATAATTTACCTTTTTTTGGTTTCTTCATCTTTTGTTCAACATTGTACTTGAGGTTCCAGCCAATATAGTAAGGCAGGAAAAGGAAACATGTTTCACCAGCTTGCAATGAAACATTAAAACTGTATTTATTTTAAGAAGATACAATTGTTTATGTAGAAAATCCAATGATCCTCAAGACATCACTAGAACTAATAAGTAAGTACAGCAAGGATGAAGCATTAAAGATCAACATACAAAAATTAATTGACTTTCTATGTAGTAGCAAAGGCAACAGTATGAAAAGACAAAAAGATGTCTGGAAGATGAGCCCCTCAGGTCAGAAGCTGTCCAATATGCTACTGGAGAAGAGTGGAGGGCAATTACTAATAGGTACAGAAAGAATGAAGCAACTGGGCTAAAGCAGAAAAGACCCTGAAGTGTGGGTGTGTCTGGTGGTGAAAGTAAAGTCCAGTGCTGTAAGAACAATATTGCATAGGAATCTGGAATATTAGGCCCATAAGTCAAGGTATATTAGACATGGTCATGCAGGAGATGGAAAGAGTAAACATTGACATTTTAGGAATCGGTGAACTAAAATGGATGGGAATGGGCAAATTTAATTCAGATGACCATTATATCTACTGCTGTGGTCAAGAATCCCTTAGAAGAAATGGAGTAGCTCTCATAGTCAACAAAAAAAAGAGTCTGAAATGTAGTACTTGGTTGCAATCTCAAAAACGACAGAATGATCTCAGTTCATTTCCAAGACAAACCATTCAACATCACAGTAATCCAAGTCTATGACCCAACCACTGATGCCAAAGAAGCTTAAGTTGAACGGCTCTGTGAAGACCTTCTAGAATGAACACCAAAGAATGATGTCCTTTTCATCATAGGGCGTTGGGATGCAAACTTCTTAATTTGAAGTTAAGAGATACCTGGAATAACAGGCAAATTTGGCCTTGGAGTACAAAATGAAGCAGGGCAAAGGCTAACACAGAGTTTTGCCAAGAAAATACAATGTTCATAGCAAATGTCCTTTTCCAATAACACAAGAGATGACTTTATACCCGGAAATCACTACATGGTCAATACTGAAATCATATTGATTATATTCTTTGCAGCCCAAAATGGAGAAACTCTATACAGTCAGCAAAAACAAGTCCTGGAGCTGACTGTGGCTCAGATCATAAGCTCCTTAGTGAAAAATTCAGGCATAAATTGAAAAATTTATGGAAAACCATTAGACCATTCAGTTCAGTTCAGTTGCTCAGTTGTGTCCGACTCCCTGTGACCCCATGAATCGCAGCACGCCAGGCCTCTCTGTCCACCACCATCTCCTGGAGTTCACTCACACTTATGTCCATCACGTCAGTGGCCATCCAGCCATCTCATCCTCTGTCGTCCCCTTCTCCTCCTGCCCCCAATCCCTCCCAGCATCAGAGTCTTTTCCAGTGAGTCAACTCTTCGGATGAGGTGGCCAAAGTATTGGAGTTCCAGCTTTGGCATCATTCCTTCCAAAGAACACCCAGGGCTGATCTCCTTTAAAATGGACTGGTCGGATCTCCTTGCAGTCCAAGGGACTTGCGAGAGTCTTCTCCAACACTACAGTTCAAAAGCGTCAATTCTTCGGCCCTCAGCCTTCTTCACAGTCCAACTCTCACATCCATATGTGACCACTGGAAAAACCATAGCCTTGACTAGACGAACCTTTGTTGGTAAAGTAATATCTCTGCTTTTCAATATACTATCTAGGTCAGTCATAACTTTTCTTCCAAGGAGTAAGCGTCTTTTAATTTCATGGCTGCAGTCACCATCTGCAGTGATTTTGGAGCCCAAAAAAATAAAGTCTGACACTGTTTCCACTGTTTTCCCATCTATTTCTCATGAAGTGATGGGACCAGATGCATGATCTTCGTTTTCTGAATGTTGAGCTTTAAGCCAACTTTTTCACTCTCCTCTTTCACTTTCATCAAGAGGCTTTTCAGTTCCTATTCACTTTCTGCCATAAGGGAGGTGTCATCTGCATGACATAAATCAAATTGCTTATGATTATACAGTGGAGGTGATTCAAGGGATTAACTGTGGTAGACACAATGCCTGAAGAACTGTGGATGGAGTTTCATAACATTGTACAAGAGGCAGTGACCAAAACCATCCCAAAGAAAAAGAAATGTAAGAAGGCAAAGTGGTTGTCTGAGGAGACTTTACAAAAAGGTGAGGAAAGAAGAGACGTGAAAAGCAAGAGAGAAAAGGAAAGATATATCCAAATTAATGCAGCATTCCAGAGAATAGCAAGGAGAAATAGGACTTCTTAAATGAACAATACAAAGAAGTAGAAGAAAACCAAAGAATGGGAAACACTAGAGATCTCTTCATGAAAATTGGAGATATGAAAGCAACATTTCATGAAAGGACGGGCAGGATAAAGGACAGAAACAGTAAGGACCTAACAGAAGGAACAGAGATTAAGAAGAGGTGGCAAGAATACACAGAAGAATTATACAAAAAAAGGACTTAAGGCCTGGATAACCACAATGGAATGGTCACTCACCTAAAGCCAGACATCCTGGAGTGTGATGTCAAGTGGGCCTTAGGAAGCATTACTACACACAAAGCTAGTGGAGGTGATGAAATTCCAGTTGAGCTATGTCAAATCCTAAAAGATGATGGTATTAAAAAGTGCTGTACTCAGTATGCCAGAAAATTTGGAAAGTTCAGCAGTGACCACAGGACTGGAAAAGGTCAGTTTTTCTTCCAGTCCCAAAGAAAGGCAATGCCAAAAGATGTTAAATTACCATACAACTGTGGTCATTTCACATGCTAGTGAGGTTATGCTCAAAATCATTCAAGCTCGGCATCAGGAGTACATGAATCAAGAGCTTCCAGATGAACAAGCTGGATTTAGAAAAGGCGGAGGAACCAGAGATCAAATTGCCAACTTACATTGAGAATTCCAGAAAAACATCTACTTCTGTTTCATTGGCTACTCTAAAGACTTTGTGTGGATCACAACAAACTAGAAAATTCTTAAAGAGATGGGAAAACCAGACCACCTTACCAGTCCCCTAAGAAACCTATATGCGGGTCAAGAAGAAAAAGTAAGAACCTTCCATGCAACAACTGACTAGTCCAAAATTGGAAAAGGAGTATGACAAAGCTATTTGTCACTGTTTATATAACCTATATGCAGCGTTCAGTGCAGTTCAGATCAGCCGCTCAGTCGTGTCCGACTCTTTGCGACCCCATGAATCGCAGCACTCCAGGCCTCCCTGTCCATCACCAACTCCCGGAGCTCACTCTGACTCACGTCCATCGAGTCAGTGATGCCATCCAGCCATCTCATCCTCTGTCGTCCTCTTCTCCTCCTGCTCCCAATCCCTCCCAGCATCAGAGTCTTTGCCAATGAGTCAACTCTTCGCATGAGGTGGCCAAAGTACTGGAGTTTCAGCTTTAGCATCATTCCTTCCAAAGAAATCCCAGGGCTGATCTCCTTCAGAATGGACTGGTTGGATCTCCTTGCATTCCAAGGGACTCTCGAGAGTCTTCTCCAACACCACAGTTCAAATGCATCAATTCTTCGGCGCTTAGCTTCTTGACAGTCCAAGTCTCACATACATATATGACCACAGGAAAAACCACAGCCTTGACTAGACGAAACTTTGTTGGCAAAGTAATGTTTCTGCTTTTGAATGTGCTATCTAGGTTGGTCATAACTTTCCTTCCAAGGAGTAAGCGTCTTTTAATTTCATGGCTGCAGTCACCATCTGCAGTGATTTTTGAGCCCCCAAAAATAAAGTCTGACACTGTTTCCCCATCTATTTCCCATGAAGTGGTGGGACCGGATGCCATGATCTTAGTTTTCTGAATGTTGAGTTTTAAGCCAACATTTTCACTCTCCTCCTTCACTTTCATCAAGAGGCTCTTTAGTTCTTCTTTGCTTTCTGCCATAAGGGTGGTGTCATCTGCATAACTGAAGTTTTTGATAATTCTCCTGGCAATCTTGATTCCATCTTGTGCTTCATCCAGTCTAGCATTTCTCATGATGTACTCTGCATATAAGTTAAATAAACAGGGTGACAATATACAGCCTTGATGTATTCCTTTCCTGATTTGTAACCAGTCTGTTCCACGTCCAGTTCTAACTGTTGCTTCTTGACTTGCATACAGATTTCTCAAGAGGCAGGTCAGGTGGTCTGGTATTCCCATCCCTTTCAGAATTTCCCACAGTTTATTGTGATCCACACAGTTAAGGGCTTTGGCATAGTCAATAAAGCAGAAATAGATGTTTTTCTTGAACTCTCTTGCATTTTCCATGATCCAGTGGATGTTGGCAATTTGATCTCTGGTTCCTCTGCATTTTCTAAAATCAGCTTGAACATCAGGAAGTTCACGGTTCACGTACTGCTGAAGCCTGGCTTGGAGAATTTTGAGCATTACTCTACTAGCGTGTGAGATGAGTGCAATTGTGAGATAGTTTGAGCAGTCTTTGGCATTGCCTTTCTTTGGGATCAGTATGAAAACTGACCTTCTCCAGTCCTGTGGCCACTGCTGAGTTTTCCAAATCTGCTGGCATATTAAGTGCAGCACTTTCACAGACTCATCTTTCAGGATTTGAAAAAGCTCAACTGGAATTCTATCACCTCCACTAGCTTTGTTTGTAGTGATGCTTTCTAAGGCCCACTTAACTTCACATTCCAGGATGTCTGGCTCTAGATGAGTGATCACACCATCGTGATTATCTGGGATGTGAAAATCTTTTTTGTACAGTTCTTCTGTGTATTCTTGCTGCCTCTTCTTAATATCTTCTGTTGTGTTATGTCCATACCATTTCTGTCCTTTATCAAGCCCATCTTTGCATGAAATGTTCCCTTGGTATCTCTAATTTTCTTCAAGAGATCTCTAGTCTTTCCCATTCTGTTGTTTTCCTCTATTTCTTTGCATTGATCGCTGAGGAAGGCTTTTTTATCTTCTTGCTATTCTTTGGAACTCTGCATTCAGATGCTTATATCTTTCCTTTTCTCCTTTGCTTTTCACTTCTCTTCTTTTCACAGCTCTTTGTAAGGCCTCCCCAGACATCCATTTTGCTTTTTTGCATTTCTTTTTCATGGGATGGTTTGATCCCTGTCTCCTGTACAATGTCACGAACCTCATTCCATAGTTCATCAGGCACTCTCTCTATCAGATCTAGGCCCTTAAATCTATTTCTCACTTCCACTGTATGGTGGCTGCGTGGGCGCAGGAGGGCCTAGAGGAGCTGTCCCACGTTGAAGGTCAGGAAGGGCGGCAGTGAGGACATACCCTTTGTCCAAGGTAAGGAGAAACAGCTGCGCTTTGCTGGAGCAGCTGTGAAGAGATAACCCCACGTGCAAGGTAAGAGAAACCCAAGTAAGATGGTAGGTGTTACAAGAGGGCATCAGAGGGCAGACACACTGAAACCATACTCACAGAAAACTAGTCAATCTAATCACACTAGGACCACAGCCTTGTCTAACTCAATGAAACTAAGCCATGTGCGTGGGGCAACCCAAGACGGGTGGGTCATGGTGGAGAGATTTGACAAAATGTGGTCCACTGGAGAAGGGAATGGCAAACCACTTCAGTATTCTTGCCTTGAGAACCCCATGAACAGTATGAAAAGGCAAAATGATAGGATACTGAAAGAGAAACTCCCCAGGTCAGTAGGTGCCCAATATGCTACTGGAGATCAGTGGAGAAATAACTCCAGAAAGAATGAAGGGATGGAGCCAAAGCAAAAACAATACCCAGCTGTGGATGTGACTGGTGATAGAAGCAAGGTCCGGTGCTGTAAAGAGCAATATTGCATAGGAACCTGGAATGTCAGGCCCATGAATCAAGGCAAATTGGAAGTGGTCAAACAAGAGATGGCAAGAGTGAACATCGACATTCTAGGAATCAGCGAACTGAAATGGACTGGAATGGGTGGATTTAACTCAGATGACCATTATATCTACTCCTGCAGGCAGGAATCCCTCAGAAGATATGGAGTGGCCATCATGGTCAACAAAAGAGTCCGAAATGCAGTACTTGGATGCAATCTCAAAAACGACAGAATGATCTCTGTTCGTTTCCAAGGCAAACCATTCAATATCACAGTAATCCAAGTCTATGCCCCAAGCTGTAACACTGAAGAAGCTGAAGTTGAATGGTTCTAAGAAGACCTACAAGACCTTTTAGAACTAACACCCAAAAAAGATGTCCTTTTCATTATAGGGGACTGGAATGCAAAAGTAGGAATTCAAGAAACACCTGGAGTAACAGGCAAATTTGGCCTTGGAATACAGAATGAAGCAGGGCAAAGACTAATAGAATTTTGCCAAGGAAATGCACTGGTCATAACAAGCAACCTCTTCCAACAACACAAGAGAAGACTCTATACATGGACATCACCAGATGGTCAACACTGAAATCAGATTGATTATATTCTTTGCAGCCAAAGATGGAGAAGCTCTATACAGTCAACGAAAACAAGACCAAGGGCTGACTGTGGCTCAGATCATGAACTCCTTATTGCCAAATTCAGACTGAAATTGAAGAAAGTGGGGAAAACCACTAGACCATTCAGGTATGACCTAAATCAAATCCCTTATGATTATACAGTGGAAGTGAGAAATAGATTTAAGGGCCTAGATCTGACAGATAGAGTGCCTGATGAACTATGGGATGAGGTTCATGACATTGTACAGGAGACAGGGATCAAGACCATCCCCATGGAAAAGAAATGCAAAAAAGCAAAATGGCTGTCTGGGGAGGCCTTACAAAGAGCTGTGAAAAGAAGAGAAGCGAAAAGCAAAGGAGAAAAGGAAAGATATAAGCACCTGAATGCAGAGTTCCAAAGAATAGCAAGAAGAGATACAAAAGCCTTCCTCAGGCATCAATGCAGAGAAATAGAGGAAAACAACAGAATGGGAAAGACGAGGGATCTCTTCAAGAAAATTAGAGATACCAAGGGAACATTTCATGCAAAGATGGGCTTGATAAAGGACAAAAATGGTATGGACCTAACAGAACAGAAGATATTAAGAAGAGGCAGCAAGAATACACAGAAGAACTGTACAAAAAAGATCTTCACGTCCCAAATAATCCTTATTGCCAAATTGAGACTGAAATTGAAGAAAGTAGGGTAAAACACTTGACCATTCAGGTATGACCTAAATCAAATCCCTTATGATTATATGCAGAGTACAACATGCTAAATGCTGAGTGATTCACAAGCTGGAATCAAGATTGCCAGGAGAAATATCAACAACCTCAGATATGCACACGACACCACCCTAATGGCAGAAAGTGAAGAGGAACCTTATAAAGAGCCTTTTGGCGAGGATGAAAAGGAGATTGCAAAAGCTGGTTTGAAGCTCAACATTCAGAAAACTAAGATCATGGCATCTGGTCCCATCACCTCATGGCAAATAGGAGGGGAGAAAGTGAACACAGTGACAGATTTTCTTTTCTTGGGCTCAAAAATCACTGGGGATGGTGATTGCAGCCATGAAATTAAAAGATCCTTGCTCTTTGGAAGGAAAGCTATGACAAACCTAGACAGCGTATTTAAAAGCAAAGACAGCATTTTGCTGACATCGGTCCATATAGTCCAAGCTATAGTTTTCCCAGTAGTCATGTATAGATGTAAAATTTGGACCATAAAGAAGGCTGAGCAACGAAGGTTTGAGCTTTAGAATTGTGGTACTGGAGAAGACTCTTGAGAGTCCCTTGGACTGTGAGGAGATCAAACCTGTCAATCCTAAATGAAATCAAACCTGAGTATTCATTGGAGAGACTGATGCTGAAACTGAGGTTGCAATGCTTTGGCCACCTGATGCGAAGAGATGACTCATTGATAAAGACACATGATGCTGGAAAAGATTGAAGGGACAGAGGGAGAGAGCTGCAGAGGATGAGATGGTTAGATAGCGTCACTGACTCAATGAGTACAAATTTGAGTAAACTCTGGGAGATAGTGAAGGACAGAGAAGCCTGGTATTCTGCAGTCTATGGGGTCACAAAGAGTTGAGCAGACTTAGCAACTGAACAACAAGAAGACAAAGACAATAGAAATTGAAATGTAAAAAACTAACTTGTCATCAGATCAGATCAGATCAGTCACTCAGTCATGTCCGACTCTTTGCCACCCCATGAATCGCAGCACGCCAGGCCTCCCTATCCATCCCCAACTCCTGGAGTTCACTCAGACTCACGTCCATCGAGTCAGTGATGCCATCCAGCCATCTCATCCTCTGTCGTCCCCCTCTCCTCCTGCCCCCAATCCCTCCCAGCATCAGAGTCTTTTCCAATGAGTCAACTCTTCACATGAGGTGGCCAAAGTACTGGAGTTTCAGCTTTAGCATCATTCCTTCCAAAGAAATCCCAGGGCTGATCTCCTTCAGAATGGACTGGTTGGATCTCCTTGCAGTCCAAGGGACTCTCAAGAGTCTTTTCCAATACCACAGTTCAAAAGCATCAATTCTTCGGCGCTCAGCCTTCTTCACAGTCCAACTCTCACATCCATACATGACCACAGGAAAAACCATAGCCTTGACTAGACGGACCTTTGTTGGCAAAGTAATGTCTCTGCTTTTCAATATGCTATCTAGGTTGGTCATAACTTTCCTTCCAAGCAGTAAGCGTCTTTTAATTTCATGGCTGCAGTCACTATCTGTAGTGATTTTGGAGCCCAGAAAAATAAAGTCTGACACTGTTTCCCCATCTATTTCCCATGAAGTGGTGGGACCGGATGCCATGATCTTCGTTTTCTGAATGTTGAGCTTTAAGCCAACTTTTTCACTCTCCACTTTCACTTTCATCAAGAGGCTTTTGAGTTCCTCTTCACTTTCTGCCATTAGGGTGGTGTCATCTGCATATCTGAGGTGATTGATATTTCTCCCGGCAATCTTCATTCCAGCTTGTGTTTCTTCCAGTCCAGCGTTTCCCATGATGTACTCTGCATATAAGTTAAATAAACAGGGTGACAATATACAGCCTTGACGAACTCCTTTTCCTATTTGGAACTAGTCTGTTGTTCCATGTCCAGTTCTAATTGTTGCTTCCTGACCTGCATGCAAATTTCTCAAGAGGCACATCAGCTGGTGAGGTATTCCCATCTCTTTCAGAATTTCCCACAGTTTATTGTGATCCACACAGTCAAAGGCTTTGGCATAGTCAATAAAGCAGAAATAGATGTTTTTCTGGAACTCTCTTGCTTTTTCCATGATCCAGCGGATGTTGGCAATTTGATCTCTGGTTCCTCTGCCTTTTCTAAAACCAGCTTGAACATTAGGAAGTTCACGGTTCACATATTGCTGAAGCCTGGCTTGGAGAATTTTGAGCATTACTTTACTAGCGTGTGAGATGAGTGCAATTGTGCTGTAGTTTGAGCAGTCTTTGGCATTGCCTTTCTTTGGGATCAGAATGAAAACTGACCTTTTCCAGTCCTGTGGCCACTGCTGAGTTTTCCAAATTTGCTGGCATATTGAGTGCAGCACTTTCATGGCATCGTCTTTCAGGATTTGGAATAGCTCAACTGGAATTCCATCACCTCCACTAGCTTTGTTCATAGTGATGCTTTCTAAGGCCCACTTGACTTCACATTCCAGGATGTCTGGCTCTAGGTCAGTGATCACACCATCGTGATTACCTGGGTCGTGAAGATCTTTTTTGTATAGTTCTTCTGTGTATTCTTGTCATCTCTTCTTAATATCTTCTGCTTCTGTTAGGTCCATACCATTTCTGTCCTTTATCGAGCTCATCTTTGCATGAAATGTTCCTTTGGTATCTCTGATTTTCTTGAAGAGATCCCTAGTCTTTCCCATTCTGTTGTTTTCCTCTATTTCTTTGCATTGATTGCTAAAGAAGGCTTTCTTATCTCTTCTTGCTATTCTTTGGAAGTCTGCATTCAGATGTTTATATCTTTCCTTTTCTCCTTTGCTTTTTGCTTCTCTTTTTTTCACAGCTATTTGTAAGCCCTCCCCAGACAGCCATTTTGCTTTTTTGCATTTCTTTTCCTTGGGAATGGTCTTGATCCCTGTCTCCTGTATCAGAAAATATTAAATATTAAATTCTTTCTGATAAATCTATTCAAGACTTATATACTGAAAGTATAAGATATTACTGAGAGAAATCAAAGAAGTCTTAAGTAGAAATATACTATATGTATAGATCAGAAGACTCAACACTGTTTTTTACATAAATATATATACACGTCTGAGATCAGGGGCAGCGGCCAAGAGTGCCAGGCTGCAGTGATGCAGGAACTACCTAGAAGAGGTACCCAAGTCCGAGGTCAGGGGCGGCGGCTGAGAGGAGATACCCCATGTCCGAGGAGAGGGGCGGTGGCCAGGAATAGCTACCCCACGCCCAAGGCCAGGGGTGGTGGCCAGGAGGAGCTACCCAAGTCCAAGGAGCAGTGGCTGCACAGGCGCAGGAGGGCCTAGAGGAGCTGTCCCACATTGAAGGTCAGGAACGGCGGTGGTGAGGAGATACCCCTTGTCCAAGGTAAGGAGCAACGGCTGCGCTTTGCTGGAGCAGCTGTGAAGAGATAACCCCACGTGCAAGGTAAGAGAAACCCAAGTAAGATGGTAGGTGTTACAAGAGGGCATCAGAGGGCAGATACACTGAAACCATACTCACAGAAAACTATTTCAGTCTAATCACACTAGGACCACAGCCTTGTCTAACTCAATGAAACTAAGCCATGTGCGTGGGGCAACCCAAGACGGGTGGGTCATGGTGGAGAGATTTGACAAAATGTGGTCCACTGGAGAAGGGAATGGCAAACCACTTCAGTATTCTTGCCTTGAGAACCCCATGAACAGTATGAAAAGGCAAAATGATAGGATACTGAAAGAGAAACTCCCCAGGTCAGTAGGTGCCCAATATGCTACTGGAGATCAGTGGAGAAATAACTCCAGAAAGAATGAAGGGATGGAGCCAAAGAAAAAACAATACCCAGCTGTGGATGTGACTGGTGATAGAAGCAAGGTCTGATGCTGTAAAGAGCAATATTGCATAGGAACCTGGAATGTCAGGCCCATGAATCAAGGCAAATTGGAAGTGGTCAAACAAGAGATGGCAAGAGTGAACATCGACATTCTAGGAATCAGCGAACTGAAATGGACTGGAATGGGTGGATTTAACTCAGATGACCATTATATCTACTCCTGCAGGCAGGAATCCCTCAGAAGATATGGAGTGGCCATCATGGTCAACAAAAGAGTCTGAAGTGCAGTACTTGGATGCAATCTCAAAAACGACAGAATGATCTCTGTTCGTTTCCAAGGCAAACCATTCAATATCACAGTAATCCAAGTCTATGCCCCAAGCTGTAACACTGAAGAAGCTGAAGTTGAATGGTTCTATGAAGACCTACAAGACCTTTTAGAACTAACACCCAAAAAAGATGTCCTTTTCATTATAGGGGACTGGAATGCAAAAGTAGGAAGTCAAGAAACACCTGGAGTAACAGGCAAATTTGGCCTTGGAATACAGAATGAAGCAGGGCAAAGACTAATAGAATTTTGCCAAGGAAATGCACTGGTCATAACAAGCAACCTCTTCCAACAACACAAGAGAAGACTCTATACATGGACATCACCAGATGGTCAACACTGAAATCAGATTGATTATATTCTTTGCAGCCAAAGATGGAGAAGCTCTATACAGTCAACGAAAACAAGACCAAGGGCTGACTGTGGCTCAGATCATGAACTCCTTATTGCCAAATTCAGACTGAAATTGAAGAAAGTGGGGAAAACCACTAGACCATTCAGGTATGACCTAAATCAAATCCCTTATGATTATACAGTGGAAGTGAGAAATAGATTTAAGGGCCTAGATCTGACAGATAGAGTGCCTGATGAACTATGGGATGAGGTTCATGACATTGTACAGGAGACAGGGATCAAGACCATCCCCATGGAAAAGAAATGCAAAAAAGCAAAATGGCTGTCTGGGGAGGCCTTACAAAGAGCTGTGAAAAGAAGAGAAGTGAAAAGCAAAGGAGAAAAGGAAAGATATAAGCATCTGAATGCAGAGATCCAAAGAATAGCAAGAAGAGATACAAAAGCCTTCCTCAGGCATCAATGCAGAGAAATAGAGGAAAACAACAGAATGGGAAAGACTAGGGATCTCTTCAAGAAAATTAGAGATACCAAGGGAACATTTCATGCAAAGATGGGCTTGATAAAGGACAAAAATGGTATGGTCCTAACAGAACAGAAGATATTAAGAAGGGGCAGCAAGAATACACAGAAGAACTGTACAAAAAAGATCTTCATGTTCCAAATAATCACGATGGTGTAATCACTCATTTAGAGCCAGACATCCTGGAATGTGAAGTCAAGTGGGCCTTAGAAAGCATCACTATGAACAAAGCTAGTGGAGGTGATGGAATTCCAGTTGAGCTATTCCAAATCCTGAAAGATGATGCTGTGAAAGTGCTGCACTCAATATGCCAGCAAATTTGGAAAACTCAGCAGTGGCCACAGGACTGGAAAAGGTCAGTTTTCATTCTGATCCCAAAGAAAGGCAATGCCAAAGACTGCTCAAACTACAGCACAATTGCACTCATCTCACTTGCTAGTAAAGTAATGCTCAAGTTTCTGCAAGCCAGGCTTCAGCAGTACATGAACCGTGAACTTCCTGATGTTCAAGCTGGTTTTAGAAAAAGCAGAGGAACCAGAGATCAAATTGCCAACATCCGCTGGATCATGGAAAAAGCATGAGAGTTCCAGAAAAACATATATTTCTGCTTCATTGACTATGCCAAAGCCCTTGACTGTGTGGATCACAATAAGCTGTGGCAAATTCTGAAAGGGATGGGAATACCACACCACTTGACCTGCCTCTTGAGAAATCTGTATGCAGATCAGGAAGCAACAGTTAGAACTGGACATGGAACAACAGACTGGTTCCAATTAGGAAAAGGAGTATGTCAAGGCTGTATATTATCACCCTGCTTATTCAATTTATATGCAGAGTACATCATGAGAAACGCTGGACTGGAAGAAACACAAGCTGGAATGAAGATTGCCGGGAGAAATATCAATCACCTCAGATATGCAGATGACACCACCCTAATGGCAGAAAGTGACAAGGAACTAAAAAGCCTCTTGATGAAAATGAAAGTGGAGAGTGAAAAAGTTGGCTTAAAGCTCAACATTCAGAAAACTAAGATCACGGCATCTGGTCCCAGCACTTCATGGGAAATAGATGAGGAAACAGTGGAAACAGTGTCAGACTTTCTTTTTCTGGGCTCCAAAATCACTACAGATGGTGACTGCAGCCATGAAATTAAAAGACGCTTACTCCTTGGAAGGAAAGTTATAACAAACCTAGACAGCATATTCAAAAGCAGAGACATTACTTTGCCAACAAAGGTCCGTCTAGTCAAGGCTATGGTTTTTCCTGTGGTAATGTGTGGATGTGAGAGTTGGACTATGAAGAAGTCTGAGCACCGAAGAATTGGTGCTTTTGAACTGAGGTGTTGGAGAAGACACTTGAGAGTCCCTTGGACTGCAAAGAGATCCAACCAGTCCATTCTGAAGGAGATCAGCCCTGGGATTTCTTTGGAAGGAATGATGCTAAAGCTGAAACTCCAGTACTTTGGCCACCTCATGCAAAATGTTCACTCATTGGCAAAGACTCTGATGCTGGGAGGGATTGGGGGCAGGAGGAGAAGGGGACGACAGAGAATAAGATGGCTGGATGGCATCACTGACTCGATGGACATGAGTCTGAGTGAACTCCGGGAGTTGGTGATGGACAGGGAGGCCTGGCGTGCTGTGATTCATGGGGTCGCAGAGAGTCAGACACAACTGAGCGACTGAACTGAACTGAACTGAACTGATACATGCTTTTGTATTCTTTTCCACTATGGTTTATTAAAGAATATTCAATATTGTTCCATGTATTATACAGTAGGATCTTATTGTTCATCCATTCTCCATTCCAACCATTTACTTTTAATCTGTACCAACTTTATATTTACAATTAATTTCTTGTGGACAACATAAATTGGATCATGTTTTTTTAATCTGCTGTGACAATCTCTGTCCTTTAATTGATGTATTTAGGCCATTTCCTTTCCCTTTTGATTTTTTTAATTCATGAAATAAACTCTCTGTGAAGTGACAGTGTTTTA
The DNA here is from genome assembly GCF_055505025.1 of Bos grunniens. Classification (NCBI taxonomy): domain Eukaryota; kingdom Metazoa; phylum Chordata; class Mammalia; order Artiodactyla; family Bovidae; genus Bos; species Bos grunniens. The sequence goes on from NC_141172.1 coordinate 56,854,120, forward strand.
TTTATATCCTAGAAGTTTAACTTAAATTACATGGAAATCATACATTAAAAATTTTTGATATAAATATACTAGAAGCATGCCATATAATATAGAATGTAGCATGAGGCACATGTATTTTAAAGCTCTAAATAAAAAGATTTATACTTGTGAAGTTTATTAATTCAACAAATAGTTATTAAATTCTGAATACATTTTTTATCTCATTATTTTGCTGAGAATATAACAGAGAATGTATCTCAGACATTCTGTGAATGAGATTATTTCAAAGGACATTATAGTACTGAAATGAAAATTACATCTGAAGATGTGCTGGAAAGTGATTGGAGGATAAGGAAACTACCTTATATAATAAATCAAAGTATATTAGTCAAAATAATCTAAATTATGCTACAATCTCCAGACCTTGGTGGCTTAAGACTACAAAGACTTATTCTTGCTCCAATTGCATGTCCAGTACAAATAGTCAGGTGGAAGGAGGGTTGTCCTCTGGCCATCATAGTCTAGAAACACAGCATGTCAAAGGTTCCATAGAAATGTTTATTTATGTATTTCTTGTCTATGATCACCATTGCAGGGGAGAAGAGATATGATGCCTCTGCTAGAATTGACAGATGTCACTTGTGTGTAAAAGCTCTATGTGCCACTTCTCAAATTTCACTGGCAAGGCACATGGCCATATTTGACCTGAAAGGAAGTCAAGGATTCCAGTCACACCAGGGCCTAGAAGAAGGAGTACTGGAATATTTCTGAACATTCCTAAGGACTATCACAGAAAGCCTTTATGAGGAGGCAACATTTTTTGAAACTTTATCAGTAAGCCAGTCAAACATAGATATAGTCAGTAGTTCTTAACCTGGCTGCTGCTGCTGCTAAGTCGCTTCAATCATGTCCAACTCTGTGCGACCCCATAGACGGCAGCCCACCAGGCTCCCCTGTCCCTGGGATTCTCCAGGCAAGAACACTGGAGTAGGTTGCCATTTCCTTCTCCAATGCATGAAAGTGAAAAGTGAAAGTGAAGTTGCTCAGTTGTGTCTGACTCTTCATGACCTCATGGACTGCAGCCTACCAGGCTCCTCCGCCCATGGGATTTTCCAGGCAAGAGTACTCGAGTGGGGTGCCATTGCCTTCTCTGATTCTTAACCTTACTGCCCATTAAAATCACCTTGGATAGAAACTGTGTATGTGCTTTCAGGTTTTAATTCCATTATTGTACAGCAATGCTCGCATTCTATTTCCATCCTCATTTTACAGAAAAAGAAACTGAGGTAGAGTGAGGCTATGTTATTTTCACAAGGTTGCAAAAATAATAAATAGAATCAGGATTTGCATTCCGATAATCTGACTCCAGGACCAACAATTTTAACTATTCTAATATAGTCCCTATTTAAATTATGTTAATTATGGCCTCACATGTAACCAAATAAAAATAGAGTGCTGATCCCTTGGACTCACCTTCTCTACCCTCAGATGTGTGTGCATGTGTGTGTATGTGAGTGTGCACACATTTTTGCTTACTTGCATGGCCACATTCCAACCTTTAGTAAATTGGAGGGCTTTGTGTCATGGCTGACACTGGTCTCCTTGCTGTTCTTTGGTTCTCAAAGTATACCTTTCAACCTCAAAACTTTTTCAGTGACTTTTCCTGATACTTAGAAACCATTTCCCCCAGATATTCAAACAAATTCACTCCCTCACCTTCTTCAGCTCTGTTTTGAAACATTACCATTTCAGTGAGGCCTACCATAGCATTTAAATTACAGCCCTCCTTCTGCACTCCACAGACTTTTTCCCTGTGTCCCCAGGGCCTGAAAGAGGGCTAGCACATAGTAGGAACTCACTAAACATTGGTTACCTAAATCTTGGGAATTCAGGCTGAGAGTTGGTCAACGAGAGTAAATGGGATTGGATGCTACAATCTTGTCACAGCATGTGGAGGCAGAGTGGGATGCCTCCCTGGGAGAGGTGGTATGGAAGGAAATGTGCTACCATCAGTGGGGCCTCTAGACTATTTCCATCCCAAAGAATACATTAACCTTATCAATAGTCATTGTAGCAAAGAAAAGGTATATAATCCTGTCTAGCCCAGAAAAAAAAAAAAAAAAAACACCCAAAAACATTTATTTTCCTTCTTTCTCTCATCCTTGTCTAGTTCCTGAGAGATCAAGTGAAGGGGAAAGTACAGGAGGTTGGGAGGGTGGGTGGGGCAGACCAAGAGCTGACTGTACCTCAGCTCAACTATTAGTTGAGCTGTCCTGCCCCGGAGACAGAGAGAACTTTGAATCAGATTTGGGATTGAAATTAAACCCTGAACAGAACTGTCTTTCAATACTGAAATAAGAAATACGATTTTTCTGATAACCAAAATTCACTGAAAAATTGGGAAATCTGCCACAATTTATGTTAAGGGAGTTGCTGCCCAGAAGGAAAGTTTGGTTCCACGTAGCTAGTGTTCTTGCCTTGAGAATCCCAGGGAGGGGAAGCCTGGTGGGCTGCCGTCTGTGGGGTCGCACAGAGTTGGACACAACTGAAGCGACGCAGCAGCAGCAGCAGCAGCTGACTTGGAGGAATATATGGGAAAAAAGCATAAAACAATTTGCTGTTTCTACTTCAGAAATATAACATTCCTCCTCAACACAACAGTTTAGTTTAAAACTAGATATTATTATCCCATTGGAGAAGGCAAAAATTAAGGCTCAGAAAATTAAATAATGAATTTAAGGTCATACTGCAGAAAGTGTCAAGTTGGCCAAAAAATTCATTCGGGTTTTTCCATAGGCTATTATGGAAAAACCCAAATGAATTTTTTGGTTAACCCAATATTAGCCACGATTAAATATGAAGTTTGGCTGAATCTACTGCCTATACTTTACTGTTGGAGATATCTTCTCACTTGCAATGAGAAAGAAAAACCAAAGGGAAACACACCACACACACACACACACACACACACACACACTGCCTACACACACACCCCTCCTTCAGCCCAACCCGTTTTACATTGTTCTCATAAAAGTGCTGAATAGAGATTGTCTCTCTTTAGAAATATTCTTAAATAGTTTGACATCCCCAAATTTATGCAATTGGAATATTATCCAACAGCATCAACAAAATATTAATAGACTCAGGAAGCTGGTTACACTCATGCCTTCTGGTAGTTCCCCTCCCTGTTTTGTTTTTTTTTGTTTGTTTTTTTCCAGTAACATTCAGTTAATAACTAGCATTCAGTTAAAAGCTGGAATTACTTCATTAGCTTAGCCAAATCATCTTTTTATGCTGGTGATAAATAAGCAGCTATTAGCAATGATTCACATTAGTTCCATGGTTTGAAACAGCTGATTTCCTCCCAGATGCTTTACTGCACTCACACAGATACTTTTGCTCAATGTATTCTTATTACGTTACTTGTACTAACAAGGTCACCCTCTTCTTTTGAACAAGAGTATAAATCTTTCTTCTCTGCAAGGTTAGACTTGGTAGAACCTACTTTATTAGAATCATGCTCTTTTTTTTTAGATCTCTGGGTCGGTCCAAAGGCTTAGGGTGAGATAAATGGAAGAAAGACCAGCTGTTTCAAATGTTGGATGAATTTTCAGACACAGTTGTACATGCTGGAGAGTCAAGCTGTGGAGGAAGGGGCTGATGGCATCACAGTCTCGTTTCCTCCTTCTGTCATGCTTTCTCTTGTCTTTCGCCTGTCCTTCCACTTTGTTTCAACAAGAGCTCAAATGGATTCTGATAGCTTCTTTTAAAGTTTAATGTGGTGTTTGTGGAGTGTAATCATATTGCCTTTGGTGCTAACCAGTAAAATGACTATAAAATGACCAGTAAAATGAATTTTCCCTCACTTCCTATCAGAACTTTAGCTGATGTTCAATTAGTTACCAAACTCAACTTGTTTTATCTATGGAACATTGAGAATAGGCCTTGTACAGTATCCAAGTGTTCTACAAACATATTGGGAGGAAATCAGCAAATAAAAGTTGATTGGAAGAACTATTCTTCTGTGTTGATTGGTGGTTTTGTATGCATTAGGTCAACTTCAGAGGTTAAATTCTTACATGTGATGGTGATGTTTACTGTTACTTTATAGGTTTACACTCATGATATTCTTCCTTGATAACTGGAGTGTATTTGGTATCTGTTGAACAATAATGGTCTCATGATTGGAAAGCTAGAATTCTTAGAAGTTTCTCAACCTAAGTAATCCACACTTAAAATTTAATTTTACTTCTATATCAAAATCAAATTCTAGTTTTGAAAAATTATTTAAGAAGGGTTTTCAAGGCAACTATTAAAGAAACAAATGGTTAGATATAACTAGGTATTTTTTTATCACTAATCCATGACTATTATATATATAACTTGGGTTTCCTCCTGGTAGTGACAGTATTTTTTCTAATTCATATAAATAGGAATCATCTACTATTCAGAAATAGTTTAAGATGTATTGTTTGGCTGTAGTATTTAAGTTTAGTCACTCATTGAACACCTTCTGTGTACTAGCCCTTTTGTTCCTACTTGTAAAGAAGTCTTAGTATAATGAGGGGCATGCATTGGGCAGTAGTTTATAATAGTGTGGGATAAATATTCCTTTAAAGTCTGTTGTATACCAGAGGGAAAGATGACCTATGTTTACATTGAAACCTGGAGGATACAAGACAATGAATCAGAAAGAGGAGAATGGTAGGCAAAAGGAGCTACATTAAAAGTAAACCAAGGAAGTAAAATGAAAATGATCTGAGAATGCCATAATCTAGGATAGATGAGGGGAAATGACTAGAGTGATAGATGGAAGGATAATTAGGGGACAGATTTTCGAGGATCATTCTGAAACATTTATAACTAATGGACAACCATTAATAGATCTACAGATGTCTTGGAATGATCCTGTCTGACCTTGACAATGCCATAGTACTGCTGTATAACAAATTCCAAACTCAGTGAGCATCTTGCTTATGAATCTGCAGATCAGTTAAAGTTCACCTGATCTAGATGAATACAGCTGGGCTTGGTGCCACAGTGTCCCTCATGCTCCTTGGACTAACTGGAGGCAGTTTCTTCTCATGGCAAAAGGCTAAGGCAGAAGAGAACAAGCCCATTGTAAATGAACATTCTGAGCTTTTCCCTCATGCCATTGCAACCCATTAGCCAATGCAAGTTAAATGGCCAAGGTTCCAGTCAAGGGGTGAGAGGTATATTCTACCTATTATGAAACCAAGACATAGGTATGAAAGTATAAAACTATCGCAGGGAAGTGAACTACTGAAATCAACCTATGGCACTCTGTATGCTTGTTTTTGTTACTCTGGGAACCATAGGTCCTCTTTTCTCACTGAATAAATATTATTTAAGTATTTTCTGATTAATCATATGGAATGATAAAGAGCTGTCACAGTGGAATTCTGCAATCGACCATGATCCAGCATAAGTGCATGATGCTGCTGAATTTGGGTGACAAGGTGTTTTCCAGTAAAGGATATCTAAGTTGGTTGGGCATGTTCCTTTTAGGCATCCCGCTCATCAGAAATCCAGCAACGATAGCTACAGCCCCTTTCCTCTACTGCCCTAGTAAACCTTAATAACCTCCCTAGAGATCCGCCAATTCCAAGATATTGATTGGCCTTGATTCTGTTTAACTTATGAGAACAATCAAACTCCCCACTTGAGGTGATACAGTATCTGCAGTTCCTGGGAAAGAAAGACTAAATAAATGTCATGGAGAGGAAGCAGTTAGAGGCAGTGTCTGCCTCAACCTGTAAATGCTGCGTGTGTCTTTGTGTCTGTCTCTGCTGTCACCTGAAATGTTTTTACCTTGGTTGTTTAAAGGTTTTCCACTACAGTCTCTTCTTGCTGTCTCTTGCAACCCTTCCCATAAGGTAGGCAGTTTACAGTAATAGCATAGGAATGAAGCTATGCTTCAGGCAGGAAAGGTTAAACATTTTTAAAATGCAAACCAGATAAATTTTTAAAAACCTCAAAATAGTCTTGGTGCCACATTGCCTCTATGCCATCCCCAGCCATTCTCTTAACAAAAGACGCCTCTCTCTCTCGCAGGCTTCTCGGTTGTCAGAGGAGAGATTTCCCTGTCTCCTCAGCGGCACACTCTGTATAATTTAAGGTGACTCACTATACAGGAAAGTTCACCTTCCATTAGCATGTTTTCTTTAGTAAGCACTCTCTTGCAAGTGCTGTAGTGTAAACATGAGTGCCTACGAATATGAACATTTATTAAATAGCACTGATGAATATTTCAATACCTCGGGGAGAGCAATTCACAGCTCAATCATTCAGGCTGTTTTAAGTGCAGCACAGGACAATTCCACTACATCTTCCATTAATATTTAATTGCCCATTTTATTCTGTTTACCTTTTTGGTTAATATATAATTTAAAGCCCTTCTACTAAAAAGGGGGGAAAAGAGAACAGCTGTTCATCTGCTTTTAACAAATCTCTAGTGAGAGCTTTTATCTCATTTAAAATTCATTGCAAAGAGTTTTTATTTAATATCAGTAACACAAAACCTCAGGTATTAAAAGTAAAACTTGGAAGTGGCTCTCAAGCAGAAAGCCTCGTTGTGACTTGGGTTTGATTACACATCCATTCCTGAGTGGCAGGCATTGACAGGAAATGTCTGAATTGCCAGCAATGGCGCCATGTGTCACGTCCTCATGAAATAGAATCACAGTAACTCGACCTGACACATTCTGACAACATGTCGGAAAGTTGTTATGCACCCTGCAGAAAGTGAGTCCTGTCATCCCAGCAATGCAGATTTTACTGACGGGATAAAACACTTCTCTGCTTGCTAAAGGACAAGGGAGTCAAATATGTGCGTGGCCTTGAGGAGCCGGGGAATCCCTGATGCGCTAACCATTCGTTTCTCCTTGGCTTCCCTTGGTGGATGCTATCAGCTTGGCTTCTCTTTTTGTTGAGTTCAGAGCCCCAGGGCTTCACTCTTGTCATTTCAAGTTTTCTTTCCTCCCAGTTGGCTGCAGTTGTTTGTCCCTTAAACCCTACCTGGTGGCAGGGATCCTGACATTTACTGACAGATCTCCACGTTATTGTGGTCTTTCTAGACCTCCCAGGCTAGCCAGTAAAACTGACCCCCACATCCACCCCAGTGAGGGTCACCCTATCCCTTCATCCTCAGTCACCTGGAGTCAACGGCTTTCCAGGACAGTGAGCTGCATAATCTCGTTTTTCCTGCTCTGCTTGATCTCTGCAGCGGATTCATTCCTTCCTGTCTACTGAACTATGGTCTGTTTAAGTATTCCCAGCATGGCTAAGCCAGCAACAGCAGGAACCTCAAAACACCATTACCACTGTCACTTTACTTCAGTTCTGAATTTCTTTTCTAAGATAGATTTCTCTTATCTGCTTTGCATCACTTTATTACTCCTTTCCTCAATCTCTTGTTAAACTTGGTTCACTTTCTCCATCTGACTCTGTTAATGGAGACTCTTTACATAATGCTTCCTTTCCTTCATTCATTTATTCATTCATAATTTTTTATTGAACATCGGAGCCAGGCTTTATTTAATATGCTGGAAATATAGAAATATAGTAGAGTGAGGAGGAGAGAGAGGGAGAAAGAAGGGACAGAGAAACAGAGATAGAGACAGAGATACTACCTGACTTCATGTAGCTGACATAATTTGAAGAGGAGTCTTGAACTCTACTGATGGTGAACACAGTCACAGTGGCTCTTCACCCTTGCTGCAACACTGGGATGCCTCTGTGTGCCCAGAATGCCTCAATAGGCAGTTGGAAAGGAAAGATATAAAATACTATTATAAATTCATTGCAAAAAGTCAGCTGCAGTTTTCACCCCTCTCTGTATCAACACTCTGAAGTTTGTCTTATTCAATTGTTGAATCTGGGTTGTACTTATGAGTTTCTTTGGCAGTAAAATTAGGATTAAAATATGGTGTGCCAGTTCGAAGCCTGGATTTCAAGAGACCCGTTTGCTTCTATTTTCTTTTGAACCTTGCCTCTCCTGAACTGGCTTACAGGAGACTAAGAGGCCACAGGGAGCAAAGATAAGATATCCCTGCTGAGACCATTTTATACTGGCTAACAGCCAGCCAACCCCTATACATGGGAGGGAGCTCAACCAAGATCAGCAGAGTGCCTATTCATCACATAGCTGACCACAGATGTATGAGTGTTCCTAGCTAAGACAAGCAGAACCACCCTGAGAAGAAGGCCGAAAGGTTAGCACTCCCAGATTCTTGTAGGCAACAAGAATACATAACATTATAAGCTATTAAATATAGGGATGTTTTGGTATGCTCTAATTACTAGCTGATAAATATATTCTCTAAACTTCTTATATGATCCAGTTAGGTGAGATATGCACTCCCTTATTCTGTGGCAAACCCCACTCAACTAGATCTTAGGATTTCATAGTTTGGGCTTATTTAAATTTTTTTCAAGTTTCTGAGCCAGGCAATTGGATCAAATCCCTTAAAAATTGAGCTGAGACCACAGTGAGCTAGAAATGAAATGAGAACCAAAGGCTAAAGGATGGAAGATATGGTTTAAATTTATTGCAAGGGAGAATTGGATGACTGTTTGGATTGATTTATATCTCATCAGAAAGGGCTCACATATCTCTGGGTGTAGTCGTTTACCAGCTTGAGTGCAAAAACTGATGCCATGATGTAACTGTACACAGCTCAAATTGTGGTTACAACTCACATTTCTATCCCTCCTCCCCCATTATTCTCTGTATTAATTCAATCACAGAAGTTAGGTGGGTTGGTAGGGAGACCTATTAAGTCATCATGCTTTTTCCCAAGAGCCGTATCTGAATTTCTACCCATAGTATATTTTCAGATGCTTTCTTCAATAAAGTGGAAAATGGCTTGAGCAATGGTCCACCGTAAAAGCTTTAACTGGAAGTATATTCTTTAAGCACTTTACTGGAAAAGAAATTAATGCAGAAAAAATAATTGGAGCTTTGTCTGACCAAAACCCACAAAATACAGGGACATTCAGGTTAATGGTAAGATTTTCTTTCCTATCAGCCCCCTTTTTTTTGCTTTGTGTTCTGCCACAAAGGTATCAAATACCTCTTGCCTGGGTCTAAGAGCACACTGGAGTTGGGGTTGCATATTATCATGATTCAGGGTCTACCAGAATTACATGGCTCATTTAAATTTCTTAGTATGACCAAATACTCAAAAGTTTATCAAGGTCAGAAAATCCAGATTATTTGCCAGGTGGGTAATTTGAACCAGAGAGAATCACAATATTCCGTCTTGTTACAGCTGAGCCCATGCCGTCATCTTATATTTTGCAGGCTTTAAGGAGTCTCAAATCTTGAGTTCTTTCCCTAGTGTCATTCTATACATACAGAATATCCTTATTCTAAAAAATACTAAAGTGAATTAAGGGAATCTAGTATGGAGTAATTCCCAAGCTGAGTGGATTTACACAGGTCTCTGCGATAGCTGGTCAGAACTCTTTAATTGGAAAGACCAGGTAAGAATCCACATAGGGGTAGAATGATCTTAGTCAAGGTTACCTAAATATATGAAATCTCAATTTTCTAATTTTTAAAATGAAGAGAATAGTTTCCCCATATTTGTTATTAGGATCAAATGAGATAATGTATGTAAAAGGACATAGATCCATATTTCCCCGTGTGTTCTGCCTAATGTTAATAGAAGTTATGAATAAAAAAGTACTCTATTATCAAATAATTGTGGGAAACAGTGTCAAGCAAAATTAAAGGTTTTCTATACTGTAGGACTTCTCAGAGTTTGTAATGTACTAGTAGTCATAATGAATCTGATTTCCTAAATTCATTTGACTGTGGTACTATTGGGTTGGCCAAAAAGTTTGTTTGAGTTTTTCCATAATATCTTATGGAAAAACTGAATGACCTTTTTGGCCAACCCAATATAAGCCAGTAGGAAAAGTATTGTGCAGGAAATAATGAATGTCCAGAAATGTTAATTTCCTTCTCTGTTCTGCTTATCATAGAGTAGTCCCAGTGGTTTGATAAGATCTGAGAGGGAGAGCTTTTTCTAATTCTCTCCACCTCTTTCTCCAAATTCTCTCCATCATTCTCTAATTCTCTCCATCTCTACAAAGATGGAATGATCAACTCAAACCTGCTTGTGCTTTCAAGCATAAAAGTAGCTCATCGTTACATTCCAAATAATGCTTGTTAGCATTCAAAAAATTTCCATTACTTGAGATTCAAATAATTTTGTTGTTCAGTTGCTAAGTCATTTCCAACTCTTTGTAACCCTGTGGACTGCAGCTTGCCAGGTTTCCCTGTCCTTCATTATCTCCCAGAGTTTGCTCAAATTCACGTCCACTGAGTCTGTGATGTTATCTAACCATGTCATTCTCTACCTCCCCCTTCTCCTTTTGCCTTCAACATTTCCCAGAATCAGAGTCTTTTCCAATGAGTCGGCTGGCTCTTCCCATCAGGTGGTCAAAGTATTGGAGCTTCAGCTTTAGTATCAGTCCTTCCAATGAATATTCAGGGTTGCTTTCCTTTAGAATTGACTGGTTTGATCTCCTTGCAGTCCAAGGGACTCTCAAGAGTCTTCAGCATCACAATTTGAAGGCATCAAAACTTCGGTGCTCAGCCTTCTTTATGGTCCAACTCTCACATCCATACATGATTACTGAAAAAAACTATAGCTTTGACTATATGGACCTTTGTTAGCAAAGTGATGTCTCTGCTTTTTAATACACTGTCTAGATTTGTCATAGCTTTCCTTCCAAAGACCAAGCGTCTTTTAATTTCATGGCTACAGTCGCCATACCCAGTGATTTTGGAGCCTAGGAAAAGAAAATCTGTCACTGTTTCCATTTTCCCCTTCTATTTGCCATAAGGTTATGGGACCAGATGGCATGATCTTCATTTTTTGAATGTTGAGTTTTAAGCCAGCCTTTTCACTCTTCTTTTACCCTCATCAAGAGGATCTTTAGCTCTTCTTCACTTTCTGCCATTAGAGTGGTATCATCTGCATATCTGAGGTTGTAGATATTTCTCCTGGCAATCTTAATTCCAGCTTGTGATTCATCCAGCCCGGCATTTCTCATGATGTACTCTGCATATAAGTTGAATAAGCAGGGTGATAATAGGATATAAAAAGTAAAAATTTCACTATATACCAATTAGAATGACCAAAATCCAGAATACTGGCAATATTAAATCTTGACAAAATTTGGAGCAATAGGAACTCTCACTCTTTGCTGGTGGAAATGCAAAATAGTGCACTCACTTTGAAAGATAGTTTGGTGTTTTTGGACAAAACTGAACATGTGCGTGTGTGTTCACGCTAAGTTGCTTCAGTCACGCCCAACTCTTTGTGACCCTATGGACAATAGCCTACCAGGCTCCTCTATCCATGGGATTCTCCAGGCAAGAATACTGGAGTGGTTGCCACACCCTCCTCCAGTGAATCTTCCCGACCAAGGGATTGAACTAAAGTCTCCTGCATTGCACGTAGATTCTTTACCACTGAGCCACCAGGGAAGCTCCAAAACTAAACATACTTTTACTATTTTTGTTGTTGTTCAGTCACTAAGTCATATACAACTCATTGCAACCCTGTTGACTGCAGAATGCCAGGCTTCCCTCACATTCCTTAGTTTCTACCCAGATGGGTTGAAGACTTATGTCCACACAAAAACCTGTACACAGAGGTTTTTGTGTACAGCAAGCTTTATTTACAGCAGCTTTATTCATAATTGTCAATTGTCAGCTTTATTCATAATTGTCACTTGGAAGCAGCCAAGATGTCCTTCAGTAGGTAAGTGGATAAATAAATTGTGGTCCATCCAAGTAATACAATACTGCTGCTGCTAAGTCACTTCAGTCGTGTCCGACTCTGTGCAACCCCATAGACGGCAGCCTACCAGGCTCCCCCGGCCCTTGGGTTCTCCAGGCAAGAATACTGGAATAGGTTGCCATTTCCTTCTCCAATGCATGAAAGTGAAATGTGAAACTGAAGTTGCTCAGTCGTGTCTGACTCCTAGCTACCCCACGGACTGCACCCTACAAGGCTCCTCCGTCCATGGGATTTTCCAGGCAAGAGTACTGGAGTGGGTTGCCATTGCTTTCTCCAATACAATACTGTTCAGCACTAAAAAGAAACGAACTGCCAAGCTGTGAAAAGACCTGGAGGAAACTTCAATATTTATGATGAAGTGAAAGAAGTAAAATGAAAAGTTACATGCTGTATAATTCCAACTATACGATACTCTGGAAAAGGGACAATAAAAAGATCAATGGTTGCCAGGATTTAGGAGGGACTGAAGGTTTAGCCTCTTTTCACATGATCATTGTTCATCTGCATTTGTTTTCTTCCCTATGCTCCTCCTTTGCTCATTTTTCCATTGAGCTGCTCTTTAAAAAAAGGTATAAGCTCTTTGTAAATTAAGAAAATTATCATCTATAGGTAACATTGTATAAGTTGGAGAAAATATTTTTGTAGCATATGTATGGTAAAATGTTCCTTATTTTGCTATTATCTTTTGTTTTTGTCACATAGAAATTTAGAATGTTTATACTGCTAAATTTATTTTTATTTTTATTTTTTGTGTTTTTAGTTTAGGTCTTCCTGTAAAGCAGACCTTCTCTATTCTAATATCATAATAATTTTATTTTTACTTTTGCTGATAATGTTTAAGAATTCATTTTTTTACATTTAAATCTTTAGCATAGCTGAAAATTATTTTGATACAAAGAATAAAAGAGGGATTCAACTTTTATTTTTCCAAACAGCATTCCAGTTGTTTTAACCTCATTTATAAGTAATCTGCTTTTCTCCGTTGATGAAAAATGCCACATTTAAATTAATTTCCTATATGTATTTGGTTCTATATCTGAATTCTCTACTCAGTTTGTATACTCCTATTCATAACAATTCTTATAATTTTCCTAGATTGGGTTTTCCAAGAATGGAATAGCCATTTTAATAGAATAGGCTATACTTTTTTATTTAACATAAGATTAAAATGTTAAGCCTAACAATTTCCTGTTCAAATATTTAGGCTTAGTTATTGAATTGGGAAATTGTGTGCTTATGTGTATGTATTTGTATATGTGTATAAGTGAGAGAGAGAAATGAGAGGATAGATTTCATTGTTATAAGTACTTTAACACTTGAAATTAAAAGGAAAAAAATAGTAAAAATGGTTATTTCCATACATTTTAAGCCTTAGTTGTTAATGGGGTAGTTTGTCAATTTGCTATAATTCTAAAACTTAAAGAATTAAAAGTAATACAAATTCTTTAAAAGTAAGTATTTTCTTTCACAAGCTGAAAATAGCAAAGTCAATGTAATTTGTACCTCTGTCCCTATAAAATTTCTGAGTAGTGAATTAGCCTTACCCCCATTACTGATGATAGAAAAAGGTAAAAAAAAAAAAAAAAAGTGAAATCTGATTAAAACCAACAAAAGAATCCATGTTAGGACTTGAAACAAACCCCCAAAGAGACGAGTGCTCGCTACATGTATCTTCATTGATAAAAGCCAGGCTGGAGACTTGTTTGACTTACACTTTTTATTGTTGTTGTTATAAGAAAGAAATTTAGAGATTGAAGTTGATAGTGAGACCTGGAAGAGCATGTTAAACCTTCAACAAAGCTTTCCCAAATGGCTTAATTTTACTTCCAGCATTCAACTGTAGGTAAAATGAACCTTTAGAGAGTATTAAATAAGGAATTTTAGATAAGTCAAACTGAAGCTTCAGAACTATGGGGTAAGGCCAGGAGTAACCTTTTTATCTTTGCTTAGTTTCAGTTATACCTGTGTTTTTACTATTTTAGAAAGAAACTTGGGAATAGATTCTAATCTAACTGTTCATTTTATATACCACAAAGGCACAGTACATATGTTATTTACTTTCTGATTACATCTTTCTTAAATGTGCTTCTTTCACCAAAATTAAATTGCCTGCTTGGATGTTGCCTTTCTCAAAGTGGAGGATAATTCCATGCAGGTATTATATTCACTGTCTTAGCCCCTTGCTTTTTATGAAAATAACATAAATTCAAAAATGAATCTCTTAAAAACCTTGACTCTCTCTTTCCTATTTCCCTCTGATGCTTCTTGTGTGGATTTATCAGATGAAAGATACTCTATCAGCAGCACCACTATTATCTACCCACTTCCGAATGCTCATGCTTTCAGTTGAAGAAATCTGATCCCCAAATGGAAGGAATCTATAGTCTTTTCTATTTGTAAAGACAGCTGCAAGTAATTGTTTAGTGTCTCCGTTATTTCCTTTTTCATTGTCTCTAATTCCCCCTGTTATTATTACAAGTGCACAATTTTTCCTTGATGTTGTCCTCTTAAATACACACATTGCTTCCAAAACATTTAAAAAATTTCTTGGTTGTAATGTTCTGCTTTTTCTCATGCTAACTATTTAATTTTCCTCCTTTAATTTTTGATTACTTGTTTACAATTTTCCCCTTTATAAGCCAGATTTTTTCCTTTTACTTTAATGACTGATTTTTTTTTCCTTTCATAATATGGATTACTTAATACCCAGAAGAAAAGAACAAATGCCTCTTCTGTTTTATCTTAACTTCAGCAGCAGTTGTCTTATTTCAGTCCCTTTGGGACCCTGGGAAGCCTACTTCCAAGTGATGAGCAAAAGCACAAGAGTTCCCAGGCTCTGGAGGGGCTCCTTTTTCTTCTCATGCATCTCCACCAACTTGAATATGCAGAGTGTGCTGGCTGCTGGCCAGGCCTTAGCAAGAACAGTATTGCCACATACACATATTTGTCTACTTGGGGGCTCACTCTGGCTTGCTTAGTTCTAGAGATGCTTTCTCTGAAAACAATTCTTCCAGATTCTCTGTAATTCTTCCAATAAGTAGTTTTGTAACCCTTTGGCTTCATTCAAAACACTAGAGGTACCTTACCAGGTTGAATAGTCCAGTTTGGGGCAAGCTATACTAGGGAAGCACCATGCACCCTTAGTGTCCCAGATAGTCAATACCCTTTGTACTTCACTTTTCAACACCTCCCTGTTGGAAGTCACATAGAAGAAGACATCTAGACATCTAGAGACCTCCCATTAAATCAGTCCTGCTATTTTAGCAACATGCTTCTACTTGAAGCTAGGATGCTTCCCTGGTGGTTCAGAGGCAGGAGACCTGCTTACAAGGCAGGAGACCTCGGTTCGATCCCTGGGTCGGGAAGATCCCCTCGAGAAGGAAATGGCAACTCACTCCAGTATTCTTGCCTGGAGAATCCCATGGACGGAGGAGCCTGGGATAGTCCACCGGGTTGCAAAGAGTTGGACACGACTGAGTGACTTCACTTTTCTACTTGAAGCCGACCTCTGTACTATGTCAAAGGCTGTCTAACTCACAGACTTTGCCCCTATGACAGCCTTCTATTGGTAATACCCTCCCCCCTTAACATTTCACATAACTCCTACTCATTCTTTAAAGACAGCTTTCATTTTTATCAAATATACATATACTTAGTTCAAAAGGTCAGTTACTCCTACGGGCCTTGTTAAAGTCTCCAACATTCTCTGGTCTCCTTTTCTCCCTACCTAGAGATAATCACTTCCTCTCCTATACTTTATTCTCTAGTTATTTATATTTTAGTCATTATTTGTTGATATCCTAGTAGGGAAGGTAAGAATTTGGTTTCCCCCCTTCCCCTCTATCCTCTAATACTTATTATATCAATGGTGCCAACATAGAAAGATTATAGTTTAGGTTGGTGAAGTTAGTATTTACATTATTATTTATTATATAATTTGGACCTGAATTGTATAGTGAACAGTGATCATTTTTCTTACCTATTCAACCTGTTTTTTTTTGTTTGTTTGTTTGTTTTTCCCTACTGGATATAATACTTTCTGGTTTTTGTTTGCTTATTTTTCTATATATTTAGAAGAGGCCAATTCTGAACACTGTCAGTTACCTAAATTGCCTCTCAATACTTTCATTCACATCTGCAATCCTAACGGTTTCATCTTCTGCAGGGATCTCTCTTAGAACATTCTGACCTGCTTTAGTCTGCACAGGTTGCCCTCCATACCTGGTGTATAGCTGTTACTTTCAGATTCCCATTTGCCACCATCTCAGGGATTCTCTTTGCCACTGCTCTGTATTGGATCCCCTGCTCTTGTTTCAAGGTTGCATCATCCTCTCTGATTACTCTGAGGATATTAAAGATAACTTTTGAGACTTCTTTTTGCATAATTTCTGTTTCCTCCACATTGCTTTTTTTCTGTTTATTTTCCTAGAATTTCCAATAGTCCTGGATGTCTGTTAAAGTTTGCTGCTGCTGCTGCTGCTAAGTCCCTTCAGTCATATCCAACTCTGTGCGACCCCATAGACAGCAGCCCACCAGGCACTGCCGTCCCTGGGATTCTCCAGGCAAGAACACTGGAGTGGGTTGCCATTTCCTTCTCCAATGCATGAAAGTGAAAAGTGAAAGTGAAGTCGCTCAGTCGTGTCTGACTCTTAACGACCCCACAGCCCAACAGGCTCCTCCGTCCATGGGATTTTCCAGGGAAAAGTACTGGAGTGGGGTGCCATTGCCTTCTCCGGTTCAAGTTTAGGACTAAGGAGATGAAACTTATTGGAAGCTCTGAGCATGTGAGTAGGATGAATGGACAGTATTATCATTGTGGGCTGATTTGGCTCAGTTGATATGGGAGAACTCCTAATTTCAGTATCTTTTTGTCTTTTCTCATTGGCTAAATAGTTTTTCCAGAAGAGACTTGTGAAATCTCCTGCCTGGAGGGCAAATATCCAACAGCCAACATTTGGAAACTGAGTGGACAAAGTGAACTAGAGTATTATTTCCATTTTTAGTAAAGTATACCTTGATTCCCCCTGTCCAGAGACTATATCACTCAGCCAACTGTTTTTAGTCTCCAAATTTTGTTATTTTCTTCCCTCCTTTTACAAGTTTTTAAAAAGTGAGGTATAATGTACATACAGAAAAGCACAAGAATTTTAAATATGTAGCCTGATGAATTCTGACAAAGTGAACACATTTGTGTAATTACTGCCTAGATCACATTATAAAACATTACAACACCTGGGAAACCTTCTCTTTTATTCCCTTCATCTAATCAAAAGTATCTAGTATTTTAAATTCCGTGACTTTTATCAGTTTTATCAGTTCGAGCAGTTTTTTAATTTTATATAAATTGCATCATTCAGTATCTTTCTTCTGTGTCTGGCTTTCTTTGTTCCACATAATGTTTGCAATATTCAACAATATGCTGAGTAATTATAGTCCTTTGTGTGAAATACTACAATTTTATTATCCTACTGCTAAATGCATATTTGGATTGTTTCCAGTTTAGGGCTACTGTAACTAACACTGCTGTGAATATTGTTATACATCTTTTTGGTGAACATATACATTAATTTCTTTGTATATATACCCAGAGGTAGAATTGTTGGATCATAAAAGCATATGTTTGTTTTACTTTGGTAGGTACAGCCGAAAAATTGTCTAAAGTTTTTGTAACGATTTATGTTCCTATCAGCAATGTAAGAGTTCCAGTTGCTCCACGTCCTCAGGAGCTCTTCATATTAAATCAGCCCTTTTAGTCTTTCCTCTCTAGGGATGTTGTGACAGCTCACTGTGGTTTTAATCTACATACCTCTGATGAATAATTATTTTGGGGGGCTCCAAAATCACTGCAGATGATGACTGCAGCCATGAAATTAAAAGATGCTTACTCCTTGAAAGGAAAGTTATGACCAACCTAGATAGCATATTCAAAAGCAGAGACATTACTTTGCCAACAAAGGTTCATCTAGTCAAGGCTATGGTTTTTCCTGTGGTCATGTATGGATGTGAGAGTTGGACTGTGAAGAAGGCTGAGCGCCGAATAATTGATGCTTTTGAACTGTGGTGTTAGAGAATATTCTTGAGAGTCCCTTGGACTGCAAGGAGATCCAACCAGTCCATTCTGAAGGAGATCAGCCCTTGGATTTCTTTGGAAGGAATGATGCTAAAGCTGAAACTCCAGTACTTTGGCCACCTCATGTGAAGAGTTGACTCCGTGGCAAAGACTCTGATGCTGGGAGGGATTGGAGGCAGGAGGAGAAGGGGACGATAGAGGATGAGATGGTTGGATGGCATCCCTGACTCGATGGACGTGAGTCTGGGTGAACTCCAGGAGTTGGTGATGGACAGGGAGGCCTGGCGTGCTGCGATTCATGGGGTCACAGAGTCGGACACGACTGAGCAACTGAACTGAACTGAACTGAACTGATGAATAATTATGTCAAGACCTTTTATGTTTATTTGTTATCATTTTTTATAAAGTGCCTGTTCATGGTCTTTAGAAGAAAATTTTTTAAAAAATGATTTTTTTTCATATATGCTAAACAACCTTGATTTCATTGTAATATATTATCCATCTTTGTATAACTGGACTTAATTTGCTAATATTTTGATTAGGATTTAGTATCAGTACTCCAGAGATTGGACAACAATTTTATAATCTTGTTTTTTCTTATCAGATTTTGATAATAAACTTTATCCTGGGCTGGCAAGTTTTTCCTCTTTATACTCTCTTAAAGAATTTGTATAAAATAGGTGTTATTTACTTATAACCATTAGGAAGAATTTTTGTTACAGATTCAATTCTTTCATAAATATGAAATTTTCATATTTTCTTTTTGTCAGTTATAAGAGCTTTATTTTGTATGAATTTATTGATTTCATCTAAATATTCAAACTTTTTGGTAAAGTTTTTCAGAGAATCCCCTTATTATTTCTTTTTTTGATTCTGTAGGGACTATAATGCTGTCCCATGTTTCTCTTCTATTATTGGTTCTTTTCTACCTTTTTCTTTCTTATCTTCACTCTTGATGTTTATTAATTTCATAATTCCTTTCAAAGAATAAAACTTTTGACTTCCTGATCTTTTCTATTGTGTTTTTATTTTCTTCATTGTTCATTTCTTCATTCATTCATTTATTCTTATTATTATCTTTCTTTTACTTTTGGGAAGTATTTAATTTACTGTTCTTTTGATTGCTTTTTAGGGAGGTAATTTAGGTAATAGGTTTTTAGCTTTTTCTTCAAACACAGGCTTTCACTGCATTCTAAGGGCTTTCATATACATTTTTATAAATTTTCATTTAGTTCAAAGTATTTTTTTATCTGATTTCTTTAACATATAGTCTATTTATTAGCATATTACATAAGTTCCAAACATTTGGTGATTTTCTACTTTCTGCAATTAATTTCTAATTTAATTGCTTTATGACTAGAAAACATAACATGGCCATAGTAAGTTTTCACAAAATTAGTCATTATATCAGCGTGTGACAGTGGCTATTATTTAACTATGATCTGCTCCTACTTTGCTCATTTCTCCTCCTTTTAATAGTTCTGAGGCCTTGGGTAAATCACTTTACTTCTCTTAGGCTTCAGTTCAGTTAAGTTCAGTTGCTCAGTCATGTCCAACTCTTTGTGACCGCATGGACTGCAGCATGCCAGGCCTCCCTGTCCATCACCAACTCCCAGAGTTTACTCAAACTCATGTCCATTGAGTGGGTGACACCATCCAACCATGTCATCCTCTGTCATCCCCTTCTCCTCCTGCCTTCCATCTTTCCCAGCATCACGGTCTTTTCAAATGAGTCAGCTCTTTGCATCAGGTGGCCAAAGTATTCCAGTTTCACCTTCAACATCAGTCCTTCCAATGAATATTCAGGACTGATTTCCTTTAGGATGGACTGGTTGGATCTCCTTGCAGTCCAAGGGACTCTCAAGAGTCTTCTCCAATACCACAGTTCAAAAGTATCAATTCTCTTAGGCTTAGTTTCATGAAATAGAAATATGGAAATATGAGTTCTAATATTCCTTTCATAGCTCAAATATTCTATTTTCTAGGTTGCCTTTTCTCCTCTTATCTAGAATTCAGCAGCATGATAATAAAAAGGAATCCATAGAGCAAACTTCATTATTTTTTAACATACTGAATAGTTGTAATTGGCAAAATAATTGCCGTTTCACCAAAACATGGATTGAATTTTGTTTAAATAAGAATAAGGTATAGAGTCTCCCCTGACAGTCCAGTGATTAAGACTGGGCTTTCCAATGCAGGGGGTGTAGGTTCTATCCCTGGTTAGAGAGCTAAGATCCCACATGCTTCATGGCCGAAAAAACCTAAACATAAAACAGAAGCAATATTGTGACACATTCAATAAAAACTTTAAAAATGGTTCACATCCAAAAATAATCTTAATAAATAAGAATAAGACATATACTTATGTTTTTTTAAAAGAGTTATTGTTGTTCAGTTACCAAGTTGTGTCCAGCTCTTTGTGGACCCCAAGGACGGTAGCCCACCAGACTTCTCTGTCCCTGGGATTTCCCAGGCAAAAATACTGAAATCTATTGCCATTTCCTTCTCCAAGGGCTCTTCCCAACCCAGGGATCGAACCAGTGTCTCCTGTGGTCTCCTGAGTCTCCTGTGTTGGTAGGTGGATTCTTTACCACTGAGCCACCAAAGAACCCCCTTTTAAAAGGGTGGGAGGAGGAGCCAAGATGGTGGAGGAGTAGGACGGGGAGAACACTTTCTCCCCCACAAATTCATCAAAAGAGCATTTAAACGTCAAGTAAATTCCACAAAACAACTTCTGAATGCCGGCAGAGGACATCAGGCACCCAGAAAAGCAACCCAACTCTTCGAAAGGAGGTAGGAAAAAATATAAAAGACAAAAAAAGAGACAAAAGAGGGAGGGACAGAGTTCCGTCCTGGGAAGGGAGTCTTAAAAAGAGAGAAGTTTCCAAACACCAGGAAACCTTCTCACTGCCGAATCTGTGCCGAGCTTTGGAAGCACAGAGGGCAACATAACAGGGAGAAAAAATAAATAAACAATTAAAACTCGCAGATTGCGAGCCCTACGGTAACTCCCCCAGCGGAGAAGCAGCGCAGACGCCTGCATCCGCCATTAGCAAGCGGGGGCTGGGCAGGGAGGCGCGGCGCGGGCTGCATCGCTGAGAGTAAGAATCTGGCCTGAATACCCTGAGTGCTATCTGAGCGAAATAATTTGGGCTAGCAAACCAGACTGTGGGATATCTACCACGCGAAAAGCCAGCCCTAACCTAAGACACTGCCAGGCCCACGCACAGAACAAAGGACTGAACAGAGATAGCCGGGCACAGACCATCCCCCTCCGGTGACAGGCAGCCAGAGCCGGAAGGGGACAATCGCAGCCCCAGAGAGACATTATCTATAAAACTGTAAGCAGGCTTATTTGCTAACTAAAACTTATTGGGGGTCTGGACGGTCAACATCTGCCTGAGAAGGTGCGCTGGTTTTACACCCAGATAACCCAGTGGCGGGGAGGCGATAAGTCGCAGCATTGGCGCTCACCAAACACCTCATCACCTGAGCTGCTCGGACCTGGGAAGAGCACAAAACACAGGCCCAACTGAGTCTGCGCCTCTGAGGACTACCCGAGTGCCTGAACCTGAGTGGCTTGGACCTGGGAGGTACATGCAGCCCAGGGCCGGCCTCGGATTGTTCCCGGTGGAACAACCTAGAGCCCGAGCAGTGTGGGCAGGGAGGCTACATGCACCGTGAGCAGGGGCAGACCCAGTGTGGCTGAGGCACTGCAAGGGCACGCCAGTGTTATTTGTTTGCAGCATCCCTCCCTCCCTCCCCACAGCGCGACTGAACAAGTGAGCCTAAAAAAAAAAAAAGTGTCCTCCACCGTCCCCTTTGTGTCAGGGCGGAAACCAGACACTGAAGAGACCAGCAAACAGAAGAAGTTATAACAGAGGGAAATGCCTCGGAGATTAAAACCCTGTGGACTACATAGGAAGGGGCCTATAGATCTTGAGAAATATAAATCGGACCAAGGAACTAGCTAAAAATGAACTGAACCCACAATACTCACAACAAAACCAAAGAAAGTCCTAGATATATTTTTACTATTTTTACGATCATTCTTTCTTTTTTTTTTAAATTTTTTTTTTAAATTTTAAGTCCTCTATTGTTCTTTAATTTTCACTTTTATACCCTATTACTTTGCAAAAAAAAAAAAAAAAAAAGACCCTATTTTTTCCTTCTTCAGCAAACTTCATATATATATATATTTTTTTAATAATTTTTTGACCTTTTTTTTTTCTTTTCTTTAACATTGTATTTTTGAAATTCCAAACTCTACTCTAGATTTTTAATTTTAGCTTTTTGGTATATGTTATCAATTTTGTACCTATAGTTTTTTTTATAACTTCTGTGACTCTTTTTTTTTTTTTTCCCTCTGTTTCTTTCTCTTCTTCTTTTATATAACATTGTATATCTGAAATTCCAAACTCTACTCTAGATTTTTAATTTATGCTTTTTGGAATTTGATATCAATTTTGTTCCTGTATTTTCTTTATAATTTTTGCGACATTGTTTGTTTTTGTTTCTTTGTTTTCTCTCTTTATTTTTCTTCTTTTTTTTAACACATTGTATTTTTGAAATTCCAAACTCTACTCTAGATTTTTAATTTTTGCTTTTTGGTATTAGTTATCAATTTTGTACCTGTATTTTCTTTATAATTTTCGCGACCTTGTTTGTTTTTGTTTGTTCGTTTTTTCTCTCTTTCTTTTCCTTCTTCTTTTCTTTAACATCGTATTTTTGAAATTCCAAACTCTACTCTAGATTTTTAATTTTTGCTTTTATGTATTTGTTACCAATTTCATACCTTTAAGAACCCAATCCTCAGGACCCATTTTTCACTAGGGAACGAGATCACTGGCTTGACTGCTGTCTCTCCCTTTGGACCCTCCTTTTTCTCCACCAGGTCGCCTGTGTCTCCTCCCTAACCCCTCTCTACTCTACCCAACTCTGTGAATTTCTGTGTGTTCCAGATGGTGGAGAACACTTAGGGAACTGATTACTGGCTGGATCTGTCTCCCTCCTTTTCATTCCCCCCTTTTATCCTTCTGGCCACCTCTGTCACCTTCCTCCTTCTTCTCTTCTCTGTATAACTCCGTGAACATCTCTGAGTGGTCCAGTTGTGTGAAGTGCACATAAGGAAGTGACTACTGGCTAGTCCACTCTCTCCACTATTGATTCCACCTCATCACATTTGGGTCACCTCTAACTACCTCCTCCCTCTTGTCTTCTCCATGTAATGCTGTGAACCTCTCTGAGTGACCCTCACAGTAGAGAAACTTTTCATCTTTAACATAGATGTTTTATCAATGGTGCTGTATAGAAGGAGAAGTTTTGAAACTACTGTAAAAATAAGACCGATAACTGGAAGCAGGAGGCTTAAGTCCAAACCCTGACTCCAGGGAACTACTGACTCCAAGGAACATTAATTGACAGGAGCTCATCAAATGCCTCCATACTGACACTGAAACCAAGCACCACACAAGGGCCAACAAGTTCCAGGGCAAGACATACCAAGCAAATTCTCCAGCAACAAAGGAACACAGCCCTGAGCTTCAAGATACAGGCTGCCCAAAGTCACCCCAAAACCATAGACAACTCATAACTCATTACTGGACATTTCATTGCACTCCAGAGAGAAGAAATACAGCTCCACCCACCAGAACACTGACACAAGCTTCCCTAACCAGGAAACCTTGACAAGCCACCTGTACAAACCCACACACAATGAGGAAACGCCACAATAAAGAGAACTCCACAAACTGCCAGAATACAGAAAGGACACCCCAAACTCAGCAATTTAAACAAGATGAAGAGACAGAGGAATACCCAGCAGATAAAGGAACAGGATAAATGCCCACCAAACCAAACAAAAGAGGAAGAGATAGGGAATCTACCTGATAAAGAATTCCGAATAATGATAGTGAAATTAATCCAAAATCTTGAAACTAAAATGGAATCACAGATAAATAGCCTGGAGACAAGGATTGAGAAGATGCAAGAAAGGTTTAACAAGGACCTAGAAGAAATAAAAAAGAGTCAATATATAATGAATAATGCAGTAAATGAAATTAAAAACACTCTGGAGGCAACAAATAGTAGAATAACAGAGGCAGAAGATAGGATTAGTGAATTAGAAGATAGAATGGTAGAAATAAATGAATCAGAGAGGATAAAAGAAAAACGAATTAAAAGAAATGAGGACAATCTCAGAGACCTCCAGGACAGTGTTAAACGCCCCAACATTCAAATCATAGGGGTTCCAGAAGAAGAAGACAAAAAGAAAGACCATGAGAAAATACTTGAGGAGATAATAGTTGAAAACTTCCCTAAAATGGGGAAGGAAATAATCACCCAAGTCCAAGAAACCCAGAGTCCCAAACAGGATAAACCCAAGGTGAAACACCCCAAGACACATATTAATCAAATTAACAAAGATCAAACACAAAGAACAAATATTAAAAGCAGCAAGGGAAAAACAACAAATAACACACAAGGGAATTCCCATAAGGATAACAGCTGATCTTTCAATAGAAACTCTTTGGGCCAGAAGGGAATGGCAAGACATACTTAAAGTGATGAAAGAAAATAACCTACAGCCCAGATTATTGTACCCAGCAAGGATCTCATTCAAGTATGAAGGAGAAATCAGAAGCTTTTCAGACAAGCAAAAGCTGAGAGAATTCTGCACCACCAAACCAGCTCTCCAACAAATACTAAAGGATATTCTCTAGACAGGAAACACAAAAATGGTGTATAAACTCGAACCCAAAACAATAAAGTAAATGGCAATGGGATCATACTTATCAGTAATTACCTTAAACGTAAATGGGTTGAATGCCCCAACCAAAAGACAAAGACTGGCTGAATGGATACAAAAACAAGACCCCTACATATGTTGTCTACAAGAGACCCACCTCAAAACAGGGGACACATACAGACTGAAAGTGAAGGGCTGGAAAAAGATTTTCCATGCAAATAGGGACCAAAAGAAAGCAGGAGTAGCAATACTCATATCAGATAAAATAGACTTTAAAACAAAGGCTGTGAAAAGAGACAAAGAAGGACACTACATAATGATCAAAGGATCAATCCAAGAAGAAGATATAACAATTATAAATATATATGCACCCAACATGGGAGCACCGCAATATGTAAGACAAATGCTAACAAGTATGAAAGGGGAAATTAACAATAACACAATAATAGTGGGAGACTTTAATACCCCACTCACACCTATGGATAGATCAACTAAACAGAAAATTAACAAGGAAACACAAACTTTAAATGATACAATAGACCAGTTAGACCTAATTGATATCTATAGGACATTTGATCCCAAAACAATGAATTTCACCTTTTTCTCAAGCGCACATGGAACTTTCTCCAGGATAGATCACATACTGGGCCATAAAGCTAGCCTTAGTAAATTCAAAAAAATAGAAATCATTCCAAGCATCTTTTCTGACCACAATGCAGTAAGATTAGGTCTCAATTACAGGAGAAAAACGATTAAAAATTCCAACATATGGAGGCTGAACAACACGCTGCTGAATAACCAACAAATCACAGAAGAAATCAAAAAAGAAATCAAAATTTGCATAGAAACGAATGAAAATGAAAACATAACAACCCAAAACCTGTGGGACACTGTAAAAGCAGTGCTAAGGGGAAGGTTCATAGCAATACAGGCACACCTCAAGAAACAAGAAAAAAGTCAAATAAATAACCTTACTCTATACCTAAAGCAACTAGATAAGGAAGAAATGAAGAACCCCAGGGTTAGTAGAAGGAAAGAAATCTTAAAATTAGAGCAGAAATAAATGCAAAAGAAACAAAAGAGACCATAGCAAAAATCAACAAAACCAAAAGCTGGTTCTTTGAAAGGATAAATAAAATTGACAAACCATTAGCCAGACTCATCAAGAAACAAAGGGAGAAAAATCAAATCAATAAAATTAGAAACGAAAATGGAGAGATCACAACAGACAACACAGAAATACAAAGGATCATAAGAGACTACTATCAACAATTATATGCCAATAAAATGGACAACGTGGAAGAAATGGACAAATTCTTAGAAAAGTACAACTTTCCAAAACTCGACCAGGAAGAAATAGAAAATCTTAACAGACCCATCACAAGCATGGAAATTGAAACTGTAATCAAAAATCTTCCAGCAAACAAAAGCCCAGGTCCAGACGGCTTCACAGCTGAATTCTACCAAAAATTTAGAGAAGAGCTAACACCTATCCTGCTCAAACTCTTCCAAAAAATTGCAGAGGAAGGTAAACTTCCAAACTCATTCTATGAGGCCACCATCACCCTAATACCAAAAGCTGACAAAGATCCCGCAAAAAAAGAAAACTACAGGCCAATATCACTGATGAACATAGATGCAAAAATCCTTAACAAAATTCTAGCAATCAGAATCCAACAACACATTAAAAAGATCATACACCATGACCAAGTGGGCTTTATCCCAGAGATGCAAGGATTCTTCAATATCCACAAATCAATCAATGTAATACACCACACTAACAAATTGAAAAATAAAAGCCATATGATTATCTCAATAGATGAAGAGAAAGCCTTTGACAAAATTCAACATCCATTTATGATAAAAACTCTCCAGAAAGCAGGAATAGAAGGAACATACCTCAACATAATAAAAGTTGTATATGACAAACCCACAGCAAACATTATCCTCAATGGTGAAAAATTGAAAGCATTTCCTCTAAAGTCAGGAACAAGACAAGGGTGCCCACTTTCACCATTACTATTCAACATAATTTTAGAAGTTTTGGCCACAGCAATCAGAGCAGAAAAGGAAATAAAAGGAATCCAAATTGGAAAAGAAGAAGTAAAACTCTCACTATTCACAGATGACATGATCCTCTACATAGAAAACCCTAAAGACTCCCCCAGAAAATTACTAGAAATAATCAATGACTATAGTAAAGTTGCAGGATTTAAAATCAACACACAGAAATCCCTTGCATTCCTATACACTAATAATGAGAAAACAGAAAGAGAAATTAAGGAAACAATTCCATTCACCATTGCAATGGAAAGAATAAAATACTTAGGAATATATCTACCTAAAGAAACTAAAGACCTATATATAGAAAACTATAAAACACTGGTGAAAGAAATCAAAGAGGACACTAATAGATGGAGAAATATACCATGTTCATGGATTGGAAGAATCAATATAGTGAAAATGAGTATACTACCAAAAGCAATTTATAGATTCAATGCAATCCCTATCAAGCTACAAACAGTACTCTTCACTGAGCTAGAACAAATAATTTCACAATTTGTATGCAAATACAAAAAACCTCAAATAGCCAAAGCGATCTTGAGAAAGAAGAATGGAACTGGAGGAATCAACCTACCTGACTTCAGGCTCTACTACAAAGCCACAGTTATCAAGACAGTATGGTACTGGCACAAAGACAGAAATATAGATCAATGGAATAAAATAGAAAGCCCAGAGATAAATCCATGCACATATGGACACCTTATCTTTGACAAAGGAGGCAAGAATATACAATGGATTAAAGACAATCTCTTTAACAAGTGGTGCTGGGAAATCTGGTCAACCACTTGTAAAAGAATGAAACTAGACCACTTTCTAACACCATACACAAAAATAAACTCAAAATGGATTAAAGATCTAAACGTAAGACCAGAAACTATAAAACTCCTAGAGGAGAACATAGGCAAAACACTCTCTGACATACATCACAGCAGGATCCTCTATGACCCACCTCCCAGAATATTGGAAATAAAAGCAAAAATAAACAAATGGGACCTAATTAACCTTAAAAGCTTCTGCACATCAAAGGAAACTATTAGCAAGGTGAAAAGACAGCCTTCAGAATGGGAGAATATAATAGCAAATGAAGCAACCAACAAACAACTAATCTCAAAAATATATAAGCAACTCCTACAGCTCAACTCCAGAAAAATAAATGACCCAATCAAAAAATGGGCCAAAGAACTAAATAGACATTTCTCCAAAGAAGACATACAGATGGCTAACAAACACATGAAAAGATGCTCAACATCACTCATGATCAGAGAAATGCAAATCAAAACCACTATGAGGTACCATTTCACACCAGTCAGAATGGCTGTGATCCAAAAGTCTACAAATAATAAATGCTGGAGAGGGTGTGGAGAAAAGGGAACCCTCTTACACTGTTGGTGGGAATGCAAACTAGTACAGCCACTATGGAGAACAGTGTGGAGATTCCTTAAAAAACTGGAAATAGAACTGCCTTATGATCCAGCAATCCCACTACTGGGCATACACACTGAGGAAACCAGAAGGGAAAGAGACACATGTACCCCATTGTTCATCGCAGCACTGTTTATAATAGCCATGACATGGAAGCAACCTAGATGTCCATCAGCAGATGAATGGATAAGAAAGCAGTGGTACATATACACAATGGAGTATTACTCAGCCATTAAAAAGAAAACATTTGAATCAGTTCTAATGAGGTGGATGAAACTGGAGCCTATTATACCGAGTGAAGTAAGTCAGAAGGAAAAACACCAATACAGTATACTAACGCATATATATGGAATTTAGAAAGATGGTAACAATAACCCGATGTACGAGACAGCAAAAGAGACAGTGATGTATAGAACAGTCTTATGGACTCTGTGGGAGAGGGAGAGGGTGGGAAGATTTGCGAGAATGACATTGAAACATGTAAAATATCATGTAAGAAACGAGTTGCCAGTCCAGGTTCGATGCACGATACTGGATGCTTGGGGCTAGTGCACTGGGACGACCCAGAGGGATGGTATGGGGAGGGAGGAGGGAGGAGGGTTCAGGATGGTGAACACATGTATACCTGTGGCGGATTCATTTTGATATTTGGCAAAACTAATACAATTATGTAAAGTTTAAAAATAAAATAAAATTAAAAATAAAAGGGTATGTAATTGTTAGTAACATTTACAGTCCCTGCTTCTTAAGGCATGCCTTATTTCATGAAAGATAATGAATGAAAACATTGAAATACCCCAAGAAAGCTATAAGCTTATTATGGAGAGCCTGAGTAAATCCTGGAAATCTTGGAAAATTGCAAGAAAAAAATGATTGTAACACAAATTTTAGCCTCCAGTCACAGAGTGCTCTCTTCCAAATGCAGCTTGCTGTTGACACATTTCATTAATAAGCACTGTGCTTTACAATGAATGAGCCAAGACACATGGCAAATGCTTTCTTCTTGACCTAGGGATTGGAAATACTTGCTGATTTTTCTTCCGATAATGATATTTTGTTTTTTTTAGAATTTTGATTCTTAAGGAAAAGTCAAGATTGATGTTAGGAAGTAGGTTGAGATTTTTTTTTGTTCACAGTTTTTTAGCTTTTTTAAAGATTAAAAAAAAAATACAGTAGCAAGCACTTCTACTTTGTTAGGCATTGTACTAAAGCACACTGATTCTTTTACACTATGGGATGCTTTTTCACATATTGAGAGTTGTGGTCACTTTTTTTGCTATTTGATAATATGTATGCATCGGAGAAGGCAATGGGCACCCCATTCCAGTACTCTTGCCTGAAAAATCCCATGGACGGAGGGGCCTGGTGGGCTGCAGTCCATGGGGTAGCTAGGAGTCAGACACGACTGAGCTTTTGACTTCACTTTCACTTTTCACTTTCATGCATTGGAGAAGGAAATGGCAACCCACTCCA
Source organism: Bos grunniens (assembly GCF_055505025.1). Lineage (NCBI taxonomy): Eukaryota > Metazoa > Chordata > Mammalia > Artiodactyla > Bovidae > Bos > Bos grunniens. The sequence continues at coordinate 56,883,716 of NC_141172.1, forward strand.
GTGTTCTTGCCTGGAGAATCCCAGGGACGGGGGAGCCTGGTGGGCTGCTGTCTATGGAGTCGCACAGAGGCGGACACGACGGAAGCAACTTAGCTTAGCTTATGCATTGTGAAAAGATTTTCCTCCCATCTAGTTAATTAGAATATCTATTATCTCCAATGTGTGTGTGTGTGTGTGTGTGTGTGTATTTTTGGTGAAAACATTAAAGTTTTAATGTTGTAGCAAATTTCAGCTACAGGGTTACCAGTTGTAGTCACCATATTTTACATTAGATCCTCAGACCTTACTCATCTTATAGCTGAAGGTTTGTACCCTTTTACCAACCTCTCTCACTTTCCCCCACTCCCACCTCAATCCCTAACAACCACTTTTCTACTCTGTGATCACTTCCAATTGCTATTCTAGAGTCCAGGTTGACTTATGTACCTTTAAAGTGGTTAAACCTGGGACTACCTTGGACATAGAAAGGCTTGGGTTCCCTATTAATAAAATACTAGAACTTTCTGAGATTGGTCCAGTGATTGGTCTTACATGCAAAAACATATTTTCCTAAGAGATAGCCTGTTTTTTTCCCTTGGTAGAAGAAAAAGAAATATTAAGCTTGAAATTTTCCGATTGTTTCTTATCCCCATCCTCAAAACAAGATAGTGAATCATTTCTGTTTCCTCACCAAGAGCATAGTTATCCTTAAAAGCTATCTTGTTTTTATGGCTTCAGGTTTTATTTCCTAAACTTCTTCTATCCTGCCTTTCCACAGTGGCATACAAGTTTACTTTACCTTTGGTTTCTACTCTGTTTCTAGTCTTTGTCTTTCTTTCTTCCTGGACTTAGTACTATGAACCGTCCCTTTTTTCCTGGTGTATCTTTGCTTGGGACTTAAAAATTGCTTTCCCCCTTTTTATGCTCTGTGGCTATGGTCATTAAAACTATCTCCATCCTTAACCTGGGATGTTGGAGAGCATCTTTCCAAGTGTCTATTTTAAAGCCCATGAGACTAAGTCCCAAGGAAGTAAAGAATCTCACCTCTTGGGCCTTATCACTTCTAGGAGAAGAGCTCAGACAGGAGTATATCTGAGTTCCCACTGGCATTTCTCATTGTTTAAATGGAAAAAAGTTTAAGAGAAAGAGCCTAGAGAAAAATGAGACTGGTTTGCTCTACTTTATGGGCCAAAGCTAGCTACTGCCATGCACCATTAATTTAAATTCTGAAGTTTAAGAATCAGTGCCTCCTTGTCAGATTCTTTTAGATTACTCTAAGGATTCTTATCCTCAGTATTAGAAATATTTTTCTGCCTGGTTTGGTGGTTTAGTCGCTAAGTCGTGTCCAACTCTTGCGATCCCATGGACTCTAGCCTGTCGGGCTCCTCTGTCTATGGGATTCTCCAAGCAAAAATACTGGACTGGGTTCCTATTTCTGCCTAGATTATTTCAAAATACAAATAATAATAGCAGCAGCAGAAACAAAAACATTATAACATTTATTGAGAACTATCTCTGGTTCCAATCAATTTTATATGTATTCTCTCTTTTAACACAACAACATAGTAAGTGAAGTTATATCATAATCCTTCCCAGGTAGCTCAGTGGTAAAGAACCTGCCTGCCAATGCAAGAGACACATGTTCGATCCCTGGGTTGGAAAGATCCACTGAAAAAGGAAATGGCAACCCACTCCAGTATTCTTGCCTGGGAAATCCCATGGACAGAGGAGCCTAATAGACTACAGTCCATGGGGTCACAAAAGAGTCAGACACAACTTAGTGACTAAACAACAACAAATCATTATTCTCATTTGAAAGAAGAGGAAACTAGGGTTTTAGAGAGGTAAATAAATTGCCTAAGGTCACATAACTAATATATATTGAAACTTGTAATAAAATCCAGTGGGCCTAGCTCTCAGTTGCTAGGAATGTCACCTTCTTCTTTGCTCCATGGTTTAATAATACAAAATGATTTCTGAGATATGTGGTTTGGCTTATTATTGATGCCAAATTAGATATTCTGTATCAGAAATTCTTATTTTTGATAGCATGTAACCAAGAATGTCCAAGCAGTAATAGGCTTTTACACTTAGTACAGTGTTTTAGATATAGGACATATTTTCAGTATTTACCCACATATTGATCCTATATGGATGCTTCCATAGAGAGGAAAATATTGATTTTTACAGAAATCATGGAATTGCCCACAGTCAAATGCAAATAGCAGAATTAAGACACGGGGCACAGTCTTTTGACAAATATGTCATTCTTCTTTACATAGGGTGCTGTATTATTGCTTACCAGAATTACTCCAGGGACTTCTCTGGTGGTCTAGTAGGTAGGACTCTGGGCTCCCAATGCAGGGAGCCCAGGATTAGGGAGCTAGATCCCACATGCTGTAGCTAAGAAGTTTGCATGCTTCAACTAAGGTCCCGCGAACTGTAACTAGGACCCACTGCAGCCAAAATAAATAAATAATTTTTTTGTTAAAGAATGACTCCAAAGTATCTGTGAGATGGAATTTCATCTGTTTGGTAACATAAGGTTATATCTGTGTTATATAACCTAGTTTATTATGTTGTTGTGTTAAATGAGAGACTATATATAAAAATTTCATCTTTCTGGTAGCATCTCCAGAAAGATGATAAGGGTAATCAGTCATAAGAATATTTCCAGTATTTTTTTACAGAGTAGAATTCTACGCCATTTATGATCTTATGTGTCCGAAAGAAGACAGATATCCTATAGGGTGTCATGAAGCACTCTCATCTTAGTCAACAGGAGAAAGAGAACCTCTGATGCCTTTATACCCACTATTCCTACCACACCCTTGCACATTATTAGAAAGTCAGCCTTCCAATTATAGCACCTCCTGGGATAGCAGTTTGTTCCACTCCACCGAATCTATGGTAACTTCTATGTCACAGATTTCATTTTTATCTAATGCGATATGTTGAATTGCACTATCACATAATTTTAGTACCTTTTTATATGTCTATTGGGAATATATGCCCAACTGCTGCAGCAGGGCGCTGTGATTTCTTGAGCGAATCCCTTGATTAAAAGGAAAACTTTGTGGGGTAGATGCCACTTGAGGCTAAACAGAAAGTGCCAGCGACTCAATAGAACCTAGACAATTAAAAAACTCAAATGCAGCATTTATCACCTCTGCTTAAGCAATGTATCAGAAATCAAAATACTAGAGCGGAGTTTCACTTGTTATTTAAATTCTAATCAAGGTCATCCTAACAAATAGCTTCGTATATTGTCAGAAACACCAGCAAGGGCAAATCCTTAACAAATGACTGATTATAAAAAGAGATTGTTACTAGAATATTCTAGATATAGAAGTAAAGCCATCTTTGCAAACTTCAGGACAGGAAAGGAAAGAGGAAAGCATTTGGATACTCTGTTAAACAGTCTGCATGTTACATAATTTTCAGTAATGAGCTAGTAAACCAGGTCTCTAGGGGGTTGGAAGCTGTAATTTTTAGTTTTATGGCCAGTGTTCTCACCATGGCTGATTTCAGGCTAACAACATGAAGCCGCTGCACGCCAAATTTAAAAAAGATGCCCACGTTTGTTTCTCACAATCTGTAAGACCCAACTATAGCATGCCACTGAATCCTCAGTGTAATTTTATGAGGTAGGTATTATTATCAGATATGTTAAGTCACAATGGCTGGAAAATTGTAGCAGTTCAATTGAAATTGAAATACTAAGAGTTCTATCCTTTTCTGCTATTCTACTATGCCTAACATGTATATATGGAAAGCTTTCTCTGTGCTAAGCATGGGAAGACATATTGCCCTAGTAACCTAAAAATAATGAAGAAGAAATGCATGAAGCCTTTAATCTTGGCATTATGTTGATTCTCTACCCACCCACATGGGAATTGTGAAAGCAGTTTTCCGGATTTCTAAGAAATTTACAGTAGAAAGAGATTTACTGAGTTCAAAAATGCAGTGTAGTGGAAAGAAAACATCTGATGTATCTTCCAGGTGTTTTTGTGTGTGTGTGTGTGTGTGTGTGTGTGTATACTTATATTAGGGCTTCCCTGGTGGTGCTAGTGCATAAGGGATGTGAGTTCGATCCCTGGGTTGGGAAGATCTCATGGAGGAGGCCATGGCAGCCCACTCCGGTGTTCTTGCCTGGAAAATCTCATGGACAGAGGAGCCTGGTGGGCAACAGTCAATAGAGTCACAAAAAGTTGTATAATTGGATACAACTGAAGCAACTTAGCACACACGCATACTTATGTTACTGCTTATAAGAGGTGGGAACACAATCATGCCCATAATGTTCTTGAAATGGGGAAGAATTAAATATAATTAAGACCCCTCTCCCCTGCTATTCTGCTAAAGAAATATGAGCCCGTTCTGCTTTTCTAGTTTGTCTCAGGAAGAATTTGATAATGCCATAGGATAAGACAACAATGGGCCTATTCTCAAATGGGCCCAAAGTGATCAAAGCTGTTTCATTTTATTTTGATTGATTCCTCATCTGTTTCTATTTTCTGTTTAATTGGAAAGAATTGGCAGGGAGTGCTTAGTGTCTAAACCTATTAAATTCAATTTCAAATTTTGTTTACCAAACTCGGACAGGTACTCAGGCTCATAGTCTTATAGAAGCCTGGTATGCCTTACTACTGTTTTAATTAGGTTACCTAGAATAAGTGATTTTCTTAAAATTATGCTAAAAGTAGAGTTTCACAAGAATTTACAACATTGTCTGGTAGATGTTTATAGAGGTTTTAATGCTTCAGTGGCCTGAAAGACTGAAAGAACCTCTCTAAGTAGCTAATTTACCGTCTGTCTAACACTGTGCTTTTGACAGTTATACAATCAGTTGAAATAGAGCTCAACTGCCTCTTTGCTCTCAGTTCCTTGTCAAGTTGATTCCATCCCTCGGCTGCTATAGCATCATGGAGATACAGGTTTAGAGGCTCATAGGATTGAAATTGTTAATGAAAATTATGGCATCTCAAAATGACTGCTGGACTATCTGGATTCCGAAAAAGAATTTTTGGAAGGAAATCTAGAGGTTTATGTGTGGATACCAAGTGGGAGGCAGATGATAGGGAAATGACTCTCCTGCAGGTCTTCCTTTCCTGATTCCGTCTGTGTATCTTGGCTGACCTGCAGTAACAAAGGCCACAGACATCAGAGGCTACTTTCTTTGGAGTCAGTGAAAGTTAATGAGGAAGGAGACATCACACCTTCTCTCTGAGCCCTCGTGACAGGCTCTCCCAAAACCCCTTCACTGTTCTTCATGTTGGCTGACCAGTCTTGGCCATAGTAGAGGTGATATATATATATAGATGGGTCATTTAACCTCGTGTGCCTAAGTTTTATCATCTGAAAAATGGGGATAGTAAGGAAACCCAAGTCATAGACCAGTATGAAAAATGCTTCTATATGAATGCTATATACGTGTTCACCCAGATAAAGTTGCTTAAACTAGGTGATGTAGCACATGATTTCAATGTTCTGGCTATATCTTCCAGAATCTTCTGACATTCACTCTGTGCTGAAGACTGTTATGGCAAGCACCAGCCAGAGGTCTTTTTTCCTGTCACAGGTTGGCTTACATGAAGACAAAGCTTTATCTGTAAACATAATGCTTCTGGAAGGAGTCCCAAGCCAATGACAGAAAGGATGTTGATGGATAAATACTGGGCTTCTTGTCCTTCGATTGAGATCATTCTGAAGTGTGTTCCATACTGCTTCCTCAAGGTTCCCAGGGATATTAAGCTCTAGTTGCCCACAGTGGTAACTGGTTTGATAACACATACTTACTGACTTTCTTCTCTTTATCTTTCACTCTCTCTTCCCATCTTTTCCTTCCCTTTTCCTCCATCTTTTCCTTCCCTTTTCCTCCATCTTTTCCTCTCCTTTTTTTGCTTCACTACTCTATTTCCCTACTATTGTTTCCTGGGTCACCTCCTAAATAAACTACTTGCGTTTGAATCCTTTTCTCAGTGTCTGCCTCTGGGGGAACCTAAATTAAGACAAGTTTCATGACTTTTTAGGAGTATTATTAATGGCTATTAGACTGAGGACATTGCTATTAAGAATTTCATTGAGATAGCATATTTTATTTAAAATTTCTAATGGGCATGTAGGTTTTTATACTCTGTATTTTGTATATTAAGATTTCTTTCTTAAGTAGGAAAAAGTTCTGAAATTAGAGGCAGAGAACCCAAGTGACTGTTGACCAACTAGGTGAATGCATTTTTTAAAAAATTATCAGTTTTATCATGTGATACTAATATATATCCAACATTGTAACAAATAAGATAATATCCATAAAAGGCTTCTGCAGAGCCTACATTTATTATATCATTAGCACTCTTCTCAATGGGTTTTGTTGTTGTTATTGTTCTTAGAATTTTCACCACTTGATGCAGATTCATCCTGTGAAATTCTGTGAAGTAAAAATATATTCATTTATACTAAAGAGAGAAATATTGTGACCATACTGTTATAACCTACCTTCTGTTACTCAATTTTGGTTAACATTTTAATTTCAACTTTTCAACAACCTTGCTACTGCTACTGCTAAGTCACTTCAGTCGTGTCCCACTCTGTGCGACCCCAGAGACAGCAGCCCACCCGGCTCCGTCGTCCCCCAGACTCTCCAGGCAAGAACACTGGAATGGGTTGCCATCTCCTTCTCCAATGCATGAAAGCTAAAAGTCAAAGTGAAGTCGCTCAGTCGTGTCCAACTCCTAGAGACCCCATGGACCGCAGCCTACCAGGCTCCTCCGTCCATGGGATTTTCCAGGCAAGAGTACTGGAGTAGGCCCCTTCTATTTCAGAAGCTGCCTGATGATCTAGCCATAGTTTGTGTGTCTTGTAGCAAGCAGCGTCATAGACTTTTGAGCTGTGGCTCCCAAAACTTGGACTCTAAGTTGCAAACTGCATGAGATGTTTTGATTAATAATGTCAAGAATATTTATTTTTCCATTATGCAAACAATTCATGTGCTGTTTGACTAATGCTTATGCCAAGTATGAGTTTACCAAACTACTCAGCCACAGGCAAATTCAAACTGTATAGTTTTTCCCTGTGACTAAAAAATAATGAAAAAGACATGAATAGTCATAAAAATAAGGAACATTCTATTGCTTATTATATTAGCTAGTTCAGAAAGAATTGATCGTTAAGTAAACTACTTATTTAAAAAATAATTTAAAAAGTTAAGCCCTGTGAGAGTGAAGAGACTAAGACTCCAGTCCCTTCTCTGTAAGATTTGACATTAGACAAATTTGGAGGAAACCACAGTGTCCTTGGCTGCGGCTCCCTGACAGGAAAGAACCACAGTAGTGACAGATGGGAAAACATGACAAGAGAAAGTAAGTTTGGGCCTCAGCAAGGTTTGAGGATAGGTCTGGCCTTGGCAGGTCTTGTGCTAAGCCTTCATTTGTCCTTAGGCCTTGCCAGCCTGGTACGAGAGTCAGGACTTGGCAACAGTGGGGTGGCCCTAGGAGTCTAAAGGTCCACAGGTCACACTGTCGCTGTGGGAGCCTCATTCAGCTCCAGTCCCCTTGTGACGGTGCCAGCAGCGTAGTTCCGTTAGTGGTTTTCCCGCTCATTGAGAAGAATGGTGGGAATCCTCTGGCTGAATAATTGTGATCGCAGGTGACTTGGGGTAAAAAGCTGCCTGCCAATATAGGCATGTGGGTTTGTAAGTGATTAATTAGAATAATAAAAAGGATGTGGCTGTGTTTATATGTCCAGGCTGGTGAGGCAAGTTACTATGATTCAAACATTTTTCATGTTATCATGGATTTTAATGCCTGCTGAGGGGTATGGCGAGAGAACAGGCCATATCTTATTTTATCTTTTCTCTATTATTGAACACTAACGTCTTTTGTGTGAGGCATTTCTGACAGAATCTAGTATTATTGTAGCCTTATTAGGATAACAGTAGTAGGAATACATTCTCCAGGTGTTGAAAAATAGGCAGTTACAGTATAAAATAAGTTATTTAGAACACAAACATTTATTCTCTGAAACATGATGAATTTAGCCTCAGCTTGTATGCAAGGGGCAGTAGGAATCTTTGCCAAGGGTGGGGCATGACAGGGAGAGGGGGCCTCAGAGAGCAAAGAGTGCAGTCTGTGCTTGAGTTCTGTCTTTTCCAGGACACCTTTGATCCAAAGCAGGGTCAGGGGTAGTATTATGTGTAGGATGGAAGGTCCACATCCATTAGACGTAAGAGGCCATGACTCTCCCCAGTAAGTCCCCAGAAACAAGCAGGACCCAAGACATAGTAGGTGTTTGGTACATATTTTGTGAATATTTGAATGAATGAATATTTCTACTAAGCACTGAAGGAACAGATTACAAGACTATGTAAGCATTCCAGAATTCAAGGATCAGATTTATACAAAGTTGCTATAATTTTGGAAGTGCTGTTTAACCTCAGGAAGTCCATTTTCTTATATGAAAAATTGGTAATGATTTCTGTATTTACCTAAATAAAAAGCATAATATTATATTACAAGTGGATTCATGTGGTTCCTTTTCATATCATGTTATTTCAAGATATTATTTTTCCTGATAGCAGTTATGTGATCTTCTGCACCTGGATGTAAACAACAGCAACAACAACAACAGAAAAGAAATAAAGCACCACTGATTTCAGAGAAAATAATAATAATAGTTCATGGCCATAAGTGATACCTACAGTAGATAGGAGATTACTTTAGGCCTGTATTTCTGCATGCACATGGGGTTGCAAAGAGTTGGACACAATTTAGTGACTAAACAACAATATTATTACTTTTACTTGATTGCCCTCCAATTTCCATTCATTTGAGAATTGTGGCAAAATGAGACTATAAGTGCCACTTTTAAATTGGAGAATTTGGGGAACTACAGAATGGGGTTTGTTTTGTTTTGTTTCCAGAATATAGTTTCTATTGTGTTCTGGGAACATGGTGACCTGTGGAGTAATAGGTCCAGTCAGGAACCCCCAGGTACATTGTCTTGAAATAAGGGCTGAGAAGAATCGTGACTCTGACTCTTTTTTATTTATTTATATTTTTTGTAGCCATGAGGAAATAAAATTTCTGCTACAAAATAGAGAGTGAATTTAAAAGTTCTGTTTTTGTGAGCACTGAAAGGAAACTGATTGAGCAATGAAATAAAGTTCAGGACACAAGTGGTGATAAAAACAGTCTCTTAAAAGGGATTAAATCTCTACAATCAACAAAATGCAATTAACATATATTAAGTCTCAGTACAGCCTCTGGAGGCAAGTTGGAGAAGCACTATAATCCTTCTAAAATATCAGGAACTGAGACTCAGAATGATTAGGGGCCTTGTCCACTGAAGGACAGGGGCGTTGTAACTGAGGATTAGCGTTTGGGTTTTCACTTTCCTTCTACCACAACCTCTCCATGTTGCTGTTGAAGATGCCAGAATCTTGACATCTTTATGTCTTTCTCTCCTAAGTCATTTAGTCATAGTTCCAGAATATCTTTGCAAAAGAAATGAATGTCCCTTCTGAAACTCAGTGCCTTTAACATATATGTTATCTGTATAGCTCCATCTACAAACTTTACTAGTAACATAAAAGCTTGAGGTATTTATTCCTTCTTTTTCCTCTTCCCTTTCCTTTCATGCATATCCAGAGGATATTCTTTTTATACTGCCATTTCCTAGAGGAAAGAAAAATAGAAATTTTTCTTCTTTATCAAGGCTAATAATCTGACTGCTTTTTGTTTAAATTTAAAAAACAAAAACAACCAAGAAAATCCTTCTGTGGGCTTAAGTGGTTATCCCAGTTCTCTTTAATATGTGCTCAGAGATTTTAACATTTTCTATTTCCTGGCCACAAGACTTTTTGATAGAAAATTGCAACAAGAGAAAGGTCGGTTCCCTTTTGGAATGCTCTCCACACAGAAACCTAGGAGAAAAGTTGTAGCATATGTTTGAGACCCCAGCTTCTAGGAGCCAGGCCAGAATAGGCAGCATGAAATAGGAAAAGGTGATTGTTTTTACTTTTAAGCTTTGGTTCCCTTTTTAAAGAATTCTAGTTTGTGTGTCTATGGAAAGCAAATAAAGTTGATTCTGAAGTGGATGCTGCTCGGACTTCCTGATTGTCAAAGCAGAAGTGAGGAGGTAGAATAAAATGAATGAGTGTGTATATGTTTGTTTACTTTCACACACACACACACACACACACACACACACTTGCATGGGCACACAGGATAAAGCAGCAACATTTGAAAACACAATATAATCTGCGAAACAAAGCACATCTTCAGTTTCAAGTAAGAATGAATAAAAATGAGTGTATCTCTAGAGTAGGAGTCAACAAGCCTTTTCCGTAAGGAGCCAGAGAAAGATATATTTTAGACTTGGTGGGCACCGTGGTCTCTATCTCAAATGTTCAACTCTGCTGTTGTAGTGCAAAACAGCCTTCGCACACAAGCAAATGAGCATGTCTATGTCCCAATAAAACTTTATTTATGGACACTTAAATTTGAATTTCATATGACTTTCACATCATTAAACATTATTTTTCTTTTGATTTTTTCCCCACCACTTAGAAAAGCCATTCTTAGCTTGTGGGCTGTACAAAAGCAGGCACTGAACCCAGATTTGGCCCACGGGTCCCTAGAGGAAGGGTAATGCTAGTACACGAGTGGTATGAAACATGAAAGACATTTCTTTTCATTCTCTTGTGAAGTGGTGACCAGATGAGCATATTTCCTGTGTGCCTCCTCATTCTCCTTATGCAAAAAAGAAATTTACAAAAGTTATGTCCATTCAAATCATGTCTCTGAAATTCTCTTAATCATCAACGGGCATTTTTTGAAAGTTTACTTGCATTTATCTGTCTTTATATTTAAGAGAAATCTAGTGATCAAAGGAAGAATATCTTAAATCAAGATTGGGAATTGATGGGATTGTCCCAAAATCCATACCAATACACCATCAGGTTAATTTTCTGTTCTTATAATACAATAGAACTGTCACATAATACTGAAAACATTAACATGATTGCAATCAAATAAAATAATGTGTGTTATAGTGTCCTGCATATGTGTGGGGAAAGAATCTGTGTTTCTAATTAAACTAAAAAAAAAAACTCATTAAGAATGCAAACCACTTCTGATGAAGGGAACATGAGTATAACTGCATATCTACAAATCTTTATTTTTAAGGCATCCTCTCCCCAATTTCCTTTCCTTATTACTTTAATTGTGCCCATAACTATGAGCACTCAGATTTAGTTGGGGTATTATTTTAAAGAATGTCTGACTATCACCATAAACATAAATTTTTACATTTAATTGTTGCCATAAATCCCAGATGTGGACAACAAAATAGACATTTACTTGTGGGAGTGAGAATCATCCAGATAACTGCTATCCAATTGTTGTCTGTAGATCAGGAGTGTCAGCATTACAAAGAAGCTTATTGGAAATGTCAGACTCCACCCTCCAACTTCATTGAATCAATATCTGCATTTCAACAAAATCTTCAAATGGTTTGTATGCATATTAATGGTAAAAAGGCATTCAGCTTTAGCAATAGTTTCCAACATTGGCTATAAATTAGAATTCCCTACAAAGCTTCTAGAAAAAGCAGTGTCCAATCTGGATTTCTGACCAATCAAATCAGAATATCTGCAGGTGGGAATCTACAGATAAGTATTTTTTAAAGTTCCCTAGATTATTCCAATGTGTAGGAAAGTCTGAGAATCACTGGACTAAGGTGGTGGACCCAAGGTATTATTGCTCTGAGGGTAAGAAGGGAACCCTCTCAATATCAAGTGGAAACAAAAGTCCCCAGAACTAGAGGCTTTATTGGAAGTGTTACAAAAGGTTAACATGGTATGTATTAAAAGAGTGACTTTCAGGAAGAAAACCCAGCCCTCACAATGAGATAAAATGTTCAGGTTATTAACAAGTTAACTAAAATGAACAAAATTAAGGGTTCAGTTCATTGGGTTCTGGTACTTATTGATTCTCCCTAACCAGAAATAATTCTGCCTAATGTCTGACAGATTTACACTGGGTCCTCTTCATGAAAAGACAAAGTGTAAGTGGCTCAGTCCTGTCCAGCTCTTTGAGAGCCACAGACAGGCTCCCCTGTCCACGGACTTCTCCAGGGAAGAATACTAGAGTGGCTTGTCATTTCCTTCTCCAGGGATGTTCAGTTCAGTTCAGTCCCTCAGTCGTGTCTGACTCTTTGTGATCCTATGGACTGCAGCATGCCAGGCCTCTCTGTCCATAACCAACTCCTGAAGCTTACTCAAATTCATGTCCATTGAGTCGGTGATGCCATCCAACCATCTCATCCTCTGTCGCCCCCTTCTCCTCCTGCTTTCAATCTTTCCCAGCCTCGGGTGGCCAAAGTATTGGAGTTTCAGCTTCAACATCAGTCCTTCCAATGAATATTCAGGACTGATTGCCTTCAGAATGGACTGGTTGGATCTCCTTGCTGTCGAAGGGATTCTCAAGAGTCTTTTCCAACACCACAGTTCAAAAGCAGCAATTCTTCGGCACTCAGCTTTCTTTATAGTCCAACTCTCACATCCATACATGACTACTAGAAAAACCATAGCCTTGACTAGATGGACCTTTGTTGGCAAAGTAATGTATCTGCTTTTCAATGTGCTATCTAGGTCTGTCATAACTTTTCTTCCAAGAAGCAAGCATCTTTTAATTTCATGGCTGCAGTGACCACCTGAAGTGATTTTGGAGCCCCCCAAAATAAAGTCTGACACTTTCCACTGTTTCCCCATCTATTTGCCATGAAGTGATGGGACCAGACGCCATGACTTTAGTTTTCTGAATGTTGAGTTTTAAGCCAACTTTTTCACTCTCCTCTTTCACTTTCATCAAGAGACTCTTCTGTTCTTCTTCACTTTCTGCCATAATTGTGGTGTCATCTGCATATCTGAGATTATTGATATGCATATATCTTGATTCCAGCTTTGCTTCATCCAGCCCAGCATTTCACATGATGTACCCCGCCTATAAGTTAAATAAGCAGGGTGACAATATACAGCCCTGACGTACTCCTTTCCCGATTTGGAACCAATATGTTGTTCCGTGTCCAGTTCTAACATTTGCTTCTTGACCCGCATACAGATTTCTCAGGAGGCAGAACAGGTGGTCTGGTATTCCCAAATCTTTAAGAATTTTCCACAGTTTTTTGTGATCAACACAGTCAAAGGCTTTGGCATAGTCAATAAAGCAGACGTAGATGTTTTTCTGGAAATCTCTTGCTTTTTCGATGATCCAATGGATGTTGGCAATTTGATCTCTGGCCCCTCTGCCTTTTCTACATCCAGGTTGAGCATCTGGAAGTTCATGGTTCATGTACTGTTGAAGCCTGGCTTGGAGAATTTTGAGCATTACTTTACTAGCGTGTGAGATGAGTGCAGTTGTGCAGTAGTTTGAGCATTCTTTGGCATTGCCTTTCTTTGGGATTGGAAAGAAAACTGACCTTTTCCAGTCCTGTGGCCACTGCTGAGTTTTCCAAATTTGCTGGCATATTGAGTGCAGCACTTTCACAGCAATATCTTTTAGGATTTGAAATAGCTCAACTGGAATTCCATCACTTCCACCTGCATTGTTCATAGTGAGGCCAACTTGATTTCGTATTTCAGGATGACTGGCTCTAGGTGAGTGATCACAGCATCATGTGACCAGGGATGTTACAGAGCAGTATTGTGGGCTTCCCAGGTGGCACTAGTGGTAAAGAGCCCACCTACCAAAGCAGGTTAGACGAAAGAGATGCAGGTTCAATCCCTGGGTCAGGAAGATCCCCTGGAGTAGGGCACGGCAACCCACTCCAGTATCCTTGCCTGGAGAATTCCATCAGCAGAAGAGCCTGGCAGGCTACAGTCCATAGGGTCACAAAAAGCTGGACACGACTGAAGCAAGTTAGCACACAGGGCAAGCTCCTGCCTTGTAGGCAGATTCTTGACAGTCTGAGCTGCCAGGGAATCCCCCCTCTTCTTGCTACCTGCTACTAATTATGCATCATCTTTACATCTTCCTACATCTCCCCCTGCACCCTGCCCGCCCCCATTTAATCCTGGTGTTTTAGGTTCCTGGTGCTAGAGTTTATCTTCTAATTGCAGAGTTCTAAAGTTTTAGCTTGCCATTGCTGCATACAGCCCATCTACACTATTTCTATTGTTCTAGCTACTTCTGTGCTTAATTGCTAATTTCACAGACCTGTGGAACACTGCAAGTGCAATTATCCTCCAGTGTAATTGCCTTCTGCAAAAATTGACTCCCACAGAACTCCCACAAAAATTGTGTCCTGTTTGTTATGGAGTATATGGATGCCTTTTCAGCTATATATAGAGAGGTGTTTTCTAGATTTCCCTGGCTTTAGAAAAGAATAAGTTATCTCTATGGTTGGAACACCTTTTTTAATTAGGGCCCTTTTATGACGGTTATTTCAGGTGTCCCATTAATCTGATATCCCTCCTGGGTATATCAGTTGACGTTAAAGGTGATCTGATTGGTATCACTTGGGAGCATTTGTCTGTTTAAATATTTCATTTTCAATTATACAAAGTTACTCACATTAAATAGCTCCTAAATTCTTTACCATCACTTGATACAGGTACTACAATACACAAACACTCTCTTCAGCATTCAGTTATGCAAGAATTGTGATTTACTTCATAAGTATGAACCAAAGGGCCTACTCTGTGTGAGATAGTATCCTAGATTCTGTGAGAAAAGATTCAGAAAAAGTGAATCTTGCCCTGCTCTCTTTGGAGCCCACAGGTAAGAAATGCACATAAATAATCATCTCCCAATCCCTTGTGGCTCAGCTGGTAAAGAATCCACCTGCAATGAGGGAGACCTGGGTTCCATCCCTGGGTTGGGAAGATCCTCTGGAGAAGGGAACGGCTACCCCCTCCAGTATTCTGGCCTGGAGAAGTCCATGGGGTCACAAAGAGTCGGACGTGACTGAGCGACTTTCACAATCAAATACCATCGGTGACTAAAGCAAACAAACAAGCAGTAAGTGCTGTGGGAGTCCCGAGAAAAGGAAGGGCAAGAACACATGGGGTCAAAATTTCAGCAAATGCTTCATGAAAGAGATAGCACTGGAGGTGGATCTTGAAGATGGGTAGTTTTCAACAGGGAGTTCTCAGGATGAGTGGAAACAGAGTTAACAAAGATACTGTCTGTAAATTCATGAACATTCATGCATGAGCATTTATCACATGGAAAGGGCTATCACTTCCTTCATCCAAAAACCTTTGTGATTGAGTAGCTCAGTGCTATATGCTTGGTAAGAATAATGTAAGGCAACCAATGTTCTTGTCTCCTTTGAGGTAGAAAGGGAGAATGAAAAGAATCATCAAGGGCTCACACACCTGCCACAGAGAAAACAACTAGTGTAGTTGAATAAAGCCTAGCTATCCTGATTTGAAATCTATTTAAGCATGCCACCAGATTTTTTTTTAGCATTTTTCTGTTTGATAAAAACTTCTGGTAACTTCTCCCTCTGTGCATCCGTTCTTTTCCTGAGTTCTTCATGTAGTCACTTATTTATGTGACCCTTTGTAGGGGATGTCCTATGTGTCCCAGCAGCATACTCCCCTCTCGGCACCCAAGGACCCAGAGCCAGCTAGCTGGTCCCAGGGTAGGTTCTGATCCCGCAGTCTGCGGGAGGGTAGTTTCCTTCCTTCTTAATGCCTGCCTCCCGGTGGATGAGGCTGGTCTAGAGGTTTGTGTAGACTTCCTAGTGGGAGGTGCTGATGCCCGCCCATTAGTAGGTGGAGCCAGATCTTGGCCTTTGGTGGGCAGGGCTGAGTCAAGGGGCGTGTCTAGAGATGACTGAACTTAGAAAGTGTCTTTAGGCGGCCTGTCTGCTGATGGTCCGGAGAAGGCAATGGCACCCCACTCCAGTACTCTTGCCTGGAAAATCCCATGGACAGAGGAGCCTGATGGGCTGCAGTCCATGGGGTCGCGAAGAGTCGGACATGACTGGGCGACTCCCTTTCACTTTTCACTTTAATGCATTGGAGAAGGAAATGGCAACCCACTCCAGTGTTCTTGCCTGGAGAATCCCAGGGATGGGGGAGCCTGGTGGGCTGTCGTCTGTGGGGTCGCACAGAGTCAGACACGACTGAAGCGACTTAGCAACAGCAGCAGCTGCTGATGGTAGGGCTGTGTTCCCCACCCATTTGTTGTTTGGCCTAAGGCGTCCCATCAGTAAAGCTTACAGGCTGTCAAGTGGAGCCAGGTCTCCATATCAGGGGCCCAAAATATCTGCCTCTGACTCCAGCCAGAGTTCATACAGGCCCCTGCTATGTCTGCCATCAGCTTTTAGGACTCCAGAGAGATCTACAGTTGCCTCCGTGCCTCTCTAGGAGACCTTCCAAGACAGGTAGATCTGCCCCAGCCTCCTGCGGAGTCGCTGCTTTTTTCCTGGGACCCAGTACACATAGGACCTTGTGTGAACCCTCTGAGGGTAGAGTCTGTATCCCCCAGTCCTGTGGAGCTCCTGCACTCAAGCCCTACTGACCTTCAAAGCTCAGTGCTCCAGGGGTTCCTCCTCCTAATGCCAGACCCCAAGGCTGGGGGGTCTGCATTGGGCTCAGAGCTCTCACTACTGTGAGCAAATTTCTGCAATATAATTTTTTTCCAGTTTGTGGATTGCCCTGCTGGATAATATGGTAAGATTTGGCTATATCATGACCTCCTGCTTTCTCATGGTTTCTTATGTCATTAGATGTAGAATATCTTTTTTAAATGGATTCCAGTCTTTTTTAAATCAGTGGTTGTTCAACAGTTAGTTGTATTTGGTGCGCTCATGGGAGGGGGTGAATTTAAGAGCCTCTTAATCTGTAGTCTTGCCTCCAGCTTGTTTGAAACCAAAGAGGAGGAACCCTCAAATATCTGTAGAGAAGTCAATTCTTCTTCTTCTTATTTTTTAATTTGACTGTAGCATGTCTTTGTTGTAGCACCGGGATCCTCAGCTGCATCATGTGGTATCTTTTTTTAGTTGCCACAGGTGTGATCTTTAGTTACACCATGCGAACCCTTAGTTGCAGCACATGAACTCGTAATTGCAGTGTCTGAGACCTAGTTCCCTGACCAGGGATTGAACCCGGGCCCCCTGCTTTGGGAGCATGAAGTCTTAGCCCCTGGACCACCAGGGAAGTCCTGAGAAGTCAATTCTTTATTAATCCATGAACACCAAGGTCTTCCTGGGATTGATGTGCTGAAGTGACTTTTACTCCTGAAATCCCTACCATCTTTTGTTTGAATTTCAAAGAATTTACTTTTCCCATATGAAGAAACCAGAGGCAAATCAAAAGGAGTTTAGGTCATTGTTGATAAATATTCTAAATCCTTCATTGACTGATGACTGCCAAGAGTCAGCAGCAGGTGGTAACATTTCCTTTGTAATCATTCTAATTGTTTGAAATAATTCAGCGTTCTGTTCCAGGGCTGTTTTTGGAGAAGAGGCCTAAGAGAGACAGTACAGATGGGCCTGATTTAAACAGTACTGTTGTTAAAAGTGCATATTGTATTTGCTGGTTAAGTTATTGGCAAATTTAAATATATTGTCAGTAAATTGAACTAATCATTTGTTGCAAAACAGTAATAGCCACAGCCATTCTCCCTTTAATTTTTAAGAGAGAAAATACCATATTCAATTAGTTATACATATCCGACATGACATATTTTCTTTCTTTTGCACTCAGGGTCTCCGATGTCACAATGTTTCTTTTTTGTTATGAGTAGACAATCTTCGTGGGCTTTTTTCTTTTAAATTTATGGAACATATGCAGTATCCACTTCACCCAAAGCTATAGAATAATGACGCTATTACTGTAGCCATCTGTCTCTTCACATCAGTGTCTTCTGTGGTTTTATAGTCCAGTCTTAGGGCTCTGTAAGAAACAATATTGGTTAACATTAATAACTGCCTTCATCTGACAATTTACATCTCTATTTGGAGACAGCTCCTGAAAGCATCTTCCCCAGTTTAGGGTGCAGGGCTTTGTGGGGAAGGAGGGATGACTGTCTGGAGGGAGATGGAGGCAGAACACCTATTTTGCTCCACTTGACTGACGCCCAAAGGGTGAGTCAGTCTCCCACTTCCTATTATAACTCTGCATTTGCAGTTTTCCACCTTGACAGGCAGTAACAGTTCCAGCCAATGCTAATTTGGGTAACATCTAAAAGGCTTGCCTGACAAGGCAGATTCAAATTATGAAGCAAACCCCTCACATACTGAGACCTTGTTAGCTAGATTAGTGGTAGATTGGCTCCTTGTGACAGCTTGTTTGCTAGAGGTGAGCTATCTGCATTTTCAGTGCAGGCAGGTTATATCATCATTTAAAGAAAAAAAAATAAAGATGTCGTTTTTCTTGTTTGTCATGGACTTCATGTAATATTCCCTCTCGATTTTCTCATTGTTGACTTCAGAAAGAAATAGCAGCCAGTGTGTACCTTTGAGTGCGACAGCTAATTTTGTTATGGATGAACAGAGTATTGTGACAAAACAGTGGCACAGCTGTCATAACAGCTGTCACACATTAATCATGACAGTGACAAATAGCATAATTACCTTATCTGGAATTCCTAGCATGCACACTCAGTATGCCCCACTGCCGAGCGAGCATATCACGCATGGTTTAATTAAAAAGACATCAATACAGGTTAGTTAGACAAGGGCTAGAAGACATTGATCCAAAATGAAAATAAAATTATTTGTAGGTTGGTGTTTAGGGACACCCAAAGACCGATTACTTAGCCGACATGATAATTTGAATCTTATTCCCCTAACTGGCCCTTCTCAGTGCGGTAAATTGGCTGCTCTGCCCCACACCAGCAGTCCTTTCTCTTGAAATATTTGATCCCCGTTTTTTTGAGCTGCAGCATGGGTCCTTGGGAGCCATCTTGATGCGTTGGCAATTGATTGAAGGGGCTTTATTGATAAATGTGACTACCAGTGAAAAAGTTGCAGCTAACAGTTTTTAACTTGCTTTCCAATCAGGTACTCAGTCAGGAGAATGATATTAAACTTGAGTAATTTTTGTTTTATTTGGAAATTCTTAAGAATAAAGGCAGGTGAGACTGATTTTAAGCCTAGAAATGATAGTGTCTTGCATGTGCTGTGTTTTAATATGTATGGCTGTATTCATGTGCATATATGTGTCACATCAGTATGTATAAATATGCACACATGCCAAATATATGTATATTTTTGCCCCCTCCCCCACCCCCTGGTATTTTAAGCTCAACAATTCATTGAATTCACTGATTGAATTCCTGGTAGCTAGTTCCTGAATTGCTCTGAAGCTGCCTCGATGAAATATTAATGAATCAATTTCCATAGACATGGACTCATTATCTTCTGGGATGCCACTGGAAAACACAGTCCTGCCTGCGGTGTCCTTCCGCCTGCCTGTGACATGATTCAATTTTCTCTCTCTCTTTTTAATTAAATAAAAATATAGGAAATTTTTGATAACTGTGGAATAGACATTTCCATTTCTCTTGATAGGCACCTAAAAGGAGGTAAACCATTTAAAATACATTTATGTTTCACTTAAGTGATATATGGAAAAGTGAGTCCTGGAAATTAAAAGAAGGTGGCCAGTTTAGTTCTGTAGTTTCTGTAATGCCCTTTGGAAATGAGGGAACTGTTGTTCTCAGAACAATCTACTTGTAAAATGTCTGTATTTTAGGAAACTGGAGTGAACCATCTAATTGTTTACAAAGTTATCAACTTTAGAAAATGTTGCTAAACACAAATACTTGTCATGTTCATTTAAGGCTGATGGAATATAGGTAGAATTATTCAGACTGCATCTACAAAATGCCAAAACAGCTGGTTAGAATGTGAAAAATTCAAGCAAGTAATGATTAACTACACACAATATAAATAGCTAGTTTTAGATATTTTCTTGTTTGTTCACTGAAATTGACTGGTTTCTTAAGCCTTATGCAAGTCACACCAATAAAGCACATTAAACTGCAATTATATCAAACTAAGTTTTTAGTTTCCTTCCTTACCATTCATTCTGTTTCAGTGAAGATTATTAATGCCTGCTTCAGGTACCATCAACATCCACTTCATAGAACTAAAAAAGTCCACTGGTAAATGGTTGCCAAAACTGTTTGATTAAAAACTAGGATTATGTTCTCAAATTCAGTAGCTTTTACCATTTTGATTTAGAACCAGTGGTATATTTGAATGTCATGTGATCTGAGGACAATGTTACCATTTCAATATGTACATATTATACGACCTGAGAATGGCATTATTATTTCAGCAAATTCTTTTTAAGAGAAAATGGGAAAGCACAACCCTGACCAAGGATATCTTCTCAATACTGAGGCAAGAAAAGTAGTTTATCTTTGAGAGGAACTCTGACTCCCCATGGGAAGCCCACTTGGCTCCCATTCTCTCTGGAGCTGATCTGATTCTATATTCCAGATCTGAGGAATGCCTTGAAGCAGCTCCTTGTTTGAAATAGTTTGAGGAAAGCTATAAAAAACACAAAAGCGTCTACACACAGCAAGTTTTGCATTTCATGTCTAGGTACCGGTTAAGATGGATAGCCCGTGTGTGGACACTTGGTAATCAATCCCTCAAGTATAAAAAAAAAGGTCAAAAATGATCTGAAACTGCTCTCAGAGGCTGGACACTATTCTAGATCTTCATTCTCTAAATCTTCCTCGGGCTCCTCTTGAAACTAAAGGCAGAAACAGGTTTCTTGAGAATAAATCTAAGGTTTATTTATTCCACTAGATATTCAAGGAGATTTTAATGAGAAAGAATCAATTTTATGTTGACATAAAAGAAAATAAAAGCAGTTTTAGCCTCCTTGATCAAACTTTTTAGATGGAATCTCCTTCTCTTCACTGTACATGGTCATTTTTATTTTAGGGCATGTATTTACTAGTGTGAAAGTGAAAGTTTTAGTTGCTTCAGTCGTGTCCAACTCTTTGTGATCCCATGGACTGTAGCCCATCAGGCTCCTCTGTCCATGGAATTCTCCAAAGAATACTAGAGGGGGTAGCCATTATCTTCTCCAGGAGGTCTTTTCAACCGGGGATTGAACCCGGGTCTCCTGCACTGCAGGCAGTTTCTTTACCATCTGAACCATGTACATTGCTACTTTTTATGTGGAGTTATCTCAGTACACTGTAAGCTCTTTGAAGGTTGATTCTGTGTTTGATTCTCTTTTTCCTTCCTTATGGAACCTAGGATTGTGCCTGCATGTTGTAATTGCTGACTAAATATACACATAATAAATGATAACATGTTGGCTTTAATAATTAAAACAGAGGCATGGGTTTGCTTTAAAATGTTCAGGCTGTTTCTTGAATTTAGCATATTGCTTGACTGAAAGCTCTAAGAAGGTCAGAGTGTTTATTTTTAAAATAAATTTTCTTCCACATTCTCTTCTTAAGATGGTTTGATTTCCTTCCTCCCTTCTGCCTGCTAGTATAAGAACTGACCTTTTATAGAAAGGTTGGATTAATTTCCATTGGTTTGAGTGGAGTGGGATATTGATCCAATAGCTGAGATACCAACAACCCATTTTATTCTCTCTCAAACTTTCATATCTCTGATCTTCCCTGACCTTGAAGGGTAAGTTTCCTATATTATGCATACCTGTTTTACATATCATATGATAAAACGTTCCCAATTGTCCTTTGCCTTGTAACTTACTCCACAATGAAATTCAGTGGGGTGGCCTTACCCAACTTGAGTGAATTGATACAAACAAAACTTTGTCTCTCTGCACCCCATCACCCTTTCGATCTTTTACTCTCTGTGTCTCAGAATATTTCAATAGCACTTCCTCTGTCCAGAAGTGACAATCAGCAGGCTTTCCATGTAAGAACTAGCAAGAGCAATTGTGTTTATCTCACTGACTAAGAGGTTTCCTATTTATCTTCCCTGAGGTGGTGCCCATGTGGCTGTCCTGATATTGAGCAACTGGACAGATTACACCCTGGAGCCACATCTGTGGACACATAGATCAACACCATTTTCATTGCCTTGGTACCCAAGAAGTTTATCTTCTGTCAGTGAGATTTAGTGCTTTCTTCCTGGATTGTTAAGGCTTTCTTTTGTCCCTGTGTTTCCTTTCCTCATCCACCTTATTTGGTTTCAAGCTAGGTTAGCATAACCTGATCAGGATTGTTAACAGTTGATTTTTAGTTTTTGTTTCCTTCCATCATTAGTAAGGATTTTCAGTGGGACTTTTGTAGAGACATCTTGACTAGTAAAACATATAGCATGAGTATCTTGTGTAGAAAGAAAATGACTTTAATTCCTAAGTGTGCATCTAATAGGATTGGTTTTATATACTGTGTCTAAATGAATAGTAAAGGCATTGTTCACAGGACTAATGTTTTTGCTGATGTTGCTTCAGTCAGGATGTAATCCCTCAAATCTGTGTTAGAATTTTTTAGCTTACAGTACACTTTCACTAATGCTTTCTACCTTGACTCTCAACAGAGCCCTGAAAGGCAAAAGGAAGGATTTTGTTATATTGTTCAGTTTTATACATGGAAAATAAAAGTTCAAATAGATGGGAAAATCACAAAGTTAACTGTGAAGCCAAGACTCAAATCTAGGAAATCATATTTGCATCTCAACTTCTCCCCACTTAACTTCAGTGTCTCCTCCAAATAATTCTCCCTCTGACTGTCTTTTTGACTTTGTCAGGCTTTCTCTCAACTGTTTTAATAACTGATAACTTTTCCCTTGCCAAATTCTGTGACTTTTCTGACTGAATTATAATAGAAGATTTAGGTTATGCAAGTTATCTATCCACTTACTTAACTGTAAAGCCAAAAAAAAAAAAAAAGTGAGACCCTTCTTCAGAGTATTGATTACTTCAATGGTTTCTCATCTGCCTGCATATTTGAATTACCTGAAGAACTTTAAAAATAAATAATGATGTCTGGATCCAACCTCCAGAGAGTCTGATTTAATTGTTCTGGAGTCAGAGCCCAGAAATGGGATATTATTTTTTTAAAGCTCTCCAGATGATTCTAATATGCATAGAGTGTTGAAAACCACTGGGGAAATTTCTTCTCTTCACCCCTTTTAGGACCCATTTCCTTATTTTACCCCCACCGAATTTTCAGAAACACCTTGTTTTCTCAAAATCAAAATTCTGCATCTTGGACATTAGTGGTGACACTCCAAATTTTAGAGTTTACGTGAATGTGTGTATCTGATATGTACTTACTTTGGCTAGTCTAGAAGAAGGAGAATAATCATGGAGAAGGCTGTTTTGGAAATTGATTATGAGCTAGAGACATTTTGTGGCATAAATGTATACCCCCTAGAATGTCAGCCCCTACCTCCCCCCGCCACCCCTGCCCCAGGGTAGTGATTTGGTCTGTTTTCATAAGTGCTCTTTCCCTAGCATGTTGAACAGTAATTGGCTTATAGCCCTGTGAAAATTGATCAGTCCTGACAGATTCTTTGCAACCCCATGGACTGTAGCTGGCCAGGTTCCTCTCTCCATGGAATTCTCCAGGCAAGAATACTAGAGTGGGTAGCCATTTCCTTCTCCAGGGGATCTTCCCAACCCAGGGATTGAGTCCAGTCTCCTGCATTGCAGATGGATTCTTTACCATCTGAGCTACCAGGGAAGTCCTGGCTTATAGCATACATTCAATAAATATTCATTTCAGTTCAGTTACTCAGTCGTGTCCAACTCTCTACGACCCCATGCACTGCAGTACACCAGGCTTCCCTGTCCGACATTAACTCCCAGAGCCTACTCAAACTCAAGTCCATTGAGTCAGTGATGCCATCCAACCATTTCATCCTCTGTCATCCCCTTCTCCTCCCAACTTCAATCTTTCCCAGCATCAGGATCTTTTCAAATGAGTCACTTCTTCATATCAGGTGGCCAAAGCTTTGGAGTTTCAGCTTTAGCATCATTCTTTCCAATGAATATTCAGGACTGATTTCCTTGAGGATGGACTGGCTGGATCTCCTTGCAGTCCAAGGGACTCTCAAGAGTCTTCTCCAACCCACAGTTCAAAAGCATCAATTCTTAGGTGCTCAGCTTTCTATATAGTCCAACTCTCACATCCATACGTGACTACTGGAAAAACCATACCTTTGACTAGACGGACCTTTGTTGGCAAAGTAATGTCTCTGCTTTTCAATATGCTGTCTAGGTTGGTCATAACTTTTCTTCCAAGGAACAAGTGTCTTTTAATTTCATGGCAGCAGTCACCATCTGCAGTGATTTTGGAGCCCCCCAAAATAAAGTCTGTCACTGTTTCCATTGTTTCCCCATCTATTTGCCATGAACTGATGGGACCAGATGTCATGATCTTAGTTTTCTGAATGTTGAGTTTTAAGCCAACATTTTCACTCTCCTCCTTCACTTTCATCAAAAGGCTCTTTAGTTCTTCTTTGCTTTCTGCCATAAGGGTGGTGTCATCTGCATAACTAAAGTTTTTGATATTTCTCCTGGCAATCTTGATTCCATCTTGTGCTTCATCCAGTCTAGCATTTCTGATGATGTACTCTGCATATAAGTTAAATAAACAGGGTGACAATATACAGCCTTGATGTATTCCTTTCCTGATTTGTAACCAGTCTGTTCCATGTCCAGTTATAACTGTTGCTTCTTGACTTGCATACAGATTTCTCAAGAGGCAGGTCAGGTGGTCTGGTATTTCCATTTCTTTAAGAATTTTCCAGTTTGTTGTGATCCACACAATAAACATTACCATGGAATATTTCCCCAACATTTCCCTCACTTATTCCGAACAAGAGCTTAATAGACCCCCCTTGCAGTTTCCCTATGTTAGAAGAATCACAGTTTTGGTGCTGGCATCTCATACTGTTTCTCTGCTTAGAAGACTTGCCTCCCCATCTCTTCACGTCTAAATTCTATCATTCTTTAAGGCCTAGCATTAGTCAAGTTTCTTCCACAAGGCTTTCTGATTTTTCTTTGAGCTGTTATAGGCAATTTCCTGGGCTTCCCTGATAGCTCAGTTGGTAAAGAATCTGCCTGCAATGCAGGAGACGCCGGTTCAATTCCTGGGTCAGAAAGATCTGCTGGAGAAGGGATAGGCTACCCACTGCAGTATTCTGGCCTGGAGAATTCCATGGACTGTATAGTCCATGGGGTCAAAAGACACAGCTGAGCGACTTTCACTTTCACTTTTTTCAGATAATTATTTGTATTTTACTCATCACAGCTACTTACCACTACTGATCTTATATACATTACAGTTATTTATATGTCTTCACTTTTCTTCTAGTCATGGCCCATTTCTATTTGTATCCCTTTTAGTACCTATAAAAGCTCTTAGTATTTTTTTGGATGGTTGCAACTACTTGCTTGCAATCCCTGTTGCTTCTGGTATGTATGTTAGATTCCTATGTTTTACTATAACAAGAGGTTAAATAGCATTTATAATGTTTGATTTGGTTTTATACTTTGCATTTTAAAAATATTTCTATATACAGTATCTTATTTGTTCCTCAACATAAATCTGAGGAATGAAAGAGATGATATTACAAATATAAATGAAACAAAACTGAGGCACAACTACTTTAAATGACTTTTCAAGGTCACACCATGCTGTGTGGATGGAGTAGCTAATTTTCCAACTCCTAATCCATGCAACTTCACTAAAGAACGATGTGTTTTCTCCCAAGTTGGGTGTGCTAACTGGCATATTTTGTTTTTTTAACTTCCGTAAGTCCACCCCTCCAGCTGAGGTGTGTGTGTTAGTCACTCAGTCATGTCTGACTCTTTGCGACCCATAGATTGTACCCCACCAGGCTCCTCTGTCCATGGGATTCTCCAGGCAAGAGTACTGGAGTGGGTTGCCATTTCCTTCTCCATACAACTACGTGTTTTGTGTGTGTGTGTGTGTGTGTGTGTGTGTGCATGTTAGTCACTCAGTCATGGCCGACTCTTTGTGACCCCATGGATTGTAGCTGAGTTATCAAACCTCAGTTCGCATCATAAGTTGTATGTGGAGAGTGTTTGTATTATTTGTGATAGAAATCTGTTTTTAGGCAGGATACAATTCAGAAAGGCAATTCTTTGTCCTCGTTGATGTCTTGTGCATTATGTTTTCTTGTTCCAGTGTGTCATGGCTTGTTTATTTTCCTTTTCATGTAAACTTCGCTTTGTTCTTTATATCAAAATCAAAATCATACTAGAAAGTGGGATGCATGTCTGTAACATCCTAAGTAGGTGAATAGGCAGTGAGAAGTACCACATTGGAAAAAAAAAAAAAAAAACACACAGTAGAAAAGGAATGAGAACCCAGTCTTATGTGGCTTCCCAGTTAATTCTCTGTGTGTATTTTTTAAAAAACATTTAAACTCAAACCCTTAGCTACCCAGCAGTTTCTAAATACCAATCAACAGCATGAGCATAGGGACAGGGATTCCTTTTAATCATATATTTTAGTTCAAAGAAATGATTAAGAATCCATATTAAATGACCTGAGGTTTTATTTTTTTCTTTAATATATAACACATGCATGAATGAAAACATCAGTCTAATCTTTTGAGCAAGGCTCACCATTGATTTATCCAAGACAGAACTAAGCAATAGTTTTTGACAGAACAAGTAGTATAAATAGCTGTTGTTAGTATGATTTAAATTTAATCATTACGTATTTTTAATGATAATTCGTGAGCATTTTGTTCAGTTGCAAGTGCACTTATTTTTCAAGAGTGGAAATAAAACATTGTCAAATACTCTGGAATGAAATCAAATTGTATTTCAGTTTGCATAAGATGTAGTTACATTGAGAGTTGTGCTTGACTGTAAATGATAAAGTAGCCTTATGATTTTTTTCCATTTACATAAATACAGTTCAGGGAATATTACTAATGAAGTCGATATGGGGTCACCTAGCCACCTTAGGAAAAGGTTACTATGTTATTTTAAGTAGCCCATCAATCATTGTGGATTAATGTCATATTCTAGGTGAAAGCACTAATCATAATAAATTCATTTTGTATTCATGAGGGTGTCAAATGTACACCCATAGGAGTCCTATGTCATTTGTCAATATGGAAAGAAAAATTTAAATATGACCTGTTTGCCATCTCTTTGCTAGGGCTTATACTCAGATGCATGTTGTGGTGCTGATGGACATGTGATGCTTGTGGGGGAAAGCTGGAAACTTCACTAAGATTATTGGAAATGGAATGAAATCTGTGTCAGGAATAATGACGGGAGGCTGCTGGCTGACATTTCCATGTCCTCCAAGGAATGCCAAAGGGTCAAGTGGGTGCGTGAGGGCACGGCGTAAATGGGAATTCACGAGCCCACAACAGAGCTGCCTTGTTTAATTCCCTGCTTCCAAATTCTATGTCTGCCTCCTATTTAAGACAATGATGTGGCATCATTACTACCATAACTTTTCCTATTACCAAAGCAACATAAAACCCTTTTTTGAGTGGTTTCTAGACCTTGGTAGTTCAACAGAACATTGGGCATGGTACAGGAAAGGCATTTTCTATTTCTCCCTTTACCTTCTTTTGGGAGTATTGAAGAGAAACCTTCTCTCTTCTCACTGAATCCAACTCCATGGGAAAAGGATTAATAGAAATGGCAGATGGTTAAAAGAGCAATTGTCTAACACATAATTAGAACTACATCTCTCTGGGTGGAATTACTGTGTTAAGTGACTTGCTGATACTATTTTTTATCATTGTTATTAGTATTGCTGATATTATTATTTCCATTTTAAAGAAAAAAAATAAGCATAAATTGGCTAAGTAACTTACTATGATTATATAGCCCAAAGTGGTAGAGTTGCCATTTGAACCACTATTCTGCCCCTCTGTACCTACTACATTTGAGGGTATTGTTTTAAAAATTAAATGAGGCCAGGGATCTAAATTTCCCAGAAGAGTAATTAATGTTAGCTAGTATGATTAAGCTAGAATCAAGATTGCCGGGAGAAATAACAGTAACCTCAGATATGCAGATGACATCACCCTTATGGCAGAAAGTGAAGAGGAACTAAAAAGCCTCTTGATGAAAGTGAAAGAAGAGAGTGAAAAAGTTGGCTTAAAGCTCAACATTCAGAAAATTAAGATCATGGCATCTGGTCCCATCACTTCATGGGAAATAGATGGAGAAACAATGGAAAGAGTGTCAGACTTCATTTTTTTTGGCTCCAAAATCACTGCAGATGGTGACTGCTGCCATGAAATTAAAAGATGCTTACTCCTTAGAAGGAAAGTTATGACCAACCAGGATAGCATATTCAAAAGCAGAGACATTACTTTGCCAACAAAGGTCCGTCTAGTCAAGGCTATGGTTTTTCCAGTGGTCATGTATGGATGTGAGAGTTGGACTGTGAAGAAGGCTGAACACTGAAGAATTGATGCTTTTGAACTGTGGCGTTGGAGAAGACTCTTGAAAGTCCCTTGGACTGCAAGGAGATCCAACCAGTCCATTCTAAAGGAGATCAGTCCTGGGTGTTCACTGGAAGGACTGATGCTAAAGCTGAAACTCCAATACTTTGGCCACCTCATGCGAAGAGTTGAGTCATTGGAGAAGACTCTGATGCTGAGAGGGATTAGAGGCAGGAGGAGAAGGGGACAACAGAGGATGAGATTGCTGGATGGCATCACCAACTCGATGGACATGAGTTTGAGTGAATTCAGGGAGTTGGTGACAGACAGGGAGGCCTGGCGTGCTGTGATTCATGGGGTCACAAAGAGTCGGACACGACTGAGTGACTGAACTGAACTGAACTGAGAATGATCAAATTGTATGGTTTGGAGTAATTCCACACACACACACACACACACACACACACACATGCCCCCAGCGCCTGTCTCCACCTCATCCTAAGTTTTTCCTTTGGAAAGAAGGAAAGACATGGGACTTTTTAGTTTGTTCTGTTTGGCTCTTGTACCAGGATAACAATTTTTCATAGTCAGGGATCCACCTGTCCTCAAGAGACTCTTCCTGCCACCATGCTTAGGTTATTTCTGGGCCCTCTTATGTTCAGGTCCTATAGAAAGTGGAAGTGAAAGTCTCTCAGTCCCATCTGACTCTTTGTGACCCCATGGACTATATAGTCCATGGAATTCTCCAGGCCAAAATACTGGAGTGAGTTGCCTTTCCCTTCTCCAGAGGATCTTCCCAACCCAGGGATTGAACCCAGGTCCCCCACATTGCAGGCAGATGCTGTATCAGCTGAGCCCCAAGGGAAGCCCTTCAGGTCCTATCAGTTCAGTTCAGTTACTCAGTCATTTCTGACTCTTTGCAACCCCATGGATTGCAGCACGCCAGGCTTCCCTCTCCATCACCAACTGCCGGAGTTTACTCAAACTCATGTCCATCAAGTCGGTGATGCCATCCAACCATCTCATTCTCTGTCGTCCCTTTCTCCTCCTGCCTTCAATCTTCCCCAGCATCAGGGTCTTTTCAAATAAGTCCATTCTTTGCATCAGGTGGTCAAAGTATTGGAACTTCAGCTTCAGCATCAGTCCTTCCAATGAATATTCAGGACTGATCTCCTTTAGGATGGACTGGTTGGATCACCTTGCTGTCCAAGGGACTCTCAAGAGTATTCTCCAACACCACAGTTCAAAAGCGTCAATTCTTCAGCACTCAGCTTTCTTTATAGTCCAACTCTCACATCTATACATGACTACTGGAAAAACCATAGCTTTGACTAGATCGACCTTTGTTGGCAAAGTAATGTCTCTGTCTAGTTTGGTCATAGCTTTTATTCCAAGGAGCAAGCATCTTTTAACTTCATGGCTACCTTCAACATCTGCATTGATTTTGGAGCCCAAGAAAATAGTCTGTCACTGTTTCCATTGTTTTTCCATCTCTTTGCCATTGAGTGATGGGGCTGGATGGCATGATCTTCATTTTTTGAATGTTGAGTTTTAAGCCAGCCTTTTCACTCTCCTCTCTCACTTTCATCAAGAGGCTCTTTAGTTCCTCTTCACTTTCTGCCATAAGGGTGGTGTCATCTGTGTATCTGAGGTCCTATGTCTAGAATTAAATAGTTCTCTGCACTTTCTGTAACTCCTTAAAAGGGGCAAATGGAGGCTGCTGGTCCTGCTTTGAGGCCTCTGAACCCTGGAGGACTTGACTTCTCACAAAGTTTCTCTATTGTTGGTACCAGGAAAGAATCCTCTTGCCTAGTGCTTTTACCTTGAAGCCTAAATGGATAATTTGGACCCTGTGAAATTCATTTCTCTCTTTTCATCACTTTTTCTCTTCATTTCCACAAATAACTCTCTTTGATGAAATAGAGACAGACTCTATAAGAAGAGTAAGACTCAAAAACAATGGAGCTTAAGAACTTCATACTGCAATCCTAGAAACTCTTTTATGCTCACTCCCCTTCCAAAGATTTAATAGCAAAGAACTAACCTGAAACAGTCTATGTGTGAGAGTTCATTTCTCTAGCAAAAAGGTACTATGAAGTATTAGATCAAATGAGAGGAAGTACAGCTCAAAGGACTTGTTGAATGGCTAGATATATGATTATTAGTTCTTTTTAAACTCTACTTTGCCACTGAAATTTCTAAGTGGCTTTGGTCAAGATATATAGTCATGCCGTTTCTCAAAAAGGTAGAAATTACTCTCACATTTATGAGTATTCAAATCCCATGTCATACTCAGTTGACCTTCCCTGGACTCTTTCCTTGACTGCTGGAAACTTAAGTTTATACCTAATAATATAAATCTTAATCATATTCTGATTTTATTAGTCATTATTGTCTAGTATCCTAGATTGCAAGTTCTTATAAAGTATGGCATATGTCTTAATTTAAAAAGCAATCTGTTGTGATAGAGAGAACACTGAAATTTCTCTCAAGGGTAGTATAGAAGTTTTCAAATGGGGAAGTAATTTCATCAGTAGGTAATAAATTGCAGGAATTTTTGATTGACACCAAGATTTCTATCTGGGGAGACTGGAATATAACACTTATGCAACACATTTTGAATAACTTTTTTTGAGGGATGCAGACATTGCCTTTGAAAATATTCAGCACGTTGCTCATTCTCTTTATGATATGTAAATGTCTAATGGTCAAGGAGGATGCTGGTGAAAGGGCTCCCAACGGTTTTGTATGTTTGTCAAAAGAAGATGAAGCAGAAAGGAATTAGATATCTTATTCAAGCCAATGCTTAAACTTCATGGATTAGCTCAAGCAAAGAATAATTTGAATAAAATTTCTCTTTTATTCATTTCATATAAACAGCCCCTTTTCTGGTAAATTCTAAGAATCAGATTTATTGATAACAAACCTTAAATATATCTTAGAGCATCCAGTTAAAGCACAAATTTTATATAAGATTGCTGATTTTTTTTTTTTTTTTTTTTTAGCTAATACTTCAGAGTAACAGTTCTTACCTTTTGGGAAGTTACATATTGTACCAGTCAGAAACTGGAAGACAAAGGATAACATTCTCCATGAATTTAGCTAAAGATATTTTTATGAATGTGGTATTTAAGGGTTGTGGGCATGATTTAAGGTGACCAAGAACAGAGGGTGAAGCATCCTGAGACTGGCAACAGTGGGAAGCCTTTACTACTTCCAACTGTAAATGGGCAAATGAAAGGAATGCTGTTTCCAGAATTGGGGAGGAAGGTATGCACAGTAGGAATTATCATAGAGGGATGCTGACACTGCCAATGTCATTTACAACTGAGGAATTGACATCTTGGTTATAAGGATGGCATAAAGAAGTGTGAGTTACTTCATGATTCTGAATCCTGAAATAATGTAGGGAAAGAGTTTAAGAACCTAAGTCCAAAACTACCAAAAACCGGAGTGGAATACTGAGCAGTTTTGTGGGCCTGAGGAAATAAAATTTTAATTTCAGTCTCCATCAGCCACATTTGGGCCCCTAGAGAACTATATCCTAAGAATGAGTGTGAACCATATGTAGACCAAGGTTTATAAAAACTGCAACCAAGCCTGGACTCCTGACTAGATTAAGGTAATTATCCAGAGGATAGAGTAAAAATTCTCTGGAGTAATATAAAATCATCTAGAACCTCTACAATTAATACAGAATGTTTAGCATTCAATAAAATTACCAGCTACACCAAAGAGGTAATCAGGGGAAAAGGCAAGTGAGCCGTTTATCACTGTTATCAAATACACATGTTTAAATAATGTATTAAAATGCTGGAAAAAATAAATGACAAATGGAAAATGCACCCAAGAAATGGAACTCAAAAGCCAAGGGAAAAATATAGAACTGAAAAATGCAGTAATAAAATTTAAGAACCAAATGATGATGTTAACAGCAGATTGGAAGAATTATAAAAAGAAAGCATTAGGTTAAACTAGGTCATTAGAAAATACCCATGTTGAAGCATGAAGAGAAAAAAGAATGAAAACTACAGAAAAATTAATATGATATATGAGATATTATAATATAGATAAATATAATATTTATATTCTAATATAGATAAAATTCTATATTGTCTATAATATTCTAATATAGAGATATTCTAATATAGATAAAATTTGAATCCCAGAGGAGGAGGAGGAGAATAGGCAGAAGCAATATATAGGCTATATATGCAAAGAGCCAACTCGTTAGAAAAGACCCGGATGCTGGGAAAGATTGAGGGCAGGAGAAGAAGTGGGTAACAGAGGATGAGATAATTGAATGGCTTCACCAGCTCAGTGGACATGAGTTTGAGCGAGCTTTGGGAGATAGTGAAGGACAGGGAAGCCTGGCATGCTGCAGTTCATGGGACTGCAAAGAATCAGACATGACTTAGCAACTGAACAACAACAACAATATATAAGGGGAATAATTGAGAATTTTCCCAAACAGATGAAGGACCTCCAAGCCATGCTGCTGTTGCTGCTGCTAAGTCGCTTCAGTCGTGTCTGACTCTGTGCGACCCCATAGACGACAGCCCACCAGGCTCCCCTGTCCCTGGGATTCTCCAGGCAAGAATACTGGAGTGGGTTGCCATTTCCTTCTCCAATGCATGAAAGTGAAAAGTGAAAGTGAAGTCGCCCAGTCGTGTCCGACTCTTCATGATCCCATGGACTGCAGCCTACTAGGCTCCTCCGTGAGATTTTCCAGGCAAGAGTACTAGAGTGGGTTGCCATTGCCTTCTCCCCTCCAACCATAGATGTAAGAAATACTACAAATCCAAACCAAAATAAATAAAAATAATTTAATTATACCTACCACATCTTACTGAAATTGTTGAAGGCAAAAAGCAAAGAGAAGATATCAGTGGCAACCAGAGGGGAAAGGGGCACATTACCTTCAAAGAAGCAACAGTAAAACTGTTGGCTGACTTTTCAATAGAAACAATGGAAGCTGAACAATAATGTGATGGCTATCTTTAACAGCATATTAAAAAGCAGAGACATTACTTAGCAAAAGTCCATCTAGTCAAACTATGGTTTTTCCAGTAGTCATGTGTGGATGTGAGAGTTAGACTATAAAGAAAGCTGAGCACCTAAGAATTAATGCTTTTGAACTGTGGTGTTGGAGAAGACTCTTGAGAGTCCCTTGGACTGCATGGAGATCCAACCAGTCCATCCTAAAGGAGATCAGTCCTGAATATTCATTAGAAAGATTGATGCTGAAGCTGAAACTCCAATACTTTGGCTACCTGATGCAAAGAAGTGACTCATTTGAAAAGACCCTGATGCTGGGAAAGATTGAAGGTGGGAGGAGAAGGGGACAGCAGAGGATGAGATGGTTGGATGGCATCACCAACTCAATGGACTTGAGTTTGAGTAAACTCTGGGAGTTGGTGATGGACAGGGCAACCTGGCGTGCTGTGGTTCATGGGGTCACAAAGAGTCGGAAACAATTGAGCAACTGAACTGACTGATCTTTAACAGGCAAGGGAAAAAATATTCTGCCAACTTAGAACTTTATACTCATTGAAAATATCCACAAAAATGATAGCAACTTAGACATTTACAGACACACAAAATTGAAAGATCTCATTTCCATCAGATCTGCATTTATTGAAATACAAAGAGATGTCTTCAAATAGAAAATATGAAGTTGAAAATGAATTATAGAAATGAATGAAGAGTAGGAGTAAGTGAAAATATGTGGGCAAGTGTATTTATGTTATCTGAACAGAATAAGACTAAGGTCATTTGTATATCTAAAGTGGAGTGAGTCGGTCAGTCTTGACCAACTCTTTGCAACTCCATGGACTATGCAGTCCATGGAATTCTCCAGGCCAGTATACAGTACACAGGCCAGTATAACCATTCCTTTCTCCAGGGAATCTTCCCAACCCAGGGATTGAACCCAAGTCTCCCATATTGCAGGCAGCTTCTTTACCAGCTGAACCGCCAGGAAAGCTATTGCAGAATTAAGATACATAGCAACGTTAAAGAAAGGGGTAAGAGGGCAATTGGAGTTGAAATGATTAGAATATTGTCTGGGAACTAGTAAAATTAATAATTCACATTCAGTTCAGTTTAGTCACTCAGTCGTGTCCGACTGTTTGCGACCCGATGAATCGCAGCACACCAGGCCTCCCTGTCCATCACCAACTCCCGGAGTTCACTCAAACTCAAGTCCATCGAGTTGGTGATGCCATCCAGGCATCTCATCCTCTGTCGTCCCCTTTTCCTTCTGTCCCAAGTCCCTCCAAGCATCAGAGTCTTTTCCAATGAGTCAACTCTTTGCATGAGGTGGCCAAAGTATTGGAGTTTCAGCTTTAGCATCCGTCTTTCCAATAAACACCCAGGACTGATCTCCTTTTGAATGGACTGGTTGGATCTCCTTGCAGTCCAAGGGACTCTCAAGAGTCTTTTCCAACACCACAGTTCAAAAGCATCAATTCTTCGGCGCTCAGCTTTCTTCACAGTCCAACTCTCACATCCATACATGACTATTGGAAAAACCATAGCCTTAACTAGATGGACCTTTGTTGGCAAAGTAATGTCTCTGCTTTTGAATATGCTATCTAGGTTGGTCATAACTTTCCTTCCAAGGAGTAAGCATCTTTTAATTTCCTGGCTGCAATCACCATCTGCAGTGATTTTGGAGCCCAAAAAAATAAAGTCTGACACTATTTCCACTCTTTCCCCATCTATTTCCCATGAAGTGATGGGACCGGATGCCATGATCTTCGTTTTCTAAATGTTGAGCTTTAAGCCAATTTTTCACACTCCTCTTTCATTTTCATTAAGAGCCTTTTTAGTTCCTCTTCACTTTCTGCCATAAGGGTGGTGTCATCTGCATATCTGAGGTTATTGATATTTCTCCCGGCCATCTTGATTCCAGCTTGTGCTTCTTCCAACACAGCGTTTCTCATGATGTACTCTACATAAAAGTTTAATAAGCAGGGTGACAATATACAGCCTTGATGTACCCCTTTTCCTATTTGGAACCAGTCTGTTGTTCCATGTCCAGTTCTAACTGGTGCTTCCTGACTTGCATACAGATTTCTCAAGAGTAAGTCCAGGTGGTCTGGTATTCCCATCTCTTTCAGAATTTTCCACAGTTTATTGTGATCCACACAGTCAAAGGCCTTGGCATAGTCAATAAAGCAGAAATAGATGTTTTTCTGGAACTCTCTTGCTTTTTCCATGATCCAGCAGATGCTGGCAATTTGATCTCTGGTTCCTCTGCCTTTTCTAAAACCAGCTTTAACATCAGGAAGTTCACAGTTCACATATTGCTGAAGCCTAGTTTGGAGCATTTTGAGCATGACTTTACTAGCGTGTGAAATGAGTGCAGTTTGTGGTAGTTTGAGCATTCTTTGCCTTTCTTTGGTATTGGAATGAAAACTGACCTTTTCCAGTCCTGGGGCCACTGCTGAGTTTTCCAAATTTACTGGCATATTGAGTGCAGCACTTTCACAGCATCATCTTCCAGGATTTGAAATAGCTCAACTGGAATTCCATCACCTCCACTAGCTTGCTTCGTAGTGATGCTTTCTAAGGCTCACTTGACTTCACATTCCAGGATGTCTGGCTCTAGGTGAGTAATCACATGATAATCATCATGATTATCTGGGTTGTGAAGATCTTTTTTGTACAGTTCTGTGTATTCTTACCACCTCTTCTTAATATCTTCTGCTTCCGTTAGGTCCATACTTTTTCTGTCCTTTATTGAGCCCATCTTTGCATGAAATGTTCCCCTGGTATCTTTGATTTTCTTGAAGAGATCTCTAGTCTTTCCCATTCTGTTGTTTTCCTCTATTTCCTTGCATTGATCACTGAGGAAGGGTTTCTTATCTCTACTTGCTATTCTTTGGAACTCTGCATTCAGATGCTTATATCTTTCCTTTTCTCCTTTGCTTTTTGCTTCTCTTCTTTTCACAGCTATTTGTAAGGCCTCCCCAGACAGCCATTTTGCTTTTTTGCATTTCTTTTCCATGGGGATGATCTTGATCCCTGTCTCCTGTACAATGTCACAAACCTTTGTCCATAATTCATCAGGCACTCTTATCTATCAGATCTAGTCCCTTGACTCTATTTCTCACTTCCACTGTATAATCATAAGGGATTTGATTTAGGTCATACCTGAATGGTCAGTGGTTTTCCCTACTTTCTTCAGTTTAAGTCTGAATTCGGCAATAAGGAGTTCATAATCTGAGCCACAGTCAGCTCCTGGTCTTGTTTTTGTTGACTGTATAGAGCTGCTCCATCTTTGGCTGCAAAGAATATAATCAATCTGATTTCAGTGTTGACTATCTGGTCATATCCATGTATAGAGTCTCCTCTTGTGTTGTTGGAGAGGTTGTTTGCTATGGCCAGTGCATTCTCTTGGCAAAACTCTATTAGCCTTTGCCCTGCTTCATTCTGTATTCTAAGACCAAATTTGCCTGTTACCCTAGGTGTTTCTTGACTTTCTACTTTTACATTCCAGTCTCCTATAATGAAAAGGACATCTTTTGGGGGTGTTGGTTCTAAAAGGTCTTGTAGGTCTTCATAGCACCATTCAACTTCAGCTTCTTCAGCGTTACTGGTTGGGGCATAGACTTGGATTACTTTGATATTGAATGGTTTGCCTTGGAAATGAACAGAGATCATTCTGTCGTTTTTGAGATTGCATCCAAGTACTGCATTTCAGACTCTTTTGTTGAGCATGATGGCTACTCCATTTCTTCTAAGGGCTTCCTGCCCATGGTAGTAGATTAATGGTCATCTGAGTTAAATTCACCCATTCCAATCCATTTTAGTTTGCTGATTTCTAGAATGTCGATGTTCACTCTTGCCATCTCCTGTTTGACCACTTCCAATTTGTCTTGATTCATGGATCTAACATTCCAGGTTCCTATGCAGTATTGCTCTTTGCAGCATCTCATAAATGAAAGGTCTGTGTCATAATCTATAAGGAAACCATGAAAATAATAATCAAAGATTATATTGTTATTTAGATAATTAGTAGATGAGGAAAAGAGAATTTAAAATATGGATTAATCTAGGAAAAGAGAAGCTAGGAGAGAATATAAAAAAATACAAAATTGCATGGAACAAGTATAAAACAATAAGGTGGTAGATATTAACCTGAATTTATTGTATTTATGTTAAATGTACTAGAAATATTTTTCAAACTGAGTTAAAACAATGTTATTTATAAGAGCCATTGCATAAATATAATGACACTGTATGATAGAAAGTAAAAGAATGGAAAGATATATACCATGTAAACCGTAACCAAAAGGAAATAAAGTGTAAATATATGAGAATCCAATAAGGATTGGACTCCTTGTTGGATAAGAAGTATAAGAAGCATTATTACAGATAATAATGTTATCTGTAATAACATTTAATAATGACATTTAATGTCTGTAATAATGACATTTAATGTTAATAAAAAACAATATACCAGGAAGCTAGAATCTTTAATTTATATGAATGGTATCAAAATAAAGAACCAAAAAGAAACAAAAACCACAGTTAAAGGGAAAGACTTTATTTAATACAGCTCTCTCATAAATTAATAAAATAAAAATGAGTAATGATATAATTTTTGAAATTTGAATAGATGTATTTTCTGCTTGTTACCTATATAGTATCTATTATCAATACCATCATCATAGTATTTTGACCTGGAAAGCATGACTAAAATATTAATCTGGGGTATGTCCTTATCAAAGAAATCCTCTTGGAACATATATTGACATTTCCCTTGTAAACAAGCCAAACTATTGAAAGGCTTCATATTGAAGTTTTCCTTAATATAACCTTTTAGTGAGCCTGTGTTTTAAGATATAGCAATGAAAAATCTTGTCTCTCTGGTGTTTGTTGTTAAATATAATACTTCATTATCATGGGAAAACAGAAGAAATTTCAGAATAAAGGATGATTACTCTCAGGTATTCTTATCTCTTTATACTATCAGTATGTTGTGTGGCACATATACATACTGCTTATCTCACTTATCATTTATTTTACCTGTGTTTTGATGGTATATTTAATATGGTATTAATTTGATGGTGGTATTAATTTGATGGTATATATAATATTCAAGTTATACCTTGAAATTCTTATGGGTTTGAATTTTGTTTCCTCTTTGGGTTGTTATAGTTTTATTCATAATTTTAATTGTTGTCATTATTATGCTTTCAACATAACAGATGAAGAGTCAGTAAAGCACATATATAGACTTAATGACAGAGAATATGTTCTTTATTCAAAAATATATTTAAATTAGTGGCAATTAGAGTGAGTGCCATATGTTATAGGTTGAATTCTGAAATGACTTGTAGCCCTGGTTTTATGATGCCCTAGCACACCTTCAATTAACTAAAGGGATATGAAGACCTGTAAAAAATTCTCAAAGATAATTTATGTTAAGTTCAGTTTAATTCAGTAAATATAATTCAGCATGTTTGTGCTAAATGACACAAGAGGGAAGGGTTATGAATTTTAGAAACATTGACAGGTTTTAATACAATGGTAAAGGTATATTATTACACAACCAAGGGAAATAATGGACTTATCATCTTTATCCTTCTAGAACCCTCCCTTCTATTTCTGGTTATAATATAAAGATATGCATAATACAGTATCATTCAACATAATTAAGCCCCATTAAGGCTAATGAGGTCTGTCTACATTTTCTGAGTAAAGCTATGATTGAGGGATTGAGGGATACATCCATTTACTTGATGATAAAATCAAGATTGTGATTCAAAGGAATTAGAAATATATCAAAGTACAAAATATTTCTCTCACTATAAAAGAAGAAGAGAACATTATGAAATTATCATTTTGCTGAAACAAAATTTTATCTCTATATTAATAATTAAATTCATTATTTAGTATGGTTTAAAGACTTTCAAATATACCTATATATATGTCTTGAAAACTCAAATATCCATTATCCCTTAAATACTTCTGAGTAAAGAATATCTTGTAGTTTTCATTATTAAACATGTATGTAAGTTTATCTGGCAGTTTACTTCTTTGCTGTTGGAACTACACACTATTAAGATGCCACAGATTTAAAATTTTTAAAAATTAAATACCATTAATGTAAAATTTCTGATACTTTAGTGAGTAAAATACAGTAAGTTCTAAATATGTTTCTTGTTTTTTATGTGATTTTAAAAAAAACCCATAATGTTAAAAGCTACATAATCAAGGCAATACCCTAATGTCTTTTGTTTTTAGTCACTAGGTTGTGTCCAACTCTTGTGACTCCATGGACTGGAGCCTCCCAGACTCCTCTGTCCATGGCGTTTTCCTGGCAAGAATACTGGAGTAGGTTTGCCATTTCCTTTTCCAGGGGATCTTCCCCACACAGGGATCAAACCCGCATTTCCTGCACTGGCATGTGGATTCTTTACCCCTAAGCCCTAAAGTCCTTCGAGATTTTCTAAGCCATGGGTTAGCAAATTTTTTCTGGATAGGATCAGGTAGTAAATATTTTTGACTTTGCAAGCCATACTGTCTCTGTTTCTGCTACTGAGTTTGTCAGTGTAGCACAAAAGCAGTGGTAGACATTATATAAATGAATGGGCAGGGCTGTGTTCCAATAAAATGTTATTTTTGAGAACAGGTAGTGGTCTCTGGGGTCATGTTTTGTGAACCCCTAAAAGTCAACAACATTGGTCAGTTATTCATTAACTGTATCACTTACTATATGCCATGCCCTGTGCTAGGCATGCATGCATGCTCAGTTGTATCTGACTCTTTGCAACTCCATGGAATGTAGCCTGCCAGGCTTCTATGTCCATGGGATATTCCAGGAAAGAATACTGGAGTGGGTTGCCATTTCCTCCTCCAGGGGATCTTCCAGATGCACATATCAAATTCATGTCTCCTGCATCTCCTGTATTTGACTTGGTTCCTGCCCTCAAAGAGCTTTTAGACTAGTAAGAGTATACTGATACATGTAGTGAACAAGTATAGTGTGTTGGGTAACATGACAAATACAGGGGCAGACAGGGAGAAAGAGAAAGCAAGATAGAGAATATCCTTAATTTAGGAGTATAGTGAAAAGTTTTCCAAGTACACACAAAAAAAGGAATCGGTGTTTGGAAAAAAGGAAATTGTATACACATTACAGAGTCATAAAAGAGTTTGGTGCGCTTGAATGCTAAATAATGATTTAGTAAGATTGAGGTGCAGTATCAGTTCAGTTCAGTCAGTTCAGTCACTCAGTCGTGTCTGACTCTTTGCAACCCCATGAATCGCAGCACGCCAGGCCTCCCTGTCCATCACCAACTCCTGGAGTTCATTCAGACTCAGGTCCATCGAGTCAGTGATGCCATCCAGCCATCTCATCCTCTGTCGTCCCCTTCTCCTCCTGCCCCCAATCCCTCCCAGCATCAGAGTCTTTTCCAATGAGTCAACTCTTCGCATCAGGTGGCCAAAGTACTGGAGTTTCAGCTTTAGCATCATTCCTTCCAAAGAACACCCAGGGCTGATCTCCTTTAGAATGGACTGGTTGGATCTCCTTGCAGTCCAAGGGACTCTCAAGAGTCTTCTCCAACACCACAGTGCAAAAGCATCAATTCTTCAGCACTCAGCCTTCTTCACAGTCCAACTCTCACATCCATACATGACCACAGGAAAAACCATAGCCTTGACTAGATGGACCTTCGTTGGCAAAGTAATGTCTCTGCTTTTGAATATGCTATCTAGGTTGGTCATAATTTTCCTTCCAAGGAGTAAGCGTCTTTTAATTTCCTGGCTGCAATCACCATCTGCAGTGATTTTGGAGCCCAAAAAAATAAAGTCTGACACTGTTTCCACTGTTTCCCCATCTATTTCCCATGAAGTGATGGGACCGGATGCCATGGTCTTCATTTTCTTAATGTTGAGATTTAAGCCAACTTTTTCACTCTCCTCTTTCACTTTCATCAAGAGGCTTTTGAGTTCCTCTTCACTTTCTGCCTTAAGGGTGGTGTCATCTGCATATCTGAGGTTATTGATATTTCTCCCAGCAATCTTGATTCCAGCTTGTGCTTCTTCCAGTCCAGTGTTTCTCATGATGTGCTCTGCATATGAGTTCAATAAGCAGGGTGACAATATACAGCCTTGACGTACTCCTTTTCCTATTTCGAAGCAGTCTGTTGTTCCATGTCCAGTTCTAACTGTTGCTTCCTGACCTGCATACATATTTCTCAAGAGGCATGTCAGGTGGTCTGGTATGCCCATCTCTTTCAGGAAAAATGAGAGTAGAAAGATTGGTGATAGGTAGGCTCCTTAAAACATGCCTGCTAAGGGCAACGGGGATGAGATAGTTGGATGGCATCAGCGACTTGATGGACATGAATTTGAGCAAGCTCTGGAAGTTGGTGATGGACAGGGAAGCCTGGTGTGCTGCAGTCCATGGGGTCACAAAGACTTGGGCATGACTAAGCAACTGAACTCAAGGACACTTGGTTTCTTGCTAGGGCAGTGGGGAGATGAAGGTGTTTTAACTTAGAAGAAGGGTAATCTTATTTGTGTTTTTGAAAAATATTCCTGGCAGTTTTGGGAATGTTGCAGCAGGAAAAAACAAGACTGAGGCAAGGAAACCAATCGTAGAGTGTGTATATTGTGGTCAAAACCCTAATTATAAGGGTTTGAATCGAGATGAGATCATTGTGCACATAGCATTTGTTCAGTATGTTTTCCTACCAGGTCTTACATTTGTCAGAGAAGGAAACTTAATGCACAAAGTGATTGAAATCTTTCTAGGGTTATTTAAAGAAAAAATTTTATTGTCACATGTTTTAAAATGTTAATGAAAATGTGTCCAGGATTACAAGGTTGTTTCTTATGGTATTTCTAGCACTTAGGAAATCATAAAATGTGGTTTCTAATCTCAGTTTTAGCACTTACAAGTGTTAAGACACACTTCTTAATTTGAGCCTCAGCTTTATTTTTGGATAAAATTCAGTTTTTCTTTTCAAGTTTTTTGGGAAGAATACCTTTTCTTCCAAGATTATATGGAAAAATACATTAATGATTATGAAATTATTTTAAAGCTATCATTTTA
Organism: Bos grunniens; assembly: GCF_055505025.1. Classification (NCBI taxonomy): domain Eukaryota; kingdom Metazoa; phylum Chordata; class Mammalia; order Artiodactyla; family Bovidae; genus Bos; species Bos grunniens. Next base: position 56,926,125 of record NC_141172.1, read on the forward strand.
TCATTCAATGGTAAGTTATTATCACAATATGAAGAATATATTGGAGAAAATTAATTACTCTTGATTCCCTTATCTACAGCAAATAGAGCAGAGATCAGAGATTATTAATGTGTTGGCAGGAATGCACACCTCCCACAATTTTAGGCAGCTCAGAAAACCAACCCATGGAAAAGGGAGCCCAAAGGATCCCATGAGATTAATGATCCTTATAAAATGGCCCACCCTGTGCTTCCAGGCTCCTAGCATTTTATATGTGTGAGTGCACACATGCATGCACTCCCACACATCACACAGATGCACAATGCATTTAAAATATCATCCTTCATGCTCAGTCTCATTATTAATGCTGTTTGCAGTCTCCATGGATGTATGTGCAACCTAAGTGTTTGATATGTAGCCAGAGTGTCAACATCTTCTTTTCTATTTGCAGTAACTATTTGACCCAGCTCCCCTAGTACACACACAGGCACACATACAGACCACAAATACATGATATAGCACAAAATACAAATTTGTATACACAAAATACAAATAAAACTCACACAGAACATTTAATGCACACATGCACAAATATATGTAATATACAAATATGTGTAGCACGCAAACATAGTCAACACATACAGTCAGTGATCAAACCATACATGCAGAATACATGGCTACTACATAGACAACTGAAAAATACTAAGCACACACATACAAATAATATAATATGCACCACATAGGAAATATATATAACACATACAAAACCACAGGCATAGTGTGCATATATTAATAGTGCTTCCCAAACCCAGTTTTTCACATATTTGCTTTATTTACACATCACCCAAATATTCATTTACTTAATATTTTATGTAACTTATGTAACTTGTACTTCAGAATATTTTATGTATTTTTTCCTACTCTCCTTTTCATCATTCTTGACAAACTAGTCATTTTCTGATTTTTACCTATTTGCTCATCAGAACTATGTGACAGAAGTATTGGTGTAAATCTGATAAATTATATCCATCACATGTGAAAATGTTGATTTTCTAACCTCAGTGGGCGAAATGCTGGGCTGGATGAAGCACAAGCTGGAATTACGTTTGCCAGGAGAAATATCAATAACATCAGATATGCAGATGACACCACCCTTATGGCAGAAAACAAAGAACTGAAGAGCCTCTTGATAAAAGTGAAAGAGGAGAGTGAAAATATTGGCTTAAAACTCAACATTCAGAAAATGAAGATCATGGCATCTGGTTCCATCACTTCATGGGAAATAGAAGGGGAAACAATGGAAACAGTGACAGACTTTACTTTCTTGGGCTCCAAAATCACTGCAGATGGTGACTGCAGCCACGAAATTAAAACATGCTTGCTCCTTGGAAGAAAATCTATGACCAACCTAGACAGCATATTAAAAAGCAGAGATATTACTTTGCCAACAAAGGTCCATCTAGTCAAAGCTGTGGTTTTTCCAGTGGTCATGTATGGATATGAGAGTTGGACTATAAAGAAAGCTGAGCGCCGAAGAATTGGTGCTTTTGAACTGTGGTGTTGGAGAAGACTCTTGAGAGTCGCTTGGACAGCAAGGAGATCCAACCAGTCTGTCCTAAAGGCAATCAGTCCTGAATATTCATTGGAAGGACTGATGTTGAAGCTGGAACTCCAATGCTTTGGCCACCTGATGCAAAGAACTGTCTTATTGGAGAAGTCCCTGATGCTGGGAAAGATTGAAGGCAGGAGGAGAAGGGGATGACAGAGGATGAGATGGTTGGATGGCATCACTGACTTGATGGACATGAGTTTGAGTAAGCGCCTGAAGTTGGTGATGGACAGGGAGGCCTGGCATGCTGCAGTCCATGGGGTCAGAAAGAGTCGGACACGACTGAGCAACTGAACTGAACAGTGGGCTTATCTACCCACATAGCAGTTTCTTATAATTTATGGAGAAATATTTATAAAGATAAGAATTTTAAAATTAGAAGGCACATCAGAAGTTAGTCAACCCAGTCCTCTGTGATGCACATGCTGTTTCTGCCCTAGAGCACTAATGCTAAGAATAGCAAATTTATCAGTAACATTAATGATACTGTTTTGGAAGTCATCTATGATAGCTTATAAATGTATTGAAGGCAAATGGTCAGGTTAATATGGGTGCTCTGTACATAATATGTCTGCTCAAGGACAGATATAAAATTTATTAAAATATAATTTGTGGTAATCATAGAAAAATTGGAAAAATATACAATGGTTAATTAACAATTAAAAGCATCATTAATCTTACTGCATAGAAACAACATTGTTCTGGAAGTAAGTTCATTGATTCAAAGGACATGTACAGTTCCAACACTTTCAGAACATATAACATAATTGTTTTCCAGAATATATATGCCTAGATATACTCCTCACAGAATTGAGCATAGTAAGCCATCATGTTGTTAGAATTGAATATTGCCATTAAAAATAATCTTTTTAAAATTAGTTTTTTCTATTGACTATTCCCTAGGTCTACCTATTGATAAGAGTTATTTCCATAGAGATTCAGCTCAGGTTCCAAGAAAATACCTATTATAATTTAGAACAGTCCTTAAAATGAATTGGCACATTGAGCAAGGAAGTCTTAATGTTGTAATTTTCTTTTGTGGTGAAGGCTTTCCTGTGGTACTTGATATCCAGAGTCATGTTGGTTAAAAGGTTTTCCCTTAATAGCTAACTTTTCTCTTAATAGCTAACTTCCATATCCAAAAGTCTTCCATTCTTGAAGTAAAGTGCCAACAAGATATTTGAAAAGACAATGGCATTCTCATATTACAGTTAAAACACATTTATTTTAATTTTTTTTTTAAACGCTTGATTCTCAGACTGCCTTCAAGAAGGTTCTGATGCAAAGTGATTTCTAATAAAGTTAGGGTTGCTACAAAACCGTTTAAGCAAAGCAAAAGAGTATCCCTTATGATCTGTTTGTTCACAATACTTTCTATGAAACATGAAGGACTGTCTTTGAGTTTGATGTATGGTAAATGCAGAAGTATACATATATACAGACACCAATATTTCTCCGATGAAATACTGTGCTAATTGGTTAATATGCCTTAATGATGTAACAGTAAAAATTAATTATGGATATTTCTTTTTACATGTATTTCATTCCAAAGAGTATATCTTCTAAGTAAGTAGAAACCATTGATTATAAGTTTAAGGTAGTTGTAACTTTAATATTTTCTCTTTTTTTCCTCAGGTTAGATTCACTTAAAAGATGCATTTTTTTTTAATAAAAGATGTATTTCATTTCTGTTGCAGTCATAATAATAACTTTTTAAGAATGTGTGCTGGAGAGTTCCTGGCTCACAGTTAATTTTTAAGTCTATATAAATCCATTAAAGGAAGAACTGATTCTTGGCAAATGACATGGAGATGAATAATGCTTACATGAAATTGTTTTCTAAGAAAAATATACAAATTACTAAGCTTTCAAGATATTTTTTAAGGTTTAGCAGTAAATATTTAGTCCTTTATTTTTGTTGCACAATGAATATTTTTTGGTAATGCTAGTTCATGTTAGTGACACTTTGATAAATTTTTGGTCAACAGGTTATATCAGAATATAAGAGACTAAAACATGAAAGGATTGGAAAATTACTTCTAAGTTCCTTTACAGTTGCATCAGTTTGTGATTATATACTTATATAACTTATTAAGAAATAGCTTCCAGATAATAAGAAATATACTATCCCCTCTGTCCTTTACATTAAAGCATAATGTAAAAAGCATTCTTCTGGAAGACTCCCTCAGAATGCCTGGTGGTACATAATCTGAAGGCTCCTTCTATTATATAGAATACAATCAGGTTCTATTATAATACAATCAGGTCCTGGATTAAAACAGATGCCATAATGTATTTTAGGCTTGCAGGAACTGAACAAAATGTCCAAAGGCTAGTAACTGTCAAAATATATTTACAAACAAAGGGAAAACAATGAGCTGAAGGTTGCTCAATCGTGTCCAGCTCTTTGTGACCCCATGGACTGTAGCTTGCCAGGCTCTTCTGTCCATGGAATTCTCCTGGCACGAATACTGGAGTGGGTTGGGATTTCCTTCTACAGGGAATCTTCCCCACCCAGGGAGTGAACCTGGGTCTCCTGCATTGCAGGAAGATTCTTTACTGTCTGAGCCACCAGGGAAGCAATAAGGAGAATAAGTGAAGTCGTTCAGTCATGTCCGACTCTTGCGACTCGATGGACTGTAGCTCATCAGGCTCCTCCATCCATGAAATTTTCTAGGCAAGAGTACTGGAGTGTGTTGCCATTTCCTTCTCCAGGGGATCTTCCCGACCCAGGGAATGAATCCATGTCTACCACATTGCATGTAGAGGCTTTACCGTCTGAGCCACCAGGGAATCCCAATAGGGAGCATAGGTTAACACAAATGTTGATCTCCTACACTGACATTAAACGCAAATCCTTGGGTGGTGCTAAAGAAATCTCAGATTGATAAGTACTCTTGGATCCTGGAGGGAGAAAAAGCAAAAAATATCCTTTTTTGGAAGAAAACATTTCGAAACTAAGTCCTCAGAAATCTCATGTTCTAAGATCAACCAAAAAAACAAAAAACTGTTGATGTCCAACTCTTTGCAACCCCATGGACTGTAGCCTGCCAGGCTCCTCTGTCCATGGAATTCTTCAGGCAAGAAGACTGGAGTGGGTTGCCATTCCCTTCTCCAGGAGATCTTCCCAATCCAGGGATCAAACCCTGATATCCTGCATCGCAGCTGGATTGTGAAACACACAGGATGAAAGCCACTTACGGGTAGTCAGCAGAATCATGTTGAATATAGACCCCTAAGAATGTCAAATATTGAAATGATCAGAATGAAATATAACTATGCATGAGATGTTTAAATAAATAAACATAGAATAAAAATGAGCAAGTAACGTGACTAGGAGGATGACCAGGAAAATGAAAAAAAAAAAAAAAATAGAACTTTTACAGAATCTGAAGATTATAGAACAGGACAGACACAGGTAAGGGGAAAATTGTGAACTGGGAGCTTGATCTGGAAAAAAATATGCCAGAGCACATAAAGACAAGGAAATCAAAATATGAAAGAGAGGTTAAAGGACATGAAGGATGATATATGAAATCCTAATGAATGTGTAAGTGGAGTCCCAGAATAAGAGAATAGACGGTTGGATAAGAGGTAATATTCAAAGAGCCAAGAGGCAGATTTGTATTTTTGGAACCTGAAGCCTATTTCTGAGATATACAATTTCAGAGTATTATGACCCTTATTACCAGTCTGTCATTAATGTTTTCATTGTAGTGGCATATAGGACACTATCTCCAAAATTTATCTTCTCTCAACCCAACTTTTCCTATCCTTCACTTTTGGAAAGTACTGGGCCCCTTTTTGATCTCCTCAATTAGAATATCAATGAGATCCTCTACTGTCTCTGTTTTGTTTTCACATCCTTGGAGAAACCTCTATTTACCACTCTCAAGCAATGTGACCTTTAGCAATTTGTTTAACTTCTCAGGGATATTTCCTCAACATTGCAAAAGAATGGGAGGGTAGCTTAGATGAACCTATAAAACACCACCATCTTAAGGGGCTTAAACTTGTTTTTATTTTGATAATATATATAAAATATATAGAAAAGTTGTAATAAAAACACCACAAAGAAATCTCAGATATCAATACTCATTATTCCAAATCTTGAATGTTAACATTTTGCTGCAATTGCTTTATATCTATCTTCTTATCTTTCTATATTTTTTATAATTAAAAAAATAAGTTATAGATATGATGCCCTTTTACTCATAGGTACTTGAGTGTATATATATCCTAAAAACAAGAATCTCTTTTCCTTACAACAGCATATTATAAATACAAGGAAAATTGCACAGATACAAAACTATTGTGTTTTCTATAGTCACTTCATTGATCTTTTTATTTTACATCAAATCATTTAAAGTTGTTTTTGCTTTATATTATACTTCTAACAGGGGTGATTTTTAATCCTCCTAATCTCTCAACAAGGGATATCATTCCTCTTTTTTGTGAATTTGATTTGTGATGATACTCCCTACCTCCATCTGGGTTCTTGTTTACAAGGCAATTCTTGAACTGTATTTGGCTGTCTTAAGTAAAATACCAGAATTAAAAAGGGAGTATAGATAATAACTTAGGACTCCATAGAATCAGTGGAAAAAAAAATCAGAGAACCGAAATGTAAAAATATACAGGAAACAAGGACGGCTACCCAGAGCCACAACTAAGGTCTCACCGCAGGGGCATCTGGTGAGATGTGGCCCTTATAACCACTGTTCTCATTAATGCCACTGTCACCACTATCGTCAGCCCACTGCTATGGCAGTAATTTGCCTGCCCACCTTCCTTGTGTCTTTGCATCACACACTCAGAGTTCTACATCTCAGTTTTATTGTTCATGTTTAGGTTATGTGTTCATTTCGTGCCTTTAATTGTTAGAAAAGAGAGGCCATAGTAGAAGGTTGGTCTGGCCAATACCTAACCCCTAAGATCAAACATGAAGTATCAGAGTGTCAACTTCCTTTAAGGTAACTAGAGTACTCCTAGGAAGGGGAAGTTGAGGAACAGTGTACTTGTACATTCATTAACAAAAAATACACAGCTCATATTAAAATCCAAATATAGTCACAGCTAAAATCTTCCTCCAAAGTGCAAATGCTCATGGCAATTAGTTATCTCAAAATAAGGATCCTTCTGCTTAGAGAGGAAACTTACTTCAGAAAAGAGGTTTGCTATTGCAGATAGTTTTAATATACATAAGCATCATTGCCTCCCCCATACCCACTCTTGTAGCACCAGGTAAAGTAAAATGAATTTACAGAAGATTTATTACACTTGAGTTTAAATGTACAAATGAAAAATCTGACCCAGTCAGCAATGATGTCCATTAGTAGTTTTATGTAATATTTCAAGAGAGTAATATCTTGAACATTAAATAAATTGAAACAACTTCATGAAACTATGAATTCTAAAGAACTCAACCAAGCTTTTGTGACCTCTTTGAACCCAAAGACCACATATAAAAAAATTAATGGGACAAAGAACAGAACTTGACAAAGAAATTGAAAAGGAAGGGAAATTACTACATGTAACCACAACTGGGGACAGATTGTATCACAGGATTATTAGAATTTGGAGGAAAACAATATTATTTTTAAAATTGAATTGGATTATTTATTACAGCTCTAAAAAGTATTGAACATGAGGAAGATTCCTAGCAAATATTAGATTATGCCAGGAAATAATGTATATGAGAGGAGCGTCTCAGAGATAAATCTCTATATAAACATTACAAATATTAAATTTTTCTTCTTGTAGCTCCAGTCTGATAAGAATTGCTCTTATATTTTATAAATAGCAAGTACTGTAATTCTACTTTCTTACCTTTGTAGATAAGAATGGTAATGTTTTTCAGAACTGACAGCAGTGGCAGTATCATGAATCTGGTCAAGCTGGTCACCATAGTGAGGGAATTTGAATACCACAACAGAGGAACTCTCCTGTGGGCAAGTTTGGCTTTTATATTGAATTGTGGGGTTTTAGCTAATTAATTCCTTCCACTCCTGCTTTCACCTTCAAAATCTTGTTCAGCCAAAATCTCACTGCTTCTAGGAAGCCTGTCTCAGTGCCCTAAATGGAAGTTTTCTATATGTGCCCCCCAGGTTCCCCTTGTACTTTCTGATATAAATGTATCATGGTAGTTTTGTTTTGTCTTACATGAATAGAGCATAATGGGTATCTACCTTATCTACTAAATTATAATTTCTTGGAAGGCAAATACTGTATACATAGACTGAGAGAGAAGGAAACAGCAGGCTTCATTTTTTTGTCAAGTCTAAGTGTTCTTTAAATTGCAATAGAAATGCATGTTCCCCCCAGGCTTTTCTTGCCCTTCCCATCACTGAAAAAGCCCGAATTGCCTCACAGTTCATAGTAACTATGTAATCCTGGTCTAAACTTCTCATGTTTTAAAATATACCCTGGTCCACAAGGATCCAAACAGATTTATTTCCCGCCATTCTTTTGATATTAATGATATAAATTGCATCCCCACTGCTTGTGACCTGGGTGTGTGGAAAATGCAATCTAATATGAAAACCTGGGCACAGTTTTACAACACTCTGTATAAGTGAATCTAGTTTACTGAGAGTATTGGACCAAGAGGGAGAAAATTTAAACTGATATCATGGAATCTTCTAAAATGAGAGGTCTTCTTAATGAGAATAGAACAAGTTCATTAAAACCACTTCAAGACACATGGCTCCAAAAATTGTGGAATGAACGTATTTCTGGATAGAAAATCCAGGTATGTTTCTAAACGTTTGTCTTAGATTTCTGTTTTAAGGCCCTAAGAAATGTAAAGTCTTATAATACTCAGATGGAATAAAACCACTCTTCCATTATTGTACTTGGAATTCATGGCAGAAAAATAATGCAATGAGTGTATCCTGCTTATTTGCTAACAAGCACAACTAGCATTGCCCAATTAACTAAAAACATAATTGAAGAGAATTACGTTTTTAGTTAAAAAAAGAAAGTCCTTTCCCTCTTGAACACTGTTAGATGTTTTTCTGTGTGAATAATTGGAAATTTTTAACACTGAAAATATATTATGAATTTTTGGTAGTGATTATGGTGTGAAGGTCTGACCTTTTCAACATTCTTACATGCTCTGCCTTGAGTTCCTTGAAGGTTAATGCTGTACATCACTGGTCTCATAAAGCATTGCTGGAAGATCTGAGGGAAGAGTTTGTGCATGGGTATTTCTCATTCTCATGGGTTTAAAAAGGCTCTGAGTGAAGAGCCTTTCTTCTGCTGCTGTTCTCAACTGATTATATCTACTGACAGGAAAAGAAAAAATATATTTTATCCAGATACTTTTCTAGAGGCAGATTCCATAAGAGGCTGAGAGCAGTTTCCTATCTGGACTCGTCTTTCTCCTTTTTCCTGTGCTGTCGCTCTGAAGTACTGGGAACTATGTCTACAGACTACCCTTTCAGTGTCTTATTCCTGCCTTTTTCCACAGTGAACATGTGTGAGAAAGCTGGTGGCCTGAAAATATTTAAAGTAAACCTTTGTGTCTACTCAGCCAAGCCTTTTTATGCCATTCCAATGTTAAAGCAAGCCTGGGTTTCCATCTTGATTTGTAAATATAATAATTCTGTAAATCCAAAGCTGGAAATACTCCTAGGATTTAGAGAACAAAGCTGGATATTTGCATCTAATTAAACTAAAATTCTACCCACAGTTTATGTCTAGAACTTATTCTTTTTTTTAGAATGAGTAGGGGAGATTTTAATCAATACTGTGAATTTTCTGTAAGGCAAAATTTACATCAAATGTTTAGAAAACAATCTTAAGTATAACTTATACATAAAAATTTTTTTTTAATTTTATTTTATTTTTAAACTTTACATAATTGTATTAGTTTTGCCAAATATCAAAATGAATCCACCACAGGTATACATGTGTTCCCCATCCTGAACCCTCCTCCCTCCTCCCTCCCCATACCATCCCTCTGGGTCGTCCCAGTGCACTAGCCCCAAGCATCCAGTATCGTGCATCGAACCTGGACTGGCAACTCGTTTCTTACATGATATTTTACATGTTTCAATGTCATTCTCCAAAATCTTCCCACCCTCTCCCTCTCCCACAGAGTCCATAAGACTGTTCTATACTTATACATAAAAATTTTTATAATGACAATAGTATTTATGGGAAAAGGGTATGGTAAAATTTAAGATATGTATTTTTTCCCCATTTTAAATTTTAAAACTGTACGTTTTTATTATAAAGAATACTAACGATTAGTTTCTTCTTTTATTGATTTAACTTCAAAATTGGGTGAGATTGAGTACAACTACATTTCAAGAGGCATTTCATATTAATTTGGTACTTAGCCTTATAGTTTATTGAGGAGTCAATTCAATTTCACAAATCATGGAGGCAGATTATTTCAGTGAATCCATGCTGATCTAACAGTCAAGGCTTTAGAGTTTCACCTGTAACTATTTTCTGTTCTCCTTGTTGTGGTCTTATTATATTCAGTTGGGAAGGAGCTATGGCAGAATGTACTGAGGATTTTATTATTATTTTTAATGTGCCTTGCAAGACAGAGTTCTTTAACCACCAAATATGTGCCCACTGAATTGCTTTGAGGTTTGTTCTTTATATACTGTATGGAAGTATGGCAAAAGGAGTCTCTATTGACTTGAACTGGAAAAAACTAATATTTTAATTCAAATAGAGCACTCAGCCTGGGAAACTGGCAGGTTTGGACTACAGCCCTTAAAGCCCAACCTTGCTTTTTGTCTTCTGTCGGCCTCACTACAAATTAACAAATAATTGACCTCCACTTAAAGCTTGCTGCCTTTTTAACTAAAGACAAGTGTGTTATATACTTTGGTTATATATTGAAAATAGACTAGTTTAGTATTTAAAAAGTGGAGAGGATTTGGGAGGGGCCTTTATATCTATTAGACTAAGTTAATTAAACCTCAGAAATTATCATGTAAAACATTTTCTCAAAATAGCAAACCATGCTATCAAAAGATAGCAGGTTTATTTAACAAATGTTTGTTTGTAAATAATGGCAACAAAACAACCACTACAATGTTTTGTGTTGTTTTGTATTTTATGGTGCTTAGGAAAAAAACATTAAAAAAACTTTGCAGAAAACATGATGTATCTTTATCAGAAGGATCAAATTACAGAACTTGAAACATATGGGCTTGTTAAACTTTCTTCTTAACTCACTCATTACTCAGGAAGCTGCCTTGATCGCAATCTAAAATTGACCATTTCAGGAAAAGCAAACCTCAGCCTTCTCCAGAGGGTCCAATCTGGGTTGTGGTCATTATTTTACTACCAGTAATTTTAAATCTTCTTGGAAACATTACCTTTCTAATTTACTGTAAATTTTGACGGATATGAGAAACCACACTTGAGATGTTGGTAAACAAGATAGCTAAGTTGAGTATGGATTGAGAGGAAAACAAGCAGTACTAAATAAAATGAAAAAAACCTGTAGCATGAACTTGGAAATCATCTGGCTTCATTTCTTCATTGATTGCAATTCAACAGAAGGTCAGTCTAGGTTTTCCTTTGATTTACATTTACCTGTGAACCCTTCAGCAAAGTATAATAGGACTTAATGCCGCTGGAAGGTCATAAGTAGTGACCTTCCAGAGAAAATAAAATCTCTCACTCACCCTTCAGAAACCCAGAAACTCACCCAGGAACCCAGGGAAGTCATTCAGACCAAATAGGGAACTGGAAAATCCCATGGACGGAGGAGCGTGGTAGGCTGCAGTCCATGGGGTTGTGAAGAGTCGGACACAACTGAGCAGCTTCACTTTCACTTTTCACTTTCATGCATTGGAGACAGAAATGGCAACCCACTCCATTGTTCTTGCTTGGAGAATCCCAGGGGCAGTGGAGGCTGGTGGGCTGCAATCTATGGGGTCGCACAGAGTCAGGCACGACTGAAGCGACTTAGCAGCAGCAGCAGCAGCAGAAGCATTTGTCAAAGTATGTTTCTTCTTAAAGAAGGATCAGTCTCATGGTTATAATATTAATGATTCTCTCTAAAAAAAAAAGGATATTTTATTATCAGGGCAGTTCTTGGTAGTTAAAATGAACTAAGTCTTATCACTGTGCCTGGGAAAGGTCAGTTGAGTTTCCTGTGATTGACTTTATAATAGAAAGTCTAGGTTTAAGATCAGAATCTCAACAGATATTTGTTAACCATTTATTGAGAGGTAATTAAATAAGCTTGGGAAATATGAAGAAATTATTGTACAATATGGCAACCATCATTGCAAATTTTTTTCCCACATGGAAGAACAACACCAGAAGGTGTTTTATTAAACTCTAAGAAAAACGAACAACCACAATGACAAAAGATAGATCTTCTTGATTATAGAACTTTAATAAGGGAGGTTTAAAAAAAAAAAAAAAAAAAAACATTTCAACACACAGCTATGAACTAGTTATCGAGACTTCTTATTAAAAGTGGAGACAGGAACATATGCATTTACTTTCACACATTCCTAACTTTCTACTAAATTAGCAGTAAAGATATATATCTTTAAAACTATAAACTCACAAGTATGAAGCAAAAAGAAAAGAGACAATAACAACAAATGTATAAAGGTAAAATTCCAAATAGGTAAGTGGTATAATGTAGCAGATCTGAGAAAATGAAATCCTAAACTGTCAACAGAGAAAGGGGAAAAATCTGATTTAAACCAAAAAAAAATCTCTAGTATTCTAAGGAATTTGTGATGCCAAATAACTTTGGATTTGGGAAGTGACGGTGGAGCTTAAAAAAAAGGATTAGTTGAAAGAATGTTGAAGATAAGTAGGCCCCATGATTCTCTTCCTCAATGGGATCAAAGGACTAGAGGCTTATTCTCTGGAGAAGTAATACAGGAAGACTCTGCACTGGAACACACCAGACACAGCTGAGAGTAATGTTTCATACTAAGCAAGATGATTAAGTAAATGTAATGACTTTGGGATTCGACCAATGAATTTACTTAACTATATCACTCTGCACTGAAGTCCACAATGTAGGAGGCTTTTATCATGAACATAGAAATCAGCTTCTTAGTGCAGTTCAGTCTCTCAGTTGTATCTGACTCTTTGTGACCCTATGGAGTGCAGCACGCCAACCTACCCTGTCCATCACCAACTCCTGGAGCTTACTCAAACTCATGTCCCTTGAGTCAGTGATGCCATCCAACCATCTCATCCTCTGTTGACCCCTTCTCCTCTCATTTTCAATCTTTCCCAGCATCAGGGTCTTTTCAAATGAGTCAGTTCTTTACATCAGGGAGACAAAGTATTGGAGTTTCAGCCTCAACATAAGTCCTTCCAATGAACACCCAGGACTGATCTCCTTTAGAATTGACTGGTTGGATCTCATTGCAGTCCAAGGGACTCTCTCAAGAGTCTTTTCCAACACCACAGTTCAAAAGCATCAATTCTTTGGTGCTCAGCTTTCTTTATAGTCCAAATCTTACATCCATACATGACTACTAGAAAAACCATAGCTTCAACTAGATGGACTTTTGTTGGCAAAGTAATGTCTCTACTTTTTAATATGCTGTCTAGGTTGGTCAAAACTTTCCTTCCAAGGAGTAAGCGTCTTTTAATTTCATGGCAGCAGTCACCATCTGCAGTGATTTTGGAGCCCCCGAAAATAAAGTCTGTCACTGTTTCCACTGTTTCCCAATCTATTTGCCATGAAGTGATGGGACCAGATGCCATGATCATAGTTTTCTGAATGTTGAGCTTTAAGACAACTTTTTCATTCTCCTCTTTCACTTTCATCAAGAGACTCTTTAGTTCTTCTTTGCTTTCTGCCATAAGGGTGGTGTCATCTGCATATGTGAGGTTATTGATATTTCTCCCAGCAATCTTGATTCCACCTTGTGCTTCATCCAGCCCAGCGTTCCTCACGATGTACTCTGCATCTAAGTTAAATAAGCAAGGTGACAATATACAGCCTTGACGTACTCCTTTCCCTATTTGGAACCAGTCTGTTGTTCCATATCCAGTTCTAAATATTGCTTCCTGACCTGTATAGAGATTTCTCAGGAGGCAGGTCAGGTGGTCTGGTATTCCCATCTCTTTCAGAATTTTCCACAGTTTATGGTGATGCACACAGTCAAAGGCTTTGGCATCATCAATAAAGCAGAAATAGATGTTTTTCTGGAACTCTCTTGCTTTTTCCATGATCCAATGGATGTTGACAATCTGATCTCTGGTTCCTCTGCCTTTTCTTTTTTTAATTTTATTTTATTTTATTTTATTTTATTTTTTTTATTCTTCCAATTTTATTTTATTTTTAAACTTTACATAATTGTATTAGTTTTGCCAAATATCAAAATGAATCCGCCACAGGTATACATGTGTTCCCCATCCCGAACCCTCCTCCCTCCTCCCTCCCCATACCATCCCTCTGGGCCGTCCCAGTGCACCAGCCCCAAGCATCCAGCATCATGCATCGAACCTGGACTGGCAACTCGTTTCCTACATGATATTTTACATGTTTCATTGCCATTCTCCCAAATCTTCCCACCCTCTCCCTCTCCCACAGAGTCCATAAGACTGTTCTATACATCAGTGTCTCTTTTGCTGTCTCGTACACCGGGTTATTGTTACCATCTTTCTAAATTCCATATATGTGCGTTAGTATACTGTATTTATGTTTTTCCTTCTGGCTTACTTCACTCTGTATAATAGGCTCCAGTTTCATCCACCTCATTAGAACTGATTCAAATGTATTCTTTTTAATGGCTGAGTAATACTCCATTGTGTATATGTACCACAGCTTTCTTATCCATTCATCTGCTGATGGACATCTAGGTTGCTTCCATGTCCTGGCTATTATAAACAGTGCTGCAATGAACATTGGGGTACACGTGTCTCTTTCCCTTCTGGTTTCCTCAGTGTGTATGCCCAGCAGTGGGGTTGCTGGATCATAAGGCAGTTCTATTTCCAGTTTTTTAAGGAATCTCCACACTGTTCTCCATAGTGGCTGTACTAGTTTGCATTCCCACCAACAGTGTAAGAGGGTTCCCTTTTCTCCACACCCTCTCCAGCATTTATTATTTGTAGACTTTTGGATCGCAGCCATTCTGACTGGTGTGAAATGGTACCTCATAGTGGTTTTGATTTGCATTTCTCTGATAATGAGTGATGTTGAGCATCTTTTCATGTGTTTGTTAGCCATCTGTATGTCTTTTTTGGAGAAATGTCTATTTAGTTCTTTGGCCCATTTTTTGATTGGGTCGTTTATTTTTCTGGAGTTGAGCTGTAGGAGTTGCTTGTATATTTTTGAGATTAGTTGTTTGTCGGTTGCTTCATTTGCTATTATTTTCTCCCATTCTGAAGGCTGTCTTTTCACCTTGCTAATAGTTTCCTTTGATGTGAAGAAGCTTTTAAGGTTAATTAGGTCCCATTTGTTTATTTTTGCTTTTATTTCCAATATTCTGGGAGGTGGGTCATAGAGGATCCTGCTGTGATGTATGTCAGAGAGTGTTTTGCCTATGTTCTCCTCTAGGAGTTTTATAGTTTCTGGCCTTATGTTTAGATCTTTAATCCATTTTGAGTTTATTTTTGTGTATGGTGTTAGAAAGTGGTCCAGTTTCATTCTTTTACAAGTGGTTGACCAGATTTCCCAGCACCACTTGTTAAAGAGATTGTCTTTAATCCATTGTATATTCTTGCCTCCTTTGTCGAAGATAAGGTGTCCATATGTGCGTGGATTTATCTCTGGGCTTTCTATTTTATTCCATTGATCAATATTTCTGTCTTTGTGCCAGTACCATACTGTCTTGATAACTGTGGCTTTGTAGTAGAGCTTGAAGTCAGGTAGGTTGATTCCTCCAGTTCCATTCTTCTTTCTCAAGATCGCTTTGGCTATTCGAGGTTTTTTGTACTTCCATACAAATTGTGAAATTATTTGTTCTAGCTCTGTGAAGAATACTGTTGGTAGCTTGATAGGGATTGCGTTGAATCTATAAATTGCTTTGGGTAGTATACTCATTTTCACTATATTGATTCTTCCAATCCATGAACATGGTATATTTCTCCATCTATTAGTGTCCTCTTTGATTTCTTTCACCAGTGTTTTATAGTTTTCTATATATAGGTCTTTAGTTTCTTTAGGTAGATATATTCCTAAGTATTTTATTCTTTCCGTTGCAATGGTGAATGGAATTGTTTCCTTAATTTCTCTTTCTGTTTTCTCATTATTAGTGTATAGGAATGCCAGGGATTTCTGTGTGTTGATTTTATATCCTGCAACTTTACTGTAGTCATTGATTATTTCTAGTAATTTTCTGGTGGACTCTTTAGGGTTTTCTATGTAGAGGATCATGTCATCTGCAAATAGTGAGAGTTTTACTTCTTCTTTTCCAATTTGGATTCCTTTTATTTCTTTTTCTGCTCTGATTGCTGTGGCCAAAACTTCCAAAACTATGTTGAATAGTAATGGTGAAAGTGGGCACCCTTGTCTTGTTCCTGACTTTAGAGGAAATGCTTTCAATTTTTCACCATTGAGGATAATGTTTGCAGTGGGTTTGTCATATATAGCTTTTATTATGTTGAGGTATGTTCCTTCTATTCCTGCTTTCTGGAGAGTTTTTATCATAAATGGATGTTGAATTTTGTCAAAGGCTTTCTTTGCATCTATTGAGATAATCATATGGTTTTTATTTTTCAATTTGTTAATGTGGTGTATTACATTGATTGATTTGTGGATATTGAAGAATCCTTGCATCCCTGGGATAAAGCCCACATGATCATGGTGTATGATCTTTTTAATGTGTTGTTGGATTCTGATTGCTAGAATTTTGTTAAGGATTTTTGCATCTATGTTCATCAGTGATATTGGCCTGTAGTTTTCTTTTTTTTGTGGGATCTTTGTCAGGTTTTGGTATTAGGGTGATGGTGGCCTCATAGAATGAGTTTGGAAGTTTACCTTCCTCTGCAATTTTTTGGAAGAGTTTGAGCAGGATAGGTGTTAGCTCTTCTCTAAATTTTTGGTAGAATTCAGCTGTGAAGCCGTCTGGACCGGGGCTTTTGTTTGCTGGAAGATTTTTGATTACAGTTTCAATTTCCATGCTTGTGATGGGTCTGTTAAGATTTTCTATTTCTTCCTGGTCCAGTTTTGGAAAGTTGTACTTTTCTAAGAATTTGTCCATTTCTTCCACGTTGTCCATTTTATTGGCATATAATTGTTGATAGTAGTCTCTTATGATCCTTTGTATTTCTGTGTTGTCTGTTGTGATCTCTCCATTTTCGTTTCTAATTTTGTTGATTTGATTTTTCTCCCTTTGTTTCTTGATGAGTCTGGCTAATGGTTTGTCAATTTTATTTATCCTTTCAAAGAACCAGCTTTTGGTTTTGTTGATTTTTGCTATGGTCTCTTTTGTTTCTTTTGCATTTATTTCTGCTCTAATTTTTAAGATTTCTTTCCTTCTACTAACCCTGGGGTTCTTCATTTCTTCCTTTTCTAGTTGCTTTAGGTGTAGAGTTAGGTTATTTATTTGACTTTTTTCTTGTTTCTTGAGGTGTGCCTGTATTGTTATGAACTTTCCCCTTAGGACTGCTTTTACCGTGTCCCACAGGTTTTGGGTTGTTGTGTTTTCATTTTCATTCGTTTCTATGCAAATTTTGATTTCTTTTTTGATTTCTTCTGTGATTTGTTGGTTATTCAGCAGCGTGTTGTTCAGCCTCCATATGTTGGAATTTTTAATAGTTTTTCTCCTTTAATTGAGATCTAATCTTACTGCATTGTGGTCAGAAAAAATGCTTGGAATGATTTCTATTTTTTTGAATTTACCAAGGCTAGCTTTATGGCCCAGGATGTGATCTATCCTGGAGAAGGTTCCATGTGCGCTTGAGAAAAAGGTGAAATTCATTGTTTTGGGATGAAATGACCTATAGATATCAATTAGGTCTAACTGGTCTATTGTATCGTTTAAAGTTTGTGTTTCCTTGTTAATTTTCTGTTTAGTTGATCTATCCATAGGTGTGAGTGGGGTATTAAAGTCTCCCACTATTATTGTGTTATTGTTAATTTCTCCTTTCATACTTGTTAGCATTTGTCTTACGTACTGTGGTGCTCCCGTGTTGGGTGCATATATATTTATAATTGTTATATCTTCTTCTTGGATTGATCCTTTGATCATTATGTAGTGACCTTCTTTGTCTCTTTTCACAGCCTTTGTTTTAAAGTCTATTTTATCTGATATGAGTATTGCTACTCCTGCTTTCTTTTGGTCCCTATTTGCATGGAAAATCTTTTTCCAGCCCTTCACTTTCAGTCTGTATGTGTCCCCTGTTTTGAGGTGGGTCTCTTGTAGACAACATATGTAGGGGTCTTGTTTTTGTATCCATTCAGCCAGTCTTTGTCTTTTGGTTGGGGCATTCAACCCATTTACATTTAAGGTAATTACTGATAAGTATGTTTCCGTTGCCATTTACTTTATTGTTTTGGGTTCGAGTTTATACACCGTTTTTGTGTTTCCTGTCTAGAGAATATCCTTTAGTATTTGTTGGAGAGCTGGTTTGGTGGTGCAGAATTCTCTCAGCTTTTGCTTGTCTGAAAAGCTTTTGATTTCTCCTTCATACTTGAATGAGATCCTTGCTGGGTACAATAATCTGGGCTGTAGGTTATTTTCTTTCATCATTTTAAGTATGTCTTGCCATTCCCTCCTGGCTTGAAGAGTTTCTATTGAAAGATCAGCTGTTATCCTTATGGGAATTCCCTTGTGTGTTATTTGTTGTTTTTCCCTTGCTGCTTTTAATATTTGTTCTTTGTGTTTGATCTTTGTTAATTTGATTAATATGTGTCTTGGGGTGTTTCTCCTTGGGTTTATCCTGTTTGGTACTCTCTGGGTTTCTTGGACTTGGGTGATTATTTCCTTCCCCATTTTAGGGAAGTTTTCCACTATTATCTCCTCAAGTATTTTCTCATGGTCTTTCTTTTTGTCTTCTTCTTCTGGAACCCCTATGATTCGAATGTTGTAGCGTTTAATATTGTCCTGGAGGTCTCTGAGATTGTCCTCATTTCTTTTAATTCGTTTTTCTTTTATCCTCTCTGATTCATTTATTTCTACCATTCTATCTTCTAATTCACTAATCCTGTCTTCTGCCTCTGTTATTCTACTATTTGTTGCCTCCAGAGTGTTTTTAATTTCACTTATTGCATTATTCATTATATATTGACTTTTTTTAATTTCTTCTAGGTCCTTGTTAAACCTTTCTTGCATCTTCTCAATCCTTGTCTCCAGGCTATTTATCTGTGATTCCATTTTAGTTTCAAGATTTTGGATCAATTTCACTATCATTATTCGGAATTCTTTATCAGGTAGATTCCCTATCTCTTCCTCTTTTGTTTGGTTTGGTGGGCATTTATCCTGTTCCTTTATCTGCTGAGTATTCCTCTGTCTCTTCATCTTGTTTAAATTGCTGAGTTTGGGGTGTCCTTTCTGTATTCTGGCAGTTTGTGGAGTTCTCTTTATTATGGCGTTTCCTCACTGTGTGTGGGTTTGTACAGGTGGCTTGTCAAGGTTTCCTGGTTAGGGAAGCTTGTGTCGGTGTTCTGGTGGGTGGAGCTGTATTTCTTCTCTCTGGAGTGCAATGAAATGTCCAGTAATGAGTTATGAGATGTCTATAGTTTTGGGGTGACTTTGGGCAGCCTGTATCTTGAAGCTCAGGGCTGTGTTCCTTTGTTGCTGGAGAATTTGCTTGGTATGTCTTGCCCTGAACTTATTGGCCCTTGTGTGGTGCTTGGTTTCAGTGTCGGTATGGAGGCATTTGATGAGCTCCTGTCAATGAATGTTCCTTGGATGAGCTCCTGTCAATGAATGTTCCTTGGAGTCAGGAGTTCCCTGGAGTCAGGGTTTGGACTTAAGTCTCCTGCTTCCGATTATCGGTCTTATTTTTACAGTAGTTTCAAAACTTCTCCTTCTATACAGCACCATTGATAAAACATCTACATTAAAGATGATAAGTTTCTCTACAGTGAGGGTCACTCAGAGAGGTTCACAGGGTTACATGGAGAAGAGAAGAGGGAGGAGGGAGTTAGAGGTGACCCAAATGAGATGAGGTGAATCAATAGTGGAGAGAGTGGGCTAGCCAGTAGTCACTTCCTTATGTGCACTCCACAACTGGACCACTCAGAGATGTTCACGGGGTTATACAGAGAAGAGAAGAAGGAGGAAGGTAACAGAGGTGGCCAGAAGGATAAAAGGGGGGAATGAAAAGGAGGGAGACAGATCCAGCCAGTAATCAGTTCCCTAAGTGTTCTCCACCATCTGGAACACACAGAAATTCACAGAGTTGGGTAGAGTAGAGAGGGGTTAGGGAGGAGACACAGGCGACCTGGCGGAGAAAAAGGAGGGTCCAAAGGGAGAGAGAGCAGTCAAGCCAGTAATCTCACTCCCTAGTGAAAAATGGGTCTTGAAGATTGGGTCCTTAAAGGTACAAAATTGGTAACAAATACATAAAAGCAAAAATCAAAAATCTAGAGTAGAGTTTGGAATTTCAAAAATACGATGTTAAAGAAAAGAAGAAGGAAAAGAAAGAGAGAAAGAACGAACAAACAAAAACAAACAAGGTCGCGAAAATTATAAAGAAAGTACAGGTACAAAATTGATAACTAATACCAGAAAGCGAAAATTAAAAATCTAGAGTAGAGTTTGGAATTTCAAAAATACGATGTTAAAGAAAAGAAGAAGGAAAAGAAAGAGAGAAAAAACGAACAAACAAAAACAAACAAGGTCGCGAAAATTATAAAGAAAGTACAGGTACAAAATTGATAACTAATACCAGAAAGCAAAAATTAAAAATCTAGAGTAGAGTTTGGAATTTCAAAAATACAATGTTAAAAAAAAAAAAAAGAAGAAGAAGAAGAAAAATAAAGAGAGAAAACAAACAAACAAATACGAACAATGTCACAAAAATTATAAAGAAAATACAGGTACAAAATTGATATCAAATACCAAAAAGCATAAATTAAAAATCTAGAGTAAAGTTTGGAATTTCAGATATACAATGTTATATAAAAGAAGAAGAGAAAGAAACAGAGAAGAAGAAAAAAAAAAAGAAAAAAAAAAGTCACAGAAATTATATAAAAAAAAACTATAGGTACAAAATTGATAACATATACCAAAAAGCGAAAATTAAAAATCTAGAGTAGAGTTTGGAATTTCAAAAATACAATGTTAAAGAAAAGAAGAAAAAAACAAAAACAAAAACAAATAAACAAAAAAAAACAAGGTCAAAAAATTATAAAATATATATATGTGAAGTTTGCTGAAGAAGAAAAAAATAGGGTCTTTTTTTTTTTTTTTTTGCAAAGTAATAGGTTATAAAAGTGAAAATTAAAGGAACAATAGAGGACTTAAATTTTTTTTTTTTTTTTTTTAGTTAAAAAAAAAAAAAGAAAGAATGATCGTAAAAATAATTAAAATATATCTAGGACTTTTTTGGTTTTTTTTTTTGTGGGTGTTGTGGGTTCAGTTCATTTTTGGCTAGTTCCTTGGTCAGATTTATATTTCTCAAGATCTATAGGCCCCTTCCTATGTAGTCCGTAGTAACCACAGGGTTTTGATCTATTGCCTGTAGCTTCCAAGGCGTTTCCCTCTGTTATATCTTCTTCTGTTTGCTAGTCTCTTCAGTATCTGGTTTCCGCCCTGACTCAAAGGGCACGGTGGAGGACACTTTTTTTTTTTTTTTTTTTTTTAGGCTTACTTGTTCAGTCGCGCTGTGGGGATGGAGGGAGGGATGCTGCAAACAAATAACACTGGCGTGGGCTCGCAGTGCCTCAGCCACCCTGGGTCTGCCCCCGCTCACGGCGCGTGTAGCCTCCCTGTCCACACTGCTCGGACTCTAGGTTGTTCTGCCGGGAACAATCCGAGGCTGGCCCTGGGCTGCATGCACCTCCCAGGTCCAAGCCGCTCAGGTTCAGGCACTCGGGTAGTCCTCAGAGGCGCAGACTCAGTTGGGCCTGCGTTTTGTGCTCTTCCCAGGTCCGAGCGCCAATTTGCTCTTCCCAGGCGAGCACCAATGCTGCGACTTATCGCCTCCCCGCCACTCGGTTATCTGGATGTAAAACCGGCGCACCTTCTCAGGCAGATGTTGACCGTCCAGACCCCCAAGAAGTTTTAGTTAGCAAAGAAGCCTGCTTACAGTTTTATAGATAATGTCTCTCTGGGGCTGCGATTGCCCCCTTCCGGCTCTGGCTGCCTGTCACCGGAGGGGGAAGGTCTGCAGCCGGCTATCTCTGTTCAGTCCTTTGTTCTGTGTGCGGGCCTGGCGGTCTTAGGTTAGGGCTGGCTTTTCGCGTGGTAGGTATCCCACAGTCTGGTTTGCTAGCCCAAATTATTTCGCTCAGATAGCGCTCAGGGTATTCAGGCCAGATTCTTACTCTCAGCGATGCAGCCCATGCCGCGCCTCCCTGCCCAGCCCCGGTTTGCTAATGGCGGATGCAGGCGTCTGCGCTGCTTCTCTGCTGGGGGAGTTACCGTAGGGCTCGCAATCTGTGAGTTTTAAATTGTTTATTTATTTTTTCTCCCTGTTATGTTGCCCTCTGTGCTTCCAAAGCTCGGCACAGATTCGGCAGTGAGAAGGTTTCCTGATGTTTGGAAACTTCTCTCTTTTTAAGATTCCCTTCCCGGGACGGAACTCCGTCCCTCCCTCTTTTGTCTCTTTTTTTTTGTTTGTTTTTAATATTTTTTCCTACCTCCTTTCGAAGAGTTGGGTTGCTTTTCTGGGTGCCTGATGTCCTCTGCCGGCATTCAGAAGTTGTTTAGTGGAATTTACTTGACGTTTAAATGCTCTTTTGATGAATTTGTGGGGGAGAAAGTGTTCTCCCCGTCCTACTCCTCCACCATCTTGGCTCCTCCCTCTCCTCTGCCTTTTCTAAAACCAGCTTGAACATCTGGAAGTTCACGGTTCAAGTATTGCTGAAGCCTGGCTTGGAAAATTTTGAGCATTACTTTCCTAGTGTGTGAGATGAGTGCAATTGTATGGTAGTTTGAGCATTCTTTGGCATTGCCATTCTTAGGGATTGGAATGAAAACTGACCTTTTCCAGTCCTGTGGCCACTGCTGAGTTTTCCAAATTTGCTGGCATATTGAGTGCAGCACTTTCACAGCATCATCTTTTAGGATTTGAAATAGCTTCCCATCAGGAAGCTTCCATAAGCCTCTTATCCTTCTCCATCAGAGGGCAGACATACTGAAAACCACAGTCACAGAAAACTAACCAATCTGATCACATGGACCACAGCCTTGTCTAACTCAATGAAACTATGAGCCATGCCATCCATGTAGGGCCACCCAAGACTAACGGGTCATGGTGGAGAGTTCTGACAAAATGTGGTTCATTGCAGAAGGGAATGGCAAACCACTTCAGTATTTTTGTCTTGAGAACCCCATGAACAGTATGAAAAAGGCAAAAAGATAGGACAGTGAAAGATGAATTCCCCAGGTCAGTAGGAGCCCAATATGCTACTGGAGATCAGTGGGGAAATAACTCCAGAAAGAATGAAGAGACGGAGCCAAAGCAAAAACAACACCCAGTTGTGTACACAACTGGTGATAGAAGCAAAATCTGATGCTGTAAAGAGCAATATTGCATAGGAACCTGGAATGTCAGGTCCATGAATCGAGGCAAATTGGGAGTGGTCCAACAGGAGATGGCAAGAGTAAACTTTGACATTTTAGGAGTCAGCAAACTGAAATGGACTGGAATGGGTGAATTTAACTCAGATGACCATTATATCTACTACTGTGGGCAAAAATCCCTTAGAAGAAATGGAGTAGCCATCACAGTCAACAAGAGTCTGAAATGCAGTACTTGGATGCAATCTCAAAAATGACAGAATGATCTCTATTCGTTTCCAAGGCAAACCATTCAATATCACAGTAATACAAGTCTATACTCAAACCAGTAATGCTAAAGATGCTGAAGTTGAATGGTTCTATGAAGACCTACAGGACTTCCTAGAAGTAACACGCAAAATAGATGTCCTTTTCATTAGCGGGGACTGGAATGCAAAAGTAGGAAGTCAAGAAACACCTGGAGTAACAGGCAAATTTGGCCTTGGAGTACAGAATGAAACAGGGCAAAGTCTGATAGAGTTTTACTAAGAGAACACACTGGTCATAGCAAACACCCTCTTCCAACAGCACAAGAGAAGACTCTACACATGGACATCACCAGATGGTCAACACCGAAATCAGATTGATTGTATTCTTTGCAGCCAAAGATGGAGAAGTTCTACACAATCAGCAAAAGCAAGACCAGGAGCTGACTGTGGCTTGGATCACGGACTCCTTATTGCCAAATTCAGACTTAAATTGAAGAAAGTAGGAAAACCACTAGACCATTCAGGTATGACTTATAAACAAATCCCTTATGTTTATACAGTGAAAGTGAGAAATAGATTCAAAGGATTAGATCTGATAGAATGCCTTATGAACTATGGATGGAGGTTCATGACATTGTATAGGAGACAGTAATCAAGACCATCCCCAAGAAAAAGAAATGCAAAAAAGCAAAATGGTATCTGAGGAGGCTTTACAAATAGCTGTGAAAAGAAGAAAAGTGAAAAGCAAAGGAGAAAAGGAAAGATATACCCATTTGAATGCAGAGTTCCAAAGAATAGCAAGGAGAGATAAGAAAGCCTTCCTCAGTGATCAGTGCAGAGAGATAGAGGAGAACAATAGAATGGGAAAGACTAGAGATCTCTTAAAGAAAATTAGAGATACCAAGGGAACATATCATGCAAAGATGGGCTCAATAAAGGACAGGAATGGTATGAACCTAACAGAGGCAGAAGAGGTGGCTAGAATACACAGAAGAACTGTATAAAAAAGATCTTCATGACCCAGATAATCACTCAACCAGAGCCAGATATCTTGGAATGTGAAGTAAGTGGGTCTTAGGAAGCATCACTATGAACAAAGCTAGTGGAGGTGATTGAAAACCTGTTGAGCTTCTTAGTGCACCTCTCTTTAATAGGAATAGATTGTAAAAAATCACCATACATTTGAGAAAAATGTAATACAAACCTCAAAAATCAAAACAAGTAGACTATAACATTAAAAGAGAAGACAGAATGTACAGGTAGAATGAAATTAAAACCAACAGAGAAAGTTATTAATATTACTATAGATGGAGGATAGTAAAGCTAGTAAAATAAGAGACCATATTTTAAGAAAATTTTAGAGGGCAGAAAACATTTGGAAATTAAGAATAGATGAAATAAAAAGCTCAAAAGATTAGAAAGATAAAGTGAAGAATTTTCTAGAAAATAGAGAAAAAGAAGACTAAAAAGCAAAAGTATGAAAGAAAGGAAAAGAGGACCAATCTACAAGTTCTAAGAGCTGAATAACAGAAATTCCCAAAGAGAGAGTAGAGACAATGACATGTAGAAAATCATTAAGTAAAAGATTCAGGATAGTTTCCTAGAGCTGAAGATTGTGACTTTCTAGAAAAAATGGGTTCACAGAGTACTTTGAAAATAGATGAATATAATACAAAGCATGCCATTGTTGAATTTTAGAATATGCTGTATAAAAGGAAGAGTCAAATGAATTCCAGAGAAAAAACAAAAGAGATACACAGGAAACAAGAACCTCTCGACATTGGATGGTGTAAGATTATAAAGCATTACTTACAAAATCTGAGGAAAACTGACTTCTCATTTAGAATTCTCTATCTAGTAAGATACCAATTAAGTGTAGATGTAGAGTAAATTGATTTCATGGCAGATAAAATCTCACAAGTTTACCTTCTAAAAATCACTGAAGTTATAGAATTATGTGCTCTACAAAACAAGTGAGAAAACCAAAAACTACAAACACATGAAATACGGAAGACAAGCAATCCAACATGAGAAATGAACAAATACAACCCCCTGAAAAAGGATGAAATAAACTCCCAATGAGATATCTGTGCAGTGAACATCGGGGTACATGTGTATTTTTCAACTCTGGTTTCCTCATGACCCAATAGTGGGATTGCTGGGTCATGTGGTAGTTTTATTCTTAGTTTTTAAGGAACCTCCATACTGTTATCCATAGTGGTTTATATCAGTTTGCATTCCCACCAACAGTGTAAGAGGGTCCCCTTTTCTCTACACCCACTCCAGCATTTGTTTGTAGACATTTTGGTGATGGCCATTCTGACTAGTATGAAACGATGACTCATTGTGATTTTGATTTGCATTTGTCTAATAATGAGCAATGTTGAGCATCTTTTGGGCTTCCCTTGTGACTCAGCTAGTAAAGAATCTGCCTGCAATGTGGGAGACTGGGTTTGATCCCTGGGTTGGGAAGATCCCCTGGAGAAGGGAAAGGCTACTCCAGTATTCTGGCCTAGAGAATTCCATGAACCATATAGACCATGGGGTCACAAAGAGTCAGCCACGACTGAGCAACTTTCATTCACTGAACATCTTTTCATGTGTTTATTAGCCATCTGTATGTCTTCCTTGGAGAATAGCTAGGACATAAAGCAACCTAGATGTCCATTGGCAGATAAATGGATAAGGAAGTTGTGGTACATATCATTTCAATTCAGTCACTCAGTCATGTCTAATTCTTTGCAACCCCATGGACTGCAGCACGCCAGGCTTCCCTGTCCATCACCAACTCCTGGAGCTTGCTCAAACTCATGTCCATTGAGCCAGTGATATCATCCAACCGTCTCATCCTCTGTCATCCCCTTCTCCTCCTGTCTTCAATCTTTCCCAGTATCAGGATCTTTTTCAGTTAGTCAGTTCTTCGCATCAGGGGTGGATGAACCTAGAGCCTGTTATACATATTGCAATAAGTCAGAAAGAGAAAGACAAACTACATGTATTAATGCATATATTTATGAAATCCAGAAAGATGGTACCGATGATCCTACATGCAGGGCAGCAAAGGAGACACAGATTTAAGGAAAGACTTTTCGACTCAGTGGGAGGAGATGGTGGGATGATTCAAGAGAATAGCATTGAAACATATATATTACCATATGTAAAATAGATAACCAGTGCAAGTTTGATGTATGATGCAGGAGACTCAAAGCCAGTCCTCTGTGATAACCTAGAGGGATAGGTTGGTGAGGGAGGTGGGATACGGTTTAGGCTGGAGGGAACATATGTATAGCTATGGACAATTCATATTGATGCATGGCAAAAACCATCACAATAGTGTAAAATAATTATCCTCCAATTAAATAAAGAGAGAAATTAGCGCAAACTAGAGCTGGTCAGAGGCTGTTTAAGAGGTTTAATCAAGTATTATAGATGACATTGATCAAATATATAACAAGTTTGAGATTTTTTCAACCAGAGGAGAATTTGAATGTATTAGTAATAAGTGTTTAGAAATCTAAGAAAATGAAAAAATCATTACTGTCTTCAGGAAGTATAAGCAAATAACAACAACAAAAATTAGATGTGAAAATATAAAAGTGTTATAGTATGTGGCTCAACTGTGCATAGGAATTGCATAGTCACAGTAATGTAAGCACTGGGTATTGATCTAGACATGTTATGACTTGACTTTATTGGGATGAAGATGGCTGAGGAAGTGTACACATGTGTCAAGGATATGGGAAGAAATAAAGCTGCCTCAAAAGTATGGTCAGTAACTCAAGCCAAAAAATAGAAAAAACTGGTGTTGTATGATCTATTAATTATTCAAAAATATGAAGATAACTGTCAAAAGAATATGCTGAAAGATGTAAAGTGTTTCTGGAGAGTGGGTATTTCAGGAGAGGGGGTTGCCTAGGAGACTTACTGCTTTCCCTAGCAAGTAGTATGCAACTTGATATGCACCATGTGTATGTATTAAAAATGTTAATTAAAGGACCTTACCAATAATTCTGCTAATGACAATTCATAACAAAACTACTCCAAATTTGCTTTACAATATACCATAATTTGCCTTAAATTTTAAGTTTCAGTAGTTTTAATAACATATTTTTCACCCGTACTAATGTTACCTGGTTAATAAAATTATGCTCCTTTACTATCTAAAATTTATTAAACCTAGAAATAATAGCATTATTGTATGAAAATAAATGCCATAAATCATCACTCAGTTGAGTTCAGTTCAGTTGCTCAGTTGTGTCCGACTCTTTGCGACCCCATGAATTGCAGCACGCCAGGCCTCCCTGTCCATCACCAACTCCTGGAGTTCACCCAATCTCATGTCCATCAAGTCAGTGATGCTATCCAGCCATCTCATCCTCTGTCGTCCCCTTCTCCTCCTGCCCCCAATCCCTCCCAGCATCAGAGTCTTTTCCAATGAGTCAGCTCTTCACATGAGCTGGCCAAAGTATTGGAGTTTCAGCTTTAGCATCAGTCCTTCCAAAGAACACCCAGGACTGATCTCCTTTAGAATGGATTGGTTGGATCTCCTTGCAGTCCAAGGGACTCTCAAGAGTCTTCTCCAACACCACACAAATGCAAATCCAATTTATTCACATTTTAGATACAATTGAATGTATCATGCCTTGTAAGTGCGAGTTCAAGAAATCTGATTTGTTCTTTACAAAGGAGGCCACATATATATTGTATAAACAATGAGTGTCTATGAAAAGCAACTAAAATTTATCAGACATTGTGATAAGGCTTTAATAAAATATATATGCAAGTTTTTGTTTAAAATTTTTATTGAAGTATAATTCATTTACAATGTTTTAGTTTCAGGTGTACAGCTAAGTGTTTCAGTTATATATATACATATATTCCTTTTTCAGATTCTTCTCTCATCTGGGTTATCAGAGAATATTGAGTAGAGTTCCTCGTGCTGTACAGGAGATCCTTGTTAGTTATCTTTCTTATATATAGTAGTATTTGTATGTTCGTTTCAAGCTCCTGATTTATCCCTCCCACTATGTTTCCCCTTTGGAAACCACGAATTTTTCAATATCTGTAAATCTGTTTCTGTTTTGTAAATATGTTCATTTTTTGAAATTAGTTTCCACATACGAGTGATATCATGTGATGTTTATCTTTCTCTGTTTGACTTACTTAGTATGATAATATCTAGGTCTATCTATGTAGCTTAGTATGATAAGGTCTAGGTCTATCTATGAGCTTAGTATCATAATATCTAGGTCTATCTATGTGCTGCATGAGCTCTTTATATATTTGGAGGTTAATCCCTTGTTGGTTGTTTTATTTGTGAATGTTTTCCTCCATTCTGTGGCCTGTGTTTTTGTTTATATATATATATATATATATATATATATATATATATATATACATACACACACACAAAACTTTTGATTTTCATACTTTAGATGAGAAATTAAAGCTTTATATAGCCCAAGACATCTAATTTATCCCACTAATCAGTAGTCATGCCAAGATATAGTCTTCCTTCATAGATAGACATCTTTATGGGTACTGATAAGTCAAGCTTGCTCATTAGCACATTTTTCTGGAGTCATGACCCTTAATTGTCAGTTAACCATGACAATATTATTTTGAACACAGTCTCTTTAGGTAAATGGTCACAGGGTTGACTATCTATAGAGGTTTCCACCAAATTAATATAATTCTTATGTAATACAGTTGATCATTAAACAAAAATTGCAATTAACAAAAAATTGTAGATTTTTTATTGCAAAAATCACAATAAATACTACTGTACTACATGATTCCATGTTGGCTTAATCCTTACATGCAGAACCTGGTATGTGGAGGAACTGTGTAAATAGAGGGCTGACTACGATAGTTGTATAGGTGAATTTTGACTGTCCAGAGGGACGGCACCACTAACCTTCACACTGTTTGACGGACAACTATGCAATATAATTCATTTACATTACCTTTTCTCTAAAAAAAAAAAAAAAAAAAAAAAGCCCTTCTAATATGACCTTTTATAGCAGTATGATTCTCATTACTTCGATAGACACTACTCTCGTTTGACTTTGGTTATCTCCTTTTTGTTATATTGTTCAATCCTGGAAATGAAATTTTTAAAAGCTAAAACTGAGGAATTAATAGGAGTTTATCATTGTAATAAAGTTATATCAAAATAACAAAAACCAAATTCAATGATTTTCCTTTGTCCAGACACTTAACTTGATTACTGCAATGAGAAAAATGCTATCCTAACTACTAGTGATTGTCTAACTGATATTTGGTTACTTAGAGATGAGTGAAGTAATTGTTTATTGAATTTCCTCTGTGTGCCATGCACATTATAAGTGTTCAGTTCAGTCGCTCAATCATGTCTGACTCTTTGAGACCCCGTGAATCACAACACGCCAGGCCTCCCTGTCCATCACCAACTCCCAGAGTTCACTCAAACTTACGTCCATTGAATCGGTGATGCCATCCAGCCATCTCATCCTTTGTCGTCCCCTTTTCCCCCTGCCCCCAATCCCTCCCAGCATCAGAGTCTTTTCCAATGAGTCAACTCTTCGCATGAGGTGGCCAAAGTACTGAAGTTTCAGCTTCAGCATCATTCCTTCCAAAGAAATCCCAGGGCTGATCTCCTTCAGAATGGACTGGTTGGATCTCCTTGCAGTCCAAGGGACTCTCAAGAGTCTTCTCCAACACCACAGTTCAAAAGCATCAATTATTTGGCACTCAGCCTTCTTCACAGTCCAACTCTCACATCCATACATGACCACTGGAAAAACCATAGCCTTGACTAGATAGACCTTTGTTGGAAAAGTCATGTCTCTGCTTTTGAATATGCTATCTAGGTTGGTCATAACTTTCCTTCCAAGGAGTAAGCGTCTCTTAATTTCATGGCTGCAGTCACCATCTGCAGTGATTTTGGAGCCCCAAAAAATAAAGTCTGACACTGTTTCCACTGTTTTCCCATCTATTTCCCATGAAGTGATGGGACCAGACGCCATGATCTCGTTTTCTGAATGTTGAGATTTAAGCCAACTTTTTCACTCTCCTCTTTCACTTTCATCAAGAGGCTTTTTAGTTCCTCTTCACTTTCTGCCATAAGGGTGGTTTCATCTGCATATCTGAGGTTATTGATATTTCTCCCGGGCATCTTGATTCCAGCTTGTGCTTCTTTCAGCCCAGCGTTTCTCATGATGTACTCTGCATAGAAGTTAAATAAGAAGGGTGATAATATACAGCCTTGACGTACTCCTTTTCCTATTTGGAACCAGTCTGTTTTTCCATGTCCAGTTCTAACTGTTGCTTCCTGACCTGCATATAGGTTTCTCAAGAGGCAGATCAGGTGGTCTGGTATTCCCATCTCTTTCAGAATTTTCCACAGTTTCTTGTGATCCACACAGTCACAGGCTTTGGCATAGTCAATAAAGCACAAATAGATGTTTTTCTGGAACTTTCTTGCTTTTTCCATGATCCAGAGGATGTTGGCAATTTGATCTCTGGTTCCTCTGCCTTTTCTAAAACCAGCTTGAACATCTGGAAGTTCACGGTACATGTATTGCTGAAGCCTGGCTTGGAGAATTTTGAGCATTACTTTACTAGCGTGTGAGATGAGTGCAACTGTGCCATAGTTTGAGTATTCTTTGGCATTGCCTTTCTTTGGGATTGGAATGAAAACTGACCTTTATCTAATTTTAACTGTATGAATAGCTTTAAGTTAGGTATTATCTGTGTTTTAAAAATAAGAAAACTTTGGTTCCAAGATGTTAACTTGCTTAAAGTCACAGAGGTAGAAGGGGAGAAACAGGGATTTGTATCTTATAATGTTGATAAACTACACAATTGCACTCATCTCACACACTAACAAAATAATGCTCAAAATTCTCCAAGCCAGGCTTCAACAGTACATTAACTGTGAACTTCCAGATGTTCAACCTGGATGTAGAAAAGGCAGAGGAACCAGAGATCAAATTGCCAACATCCATTGGGTCATCAAAAAAAGCAAGAGAGTTCCAGAAAAACATCTATTTCTGCTTTATTGACTATGCCAAAGCCTTTGACTGTGTGAATCACAATAAACTGTAGAAAATTCTGAAAGAGATGGGAATACCAGACCACCTGACCTGCCTCTTGAGAAACCTATATGCAGGTCAGGAAGCACCAGTTAGAACTGGACATGGAAAAACAGACTGGTTCCAAATAGGAAAAGGAGTACGTCAAGGCTGTATCTTGTCACCCTGCTTATTTAACTTCTATGCAGAGTACATCATGAAGAATGCTGGGCTGGATGGAGCACAAGGTGGAATCAGGTTTCCTGGGAGAAATATCAATAACCTCAGATATGCGGATGACACCACCCTTATGGCAGAAAGTGAAGAGGAACTAAAAAGCCTCTTGATGAAAGTGAAAGAGAAGAATGAAAAAGCTGACTTAAAACTCAACATTCAGAAAACTAAGATCGTGGCATCTGATCCCATCATTTCATGGCAAATAGATGGGGAAACAATGGAAATAGTGACAGACTTTATTTTGGGGGGCTCCAAAATCACTGCAGATGGTGACTGCAGCTGTGAATTTAAAAGACACTTGCTCCTTGGAAGAAAAGGTTATGACCAACCTAGACAGCATACTAAAAAGTAGAAACATTACTTTGCCAACAAAGGTCCATCTAGTCAAAACTATAGTTTTTCCAGTGGTCATGTATGGATGTGAGATTTGGACTATAAAGAAAGGTGAGCACCAATGAATTGATTCTTTTGAACTGTGGTGTTGGAGAAGACTCTTGAGATTCCCTTGGACTGCAAGCAGATCCAACCATTCTATCCTAAAGGCAATCAGTCCTCAATATTCATTGGAAGGACTGATGCTGAAGCTGAAACTCAAATTCTTTGGCCACCTGATGGGAAGAACTTACTCATTGGAGAAGTCCCTGATGCTGGGAAAGATTGAAGGAGGGAGGAGAAAGGGGCGACAGAGGATGAGATGATTGGATAGCATCATCAACTGAATGGACATGAGTTTGAGTAAGCTCTTGGAGTTGATGACGGAGAGAGAAGCCTGGTGTGCTGCAGTCCATGGGGTCACAAAGAGTCAGACATGACTGAGCAACTGAACTGAACATGTTGATATACATTGTATTTGTTGAATATTCACTCAATGCTAGGTTTGTAAGTATTAAAAGGTTAGATATTTACAACAATTGAATATACTTAACACTACTGAAACATACATTTAAAAATAGTTCAGATGGCAAAAAAAAAGTTCAAGTTGTATATTTATAAATGTGTAGTATAAAGCTAAATATAGAATATCATTGTTTTCTTTTAGAAGGCCCTATAGTTTAGTTCATGTGCCTTGTATGTAGATAATTTATGAACTACTTAAAAAACAATTAGATTATTTCAGAGATGAACAACCAAGTACAGAACATCAGAGGTGCAACATGATGATAATTTTGTCTCCTAATTGTTGTCTCTTACTTTGCAAAAGAATAAATTAACAACACTGAAATTTTGACAGTTACTCACCAAAAGATCTTAAGGAAGTAATGATCCATAAAGATGATATAGAAATTCTTGAAAAGATGTGAGCCATTAGGGACTGAAAGAATGAAAACAAAGAAGAGGATGTATGTTTTTGAACTGAGAATAGAATAAATTACTCTCCGGTGGGGTGGTGGGGGGGATGACATCATTTGGATAAGATTACCCAAATGATTAAAGGGTTGGAAAATGTCCCATTGAGAAAAGTCTAAACCATGTGAGATAGCTTAGTGTATAAAATGGAAACTATGAGATTATATATTAGTGAATAGTTTTTGAGTTTATGGAAGGGTATCATTTAGAGAAATTTTCTGCCTTAATGAAGTCTGGACAGAAAGAATTAACTGGTGATATAGCAGAGGGAGTATCTGCTAAATATGATAGAGGTTATTAAAAACAAAATTAACTTACCAAGCAATGTTGTAGGCTATCTTCAAAGGAGTTTATTACAAACACATTCTTTCCCAACCATCTGGAATGGTTTCTATGTGATACTATAGAACACCACATGATGGGAAATAAATCAGGGTTCCCCTTAAATATCCTTCCAGCTTTCTAATTTAAGACTCAATATGAACTTGTACTTTGCTTCCTTTTTGCAGAACTCTGCAACTGATGATTTGAGCAGGATCGTGTAAGGTACCAGATTTAGATGAGACTGCCAGAGGTCCTGTGGGCCTTACTGCTTACAGTGTAGTCCTCAGGCAGTGGTGTTCATATCACCTGCGAGCTTGTTAGATGTGCAGGATGGCAGGTCCACTGCAGACCTCTTGAGTCAGAATCTGTCCTCTAAAAAGATCCCCAGATTATTTATGTGTCCTTGGAAGTTTGAGAAGCATCAGTCTAGTACATTCTCTCTATCTCTAAAATAAACCCTTTTGCCTCTTTCCTAAGCAGATTTCTTCCCAAATTGTTCCAAAAGATAATATGGAAGGGAAGAAATTCTCCCTTGACTCAAACCATTATAGTGACAGATACACATTGATTTTCATTGTCAAGTTTTTATTTTATCGGGGGAAGTTATTCTTCAGAGAACCAAAGATGAAAGAGACTCAGGTGATCCTACTTAATGGCATTAAAAGAATCATTTGGCCACCAGGCTTTCCACAATAAAAAAGGGACAATTTAACATTGTGAAGAAATTGAGGTTTGGTATAATTGTTTCTATCCCATAGAAAACTAAAGGCACAGTTTATCGCTCTCTTTGTTTCTGTCCCAAACAACATTCTCCCCTTCACACTTCTCTTTCTCTCATTGAATGTTCTGTGTTTATACAAACTAAAAACTTTGGGAAAGTTTACTGTTTTAACTTCAGCAATCTGACTTTATTTTACTCAAGATGGAAAGCAAGCCCTTTGGTCTTGAAGACCAATAGAAATGAAATCCAAGAAGTGACGCTTTGTAAAATATAGCGCAAATCAAATGCAAACATTTCAAAGGGCACCATCATTCAGACAGGGACTTTCCAGGTAGCTCAGGTGGTAAAGAATTGCCTGCAGTGTGGGAGACCTGGGTTCGATCTTTGGGTTAGGAAGATCCCCTGGAGTAGGGAATGGCAACTCACTCCAGTATTGTGGCCTGGAGAATCCCATGGACAGAGGAGCCTGACAATCTACAGTCCATGGGTCACAAAGAGTCGTAAATGACTTAGTGACTAACACACACATTAAGACATCATGGAAGTGTCTCTTAATCCCATAAAAGGAAATTATAGCCATTATTTTTTAATGGAGTATAATTCTTGGGCTCCAAAATCACTGCAAATGGTAACTGCAGGCATGAAATTAAAAGACGCTTACTCCTTGGAAGAAAAGCTATAATCAACCTAGACAGCATATTAAAAAGCAGTGGCATTACTTTGCCAACAAAGGTCCATCTAGTCAAAGCTATGGTTTTTCCAGTAGCCATGTATAGATGTGAGAGTTGGACTATAAAGAAAGCTGAGCACTGACGAATTGATGCTTTTGAACTGTGGTATTGAAGAAGACTCTTGAGAGTCCCTTGGACTGCAAGGAAATCCAACCAGTCCACCCTAAAGGAAATCAGTCCAGAATATTCATTGAAAGGACTGATGTTGAAGCTGAAACTCCAATACTCTGGCCACCTGATGCAAAGAACAGACTCGTGTGAAAAGACCCTGATACTGGGAAAGATTGAAAGGGGGAGGAGAAGGGGTCAACAGAGGATGAGATGGTTGAATGGCATCATCGACATGATGGACATGAATTTGAGTAAGCTCCGGGAGTTGGTGATGGACAGCGAAGCCTGGCATGCTGCAGTCCATGGGATTGCAGAGAGTCAGACACGACTGAGCAACTGAACTGAACTGAATCTGTAAAAATACTGAATTACTGTGTTATACACTTGAAACTAATATAATATTATAAATCAACTATACTCCTATTTTAAAGAAACAACATGGAAGTGGAGAAAACAACTGAACATTACAGAGTAGAATGACAATCAGCTATGTTAAGAGGGCAGGGTGTCACAGTGACTATCCAGGAAAAAAAAGATGCTCTTGGTTTTAATTTTTCTATTCAGTCTACCCAAATATTTTATGAAAAATTATTTTAAGCATTTGTATTTCCCACCTCTTCTCTACATAATCTTTGTAAAAGAAAATTGCTTTAAGTGACATTATGCTCTGCTCTGCCTCCTCCTTGCTTGTCCCTATACCCTTGTAAGGAGAGAAGGATTAGACTAAAGGAATATGAAATTTTTGATGGTATAAACATCATCCTAAAGACAGCATGTAATGTTTAAAGTATGCTTAAAATATAGAGCTTTCTCACTGAACTGATTTAGAAAACAATTACCACTAGAGTGGCCAAGTTATCTCAAACTCATTTAGGCCAATTTGTTTTCTCTGAATGAAGCATGAACTCTCTAGAAGTGGAAGCTCACTGTAATTTTAAAGTGTTTAAAAATTTCATTTAAATATCTAAGGTTTTACTCTAAGTATGTCTGTTTCTAAAAGTGACCTTTTCGTTCACTTTATAAACTAACAGATAAGAAAGACCTTGCATATGATGCTGTGCATTTGTCTTGCGCTTCTGCAGTAATTAGTGAAGTTTCTGGATGAATTATGCCATTTAACATCTGTTATTAACTATAAGCACATTTATTGCCTCATAACAATATCATTACAAAGGAAAGCTGTGCGGATGAGAAGCGTTTCTTTGTAAACCCTAATAAGTGTACAATGTGTGTGTAAATATTTACTTTTCCATAATTCTCTCACTGTTTAATTGTGACTCTGCATTCAGCCGTTTTAATTAGGTTGAATTTCTAGCCCTTTAGCATTTAGATTTTTAAGTTTAATGCTCTGTTGATGAAATTTTCTTGCTTTTAATCTACACTACATGTTAAAGAAGCTCAGTCTTTGCAAAACTAAAGCTTCAAACAGGAACTACGTGAAAGGAAGACTAGCAATGCAATTAGAATCCATTCTGGGGGCACTATGGCCACTGTAGATTTTAGTGACCTGCCAAAGAATTTTTTTTTTTTTTTAATTACTACACTATCTGTTAAAAATGGGATATCTACTAGGCTTAACATCAGTGTACTTATTAGGAGTTTGAGCCACATCCTTATCTTCCTTGTGTCTTATGATGAATTGGGGGGTGGGTGATGGATGAAGATTCAGTCACCTGTCCAGGATAAAACAGAAACAACTTATGGAATGAAAGAGCCCCTCATCTTTGAGCATTGGGAGCCCTAGTGGGGAAAGAAATGCTCTGTTAAATCTATGTTACAGTTCC
Source organism: Bos grunniens (assembly GCF_055505025.1). Taxonomy (NCBI): domain Eukaryota; kingdom Metazoa; phylum Chordata; class Mammalia; order Artiodactyla; family Bovidae; genus Bos; species Bos grunniens. The sequence goes on from NC_141172.1 coordinate 56,962,863, forward strand.
CACTTCAGTGCCCAAGAAGGGATCTCTGTTTGATATTTGGGTGGGTCCAGACATGGGTAGAGAATATCTGCTCTATTCCTTGGGCGCTGAAACATAGGGGACATAAGGCTTCGTGAATTATTCTCTAGTGGTGGAGGTGGTGGTGGTATAGTGAAGAGGATTATGTTAATCACTCAGTTTTGCCTGACTCGCTGCGGTCCCATGAACTACAGCCCACCAGGCAGCTCTGTCCAAGGGATTCTCCAGGCAAGAATACTGGAGTGGTTTGCCATTTCCCTCTCCAGTGAAGAGGGTTAGGGGACAGAATGGAGCAATGTGGAATGGAGAAAATCTGATTCATAGGAGAATACATGCTTGCATCCTTAGGGAGAACAGTAGCTGAGCCTTCTACCAGTAACTTATCCATGGTCACAGAACCAATAAGATGCAGAGACAAGATTCAAGCCTGGGGTGTCTGATTCCAGAGTCTGTGCTCATAAACACTGCTGTCTCTGTCTCCCTTGGTGACCATGTTAATGATTCATATTACTTATTAGACATTGCCAAAGGCCACACTCCATGTTAGGGCTTATTATCTCATTAAATGCTTATAATAACACTATAAGATGCGAATGATAGGTGTGAGTATTATAGTGAGAGCAGGAGAACCAGTTTTTGTATTGTGGCCCAAGACAACAGTATGGCTTTGATTGCGGCAAGACTTTGTCTCCAAGCCTTTCTTTGGAAAATGGCCTCTGGCATGTGGGAGTTTAGTGCTGCAGTAGGAACAGGGAAGGAAGACTTGAGAGGAAGTGCCCCAGGCACACAGTGGATATAACACTGGTACTTAGGCTAAGGTAGCCACAGGGCAGGGCCTGGAAGCATAAATGTCCTGCTTCAGTTCAGTTCAGTTCAGTCCCTTAGTCCTGTATGGCTCTTTTCGACCCCATGAATCGCAGCACGCCAGGCCTCCCTGTCCATCACCAACTCCCGGAGTTCACTCAGACTCACGTCCATTGAGTCAGTGATGCCATCCAGCCATCTCATCCTCTGTCGTGCCCTTTTCCTCCTGCCTTCAATATTTCCCAGCATCAGGGTCTTTTCCAATGAGTCAACTCTTTGCATGAGGTGGCCAAAGAATTGAGTTTCAGCTTTAGCATCAGTCCTTACAATGAACACCCAGGGCTGATCTCCTTTAGGATGGACTGGTTGGATCTCCTTGCAGTCCAAGGGATTCTCAAGAGTCTTTTCCAACACCACAGTTCAAAAGCATCAATTCTTTGGCGCTCAGCTTTCTTCACAGTCCAACTCTCACATCCATACATGACCACTGGAAAAACCATAGCCTTGACTAGACGGACCTTTGTTGGCAAAGTAATATCTCTGCTTTTCAATATACTATCTAGGTTGGTCATAGCTTTCCTTCCAAGAAGTAAATGTCTTTTAATTTCATGGCTGCAGGCAACATCTTCAGTGATTTTGGAGCCCAGAAAAATAAAGTCTGACACTGTTTCCACTGTTTCCCCATCTATTTGCCATGAAGTAATGGGACCAGATTCCATGATCTTTGTTTTCTGAATGTTGGGCTTTAAGCCAACATTTTCACTCTCCTCTTTCACTTTGATCAAGAGGCTTTTTAGTTCCTCTTCACTTTCTGCCATAAGGGTGGTTTCATCTGCATATCTGAGTTATTGATATTTCTCCCAGCAATCTTGATTGCAGCTTGTGCTTCATTCAGCCCAGCATTTCTCATGATGTACTCTGCATAGAAGTTAAATAAGCAGGATGACAAGATACAGCCTTGACGTACTCCTTTTCCTATTTGGAACCAGTCTGTTGTTCCATGTCCAGTTCTAACTGTTGCTCCCTGACCTACATACAGATTTCTCAAGAGGCAGCTCAGCTGGTCTAGTATTCCCATCTCTTTCAGTATATTCCACAAATATTGTGATCCACACAGTCAAAGGCTTTGGCATAATCAATAAAGCAGAAATAGATGTTTTTTCTAGAACTCTCTTGCTTTTTCGATTATCCAACAGATGTTGGCAATTTGATCTCTGGTTCCTCTGCCTTTTCTAAAACCAGCTTGAACATCTGGAAGTTCACGGTTCACGTATTGCTGAAGCCTGGCTTGGAGCATTTTGAGCATTACTTTACTAGCATGTGAGATGAGGGCAATTGTGTGGTAGTTTGAGCATTCTTTGGCATTGCCTTTCTTTGGGATTGGAATGAAAACTGACATTTTCCAGTCCTGTGGCCACTGCTGAGTTTTCCAAATTTGCTGGCATATTGAGTGCAGCACTTTCACAGCATCATCTTCCAGGATTTGAAATAGCTCAACTGGAATTCCATCACCTCCACTAGCTTTGTTCTGAAACCATAATCAAAAAAAACTAGCCAATCTGATCACACAGACCACAGCCTTGTCTAAGTCAATGCCCTGCTTACAGTGTCCAAAGGAGCAGTGTGGAAACTGCCCAAGGGAAGATATTGAATTTCCCAAGTAATTCCCCAGGACAGAAAATACTTGAAGAAGGACCAAGTTACACTGATTACAGTGATAGAGATTGGATCCAGAAATTTATATTTGGTTTTAGTTGTTTTTGCAGTTGGTTACCACATGTCTTTTAAATGCTGGAAAAACACTTAGAAGAGTTACATTGTTGGGTCATTTGTAATATTAGCTCCCTTGCCCCACCTTAAAATCTTATGTAGTGAAAATCAGGCATAGTATTTGGTGATGGGCCTGGGGAAGGAAAAGAGGAGGAGGAAAGGAAACTAGAGCAAGATCAAGCAGTATAAGGTGAGAATGGAGAATATCCAGCTAACTCACTCAGACCCTTGAGCAAGAATGAATAGCTGAAATTATGGACAAAACCATTTCCTTAGTCAAACCTGCTACAGCTCCTGGGGGAAACTCAATAGGCAAGAATGAAAGGATTTATCTGTTGACAGAAAGTCTAAGCTCTTTAAGACAAAAGTCAACTAGAGTGTTGACACAAACAGAAGAGTATGTTTGTGTGAGATTGAAGAGGAGGGAGGGTACTGAAAAAGTCTTTGCAGGGCAGTGATGGCCAGAATGACCAGAAAAGGCTCACAATGGAAACAAGAATTTGGGAGTAGTCTCCAAGTTAGTTCATTAGTCTATTGAACTCATCACACTCCAACAGAAGCTAGGCTTCTAGATGCTATCTGTGTCTGAGCTCAAGTATGGATCACCGCAGATAGTGTGAGTCCTTTGGGTCCCTTTCCCCTTTTGGAGAAGAATGCAAAAAGGATCTGTAGCAAAAATATCTAGATCTTGCAACTCTTCTGATGCAAGAGCCAGGGAAGAGATGAAAAGGTCAGAAATAATCACAAGTTTATGTAACTAAAAGAAAAGTAAGAGGAGGGAGCTTATGTTGGTAAGGAGATAACATGTTCTTGATTTGTATCTGACGGAGAAGGCACTGGCACCCCACTCCAGTACTCTTGCCTGGAAAATCCCATGGACAAAGGAGCCTGGTGGGCAGCAGTCCATGGGGTCACTAAGAGTCGGACACGACTGAGCGACTTTTCACTTTCATGCGTTGGAGAAGGACATGGCAACCTACTCTAGTGTTCTTGCCTGGAGAATCCCAGGGACGGGGAGCCTGGTGGGCTGCTGTCTATGGGGTCGCACAGAGTCGAACATGACTGACTTGACTTAGCAGCAGCAGCAGCAGCAAATTTAATGAGTCTCAATTTGTGTGGTTTCTCTTTCCGACAAGTGTACACTGACTTTCTCACCCATTCTATTGTCTGGCTATAAACATGAGGGAATAGTTATGATTGTTGTTGCCTAGGCCAACCAGATACTGACCCCAAGAAAAAGGGAAGCAGTACTCTGTCTGCTGAAAGACTTTAGACATGAGCTTTTCAGCTACAGTATCTTTAGAACATTTCTTTTGTGAATCATTAAAATCCAAGACCAATCTATAAAATTAGCTTTTATTACCACATCAAAGGTGCAGATTCATAAAGTTGGAAAACCTGACAACTGTGTCCTGCCAACATTTCAGTTTTTAAGAGGAAAATTCAAACCTTCCAATTTCTCATTATTTGTACAATCACTAAGGCCCTCAAAGATCATTAATATCAATTTCACAACCTCATTTCCTGTCCTAAAGAGATATTGTCTTATAGGCCTCTCTTTGGCCATCACTAGTACTGATGCTTATATTTTTATAGCTCTATTAAAATATTAGCTTGGTGCATGTGCATTGATTTTAGATCTGCACAGCATCATTTAGCAGAAGCAATCTAACAGGAGTGATGAGTAATGTCCCAATTTAAAAATCAGAATTCTGAGATTCAGTTGTGATCCAGTGGCCCCACAAGACCACTTGTAGGTAGCATAACTAGATCTGAAATTGGTTTTTTGATCCCTAGACTGATGGTTTTTTTTTCACTTTGCCACTTCTGGACCCAACTCCAAAGCTCAAGAACCATTAAAAGTATAAAGACAAAGCCAGTGTTATATCTCTCTGGAAGAAGATGCACAGTTCCCAAATTAACTCAGATGTAATGGAGGAAGACTTCCACTCATCCTAGAGGTGAGGAAGTTTTTACACTTCATCCAGAGAGATTGAAAAACACTAGACTTCACTAACAGCTCTTCATAACTTCTACACAAATCATGTGAGCCTGTTTCTAAGAATACTTGTATCTACCTGTCACACTTGATTTCCTCCTCTCAGAGTAGAGTGGCTTTCTTTTGTAATCCTCAAATCACTTTGCTTCCTACTCTTAGAAGTCATGAGCAGGGCTGTTATAGCCTCATGACATAACTTAAGGCTGAGAACCACAGGACAGTGATGTACATCTTAACAGTTTCATGAATACTATTCTTGGGCCTGGGAATCTTATTGACCTGAAAATATTTAAGAATAGCTGACAGTCTTAATTTGACCTCCTTATTCTTATCCTATTATGAAAACTTCATGCAACAACAACAAATTCTAGGGACTTGCCAGTAAGATGATTTTTACAAAGCTGAGTTGTTTTTGACAACTATTATAGTGAATTCCTTCCCTCATTATTTTTACAAAATTTTTCTTGGAGGAAAGTTGATTTACAATGTTGTGTTATTTTCTGCTGTACAGAAAGTACAGAGTCTTGTAACCATAAGGTTATTTTCTACATCTGTAACTGTTTTTGTCTTGTATTAACAAATAAATTTGCATCTTTTTTTTGTAGATTTCACACATAAGCAGTATCACAAGATACTTGTCTTTCTCTGTCTTCCATCAGTATATGACAATCTAGGTCCGTCCATGTTGCTGCAAATGGCATTAATTTCATTCTTTGTTATACATGAGTAAAATTCCATTCTGTACATGTACCACATCTTCTTTATCCATTCCTCTGTTGGTGGACATTTAGGCTGTTTTCATGCCTTTGCTATTGTGTATAGTGCTACAGTGAACATTGGGGTGCATGTATCTTTTCAAATTATGGTCTTCTCCAGGTGTATGCCCAGGAGTGGGATTGCTAGGTCATATGGTAGCTCTATTTTTAGTTTTTTTAGGAACTTTCATACTGTTCTCCATAGTGGTTGTAGCAATTCACATTCCCAGTGTCGGTGGTATCCCTTTTCTCCACACCCTCTCCAGCATTTATTGTTTGTAGACTTTTTATAATGGCTATTATGACTGGTGTGTACTGATAACCTCATTGTAGTTTTGATTTGTATTTATCTAATAGTGATGTTAAGCATCTTTTTTTGTATGCCTTTTGGCCATCTGTATATTTTCTTTTGAGAAATATTTACTTAGATCTTCCCATTTTTTGATTGGGTTATTTGTTTTTTTGACATAGAGCTGCATAAACTGTTTGTATATTTTGGAGATTAATCCCTTGTTGGTTGCATTGTTTGCAAATATTCTCTCCAATTCTGTGGGTCACCTTTTCATTTTTTTATGGGATCCTTTGCTGTTCAAAAGCTATTGAATTTAAATACATCTAATTTGTTTATTTTTGTTTCCATTACTCTAGGAGATAGATATTGCTGTGATTTTTGTCAGACTGTGTTTGCTAGTGTTCTGTAATCCAGCCTTATACTTAGTTATTTAAGCCACTTTGAGTTTATGTTTGTGTGCCGGAACAAATATCAATGACCTCAGATATGCAGATGACACCACCCTTATGGGAAAGTGAAGAGGAACTACAAAGCCTCTTGATGAAAGTGAAAGTGGAGAGTGAAAAAGTTGGCTTAAACCTCAACATTCAGAAAATGAAGATCATGGCATCCGGTCCCATCACTTCATGGGAAATAGATGGGGAAACGGTGGAAACAGTGTCAGACTTTATTTTTGGGGGCTCCAAAATCACTGCAGATGGTGACTGCAGCCATGAAATTAAAAGGCGCTTACTCCTTGGAAGGAAAGTTATGACCAACCTAGATAGCATATTCAAAAGCAGAGACATTACTTTTCCAACAAAGGTTCGTCTAGTCAAGGCTATAGTTTTTCCTGTGGTCACGTATGGATGTGAGAGTTGGACTGTGAAGAAGGCTGAGCGCCGGAGAATTGATGCTTTTGAACTGTGGTGTTGGAGAAGACTCTTGTGAGTCCCTTGGACTGCAAGGAGATCCAACCAGTCCATTCTGAAGGAGATCAGCCCTGGGATTTCTTTGAAAGGAATGATGCTAAAGCTGAAACTTCAGTACTTTGGCCACCTCATGCGAAAAGTTGACTCATTGGAAAAGACTCTGATGCTGGGAGGGATTGGGGGCAGGAGAAGGGGACGACAGAGGATGAGATGGCTGGATGGCATCACCGACTTGATGGACGTGAGTCTGAGTGAACTCCAGGAGTTGGTGATGGACAGGGAGGCCTGGCATGCTGCGATTCATGGGGTCGCAGAGAGTCGGACACAACTGAGCGACTGAACTGAACTGATGGTGTTAGACAGTGATAAAATTTCATTGTTTACCTGTAGCTGTCCTGTTTTATCAACATCACTTATTGAAGAGAGACTGTCTTTTCTTTATTTTATATTCTTGCATCTTTTGTCATAGGTTAGTTGACTATAGGTGCATAAGTTTATCTCTGGACTTTCTATTCTGTTTCATTAACTTACATTCTGTTTTTGTGCCAGTAACATACTGTTTTGAATATGGTAGCTTTGTGTAAAATCTGAAGTCAGGGAGCCTGACTCTTCCAGTTTTATTTTTCTCTTTCAAGATTGCTTTTGCTATTCAGAATCTTTTGTGTTTTCATACAAATTGTAGAATTTTTTGTTCCAATTCTGTGAAAAATGCCATTGGTAATTTTATAGGATTGTATTGAATCTTTAGATTGCTTTGGATAGTATAGTCATTTTGATAATGTTGATTCTTCAGTACAAGAACATGGTATATCTCTCTATTTGTTGGTGTCATCATTGATTTCTCTCATCAGTATCTTACAGTTTTCTTAGTACAGATCTTTTGTCTCCTTAGGTAGACTTATTCCTAGGTATTTTATTCTTTTTGATGTGATTGTAAATAGGATTGTTTTCTTAATTTCTCCTTCTGATCTTTCATTATTAGTGTATAGGAATGCAAGAGATTTTTTTGTTTAAATTTTATATCCTGTAACTTTACCAGATTTATTGATAAACTCTAGTAGTTTTCTGGTAGCAACTTTAGGATTTTCTATATATAATATTATGTTAACTATGGACTGACAATTTTACTTCTTCTTTCCCAATTTGGATTCCTTTCATATCTTTTTAATCTATGATTGCCATGGTTAGGATGGCTTCCAAAACTGTGGAATAATAGTGGCAAAAGTAGACATCCTTTTCCTGTCCCTGACCTTAGAGAAAATGCTTTTGGTTTTTCACCCTTGAGAATAATGTTTGTTGTGATATATCATAAAAAATGGTTTTTATTATGTTGAATTAGGTTCCTTCTATGCCCACTTTCTGGAGAGTTTTTTTTTTTTAATCATAAATGGGTATTTAATTTTGTCCAAAGCTTTTCTGCATCTATTGAGATAATGATACCGTTTTTATTCTTCAGTTTGTTAATGTGGTGTACCATTGACTTATGTATATGGAAGAAGCCTTACATTCTAGGGATAAATCCCAGTTGACCATGGTATATGATCCTCTTAATATATTGCTGGATTCAGTTTGCTAGTATTTTGTTTGAGGATTTCTGTGTCTGTGCAAATCAGTGATATTGACATGTAATTTTCTTTTCTTTTTTTTTTCTGGTATCTTTGTCTGTTTTTTTCTGATGTCTTTGTCTGATATCTTTATCTGTCAAGGTGATGGCAGCCTCACAGAATGAGCTTGGAAGTGTTCCTTCCTCTGCAATATTTTGGAATAGTTTGAGGAAAATAGGTTTTTTATTTTCCTAAAAAAAACTAAAAAATAGGTTTTTTTAACTATTCTATAAACGTTTTATAGAATTTACCCATGAAGCCATCTAGTCCTGAACTTTTGTTTGTTGGAAGTTTTTAAATCACGGTTTTAATTTCAGTACTTGTGATTGGTCTGTTAATATATTCTTATATAATATAATACATCTTCCTGGTTCAGTCTTGGAAAGTTGTACCTTTATAAGAAATTGTCTGTTTCTCCTTGGTTGTCTCTCTTCACCTTGATTGACTGGAAAATACCTACCCCCTTTTTTTTTTTAATACAACTCAAATGACATCTGCTTTGTGATGTTTTCCCTGCTTTTCCCAGGTATTGTAGAGGATCACCTTCCTACACTCCAAAGGACCTTGTACACAACTTTAATCTTATCATCATCATCACCATCATCATTTACTGTATTGAATTTTGTCTCTTTCTTGGCTTTTTGCATACCAGAATGCAACTTCCTTGAAAGCAGATCATGTGAGAGATTAAGTGATTGCATAATTTTCCCAAAATGTTTTACTCTATATCCAGACTTAAAGGTGGAAGAATATAAATAAGAAATAAATCTCATGTGCATTTTTCTTTCAGTGAAAGGTTTTGTATTGAGAGAGTCAACTCCTGGGCAGGTTGATAAGAAGTCTGGGTTCCCCAAGGAGGAGAAAGGGGTCTGGGGCTCTCAAGGAGGAGGAAAGGACAAACTTTTTCTTTACATTCCTTAGTAAGGATTATATAACAATAATGTATCCCGGTTGAGGACATGTTTCTCCTTTCTGAAAACCTTCTGACTAATCCTGTTATCTTAAAATGTATATTATGGGAGTGAGGCTAGTAAGATCTTTACAACCTTGAGACATTATTTTGATTTATTATTATAACCAATTAAAAAGTATATAATTCCTTTGCTAAGACTAGGGAAGGGGGGCACTCTCCATCCCCCTTCTGCTATGTCAGAAGCTTTCTCTGTCCCTTTTTATATTTTAATAAAACTCTGCTATATAAAAGCTCTTGAATGATCAAGGCCTGGTCCCTGGTCCCTAAGCTAAATCTTCTTCTTTGGAGATCACAAATCCGACACCATTCATCAGAAGTTATCAGTGTCTTTAGCAAATCTTTTATCTTTGAGGTGAGCTTTAAATTGATATGTAGACTGAACTCAAAGAAGATTATGAACTATTGTAATTCTTCTCATACACTATACTACACTTCCTGTTGTGCTCCTGTCTCTATTCCTCCCTATCCATGCCAGTTCTTCCCCAGAGTGAGACAGTTAAAACTGTCTTTATAACCTCAGAGCAATGATCAGAACCATCTTAGACTTCATAAACTACCAGTCGAAAAGCAAAAAATATAGATAAGAGCATGTATGTAGACATATAGATTCTAAACACACTTAAAAATCATTTTCTTCTTTGTTTCCCAATCTCTTGCATTTTTGGAATTGGTCCAAACTTCTTTTTTGAATACCTTGATCTTTAAGTCCTCAAATAAGACTAAAACATGTCTTGCTTCAATCTGTTGCTATTTCCTTTTTCATGACATTATAAGAATCAACTAAAATTTCAAGAGTCCAGAATGTTGCAGCTGAAGAAGCACTTTCATATTTGAAGAAAGCATAATAAAATTCTTTCTCCATATGCTACCTTTTCAACAGGACTATTTTTTTCACCCTTAGAAATTTATAGTGTCAGAATTCCTCAAAGAAGTTAAGAGTTAAGAATTAAATCCAGAATAATCATATAACCACATTCCAGAGGAATTACCTCTTGTCCAGATTCCACTTTAAGGCATCTGGATTCTCCCAGCACCCAATTCTGTGCCATAGACCTAAACCAAGCTTAACAGAATCACTGTTCAAAAAGGACACACGTTTCTATTTTGATCCAATTAAACATGTGGTCTGAGATCCATATTGGAGAGCAGGGTTTTTGTGTTTTTTTTTTTCCCCCTTATGATATTTAAAATTCTCTTGATACCATCTGGAAACAGGTTTTCTTTAACAATGTCAGTCTAGCCTCACATTTCTCTAGTTCTTGCTTGCTTTCTAGCTGTCATCCAGTATTTCTTAGTTGTGGGTTAGAGACACACTTTTCCTGCTGCATACCTCCATTTGGTGAGCTCTTCTTCAGGTCTTTCCTCTTTCATTTTTCACTTTTTTATGGTAAAGCAGCTTTGACTGGTAGGACAAATTTGTTAGTGTAAAAGAGGTGTAGAGGAGGCACTGATGTAGAGACAAACATATGAAGCCCCAAGTATGCAGACTGAATGTGGACTCATTCAACATCGCTGTGCTCTTTGTCTATAAAATTAGCTCATTAGAAGGCTTTTATCTTGAAGTTCTAATACCTCTAATTAGCATAACTTTGAAGTCTTCTTTCTATGAAGCTGTTCAAATAAGTGACTCTCAGTCTTTGCATGCCATCTTTCATCCATGACTTTGTTAAGCAAGCTGACTTAAATTTAGTCATAATTGCAAAACTTTTGGGGGTTATGGCAAGATACTTTGATATTTCTACTACCCAAAAGAACTGAGCTCTTTTAGAAGGAATGAATGTCAATGGCCATTGCAACTGTTACCACTGGTGTTTCCTGGATATCCCACATTATATAGCACTGGAAGTTATGAAATCAGCTTCAAGAAAATTAATTCTGACCTTTTGAGAGAATTCTATTGGTTTGTATATGGGCTTGCCTGTCTCTGAATTCAGGGCACACACATTTCTACACATAAGCATTCAATCAGGAGCCTTGGGGCAAGTTTGGCATGGGACTTTGGTCTCTGCTTCTTTCTACACGGTTTTAATCCAGAGCACCTGGAGAATATACTCTGTAGTGGAGGCAGTTCATTGCAAGTGGAGAGTTGCAAATACTAAGGCCAGGAATAGTTTTCTTCCTTATCTGTTGTCATCTCTGGGGCTGGAACAGCTAACCTCAATTAGAACTACAAGACTCTCCCCATCTTGGTACCCCCTGCTGAAGCATGGAACATATTTTCATATAGATATAAAGTAAATGAGGTGTGTGTGTGTGTGCTTGGAATAATGCTATTATTGCTTTCCATCACTTGAAATTAGGCCCTTTGTGGATGAGTCCAGGACTCAAGCTTCCAGTCATTATATGCCTGTGAGACTATACCAACTTAAAAAAAAAAGTTGGGGATGTAACTCATTTATACAAATATAAATCAGGCTCTGGTCAAAACAGAATGTAAGTTCTCATTATTGGTTGTACTGGAATTACCCAACCATGCAATTCTCCTGTGCCAACCTAAAACTTAGTATTTAGAACTGGAAATAATTGCCTGAACATTACTCACCAAGGTTAAAATAAGTATTACACTCATTTCAGCGTTTAGTACAAGAACTGGGTAATATAAGAAAAAATTATTGCAACTTTAGAGGGAAGCAATTAAAATAAAGTTGCAAGGAGGAGGGAACAGTTCCCTCACTGTGGGGGAGTTAGATTTGAAACTCTTGTGCAGTAATTTCAGCTTCAGTCAGCCTACTTGACAATTTTGTAGACAAACAAATTCCTTTCAATTTTGTATCTTTTATCATCTAGTTATTAACAGAGGAAAAGACAGATTTTTTAAAGTTATCTTCTAGAATTTATGGAAATAGTGGTCTATTCATTATTTTCCTGTTTCCTGCTGTGGTCCCTATTTACCTTAACCAATAAATTGAAGAGGGAAAAAAAAATCTAGCTAAGATTTTCCAAAAGCAATTTTTCACCATAAAGGTTGAAGAGACAACCTCATGAAAAGTCCCCTAGAACGAGAATGCTGCTTCAGTCATGTCCGACTCCGTGCGACCTCATAGATGGCAGCCCACCAGGCCCCACCATCCCTGGGATTCTCCAGGCAAGATCACTGGAGTGGGTTGCCATTTCCTTCTCCAATGCATGAAAGTGAAAAGTGAAAGTGAAGTCGTTCAGTTGTGTCTGACTCTTCGCAACCCCATGGACTGCAGCCTACCAGGCTCCTCTGCCCATGGGATTCTCCAGGCAAGAGTACTAGAGTGGGGTGCCATTGCCTTCTCCGAGAAAGAGAATAGTTCTATTCATTAATTTTCTATTTATTGAATGCCAGCCCTGGATCTGGGATACAAAGTCAGACCTGGCCCCACCAATCCTGTGGGTGGGGGAGGTACAATTACACATTCAAACAAGAGCTGGTAAAGAAGTTTCACCATATGCACAGAATGAGTGCATATAGCCAGTCATCTGACCTGGCCTGGGGATCTAGAGGTATCTTTGAGGAAGCTGGAATCTCTAGGAAGGATAAAAATTAACCAGGGGAGAAGGGTAGTAATGGGAAGAAATTCCACAGTGAGGCACAAAATTTAGTGTGAGGGAACAGACCCCAGAGGGGAGAGTGAAGGAAGTATGAGTACACAGAGAATGTAGGTAGTAGTGGAAAAAGAGCCAGGAGACAAACCATGAGAGGCTTTCTAAACCTCATATCTCATTTAAACCGTATTCTAATACAAATGTGTATGTTCAGTCACTCAGTTATGTCTAGCTCTTTATGACTTCATGGACTATAGCCCACCAGACTCCTCTATCCATGGATTTTTCCAAGAAGGAATACTGGGTGGATTGCCATTTTTCACTCCAGGGAATATTCCCAACCCAGGGATTGAACCTGCATCTCCTACATTGGCAGGTAGATTCTTTACCACTGCCCCCTTATACAAATGGAAAGGCTTCCCTGGTTGCTCAGTTGGTAAAGAATCTGACTGCAATGCAGGAGACCTGAGTTCAATCCCCAGATCATGAAGATCTTATGGAGAAAGATATGGCAACTCACTCCAGTATTCTTGCCTGGGAAGTCCCATGGACAGAGGAACCTGGCGGCTACAGTCCATGGGGTTGCAATAGTTGGACACGACTTAGCGACTAAACCTACCTATCTCTGTGAGGGTAGTTGGTAACCTGATTGCATTTTCAGTGCCGTCTCTGGCTAGAGAATGGAAAAGAGAGAAAAAGGCCAGAGAAAAAGAGACGATAAAGAGTGATACTAGAGAGAGACAAAATGGAAAAAATTCAAAAAATGTTTTGTAAATAAACTCAATGTTATTAGGGAATGGGTTTAATATAAAAGGCAAAGTGACTCATGTGTTTTGGATTTTAGATTTGGAAGGATGGTAGTGCCACTGGTAGAGAAAATAAAGAGGCCTAGTTTTGCGGATGGGAAATTGCCGTGACTTCTGTTTTAGGCGTGTTGAATTTTAGGTACCTTTGAGACGTGGCAGGAGATATAGCAGGTTTTAAAATGTAATAAAGGTGATTCAGATGTATAGAGAACATTTGCCTTCTTTATTTTCTATAATTGATTGTTTCTTCCTCATAAACTTCCCCTTCCCCTGGTAGCAGAAGTGCTGGAGGATTTTAACTTGACAATTAATGTATTTCCAGTTCTATTCTGGTTGAAATTGTATCTTTTGTTTTCTTCAGTATCTTTGAGGTAAATTTAGTCTTTCAGATTTCTGCTTCTCTTCCTATGCTTTCTAAGATGGTGCCTGGGTATAATGTTCAGAGGGGTTTATGTGGGGACCCAATGTGGACAAGAAAACTGACAGTTGAAAAAAGCAAAGTGACTTACCTAGGGCCACACCACTTGTAAGTGGTAGATCAGGAGAGGAACCCTGCCTCCTGACATCTCATTTACCATACATTTTGCCGCTCAGTAATATTTCCTGCAACTTAAACCACAGAGGCACTCACCCTTGAGTGCTGTGATACATTTCTAGAATTTATTTAAAGGACAAAAAAAGCAAGACAAATAGTTGTTTTGGCTCACTTAGCAGATTAGACATCCAGGAATGCCAAAAGCATATATATTCATTTACTCACAGATAGCAAAAACACCATAAAATTCTTTTTGTGGTGGTTCAGTCAACATAATTTTTTTTTCCTGTTCTTGTAAAATGTGCATTGATTCAAAATTATTGTGAAAAAAAAAGGCTACCACTCAAACTGAGGGTCTGAATAGGCAAGATGTATGAACCCCCAAGTACCTGTTGTGGTCCTGTGAAAATGTATGTCCTCCCTTTATTTATTTTTTAAAGATTTATTCCACACAGAAATGGAAACTCTCTCCTGTGGTCATGTTGGTGAAATTCAGCTGGTAAATGAGCTCAAAAGAGAGAAGTCACATAATCTTAAGTGTTTGGGAATATAAGAATCAGACATCACATCCTATGTGTGATAGGAAGTTATATTTTTAAATATTAGTGAATAAATCTAACTTTCCTTTATCTCTTTGCTATATCTTACTTACTCAAATTTGGTTGTGCTATGGCTTGGGATTAAAATCCCCGAGTTAAACAGTGGAATAGTAAAGCACTAACATTTCTTATATCTAAGTGTGTATGCATAGAACATGCATAGAATGACTTTTTAATTTAGTATTGAATCATGACATCTTTACAAACTACTTCAGCTGTACTTTTTTTAAAAGGTACACTTTCTTTTCTGGGGCTCCTTGGAGGTAAAATCTCCTCTACCACTGCTCCACCTGGGAACCCCCAAATCTCCAGACTGTGAAACATTCAGTACCAATAATTGTTACTCCTTATAGGGGAGAAAATTTTCTCCAGCAACTAAAAGAATAATGTTCCAGGCTTTTTTTTAGTTCTTACATATCTGTTTGATTTTTTTATTTTTTCAATTAGTTAATACATTTTGATTGGAGGATAATTACTTTACAATAATGTGATGGTTTTGCCATATATCAGCATGAATTAGCCACAGGTATACATGTTTCCCCCTATCCTGAACCCCCTCCCCACCCTATCCCTCTGAGTTGTCCCAGAGCACCAACTTTGGGTGCCTTGCTTCATGCATCGAACTTGTGCTGGTCATCTGTTTTACATATGGTAATGTACATGTTTCAATGCTATTCTCTCAAATAATCCCACCCTCACCTTCTCCCATGAATCCAAAAGTCTGTTATTTACATCTGTGTCTCCTTTGTTGCCCCACATGTAAGATCATTGGTACCATCTTTCTAAATTCCATATATATGCATTAATATACGGTATTTGTGTTTCTCTTTCTGACTTACTTCACTCTGTGTAATAGGCTCTAGGTTCATCCAGCTCATTAGAACTGACTCAAATGTGTTCCTTCTTATAGCTGAGTAATATTCCATTATGTATATATATGTTCCATAATTCCTTATACATTCATCTGCTGATGGTCATTTAGGTTGTTTCCATGTCCTAGCTCTTGTAAATAGTGCTGCAGTGAACTTTGGGGTACATGTGTCTTTTTAAATTCTGGTTTCCTCGGGGTGTAACTCTAGCAATGAAATTGCTGGATTTTATGGCAGTTCTAAGGACTTCCCTAGTAGCTCAGCTGGTAAAGAATCTGCCTGCAATGCAGGAGACCCCTGTTTGATTCCTGGGTCAGGAAGATCCCCTGGAGAAAGGATAGGCTACCCATTCCAGTATTCTTGGGCTTCCCTGGAGGCTCACATGGTAAAGAATCCACCTGCAATGTCGGAGACCTGGATTTGATCCCTGGGTTGGAAAGATTCCCTGGAGGAGGGCATGGCAACCCACTCCAATATTCCTTCCTGGAGAATCCCCATGGACAGAGGAGGCTGGCAGGCTACAGGCCATGGGGTCACAAAGAGTCAGACACAACTGACCTTCTTAGACACAGCACAGCACAGCACATGCAGTTCTATTCCCAGTTTTTTAAGTAGTTTGCACACTGTTCTCCATAATGGCAGTACCAGTTTGCATTCCCACCAACAGTGTAAGAGGGTTCCCTTTTCTCCACAGCCTCTCTGGCATTTATTGTTTGTGGATTTTTTTGATGATGGCCATTTTATTATTTAAACAGTTCTAACAAAATACCTTCAGTTCTATTGCCTTATTAGGTAACATCAACTGCCTTCTATCTATGTTGTTTATTTGCAATAAAATTTTAAAACCAAGCAGATGTACATCCTCCTGATCTTTCTGTGCCAACTATCTTTGTTATGTACTTTTTAGTGGTAGTGAGAAAGCGAAGAGAGAGAGGGAGAGGCTCTAGACTATGTTTCTTTCCCAGACGAATTATCTCATGATTTTAAAATCCTAAATAATATCAAAAGAAGCACGGGCTCCGTGTAGCCATTTATGCTGCTTTAAATAGCTTTCTACTTTTACATAAGTTCCAGGTTTTTTCTAAATCCTGCCTCATTTCCGACGTCACCAGCCATGAGCACCGCTGCCTTGCAGGCACGCCACATGGAGGGAGTAAAGCTGAAATTAGTTGCAACAAAAGGCGTGCTCTCTTATTCATGGACTCAATAAAAACGCTTCCTCGGGGAGATATTATATTTCCATCTTTAAGTCTGGGAGTTTGGGCACCCCAAAGTGATTGTCAGCAGCCCAGCCAGAGCAAATTTAACCTTGCTCTGAACTCTGATGGAGCTCCAATGGGACTGTCATGAAAATGTCGACTTTTGGCCCTGAGTTTCCAGTTCCAAAGTAAGGTCTGGAGAGCCAAAGAAAACAGAGCCTGAATTAAGAAGTGAGGAGAGAAAGGGACCAGAAACTTCATCTAAAGGACCCTGCAACTCAGCAAGCACAATGGGAGCTGAAGAGGTTGAAGCAAGGCCTCTCCATTGTTGATATCCGTTCTAATTGCCGTCCTCAGAATAGCACAGGCAGCACCAGAGAGCCTGTTTATAAAAGTAGAATCGCAAGCTCCACCCTAGAATGACTGGGTCAGAATCTGCATTTTAATAGGATCTTCAAATGGTTCCTGTGCACATTAAAGCTGGATTTGCTCTGGTGTAAAAGGCAGAGGCCCAGATGCCAAGTGGCAAACCATAGTGGTAGACCCTCATTTAAACACAGAGTGTGTTTGTGTGTGTGTTACTGTGAGGTAAGCCTGTCACTTAAATCAGAAGCACTTCACAAGGTTGACCTGTATACTAGATCAGTGAGCATTCACTAAGCTCTTACAAAGCAAAGGCACCCACTGAAGACTGACTACCAGAGCAGTTCCCCTCAGGTTTGAAATCTGACGGTAAAGATGAGATAAACATAGAAAGTTTATATATATATATATATATATATATATATATATATGTAGGCACACAGGAATATAGCTCAGAGGCACTGTTAAAACTGAGTTAGCAAATCTATCTCAGGATAGATTTGGATAGAACAGGATAACAGAGACTGTTCTCAGCATCCTATTTGCATAGGTGTTCCTGAGTCCTTTGGAGCTTTGTGCAGAGTGATTTGGGACTTCTGCCAAATCCCCAATTGCCTAATGTACAAAGTTCAGATACTGTCAGAAGGGCACAGTTGGCATCCATCCTCTGGAAGAAAGGCCTAATGGAGACTGGAAATTCACCTCAGCTGTGAGACTCAGGAGACCCAGATCCTGCCCCAAACTTAATCCCATAAGACTAAGGAG
Source organism: Bos grunniens (assembly GCF_055505025.1). Lineage (NCBI taxonomy): Eukaryota > Metazoa > Chordata > Mammalia > Artiodactyla > Bovidae > Bos > Bos grunniens. The sequence continues at coordinate 56,980,638 of NC_141172.1, forward strand.
ATGTGTGGCACAGTCATGGGACAGACTTTTCCTTCTCTGAATGCTACTCTGGGGCCCTCTCACTAGTTCCTTGACGGGTGATGCCACCTTGTCACTGCTCTTGCAGGGCTCAGCAAGAACCAGAGGGCTGATAACGAAAAGAACCTTGACTTTTCCATCTGCCTAGAGCTCTCCAGGGAAGCAGGAGGTACCAGGGCACTCCAGAAGCCACAGGCAAGAAAGCCACATGGCTAAATATGGCTGATGATGTAGCTGCTGAAAAGCCTGGAAAGCCATTTTTAGATGAGTGTAGGCTCTTGACTGGAGACATCAGCTATAGGACATGATGCTGACAGTCTTTATGCAAAATTCCTGCTGATGGAGGTTGCTTCCCCAGGCAGACACCATACTACTGTACTCTGTCAGACACTTTATTATATACACTCTATAGGAGATCTTAGTATCTGCATTTGACATTAGGAGGCTGAGGCTCAAATAGGTCAAATAGTTTGTACCCAGTTGAACCAGGGTCAAATTTGGATCCAGGCCTCCATGGCTCCAAAGCCCACAGTCCTTTTGTTGCACTTCAGAAACTCTCTTGGGTAGATGAGACTTGCCAAAAAGAATCAAGCAAGGCTTTGCAGGAAGTCATTAGTTGCCCCAAACCATACACGGGAAAGTGGATAAGAATGACAAGTTGGTGGAATTTTCCTATTTGGACTATGGATGCCCATCTCACTTGCGGCCCATGACCATCCATTTGTCCCTCACCTGCCAGACACTTTCTAGCTCTTTGGGAGGGTAAGAGCAGTAACCTGGATGGGAAAGCCTGGGCTGTGGCAAGATCACCTTCCCAGGCAAGCAGTCAGTCTAGTCACACGGGGCCTTTGCTCACAGGAGCCCCACACTTAGATTTTAATGATCTGCCATTGCTGTCTTTAAATTCTTAACAATTTAATCTTTGAATTTATGTTGTATAAGCCAAGTCTGGTGGGACAATGGAGCATGTGCTCAGAGTGTGCTTGGCTCATACCAGCCTCTCCTCAAGCCTCCTCCTGCCTCCTTGGCATGGATTGTCTGCTTTCTGCCCTCTGACTCACCAGGCTATGCCCAACCTCCCCACACCCTGCTACTCTTCACCCAGGAGTTCAGATACCCACTGGGTCCTGTGTGGAGACTGCAAGCCCTTGGGAGTTGCCTGTCTGCCATGAGTTGGAGGAACACCCTTGTGAAAAGGAAATGCTGACTTTCCCACCTCTGGCTGGGGCCCTACATTTCCATTTTGCACTGGGCCCTGAAAAACACATAGCCAGTATTGGGCTTAGGCTGCAAAATTCTAGAGTTGGAACTGAAAGTGACTAACAGTTCATTGCATACAGTCAGAGTGTTTTTCCTTTCCTTTCCGGAACTAGTGATAGGGTGGGGAACAGTCTTAGCCATCTTTTTCTCTCCTTCCTTGTCCTCCTACCTGGCTCCCAGGACTAGGACTACTGCCCTGTTCACTTTCTAGGTCGGTTTGGCATCAGGCATTAGGTACAGACTCTTCTTTTCTCCCTCTAGCTCTAGCTTCTCAGGCTCTGGCAGGTAAATTTTGGACTGGTCTTTTAACATAGTGCTAAGATCTAGCACTAGAGTTAATGCATTGAGGGGAGAATAGGTATAGCAATTCTCCAGAATTGCTTTGCTTCAGGGTTGTTTGGCCTGTTTAACTGAAGTAAAAGGAGCTTTCCACATGATCCAACTCACTGGAGTCTGGGGGTAAATCTGCCAAATAATGAATCATTACTTTGCTTTAGCTTCTTTGTGCCCTCGCTCCATTGTACATATTTTTCTCTTAGGGAACCTGTTGACAGGAGAAATCCTGAGCCAAAGCAGTATTCATATACTGTTGATCTCTGGCCAAACATCATATTCATACCATTCTAATAATACTTGATGTCATCCCAAGTCCAGTGATAAGAGGAGTGAAGATAAAAATTTGTGATCTTTCAATAAGGTCTCTTTAGTATTAAACAACACATTTTTTCTTTCAAGAAATCTTTAAAGGCCAAGAAAATTGCTGAAGGAAGCTTTTGCTACTTTAGGTTATAATCCAACCAACCACAAAATCCTGACATGATAGAATGAGTGGTCAGAAAAGAATTAGGAGGTCATGCAAACAACATGCAAACAAGGTTGCAATGCTGCCAATGACTAATAGTCACACTTTTTTTTAAATACAGGCAAAAGTTAAATTATAAAACCAAAACTCTTGAACTTTAAGTAGTATCAGAGATTATATCAGTTTAGTTCAGTCATTCAGTCATGTCCAACTCTTTGCGACCCCATGAATCACAGCACGCCAGGCCTCCCTTTCCATCACCAACTCCTGGAATTCACTCAAACTCATGTCCGTCGAGTCGGTGATGCCATCCAGCCATCTCATCCTCTGTCATCCACTTCTCCTCCTGTCCCCAATCCCTCCCAGCATCAGAGTCTTTTCCAATGAGTCAACTCTTCACATGAGGTGGCCAAAGTATTGGAGTTTCAGCTTTAGCATCAGTCCTTCTAATGAACACCCAGGACTAATCTCCTTTAGAATGGACTGGTTGGAACTCCTTGCAGTCCAAGGGACTCACAAGAGTCTTCTCCAACACCACAGTTCAAAAGCATCAATTCTTTGGCACTCAGCTTTCTTCACAGTCCAACTCTCACATCCATACATGACCACCACAAAAACCATAGCCTTGACTAGACGGGCCTTTGTTGGCAAAGTAATGTCTCTGCTTTTGAATATGCTATCTAGGTTGGTCATAACTTTTCTTCCAAGGAGTAAGCATCTTTTAATTTCATGGCTGCAATCACCATCTACAATGATTTTGGAGCCCCCCAAAATAAAGTCTGCCACTGTTTCCACTGTTTCCCCATCTATTTGCCATGAATTATGGGACCAGATGCCACGACCTTAGTTTTCTGAATGTTGAGCTTTAAGCCAACTTTTCACTCTCCTCTTTCACTTTCATCAAGATGAAAAGGGCAGTTTTCATTCCAATCCCAAATAAAGGTAATGCCAAAGAATATTCAAACTACTGCACAATTGCACTCATCTCACACGCTAGTAAAGTAATGCTCAAAATTCTCCACGCCAGGCTTCAGCAGTACGTGAACTGTGAACTTCCAGATGTTCAAGCTGGTTTAGAAAAGGCAGAAGAACCAAAGATCAAATTGCCAACATCTGCTGGATCATGGAAAAAGCAAGAGACTTCCAGAAAAACATCTATTTGTGCTTTATTGACTATGCCAAAGCCTTTGACTGTGTGGATCACAAGAAACTGTGGAAAATTCTGAAAGAGATGGGAATACTAGCCCACCTGAGCTGCCTGTTGAGAAACATGTATGCAGGTCAGGAAGCACCAGTTAGAACTGGACATGGAACAACAGACTGGTTCCAAATAGGAAAAGGAGTACATCAAGGCTGTATCTTGTCACCCTGCTTATTTAACTTCTATGCAGAGTACATCATGAGCAACGCTGGGCTGGATGAAGCACAAGCTGGAATCAAGATTGCCAGGAGAAATATCAATAACTTCAGATATGCAGATGACACCACCCTTATGGCAGAAAGTGAAGAGGAACTAAAAAGCCTCTTGATGAAAGTGAAAAAGATTATATACTTCAAGATTAATTTCCAAGTTAAGAAACTGAGGCTCTAAGAGGTGAAATGCTTGTTTTGTCTTTCAGGAAATCACTTCCATAATTGGTATTTAGACTCAGGTCTCTATCAGCTGACATCCTGATCTCTTCTAATATAATTTATCCATAGAGGTTTATTAACAATAGTGGATAATTACATCTAACAAAGGTAAAATTGCATCCATATGAGGTGACCATTTCTTATAAAACTTTCTAAATTAGGACTAATCTCTAAAGAAGGTATAAATGGAGAATTGAGTGTGTGTCTGAGAGAGAGAGAATATGCACACATACATACACACACACACGTGTCCTGCGTTATTACATGAACATTCTTTACTAGTAGGTAGAATGAGGCAATAACCTTTATGACAAGATTTGTAGATTCTGGAAGAGAATCTATAATATATCTGTAGAACTTCTCATCACAGATTAGAAAATAGCTAAAATTAGAAACTCGAGTCCTTGAGTAAAGAAAAAGAGAGCTCTGGCCTGGTAGGTGCAGTCAATTCAAGCATGAGGCCCACAGACCTAAGAGTCTAAAATGGCCTTACCAGTCTTCTAGTCTAATTTTACCTGACACTGAACTCCATTGTATCAATCTCTGGGGCGTAGTGGCCTATTCTGTGAAAAATATCCATCCACGCATCCATCCATGTCCATCCATCCGTTCATCCATTCATCCATCTCTTCATCCTACCATCTATTCATTCATCCATTTATTTAGTGAATATTTTTAAAATCTCTTTTACCCGGTCCGTATGTCAGATATTGTTTCTTATCTGTTAGTAACAAACCTATTCTCTTTATTTGGTTTGGATTTTCCTATTAAGATGCATTTCTATGAGATTTGGAAGGCAGGAGGGGTTAAGGAGAAAGCATTATTTTCTGTGGCAGAAAGTGCATAGGCACTAGCAGATGGAAGAGGAAACTGGATTTCACCAGCGTTCTCTTGAGCATCATCCCTTTTTGTACCACAAACAGTTGAGATTTTTGGTAGCAGTTTCCCTGAATTTCTGGTACTTCTAGACTCCTCAAGCCATCAGAGAGCTCTCTGATCTTAGCTCACCAGCCATCCCAATGGTTGGATAAGCTTCTAAATCCCTGTATTAAATTTACTACTGTTTAAAATACCTACAATGGTTTATCTTCCTGAAAAGTCCTGAAAGAAATAGCCGAACACCAGGCAATGAACAAAAGATATAAAGCTGAGTCCACCTGCTCCATCTCAGAAGCCATTCCTCCTACTAAGTAGCATCCTATTTCTCTCATATGTAAGTTAGTTTTTTTTTTTTTTCCTGCCCTAGGCAGGAACACATAAAATATCTTATTCATTCATTTATGTCTCATTTCAGGTTAGCCTTCCTGAGAGGAGGTGTCCACAAGAAAGCGAGAGAAAGGTAAGGTCATGGATGTAGGAATAAGCATATAAAGACAAAGCTAATTCTTTTATGGTTTTCATGACTCTTAGTACATAGAAGTTACATGCTATCCTTGGAGAGGCATGGACAAATCCCACTGGCTTCAGTGAGAGTCATATATTTTTTGCAGAACAAGGGATCAGGAGAGAAGGTCTTAGAAAGCCTCCCACATTAGTGTGATGGTTCTAGGGAAGTCTTCTTCTAGTGACATGGGCATGCAAAGCCCCTCACTTTTGCCTCTAACAAGCACTAAGGAGGTGACTACAGGTATATGTTCATCCTCTAAAATCTTCTCTCTTTTTACTAGTTTGCTAATAAGGAAAGATACCATGAATTCAAAAGGGGCCTTTGCATTCCACAGGGCTATCCTACAGCTGAGCCATGAACCAACCTTGAGGTTGACTCCTCTGGTTTTTTAAGCTGCTGGAAAGCTTTGTGAGCATGAGCTGCCTTGGTCATTTTTCACAGTGTCCAGCTCTTGGCAGTGTGCTTAATGAAAGGAGAAGTGGAATTAAAGGATAAAATTTTATAAGAATTAAAAAAAAACCTCTTTAAAGCATAAAGTTATGTTCAAGGAGGCTCTGAATCCTCTATCAATATTTATTCTTTCAGAGTAAACTAATATTTACTTAACACTTAGATTTTCTTAGGTTTTTCAGTATGTTCTTGCTATAGGTATGAGGTTTCTAAAGAATCTGTTACCCGTATAATAACCCGAGAGTGTATATGTTTGATAGTCACATTATACATCCTAGTAGTATTTAATATCTAGTGGAATTGAAGAACAATGGAACTAGTCATACAGTAAACAGTGTTGATTTAAAAGGACCTCAGTCTAATCAGACAATAAATATTGTAAAGAACATATAGTCCTCTCTGTTCCTCAAACTTCTAATGTAGATGAAGAGAACCTACAAACCATGGAAATGACTTGCAGAGAGTTCATGAAGGCTTTTAAGTAACAGGAGAGTGTCATCTTTGGCAGTGTATGGAAGCGTTGAATCTGTTCCACTAACTGAGCCTGGTTTTCATACATATTTGTAAAGAGGCTGCCTTATTATTGTCCAGGAAAAATGATTCTACTTTTTGTTTATGTGGGCTACTTAATCTTTCTTTTACCAGACACTTATTTAATGCTTACTCTAAACTACCGCACAATTGCACTCATCTCACACGCTAGTAAAGTAATGCTCAAAATTCTCCAAACCAGGCTTCAGCAATATGTGAACCATGAACTTCCAGATGTTTAAGCTGGTTTTAGAAAAGGCAGAGGAACCAGAGATCAAATTGCCAACATCTGCTGAATCATGGAAAAAGCAAGAGAGTTCCAGAAAAACATCTATTTCTGCTTTATTGACTATGCCAAAGCTTTTGACTGTGTGGATCACAATAAACTGTGGAAAATTCTGAAAGAGATGGGAATACCAGACCACCTGATCTGCCTCTTGAGAAATTTGTATGCAGGTCAGGAAGCACCAGTTAGAACTGGACATGGAACAACAGACTGGTTCCAAATAGGAAAAGGAGTACATCAAAGCTGTATATTGTCACCCTGTTTATTTAACTTATATGCAGAGTACATCATTAGAAATGCTGGACTGGAAGAAGCACAAGCTGGAATCAAGATGGCGGGGAGAAATATCAATAACCTCAGATATGCAGATGACACCACCCTTATGGCAGAAAGTGAAGAGGAACTCAAAAGCTTCTTGATGAAAGTGAAAGTGGAAAGTGAAAAAGTTGGCTTAAAGCTCAACATTCAGAAAACGAAGATCATGGCATCCGGTCCCATCACTTCATGGGAAATAGATGGGGCAACAGTGGAAACAGTGTCAGACTTTACTTTTCTGGGCTCCAAAATCACTGCAGATGGTGACTGCAGCCATGAAATTAAAAGACGCTTACTCCTTGAAAGGAAAGTTATGACCAACCTAGATAGCATATTCAAAAGCAGAGACATTACTTTGCCAACAAAGTTTCGTCTAGTCAAAGCTATGGTTTTTGTGGTGGTCATGTATGGATGTGAGAGTTGGACTGTGAAGAAGGCTGAACACCAAAGAATTGATGCTTTTGAACTGTGGTGTTGGAGAAGACTCTTGAGAGTCCCTTGGACTGCAAAGAGATCCAACCAATAAATTCTGAAGGAGATCAGCCCTGGGATTTCTTTGGAAGGAATGATGCTAAAGCTGAAACTCCAGTACTTTGGCCACCTCATGTGAAGAGTTGACTCATTGGCAAAGACTCTGATGCTGGAAGGGATTGGGGGCAAGAAGAGAAGGGGATGACAGAGGATGAGATGGCTGGATGGCATCACTAACTCGATGGACGTGAGTCTGGGTGAACTCCGAGAGTTAGTGATGGACAGGGAGGGCTGGCGTGCTGCGATTCATGGGGTTGCAAAGAGTCGGACATGACTGAGCGACTGATCTGATCTGATCTGGGTACAGCATTGCCTTATAGAATGTAAGGAAACCCTCAATACTTTTATAATTGAGTTAGAAAATCAAGATTTCACACTTAAAATATAAAATAAAGATATGAATGTTTTTGTTATCAAAAACACTAAAAAAATTTCCTGAGCCTCTAATCTGTACAAAGCAGGGTACTAGTATTTTTTTTTGGTGTCTCCCATTTTTCTTCAAATTTACTATTCAGTCTTATCCACATGCTCTCAGCTCAGAGTGGTAGACACACATAGCTTGCATCTGTACAGGATCCCTTGCCTTACCGCTTCTCATTAGGTTTGGCCAGTGGGAGATACTGACATGAGATTGAGGGTAGGTAAAGAATGAAGTTGTAGTAGTTATTCTCCTGACTCCCTTCTTACCAAATTATCCTAGATGGGCTGCTTTACTCACAGAGCCACTCTCTTCAGGTTCTAGTAAATGCTTGGTGCCCTGCCCTTCATGCCCAGGGAAGTACTGGTTCCCTGTAGCTGCTCATCCTAGAGTAGTGCACTCTCTTCTGTTGGTTAAGGAAAGCATACCCACCACAGTTTTGCAGATAGTCCCTGAAGTTCAATACAAGTTGCTCAGTTTTAAGGTTCTGTCTCTTTCACATCTGGATTCAAACTCATACAAAAATAAATCAGACAAGTATCAGGTCTTCAAAGAGAAGATAAAGCATGTATCAACATAAATATGACAAGACAGAATTTAAGTATGACAAGACATAATTTATTAATGTACCAGCAGAAAAGTGATCTTGAGATTAGATTATATAGATTCCTCATCCCTGCTCTCCTTCTAATTGTGAACACTTGAGCAAGACATGTTAACTTTCTTGGATGTTGGTTTCCTTAGGTGTATAATGAGAGAGATGAACTCAATGGACTTAAAGATTCCGTCCAATATTGAGATTCTGTGACTGCAGGCTTGCTTTCAGAGCTGTAAGGGAGTAGTAGTTAAATGCTCTCTGGGAGTGACAGCGAAGTAAGATGGGAACCTGGAGGAAACACTGACCTCTAAGAGCTGTGAATACCTGAGAAAGAAGAGATCGTCGTGATAAGAGAAAACTCCATGCAGTATAAGGTACAGGGAGAATCTTTATTTTATTTCTTGGATTAGAAACTCATTGAGTGGGTGAATAAATGTCAGTAAATCTTCCTGAGTTACAGCAAAGCCTAAGAAATTCTTGCCATTCCATGTAGAGCAATGCGACTATAGGACCTGACTTACCTGTAGGAGTCAACAATATGACACCAGCTGTCCCCTGAGTAGCCTCTGTAGAGACCCCTCTGTCCACTTTAAGATATCTCAGATCCCCACTTTTTCTCCTGGAACACATACTTCTGCCGCCTCTAGATTTCACATGTACAATCCATTCTGCCTCCATCTCAAATGACACTGGATTTCCCAAAATTAGGTAGACACACAAAGACTTCTTTGCTGATAATGACTCAGACTCTTGTAGAAGTGAATTTGAATATCTAAGAGAGCATCACAGTTGATGTTGTGCTGGAAGAGAGGAAGATAGTGTGCTAGACGGGGACTCCTGGAGACAGAAGTTGTTGTATGACTGCTAATTAAATTGCTATTTATGAAAATTTATTGAGCAACTGCTACTTCTTGGGCATAATGTTGACCAAGTCCTCAAGGAATTTAAGTCTAATAGAAGACAAGGCAAAGAATAGTATTTTAGTCCAATATTGTAAGCATTTACAATATGGCACCACACACATTTGGATTACAATGGGTGTCTAGAGAGCATACCTAACTCTGCTGGTGGATGGGTGGGCTGGGAAGGAGTCAGAAAAAGCTCAATCAGAGGTGATTTATTAGAGTCACATGAATGGAGAAGGGAGGGATGTTTGTATCAATGAGAATAGGTGACTTGAAGCCTTCGAAATATAAAATAGCAAGAGATGTGTTTGAATTGTCTGTGTATGTGTGTGTCATGTGATCAAAGAGTGGCTTGGTGGAAGTAAATAAATACATAAAAATGTAAGATAAAACCGGAGGAGTATCCTCTTAAGGGTTAATTTGTCCTTAGTGATCTATCCTGGGAACCTAACCCTTATTTTTAGGTCTTATTTTTCTGAGAAATGTATCTAATATCCACCCAATCAATTTATGAAGGAGATTATGAGTGTAGCAGGGAGGTAAGGTAGGACTGTCTGTATAGCATATTTCCCACACATCTCCTGGCAAGAGGCCCTGACAAATAGCAACAATAAAAGCCTCACACCTTTTAGTCAATATATTGTATCACGTGCCTGTGCACTCACTCAGTCATGTCTGACTGGTTGCAACTCCATTGACTGTAGCCTACCAGGCTCCCCTATCAATGGATTTCTCCAGGCAAGAATACTGGAGAAGGTTGCCATTTCCTCCTCCAAGTTATCTTCCTGACCCAGGTTTCAAACCCATGTATCTCCTGCATTGGCAGGCAGATTCTTTACCACTGAGCCACCTGAGAAGTCCATTGTATAATAGAATGTATAATAGAAGTCCATCCATGTAAGTCCATCCATGAATGACTTGGGAATCATACTGTGTTGCCAAAGATGGGGAGACTGATTCCCTTATCCAAACTAAAGTCTTTGTGTCGAGGGAGGCTTGGTAACAAGCTCTTGCAATTTTCTCTGGATTGTGCAATTGTTGCTGCTTTTCTCCTCTCTTGGTTTTAATGGGTCAGAAATAATCTGACTCCCAGGGCTTTGTAAGAAGGGGAAAAAAAAAAAACAGATTCAATGCTATTCTAAGTCTTTAGACACATTTACACATCCTCCATCTGTTTGGGAGGGAAAGAATTCAGATTTCAATAACAAAAATTGTACAGGTCTTCCCTGAGGCAACAGAAAATGCATGTGATAAGGGAATAGCCATGAAGTGCAAAGGAGCGTTTAGGTCTTAGCGCTTATTGACTGGAGCTGCAAAGAAGATGTGAAGGATGTGTGAAAAATCCCAAATAAAAGAGCTCTAGTAACATACATTGTGGATAAGAAAATGTGCTTCAAAGGAAATTCAACAATCACAAATGAACATGGGGGCAGAAAAGAAGGGGGGCTGAGGGAGGAGAAGTGTATGACAAGAATGAAGATAAGCAACAGTCTCTTGTTGGAAGCTTGGCTCAGAGAAACAATATTCTATTCTGCAGTTATTGATATGTGTTGCATTCATTCAAAATATGATTTAAAATGCAAGAATCCTGAATTCGATCTGCTTCCACCACCACCCCCCAACCTTGCCACCAATAAGGCAGTTTTCAATTGTATAAGAACTGAAACCTGTAGTCATTGTGAAGTCTCATCAGGACAGCTGCAAATATGCAGTCCCAAGAGGAGGCTGGAGCTACAAAAGCCTGCAGCAGTTCCCAGTAGGGCTGGGGCAGGGCATGTTGTACCAACAATCGTATTTGGGGTAGAGATTAGATGGGAAGTACAGTAAATGTATATTACTGCTTATGAAGATCTTCTGGAATGAAGTACTAAATATGTTTTGGGTTGGTTTACAGCCAATCTGGTGGACTTGTGTGACACATTGTGAAATGCCACTTTTCTATTTAAACTCTGAAAGGGCACTGGCTTCACATGTTTACCAGTTGTCAGTTTCATGCTATTCTACAGCATAAGCCCCATCTGATGGTAGCATGTACCTTGCATAGCAGCTATAAATATAACAGCCCTTAAAGTAGTCCCTGCCCAAATGTCTATAATGATCTTAAAGACGTTTCCAAAGTTCCTCTGTCCCTCTCCCCAATCACAGTGTTTATACCACAGGCCTGGAAGATGTCAGGAATGATTGATTATGTGTTCCATCATTTTGGGGTGTGGATTTTTATGAGATTTTAACAATTGGGATTTATGTCAAACCAGAGAAATTTCCATTAGGCCACACCTTTGGCTTTGGGAAATATACTCTGAACCAAAAGACTGTCTTGGCCAGCAATCGGCCTCCACAGACACAGGCCACATCTTGCCTCCTTGCATGATAGGCTGCTTTCTAGACTAGAGCTCCCTTTCTCAGGACTTCCACTTGCTTCCTGCCACTGGTCCTGCTAGCACCCCCAGCATGACTCAGCCACTTTGTCCCCTTCAGCACTGACATAGTAACTGTTCCTGTCTCTCACACATCACCAAGCTGTGTAAGAGACAGAAACAGTTATGATCCCACTAGCAAATCTGGGGGCATATACCCCAATTTACTTGGAATCTAGAAACTCTTGCAACTGGACACTGTGTGCACTGGCAGCTCAGTACTACATTTCTCTCTGCTGCGTGGACAAGACTAAAGCAAGTTTCCTGACCTTGAATCTATGTTTCATTCCAATACTCTTGCCTGGAGAATTCCACAGGCAGAGGAGCCTGGTGGGCTATAGTCCATGGGATCACAAAGAGTTGGACTCGACTAAGTGACTAACAGTTTCATTTTCTTTCTCACTGCAGGCATTAGGATTTCTTTTTTAAATAATATTTAATTCAAAAATATTTATTGCACTCTTAAGATCAGGGATGGTATCACTGACTCGATGGACATGAGTCTGAGTGAACTCCCAGAGAAGGTGATGGACAGGGAGGCCTGGCGTGCTGCAATTCATGGAGTCACAAAGAGTCGGACACGACTGAGCGACTGAACTGAACTGAACTGAATAGAGATCAGACGTGGTTAGGGTTGTAACTATAACTGAGGCATGACTGCCATTTCTGAGGAGCTAACAATATAGTAGGGAAGAAGAGGGTACAGGTAGCTGCAATTCAAAGAGTGTTGCTATCAGTTTAGTGTCCTTGGAGAAAAATCCCTGATGGGAGCAACATAGAGAAGGGAGCCATAATTTCTGGCTGAGAGTATCACAGAAGTCTCTAGGGATGGCAGCTTTTGAGATAGACTTTGGAGGTTGGGTAGAATTTTAGGAGGAGAAACTGAAAAGAATTTGTATTAAGATGGAAGAATCCGGGTAGACAAGGGCAAAAATAGAGGCTATATTTAGGTAACAATGATTGGGATATTTTGCAGGAGCAAGGGATGCACCCAGAGGAAATGAAATAAGAAAGATAAATTTGGAACATTTGTACTGAATGAAATATGCTGAGTCAGGGAGGAGCACTATCACTGCCTGAGTGCTAGGATGGATATTAGTGGTGCTAGGATGGATACGTGGTTCTTAACTGGAGGGGATTTTATCCCCCAGGGACACGTATATTGTCACCCTGCTTATTTAACTTATATGCAGAGTACATCATGAGAAACGCTGGACTGGAAGAAACACAAGCTGGAATCAAGATTGCCGGGAGAAATATCAATAACCTCAGATATACAGATGACACCACCCTAATGGCAGAAAGTGAAGAAGAACTAAATAGCCTCTTGATGAAAGTGAAAGAGGAGAGTGAAAAAGTTGGCTTAAAGCTCAACATTCAGAAAACTAAGATCACAGCATCCGGTCCCATCACTTCAGGGCAAATAGATGGGGAAACAGTGGCTGACTTTATTTTTCAGGGCTCCAAAATCACTGCAGATGGTGATTGCAGCCATGAAATTAAAAAACACTTACTCCTTGGAAGGAAAGTTATGACCAACCTAGACAGCATATTAAAAAGTAGAGACATTTCTTTGTCATCCGTCTAGTTAAGACTATGGTTTTTCCAGGAGTCATGTATGAATGTGAGAGTTGGACCATAAAGAAAGCTGAGCACTGAAGAATTGATGCTTTTGAACTGTGGTATTGGAGAAGATTCTCGAGAGTCCATTGGAGTACAAGGAGATCCAACCAGTCTGTCCTAAAAGAGATTAGTCCTGAGTCTCTTGAAGGACTGATGTTGAAGCTGAAACTCCAATACTTTGGCGACCTGATGCAAAGAGCTGACTCATTTGAAAAACCCTGATGCTGGGAAAGATTGAGGGCAGGAGAAGGGGATGACAGAGGATGAGATGGTTGGATGGCATCACCAACTCAATGGACATGTGTTTGGGTAAACTCCAGGAGTTGGTGATGACAGGGAGGCCTGGCATGCTGTGGTTTATGGGGTCACAAAGAGTCGGACACAACTGAGCAACTGAACTGACACTGATTCTGAAGATACTTTTGATTGTTACAGTTGGGTGGAAAGAGGGAATAGAATCTAGTGGGTAGAGTTTAGGATGCTGCAAAAAGTCCTACAATGCTTCCTCGAACAAAGAATTACATGGCCCCATGTGTCAGAGTGCTTAGGTTGAAGAACACTGAGATGGGATGATGGGGAAGTTGACTGCTGGAAGTCGAAAAAAGAGTTAAGACCCTATTGAAAAGAAAAAGGGTCTCAACAGGGTGGTAGCCATAAAAATACAAAAACAGAGGTAGCTATACCGAATATTTAAAGGTAGAGTCAGCAAAAAAAAAAAAAAAAAAAAGGCGGGGGGCAACAAATTGCCTGTGGTGAGGAAAAAGGAAAGAATAAAAAGAGAATCTAAGACTTTGAACTGATTTTTGTTGGAGAATGTTTAGGATCGTCACAGAAATGGAGTCAGTGAGAAGAACTGGAAAAAAGCAATATATCCTTTTGGCTAATGGCATAGAATTCAAATGATGTAAACCTAGTTTCAAATCCCAACTTTTTCATTTACTAATTCGTGTAATAATAATTTCTCATTAGTGTCAGGTCACACTAAAAATCAGATCATGTCCATAGAGCACATTGTCAAGCGTGTAGTTTTACCCCATAAATGGAGCTATAATTTTGGTACTGCCCCTGTTGTTAAACATTGTTGTCCAGCCTGGAGAGATGTCAAATGCTGTTTGACAGAAATCTTAACCACATACCTGCCTTTCACTGAAACCAGTTCCTGGAAAAGTCAAAGCTGTTGGTTTCAGTGATTTGGAAAATATTTTGGCAGATCCCTTGTCTTACGTGAAAATTCTACCGTGTTCTTGGACTATAACAACAACATGGAAGTGGTCTTAGTGGTTTGTCTGTGGATTCTGGTGTAATTCTTGGCAATGACAAATCTAACTGAAGAAATGAAAATCAGGGGCTGTTGGAGAGACTTGAGATTACACTTGAATGGCCTAATGATGAAAGAAGACTCATTAAATTCATGGGCATTAAGTACTTGCTCTAAACAAACACACTGACAGAAATGGCACTCACCGTTAATAACAAAGTATAACAATTTAATCATAAATATTTTGTGGTGGTCAATGAGAAGCAAAGACAGCACTTAAAATCATATGAAAAGTAATTGGACTTGACTTTACTCTTTTAAAATATAATACACTTGAAAGTTTTTCTTTGATGTAAAAATGTTGCTATATTAAAATATATTGCTATGTTAAAATCATCTGTTATTTGAAATATGTATTTTTCTCTTGCTAGTTGACTATTATTTTTCAAGAAAAATGTGCTTTCATTTTCTTTTTTTAATTTTTTATTGACATGTAGTTGATTTACAAATGTGCTTATTTCTGCTGTACAACAAAGTGACTCAGTTATACACATATACACGTTCTTTTTTAAATTATTTTCCTTTATTCCTTTTTTTTCTAATTTGAAGAGATTGGATGTAATTCCCTATACTATATAATATGGCCTTGTTGTTTATCCACTCTAAATGTAATAGTTTGCATCTACTAATCCCAAACTCCCAGTTCATCCCCTGCTTTCCCTTGACAACTACAAGTCTGTTTTCTGTCTGTGAGTCTGTTTCTGTTTTATAGACAGGTTCATTTCTGTCATATTTTAGATTCCACATAGAAGTGATATGGTATTTGCCTTTTTCTTTCTGACTTACTTCACTTAGTATGATAGTCTCTAATTGTATCCATGTTGCTGCAAATAGCATTATTTCATTTTTTATGGCAGAATAGTATTCCATTACATGTATGTACAACGTCTCTTCTTTATCCACTCATCTGTCAATGGACATTTAGGTTGTTTTAATGTCTTGGCTATTGTGAATAGTCCTGCTGTGAACATAGCGGTGCATGTATTTTTTTGAATTATAGTTTGTCCCAGCTGTATCCCCAAGAGTAGGATTGCTGGGTCATATGGTAGTCCTACTTTTTAGTTTTCTGAGGTGCCTCCATACTGTCTTCCATAGCGGTTGCACCAACTTACATTCCCACAGACAGTGTAGGAGGGTTCCCTTTTCTCAACAACCTCTTCAGCATTTGTTATTTATAGACTTTTTAATGATGACCATTCTGAATGGTGTGAGGTGGTACCTCATGGTAGTTTTGATTTGCATTTCTCTGATAATTAGGATTTCCCAGGTGGCACAGTGAGTAAAAGATCCAGCTGCAATGCAGGACACACAGGAGGTGTGGGTTCATTCCCTGGGTTGTGAAGATCCTCTAGAGGAAAAAGTGCAACCTACTCCAGCATTCTTTCCTGGACAATCCCAGAGGAAGCTGACAGGCTGTAGTCCATGTGCCGATTGGCCATCTGTATGATTTATTTGGAGCAATGTGTCTAAATGTCTTCTGTCCATTTTACAATTGGGTTTTGATATTGTTATGGTTGAGTTGTATGAGCTATTTGTATATTTTGGAGATTAAACTCTTGTCTGTCACATCATTTGCAAATATTTTCCCCCATTCTGTAGGTTGCCTTTTATTTATTTTATTTTTTTAAGGTTTCCTTTGCTGTACAAAGGTCTCATTTGTTTATTTTTGTTCTTATTACTATTGCCTTGGGACACTGACCTAAGAAAATATTGGTACAATTTATGTCAGAGAATATTTTGCTCTCCTCTAGGAGTTTTATGGTGTCATGTCTTTTATTTATGCCTTTTGCACAATATGTTTGAGAGGAAAAATACGTTTCATGAATGGAAACTTCTAGAATATACCTCTGAGGGTTTTATAGGTGCCCCATCACAATGACCTGTGAATAGTGGAAGTGTTTTCACCAGATATAATGATTATGATAATATTCAGACTTTTAAGAGTGTTTGTATTCAATGGCCTTTTTTTTTTCAAAATCTGAATTTGTTCCATCATATTGATGGCAAATTCTTCTGTCATCATTTGCCAAGATTTTATGCATGTTGGTTGTATTGTAGAGTGTCTTTATATTAATATTTTTAGGGGGCTTCCCTAGTGGCTCATTTGGTAAAGAATCTGCAATGCAGAGGACCTTGGTTTGATCCCTGGCTTGTAAAGATCCCCTGGAGAAGGGAATGGCAAACCACTCCAGTATTCTTGCCTGGAGAATTCCATGGATAGAGGGGTGTCCGTGTTGGGCAACTGTCCATGGGTTTGCAAAGAGCTGGACACAACTGAGCAACTAACACTTTCACTTTCACACAAAAATGGATATTTAGTTAAAACAGGGGAATTATCAAAGAAGAAAAAAGCCAGAAGAAAAGAAATAGGTGCGATAGAGCATCAATGCTCACAAGAAGTGCTTTGTAGAGGGAAAGAGTAGGTAAAAGGAAAACAAATCCCTAAGTGGTTGTGTACAAGTTGTTGTTCTCTTGAAGACAGACCAGATTCTTCTCAAGGTGTTGAGGACAGTCCACAGATCCTTTCAGTTTTTCTAAGAACAATGTTCCCTCTTCATTTTCATCATCTCTTAGTAGTTATTGTGATATATGTGTGTGTAACTGTTTATAGGTACCCACTGCTTTCTGAAAGTTCACTTTATGCCACTTGCATGTCTGCTAAGTTGTTTCAGTCATGTCTGACTCTTTGCAACCCTAAGGACTATAGTCTGCCAGTCTCCTACGTCCATGGGATTCTCCAGGCAAGAATACTGGAATGGGTTGCCATGCCCTTCTCCAGCGGATCTTCCTGACCCAGGGATTGAACCCATCTCTCTTATGTCTCCTGCATTGGCAGGCATGTTCTTTACTATTAGCACCACCTGGGAAGCCCTATGCCACTTGGCTTTTAACAAAGACCTATGTTAGTACCCTTTTTTGCTATCCAAAAGCTAGCCAGAGGGAATTTTCACTTTATGAAAAAAGGGCAAATGTGAAAATAGCATTCAGTCATTGTTTTGCAGGTGGTCACAACAGAGGCTCAAAATTCTGCAAGCCAGGCTTCAGCAATATGTGAACCGTGAACTTCCTGATGTTCAAGCTGGTTTTAGAAAAGGCAGAGGAACCAGAGATCAAATTGCCAATATCCGCTGGATCATAGAAAAAGCAAGAGAGTTCCAGAAAAACATCTATTTCTGCTTTATTGACTATGCCAAAGCCTTTGACTGTGTGGATCACAATAAACTGTGGAAAATTCTGAAAGAGATGGGAATACCAGACCACCTGAGCTGCCTGTTGAGAAACCTGTATGCAGGTCAGGAAGCACCAGTTAGAACTGGACATGGAACAACAGACTGGTTCCAAATAGGAAAAGGAGTTCGTCAAGGCTGTATATTGTCACCCTGTTTATTTAACTTATATGCAGAGTACATCATGAGAAACACTGGGCTGGAAGAAGCACAAGCTGGAATCAAGACTGCTGGGAAAAATATCAATAACCTCAGAGATGCAGATGACACCACCCTTAAGGCAGAAAGTGAAGAGGAACTACAAAGCCTCTTGATGAAAGTGAAAGTGGAGAGTGAAAAAGTTGGCTTAAACCTCAACATTCAGAAAACGAAGATCATGGCATCCGGTCCCAGCACTTCATGGGAAATAGATGGGGAAACAGTGGAAACAGTGTCAGACTTTATTTTCCTGGGCTCCAAAATCACTGCAGATGGTGACTGCAGCCATGAAATTAAAAGACGCTTTCTCCTTGGAAGGAAAGTTATGACCAACCTAGATAACATATTCAAAAGCAGAGACATTACTTTGCCAACAAAAGTTTGTCTAGTCAAGGCTATTGTTTTTCCTGTGGTCATGTATGGATGTGAGAGTTGGACTGTGAAGAAGGCTGAGCGCCAAAGAATTGATGCTTTTGAACTGTGGTGTTGGAGAAGACTCTTGAGAGTCCCTTGGACTGCAAGGAGATCCAACCAGTCCATTCTGAAGGAGATCAGCCCTGGGATTTCTTTGAAAGGAATGATGCTAAAGCTGAAATTCCAGTACTTTGGCCACCTCATGCAAAGAGTTGACTCTTTGGAAAAGATTCTGATGCTGGGAGGGATTGGGGGCAGGAGGAGAAGGGGACGACAGAGGATGAGATGGCTGGATGGCATCACTGACTCGATGGACGTGAGTCTGAGTGAACTCTGGGGGTTGGTGATGGACAGGGAGGCCTGGCGTGCTGCCATTCATGGGGTCGCAAAGAGTTGGACACGATTGAGTGACTGATCTGATCTGATCTGATTTTAGAGGCAGTACACACCCAAAGCTTCTTTCTAGAACTACACTTAGCATCTCAGCCTTAAGCCACCTCAGCTTGAACTGTGTCTGTGAGTATCTGTGCTTTATCTCAATTTACTTTATGCATCTGTTAGCAGAATGGATCCTAAGATAATTGATTCTTTGCTTTTCACCATTTCACTTACGAAAACATTCATAGGAATGCTCTACTTTTGGAAAGCAGGGAAAACCTGTAATTCTTTAATGTTTAATTGAGCACAGAGAGTTCTTGGAAAGGTATGACTTGAAGTCATGACTAAATTAGTAGTTTTCTCATCTTTTTCACAGTTACAGAAAAATGTATAAACAAACAGAGATACTTTTTTTTTGCCACACAAACAATCCTTAACCATGGAACTAACGTTTGCCAAAGAAGACTCTTACTGAGAATTTGGGAAATATTGTTCAGCCATTTCTTCCTAAAAATCTTCTACAGAAGGTGACACATTCCTTTGTTACAAAACATCATTTCTTTGCAAAGCCAATGATGCATTCAATACTGTGCACAATGTGACACATAATATATAGTCAATCAATTTTTTAACAAATTAATTAATTCAAAATTAGGCTTGTAGAGTTGTCAAGACAGGCATATCCCAATATTTTAAGCCCCCCATGAAAACAGTTCTCGGTTGTATACTCACATAGTTGAGAATCTAAATATGCATATGTATGCACATTTATGCATATGTATTCCTATAGTTATATGCATGCACACACATATTCTGGACTTTTTTTGAAAGCTTTATGTGTGATGATATACTGTATATAAAGTATGTCTTTATGTTGCTACCCATTCAAGGCATGTATATTGACTGTACATATGTTGCACCATATGGCAGAACTTCAATGCCTATCTCTCAGCTTTATTCTTAGAGTCAGTAAAGAGATGCCTCCAGAGATAAGACAGCTTTAAAATAGGTCAGAGACCTCCAGAGTCAGTTTTTTCAATGGTAAATCACATCATGGGGAAAAAGCTGAAAGTGGGAAATACCCTTGCTAATAAGCTAGCTTTCACAAGCAAAGTCAGGCTGCTGAGATTCTTTCTCCTGACATGCTGCTTTTGCAAATACATTTCTTACAGCTTCTTACCTTGGCTGATACAGCCCAAGCACTGATCATTTTAAATATCTAAAATCATTGAAGATATAAATTTGAAGGGTCCACAAAGCCCTAGTTTTAGTAGCAACATAACATTAGGCAAATAGATTGATTAGATGGCATATTTTGTCTTCAATACAAGCATAGAGAAAAGTGTATGTATGGCTATGTTAATGTTATTCTAGTTCATACTTCAAGAAAACCAAGTTGTGAAAAACTCATATTAAGTGACCCCCTAGTGATTCATTTCTTAAACTAATCATTTAGCATGATAATATTGTCACTGCTGATAATTTGCTGCAAGTTTTCATTCCATTTCAAAACCATGTTATTATGTAGATATTACTATCTTGATTTCATAGATGATTAAACTAAAGCTGAGGAGTGTTAGAAATTACCTAAGCTCTCTCAAGTAGTAAGAGGCCAGGATAGCATTTAATAAATATTTTTAATGAACAAATGAATGAAATAATAAAATTGTTTAGTTTATTTTAGTCTTAAGCCTAATATCCTTTGGGTGCATTATACTGATAATAAATGATATAACTTCCCTTCCTTATGCTAATAACAGGAAAAGGAATTGCCAATTTTAAGGGCCCCTTACAAATTTCAAGGGCCTGGCTTTTGATAGATCTTTGGCTTACATGATCTTATCAGGTATTTAAAACTGCCATTCAGGAGAGACAAAGGGTCCCCAGTTTTTGGTGAGAAAAATATAGCTCCCCAAAGTTTACATTTTAGTCTAAGCTTACACAGCTGGGAAGTGAATTCTATAAATCTTATCAAACTACTGTCTGTCTTATTCCAATCAGCTTTTTAATGCTGATTCATTTATGCATATTAACAACAACTAAGGAGCCACAAACATTTAAGGAAAGTGTCTAAAATGGAAGCGACGCTAAAACAGATGTATAGAACAAATAAACTCAGAGGAAAGAAATTTTAATTAAGAAAATTTTCTTCTATACATATATATTCTATAACATCAGGGATGCTTTTTGTTTGAACTTTTTTTGGTGAAATAGGTGTCATCCAAGGCTGTGCTTCCCTGTAGAGAGGACCTGGGAAGAAGGATCCAGAAAGTATAACCTGTGTCCAGACCTATATTGTATGCCTACTTTGTATAGACTTGTTCTGTAAGTTTCCAGATCCTTTGCCATCAAAGAACCTAGTTTAATCACATCCTCTAATTGTGATTTTTTTGTATATTTTCATCAATACCTCCATTCAATTATGGAGGTAAATTTTGGGAAAAAAATGCTGGAGATATACATTTAGAAAATATAAGAATCAGGAGTAAGAATGAGTAGATCATGTCTGTTGTAACGTTCATACTTGTTAGAAAAATAAAGTTGAAAAATTATCCTCAAAAACAGAACCAAAATGCTCAGAAGTGGGAAAGAGGGAGTGAAAAGATAAGATGAATTATGAAGTTCTTGACTGGCAGAAATTTTAGAAAGGAAACCTTTATTGGATATAACTATCCAAAAAACTATTCAAAAATTTCCCACAAATGATAAATATGCATTTCTATATTGAAAAGACTCATTAAAATATTGTCTCTAAAATATTGGTGGAAATAAAAACATCAACAAGATGCATCATCATAGAATTCACAGAATTTCTGGCATTGAAGAAAAAATTTGAAAAGCCATCAGCAGGAATAACACAAGTCACATGGGAAAGACTAGGAATCAAAATAGTCATATTTCTCTATGATAATTAGGAGCTCAAAGGAAATGAAGATACAGTTCACAATTCTGAGGAGAAAATTATTTCTAATTTAGAATTATATACACAGTTAAAATATGAAAGAAGTGGATCGAATAAAGTCATTTGAAGAACCTATGTGATATAAAAAAATTTACGTTCAATGCACTTTTTCTAGGAAAACTATTGAAAGGATGGTATAAAGCAAGACAAACATGGGATTCAGGAAGGAAAGAATTCAGCCTAAGAGAAAAGTACAAGGGAATATGACGATGATGCCTGTGCTGCAGATGTAGAAAGAAACATGTCCAGATTAAAGCAAGAATATGCAAATGCCTAGGAGTAATATCTTTAAGAAAACAAAGGGAACTGACCACCTGATGTAAGACCAAGGGTTATCAAACTATGGCTGAGGCCAAATCTGGCTCCCTGCTTGTTTTTTTAAATAAAGTTTTATTGAACTATCCCCATGCCCATTCATTTACATTGCTACAGAGTTAGAGTTGAGAAGTTGCAGCAGAGACCATATGGCCCACAAAGCATAAACTGCTTACTCTGTGGCCCTTTACAGAAAACAATTTCCTGTTCCTGATTAGATTATCGAAAAAACTTTTACACTCTTAGTGTGTGCTAATGATAGATATTTGAAAAACCAAGAAGAAAAAGGAGGACAGTTTTTAACACTAGAAAAAAATAACAAGCTGAACCACAAAGGTACTATGGCTATTTGTTTAAAATTGTGACATATTTATAATAAAATTGTGTATAGTTGTATCTTGGGGTAGATGTGGAAAGAAGCTGAAATCCTTATATCCCTCAGAGGAAACTGAAAGATAGTCTCTAAAATAGAAAAATAAATAAATAAATAAGGAAGTGAGCACATTATTTACCTCCAGAGAAATATGGAGGTTAATTTTAGGAGAAGATGTGGAAAATGTACATTTAGAAAATATAGGAATCTGGGGTGAGAAAGAGTAGGTCAGCAGACACCTGTTTTGTAGTATTTTTGAGTATGTAAATCACACTGTTCAAAATAAAAATCAAATTAAAAGTATGGCAAATTACATTAGACAATCATTAAAATACACAGAACCTCAATAATGATGAATTATTTGAACCTTGGTATGCAATTTGTTTTAGCAAATATTTATATTTGAAGGATCCCTCTCATAAAAAGAAAACAAAGAACGGAAAGCATTGCTGAGGGTTTAAAGTACAGTTGAAATGACACAGTTAAGCTGAAGAATCCCCTTGTTGACAGTGTTCAATCCAAGGCGAGCTCCCCTATACACATATTCTAACATATGGTGAAATTTTAATCTCGTATCTCTCAATATTTCCATCAGAGTCACCAAGGAGCCATTTTGCAGGAGGATCTACTAAAATGGGACAGGGACTTGGTGGCTAGGAATTAATTCATTTTTTTTAATCATGGAAAAACATATGCTTCAGTATTCTGTAAAGAAACAAAACAAAAACAATCTTCATGCTTTGAATATATTAAGCAATTATCTAAGTAACGTCAATTTTTATATTTTGAGAATATTACATTTGTATTTTCTTCTATATCTTTTTATATTTTTGGTTTATGCAGCCAATATCATGATCAGAGAGCAGGACCATTCATTTTAGTTTATTTGGTTTCAAAAAGTAAAAATGGCTACATTATAACATAAATACATTAGACTCATCAGAGGTGAAAATTAGTCACCATCATCTGCCAGGTTCATTTTTTACAGTGAACCTGGTAGACAGGAAATCAGATATAAAGAACTGTGAATCTTTCTGTGTGAAGAATGTACATTTGGAAATGTACATTTGTGTGTGTGTGTATAAACCTACATTCATGTATATACATATATATGCACATACATATGTATATGTATATATACTCAGTGTGTGGGGAGGAGTTTCTAAGAAAAAGATTTGACTCAATAGCTTCTTTTACTGAAATATGCCACTCTTAGTTTTATATTTCTCTTAAAACTGTTTAAGCAATAAATCAATATGCAGATAAAAATAACAAGTGAAATTGGAATTTCTTTTTCTAAACCCCACATGCAGTCGATCTAATGCTATGAACTTACTAGGTAGAACACAAGTCTATTTTGGAGTGCCCGAAGGACTTTTAAAAGTTCAGAACATTACCTGGCTTTTCACTCGTGTTGTGCTTGGACTTTGTTATGCTGGTGAAATACCTTTGTAGCACAACAAACCCCAGCAGTTTGTTCTGAAATCTGCAGAGTGGATCACAAAGCTGTTAACCAGGGCAAATGCTGGTCTTGTTTCTTATCTTGTTCCACATTTCCAAAGGACTCATCCAAGCGTTGATTTCTAGGGACCATTTGCTCCATGTTCACTTTTTTTCCTTTCTTGACAGAGCGAACCAAAAGGGAGCCCCATATATAATATTCTAGACTTGCTCACCTGGCTCGGAGAGGATCCGCCATTCATAAACTGACCACTTTGTGAACCAATTTGAGGGACTGCCTCTGTCTTCTGTGCACAGATGTGGACAGCAAGCTATGAAGCATTCTGTATCTTTTTACTCACAATCAATTACAAAGGACAGATTTTTTTTTTTTTTTTAACCAAAATTCCTTAAGTTCTCTGCATGATTTGCTATCATTTTTCAGGGACTAAAGTGAAATAAGTGTGTCACCTAATAACTGTTCGTGTAACGGCATTATGAACTCAGAGATGTGATAAACAGTCAGGCGGGATAGCACTTTTGCCTTATCATAGGGAAGACTAGATAAAAAGTAGGAGGAATGTATTTGCCAATATAATCCACACTCTCAAATACCCTTGTTTACTTAAACTCTGTAGGTGTATACTCAATGGAGGGCATAAAAAAGACATTTACAGAGCTCATTGAAAGCTGGCTTTCGGCAGCTCTTGCCACAGCAGAAGTAGCATATTAATCACGTTGGTGATCGTAATGCTTCCTGCACAGGGACAGTGGATGGGTTTGACTGAACTCCAGGGTAAATAGCAGAAAATATTATGCTTGCTGGAGACTTAGCTGCAAGCCTGTTCCCTGCTCCAGTGTGGAAGGAGTTTTGGAGTCCTACCTGAAGCTTTGTTTACCTGGGGTATATAATGGGAAATTCCAGCTCAATAACTGTTGATTCAGTCAAGCAACAGGCCTGACATTCTAGTCAACCAGTTGTTTATTGGGTATTCATAGTGTGTGAGAATGAATGATTCTTGTATAGTAGATTAAAGCAAATGTCTGTTCTAAATTTTTAAGTCCTCTGTACCTTGTAGCATTCAAGGTGGTTGCCAAAATAGCAGTGTCCACCCAAGGCAAGTATCCCACCTTAACAATATATGTGATTTTTACTTTGGAAATTTAGGAGAGCAGCAAAAGGCCACTTGGAGAATGAAACCCACAACTACTCTTTACTGATGAGAAACTTTAAATAATTTGCCTTAAGTTTCAGATTATGCAAGATGCGGTTTGTGTTAACCAAGTGTCCTCTGTGTTTAGGTGCTGGAGAAGCTCTGACACCAGGGTAATGAGAGAATCTCTGGTCCCAGTGCCCATCCTGGCTTCATCTAAATCCACCTCTAAAGCCATCCTGGTTCTCCATGGCTCTGTGTTTAACCATTTTACCTGCTTCTGTGTCACACTCTGGACAAGACTGGACAGGGCCATTGGCAAAATTAGGAAGATGCCTACTCCTTCTGTCAGTAATGGCTTGGAGCAAAGATCTTTCTGCTTCAATTGACACCAAGCCTTGCAAATGTATTTCTGATGCAATCATAAGTTCTGTTCCTAACTGAGAATCCATGTAAAACTGAAAGGGCAAAGGAAAAGTGGTTTATGTACCTTCAAATGCCAGGAACTGTTACTGCTCTTGGAATGAGTCTGTTATCTATTTTCTTGTGGTAATGGGTTATCTACCTCATTACACATGCTCATTAAGTCTTTGGTCAATGATTGAATGAATGAATGTTTCTTAGAAGATGACTCATTTCCCTTTTGGCTGTATTCTCTTTTTAAAATATATTTCTTGTTTTTAATTGAAGGACAATTGCTTTACAATGTTGTGTTGGTTTCTGCGATACAGTGGCATGAATCAGCCATAAGTATTCGTGTATCCCCTCCCTCTTGAGCCTCTCATGTATTCTCTTTCAATATAGATTATTTCCAGTGCTGTCTAAGATTGAGACAAAAGACTTCATCCTGGGGCTGCCTATTTAGGCCTCTACTGTTTGTTTGTCCAGGCTCTCCTGGTGGCTCAGATGGTAAAGAATCAGCTGGCAATGTGGAAGACCTGGTTCAATCCCTATGGAAAGATCCCCTGGAGGAGGGCATGGTAACCCACTCCAGTATTCTTGCCTGGAGATTCCCCATAGACAGAGGAGCCTGGTGGGCTACAGTCCTTGGGATCGCAAAGACATGACTTTGCGACTGACATGACTGAGTGACTAAGCACACAAGCACATTTATGTGTTCCGTGCTTCCTTCTTTCAGTTATACATTAACCTTATGCTGAATAACATGAGGGATATAAGTGAAAAGTCTAAACTATCATCTTTGGCAAGAATTTCAAGAACACACAGTGGGAAATGATAGTCTATTTAATAAATGATTTTGGAAAAACTGGAGATCCATATGCATAAGAATGAAAGTGGACTCCTATCTTATACCACTCACAGAAATAACTCAAAATGGATTACAACTTAAATGTGAAACCTGAAACTGTAAAACTCCTAGAAGAAAATGGGGGAAAGATCATTGATGTTGATTGATCTTGGCAACTTTTTTTTTTTAATATTGCACCAAAAGCACAGATAATAAAAGCAAAACTGAATAAGTGGAACATATTAAACTAAAAAACTTCTGCACAGCAAAGAAACAGTTAATAAAATGAAAAAGTAACCAATGGAAAGGGAGAAATACTTGTAAACCATATATCTGACAAGTGTTAAGTGTGAGAGCATTTTAATGAAAAATGTGTAAAGGTTTATTTTGCAGTGGTATGCAGAGTAGATGGAATGAGAGAGCTCCAGAAAGCAGGACAGCAAATTAGGTGGCCTCTGTTGAATGGGCCTTGCTGGGGGGGAAGCTTTGGAGCCGGAAAGAGAATGCTTGTTCCAGTTAGGCATTCTGATAGGTCTGATTCTCTTGGCATTTTGCAAATATTCTCTATCAACCTTTTCCCTGCTAAAAGATTGGCGACCTTTCAACAATCTCAGGTTATCAGAAGGTAATCCCTTTTCTTCCAATGTTTTTATGCATCATACATCTACTGAATTGTTCCATTAAATGCCTATCTCTAATCATGAAATTTATATGCAGAATGCACTTATCTCATCTGGAAGGAACTCTGAGGGCTAGAGTGAGCACTTAGGAAGTTCAGCAATCATAAGCTTTAAGAATTATGTTTAGTTGCACTAGGCAGATTTGAGTGCACTTCTAGAATACAGCTTAAATCTTCACGCTTAGACTAAGATATACCCTCCTCAAACCTTGTGCCTAGCAAGCAATCTCAGATCCGAGGTTCCCTGGATGACAATAAGCCAAAGCACCTAACAGATAATCAGAGGATGTGGAAGGAGGCGCTGAAAATACTCTCTTCCTGGCTCAGGTACCTTGAGTTAGCTCAACATGCAGCCATTTTCACCACTGGGCCTAAAAAGGGATTTTGAGCCTGTTATACTATAATTCCAGCTTGGCCTTATAAAATGCTTTGTTTTAAGCCTGCTTGAAAGCAGCACAGTGCAAACAGATTATTCATTTGCTATCTGTACCCCACTGAATTTTCCTTTGAGAAGAGTGCTGGTTTGGCCTTCTGTGGGGTGTTCCTTTTTTCATAAATAAAAGGCACAAGGAAAGACATGTGGCTACCTGACAGTATGAAAAGTGCCCCAGGTGGATTCTGCAGATGAGCAAGAAATGACAGGTGAACACTGTCTTAAAGTCACCCCAGGGGATTCTCTGTCTGATGTGAGGGAAACAGCAGGGTCCATCCTTTATGATTTAGTCTTTGACAGGCTGCTTTTCTGACAGCGGCTACAATGTACTGAGTGCTGGATTGGGAAAAGGATAATGGCTGAAGGGCACCATTTACCAATGGCAGGGGAGAGAAGGGAGTCTGAGGAGCTAAGGAGATGAAATATGGGAGAGGTTAAATTAGGAAAATCTCTCAAAAAGCAGACCTGCACTTACCTTTGCAAACATCAGAAACTTTATCCTGATGAGTTTTGAATGAATGGAGAGTGGATTGTTGTGCATCTCTATAGACACGGTTTTAGTTAAGAACTAACCCACTCTTACAGATATGAACTTTAGGGTTCTAACAATGGGAGTTAATACGCCTTTAGTAGTTTGGCAAACAACCTGTGAGTATGTATGTTTTTAAACTATTTAATTCTACCTGTGGAGAAGTAAGAATATAAGAATCAAAATTATTCTCCAAATGCTCAGGAAAAATGATGGGCCACTCCAAGGAAGTGTAGGAATAGAATTTGACACAATTGTTAGAAACTCATACACATGGACTGCTTACCTCAACAAGAAACATTCTCAGGACAGAAATATAGACTTCAAAGTAGCAATGGAAAGACAGCTATAGCTCTAAATTGTATCTAATTTATTTTTAAGGACAATCTAGAGAAAGCAAAAGAGCAGATTCACCCTTGAGATTGTGTTATGTCAAGATTGAGACACAGTTCCTGTTGTGTGTGTGTGTGTGTGTGTGTGTTTCCTACAGATATAAAAACATTTTTTTCCCTCAAAACTCAAAGTTACCTTGATATCTTGAATGAATTTATTTACCCCAGGGTGCATAGTTTATTCTTAGAAAACAATGCATACTTAGGTTTCTTCAACATAGATATTAGCTAGCTTGCTATTTTATTGGACTTTTTTTTTCCTCATAGGTTTCCTTCAAATGGGAATCAGTGAACTAGATGATGTATTTAAGTGCACAGCCAGCAGATGGTCAGGCTGAGATGAGAACATATGGTTGAATATATCGTTTGGTTCAATCTTCCATTGGCACAGAAGGTGTATTTGTCTTAATATTCTCCTTTAGCACCTGGATAAAGAAGGTAAAAGATTTCCTTTAATTCTAGGAAATATCTATAGTCATCATTAGAAGCATGCTACTATTTTCTATCTAAAAAGGATGAGTTGGGCATTAAAAAAAAAAAAACACACACACACAAAAAATCTAACAATGGCTTTTTTCCTTCTTTTAAAAATCAACTTTATTGAGGTATACTTTAGATATAATAAGACTTATTCATTTAAATATTTCAATTTCAAGGAATTTTGACAAATGTGTGTCCATGTAACCACCTCTAAAGTCAAAGTAAGAAACTTCTATTATCCCAAGAAATTCTTTTATTCCCCTTTTCAATTAATGCCTTCCTGTTATTTTATCCTCTTGTCAACCAATGACATTATAGTTTTGCCTTTTTTGGAATTTTATATGAACAAAAATAATACTGTATGTAGTCTTTTAAATCTGACTTCTTTCACAGAGCACAATGTTTTTGAGATCCATCCCTGTTGTTGTCACTTTTTATTGCTGGGTAATTTTCCATTGTAGTTTGTTTATACATTCACAAACTGATGGACATTTGGGTTGTTTCCAGCTTAAGACTCTAGTGAATATGCCTGATATGGACATTCATTTATAAATATTTGTGACTAAATTTTCTTTTTCAGTTCCCTTGGGTAAATATGTAGGAGTGAACTTGCTAGACTATATCAAATGGCTTTTTTTTTCTTTTTTGTTTTTAGGATTTTTTTAAATTTTATTTTATTTTTAAACTTTACAATATTGTATTGGTTCTGCCATATATCAAAATGAATCCACCACAGGCATACACGTGTTCCCCATCCTGAACCCTCCTCCCTCCTCCCTCCCCATACCATCCCTCTGGGTTGTCCCAGTGCACCAGCCCCAAGCATCCAGTATCGTGCATCGAACCTGGACTGGCGACTCATTTCATATATGATATTATACGTACTTCAATGCCATTCTCCCAAATCATCCCACCCTCTCCCTCTCCCACAGAGTCCAAAAGACAGTTCTATACATCAGTGTCTCTTTTGCTGTCTCGTATACAGGGTTATTGTTACCATCTTTCTAAATTCCATATATATGTGTTAGTATACTGTATTGGTGTTTTTCTTTCTGGCTTACTTCACTCTGTATAATAGGCTCCAGTTTCATCCACCTCATTAGAACTGATTCAAATGTATTCTTTTTAATGGCTGAGTAATACTCCATTGTGTATATGTACCACAGCTTTCTTATCCATTCATCTGCTGATGGACATCTAGGTTGCTTTTTTAAAAAACCATTCTAAAATAAACAAGTCATTAACCATGCAACTACATGCTATATTTACCATGCAACCAAATATATATGTATGCTATATATTTATATACATATTTATACATTTATAAATATATGTATGCTATAAAAAACCCTTCAGTTCAGTTCAGTCACTCAGTCGTGTCCGACTCTTTGCGATCCCATGAATCGCAGCATGCCAAGCCTCCCTGTCCATCACCAACTCCCGGAGTTCACTCAGACTCACGTCCATCGAGTCAGTAATGCCATCCAGCCATCTCATCCTCTGTCGTCCCCTTCTCCTCCTGCCCCCAATCCCTCCCAGCATCAGAGTTTTTTCCAATGAGTCAACTCTTTGCATGAGGTGGCCAAAGTACTGGAGTTTCAGCTTTAGCATCATTCCTTCCAAAGAAATCCCAGGGCTGATCTCCTTCAGAATGGACTGGTTGGATCTCCTTGCAGTCCAAGGGACTCACAAGAGTCTTCTCCAACACCACAGTTCAAAAGCATCAATTCTTTGGCACTCAGCCTTCTTCACAGTCCAACTCTCACATCCATACATGACCACAGGAAAAACCATAGCCTTGACTAGACAGACATTTGTTGGTAAAGTAATGTCTCTGCTTTTGAATATGCTATCTAGGTTGGTCATAACTTTCCTTCCAAAGAGTAAACATCTTTTAATTTCATGGCTGCAGTCACCATCTGCAGTGATTTTGGAGCCCCGAAAAATAAAGTCAGCCGCTGTTTCCCCTGTTTCCCCATCTATTTCCCATGAAGTGATGGGATCAGATGCCATGATCTTAGTTTTCTGAATGTTGAGCTTTAAGCCAACTTTTTCACTCTCCACTTTCACTTTCATCAAGAGGCTTTTGAGTTCCTCTTCACTTTCTGCCATAAGGGTGGTGTCATCTGCATATCTGAGGTGATTGATATTTCTCCCGGCAATCTTGATTCCAGCTTGTGTTTCTTCCAGTCCAGCGTTTCTCATGATGTACTCTGCATATAAGTTAAATAAACAGGGTGACAATATACAGCCTTGATGTACTCCTTTTCCTATTTGGAACCAGTCTGTTGTTCCATGTCCAGTTCTAACTGGTTCTTCCTGACCTGCATACAGGTTTCTCAACAGGCAGGTCAGGTGTTCTGATATTCCCATCTCTTTCAGAATTTTCCACAGTTTCTTGTGATCCACACAGTCAAAGGCTTTGGCATAGTCAATAAAGCAGAAATAGATGTTTTTCTGGAACTCTCTTGCTTTTTCCATGATTCAGCAGATGTTGGCAATTTGATCTCTGGTTCCTCTGCCTTTTCTAAAACCAGCTTGAACATTAGGAAGTTCACAGTTCATGTATTGCTAAAGTCTGGCTTGGAGAATTTTGAGCATTACTTTACTAGCGTGTGAGATGAGTGCAATTGTGCGGTAGTTTGAGCATTCTTTGGCATTGCCTTTCTTTGAGATTGGAATGAAAACTGACCTTTTCCAGTCCTGGGGCCACTGCTGAGTTTTCCAAATTTGCTGGCATATTGAGTGCAGCACTTTCACAGCATCATCTTTCAGGATTTGAAACAGCTCAACTGGAATTCCATCACGTCCACTAGCTTTGTTTGTAGTGATGCTTTCTAAGGCCCATTTGACTTCACATTCCAGGATGTCTGGCTCTAGGTCAGTGATCACATCATCGTGATTATCTGGGTCATGAAGATCTTAGTTTTATATTATTCAGCAAGAAACAAATGCTTATTATCACATACCACTAAGTTTTAGGAATGTTGGTTAAAGAGCATTATTAAAGCAACACATTGGGCTTTCCAGGTGGCGCTAGCAGTAAAGAACCTGCCTACCAATGCAGGAGATGTAAGAGATGCAGGTTCGATCCTTGGGTCGGAAAGATCCCCTGGAGGAGAAAATGGCAACCCATTCCAGTATTCTTGCCTGAAGAGTCCCATGAACAGAGGAGCCTGGCAGGCTACAGGCCATCATGTAGCAAGGAGTCATGTCCGACTGAAAGGACTCAGCACATGAGCAAAAATTGGGAGTAAGAATGTGATGAAGCTGTAAGAGCAACCTAAATTTGTGGCATTGTCTTTAGAATGAGAAACTGTTGTAAGGAGCCTGAAAATAGCAACCCATATTTTTTAGGGGGGAAACATCTGGTAAATCTGTCTCCTAATGAACTTGTGACATTGAACATAGAAATTTTGAGGCAGATTGTCAGTAGGATGAGCTGACTGATATTAGTTCGCATTTGATAAGATGCCTGAAAAAACAGTGAGTGTTAGTCTCAGTCATGTCTGACTCTTTGTGACCCCATGAACCCCACCAGGCTCCTCTGTCCATGGAATTCTACAGGGAAGAATATTGGAGAGGGTAGCCATTGTCTTTTCCAGGGTATCTTCTCAATCCAGAGACCAAACCTGGGTCTCCTGCATTTCAGGCAGATTTTTCACTGTCTGGGCCACCAGGGAAGCAACAAACAGAGGAACTCAGGAAAAGAATATTTAAAAGGTAATATAGAATGCTCAGAAAATCTAGAATTTTCAAGGTTGAAAAATGAAACTCAAATCTCCACCAGTTGAAGATAAAATTAAGTGATATTTTGAGTTTAAAATGCCTTCTAAGACATGGCCTCATGGCAAAAATCAAACTGAGGGTTTGATTTTAAAGACAGCTTAGAGTGAAGTAAGCCAGAAAGAAAAACACCAATACAGTATACTAACACATATATATGGAATTTAGAAAGATGGTAACAATAACCCTGTATACGAGACAGCAAAAGAGACACTGATGTATAGAACTGTCTTTTGGACTCTGTGGGAGAGGGAGAGGGTGGGATGATTTGGGAGAATGGCATTGAAATACGTATAATATCATATATGGAATGAGTCGCCAGTCCAGGTTTGATGCACGATACTGGATGCTTGGGGCTGGTGCACTGGGACAACCCAGAGGGATGGTATGGGGAGGGAGGAGGGAGGAGGGTTCAGGATGGGGAGCACATGTATACCTGTGGCAGATTCATTTCGATATTTGGAAAAACCAATACAATATTGTAAATTTTAAAAATTAAATTAAATTAAAAAGAAAATAAAGACAGCTTCACAAAAATGACAAAACATGAATATGGCTGTGGTGCTTTTGGTTAAGAATGCTGAACAACTGGAGATAGGGCTCAGTAGATCATTACAACTGGACAAAATACTCCTATAAAGAAGATTAAGAATATAATCCCGCTGAGGGAATATACGGTAAAAGGACTTGCAGTTAAGTCTATATAGAGAGAGACATGCATGCCCCCAAAAGAATTATGAATGTGACATTGAGCATATGAGACTGACCGATCAAACTCAAAGACTTTTTATAAAAGGAGAGGGGTACATTTCAGAAAGCTGTATTTACAAAAGTACATCAGCCTTGTTTTAAGAATGAGCAATGAAAAGAACATTGGGATTCCAACTTTATATAGGCAGGAACACTGTGCAGGTTCTTAAAAGGAGGTATCATCTGGTGGTCTTTTCAGATGTAGCCAAAGGTAAAAGAGAAAGTATCACAGAGGGTGGATCAAAGAACCATGGGGAACAATAGTTCAGGAACTCACTTCTAGGGCCTAATCAAGACACATTTACTGCCTAAAGTAGGATTTTGGTGACTCCAGTGCTGTGCTTAGTCACTCAGTCATGTCCGACTCTTTGTGACCCCATGGACTGTAGCCTGCCAGCCTCCTCTGTCCATGGGGATTCTCCAGGCAAGAATAATGGAGTGGGTTGCCTTGCCCTCCTCCAGGGGATCTTCCCAACATAGGGATCAAACCCAGGTCTCCCACATTGCAGGAGCATTATTTACCATCTGAGCCACAAAGGAAGCCCGAGAAGACTGGAGTGGGTAGCCTATCTCTTCTCCAGGGGCAGTTCCTGACCCAGAAATTGAACTGGGGTCTCCTGCACTGTAGGAGGATTCTTTACCAGCGTGAATCAGATCAGTTCAGTTCAGTTCAGTTGCTCAGTCATTTCTGACCCTTTGCGACCCCATGAACCACAGCACACCAGGCCTCCCTGTCCATCACCAACTCCTGGAGTCTACCCAAACCCATGTCCATCGAGTTGGTGATGCCATCCAACCATCTCATCCTCTGTCGTCCCCTTCTCCTCCTGCCCTCAATCTTTCCCCGCATCAGGGTCTTTTCAAGTGAGTCAGGTCTTTGCATCAGGTGGCCAAAGTATTGGAGTTTCAACTTCAACATCAGTCCTTCCAATGAACACCCAGGGCTGATCTCCTTTAGAATGGACTGGTTGGATCTCCTTGCAGTCCAAGGGACTCTCAAGAGTCTCCTCCAACACCACAGTTCAAAAGCATCAATTCTTCGGTGCTCAGCTTTCTTTATAGTCCAACTCTCACATCCATACATGACCACTGGAAAAACCATAGCCTTGACTAGACGGACCTTTGTTGGCAAAGTAATGTCTCTGCTTTTTAATATGCTGTCTAGGTTGATCATAACTTTCCTCCCAAGGAGTAAGCATCTTTTAATTTCATGGCTGCAATCACCATCTGCAGTGATTAGATAACCTAAATAGTCTAAACGAATATGGTTCACATCTAACTATTCGTTTTCCAAATTTTGAATGGATTGTGTATCCAAAAGATGCTTAAGGTTGAATTCATGAACAATGCTTTTTAATCTTCAAATCCTATGGATACTTCTTTGTTCCATTAATAAGGTCTCAGTGTTTTGTTTGAATGGCCTAGCAATGGTTTTCTTAATCTTTGTTCTTTGGAATGGTTCTCTTAATTTCATACATACTTCTTTGGCTTGGGCCAACCCCTTGTGGGTGCCTTTGGAGAATAAATTCAAGTCCCCAGTGTAGTGGATGCTCATGATCAGAAGAGTCAAACCCCAGTTTAGAAGCCTGGTTCCTTCTTAAGCAGTATTGTTTAGTGGCATCTGCTATGGAGATGCCCCCTAATAGCCACCCTTCTGAGACTCAGGAATTTATTATTCTGAAGAAGTCTGTGAAAGCCAAAACCAGCATTGAAATTGGTTAAGTTTATATATTCTTCATCAGAAATCCAGAGATTTATGCAGACCAAACCTAAGGCGCTGTTGTTCTTACTTCCTTGCCACAGTTGGAATGCTTGTGTGTATGTGTGCTCAGTTGCTCAGTGGCTGAGTTGTGTGCAACAGTTTGCAACCCCATGGACTGTAGCCTGCCAGGCTCCTCTGTTCATGGAATTTTTCAGGCAAGAATACTAGAGGGGTTTGCCATTTCCTTCTCCAGCAAATCTTCCCGACCCAGGCATTGAACCCATGTCTCCTGCATTGGCAGGCTGATTCTTAACCACTGATCCACTTGGGAAACCGTTTTAGAAGGCTTGGGTTGCCTTATTTCAGCCTGAAGTAACCAGTCGGTCCACTGTAGTCTTAGAGCCATGTCCCTAGCATCCCCTCTAGGTTCCATGCAGGTCACTGACAACTGTAAAAAGGTAAAAAGTCACCTTAAAAAAAGTTTTAATTTTATAGTTTAAAACTGGCATGCACTCTCCATGGCTGGAGGCTCCTTTATTCCTCTGACATAGATGACTGAGAAGCCTTGGAACATAAATATATGCAATAAGCCAATAATTCTGCCTGCCTTTCTGCTGCTCCTACAGGGTATCTCAGTTCTGGCAAACAGAAGGGTAATGGGAATTAGAAGGTGGGGGGAAACAGCAATAAAAATATAAATCAAAGAAAGAAGGAAATCCATTTGCTCCTTGGCAGCAGAGACAGTGCTCGGCTAATCCATGCTGAGTGCAATCCAATACTCCTTTATATAATCCTGCGCCGGTGGAAGAAAATTAAAGTTTAATGCAATAACGGCTGACACAAATCACTTTTGTTGCCCAGAAGCAGATTAAAGAATAGTTAAAATCATACAAATCTAATTTCTTTTTTTGTTGTTGCGTTATTCTGTAACATCTTGATGCTTTAATCCCTAGCATCAGTTTTTGATTATTAAACATATATTACCAACATAAGAAAGATTGTGGGAAAAACAGTGACAGCCAGGAAATGATTTGTGCTCAAATGGTACATGTTAAAGCTCTTTCAAAATCCATAAATTTTTCATAGGTTCATAGAGGGCTGTGCCTTTAATCAATCTGTGTCAA
The DNA here is from genome assembly GCF_055505025.1 of Bos grunniens. Classification (NCBI taxonomy): domain Eukaryota; kingdom Metazoa; phylum Chordata; class Mammalia; order Artiodactyla; family Bovidae; genus Bos; species Bos grunniens. Next base: position 57,016,714 of record NC_141172.1, read on the forward strand.
GGGAATTTTAAAATAAGCATAAAGGTAATGGAATGCTATCAATCATAATTGGAACTGGAAAGAACCATCACTGTCCATCAGCTATCACTCTTGCATTGTGTGTATCTGTGTGTGTGTGTGTGTGTGTCTGTGGTGCATACATATATATCAGAATTTTGCATTACCATTTTCTAGTTTTGATTGCTGCCATCAGTGGGACAATGTGAGGACTTCGTATAAAGATAGACATGAATTTTTTAAAAACAGCTTAATTTTGGCTACAATTTCCCCCTTTCCCTGCTCTCTGTCTCTTTAGAGACAGTGACTTGCTTCATCTGTGAAATAGACTTGCTTCATCAGAACAAATACCTTTGTGAAAATAAAGTTCCCCCAGTTTTTAACCTATATAAAAATTTCTCTTCCTAGATACAGACATTACAAATGGTTTAGAATTTTGTGTTTGGAAAGTTTCAAACACAAAGGCCCAGGACCAACACAGTGAAAGGAAAATTCACATCGATTTCTCGACAAAATTTTGATAGGGCAGAAAAGTTTTTTGCAGAAAGTTTTGCTGGACTTAAGAAAAATTTTTGCTTTGATGCTGTGGGTTTCCAGTAACACTCTGGGTGTTTTCCGTAGAAAGTTCTAAAATAATCTCTGTTCCATTTCATGGAAAATTTGTGGCCAGTAGACAGTATCCATATTTAGCTCATAGTGTCAGCAAGAGATTTCCAAGGAAAGAGAATTCTAGATGGATGCTTCAGTTGTCCTATTGATAGGATTTTTGTCTCTCCCCTTGACCTCAATCTTTGTGTGTGTGTGTGTGTGTGTGTGTATTTAACTTTTATGATGGAAAGTTTCAAACACAATAGCAGAAAGTAATAATAAATTATAATCCATTAAGTAAACAAGTAATAATCCATTAAGTCCAAATCTGTTCTGCCTCCAAATCTATTTTTACCCATTCTTCCATACCCCTGATTATTTTGAAGTAAATCTCTGATACCATATCACTTAATCAACAAATATTTCATCATCTATATCTAATATAAGAATTCTTTTTCAAAATATAACCAAAAAGTATTATGCTGCTAAGTCGCATCAGTCATGTCTGTCTGACTCTGTGCAACCCCACAGATGGCACCCAACCAGCTCCTCTGTCCTTGGGATTCTCCAGGCAAGAATACTGGAATGGGTTTCCATTTCCTTCTCCAAGTGAAAGTGAAGTCGCTCAGTCATATCCGACTCTTTGCCACCCCACAGACTGTGGCCCACCAGGCTCCTCCATCCGTGGGATTCTCCAGGCAAGAGTACTGGAGTGGGTTGCCATTTCTTTCTCAAGGAGATCTTCTCAACCCAGGGATCGAACCCAGGTCTCCCACATTGCACGCAGATGCCTTATCATCTGAGCCACCAGGGAAGCTCTAAAAGTATTATACCAACTTAGAAATCATCAATAAATTTTAAATATCACTAAATATTCATTATTCAAGTTTCCATGATTTTCTCGTGTTATTTTTAAAATTTTGTTTGCTCAAATAATCAAGAGTGTTTCCAATTGCAATTGGTTGATTGTGTCAGATACTTTTTATCTATAAGCTTCTTAATTATATTTCAATCTCTTTCTCTTTTCTCTCTCACTTTTCTTTTTGGTTGTCATACAAACTTCCATACAGTTTCCTACTATTTGAGTTTGATGGAATGAATCCCCTTGGTGTCCATTTAGCATGTACTTGTCCTGGTATTTCTCATAACTTGGTAGTTAGGACTATAGGCTTGATCTTTTCCAGAACAGATCCTCCTGGTTCAATTTTTTTAGTTCAAATATTGACCAAGTTTGATGGAAGGCACTTTTGGGGTCAGTTCAATGTTGAGTTCACACACAATCATTCAGTGGCTGTGCCAAAAATAATTATGAACATTGGAGGCTTTGTATGGAAGAGGGGTTGTTTCAGAAGAGTCCATGCCTTACTGGGTTCTAGTAGTCAGCGGTTATCCTGTATTATTCCTTTCTTGTTTCACTCACCTAAGAGCACTGTAAGCACATGTTTTTTTTTTTTTTTTTCAGTGAATTTATACACTCTTGGAATTTGGGGTCTGGATTTGATGATATAAATTCTAATCCATCCTAAAATATTTGTTTTTAAAAGGACACTGAGGCTGAGAAACAAAATGTAACTTGTACAAGACTGTATGATTTTTTATAACACAAGCTTACTCTAGAATTCCCACATTTATTAAATCTAGAGTTTGACTCCGTTTCTATGGACTCTGTATCTTCCCTAATGTATTATATGCTCTTTGATAGGGCAAAAGTCCTATTCAAGGTGCTCTGCAATTTAGTGACCACTCTCCTATGAGACTATTGTTGGTATAACAAGATTCAATATTATTCCTTAATGGATTTTGGGTTTTTTTGTTTGTTTGTTTATGCATGACCCCAGTCATGTCCTACTCTTTGAAACCCCATGGCCTGTAGCCAGCCAGGCTCCTCTGTCCATGAGGTTTCCCAGGCAAGAGTACTGGAGGGGATTGCCCTTTCCTTCTTCATGGGATCTTTCCAACCCAGGGATTGAACCTAAATATCTTATATCTCCTGCATTGGCAGACTGATTCTTTACCACTAGTGCCATCTGGGTAGCTTGGGTTTACTATTAAAGCTGAAAAACAAAACTTTTTAAGCAGATATATATGACCAAAAAATTTATTTGTCACAACCCCTCTAAATCAGGGACATTTAAAAATTAGTGATATCATTGCATCAGTTCAGTCAGTTCAGTTCAGTCGCTCAGTTGTGTCCAACTCTCTGCGACCCCATGAATCACAGCACACCAGGCCTCCCTGTCCATCACCAACTCCTGGAGTTCACCAAAACTCATGTCCATCGAGTCCGTGATGCCATCTAGCTATCTCATCCTCTGTCATCCCCTTCTCCTCCTGCCTCCAACCCCTCCCAGCATCAGAGTCTTTTCCAATGAGTCAACTCTTCGCATGAGGTGGCCAAAATATTGGAGTTTCAGCTTTAGCATCAATCCTTCCAAAGAAATCCCAGGGCTGATCTTCAGAATGGACTGGTTGGATCTCCTTGCAGTCTAAGGGACTCTCAACAGTCTTCTCCAACACCACAGTTCAAAAACATCAATTCTTCAGCGCTCAGCTTTCTTCACAGTCCAACTCTCACATCCATACATGACCACAGGAAAAACCATAGCCTTGACTAGATGGACCTTTGTTGGCAAAGTAATGTCTCTGCTTTTGAATATGCTATCTAGGTTGGTCATAACTTTCCTTCCAAGGAGTAAGCATCTTTTAATTCCATGGCTGCAGTCACCATCTGGAGTGATTTTGGAGCCCCCAAAAAGAAAGTCTGACACTGTTTCCACTGTTTCCCCATCTATTTCCCATGAAGTGATGGGACCAGATGCCATGATCTTAGTTTTCTGAATGGTGAGCTTTAAGCCAACTTTTTCACTCTCCTCTTTCACTTTCATCAAGAGGCTTTGTAGTTCCTCTTCACTTTCTGCCATAAGGGTGGTGTCATCTGCATATCTGAGGTTATTGATATTTCTCCCATCAATCTTGATTCCAGCTTGTGCCTCTTCCATCCCAGCGTTTCTCATGATGTATTCTGCATATGAGTTAAATAAACAGGGTGACAAGATACAGCCTTGATGTACTCCTTTTCCTATCTGGAACCAGTCTGTTGTTCCATGTCCAGTTCTAGCTGTTGCTTCCTGACCTGCATATAGGTTTCTCAAGAGGCAGGTCAGATGGTCTGGTATTCCCATCTCTTTCAGAATTTTCCACAGTTTATTGCATCACATAGACTCTAATTAAGCCTTGTGATTTACTGTATTTACAACTAAAACTCAATTTGTTTGCTACCCATCTCTAGATGGCTTGTGTTTATACCTTTGAGAGTGGACCATTTATGGTGGTAATACTGATTTATTTGTGCTCAAACACAAGTGAAACAGGACTTCACGTGTAATAAAGAACTTTAGTTGATTAAATACCTATTATATGCCATGTGCTGTACCAGATTCTTTACACACTTGGTTTGAATGAATGCATCAAATGACTGCAGAAAGTGTGTTGGTGCTGGTATTATTATTTTATGTATGGAGAATTGAGCCTTATGGAGTTTAGGCAAAGTTGCTCGAGCTTACACAGCTAATAAATGGAAATGCTGGAATGTAACCAGAGTTGTCTGAGTCCAAATCATATGGTTTTCTGCCGTGATACATTGCCTCTGTGATGATGGAACTTTAAGTCAGAAGATCATAGCTGTGCCTCTAATTATCTGTGATAAAACTGAGCAAATCATTTGCTCTTTGAACCTCAGGTTTATCATTTCTGAGAATGGATTATAAAAAGAAATTAAATTTGTCATTAGAGTCAAAGGGCTGGTGTATGTGAATAACACTTTAAAGATGGTAATGTGTTATACAAATGCCTGTCATTCTAATTTACCTTCTTATCTCTATCATACTCGTGACAGTAATTTTGCCTGTGTGGGCCATTAGAGGATTAGAAAAAAAATGGGAATCTCTGTCTCAAAATCTGGCTTTATTTCTTAAGTCAGAAACTCCTGAGAGTACTTGTGATTCTGTGGCAGAAGTGTACGGTTTTACATAGTGGTGGGCATGGAGAAGCTTTTGATCAGATTCCCATTTAAGAAATGACTTGTAGGCCAGCTTCTGGGAGTGCTGTTGACAGTCACCAACCAGCTCCCAGTCTTAAGTGCCCTAGCTGAAGAAAGCTGCATCACCCAACAGTAAATCTTTTCCAGAATGACCCAAATATGATTCCTAGTTGTGATGAGGATAGAAAGCTCAGCCATTTAGTCCATGTAGGACACTTTTTCTGTCCACTGTAGGATACCAGGGGCTTCCCTGGTGGCTCAGATGGGAAAGAATCTGCCTGCAATGTGGGAGACCTGAATTCGATCCCTGGGTTGAGAAGATCCTCTGGAGGAGGGCATGGCAACCCACTCCAATATTCTTGCCTGGAGAATCCTCATAAACAGGGGAGCCTGGTGGGTTACAGTCCATGAGTTCACAAAGAGTTATATACAACTAAGCGACTAAGCACAGCACAGCACAGGACACATTTATGCATATGCCCTCCAGAACTTCCCATGTGACTGGACAGGTTTTGTGGACCTGCATCAGTTTGACTTCTCTCTCTGATCAGTCCTGCTTTCTCCTCTTCCATTCCACAGGTTTGGATTCCTAACCAAACCTGATAAATATTTGTCGTACTGTACTCTATTTCATTGTCTGCTTCCACAGAACCTAACCTGTGACAGACTTATGTATTTCCAGAGGTAATTTATTTTGATGTTTCATTCTAGGAAAACAAACTATAATATGCCTGCCTATTGCAGACTTAGAGTCTTCTTTAAATGTAATTCCCTTTCTACTTCCAATAAAATAGAATGTGTTTTTAAAATGGCAGATGCATTCCAATTCAGGTAGGCCATTTGGGGACTACTTTCCCTTGGACTGCAAGGTCAAATCAGTCAATCCTAAAGGAAATAAGTCCTGAATATTCACTGGAAGGACTGAGGCTAAAGCTGAAACTCCAATATTTTGGCCTCCTGATGTGAAAACTGACTCATTGGAAAAGACCTTGAAGCTGGGAAAGATTAAAGGCAGGAGGAGACAGGGACAACAGAGGATGAGATGGTTGGGTGGCATTACCGACTCAATGGACATGAGTTTGAGCAAGCTCCGGGAGTTGATGATGGACAGGGAAGCCTGGCTTGTGGCAGTCCATGGGGTTGCAAAGAGTCAGACATGACTGAGTGACTGAACTGAACTTCTTTGGTTGGCCTTCCCTTGTGGCTCAGCTAATAAAGAATCTGCCTGTAATGCAGGAGACCTGGGTTCGATTCCTGGGTTGGGAAGATCTCCTGGAGAAGGGAAAGGCTTCCCACTCCAGTATTCTAGTCTATAGTATTCCATGGACTGTGACTGTGGGGTCACAAAGAGTCAGACATGACTGAGTGACTTTCACTTCTTTGGTTAATTTGAACAGGAATCAAAAAAGGTTTTATAACTGTGTGCTGCAGTGCCTGAATATATCAACTCGATATCATCAGTAACAAAGCCCATGACAAAGAGAGCACATCTTCATTCAATTTTTCCTTTCTTGCGAAGAGAGAACAGGGTCTTTGTTGGTAGATTTGATATTTTATTTGAAGTGGATTTGATTTGACTCTAAGAACATAGTGTTAAAAAAAAAAAAAAAAGAACATAGTGTTGTGACTGAGAACCAAGAAGTGAAGGGTGATGATTTCGAAATACAGTGGAGGAAATGGAACATAGGAAAAGGATAGAATTAGAAATATGCTAGAACATTGATAGTACTCTAAAATCTGCCTAAAATTAGGTGGATGGGATTAGAGAGATAAAAATCATTGTACAAAGTAAAGAAACAAGATTACACTAAGAAAATATGGTTAAAAGTTTATATTCTTTTTTTTCTTTCAGTGCCACAAGCTAATTTTAATTTTATTACAATTTATTAGTTCTTTTAAATATAGAAAAAACATAAGGAAGCTCTTTTATGTCACCATCACCTTTTTCCTAATGAAAAAAGAGAAACAGCAATTTTAAAAACCAAAGTTTAAAAATTCAGGGTAAAGACAGCTGTATCATGAAGAGGAAAAGCTTTCCTTTAAGTGTCTATCCCATAAAGAAGCTGCTGTAACAGCTCCTTATTAATCTCAGGAGAAAAAATTACGCATATATCATTGTGTGCATGTGTATTTACGTATTTAGTTATCAATGTATGTGTAAGATATGTATATATTATTATTTTCTGATTTTATTCCAAAAACAAACTACCCCAAAACTTAGTGGTTTAAAACAATAACCATCTTATTATATCTTCTGATTGTGTATATTAGGAATTTGAACAGGGCTCACCTAGACAATTCTTCTGCTCTATGTGGCATTGATTTGGCTTCTAGGAAATATTCAGTTTGTGGCTGGTCTGGTCTGAAGTGCTCTCTTTATGTGGCAGCTCAGGGATCTCAGTGATCAAACCAGAATTGGAATAGGTCACTGTATGTTTTCTGTTGGTCAGTGCAGTCATAGCTGGGTCAAATTCAAGGGGAGGAAAATAAGACCTCACTTATTGGTGGCTAGAGTGTCAAAGTTACCATGTGAATTTACTTTAACTGAGTATTGTATATATAATGTACCAGTTATATTCCTATGCATATGCAGCATGTGTATTCATTAATGTATTTATCTATGTTCTGCAAAAAAAATGCACATAAAATGATCGGGTACTGAATATTCTTACAGCAAAGAATATGTATGGTGTAGGATAAACCATTAGAAGTAAAACTTTTCTCAATTTTATAAGATATTATAGAACTGTAACTTCTTATTTTAGAGGATAAGTCTCAACTACTATTCATGATCACGAACATAGATTTCAGAACTTGAAATTGGATTCTGCCTAAATGTAGCAGCATTTGCTGCTTACAGTTAGAGAAGACAAATAGTAAACAAAAAATTTGGCAAAACAAATACAATATTGTAAAGTTTAAAAATAAAATAAAATTTAAAAAAATAAAATGTTTTAATTGAAGTATAGTTGATTTACAGTATTGTGTTAGCTTCAGGTATACAGCGCCATGTTTCAGTTACATATTCATATACATGTATACGTATATATAAATATATATGCATGTGCGCTAAGTCACTTCAATTGTGTCCAACTCTTTGCAACCCTATGAACTGTAACCTGCCAGACTCCTCTGTCCATGGGATTCTCCAGGAAGCAATACTGAAGTAGGTTGTAATGCCCTTCTCAGGGGATCTTCTTGACCAAGGATTGAACCCATATCTCTTATGTCTCCTGCATTTGCAGGTAGATTCTTCACCATTAGTGTCACCTGGGAAACCATATATATATATATATATATATATATATATATATATATTTAATGTAAAGCTTGTTGAATTTTTAAAAAATATTTATTTGGCTGTATTAGTTGAAGCATGCGGCTTGTGTCATATGGGATCTTTCATTATGGTTCACCAACTCAGTGGTTGTGGTGTGCAGGCTTAGTTGCTCAGAGGCCTGTGGGATCTTAGTTCCCCAAGCAGGGATTTTACCCATGTTCCCTACATTGCAAGGTGGATTCTTAACCACTGAAACACCAGAGAAGTCTCCATATATATTCTTTTTCAGATTCTTTTCCCTTATAGGTTATTACAAGATATTGAGTATAATTCCCTGTACTATTCAGTAGGTCCTTGTTGGTTATCTATTATATATATAATAATATGTATGTATAGTATGTATATGTCAATCCTGTCCTCCTAATTTATCCCTCCCCCACTTTCCCCTTCAGTAACCATGTTTGTTTCTGTGGGTCTATTTCTGTTTTGGAAATAAGTCCACTAGTATGCTCTTTTTTTCAGATTCCACATGTAAGTGATAGCATATGGCATTTGTCTTTCTCTGTCTGGCTTACTTCTTTTTGTATGATAATCTCTAGGTACATCCAGGATGCTGCAAATGGCATTATTTCATTCTTTTATGTGACTGAGTTCTATTACACAGTGTATGCATATATATTTTATATGCCACATATTCTTTATCCGTTCCTCTGTTGATGGACATTTAGGTTGCATCCATGTCTTAGCTATTGTATTAAACAGTGCTGCAGTGAACATTGAGGTGCATGTATCCTTTTGAATTACAGTTTTCTCCAGATGTATACCCAGGAATGGGATTGAAGGATCATATGGTAAATCTATTTTTAATTTTTTAAGGAATCTTTGTACTGTTCTCCATAGTGGTTGGACCAATTTCCATTCCTACTAACAGTGTAGTAGAGTTTCCTTTTCTCCATACCCTCTCCAGCATTTATTGTTTGTAAACTTTTTTGTAGATAACCATTCTGGCTGGAGTGAGATTATTTTTATATACCTCATTGTAGTTTTGATTTGCATTTCTCTAGTAACTAGTGATGTTGAGCATTTTTCCACGTGTCTGTTTGTGATCTGTATGTCTTCTTTGGAGAAATGTCTATTTAGATCTTCTGCCCATTTTTTTGAATGGGCTTTTGATACTGAGTTATATAAGCTGTTTGTGTGTTTGTATATTTTGGAAACTGTTGGTCTCATCATTTGCCAGTTTCTTCTCCCATTTGGTACATTGTCTTTTCATTTTGTTTATGGTTTCTTTTACTGTGTAAAAACTTTTAAGTTTAGGTCCTATTTAGTTTTTTGTTTGTTTTAATTTCTGTTACTCTAGCAGACAGATCCAAAAATATTGCTGTGATTTATGTCAGAGTCTTCTGCCTATGTTCCCCTCTAGGAAACTGGTCTTCCTCTGGTATCTGGTCTTACATTTAGATCTTTAATCAATTTTGAGTTTTATGTTTTATATCTAGCAGTAATGCTGTTAGAGAATGTTCTAATTTCATTCTTTACATGTCAGTTCAGTTAGTTCAGTCACTCAGTCATGTCCAACTCTCTGCAACCCCATGAATCGCAGCACGCCAGGCCTCCCTGTCCATCACCAACTCCCAGAGTTCACTCAGACTCACGTCCATCGAGTCAGTGATGCCATCCAGCCATCTCATCCTCTGTCATCCCCTTCTCCTCCTGCCGCCAATCCTTCCCAGCATCAGAGTCTTTTCCAATGAGTCAACTCTTCACATGAGGTGGCCAAAGTACTGGAGTTTCAGCTTTAGCATCATTCCTTCCAAAGAACACCCAGGGCTGATCTCCTTCAGAATGGACTGGTTGGACCTCCTTGCAGTCCAAGGGACTCTCAAGAGTCTTCTCCAACACCACAGTTCAAACGCATCAATTCTTCAGTGCTCAGCCTTCTTCACAGTCCAACTCTCACATCCATACATGACTCCTGGAAAAACCATAGCCTTAACTAGATGGACCTTTGTTGGCAAAGTAATGTCTCTGCTTTTGAATATGCTATCTAGGTTGGTCATAACTTTCCTTCCAAGGAGTAAGCGTCTTTTAATTTCATGGCTGCAGTCACCATCTGAAGTGACTGTGGAGCCCAAAAAAATAAAGTCTGACACTGTTTCCACTGTTTCCCCATCTATTTCCCATGAAGTGATGGGACCAGATGCCATGATCTTCGTTTTCTGAATGTTGAGGTTTAAGCCAACTTTTTCACTCTCCTCTTTCACTTTCACCAAGAGGCTTTTCAGTTCCTCTCCACTTTCTACCATAAGGGTAGTGTCATCTGCATATCTGAGGTTATTGATATTTCTCCCAGCAATCTTGATTCCAGCTTGTGCTTCTTTCTGCCCAGCATTTCTCATGATTTACTCTGTATATAAGTTAAATAAGTAGGGTGACAATATACAGCTTTGACATACTCCTTTACCTATTTGGAACCAGTCTGTTGTTCCATGTCCGGTTCTAACTGTTGCTTCCTGACCTGTATACAATAGCTACCCAGTTTTCCCAGCACCACTTATTGAAGAGACTGTATTTTCTCCATCATATATTCTTGCTTCCTTTGTTGTAGATCAATTGACCATACATGCATGGGTTTATTTCTGGGCTTTCTATCCTGTTCCATTAATCTGTACGTCTATTTTTGTGTGAGTACCATACTGTTTTAAGAATTGTAGCTTTGTTGTATTGTCTGAAATCAGGGATTCTGATTACTCCAGTTCTGTTTTTCTTTCTCAGGATTGTTTGGCTATTCATGATCTTTAACATTTCCATTTAAATTAAAAGTATTTTTGCTCTAGTTCGGTTAAAAAAGTGCCATTGATAATGTATTAGGGGTTGCATTAAATTTGTAGATATCTTTGGGTAGTATAGTCATTTTAACATTATAGATTCTGTTAATCTAAGAACATAGTACATAGTGTATCTTTCTATCTGTGTTATCTTCAATTTCTTTCATCAGTGTCTTATAGGTTTCAGATCTATACTCTGTCTATGAATGTCCAATTGTTTCTGTATCATTTGCTGAAAAGGCTCTCCTTCCTTTGTGAATTGCATTGGTTCTTTGCCAAAATCAATTGAGCATATTTGTGTGGGTCTATTTCAGGGTGCTGTTTTCTATTTCATTGATCTGTGTGTATATCCGTTTGTCAATAACATACTGCCTTGATTATGCAGCTATATGTTGCTGCTAAGTCACTTCAGTCATGTCCAACTCTGTGTGACCCCATAGACAGCAGACCACCAGGCTCCCCCATCCCTGGGATTCTCCAGGCAAGAATACTGGAGTGGGTTGCCATTTCCTTCTCCAGGGGCTCTTCCTGACCCAGGGATCGAACCCAGGTCTCCCTCATTGCAGGCAGACGCTTTAACCTCTGAGCCACCAGGGAAGCCCCCTAGATAGGTTTACTCCCAGGTATTTTATTCTTTTTGATATAATCATATGGAATTGTTTCCTTAATTTCTCTTTCTGATTTTTCATTGTTAGTGTATAATAATGCAACAGATTTCTGTGTATCAATTTTATATCTTGCTGCTGCTGCTAAGTCACATCGGTTGTATCCAACTCTGTGGGACCCCATAGATGGCAGCCCACCAGGCTCCTCTGTCCCTGGGATTCTCCAGGCAAGAACACTGGAGTGGGTTGCCATTTCCTTCTCCAATGCATGAAAGTGAAAATCGAAAATGAAGTCACTGAGTCATGTCCGACTCTTAGCAACTCCATGGACTATAGCCTACCAGGCTCCTCCATCCATGGGATTTCCCAAGCAAGAGTACTGGAGTGGGGTGCCATTGCCTTCTCCATTGTATCTTGCTACTTTACTCAATTCATTGATGAGCTCTAGTAGTTTTCTGGTAGTATCTTTAGGAATTTCTAGAGACATGTATAGGATCATGTCATCTGCAATCAATGAGTTTTACTTCTTCTTTTCTTTGGATTCCTTTTATTTCCTTTTCTTATCTGATTGCTGTAGGTAGGACTTAAAACTATGTTGAATAAAACTGACAAGAGTAGACATCCTTGTCTTGTTCCTAATCTTAGAGGAAATGCTTTAAGCTTTTAACCATTGAGTAATATGTTAGCTGTGCCTTTGTCATACATGGCCTTTACTATTTTTAAAATTAATTTATTTGGAGACGAATGACTTTACAATATTGTGGGTTTTGCCATACATTGACATGAATCAGCCATAGGTATACATGTGTCCCCCGATCCTGAACCCCCCATTCACCTCCCTCCCTACCCTATCCCTCTGGGTTGTCCCAGAGCACCAGCTCTGAGTGCCTTGCTTCATTCATTGAACTTCCACTGGTCATTTATTTTACCTATGGTAATATACATGTTTCAATGCTATCCTCTCAAATCATCCTACCCTCACCTTCTCCAACATAGTCCAAAAGTCTGTTCTTTAGATCTGTGTCTCTTTTGTTGTCTTGCATATAGGATCATCATTATCATCTTTCTAAATTCCATAATATATGCATTAATATACAGTATTGGTGTTTCTCTTTCTGACTTACTTCACTCTGTATAACAGGCTCCATTTTCATCCACTTCATTAGAACTGACTCAAACATGTTCTTTTTTATAGCTGATTGTGTATATGTACAATAACTTCCTTATCCATTCATCTGCTGATGAACATCTAGGTTACTTCCATGTCCTAGCTATTGTAAACAGTGCTGCAATGAACATTGGGGGACATGTGTCTCTTTCAGTTCTGATTTCCTCGGTGTGTAGGCCCAGCAGTGGGATTGATGGGTCATATGGCAGTTCTATTTCCAGTTTTTTAAGGAATCTCCACACTGTTCTCTATAGTGGCTGTACTAGTTTGCATTTCCACCAACAGTGTAAGAGGATTCCCTTTTCTCCACACCCTCTCCAGCATTTATTTTTTGTAGAATTTTTGATGGCAGCCATTCTGTCCGGCATGAGATGGTACCTCATTGTGGTTTTGATTTGCGTTTCTCTGATAATAGTGATGTTGCGCATCTTTACATGTGCTTGTTAGCCATCTGTATTTCTTCTTTGGAGAAATGTCTGTTTAGTTCTTTGGCCCATTTTTTGATTGGGTCGTTTATTTTTCTGGTATTGAGCTGCATGAGCTGCTTGTATATTTTGGAGATTAAATCTTTGTCAATTGTTTTGTTTGCTATTATTTTCTCCCATTCTGAAGGCTTCCTTTTCACCTGTCTTATAGTTTTCTTCGTTGTGCAAAAGCTTATATATTTAATAAGGTCCCATTTGTTTATTTTTGTTTTTATTTCCATTACTCTGGGAGGTGGGTCAAAGAGGATCTTGCTGTGATTTATGTCAGAGAATGTTCTGTCTAATACTTGGCCTTTATTGTGTTAAGGTAAGTTTCCTTGGAGAAAGAAATGGCAACCCACTCCGGTATTCTTCCCTGGAGAATCTCATGGATGGAGGAGCCTGGGGGCCTACAGTCCATGGGGTTGCAAAGAGTTGGACACGACTGAGCGACTTCACTGACTGACTGAAGTTCCCTGTATTCCCACTTTCTAGAGAATTTCTATCATAAATGGATGTTTATTTTTGTCAAAAGCTTTTTCTGCATCTATTGAGATGATCATTTGGTTTTTATTCTTTAGTTTGATAATGTGCATTTCTGGGATAACTCCCACTTTGCATCCCTGGGATAACTCCCACTTGATCTTGGTGTATGATCCTTTGGTGTATCGTTGGGGATTCAATTTGCTAGTATTTTGTTGAGGATTTTTGTGTCTATTTTCATCAGTGATATTGGCCTGTAATTTTGTTTTTGTGTGTGTGGTTGTCTTTTTTTGTGGTATTAAGTTGATAAAGGCCTCATAGAATGATTTCAGAAGTGTTTCTTCCTCTATGATTTTAGGAAATAATTTCAAAAGGATAGGCATTAACTCTTCTCTAATTGTTTGGTAGAATTCACCTGTGAAGCCTCAACTTTGGGTCCTGGACTTTCATTTGCTGAGAAAGTCTTTTTTTGAAAGGTCTTTTTAAAAGAATTTTTAAATCTTTTTTTTTTAAAGATTTATTTATTTATTATTATTGTTATTGTTGTTATTATTTTGCCTGGGCTGGGTCTTTGTTGCCTTGTTCAGGTTTTCTCTAGTTGCAGTGAGCAGGGTCCACTCTTCATTGCAGTGCATGAGTTTCTCATTGCAGCTACCTCTCTTGGGGAGCATGGGATATAGGGCACGCGGGCTTCAATAGTTGCAGCTCAAAAGCTCTGGAGCACAGGCTCAGTAGTTGTGGCACGCAAGCTTAACTGCTCTGCAACATGTGGAATCCTCCTGGACCAGGGATCAAACTTGTGTCCCCTGCATTGGCAGGCAGATTCTCAACCACTGGACCACCAGGGAAGCCCTTGCTGGGAGTTTTTTAGTTGCAGATTAAATTACAGTACTTTAAATTGGTCTGTCCATATTTCCTATTTCTTCCTGGTTCAGTCTTGGGATGTACCTTTCTCAGAATTTCTCAGTTTTTTCTAGGTTTTCCATTTGGTTGATATATAGTTGTTATAGTAGTATCTTATGATTCTTTGTATTAGTGTGGTGTCATTTATAACTTCTTCTTTTTCACTTCTAATTTTATTTTTTTGAGCCCTCTCCCTTTTTTCTTGAAGAACCTGGCTAAAGGTTTATCAATTTTAGTTATCTTTTCAAAGAAGATGCTTTTAGTTTCACTGATCTTTTCTATTGTTTTCTTCATCTTTATTTCATTTATTTCTGCATTGATCTTTATGGTTTATTTTCTTATACTAACTTTGGGTTTTGTTTGTTCTTTCTCTAGTTGCTTTAGATGTAAGGTTGGGTTATTTGTTTGATGTTTTTCTTGTTTCTTTTAGTTAGCCTGTATTTCTGTAAACTTTTCTCTTAGAACTGCTTTGGCTGCTTCCTGTAGGTTTTGGGTCTAGGGACACAACTGGACCAAAAGTGAAGGAATATAAAAAGATATTCCGTGCAAATGGAAATCAAAAGAAAACAGGAATTGCAATACTTATATCAGACAGAATAGACTTTAAAATAAAGACTGCTGTAAGAGACAAAGAAGGACACTACAGAATGGTCAAGGGATCAATCCAAAAATAAGACAATTATAAATATATATGCACCCAACATAGGAGCACTTCAGTTTTTAAGGGAAATATTAACAGATGTAAAAGGAGAAATTAACCTTAACACAATAATAGTGGTAGACTTTAACACATCATTTACAATGTATGATCATCCAGAAAATCAGAAAAATCAGTAAGGAAATACAGGCCTTAAATGACACATTAGACCAGCTGAAATTAATATTTATGAAGTATTCCATCTGAAAGCATCAAAATATACATTCTTTTCAAGAATACATAGAATAGGCTCCAGGATTGGTCACATGCTGGGCCACAAAGCAAGACTCAGTAAACTTAAGAAAATTTAAATCTTATCAAGCATTTTTTTCAACCACAACACTATGAGATTAGAAATCAACTACAAGAAAAAAAAAGTGCAGAAAAACACAGATATGTGGCAGCTAACAATATGCTACTTAACAACTAAGGCATCACTGAAGAAATCAGAAAGGAAATAAAAAAAATATCTAGAGGCAAATGAAAGTGAAAACATGACAATCCAAAACTATGGGATGTAGTAAACTACTTATTCTGTATACACTGATCATGAATGCAAAGCAAACAACACAACAAGAATAAAGAAGTCTCATTATTGATTTTAAAGATTTTTTCTATTCCATGATTTCCATTTTGTTGGCATACTGTTACATGAGATTCCTGCAGCTTGTCTCTTGGGAAATTGTATAAATCACAAACAGTAAATCTGGAGTAGGTATTTACTAACTTTGGCAATAAGTTGGCATGTCATGACTTGCTATAAGGGAATTATCTGGGGTGAGAGAATAAGAGAATAAATTCTTTTTAAAAGTGAATTGAATTTTTCCTCCCTTTCCTGTAAACCTACTCAGAGGCTTAAGTACTGCTCCTCCTCTACACTTAGTCTGTTCTAAGTGGTAACTGAGCTCTGCAGGACTGATGGATCTGCCTGAAGATAGTTTAGGGGACTGTCTCTTCTTGATCCTTGTTCTTATCATTGTCTTCAGACAGGTGTTGCATATACTTGAAACTTCTCTATTTGTCTGTAGCCTCAATGGTTTCCTTCCTTAATCTCACACAGATAGTACTGTGGGTACAGTTTTGTTCATCTTCTTCCTTTTTAACTCCTTTTCACTGTCTTAGTTCCATCTTTTCAGAAGCACATCAAATATATAGACAGCTTTTAATATTTGTATTAAAGAAAATATATACATTCTAAAGGAAAACCACATGTATTCAAGGAAATCAGTCTCTTTAAACTCTGAAAAACTATATATTAGTAAAAATACATTACTTTTATACCATTTGTGGCTTTATCTGATACACTGCTGCCATGATTTAATCAGAAAATATTTGTTATTATCAATATCCTTGAAAAGGAATGAGGTCACCCTGATACATTCATCATCAGTAAATATTTATTGAATTCCTCCTACATGCTGTTTCAGGAACTAGCAGTAAAGAAGCAGACATAGTTCTCAGAAACTTTACATTCTGTTGTTATGTGCATGTAGCTAGGGGTAGTAGACAAGGCCACTAATATTATTTCTTAATCTTTGTCCAGGGTATTTAGGTTACAATCACTATGGTCAGCCAGCATTTGCAAGGCCTGAAATATCATCATTTGGTCTGATCATGGCCTGGGATTCCATCTGAAGTGCAACCCACATGCCTTCTGTAATAAATATCTTTTGCTTTCCAAAACTTTTCAGATATTATATTTTTCCAAACAATGTTTGAGAGACAACTCTGCATGAGTCTCTTATATTTCTGCACCTCTTAAGAAGAAAGTATTTCCTGCCATCTGTTTCAGGATGTCTCTTCAATGATATTTATATGCAGAAGAACCTTGGTAGATAGGGATCGTACCTCCCTTGGTAGCAAAGGACAGGCATGCTTCCTGTCCACTATAATAAAGACAATGTCTTCCTCTGGACTAAAGGTCAGTCATGCTTAGTGATTGTTATTAAATGATTTGAGTTCCCTAAGCTCAGGGTTCCCTTCTTGTAATGCAACCCTTTGTGTGTGCAGGTGTCTTCTGGATTTTTTCAGACTGCCTCATGGAATTGAGTTTATGGAACTGCTGTAAAAATGCTCTATGAAAAAATACTCTAGCTCCTACTATTGCTGTGTGTTATAAACTGTCCTTTATCTATGACCCAGGAGTCTTGTATCTTCTACCATCATCCATGAAACTTGGCAGGATAACTTGTGTCTCACTGATCCAGTTTGTGATGCTAATTGTCTCACTGTTCACACTGTCTGCACTGTTCACTGAACCCAGGGTAGGCAAGGCATGAGCTAAGAGGCTGGAAGGAGACTTGAGGAGCTGTAGGAACTGTAGGCATGACAGCCATAACACAGCCTCTCTCCTGGCTAACACAGCAGCTGTAGCAGCAGCCACAACATAACCGTAACATAGCCATAATATAACCTCACATAACATAATCATGATGTCACTCCAATCTAGCCCCAGTGCAGCAGCAGCCAGGGATTTCGTGGTGAAGTTTTTACAGGCATACAGCTCAAAGTGGCTCATGAGCAAGCACGTACCTCGTGACACACATGCATAGTGCTGTAAGTGATCTCAGCTGTTACATAAACATTATTTACAAAACGTGGGGCGAGACCGAGAGGCTGTTGGGTGAGGGAGACTGACCACGCCATCGTGGCTAATTTGCTCTTTCCCTACAACTTATTACCTCGAAAATAGGCAAACTCTCAGACCCTTCACAGTTCTTGAAGGCAACTTTGCCAAATAAACCATATTGAAATGAGTGCTATTCCAAAAGTGTTACCAGTAAATCATTATTCACTACTCCAGAGTTTAATAAGAGAATGAGGCAAGGATAGGAAGGGGTAATGTTCCTTACCTTCCAGTTCTTGAGAAACATGGCCATATGCCCCACACTCAGGAGAGTGGAGTCAGAGCTGTGAGGTCAAAAGTGAAATGTTGATATGTCTCTTTCTGCACTGGTCTTTTTTGGAGTGACTATTACCATGTACATTTTAATGAAATGTTCTTTCATTTGATGTCTTTGTGATCACAAATTATTCAATATCATTCCAACATTCTGCAGGATGAAACCTCCCCATTACAAACATAATTTGCCACGTTAAAAGTAGCACTGTGCTCTTGCTGCAGTTCAGATAGCTTGTGAGCTGACAAGGAACTCTCCTTCCTAGGTGTTGAGGGGCCACTTAACCAGAGCATGGTCTTGTTCTCTTGCTACTTCCGATCTACAGACCAAGGATACTGAGTTTCACATGAACTCTGGGCCCTGTTCTAACATGAAGAGAAGGACAGCCTCTTCTACATAGCAAATTACATCAGCTTTGTGAAAGTTTGGCAGCTTCCTGAGACTGTCATACTTTGGACTGTTTCTTTCAAAGAGATGTGGTGGATGTGATGTGTTACATTCTTCATTATCTAGACGTCTGTCTCTTTTCCAAGTTTTACAAATTGCCTTGTGCATCCTATTTTTATTCATCATAGAGTGAATCACTTTTCTCTGTATGCTATAATGTCTGTTTTGCAATGAGTATAATAACAATGTACTCTTTACTAATTTACTTATTTTCTAAATGACCAGACTCCTTATGGCTTCAGGTCATACTTATTTTGTTTCATTATTTGTTTTACTAATACCAATTGTATTATATTAGTGCATTTTATTAATATATTTTGTAAAGTGTGGGATATATTTTATAAAACATTTATTATTTATATAATACATAAAATAAAATAATAACATATAATACTTTGGCCACCTGATGCAAAAGGCTGATTCATTAAAAAAGACCCTGATGCTGGGTAAGATTGAAGGCAGGAGGAGAAGGGGACAACAGAGGATGAGATGGTTGGATGGCATCACTGATTCGATGGACATGAGTCTGACTATACTGCAGGAGTTGGTGACAGACAGGGAAGTCTGGCATGCTGCAGTCCATGGGGTTGCAAAGAGTCAGACATGACTGAGTGACTGAACTGAACTGATGCAATATTTCTATCATATAAACATGACATATAACTAAATATAATATAATATTTATATAAACTCAGATCATAGATATCTGTATGTAAAATAATTGTACTTGAACATTTGCCTAGGTAGATTGCAAGATGGATTGGAAGGTAGGTTTTGCTGTAGTGACAAATTTATCCCCATGTTTCAGTGGCTTAAATTACAAATATTTATTTCTTCTTCACATTCTGTGTCTAACATGATTGATGAAGGATTCTATTCCGCATAACTTTTCGAGCTCCAGGTTGAGCCATGTTATGATTCTGCCATCTCCACACATAGCTTTCAGGGTGGCCAGTGAAAGAGAAGAAAGTATGGAGAACTTACATTTTTCTCTTAATTGCCTCTAACCAGATATTGCACATTGAATTTCCACTCAGATTATTGGCCAAATCTAGTCACATGGCGCACTCTTAAGTGCAGAAGGGACTGAGAAATATAGGAAAGCACATGGAATATTTGGTAGGCTTTGTGTGCATCTGCCACAGTAATAACTAACAGAGCTGGCTGAATAGTGGAGCAGTCTGTACTCCCATCATTGGCATGGCAAGGTTACATATTTCCTATGGCATTCCAGTAAGTAGCTCAGCCTGAATCTTCTTCCTGTAACCACCCCAGGAGGAATGCTTACCAGACAAGTTGACCCGAGAAACAAGAATTCTATTCATTACTGCTGGGAGTAGGAGCTAAGGGGAGTGAAAATGGAATCATGAAATGGAAGGACTTCCTAGAAGTCCTCATGAGAAACAGCATTTGCACGTGGACCACATGGACGGCATTGAGGCCAAGTGGCATTGTTAGCCAGAGAACCACAGGCAAACAGCAGGAAAGAACTGAAATTACATGCCCAATTCACTGGCCCTTGTTTTTTCTCTCTCATTCCTTTTCTTAGCAGCTGATATGAATGAAGTTGGCTTTGTAAAGGGAGGCAAACAAATGACCCCAAACAAAACCTGTTTCCCAATCAATCCTAACTCTAAGATGAGGGTGAGAAAAGGAGCAAAAAAGCACATATGTGTCATACATTTGCATGCACACACACATACACACACACTTTACTGTTCTAAAGCTAAAGCCTCACTGGCAATGGGGAAAGGAATATTTTACATCAGATATGGTACTGAAGTTTTAAGCTGGACTAGACAAAACTCTTGTTATGGTCACTTGCAGAGGCAGATGGACCCTCTCCACCCAACATCACACACTCAAAGTTTAGTTGTGATTTTTGAAGATTTTGAATGATTATACCAAACACTAACATATAGCAAGAAGATATAAAAAAGTATATTATTGATATTTACAAAATTGAGGTCTGGATAAAACAGGGGATGTCCCACAAACAGATTCAAGATTTCTTGTGAAAGCTAGCAAAGGAGACAGGCCTAGATTTTTATTGTGGTTAAAGAATAAGGTTGGATGAGAGTTCACCCACATATGTGCAGTTAGGGGCTTGTGTGATTTGAATCTCCCTCCCCTGTATCAAAGGAGGAAGCACTCAAATTTTCTAATCAGCTTACCCTGATGTGGGACACAGAGCAAAGAGTGAAGGTAAGCTTAAAATGTGTCAGCATAAAACATCAAAAAAATGGAGTCAGAATCCTCATTGCTATTCTATAACTGAAAGTGATGATGTACTGTGGAATCTTCTTAGGGTATTTGTTGGTTGAGGATCAGAGGAAAGGTGATGTTTTGCAACCAAAAGGAAGATGAGGGAACTCATGCCAAGTCTCCTCTATGGTATAACAGCCCCTGAAAGACACTGAGACACAAAAGACTGGCTCCCAGTTCTTACTGTAGGTTTACCCTGTAGGTCAACATGCCTTTGTTCATGTTGCTACTTAAGTGAGTTCACAAAGTTGCTGCTGCTAAGTCACTTCAGTCATGTCCAACTCTATGCAACCCCAAAGTTGAAGAGACCCTAAAAAGTGCTTTAGTTTTATTAAATTAGAGCACCATTGTACTAGCATCTATCTAACCAAGCTAGGGCAGGAAAGCCCAGTTCATGGGACAGGGTATAAGGCCTCCATGAACCGACTCAAAGGTGAGGCCTTCCCACTAAAGCCCATGTAGTAATGGAGCTCATGGAGAATTGGCACATTAGGCCAGAAACTGAGAGATGAAAGACATCAGGGCATCTGCAAGTACATTGTGACCAGTGACGTTTATGTTGGTAAGCATTAGTGCCTTCCTCAAATAAGTTATTTCATTTAACATTTAATTAGCCATGTAAAATAGTTTAATAGTGAAATCATTTAATAAAGGAAGCCTAAGGTAGGAGAGAGGACATACTTTGATAGGGGAAAAAAATGAGTATTACAAAATGAAATGTCATCTTTTACCCATAATGTTCAAAGGCTAAACTGAAGTTTTATAAAAGCACTATGTTAAAGCTGGGATTCTGCTGTCCCACTTTTTTCGTGTCTTATATAACACGTACATGTGTGCTAAGTCACTTCAGTCGTGTCCAACTCTTGCAGCCCTATGGACTATAGTCCACCAGGATCTTCTGTCCATGAGATTCTCCAGGAAATAATACTAGAGTGGGTTGGCATTCCCTCCTCCAGGGAGTCTTTCTGATCCAGGGGTCAAATCCACATCTTTTATGTCTCCTGCATTGGCAGGTGAGTTCTTTACCACTAGGACACACATAAACATGTATGTAGTTAGAAATTCTGATTTTTTTATTTAGGGCTGTTTCCCCAAATCTGGCTAATAATTGGAATTACCTGAGGCCCACATGGGAGAAGGCAATGGCACCCCACTCCAGTACTGTTGCCTGGAAAATCCCATGGGTGGAGGAGCCTGGTAGGCTGCAGTCCATGGAGTTGATAAGAATCAGACACGACTGAGCGACTTCTCTTTCACTTTCCACTTTCATGCATTGGAGAAGGAAATGGCAACCCACTCCAGTGTTCTTGCCTGGAGAATCCCATGGACGGAAAAGCCTGGTGGACTGCAGTCCATGGGGTCGCACAGAGTCGGACACGACTGCTGCTGCGACTTAGCAGCAGCAGCAGCAGAGGCCCACATTAGAAATATGGATTCCTAAGCTTCATCTCAGACTTACTAAATCAAAATCTCCAGAAGGAAATATGTTTTTGTTCAGTCAGTCATGTCCAACTCTTTGCAACTCCATGGACTGCAGCACGCCAGGTTTCCCTGTCCTTCACCATCTCCAGGAGCTTGTTCAAATTCATGTCCATTGAGTCAATGATGCCATCCAACCATCTCATCCTCTGTTATCCCATTCTCCTCCTGCCTTCAGTCTTTTCCAGTATCAGGGTCTTTTCCAGTGTTAGCTCTTCATATCAGGTGGCTAAAGGATTGGAGCTTCAGCTTCATCAGTCCTTTGATAAATATTCAGGGTTGATTTCCTTTAAAATCTTAAAATCTGATTTTATCTCCTTGCAGTCCAAGGGACTCTCAAGAGTCTTCTCCAGCACCACAGTTCGAAAATATTAATTCTTCGGCACTCAGTCTTCATTATGATTCAATTCTCATATCCATATATGACTTCTGGAAAAAGCATGGCTTTGACTAGATGGACCTTTGTTGGCAAAGTAATGTCTCTGCTTTTTAATGTGCTGTCTAGGTTTGTCATAACTTTTCTTCCAAGGATCAAGTGTCTTTTAATTTCATGGCTGGAGTCACCATCTGCAGTGATTTTGGAGCCCAAGAAAACAAAGTCTGTCACTGTTTTCATTGTTTCCCCATCTATTTGCCATGAAGTGATGGGACCAATGCCATGATCTTCTTTTTTTGAATGTTGAGTTTTAAGCCAACTTTTTTACTCTCCTTTTTCACCTTCATCAAGAGGCTCTTTAGTTCCTTTTCGTTTTCTGCCATAAGAGTGGTATCATCTGCCTATCTGAGGTTATTGATATTTCTCCCAGGAATCTTGAGTCCAGCTCGTGCTTCATCCAGCCCAGCATTTTGCATGATGTACTCTGCATAAAAGTTAAATAAGCAGGGTGACTTATATACAGCCTTGCCGTATTCCTTTCCCAATTTGGAACCAGTCTGTTGTTCCATATCCGGTTCTAACTGTTGCTTGTTGACCTGCATACAGGTTTCTCAGGAGGCAGATAAGGTAGTCTGGTATTTTCATCTCTTTAAGAATTTTCCATAGTTTGTTGTGATCCACACAAAGGCTTTAGGGTAGTCAATGAAATAGAAGTAGATGATTTTCTGGAATTCCCTTGCTTTTTCTATTATCCAATAACGGCTGGCAATTTGAAGGCAGTATATAGATTTGTGTTTTTGACAAGTCCCCCGCTTCTCACCAGATGCTTCTGACAGTAGCCAATTCTGGTGCCCCTTGAACATGTTGCATATTGTCAACCTTATATTGGACTGATAAGGTTCCTACTATTAGCTGAGGAAAAGTTGAGGTGGGATGGCTGCAGTTTGGGAACAAATGAACTGTCCTTATGAACTCTTCTGGGTTTTATTCCACTTAGTGGATTCTATTTTGAACTTTCTATGGAGGGGGTATATTTTGTTGGCTCATTATGGTGAGGCTGTTGGTGACATTTAGGTAGCCTTTCTTCTTCAGTCTAACAGCACCCTGCCCATACCACCATTAGGGCATAATTCTATGCTATTTTCTCTTCAAGAGTACATTTTCCTCCCACCAAGACTGAGCTTCCACAAGGCAGAGAGCAAGTGTTTTCTAAGGTGTAGTTTTGGTGATTATTTGTTGAATAAATGTAAGAATTAATGAGTGAATGAATGCATGAAAACATAAATGCATGAATGTGATAATTACATTAATTAAAGGAGTTAATGAAGAAACGGCAGAAGAAAAAATCAGTCAGTAGTTCTTCTTCAATGAGGGCTTATAATGACCATTATTCCCAAAGAGTTACTAACACATCCAACACCATAAAAATCTGAGCACCAAAGCTTATGTATAATGAAGAGGCAGTAAAACTCTCTCAAGGTCTTTAGTGAAAAGCAACTGCTAAAAATTCATAACAGAGAGAATGTCCTAAGAGAAGTGGTAAAACGTGCCATATATACAACCTAAAAACGTGTATGTGTCATGTAAGAAAGCTTTACAAGTAGGAAGTTGTTAAACATTTGTACTGTACTTTTTACTCATTTATTATCTTGAGTTCCTGCCTAGTGCTGCCACATTTCTCTTTGAAGAATTTTATGCTTGCCCATCTATCTATCTATATAAACATCTATGTTAATGCCAGGTTTTGTTTTTGTTTTCTGTTTTTTTTTTAACTCTATGTAATATATCTCATATGCCACATCACACACATTGGTACTTAATAAACATTATTTGAACATGAAGATTTGATTAGTGGTAAATGGCAGTTGAATATTTAATAGAAGATGACATCTTTGTATTTAAATGTATAGTCATTTTAAAGATGTTAACCAGAAATAGTTGGTGGGAAAACCCTAAAGAAGGGTTATGTCGGCAGTAATTCTCTACTATATTAGTTCCTTCAGAGGTGAATGGTTTTTGATTATGATATAACCTTAACTTGCCATCTGTTATGCAATCATGTACAAAGCTTAAACTTAGGATTGCCAGCTTCACAAATTCTGCAACAATTATGAACTCTTACTAACTTCTTAACTAAGTCTAGACAAGGTTAACAATCACCTGCCATTCTGTTAATGTAACTGTTCATCTGTGAACCTTGCAAATTCCTGTAACTATGATATTAGCTTTGAAAAACAAAATATTCTTATAAGCTTTCAGGGAGTGAAAAATTCTATGAAAAATCAGAAAGAACTCTTGGGGCTTAAGAGGTACCTTTAAAACCATCTAACTCAGCTGTCTGGCCATTTCCTGAAACAGAACCCCATGCTGAAAAACATAAATATTAAGGAACTTTTTCAACATCAGCTCTGTCCAGGGAAGATTTGGGATTAGAACTTGTGTCTTTTTAATCCAGGATTCTTGACAGTGTCCCACACAAGTTGAAGGTGCAGATATTTTATAAACAAAGATGAAATTTGTTCACTTAAAGCCTTCAAGAGCTATGCTTTTATGAAGCAATATTCTTGTGACTGTGCTGTTACATGATTCTTACACAGTCAGATAATTTACAGAAACTTGCTTCTCTGGGTAGCACCTGCCTTTGCTATATATGGTTTGCTGAGTGTTTTTCTTAGTAAAATATATACTCTGATTACCAGATAAATAGCATCTTATGAACTATATGTTCATGTATAGTTCTTATGAACTATAACTTACTTTCCGCATAGTTCTCAGTAATGACCAGAAATTTAATAATAAACACAGGTGTTTGCCTCTGATATGAAGAGATTTCTTTCTGGAAATGTTAGGAGGAAGCCCTTCTTAGTTCAGCTCAGCTCAGAGTCTCTCTCTCAGTCTCCTTCTCTTTCTCAGCCTCTCTCTCTCCCCCCATCCCCAGCCCCAGCAACCCACTCTCTCTGTCTCTCCCACTCTCTCTTTTAGTAGAGGCTCATCTAATGAAAGGTAAAGGAGATCCTAACACAGAAATGTTTGACCCCAGTCTCTGTACTCTTAGCCAGCTTTCTGCGCTGCCCTCCATGGGAGCTGCTCCTCCACCCTCACCGGGCCAACCTGAGCTAATAGACACCTCCAGTGTCCTGGTGCAGACAGTTCAGGGTCCTTGCTCAAATGCAGCACAATCACAGTACACTCTGATCCCGTTCCCATCACACACCCTAGGAGACAGAGAAAGCTGCTTGTCATGAATGTTCAATATTTCCTTGATCTTCAAGATGATTTTTTCCCTGAATGAAACCCTTCTGGAATCAAATTTTCATAGTTACCAGCAACTCTGGTCTACTAAAATATGTTCTTTCATGATAAAAAACACCTTTTACCACTTATACCTGCTCTTCCCACATGTACTAAATACAATCCAGTTTAATGAAAACATATCTAGCCAATCACTTGTCATAAATGAATAAGTCTTTACTCTGGGTCATTTTGACATAATAGAAAGTATGTTCAGAAGACGGTTATCAATTTAAAATGTACAATTTGGGGAGATACACCACTGATTCTACTGCTGAGCTGTTCTTTCTGACACAGTCAAATGTGTCTTTTCAAAGAACAAGGCTTCACATTGTAGTTAGGGCATGGATATGTGAGGTCCTAGGATAATCAAAAATCCACCCAGTGGTACAGCCTTTCATTCTCTCATTTGGTCATTGTCTTTCCCCATTCAGTCTTTCAAAAGAAGACAAATATTGTTCCCAATGGCACTGTCTAAAAAACTACATTGGCCTATTTAGATAGGAATTCCAGGATAAAAACAGTATTTTTTAAAATAGTGGCAAGGTAACACTGAAGTGCTCTGTCATAGAAAAGATTTAGAGGTAGAAGGAGATCTAGGGTTTGCAAGAGACAAATTGTCATTTATCACAACCTCACCCCCTCGTTTCTACTGTGTATTTCTCTTCTCCTTTGTTTCCTCATTCCTTCCTTCCTTTTGCAAACGCATATGTTTTCTGTGTTCTAGTCCCTACGGAAATGAAGGTCACAACCCACATAGGACTGCATGAGGGTAACATATGGAAAGTGAGGAGGCTTTAGAGCAGTGGTTCTCAATTACAACAGAAATTAGAATCATGTGGGAACTTTGAAAAAACAATGCTAGGGATGCGCCCCAAACAAATCAAATCAGAATTTCAGGAGAATGGTGGTTGAGTTTTTTGGCATTCAGAACCACTTCTTTCAGTGGAAAATGGGAAAGGAAAGAGAAGTTCAAGGAGTTCAAGAAACAGGGTAGGAGACCCTTCCAATATTTCTGACTTTCCCATGTTTCCTGCAGGTAGCCTGCTAGCAACACAAATATCAGTTGGCTTTTCTAAAATTAACAAGGCAAAATATCTTTAATATTTCTCCAGTTACCCTGTAGTGATTACATAACAATCTGTTGACCTTTGGAATTGCAGGTTGCAGAGTCCCTGAGCTGACTGACCTCTGCTATGGTGGCTCTCCTCCTCATGAGGAAGCAAGGCTAACCTGACATTTCCTCTTAACTTGGGCAGCCCACTTGTTTTCCAGAGCTCCAACTTTCATTTCATGAATTTCAGGTTGTAAGGAGTGAGCTTCATAGGGAGAAGCAAGTGTTAGAAACTTGATGGAAGAGCAAGTTTTCATTCTGTGGATAATAGAACTTCAGATATCAGTCAGAGAATATTTGCACAACAAAGAATATTCCACCCATTTTATGGAGGAAATTAAGGCAAAGTTTAAGTGACTCAGACAACTCCCCCTGTTCTTATCCAAGTCTTCCTAAAACTCAGATCTCCAGGTTCCATGTCTCTATCTCAGTGTCATGATGTTTAGTTATGAAGAAAACATGTTTTTAATAAATTACAAGTATCAACCATGAAAATGGAGAAGGTAGTCTCTCTATTACCAAAAAAATTTTTTTTTACTTAACACATACCACACATATATATATGAGGAGGAAGAATATTAATAATACTTCCTCATGCTTAAGACAGAGTATAAATGAAGAGGGCAAAAGGCTTGAGGGAGCAAAATAATAAGGAAGGGCGGGGTGGTTCAGGAGGGGAGCAAAGAAGAGAGGAGAAGAAAAGCAAAGCAATGGTTGGTAGTTTCATAGGCTGTCAACAACCCCACGGTATTTTTGTGGATCTACACAGATTGTGAAAATGACCCATTTCTCAAATCATAGCATGGGGAGTGCCATCACAGTACAGCCATGTTTCCAAAAGAAGCACAAGCTAAGACAGATACATTCCTAATGGGATATTTGAAGTGTTTGCAAAAATGCAAATTGCTGGGTGTGACTGATTTAGAGTCAAGACTATGAAATAACCTTGCCATTTTTAGGCAGGATGTGAGATGTGGAAGGGAAAGGGAAGGGAAGAGACATGATAAAGAGTGGCTATTGTCAGAACTATCTCTTGGCTGTAATAAACTGATAGTGCCAATTTGGGGGAAGTTGGTTTTGTTCTTGGTTGAGTAGCTAATACAGATGACACAGATAAGAATGGGAAGAAGATGCTGCTGATGTGATTTTATGTCCTGCTTGAAGGGCACAAGGTTTGTTTGAGCCCTCTGAGCATCTCTCCTTGCAGTCCAAGGGACTCTCAAGAGTCTTCTCCAACACCACAGTTCAAAAGTATCAATTCTTTGGCAATCAGCTTTCTTTATAGTCCAACTCTCACATCCATGCATGAGCACTGGAAAAACCATAGCCTTGACTAGATGGACCTTTGTTGACAAAGTAATGTCTCTGCTTTTTAATGTGATGTCTGGTTGGTCATAACCATGACCCAGATCAGTCCTGGGTGTTCTTTGGAAGGAATGATGCTAAAGCTAAACTCCAGTACTTTGGCCACCTCATGCGAAGAGTTGACTCATTGGAAAAGACTCTGATGCTGGGAGGGGTTGGGGGCAAGAGAAGAAGGGGATGACAGAGGATGAGATGGCTGGATGGCATCACCGACTTGATGGACGTGAGTTTGAGTGAACTCTGGGAGTTGGTGATGGACAGGGAGGCCTGGCATGCTGTGGTTCATGGGGTTGCTAAGAGTTGGACACGACTGAGTGACTGAACGGAACTGAACTGAACTGAGCATCTCTGGCGGGAATGGGGTTTGATTCTAAACGCGAGTTTGCCCCTCCTACCATCTTGCTGGGGCTTCTCCTTTGCCCTTGGACTTGGGATATCTCCTCACAGCCTCTCCAGCGCCTATCATCTTACTGGGGTTTCTCTGACTTTAGATGTGAGGTATCTCCACATGGCCAGTCCAGTGAAGTGCAGCCGCTGCTCCTGACCTTGGATGTGGGGTATCTCCTCACCTCCACTGCTCCTGACCTTGGGCATGGGGTATCTCCTCTCAGCCTCTTGCTGCTCCAGCGCTGCACAGCCGCTGCTGGCCACTTCCACTCTTGTGTGCAGCAGGACCCAGGGACCCCACAGAGACTGAGACAGAACTATGTTTCAGCATCTGCTGTGGAGGTACCGGTTGGCAGTGGTCTGCCACAGGGACAGAGGCTCTGGATTCAGCAGACTTTGGTATGGCATAAGCCCTCTTGGAGGAGATCGCCATTAACCCCACCATAGAGCTGCCAGAATTTACACAGGACTGGGAAATAGACTCTCGGAGGGCACAACAGAAACTTGTGTACCAGGACCCAGAAGAAAGGAGCAGTGACCCCACAGCAGACTGCCCCGGACTTGCCTGTGGGTGTCTGCCAGGAGTCTCTGGCAGAGGCATGGGTCAGTGGTGGCCT
The DNA here is from genome assembly GCF_055505025.1 of Bos grunniens. Taxonomy (NCBI): domain Eukaryota; kingdom Metazoa; phylum Chordata; class Mammalia; order Artiodactyla; family Bovidae; genus Bos; species Bos grunniens. The sequence continues at coordinate 57,046,007 of NC_141172.1, forward strand.
GCGGCAGGTTAGGGGCACTGACTGTAGCAGTACATGCATGGGATCTTTTGAGGGAGGTCACCATTATCTTCATTACCTCCACCACAGTTTCAGTTCAGTTCAGTCACTCAGTCGTGTCCGACTCTCTGCGACCCCATGAACCTCAGCATGCCAGGCCTCCTTGTCCATCACCAACTCCCAGAGTGCACCCAAACCCACCATAGTTTGCCCCGAGGTAAATAGAAGGGAGGCAACACAGCTCCACCCATCAGAAAATTAGATTAAGGATTTACTGAGCATGGCCCTGCCAATCAGAACAAGACCCAGTTTCCCCCTCTGTCAGTCTTTCCCACCAGGAAGCTCCGATAAGCCTCTTGTCCTTCTCCATCAGAGGGCAGACAGACTGAAAACCACAGTCACAGAAAACAAACCAATCTAATCACATGGACCACAGCCTTGTCTAACTCAATAAAACTATGGGCCATGCCATGTAGAGCCACCCAAGACCAGTGGGTCATGGTGGAGAGTTCTGACAAAATGTTGTCCACTGGAGAAGGGACTGGCAAACTACTTCAGTATTTTTGCCTTGAGAACTCCATGAACAGTATGAAAAGGCAAAAAGATAGGACACTGAAAGATGAACTCCCCAGATCAGTAGGTGCCCATTATGCTACAGGAGATCAGTGGAGAAATAACTCCAGAAAGAATGAAGAGATGATGCCAAAGCAAAAACAACACCCAGGTGTGGATGGGACTGGTGATGGAAGCAAGGTCTGATGCTATAAAGAGCAATATTGCATAGGAACCCGGAATGTTAGGTCCATGAATCAAGGCAAATTGGAAGTGGTCAAATAGGAGATAGCAAGAGTGAACATCAACATTTTAGGTTTCAGTGAATTAAAATGGACTGGAATGGGTGAATTTAACTCAATGACCATTATATCTACTACTGTGGGCAAGAATCCCTTAGAAAAAATGAAGTAGCCATCACAGTCAACAAGAGTCTGAGTACTTGGATGCAATCTCAAAAATGACAAAATGATTTCTATTCATTTCCAAGGCAAATCACTCAATATCACAGTAATCCAAGTCTATGCCATCCAAGTCTATGCCATGACCAGTAATGTTGAAGAAGCTGAAGTTGAATGGTTCTATAAAGACCTACAAGACCTTTTAGAACTAAAACCCAAGTTAGATGTCCTTTACATTATAGGAGACTGGAATGCAAAAGTAGGAAGTCAAGAAACACCTGGAGTAACAGGCAAATTTGGCCTTAGAGTAGAGAATGAAGCAGGGCAAAGGCTAATAGAGTTCTGCCAAGAGAACGCACTGACCACAGCAAACACCCTCTTCCAACAACACAAGAGAAGACTCTACACATGGACATCACCAAATGGTCAACACCAAAATCACATTGATTATATTCTTTGCAGACAAAGATGGAGAAGCTCTATACAGTCAGCCGAAATAAGACAGGGAGCTGACTGTGGCTCGGATCATAAACTCCTTATTGCCAAATTCAGACTTAAATTGAAGAAAGTAGGGAAAACCACTAGACCATTCAGCTATGACCTAAATCAAAGCCCTAACGATTATACAGTGGAAGTGAGAAATAGATTTAAGGGACTAGGTCTGTTAGACAGAGTGCCTGATTAACTATGGACGGAGGTTCGTGACATTGTACAGGAGACAGGGATCAAGACCATCTCCAAGAAAAAGAAATGCAAAAAAGCAAAATTGCTGTCTGAGGAGGCATTACAAATAGCTGTGAAAAGAAGAGAAGGGAAAAGCAAAGGAGAAAAGGAAAGATATAAGCATCTGAATGCAGAGTTCCAAAGAATAGCAAGGAGAGATAAGAAAGCCCTCCTCAGCGATCAGTGCAAAGAAATAGAGGAAAACAGTGGAATGAGAAAGACTAGAGATCTCTTCAAGAAAATTAGAGATACCAAGGGAACATTTCATGCAAAGATGGGCTCAATAAGGACAGAAATGGTATGGACCTAACAGAAGCAGAAGATATTAGGAAGAGGTGGCAAGAATACACAGAAGAACTGTACAAAAAAAGATCTTCACGACCCAGATAATCACGATTGTGTGTCACTCATCTAGAGCCAGACATCCTGGAATGTGAAGTCAAGTGGGCCTTAGGAAGCATCAATATGAACAAAGCTAGTGGAGGTGATGGAATTCCAGTTGAGCTATTCCAAATCCTGAAAGATGATGCTGTGAAAGTGCTGCACTCAATATGCCAGCAAATTTGGAAAACTCAGCAGTGGCCACAGGACTGGAAAAGGTCAGTTTTCATTCCAATCCCAAAGAAAGGCAATGCCAAAGAATGCTCAAACTACCGCACAATTGCACTCATCTCACACACTAGTAAAGTAATGCTCAAAATTCTCCAAGCCAGGCTTCAGCAATATGTGAACCGTGAACTTCCAGATGTTCAAGCTGGATTTAGAAAAGGCAGAGGAACCAGAGATCAAATTGCAAACATCTACTGGGTCATTGAAAAAGCAAGAGAATTCCAGAAAAACATCTCCTTCTGCTTTATTGACTATGCCAAAGCCTTTGACTGTGTGGATCACAAGAAACTGTGGAAAATTCTGAAAGAGATAGGAATACCAGACCACCTGACCTGCCTCTTGAGAAATCTGTATGCAGGACAGGAAGCAACAGTTAGAACTGGACACGGAACAACAGACTGGTTCCAAATAGAAAAAGGAGTACGTCAAGGCTGTACCTTGTCACCCTGCTTATTTAACTTCTACGCAGAGTACATCCTGCGAGATGCTGGACTGGAAGAAGCACAAGCTGGAATCAAGATTGCCGGGAGAAATAGCAATAACCTCAGATATGCAGATGACACCACCCTTATGGCAGAAAGTGAAGAAGAACTAAATAGCCTCTTGATGAAAGTGAAAGAGGAGAGTGTAAAAGTTGGCCTTAAGCTCAACATTCAGAAAACAAAGATCATGCCATCTGATCCCATCACTTAATGGCAAATAGATGGAGAAACAATGGAAACAGGGTCAGACTTTGTTTTTTGGAGCTCCAAAATCACTGCAGATGGTGATTGCAGCCATGAAATTAAAAGACGCTTGCTCCTCGGGAGAAAAGTTGTGACCAACCTAGATAGCATATTAAAAAACAGAGACGTTACTTTGCCAACAAAGGTCCATCTAGTCAAGGCCATGGTTTTTCCAGTGGTCATGTATGGATGTGATAGTTGAACTATAAAGAAAGCTTAGTGCCAAAGAATTGATGCTTTTGAACTGTGGTGTTGGAGAAGACTCTTGAGAGTCCCTTGAACTGCAAGGAGATCTCACCAGTCCATCCTCAAGGAAATCAGTCCTTATTATTCATTGGAAAGACTATTGTTGAAGCTGAAACTCCAATACTTTGGCCACCTGATCAAAGAGCTGACTCATTTGAAAAGACTTCTGATGCTTGGAAATATTGAAGGTGGGAGGAGAAGGGGATGATAGAGGATGAGTTGGTTGGATGGCATCACTGACTCAATGGACGTAAGTTTGAGTAAACTCCAGGAGTAGTGATGGACAAGGAGGCCTGGCATGCTGCAGTCCATGGGGTCACAAAGAGTTGGACACAACTGAGCGACTGAACTGAACTGAACTGAAGGACAGACTGTTTAAAGATCTTGACTCTTTACAGCCAGAATTTGGGTTGCTCTTCTGATGTTTGAGGTCAAATAATCCAGAACATATAGGTATTGAACTACATTAGTCTCTGTAAATTAAATGTCTTGCTGGGGCTATAATGCAGACTGTGCTTAAATGGGCACACACAGTGTTTTATATCATAGGATTGGTATTCCAACTGTCAGTAAACTGGGACTAGATCATTATTGGGCCATAAACATGGCTTGGAATAAATCATACTGTTGAGAAACAAAGATACTCCTCCGTTCCCTGGACTCTGCCATGGATGGTCTTAGACTCCAAAGCCTATATACTCAAAATATTCCCTTGAAATGGGTGAACTGATCTGTACTGGATGGTAAATGGGGACAGATCTATCAGATCAGATCAGATCAGTCGCTCAGTCATGTCCGACTCTTTGCGACCCCATGAATCGCAGCACGCCAGGCCTCCCTGTCCATCACCAACTCCTGGAGTTCACTCAGACTCACATCCATCGAGTCAGAGATGCCATCCAGCCATCTCATTCTCTGTTGTCCCCTTCTCTTCCGGCCCCAAATCCCTCCCAGCATCAGAGTTTTTTCCAATGAGTCAACTCTTCGCATGAGGTGGCCAAAGTACTGGAGTTTCAGCTTTAGCATCATTCCTTCCAAAGAAATCCCAGGGCTGATCTCCTTCAGAATGGACTGGTTGGATCTCCTTGCAGTCCAAGGGACTCTCAAGAGTCTTCTCCAACACCACATTTCAAAAGCATCAATTCTTCGGCGCTCAGCCTTCTTCACAGTACAACTCTCACATCCATACATGACCACAGGAGAAACCATAGCCTTGACTAGACGAACCTTTATTGGCAAAGTAATGTCTCTGCTTTTGAATATGCTATCTAGGTTGGTCATAACTTTCCTTCCAAGGAGTAAGCGTCTTTTAATTTCATGGCTGCAGTCACCATCTGCAGTGATTTTGGAGCCCAGGAAAATAAAGTCTGACACTGTTTCCACTGTTTCCCCATCTATTTCCCATGAAGTGGTGGGACCGGATGCTATGATCTTTGTTTTCTGAATGTTGAGCTTTAAGCCAACTTTTCACTCTCCACTTTCACTTTCATCAAGAGGCTTTTTAGTTCCTCTTCAATTTCTGCCTTAAGGGTGGTGTCATCTGCATATCTGAGGTTATTGATATTTCTCCTGGCAACCTTGATTCCAGCTTGTGCTTCTTCCAGCCCAGTGTTTCTCATGATGTACTCTGCATATAAGTTAAATAAACAGGGTGACAATATACAGCCTTGACGAACTCTTTTTCCTATTTGGAACCAGTCTGTTGTTCCATGTCCCGTTCTAACTGGTGCTTCCTGACCTGCATACAAATTTCTCAAGAGGAAGATCAGGTGTTCTGATATTCCCATCTCTTTCAGAATTTTCCACAGTTTATTGTGATCCACACAGTCAAAGGCTTTGGCATAGTCAATAAAGCAGAAATAGATGTTTTTCTGGAACTCTCTTGCTTTTTCCATGATCCAGCGGATTTTAGCAATTTGATCTCTGGTTCCTCTGTCTTTTCTAAAACCAGCTTGAACATCAGGAAGTTCACGGTTCACATATTGCTGAAGCCTGGCTTGGAGAATTTTGAGCATTACTTTACTAGTGTGTGAGATGAGTGCAATTGTGCGGTAGTTTGAGCATTCTTTGGCATTGCCTTTATTTGGGATTGGAATGAAAACTGACATTTTCCAGTCCTGTGGCCATTGCTGAGTTTTCCAAATTTGCTGGCATATTGAGTGCAGCACTTTCACAGCATCATCTTTCAGGATTTGGAATAGCTCAACTGGAGTTCCATCACCTCCACTAGCTTTGTTCATATTGATGCTTCCTAAGGCACACTTGACTTCACATTCCAGGATGTCTGCCTCTAGGTCAGTGATCACACCATCATGATTATCTGGGTCATGAAGATCTTTTTTGTACACTTCTTCTGTGTGTTCTTGCCACCTCTTCCTAATATCTTCTGCTTCTGTTAGGTCCATACCATTTCTGTCCTTTATCGAGCCCATCTTTGCATGAAATATTCCTTTGGTATCTCTGATTTTCTTGAAGAGATCCCTGGTCTTTCCCATTCTGTTGTTTTCCTCTATTTCTTTGCACTGATCACTGAAGAAGGCTTTCTTATCTCTTCTTGCTATTCTTTGGAACTCTGCATTCAGATGTTTATATCTTTCCTTTTCTCCTTTGCTTTTCGCTTCTCTTCTTTTCACAGCTATTTTTAAGGCCTCCCCAGACAGCCATTTTGTTTTTTTGCATTTCTTTTCTATGGGAATGGTCTTGATCCCTGTCTCCTGTACAATGTCACGAACCTCATTCCATAGTTCATCAGGCACTCTATCTATCAGATCTAGGCCCTTAAATCTATTTCTCACTTCCACTGTATAATCATAAGGGCTTTGATTTAGGTCATAGCTGAATGGTCTAGTGGTTTTCCCTACTTTCTTCAATTTAAGTCTGAATTTGGCAATAAGGAGTTCATGGTCTGGGCCACAGTCAGCTCCTGGTCTTGTTTTTGCTGACTGTATAGAGCTTCTCCATATTTGGCTGCAAAGAATATAATCAATCTGATTTAAGTGTTGACCATCTGGTGATGTCCATGTATAGAGTCTTCTCTTGTGTTGTTGGAAAAGGGTGTTTGTTATAACCAGTGCATTTTCTTGGCAAAACTCTATCAGTCTTTGCCCTGCTTCATTCCGTATTCCAAGGCCAAATTTGACTGTTACTCCAGGTGTTTCTTGACTTCCTACTTTTACATTCCAATCCCCTATAATGAAAAGGACATCTTTTTTGGGTGATTGTTCTAAAAGGTCTTGTAGGTCTTCATAGAACCGTTCAACTTCAGCTTCTTCAGCGTTACTGATTGGGGCATAGACTTGGATTACTGTGATATTGAATGGTTTGCCTTGGAAACGTACAGAGATCATTCTGTTGTTTTTGAGATTGCATCCAAGTACTGCATTTCAGACTCTTTTGTTGACCATGATGGCCCCTCCATTTCTTCTGAGGGATTGGGTAGAAAGGAAGTGACTTTTTTGATGAACCAGAATATTTTCTTTTCATCATTCTTGCTGTTTAATTAAATCATTTAAATAAAATCTTATAATCTAGTCTTAAAGGTACTGTGGAGAATTAAAGAAAAACCCTACTTAATGTATAGAGCAGTGAAGTCAAATAGAAGTGTGCAATCTCCCCTCTAAAGACAGAATGGTGGTAGCAAGAAGAGACATTCTCACAGGATGTCCATGCCCAGCAGAAGAGTTACTCTGTCATAAGGCGAAAGTGAGAGCAGAAATAGAGGACATAAGCCAAGGGAAATGAGGGCCCAGATTCTGAACATCAACGAGGCAGAGTGGTAACTCTCCAAAAGAACTGGTAGGGAGTGTGCAAGTGGGGGCTCTGAGTAATTATAAATTGGAGTATACATGGAAATATAACTCAATTACAGCCAGATCGGTGAAGTCTGTACTCTGACTGGCAAATATCCTTATGAAATGATCCAGGAACCAAGCAAGAATTCTAAATACACTGCCAAACATTGTCATCTGTTGTCCTTACAAGCCAGGCCTGGTGATAAAAACTGCTAACAAACCTGTATTACATGCTTTTTATGTGCCACATATAGTGCTAACACTTCAAATTCTTATGATAACATTTTGAGTTTCACATCACAACTCTCTTTTTGTCAGTAAGAAACCTGCAGCTTTAAAAGGTTAAATAAATTGCCCAAGATCAACAGCTAGTAAGTGGTGGTGCTGGGCATCAAACAGAGAACACTTGTTCTAAAGCCTGAGATCTTGACCATCATGCTATGCTGTCCATTAAGAACCAAAGATGAAGGCATGAGGGTGGTAGGGAAGGGAGGTGAAAGATGGATGGAACTAGTACAATGTAATTGCACAATTTTGGGACATATCAGCGATGTCATCACTTTTTAGGGATAGGAAAGAAAGAAAAATTTAAAGTGTGTCAATTGTAAGATACCCCCTTCTTTCAGAAATATTAAAGTGAGAAAAACAAGTTTCATAGAATATGGGACATGTGGTATATTTTTAAAATTTTAAATTAAAAAAAAAATTTACAATGTTTTGTTGGTTTGTCACATGTCCATGTAAATCAGCCATAATCGTGTATAAATCGCCTCCCTCCCTATCCCCCCTTTCCTCTTCCATCCCATCCCTCCAGGTCATCAGAGAGCACCAGACTGGGTTCCCTGTGCTACACAGAAACTTTTTACCAACTAGCATCTTACATCTTACAAGTCTATACATTATATATATATCAATGCTAATTGCATATATATAGAGAGAGATAGAGATATAGATATATATGCCACTGTCTCATTTATCCCACTCTCTTCCTCCCTGTGTCCAAAAGGCATTCTCTACATCTGTGTCTCCATTCCTTCCCTGAAAATAGGTTCATCCCAATACTATTTTTCTAGGTTTCTTATGCAGTTGTTAATATACTGTATTTGTTTTTCTTACTTACTTCACTCTGTATAAAAGGCTCTAGATTCATCCACCTAACTAGAACTGACTCAGATTTGTTCTTCTTATGGCTGAGTAACATACCATTGTATATATGCACCACATCTTCTTTATCCATTCATGTTGATTGGTAGCTAGGTTGCTTCCATGTCCTGGCCATTGGAAATAGTGCTGCCATGAACATGGGGATATGTGTGTCTTTTTCAATTATGATTTTCTCAGGGTATATGCCCAGCAGTGGGGTTGCTGTTTCATTTGATGTTATTCAATTGATAAGTTGTGTCCAACTCTTTGCTACCACATGGACTGCAGCATGCCAGGCTTCCTTGTCTTTCACTATCTCCCAGAGTTTACTCAAACTCATGTCCATTGAGTTTATGATACCATCCAACCATCTCATCTTCTGTCACCACCTTTTCTCGTCCTGCCATCAATCTTTTACAGCTTCAGGATCTTTTCCATTAGGTGACCAAAGTATTGGAGCTTTGACTTCAGCATCAATTCTTCCAATGAATATTCAGATTTGATTTCCTTTAATTGACTGGTTTGATCTCCTTGCTGTTCAAGGGACTCTTGAGAGTCTTCTCCAACACCACAGTTCAAAAGCATCAATTCTCTAGCATTCAGCCTTCTTTATGGTCCAACTCTCACATCTGTACATGACTACTGGAAAAACCATAGCTTTGACTATACAGATTTTGTTGGCAAAGTGACATCTCTGCTTTTTAATATGCTGTCTAGGTTGGTCATAGCTTTTCTTCCAAGGGGCAAGCGTCTTTTAATTTCATGGCTGCAGTTACCATCTGCAGTAATTTTGGACCCCAAGAAAATAAATTCTGTCACTGTTTACCCAACTATTTGCCATGAGATGATGGGACCAGATGCCATGATTTAGCTTTCTGAATATTGAGTTTTAAGCCAGCTTTTTCACTCTCCTCTTTCACCTTCATCAAGATGATCTTCAGTTCCTCTTCGTTTTCTGCCATTGTTCTGGGTCATAGATTTCGTCCTATTTTTTTTTTTAAATCTCCATACTGTTTTCCATAATGATTGTATAAGTTTACATTCCCACCAACAGTGTAGGAGGATTTCTTTTTCTCTACATCCTTTCCAGCATTTATCATTTGTGGATTTTTTTGATGATGCCCATTCTGATTGATGTGAGATGATAACCTTATTGTAGTTTTTATTTGCATTTCTCTAATAATGAGTGATGTTATCATCTTTTCAATGTTTATTGGCCATCTGTACCTTTTCTTTGGAGAAATGTCTATTTAGGTCTTCTGCCCACTTTTTGATTGGGCTGTTTGTTTCCCTGATATTTAGCTGTGTGAGCTGTTTATATATTCTGGAGCTTAATCCTTTGTCAGTTGCTTAATTTGAAATTATTCTGTCCCATTCTGAGAGTTGTTTCTTAATCTTATTTATGGTTTCCTTTTCCCTCATAGTTCAGTTGGTAAAGAATTCACCTGCAATGCAGGAGACTCTGGTTCAATTCCTCATTGGGAAGATCGGCTGGAGAAGGGATAGGCTACCCACTCTAGTATTCTTGGGCTTCCCTTGTGGCTCAGCTGGTAAAGAATCTGCCTGCAATGCGGGAGATCTGGGTTCAATCCCTAGGTTGGGAAGATCCCCTGGAGAAGGGAAAGACTACCCACTCCAGTATTCTGGCCTGGAGAATTCCATGGACTGTATAGGCTATGGGGTCGCAAAGAGTCAGACACGACTGAGCAACTTTCACTTTGCTGTGCAAGAGTTTTAAGTTTAATTAGGTCCCATTTGTTCATTTTTGTTTTTATTTCCAATTCTCTAGAAGGTGGGTCGAAGAGCATCTTGCTGTTATATATGTCAAAGAGTGTACTGCCTATGTTTTCTTCTGCTTTATAGTTTCTAGCCTTACATTTAAGTCTTTAATCCATTTTGAGTTGGGGTGTGTGTGTGTGTGTGTGTGTGTGTGGTTTTGGAGCCCAGAAAAATAAAATCTATCATTGTTTCCACTTTACCCCCTTCTGTTTGCCATGAAGTGATGAGACTGGATGCCATGATCTTAGTTTTCTGAATGTTGAGTTTTAAGCCAGTTTTTTCACTCTCCTCTTTCACCTTCATCAAGAGGCTCCTTAGTTCTCTCTTTGCTTTCTGCAATTAACGTCATATCATCTGCATATCTGAGGTTGTTAATATTTCTCCCAGCAATCTTGAATCCAACTTAGGATTCTTCCAGCTTGGCATTTTGCATGAAGTACTCTGCATATAAGTTAAATATGCAGGGTGACAATACACAGCCTTGTTGTACTCCTTTCCTAATTTTGAATCAGTCTGTTGTTCCATGTCTGGTTCTGACTGTTGCTTCTTGACCTACATACAGGCTTCTCAGGGACAGGTCAGATCGTCTAGTATTCCCATCTGTTTAAAATTTTCCAGTTTGTTGTGATCCATACAGTCAAAAGCTTTAGCATTGTCAGTGAAACAGAAGTAGATGTTTTTATGGAATTCCTTTGCTTTCCCTGTGATCCAGCAAATGCTGGCAATTTGATCTCTGGTTCCTCTACCTTTTCTAAATCCAGCTGGTACATCTGAAAGTTCTCAGTTCACGTGCTACTGAAGCCTAGCTTGAAGAATTTGATGGGTTGGCCAAAGAGTTCATTTGAGTTTTCCGATAACATCTTACAGGAAAACTGGCTAACCCAATATTTAATATTCATAATGATCCTCGAAGAAGTAAATGACCCACACCAGAATTTGAACCCATAGCTGTCTGAGGATTAATTCAATATTTAGAAGGTACAAAGATTCCATCCTATTTTTTCTCATGAGACAGGAGCCCATGATTCCATACTGGAAAGACTGTTCTTAGCTGTGGTTTCTATAATTGCTGCTCTGAAAGCAGTGTAGGTGAGAGTTCCACAATCTCCTTCAGACACTTTGGATGCATTAGAGAATATGATGATAGTTTCTGCAATTTACCTAGTAACCAGCACTTTCAGGAGCTTTCCTTTAGAGCCATGTTACTTATGTGATTTTTCAGCTGCTTTATTTTGGTACCTAACACTGAGGTTGTTCAAGGCTTCATACATGAAGGGTTATTATTATTTCTTACCTACAGAAGATATAAATATATTTCAATGTGCCATAGTGTTGCTGGGATATACATGTTAGGAAATTACAGTAAATGTTTTTGGAAAAAATAGTTTAAACTGAAATTTATTACCCTTATGGTTAAAAGAGTTAAACGTAAGGCCTTAAAATTTTCCTGCTTGCAATGAAGGCATAACTTCAATACAAGGAGTGTTGTCACACTGAGTAACAGAATTCTGGTCAATTTAATTGCCGTGAAAGAGTGCTGGTAATAGAAAGTCCAGATGAATTGTTGAAAATTATCCACATCATCATATATACATACACATATATGTGTGTCTACATGTATATGGATGTATATACATTTCTACATACACATAAGCACTTGGAGGAATCCTTTGAACTCCAAAAAAGGTAATGAATATTATAATCTCCCTAGATAAGTACATGCAGATCTTATCACAGGCATTAACACATATACTCCTATGTATACACATGTATCCCTTGTCAAAAATAGTACTGAAAAATTGACTGTAAATTGAATTTTTACTTAAATTTATTTTACTAACTTGATGAGCCTATATTTAGTTGAAAATTTTCTTTTTAAAATTTTGTTCTTGCTCATCCTCTTTATTTTAAAATTTTTAAAAATTAAAATTAATTTAACAGTGATATAATCTACAATATTACTTCTTTTTCAAAAGTTAAGATTCCATGGGCAATTTGTGACTTACAAAATAAAAGTGTATGCTTAGTCTTATCAAAGCAAGGCATCCATATTTTAAATATACACATGAATTGCATCTGTTCCATTGGTGTCAGTCACTCAAGGAGTATATAGTTAGTATCTCCTGTGTACCTAGTACTCTGTCAGGTGCTGGAGAGGCTTTGTGTGTGTGTGTGTGTGTGTGTGTGTGTGTGTGCACATGCACATGTATATATACACACACAAAAAGAATTTAAGTATGAATTTGTAGCAAGAAACTTATTGAAATAATAAAAATTCCTTGGGCTCCCAGCAGTCTATTGGTCCTTGGGAAGCTATTAACTACATATGGAAGTTCTCCTGGACACTATTAGCAACACAGCCTATCCATAATCTTAGCCTTTTAGTCTAGCCCAGACATTTACACTTGGTTCCCATATTCAAATTCAATTCTATAGCTGGATAGTTCAATATATTCATTCTAAAGCCCATTCTGCAACTTCAAAGTCGATGACAGATTAGGAACATTGTTCCAAGTAGAATACATGTACATATCTTTAAGATTTTTACTACTACTTGTAGGCTGCATAGGAAAATTAAGGATAGATGAACTAAAGACAGCTGAGGAAGAACATTTCCATGCAGTTTAGCAACCACCTCGCTGTGAGTCCAGATTCGATGCTTTTGAAAATCCTTCAACAGCTAAGTAATACCAAGAAATTGGCCCCCTCAAGCAATAAATTATTTTGATATTCACCACAACAGAACAACAAACTGGCTGTCAGGTTTGGCAACAATTTGAAAAAAGGCGGGCCTCCTCTCTGAACTCTGAATGGAAACATTATTTTTCCTCCACTAGAAGCCATCATCACTCTTTCACCATAAGGAAGGTCACACCATCTTTCACAAAAGATTTGCCTGCTTGTAATTACTGCCTGCAGCGTACAGACAAATGCAATCTTTTAAAATGCTAACTGTGTTATACTTATACCCAAGGGATCCCGGGTACAAATGTAGCTGTGGCCTCACCAGTTTGTCTTTGCGAGACCTAACAGTGCTGATTGAAAACAGCTGAACTAAATCAACAGTTACCTTGAGCCAGGGGCCTTTGGAGAGCAATTAGAGTCAAGGCTTGGGTTTTGAACCCAATATGTTCTGTCAGTCTCAATGATTTGTGTTTGTTGTACTCAGTCTCATTTCCTGCATGAAATATGAGGCTGTATAAAGAGGAAAAATTCCCAAGATTAAAAAATATTTGACCTCAGTGCATTTGTGAGCATAGAAGTACACATGTCTAAATGACCATTTGGGTTTGTAGTACAAAGTTCTATTGATGTTGGCAGCCTGAGCTTCCCAGTCTCAAAGCCACATGAATGGTTTCGAGTTTCAGCCAAAAAATGTTTTCCACATGCTTTAGTGTGGGCCAATTTACACAGTAGATTTTGTGGAGACTGTGGCCAAGCGCTTCATAAAGGGCTGCCTTCTCTGGGATCAGGGAAACCACAACAGACACATTGCTAATGCAATCTAATTATCTGCTTGAATATTTTTCCAGATGTATCCAATGTCTAAAAATACTGCAATAAAAAAGGTATTATTTGGCCCTCTCAACTGAAACAGTGGCATAAAGAACCTGTTTGTCTAGAGGGAAAGTTATGACATTATACTTCTATGACTGCATTTAAATCAGTCAAACAAAATAGTACCCACAGGGTGGGCCTTACTTTCTGTTTGAATAAGTGTTCCAAATTGAGACCTCAGTATAAGAAATCATTCCTTTATATAAAGGGGTGAACCTCTCACTTATAAGTTAATTCCTCTCATTTGTGGTTTCCTAACTTGATTGAGGTTCGGGAGTGTAATTCATGACAAAGAGATCAAATGCTTTTTCCATTAGTGAAAAAGCTTAGGCTCATTGTACACCTCACCCAACAGGACAGCAGACTATTTCCTTCCTGTCAGGAGAAAAATATCTTTTGACTAATAAGTTGAGATTTTTACCCTGTCCCCATAGAAAAACTGGCTGTTCTGAAAGTCTTAATGTTTCCCTTTTGTTTTCCTTCGGCAGAATTTATTTTTGTATGGCAAGCCCCAAACTTCAGCCTAGTTTCCTTTGTCACTTGGATCTCAGCTAATCTAGCAGATACATGATGTTATGCCAGGTTATTGTTCAAGTTGTTGGCAACCGTGCTCATTCCTAACACATCCAACTGCCTAGGAGAACAAAGCACATTCAGTAGGAATTTTGGGTACTAAATTGAGAGGTCAGTTTTACCAGCCTGTGTATTTATGTACCCTTGTTTTAACCAAGGCTTTAAAGTGAACTGTAAAATTCCAAATAAATAATCAAGGCTAGACAAAACACACATATTTTTCCAAAAAACTGAAAAATTTATAAAAAGTTTTTATCTTTGTCCTCTTTTTTTTTTTCGTCCTTTGCCTCCATCTAGCAAAAAGGGTTGCAGGGAAGGTGAATTCTGTATTACACCTTTCAGGAAGTAATAAATCAGACACAAAATGTACTTTCATGGCTTTGACAGGACTCAATCACAACTCTGAAACCATGTGCTAGCTTCTTTAATTTCTGTACTGCACCACTGGGTGAGCAGAGATACCCAATGTGGTGATACCTTTACACAGTTAGACATTGAAGTTGTGGCTGAAACCATGGAGAAAGCATAGTGCCAAGAACTTCTGTGATCTAAAGGTGAGCAAGCAACTCCCCCAGGATGGTTCATTCCATTTTCCTTAAATGAGCTATTCTCCTTGCAGTGAGAGTTCTCACTGACTGATTTGACTCTATTGTTTCTTGTGAAATCTCGAAACTATATCTGCATTCATTCCACTGTCGGGTTTTTTTTTTTTTTTTCCCCTCAGCTTGGATATGGTTTCAAAATCTGTTCATAGTTCCCTAAAAGATCCTTAGGGAATGAAGTCACTTGGGTTTTCCAATTAAAAAAAATAAACAGTTCCATTCCTCTGGCAATCCTTTTTTGTTATATGACCCCCACCCATAACAATGTGTGATTATCCTATTTCCATGTATCATCAGGATGTTCTCAGGAAAGTGAGGGCAGGAATGAGAGGCTAGTCATTTTGGCAAATAGAGAATATTTTATTTAAAAGTAGATTGTGTTTCAAATGTGTATTTATAATTCAGTTGTTTGAAATTCAGTTTGTGCTTTCTTGTAGAAAAAATGTTGTAAGTGGGAAAAAGGTTCTTACAAAGACTTTTTAACCCATAACAAAACTTGTAATATATTTAAAGTATTGTATTAGGATAAAAGGTCTTTTTTTATGAAAAAATAATTAAAGAAGACCATTGAGGTGATACAGATGAGCTTTAACACTTCATGAAGTAGATAGTCTTCTTTCTCAGGACTGCAAAAGACCAAGAGTACAAGGCAAAAAACTTTCAGAGGATAAAGAATAAGGAACAAGCAGAGATAGACAGAAAATATCTGATTGGCAGAAGCCACATAGTCAACCTTGTTTGGGGTGAGAAGGTCCAGAGTTGGCTTGGGATTTGGGGGGTTGGCTGACTGGATATACTGCGTTTGTGGTCAAGAGGAGGATTTACAAGGATGTGAAAGTTACCTAAGTTCCGGTTTGCTGATGTGGCACTCTGGGCAGGAGCAGCTCAATCTTTGGTCTAGAAAGTTATTTCAACAGTTTCAAGATATGAACTATGTCCCATTTATATAAGAGTCTAGAGGCATAAGGCCAAAGAGTAAAGGAATAAGAAGGGGGAAAAAAAAGAGTTTCTTCCTGAATTTCTGGTAGGATTATCCCAAGCAAGATTTTGAAAGAGTCAGAAGTTGATTTGGCACTCTATTCTGGAAACGCTCTGTTACTTTCCTCCTCCTTTCTCACAGTAGTTTTTCAGGTCCTAGTTATTTCATGTTTCCCTAGACTTTTTGAAATTGTGAAGGCCTCCTTTCTTCTTGTCTCACGTGTGACACCAGTTATGTACACCTTCATCCTTCGCTCACCTTCATCCAAGCATCTTGGTATCATCAGGAGGATTGCCTACTGATCAAAATAATTTGTGCTAGGGAGGAGAGAATGAAGATGGCAGAGAAAGGATGTAGAGCTCATTTCCCTCCATGAATACATCAATAATACATCTGCATGTGGAAAAATTCTCACTGAAAACTAACTGGAAATGAGCAGAAGGACTCTGGTACAACCAAGACTGTAATAAAGATATATGTATGATTGGGTAGAAAGAGAAAAAAGCAATCAGATAGGGGACCTGTGTCCTTGGGCGCTAACTCAGGAAAAGGAATACAAAGGCAGACACGCCTTGGGGTGTGCACTGTGAGAACCACAGATTGGATGCCCCAGTCCTGGGGTCCTAGCAAGGGAGACAAGCCCAAGCCCCCTTGGCTGGTTGGGGAACTCCTGGCACTAAGGGTGGGTGAGAG
Source organism: Bos grunniens (assembly GCF_055505025.1). NCBI lineage: Eukaryota > Metazoa > Chordata > Mammalia > Artiodactyla > Bovidae > Bos > Bos grunniens. The sequence goes on from NC_141172.1 coordinate 57,062,378, forward strand.
AGAAGCCTGGACTTTGCTTGTGAGAAGTGTGCACATGCTAGCCTGACCCCAGACAAAATAGAAACAGATTCACGGATATAAACTAGTGGTTACAAGTGGGGAGAGGGAAGGTGGGAGGGGCACGAGAGAGGCAAGGGATTCACAGGTACAAAATACTGTGTGTGAAATAGATAAGCAACAAGGATGTATTGTATAGCACAGGGATTTATGGCCATTGTCTTATAATAACTTTCAATGGAGTATAATCTGTAAAAATACTAAATCACTATGATGTATACCTGAAACTAATATTGCAAATCAATTATACTTCAGTATGTAAAATAAATTGTACTAAGGTATGAATAACTTTTTAATCATCTTGAGCTATTTGTATTTTTAGAAAGTATGAAAATTAATATGAAATATTTAATTTGTTCATTTCAGGCTTTGTAATAAAATTGGAAAAAATTTAACAACTTGGGGGAAATAAGATTTGATGTCTGGATCCCAAGTCAGAGGCAGGCCTGCCCAGGTTGAAGCTTTGCTCTTCAGGTAAGTATTCTGACTTTACACATATGATTCTCTGCCTAAAGCTCTGCATTGCTGAGAAAGGATTTTTTAGGGACACTGTTCCCATCATTAACTTCCTTTGTCTGACAGTGTTATTAGTACATACGGTGACTGTAAGCTCAAGACTAACTGTAGCAGAAAGTAAAGTGGATCTTTGAGATCTAAATTTCAGTCTTAGAAAATGCTATCCATAAACTTCATCATTATTCTGGGCAAATAAAGCCACAATACATTTTTTAAAAAAACATTTTATCATAGAACAAGCTGAGAAATAAAGCACTTTGAACCAAATTTCAGGACCCAATTTCATGGGTCCTGAGATTGGCTATTTTGGTTGTGAAAGTTTAAGTTTTGGTTTTCATGGTTTTAAAGATCATAACATGATATGAAGCAGTGTTTCTCAAAGTGTAGTCCATAAATCATTTGTGTCCTCTGGTGGTTTTCAGCAAATTGTTTAGAGATTTCAGAGGAAAAAGAAATTTTTAAAAATTTTGTTCATAAATACTTAACAAGAGTCTACAAATAATAAATGCTGGAGAGAGTGTGGAGAAAAGGGAACCCTCTTACACTGTTGGTGGGAATGCAAACTAGTACAGCCACTATGGAGAACAGTGTGGAGATTCCTTAAAAAACTGGAAATAGAACTGCCTTATGATCCAGCAATCCCACTGCTGGGCATACATACTGAGGAAACCAGAAGGGAAAGAGACACGTGTACCCCAATGTTCATCACAGCACTGTTTATAATAGCCAGGACATGGAAGCAACCTAGATGTCCATCAGCAGATGAATGGATAAGAAAGCTGTGGTACATATACACAATGGAGTATTACTCAGCCATTAAAAAGAATACATTTGAATCAGTTCTAATGAGGTGGATGAAACTGGAGCCTATTATACAGAGTGAAGTAAGCCAGAAGGAAAAACACCAATACAGTATACTAACGCATATATATGGAATTTAGAAAGATGGTAACGATAACCCTGTATACGAGACAGCAAAAGAGACACTGACGTATAGAACAGTCTTATGGATTCTGTGGGAGAGGGAGAGGGTGGGAAGATTTGGGAGAATGGCATTGAAACATGTAAAATATCATGTATGAAACGAGATGCCAGTCCAGGTTCAATGTACGATGCTGGATGCTTGGGGCTGGTGCACTGGGATGACCCAGAGGGATGGTATGGGGAGGGAGGAGGGAGGAGGGTTCAGGATGGGGAACACACGTATACCTGTGGTGGATTCATTTTGATATTTGGCAAAACTAATACAATTATGTAAAGTTTAAAAATAAAATAAAAAAAAAAAAAGATTAAATAGAATTCTTCCTGAGGTCTACTTTATTATTCATGGTTAGCAACCTAAAGGTAGCCCACTCATTGCAAGGACTCTGGTGATTAAGTCTTAGCTTCCTATCAGTTAACTGGATGAAATGCATTTAGGTTAATTTATTTCACATTATTAACATGTTACTGTTCACATTTGTTCCATTTGCCTTTTTAAAAATTGTTACTATTGGGGTTTATTATTACATTTCTAGTTTTAATCACATAAAAGTAGTTTATGCAAATATAAAAATAGAGACAGAAATACAACACCTCCGTAATCATCTTTAGTGACCAGGTTTCAGAGAGAATATGGAATGTGATTACATATGTGCTGAGACCAGGGAAAAGCAAAACAGCTGGAAGTAGGTATTGTTCATTGCAGCACTATTTACAATAGCTAGAACATGGAAGCAACCTAGATGTCCATCAACAGATGAATGGATTAAAAAGTTGTGGTATATATACTCAATGGAATATTACTCAGCCATAAAAAGGAATGCATTTGAATCAGTCCTGATGAGGTGGATGAAACTAGAACCTATTATACAGAGTGAAGTAAGTCAGAAAGAGAAAGATAAATATCATATTCTAATGCTTATATACAGAATCTAGAAAAATGGTACTGAAGAATTTATTTCCAGGGCAGCAATGGAGAAACAGACATAGAGAATAGACTTATGGACATGGGGAGAGGGGAGGAGAGGGTGAGATGTATGGAAAGAGTAATATGGAAATTTACATTACCATATGTAAAATAGATAGCCAATGGGAATTTGCTTTATGGCTCAGAAAACTCAGACAGGTGCTCTGTATCAACCTAGAGGGGTTGGATGGGGAGGGAGATGAGAGGGAGGTTCAAAAGGGAGGGGACATATGTATACCTATGGCTGATTCATGTTGAGATTTGACAGAAAACAGCAAAATTCTGTAAAGCAATTATGTTTCAATAAAAAATAATTTTTTTAAAAGAAGTGGAGAAAGGGTAAATGATGGAAAGTTTTATTTAAGGAGACTAGCAGTCATTTAACCCTGTTGTATAGTAAATTGCTTTTTATAAGACTTGGTTAAATAGTGGCATGAAGCCATCAAATCTTTGCATATAAGTACTATGTACCTCTCTGGTTTTAAAAATGATGGTTTTTTCCTATAGAAATATTTCCGGTTGTAAATTGTTGGATTTTGTTGCTAAAGAAAAATGGGAATATCAAAACTAAAGGGGCATAATTCAGAAGTTGCATTCTTTGTAGCAAAAGCAGGTATAGATGCAAGCTGTAATTTTTCAAGACAGCTGGTAAAACTAGCTAAAAATTAATAACAAATAATGAGTTCAAAGAGAAAGCATAATAAATGAAAATGGTAAAAACTTCCTATGATATGACAGTTGTATATGATGGAACATTAATGGCATGTACTGTTCATGATTTAGGACATATTTTGCTTTTCAGTTGACAAAACCATTAGTATATAAAGTATGAATCAGGTCTTGGTTAATGTGAGATGCGTACATAAAGGAGAAATGCTCGATGATTGTTTTGTTGTTTCGGGTGTTTTGTTTGTTCTTGTTTGTTAATAGTTCACTTGAGCACAATTTATTTTTAAATTTTAATATCATATTTTTCACGTTGCCCACCATTACTCAGTTGTGACCTCAAAATTAAGCTCCCTCTACACTGCCCTCTGAGCCACCATGCCTTTTTGTTCTGTTAGTCATTCAAGTCCACATTAGAAGAAATAATTCGTCTAGCATTGCTATTTTTCTGAAGCATGATGTACATTGGAAAAAGAGTATTGGCACTCTTACTAATAAGGCATCATGGTTGGTTCAGGTTGGTTCTGTGTTGTAGGAAATACAGAAATTTGTGGGTATAATCAGATGGTGGTATATGCTTTTTTGGTTTATTCTGGGAAATGAGATTCTACTTTTCCACACTGAAGTATGTATGCTGATTTCCAAGAGGCAATTTTCATAACTTTTAGAATAATGAAAGATAATACATGTAGAGAAAGGTGTATATAACATAAATGTACAATGAATCATTAGAAAGTGAACACCCTTTTAGCCATCATCTAAGTAAAAAATTAGAATCTTGCAAACATTGAAGAATCACCTCCTTGCCTCTGGGTATCTCTTCTCAATCACATTTCCTTTATGCCATTTAAATTAAAAAAAACTTATCTTGATATGTATGATACTCTTTCCTTGATATTCCTTGACTTTTATTGCTCTTTTATGTAGCCCTAAGTAAAATGGCTAATATGGACTGGTTTTAAATTTTATATAAATGCATTATTTTAAAAAAATTCTTTCAATTTGTCTGTACGATGCAGTTTGTTGTGCATAGCTTTAGTTTGATTGTGGTACAAAATTCCACAATCAAACTAGAGCTATGTAAAACTTTAATTGTGGTACAAAATTATCAATATATTTTATTAACCACCAGAATTTATTTATCCATCATAATATTTGTACTTCCTGATGGATGTTAGAGTTGTTTTCAGCTATTGCAAAAACTGATGTCATGAACTTTATTTTGTTTCCTGACACACATGTGAATGTATTTCTTTAGATATATACCCAAGAATGTAATGTTTGCTATTGTTTGGTCATAAAGATACTGTTTTTTCGGTATGGGTGTTTGGGTAAGGACAGTACTTTAAGTACTCGAACCAGTTTTCACTCATGTCAGCTCCGTATGAAAGGTTCTTGCTCCCTATCGTCACCAACACTTGTTATTGTCAGACTTTTAAATTTGCCCAAGCTCATAGTTATGTAGAAGGACTTTACTGTTTTTTTAATTTGCATTTCAAGTGGAAATTATTGAGATAAACACTTGAAATACTAAATAAAATTTAAATGTCTTTATAAAATTGATAATACCAGTAAGAATCTTTTCTAATAGCTTGAACTATTATTTTAAAGTTGAAATGTCATCACCTTTAATGTTAATTATGACACACTAATATTTATCACAAAATTGATTTATGTTACAAAGACAATGGCTTCTATTTTGATTCTTTGTCAATACTTGATATTTTGCTTCATTTGTTAGATAAATAAATTAATAATTAACTGACTTTATTTGAAAATTACATTTGAATAACAAACAGAATATAAACAAATACTTTCCAGATTTTGATATAACTGAGGGATAGTAGTAGTAATCCATTTGCTTATCTTCCAGTTTGAAACTTAGAAGCCTCTAGTTTTTGTTTATGTTCTGCTCACTGACCTCATTGGTGAAAGAGGACTGAATATTGTTTTATTAATTATGGAATTACAATTCTATAATTATATAGAGTTCTATAATTCTATATAATTCTTTGTTCAGTGTACAATGGAAATATCTCAAATTCTCTAACAGTCTCCAAACAAATGCTACCTTTCTCAATAATGTATAATATTGCAAAAAGATATTTTACCATAGTTAATATAAATATTAAAAAGTGAAAACTTCTGGTTTGAAATAATAATTTTTATCTTTGTGGAGGATGCCAAGCAAAACCATCCCAATATTTGATTTAAAAAGATATATTAATGATAATTATATTTTATATCTTGCTTTATATTAAATAATTAAGATGATTTTTCAGAAAAATCCATGATTACAATTGCTCCAAAACATGATTAAGTGGTCTATCAATGACTCAAGTTTGATAAACACTAGTATATTATAAAGTGCTAGTGATTAAGAGTTATAAAAAGATTCTAGGACTGACTTTCACTAACAGCATCATACTAACAGTTTGGGAGAATTGTTAATACTGCTTAATTTCCATTTCTTCACCTAGAAAATAGATCTCACTAGCTGCCCTGAGTTCCTCATATTGTTTTGTATAAATGAGATAATTTTAAAAAATATGTTAAATACCATTCTGCTGCCAATTATGATGGAACAGCTGTTATCAGAATAATTGTTCTATAAGAACTTTGAAACTTGGATACAATAAAGCAATAAAAACAATTGAAAATATTTTTGAAGGCACAGGAGATCAACCAGAATAGCTAAGACATGAAAGCTAAGATCCAGAGAGGAGAGAATCATAGAAAGGAAAGACTTACATTTTGTAGGCATTTTCCCAAGACATTTTGTAACCACTAACTAGTGCTTGAACACAGCAAGATCCTGAGAAAGTAAGTATAAGGTAGCTATTAAGCTAATCAGAGATGATCACAGCTTCAGTAGTTTCTAAAGAGGAGGAGCCTTAATAAACATCCTGCTTCTGCTGCTGCTGCTGCTGCTGCTGCTAAGTCACTTCAGTCGTGTCCGACTCTGTGCGACCCCATAGACGGCAGCCCACCAGGCTCCCCCGTCCCTGGGATTCTCCAGGCAAGAACACTGGAGTGGGTTGCCATTTCCTTCTCCAATGCAGGAAAGTGAAAAGTGAAAGTGAAGTCGCTCAGTTGTGTCCGACTCCTAGTGACCCCATGGACTACAGCCCACCAGGCCCCTCCGTCCATGGGATTTTCCAGGCAAGAGTACTGGAGTGAGTTGCCATTGCTTTCTCCAAATAAACACCCTAGGATTTTAGTAAAGAACTCTGAAAGCCTACTACCTTAGGAATAATAGCAAACCAGAAATAGACTAGTCTTACTGAATCAAGGCAGTATACCTATATTCTTTGCACCTGAGAAATGAAACTCAAACCCTCTCTGGAAGAGATGATATCACCCAGGAAAACTAAATAATTCATACATATCATTTAGCATTCATTCAAAAACTACCAGACATGCCAAGAAACATAACCAAATGAAAAGAAAAAACAATCAAGAGAAAATAGAAACATCCAAAAATGATCCAGGATGGTAGATAATTTCACAGTAAGTTATGAAATTATAAAAATAACAAAATATAAATTTTTATAATTAATACATTTAACAGCAGATTAGAAAAATGTAAGAAGAAATAATGAAGTAAAAGATGGGTTAGTAGAAAATATCTAGACAGAGGCAAACGCAGAGAGAGAATAAAAGATGTTTTAAATACCTTAAGAGATATGGGACACAATGAGAAGACTGAACTTATGTCTACAAAGAGAGGTGAGACAGAATGGGAGGGAAACTTTTTAAACAGATCAGAAATTTTAAAAGGCTAGAATATTCAAAATTATAGAAAGGCCTATTTATTCAAGAATATAATTATATAAAAAAAACTATACTAACAACAAAAAAGAATTTTTAAATGAAATATTTAAATGATATCATTTACTCTAACAGCAAAGCATAAATTGTTTAGGAAAAAAAATATGAATATTTTAAATATACTTTATTCTTAAAAGAAAAACCCTAGAAATAAAAATATAAACCCTAGAAAACCTAAAAATAAAAACCCTAGAAAACACTGCTGTGAGAAATTAAAGCCTAAACAAATGGAAGCTATGTTGTATTCATGGACTGAGAGATTCAAAATTGAAGAATGGTAACTCTATAGACTCAATAAATTATAATTAATGTGCAAACAATCCCACTGGAGAGCATGGTGGAAACTGATATACTGATATTTGAACAATTTTGGCACAATAAGAGCAAAGTAAGAGTACCTACATTCCCAAACTCAAGCCTTATTACAAAGTTAAAGTAACTAAAATAGAGTGGTATTGCTGTAGGACTAGACAAACTAATAGAACATAGCAGAGAAACCAGAGAGAGAATCTATGTTTAAAGTCACCAAATTCATCATTGCAGTGCAATGAGGAAAGAATGCTCTTTCCAGTAAATAATTTTGCATCAACTGAATCTCCATAGAGATTTTTAAAAAGAACCTTTGCTTCATACTTCACACTATACATAAAATCATTTTCTGGTGGATTAAAGACAAAAATGTGAAACATAAAATAATAGATTCAGAACATAATATAAGAGATCTTGGGGTGTGCGAAACAATTTTTAAAGGACACAGAAGCGCTTAAGCATAATAGGCATGAATTCTTCATTAAATGTAAGAACAGATACCACTTAGAAAGTGAACATACAAGTCACAGAACAGAATTATATTCACAATAATAGAGGAAATTTTACAGGCTAACAAGGAAAAAAACAGAAAACGTAATTTAAAAAAAAAGACTTGAACTGACATTTCACAGACAAGTAATAAATATATGGAAGCGTGATCAGCATTTGTTAGTTATCAGGATAAAGCAACATACAATGAGATATCACTGGGGTTGCAGAGTTGGACACAACTGAGCGACTGAACTGAACTGAACCCTTTAGTAGGTAAAATTTGGAAGTGGCTAAATTTTGGAAAATTTAGAAAAAATGGCTAAAATTTTGGGAAAAAATAGATAAAATCTAGTGTAGACAAATATATAAAGCAGCAGAAAATCTCATTCACTGCTAATGAAAGTATAAACTTCTAAAATCACTTTGGAAGTCTGTTTGGCAGAGTAACACATATGACACAGCAATTCTATTTTTAGGTACCGATGGAAAAGCATACATATATGCAGCAAATGTATCAGAATGTTCATAGCACTATTATCCAGCATAGTAAAAGATGAAAAACAATCTAAATGTTCAGTAACAATAAAATGAATAGATTTTGCTGTATTTGTACAATGGAATACTAATGTTGAATCAGAGAGCAAAGACTACATATTGTTTGAATCTATTTACATAAAATTGAAAATGTGCAAAGCTAATATATGGTTACAGAAGTCAAACATAGTGGTTATATTTGGTAAAAAAAAATCATGACTGGGAGAGCATATGAGAAAGACTTCTGAACACTGACAAATTTAATCTGGATGATGGTTAACAAGTGTGTACATAAATAAGTTTTATTGAACTATATACATATGATTTATAGATCTTATGTATACTGTAACACTATTAAAGTAAACAGCCCAACAAATAAATTAATCCTTTAAACAAAAGAGAAAATTCAAGAATTCTTATTATTTTATCCCTCTCCTGTCTCATCCCATCTGATTATAGGGACATTATAATCATATGTCTTTAAGTTTTTTCCTGAGGTTCCTAAAAAATAATTATAAGACGCTCCAGTGTAATCCAAGATACTGGTAGAGCAAAGGAGGAACAAAGTAGGTCCAAAGGAGAGAAGAGTGGAATCTCAGTGATGCTACCTACAGAGGGGAGTTTCTTTCACACTGCATTTCATGATCCTTAATGGACATGACTGAAGTGACTATACACACAATAGCAGTGACAGTAAATTATTCATCTTGGAACACTGAGTGCCTGGAATATAGTAATAATTTAAGTTGATATTTATTCAGGGCTTAGTCTATGGCATACTCTGTACTAGGTTTCTTACATCTATGAACTCAATTAATTTTCATGAAAACCTGTAAGGTAGCTATGACTTTGTTCCCATATTAGAGCTATTAAAATTGAAGTTCATGGAAACTACCTAACTTAAAAAGTCACCCGGTTTGTAGGTGGTAGAATATAGATACAAGTCCAAGTCATTGTGAGTCTTGAGACCATGTGCAAAACCTTTTGTATCATACTTCCAAGAAAGCAGTTGGGTATTATATCAGTCTGGAGCCTTCTCCATCTCTGCACTACAGAATTGAAAACAATCTACTAAGTTTAAACTCTGGAATTCCTCCTCTCTAGGCTGTGCAATCCCTGAGGCAGGGATACTCTGTTATTCATTTATGGTTCTCTATTGTCTAGCACAGTACTTGGCTCACAATAAATTATCATTTTAATAAAGATTAGTTCTATGAGGTAGGTTGAATTGCCATGGTTATAGGTTTACTGTAGGATCTATCCATTCTCCGCACTCATTTGTAAGTGAAACAGAAGGTATCTCTAATAGCAAGCTTCATAAAGTAATAAGACTATTCAACAAAGAATTCTGATGCAAATTGTGGAAGCCTGGTGATACCTGCTGGATCAGAAATTAACAACTGGTCCAGAAATAAAAAGTGGAAAGAAGTGTCCTAGTGATTGCTTGAAAATGTAATTTAAGATATTTTTATATGTTCTATGTACTTACAGCAAACTTTAGGATTCTAAACAAAATTTCTCCATTCTGTTACCACATTTTCCATTTTCTCATTGAAGTGATGGTTTCTTAATGTGCTGTTTTGTGTTTCTTGGACACTATCCTTGTGTTCTGAAGATAAGCTGTCAACACAATCCCATAGTCTTCTGGAAGGGAAAGAATGTTCAGGATTACTACCTCTGCCTAGAGCTCTGCCAGGAGACACATGACCTAAAAATGTCCCCCTTTTCACCAACTCTGTGTACTTGGAGAGGAACTAATTTTCCTTACTATTAGAATACATTAGATATACAGATGTGCCTCAATGAGGAATCTAGCATATCATCCGAGGAATACCTCAGTCTTTGGTTTGGCAAAACATCATCACTAGAGGTGGTAGTAGCTGTTCAGCAATTCATGGGAATGCCATAGGGTCTGGCAGCTGCTTTTATTTTTTCCCAGAAATATTTTTCCCCATTCTGGAAGCTTGTTTCCTTTGAGTCACCTTTTGATTGTCATGGATTTATTTTCTGTTGTATATTCATTTCAAAGATATTGGGTAATTTTTTTTTTTTTTCAAGATTCATGGAAACAAAGATTCATAGTTTTGATGAAATTTGTGCTTAATATTTGTCAGAACCTACATTGCTGCACAATTTTAATGGCACAGTTTTGACTTTCTAAAAAGTTAGAAATATCTAAAGTAGGACTGCTTAATCGTTGGTCCATTCATAAGTCAAATTTAAATGTACTAGAAGATTCAGATTACCCTCGGCCTATAGATATGATCATTTTCAATGAAAGCTATGTTATTTCTTTCATATGAAGCTACTGTAAAAAAGAAAATATAACTTGAAGGAAGACTTGTTTTTCTAATATTAACAAATATGGAGTGTGAGTTCAAGCAACATTTAAGATTTTAATCTCAGGCAACCAATAGGACTTCAAGATAAGATATGTCCTGTCCACTTCTAGCTGTGGAGTTATTGTAGGAGAATAACTTATTTTTTAAAATAATACCTGAGGAAATGGCAACCCAGTCCAGTATTATTGCCTGGAAAATCTCATGGACAGAGGAGCCTGGCAGGCTCCAGTCCATAGGGTCACGAAGAGTCAGACATAGCTGAGCAACTGAGCACTCAGGCATGCTTCTAAGTAGCTTACTAAATTTTTTGTTTTCTGAGATTAATTCAAACTGTCTTTTACCTCAGTAGATCTGTTTATTGATACTAATTTGCAAGAATATTAAGTTCAAAGAATCTCTATCTTTTCATGACAAATGTAGGTTTCACGCGAGAAAGGGTCTAGGAAAACCTTGCTAACAGCCCCTCACTCCATCTCATTGTGAGTTAGGTCAGGTTTGCTTTGTGTACCCTTTCATTCTTTCTTTGAGTTACTCAGTAACATTAAGATTTTTTGGTTGTAAGCAATAGAAAAGACCCTAAACTAAATTAAAAAGAACTAATTAGGATATAAACATAAGTGATAATAAGAAACGCCCACTAGAAGAAGTGATAATAAGAAACACCATTAGAAGGATATGAAGAATGAGCAAAGCATGAAGAAAGTTTGGTGAATGAGCAAGACAAGGACAGGCACCAGGAAAGCTCAGTCTATGTATCAGCAACTAATGAGGAACATTTAGGAGGAGCTGATTTCTGAGGCTGAAGCAGTTCCATCTCTTAACCAGTGGTTTGTGATTGGGGGGAAGACATCTGATTGGTCCAGATTGAACTACATGTCACCCATTGACTATGAGAAGGCAGGAAATCTTGAGTGATGAACTATAAATCAGTCAGTTATTGCAGTGTAGCAAACCATTCCAAAACTCAGTGGCTTGAAATCAGACTCATTTATTTCTTCTGCAGACAGACTGGGGATCAGCAGATCTAAGCTGGACCCAGCTATGTTGCTCTGCTTTAAGATGTGGGACTTGGATATAAGACTTTAATGAATCAAAGCAATTCACATATTCAGACTCTAGGGCTCGCTTCTCAGGGTTCTAATTAAGTATATTAGTGTTGAAGCCTTAAACCAATCTGTTTTTATTTTGACCCTGCAAAATTCTGCAAGTAATTCCAAGGTTTATCCACGTTTAAAATCTACTTAGTCCAGTGCTTTATTTTAAGGATGAAAAAAGTGATACTCAGAGTGAATGACAGTATGATTTTCTTTCCAGTGTCACACAGCTGGTTTGTCTGTGTGTCAGAACTTGGACTATTAACCTGATTTACTCTATGTCTGCTAATCCAGTGTTCATTCCTCTGTTGTCTCCTTTTTGTGAAGACCGGTAAGGTTTCATGCCGACCTGAATTTCTGGAGAGTAAACACCATTGCCTCCCCATTCCTAGGCACATTAATTCCTTTTACCTTAAAGCATATATTTTCATATTTGTGTAGGTTTAGACTTAATTGTTCATGGGTTAACCTATTCAATTAGTCTTTAGTTACTAGAAAAGGGAGCTAAGATCATTTTAAAATGAAACCTCTGAATCCTACCACATCATAGACACAAAGTACAAGCCTAGGGTCATTGTGATACAGCGGCAGGTTTATGGAAAAGACCTCCAGAGCAAAATCAACCCACAATGGAATGTGAATTAAAAGCCAAAAACTGTTAGTAAAAAGAAAAAGATGAAAGCAGAGGAAAGAAAGGAGAGTGGAGTGAGTGTGAAGTGAGAATGCAAAGGGCTTGACATCGGCCTGGGCAGCCTGTCTCTCGGCAAATCAGCACACGCTGGCTGGCAGCCAGGATAAGATAGGGGTGAGAGACAGTCACCAAAAAGAAAGAAAGATGGTCTTCAGGAAAGGAAAATATGCTTAAAATTAAACACAGGGGAGGAAAAGGGTGTTCACAGTTTTCTGAGATGAGATTCAAGGCTGAAGTCATAGTTTGGCAGCCAAACCAACAAAATTTGGTTTCCCTCTGAAAGATTTATATCTTCTAAGGTTGAGAAATAAGTCTGACTGCCAATATTTCATAAAGCAACATAGAGAGAAATACTACCTACTTTAGTGTTTGGTTTGGGACTTTTCACCTTTGTTTGGCAAGGTATTTTTCATTTTGAAAGAGTGAGAGAGAGAACAATTCGTATCAGCTTCCTATGAAGATCTCAAAGCTTTTTGCCCAATCATCCAATGGTTCATAGTATTACCTATATATAAATATTTTAAACGGTGAATTAAGCTTGTTGATGTACATTAACAGAATCTCTAAAACACATAACCTTTCTGTTCCAAAACCCTTGGAGATAACATAACCTTCAAAGCGAAAGAAAAGAAATGTAATCAAACCCTTGGGGAATTTCATGTAGTTGTGGGGAGGAACAAAACTCGGAGCTAGCTCTGCCATTCACTGTTTGTGTGACCTTGAGAAGTGACTCAAACCCACCATGCTACAAATTCCTTATCTGTGAACTGGAGATAATAAAAGAACCTACTTCATAGGGCTATTGAGAGGATTAAATGACTTAAGCCCTTAGAACAATGCTTGGCACTCAAAAAGGATTAATTGTTATTATTATGTATTGTGGAATTTCCGAGGTATTCCAATTTCACATATTCACTTACTGCAATTATGTATCATGGAAAAATCCTAAAAATGCCAACAAGCTACATTTACAGATGATCTTTCCTGCTTGAAAGCAGCAGAAAATTCCTTTACCAGGTTATGTGTCTTTATTTGAGGTTCAGAAGATGTGATCATATGGAGAAAGCACACAGATGTAGAGAATAATGGAGAGAAGAAAATTCCCCACAATCTTCTCCAGCTCCAAACCATGTAGACCTAATATTACAACTCTTGAACTACCAACCCTTTGTGCATATCCATCCAGAGTTTAAATCCCTGTTTTTTCATTCATGGATACATTTTTTCTGGCATAGTCATTTTCATACTTTAGCCACAATTTCCCCCACAGCCTGTCTGCCAGCTTATCTTTCCTCTGCCTTTCACTTTTTTCCCTTCTCCCTTTACTTCACTCTATTTTCTCTTGTTTCTTTCCCGTCCTTTTTGCCCTTCCTTCCAAAAGTCTTTGGGTCCTGCTGTCCTCCAGACACTATATCATTTTCTTCCCAATTCCCCAACGTTAACCTATATTTTGAGAGACATTATCATATAGTCAGAGCTATGGTTTTTCCAGCACTCATATATGGATGTGAAAGTTGGACCATAAAGAAGCTTGAGCGCCAAAGAATTGATGCTTTTGAAGTGTGGTGTTGAAGAAGACTCTTGAGAGTCCCTCGGACTCAAGGAGAGCAAACCAATCAATCCTAAAGGAAATCAACCCTGAATATTCATTGGAAGGACTGATGCTGAAGCTGAAGTTCCAATACTTTGGCCACCTGATGTGAAGAGGTGACTTTTAAGGAAAAATCCTGAAGCTGGGAAAGATAGAAGGCAGGAGAAGGGGACGACAGAGGATGAGATGGTTGGATGGCATCACCAACTCAATGGACATGAGTTTGAGCAAGCTCTGGGAGATGGTGAAGGACAGGAAAGCCTGGCATGCTACCATGCATAGAGTTGCAAAGAGTCGGACATGACTGAGTGACTAAACAGCAAAACCTATATTTGGGTATTATCCAGATAGATGTTAATTTCACTACTTCACCTTCTCTTTAAATCTTCCTTTATGCTCTCAGTGTCCTTATTATCCAACTCTTCTGCTTTAGTTTAGTGCTCTGCCTTTAGTTCTTTCGCAACAATCTTCACTGTTACACATGCCACATGTACATGTAATGTAGTTGATGGATGGCTTGAATGGAAGGAAGCAATCTAACTTCTCTTTCTGGTTCTTTTGTTTGCCATCCAAGTGAACTTGGGCAAGGCACGTACCAGCTGAGCTTCAGTCTCTACATATGTGTATTCTATGCTCTGAGAACACATGGAGGTGCTATCATCAGTTCAGTCACTCAGTCATGTCCGACTCTGCAACCTCATGCACTGTAGCACACTAGGCTTCTCTGTCTATCACCAACTCTCCAACCTTGCTCAGACTCATATCCATGGAGTCAGTGTTGCCATCCAACCATCTCATTCTCTGTCATCCCCTTCTCTTCCTGCCTTCAATCTTTCCCAGAATAAGGGTCTTTTATAATGAGTCAGTTCTTTGCATCAGGTGGCCAAAGTATTGGAGCTTAAACTTTAGCATCAGTCATTCCAATGAATATTCAAGACTGATTTCCTTTAGAATTGACTGCTTTGATCTCCTTGTTGTCCAAGAGACTCTCAAGAGTCTTCTAAAACACCACAGTTCCAAAGCATCAATTCTTCAGCACTCACCTTTATTTATGGTACAATTCTCATATGCGTACATGACTATTGGAAAAACCATAGCCTTGACTAGACAGACCTTTGTCAACAAAGTAATGTCTCTGCTTTTTAATAAGCTGTCTAGGTTTGTCATAACTTTTCTTCCAAGGATCTAGCATCTTTTAATTTCATGGCTGCAGTCACCATCTGCAGCGAATTTGTAGCCCAAGAAAATAGTTTGTCACTGTTTCCATTGTTTCCCCATCTATTTGCCATGAAGTGATGGGACCAGATGCCATGATCTTCATTTTTGGAATATTGAGTTTTACGTCAGCTTTTTCACTCTCCTTTTTTACCTTCATTAAGAGGCTCATTAGTTTCTCTTTGCTTTCTGCCATAAGGGTGGTATCATCTGCATATCTGAGGTTATTGATATTTCTCCCAGCAATCTTGATTCCAGCTTGTGCTTCATCCACCGCAGCATTTCACATAATGTACTCTGCATCTAAGTTAAATAAGCAGGGTGACAGTATACAGCCTTGGCGTACTCCTTACCCAATTAGGAACCAGTCTATTGTTCCATGTCTGGTTCTAACTGTTGCTTCCTGACCTGCATACAGATTTCTCAGGAGGCAGGTAAGATCATCTGGTATTCCCATTTCTTTAAGAATTTTCCATTGTTTGTTGTGATCCACACAGTCAAAGGCTTTAGCATAGTCAATAAAGCAGAAGTAGACGTTTTCCTTGAATTGTCTTGTTTTTTCTGTAATCCAAATGATGTTGGCAGTTTGATCTCTGGTTCCTCTGCCTTTTCTAAATCCAGCTTGACTATTTGGAAGTTCTCAGTTCACATACTGTTGAAGCCTAGCTTGGAGAATTTTGAGCATTACTTTGCTAACCTATAAGATGAGTGCAATTGTGCAGTAGTTTGAACATTCTTTGGCATTGCCTTTCTTTGGGATTGAAATAGAAACTGATCTTTTCCAGTTCTGTGGCCACTGCTGAGTTTTCCAAATATACTTGCATATTGAGTGCAGTTCTTTCATAGCATTGTCTTTTAGGATTTGAAATAGCTTAGCTGGAATTCCATCACTTCCACTAGCTTTGTTTGTAAGGATGCTTCCTAAGGCCCAATTGATTTCACACTGCAAGATGTCTGGCTCTGGGTGAGTGATCACACCATAGTGGTTATCTGGGTCATTAAAATCTTTTTTGTATAGCTCTTTTGTGTATTCTTGCCACCTCTTCTTAATATCTTCTGCTTCTGTTAGGCCCATACCGTTTTTGTCCTTTATTGTCCCCATCTTTGCATGAAATGTCCCCTTGGTATCTAATTTTCTTTACAAGATATCTAGTCATTCTCACTCTATTGTTTTTCTCTATCTCTTTGCATTGATCACTTAGGAAGACTTTCTTATCTCTTCTTGCTATTCTCTGTAACTCTGCTTTCAGATGGGTATATCTTTCCTTTCCTCCTTTGCCTTTTGCTTCTCTTCTTTTCTCAGCTGTTTGTAAGACCTCCTCAGACAACCATATCCTTTTGCATTTCTTTCTTTGGGGATGGTTTTGATCTCTTCCTCCTGTACAATGTCACGAACCTCTGTTAATATTCTTCAGGCATTCTATCAGATCTAATCCACTGAATCTATTCATCTTTTTCACTGTATAATCATAAGGAATTTGACTTAGGTCTTACCTGAATGGTCTAGTGATTTTCCCTTCTTTCTTCAGTTTAAGTCTGAAATTTACAATAAGGAGTTCATGATCTGAGCCACAGTCAGCTCCTGGAGTTGTTTTTGCTGACTATATAGATCTTCTCCATCTTTGGCTGCAAAGAATATAATAAAGGTCATACGAGACAGCATAAGCAAGCAGTATGTTTAAGTGCCATGTATTGCTATTTCTTTAATGCCATTATTGCCCCACTGTTCCTGGCACTCCAGATATTCTACTCACTTTCAACTTACAAAATTAGTTTGTGTTTTCAACCATATTATCACTACTATTGGTCATTATTACACCCTTGACTCCCTTTCCTCCAACCTCAGCTCCTCGTTCTTCCTCCACATACTGTTTATACCAATAATGTCAAATCACTCACAGTTTGCCACATGTGAAAATCTGCTTCTTATTCCACCATAGGGCCTTTGTATGTGCTCTTTTCTTCTAGGAGCACTCTTCCAACAGTTCCTTTTGTGTCTGATTCCTCCTTTTCATTCAGGTGTCAATTCCTCAGAATAGTTTTTCCTAAAACCCTGTCCCATTTAGCCCCAGCCCCATTACTTTCCATTTTGTTACCCTATTTTGTTTTCTTCTGAGCACTTCTCATAATCTGAAATTATCACTTACCCTATTGGCTGTTTCCTATATTCTTGGTGCTTAGAATAGCAGATTCTACACATATTTGTTAAAAGAATGAACAGTCCAAAGTCAACTAACCAAGAGGGATGGAATTGGAATTTAAATGCAAATTGAATAGGGTTATTGGGAAGAAACAGTGGTCTGATCTAGGAGACATGCTTTGTAAACTCCAAGTGTTATTAAGTCTGTATGAAGTATCCGAGTTATGTCAATCTGTCCTTCATTGTCCTCTGCTGGATGCCACACGCATTCAGACTGTCCATTCTCAAGAGACAATGACATTACCAATTGTAGGAAGAAAGGCTATTAGCTACAAAGAGTCCTGCTGATATTGCTTTAAGAATTATTGGTGAGAAAAATTTTCCTCTTTCACTCTTGGCCAGCCCCTTGCTAATGCTATCCTTATCTTGTACTCTATTGACCTTGGCTTCCTTTCTGCCATTAAGGGACAATTTATTTAAAATCTTCTATTCATTCTTCATTAACCAATTTAATGCATTCTATTTTCATGGAGATTTTAGACCTTTGTTCAACCCCCAACTATGCTATATTCCTACAGAGGGCTTTGTTATTGTTGTTTAGTCACTAAACCTGTCTTTTGCGACCCCATGGACTGCAGCCCTCACAGGCTTCTCTGTCCAAGGGATTTCCCAGGCAAGAATACTAGAGTGGATTTCCATTTCCTTCTCCAGGGGATCTTCCTGACCCAGGGATTGCACCCCCATCTCCTGTATTAGCAGGCAGATTCTTTAGCACTGAGCCACAGAAGGCTTAGAGTAACAAAAAACAAATCTTAAGGCTCCTTCTTCCAATTTTGATGGAAAGAAAACAGAAGTTTGTGTGTGTGTGTGTGTGTGTGTATTTATATATAACTAAGTTCCCTGAAATCAACAAGCTGCTGCTACTGCTAAGTCGCTTCAGTCATGTCCGACTCTGTGCGACCCCATAGACGGCAGCCCACCAGGCTCCCCTGTCCCTGGGATTCTCCAGGCAAGAACATCGAAGTGGGTTGCCATTTCCTTCTCCAATGCATGAAAGTGAAAAGTGAAAGTGAAGTTGCTCAGTCGTGTCTGACTCTAGCGACCCCATGGACTGCAGCCTACCGGGCTCCTCTGTCCATGGGATTTTCCAGGCAAAAGTACTGGATTGGGGTGCCATTGCCTTCTCCAATCAACAAGCTAGTGAATGGCAAAGCCAGAATGAAAAACTGGTTGCCAAGTGCTTCTTTTCCTAAAACCTGTTGGATTTGTTTGTTTAAATAGTTTTTAGTTAGAATATCAATGTAAAAAATTTCCAGTGTGATTTATGTTTTAAAGAAAATATTTTGCATTTAACCCAAAGTAAATTTTATTCTATGATACATAAATAAACAACCCTTACATTTTATCTCTGTATTTTTAAAATCCCCCAAATTTCAAAAGTAAATGATTTGTTTTCATATCAGTGACCTAAATTAATGTCCCTTCACTGTTTTCCTTTGAACTCTTAGGCTATAATCAGTATCATTTTAGGATTTGCTAAGTTCAGATATCTCTAAAAACAATCTTGTACTTAGATATTTGAATAATTCTGCTGTTTCCCAAGCAAAATATGGAGTATGCCTTTAAAAACCTATAAATTACAAAAGTTAAATTTTATTTAAAGTTGTAAATATTTTAGGAAACACATAACTTCTTCATGCTTTGAAACTTTAGACTTTGCCCTGTTGTTACAAGGTTAAAAAACTAAAATGAAGATAATATAGTCAGATCACAGAGTATTACTCTCTAGAAATGCAATCATTTCATCAATTAGATCATGGAAATTAAAAACAAGATTTGTGAAGTATTCCTTATCTGAATATCTAAATCATTTTCTCTTCATCAAAGAAAATAAGTGGTAGATACTGGAAAGGAAGAAGACAAAATTCTCTGGCCTTCTAATCTCCTTCCAAGGTATTCTTTTCTGGCTGGTTTACCATATTAGTTTATACATAGCTCAGCTACATACATGGGGCTTCCCAGATGATGCTAGCGGTAAAGAACCCACCTGCCAATGCAGGAGCCAAAGGAGACTTGGGTTTGATCCCTGGGTCAGGAAGATCCCTGGAGGAGGGCATGGCAACACGGTCCAGTATTTTTGCCTGGAGAATCCCATGGACAGAGGAGCCTGTTGGGCTACAGTCCATTGGGTCACAAAGAAGTGACTTAACATGCACTCACATAACTACATACATGCCATGCTTTCCACAAGTACTTAAGAAAGTTTTGAAGTTTACCAAGTTCTTTCCTTACACCAAAAAGAATTTTTTTTTTTTTTACTTTTTTCCCTGTGATTTTTAGTAAATGAGCTAGTTTCTCTTCTCTGTAGGAAATAGATTATTATGATTGAGTCATAGATCATTGCTATTAATAATACAAAATGCCATTTGGAGCATACTCACACCCTAGAAATTTTCCAAGTTTACAGTGTCTACTTGAATTTTTCTACAGAACATTTGTCATTTCATTCAAGAACTGGCCTATGGATAATCATTTAGTCAAAATTACTACAGTGATTGCTACTAGTACAGAAAATTTTTAAACTACAGCAGGACCAAAGCTAAGTCTAAATGGGCACTGCTTCTTTGTTAAGTATTGGGTGACAATGAATACTACATTCTTAAATTTGGAGGAAATTGAAGAAAGAGAATCATTCTTTGGTCAGAACCATATTACTAATTTTCATTTCCTCTATTTTATTTATACAAAAATACATGATGAAAATTAATAGTAGACACACATAGAGAACATCTAACTATGATTCAAGCATTTAAAGAAAATTCTTATTCTAGCTTTGTGGCCTCTGTTATTTCATTTTGTTTTAAGTCAAGAGGCTGAAAAATATTGAAAGACATATTGGTGGTTGTTATTGTTTAGTCATTAAGTCGTGTCTCATTGCGACCCCATGGACTGTAGCCCACCAGGCTTCTCTGCCCATGGGATTTCCCAGGCAAGAATACTGAAGTGGGTAGCCATTCCCTTCTCCAGGGGATCTTCCCAACCCAGGGACTGAATCTGTATCTCCTGCATTACAGGTAGATTCTTTACCAACTGAGCAACCATGAAAGACATTAAATAGTGTTTTTTATGCCTGACTATGACTTCATACATACCAACCATCAAGTTAAAAAAATACTGGGATCAGTAGTTTCTGAAATATTCAATCTTAATATGGGAACAAGAGCTTATTGAAAGGCAGGGGAATATGGAAATATCTGCTCTTCTGGAAAGAAGCTTTGTTTAGAGTTTGAAACTTTATAAATTATGCTTTGATATACATAATACTGTCTTATTTTCATCATCTCTAATGGACATAAGGTTAGTACATTGCTAACTATAGATATAACCCCTCAGGGAATAGTTGGATATATAACTGGAGAAAGTAAACATCATTCCTTAAAAGGTAATACAGGGAGGTCAAACTCTGCAAAGAGATGATAACAGAGACAGTTTTAGCTTACTATTTGTTTGCTTTTCCAGTAGCATTCTTTTAAAAATGAACTCAATTTTTTGGTCAGAAGGTGACTTTCTCAAATGCTGATATAAAAAGTGGGCCCAAATTAGTACCCACAAAAGAGGAACTCAACCCTCATTTATGATTAATTAAATCATGTGTGATACATGATTGAAACTGGATCTCATAACAACAAAATTTATTTTCTGTTTTGAAGTAAAGCACATCAGATTCTGCTGCTATCTCACATTGAGGAAAGACAAAGGAAGCTTTAAATCTCTGGCTTCTCTTCATGAGTGGTGCAAGATAACATGAGTGGGTAGGTTTTGGAGGAGCTAACCCACCCTAAGATGATCCCAGAGTGTTGACAGAATCTCACTACCTCACTGCCCCGAGACCAGCAATAAACAAGCCTTCCCATGGAGCTTGTTTAACCACCATAAAAAAATGATTTGTTTCTTGACAGGAAATCATCCTAAAAAGTTTCTTGTCCAAGTTTAAATATAATTCTTCAGGTTTTAAGGCCAAGTTGCTAAAATTTGTTCCCTGTGGATTTCCTTATAGCAGTAAGGAAGCTGTCTGTATCTGCCATATTGAGGACAGGAGTGCCTTTATTTAATCTGTGGAGTAAAAAACTGGAGAAATAGACTAAAATTTATCCTGAACTTGGGCAACTAGGGAACCAAGCCAATTAGAGGTCAGGGATCTGCAGTTCACCTAAGTTGAAGACCTATTTGTCAGGGATATAATTCACTGAGACCAGAAATTATATCTGGGGAGAACAGCTAAATCAGGAAGGAACAGACCACAACTGTGGAGCCAGACAAGGTAGAGGTGAAATACTTGACATCAGCAAAGGAAAAAGGAAAATGGAAGTACCATTGCATGATAGTTGAGAGTCAAACAGCAGGATTCAAATGCCAGCTTTGCCTCTTTCTGCCTGTGAAACTTTGGAAACTGTGGTTATATTATTTTCTTTAAATACTAGCTGTCTCTCTCTACAGCATCCTTCCTTCAGGGTCCTCTCTGTTGGAGGAATCCCCCTATACCCACTGATATCAGGGTTGGCTGTGTGACTTGCTTGGACAATAAAATAGGAGCAGAAATAAGGGAAAATCATGTCAAGATCCATTGCATGATTTTTTTCATTGTTCCTTTCCCTCTGCCTTAAGAAGGGCATGTTGCAATTGTGGTCAGCTCCCTCAGCTGGCACCCCAGAATAAAGACTTGTTGCTAGAGCCAAGGCCCGAAAGACATACAACTGACATCATGAGTCTGTACTTTAGCCACTAAAATTTGGGCGTAGTTTGTCATGATAGCATAACCTGGCAAAAAGTGACTTACACTGCAAGTTGTATAAATTTCTCTATGCCTCAGGTTCCTCATCTATAAAATCAGGATTAAGTTATCTTTTTAAAGATTTATTTAGTTTTATTTATTTCTGGCTGCACTGGGTCTTCGTTGTTGCATGTGAGATTCCCTGGTGGCTCAGACGGTAAAGTATCTGCCTGCAAGGCGGGAGACCGGGGTTTGATCCCTGGGTCAGGAAGATACCCTGGAGAAGGAAATGGCAACCCACTCCAGTACTCTTGCCTGGAAAATTCCATGGACTGAGGAGCCTGGTAGGCTACAGTCCGTGGGGTCGCAAAGAGTCGGACACGACTGAGCGACTTCACTTTCACTTTCACTTTCTCTAGTTGCAGCAAGCTGGGCGTAGTCTTCACTGTGGTGTGTGAGATTCTCACTGCGGTGGCTTCTCTTGTGGAGCACAGGTTCTAGGCACACCTGCTTCAGTAGTTGTGATTCACGGGCTCTAGACTGGGGCCTCAGTAGTTGCTTCATGGCATGTGGAATCTTCCGAGACCAAGGATCAGACCTGTGTCTCCTGAGTTGGCAGGTGGATTCTTTACCACTGAGCCACCAGGGAAGCCCAGAAGTATATTATCTTGAAGAGAATATGGGTTGATATTTGGATGTTTGGTGTTTTCTTAGCAATATCTAGTAAGTAGTGGTCATTGTTATTATTATAGGCCCAGGCAGGAAATCTGTGGAACAAACAATCAGGAATCCAGAAGAAGGACTAGAAAGGAATTGATGAAAACCACAAGGTCAAAGGTCTACACAACTAAATGTTGGGATTTTGCTGGAGGCATGAGTAGCAGACTCCAGGGGTTTGAGTAGAGGGGCAGCAAGTATGACACTTGGTAGTGAGCCAACTGTCCACTGAGGCACATGTTTGCAAAGATTTCTGTTAAAGACCAAGGTCATCTGAGAGCGTAGACATCTAGGCTTACGTGGGGAGACAAATATGCACATGGGATACTGGTAACTTACTGACATGAGGTTTACATGAGGCAAATTCTTCTAAAATGAACTGTCTTATTTGTTCCCAAAACAGGCTTTTTCACTCCTAGTGTTTTTTAATACATTATGGTTATGTCTAAAACTCCATAATGACAAAATCCTCTCCTTGTTGGTAGAGTTAGAGTTTTTATGAAAGTTACATCATTTATGTGTCTAAAATTATTTTAAAAAGGGAAACGGGCTAGAAGTTCTAAACAAATTTTGTATCTATTAACACTAAAACTTCTATGCTTACAGTGATAGATATAGCTGTCTTTGACAGCAGTAAAGAAAAAACATCCTATTGCTGCTGATGCTACATTAGTCATGTGGGTTTCTTCCCATAGATTGTTTAGGGAGGAAAACTGATCAGCTACTTTCCCTTGATATAGGACAACAAGTGAGGCTCCCTGGGCCTAATGTGCTTTAGCAGGGAGCATATACATTACCAGTAAAATGGTCTTATGGAGCCAGAAAGCAAAAGCCAGGAGTCCAAACCAATCATTTCTTTAAAGTGTGTCACTGGTTTTCAGTACTAGTCTCATTTATGTTAGAATCACCCAAGGCAGTTAAAACTGATCTCAGTCAGTACTCCCAATTAGAAAACAAAAAATTTCTAAGGGTGGGAACTAGACATTACAAATAAAAAACAAATAAAACTCCCCAGGTCATTCTAATGTGCTTCCAGGTCAAGATGAGAGGTAGAGAAGTGCAGGGGTGAGGAGGGGTCACAAGAGAAGAGTAGTTGAAAAACCAGGATGAACAGAGGGATAGTGATGGGGAAGAATACTGGTGCTTAAACATCAGCATGCATAAGATTCACCTGAGCATCTTGTGAAAATGCAGATTCTGATTCAGCAAGACTGAGGTGGGAACTGAGCATTTGCAGTTTCTCACACGCTCCCAGCCCCTGGAACACACTGGAGTAGCGAGAAACTAGAGTAGACAAGTTTTTCCAAGTGAATCCTAGGCTATTAAAGCCTGAGTGACAATACTGAAGCTGTATAGGCAAGCCAGGATTGGATAAAACAGTGTGATCAGGTGCCAAGATAGAATAGAGTTATTCCTCATAAACAAAAGGCTGGTTGCCATGGTTTAAATTTATTCTAGAAGTTTTGTCAGAAGAAGAACTAGATTTGGGTTGCCCTGTGGCAGATGATACACATGAGTGAAGTGAAGTGTGGCAGATGATACACATAGAACTAAAAATTAAACATAGATATGAACCTTGCAGAACAGTACCAGGTAGGTGCTTGATAAAGGTAGAGTTAAAGTCGAGGCAGTGTAGTAGTATTAATAGACAATCAAGACAGGAATGAATTCAGAAAAAGTGATCTCAAATGGCATTTCCAAACACTAATATTACTGAGGTCAATTAGTTGAGGCACCCGGAAATGATAAAGTATATTGAATCACATAGAAATAGCATGATTTCCTTTTTAACTTTCTTCAATCCTTCTGATTAGCTTCTGGGGAAAAAAGTTTTAGTTTGAGGTTATATGTTCTTTAGTAATTTTATGATACCTGTTAAGTACCTATTTTAACAAAAAGAGACCAGTCTTCAAGCTCAGAACTCCAGCAAGCAAAAAATATTATTGGTTTATTTTTCTTACAATTTTAATTATTTACTATTTCCAGTAAATAATTTTTTTTTAAATTTCTGATAGTGATACATAGTTTTCTTTCAATATAAATGTAAGTAAAATTAATCTCCTTAAATAAAATATTAGTGATTATATAGTAGTGTACTGACATGAGAAAAATTATGAAGCTGAAGTTTAGAAAATCTGATGTGGAACAAACACAAAACTATATTGAAATCTGTGCTGTTTACAAACTTAGGTCCTAAGAAAATATTTACATTGATTTATTTAGCAAAAACTGCACAAAGAGTAGTCTTATAAAGATAAACCAAATTTAATCAACCAATATTTGCTGAAACAAAGGGGCAAATTTTTTAATTCAAAATGTTTTCCTGATTTTCTTCCTGATTTTATCTATTTTTCTACATGTAAACAGTTTTGTGGGTTCAGATGAATATCTCGAACCATTTACTAATGAAAAGATTCTGAAAATGTAAGGACTGATTTCCAAATGTGTTTTTTTCTATTTGACGCCCTGTGTACATGTTTTTTAAAACACGATAATTTATTTTCCTATTGTTCAAAATGGTAGTTTCTATCTCTTAATCATTTTGTATCTAGTCATCAGGCATCACCATAGCCTCTTGATGCCAAGTTATGATTTTGGAACTATGACTTTACCCAGTAGTTTATCAAGCCAACTACAATATTTGTTTTAGGAGAATGTACCTGGTCTTGATCAAATTAATGCAAAATAATAGTTCACAAATTCATGAGATAGAATAGTTCTTAAATAAATTTCTGCTCATATTTGCATTCAACTGAACTTCTTTTCGTTTTTCAAGGGCTCCTTACTACCACATGACAAAAACCACACAGTTATACAGTTTATCCAAGTCCCCAAACTTTACCGCCTGTTACATTCTGAATGTCTGTGTCCCCTCAAAATTCATATGTTGAAATCCTAAAACCCAATGTGAAGATCATGAAAGTAGATCCCCGATGATGGGATTTCTGTCCTTATAAAAGAGATCCGGCACCTTCTGCCAGGTGAGGACATAGCAAGAAATTGGTATTCTGTAACCCAGAACAGGGCTTTTACCAGAACCAGATCATTCTGGCACTCTCTTAGACTTCTAGCCTCCAGAACCATGAGAAATAAATTTATGTTTTTTCTAAGCCACCCAGTTAATGGTATTTTTCTTAGCAGTCTCAATGAACTAAAGAACCTCAAAAGGTTTGTTTCACATCAGTTTCAGAATTTTACCTGGAGTATTTTGACACATGATTTTCCAGGCTCCCTCTATATCCCCTCAGTGGATGGTTATAGAGATGTTGGATTAACAAGATGGGAAGTTTTTCTTTTAGGCGTGACCAGGATCCTAACATGTCTGAACACAGGCAGGCTGGTGGGGATAGGACCACCAGGTTCATCTGCTTGCCTGAGGATGTTGATAGGAGTAGGAAAGAACTGAAATCGGAGTTTACTATTAGTTTACTAGCTTACTATTGTTTCTATAACAAATTACCACAAATTTAGTGGCTTAAAACAACAAAAAATCTATTATCTTATAGTTCTGGAGGTCAGAACTTTAAAATGGGCTAAAATCAAGGTGTTGGCAGGATGGCATTCCTTCTAGAGGCTCTAGGAGATAATCCATTTTCTTGTCTTTTCCAGATTCTAGAGGCTGCCAATATTCGTTGGCTCAGAGAACTCTTCCAAAGTCAGCAATTGTATTACTCTAAGTTCTGCTTTCAACTTCACATCTTCTTATCTGATTCTGACTCTTCTGCCTCCTCCTTCCATGTATAATAGCCCATCCAGATAACCATGGATAATCTCCCTATTATAAGGTCAGTTAGTTAGCAACCTTAATTCCATCTACAGTCTTAATTTCTCCATGCCATGAAATATATTCCCAGGGTCCAAGGTTACAACATAGACATTTTGGAGGACCATTATTTTGCCTACCACAAAGAGGTAGAGAAAGGATGAGAAGAGACGCTGGATTGGTTTTAGAGTTTATTCCTTTCTAAATCACCATGAATGACCTTAGTTAGTCATATGTGAGAGTGGGAAGAAAGCAAAGACTAAATACTATGCTCTGAGATTCATGGATGCAAAAGTATTCTACTTCATTCCAGTCATTTAGGGGGAGGGACAAGGAGTGGGGAAACATAGCTTGTTCCTACTTTCACAGAGAACATATTTGGAAGCCTGAAGACCTCCACAGGCCGGATTGCCATCTCTGATTCGTGCATCGTTGATACCCCTACAGGGGCAGTGGAATGGCAGAAGTTACGCAATAATGGGCCTCAGAAGCAGTGACAAGATACTTAATGGGTTTTTATAAGTATTGGTTCAACTTAGCCATAGACCACACTGGGAAGCAACAGGAAATGATGCGAGAACATGAACTAGGTTTGTTTATAAGATACTTCTGGAATCTTCCAGAAATAACTATAGTACAATTTCAGGAGGTCAGACAAAAAACAAAATGAAAAGCAGGCAGAGTGAAAGCTATAAAACAGGATTTATTATGTGAGTATGGTCCCATTTTTCACAGCATCATGGGACATCCAGAGGAAACTTAGATTATTTCAGGGAGTGGAGGCTCAAACAGATGGCTGGAGAAAAGAAACGGCATTCATTTCAGAGTAATGCCAGTTTGTGAATCAAGGGCCACCTCTGTTTCTCTGAACTTCTGACTTTGATTTTGTTTTAATTTTTATTTCAGTTGACAGTTTAACTCTTACCTTCCTGATCAGATGCTTCATATACTGACTTTTATCAATATGATGATTTTAAATTTGGCATTGATTTCTTGACTTTCTTCAGAATTAAGGTCTTACATTTATGGTTCTGTGCCTGGGGCATTTCAGGGAGTTTGGATGTTTTGCAGGGGGGTGGGGAGGAGCAGTGAGTGAGGGAGTGTTATAATGGCCTGCCCAGATCCGTCCTTCAAAACTGAAGCATTCATCTCACCAGTTTCCAGGCTGCCTGTTAACAACTCACAGCAGGACAGCCCATTTTGAATGATATATTGAATGACTGGTCCTTGTGGCAGTACAGAAGCCTGTCTACCTTTTCCCATTTTGGGAGATCTATGAAGGGTCATCCCAGCTTCAGAGTACCCCTTGGCATTATTTGAAGTTACTGTTGTGCTCTACTACAGTTCAGCATCTCCTTCTGCCCTATCTGCATTTCCTCAAAGACATTGTTCCTGAGAGCATGCATTTCCTGCATGCGAATCTCCATCTCTGAGAGTTTGTTTTTCCAGGGGACCTGAGCTAAGAGAAGTGGTGTGAAGATTTGTCTAAGGAGGTGGATTCTAAAATGGGACTTGGGAGCTGGATCACTTACTGGTTGACTGGCAATGAGAACCATCACTAGTCATTGATAGAGTCCTAGGAGCGCTGGCATGCTGTAGTAGTACAAATACTAAAGCTTTTCCTAGTGGTGAATTGAGATGGGATATGGGTGTAAGGAAATGCCTTGGTGGGCTCAGAGGATATCCTCAGGCATTTGAGAGGTTCCGAGGAACTGGTTACTAAAAGGACAGTGAAATTGGAAGGTGGTTGCTGAGTGCAATTAAGCAGCTGAGAAGGACAATGAAAGACAAAGATGTCTTTATTTGAGACATCTCATTTAAATCCCCAATTTGAAGTAAAATGTGAAAAGTTAAAGCACCTACATGGCAGTATTTAAAAAGACTGCTGAAGCTGGAGAGTAGAAAAGGTGAGGACTGAGCCAGTATTTAACTATAAGGGTAGCAGACAGTGCTCTAGGGATGATTGAATTCCTGAGCTCAGCAAGACTTCTGCACAAAATCAGGACCGTGGTGAAGAAGGGAGATCCCAAGGCTTCATATGAGATATCTGGGTCAGTGTGCTGGAAAACTATGAAACCCCAATACCCCAGTACAATTCATCTGGGCTCACAGTAGTAGTCTACTGCTTTCTATTAAGGCCTAGCATTCCCTCCTTCAGGATCTATTTCTACTTTCTCTCGAACACCAGACATTGGCATCTTAGTAAAAAACAAAAATACATGAATATTTGTAAGTGGAAGATATTCCATATAAAAACTCAGGAATACCTTTGAGATATTGTGCATTTGGTTCCAAACGACCACAATAAAGTAAATATCACCATAAAGTGAGTCAAACAATTTTTTTTGGTGCATGTTAGAGTTATATTTATACTATACTGTAGTATATTAAGTATGCTAGCATTGTCTAAAAATGTACATACCTCAATTTAAAAAATACTTTATTGCTGAAAAATGCTAACCCGTCATTTGAGCTTCAGCAAGTTGGAATGTTTTTGCCAGTGGATGGCCTTGCCTTGATTTCAATGGCTGCTAATTGATCAGGTTGGTGATAGCTGATTGGGGTGACTGTGGCAATTTCTTAAAATAAGATAACAATGGAGTTTGCCACATCATTGACTCTTCCCTTCACGAACAATTTCTCTGTAGCATGCAGTGCTTTTTGATAACATTTTACCCATGGTAGAACTTCTTTCAAAATTGGGGTCAACCTGCTCAAACCTTGATGCTGCTTTATGAAGTAAGTTTATGTAATATTCTAAATCGTTTGTTGTCATTTCAACACTCTTCACAGCATCTTCACCAGGAGTAGATTTCATCTCAGAAACTACTTTCTTTGCTCATCCTTAAGAAGCACTCCTCATCTGTTAAAATTTTCTTACGAGATTGAAGCAATTCAGTCACACCATCAGACTTCACCTCTAATTCTAGTTCATTTTCTATTTCCTCCATATCTGCTCCACCACTTCCTCAGCTGAAGTCTTGAAACCCTCAAACATCCATGAGCAATGGACTCAACTGCTCCCCAGTTCCTGTTAGTGTTGATATTTGGACCTCTTTTCTTTTTTACATAAAAAAATATAAAAGATATTTCCTCTTTTATAAATGTTCTTAAAGACATCTAGAATGGTTTGTCTTTTCCAGAGGGCTTTCAATTGACTTTGCCCAGATCCATCTGAGAAATCATTATCTATGGCAACTATAGTCACATGAAATGTATTTCTTCAGTAATAGGACCTGAAAGTTGAAATTAGTCCTTGGTCCATGGGTTGCAGACTGGATGCTGTGTTAGAACATAAAAACAACAGTAATCTTGTACATCTCCATAAGAGCTCTTGGGTAACAAGGTGCATTTTCAACGAGCAGTAATATATTGAATAATATTTTTTTTTCCCTAAGCAGTGGTTCTCCAATAGTGGGCTTAAAATATTCAGTAAACTTTGATACTTGAGATTTGTTGGATCCTTTAAAGTCTTTGTTTTGAACATTGTTAGTGTGGGTACAGAGCAACCTTTAGATTAGAGCTAATGTAGCTATAGTACTTATGCAGTGCTTCTCTGTATTCTCTTCTTGATACCTGTTTGATGCCTGTGTATTATGAGAACTTTCACTCTGACTAATGCCAACACAAACTATTTATGATCCTACATGAACTCCTAGAATTGTTCTCAAACTACTTATCACCCAATACTTTTGTATGCCTTGTCCTTGATTTGTTTTTTCCTTTAGGACTTGTCACTATCTCAAATTATTCACTTATTGAAATTTTATTGTTATTCCTTTCTGTGTATGCTCTGTTAGGAGATAGAAAATTCACTATTATTTAACTAGCTTTCAGAATAAATTTTTGCTCATTATCAGATCAGATCAGATCATTTGCTCAGTCGTGTCCGACTCTTTGCGACCCCATGAATCGCAGCACACCAGGCCTCTCTGTCCATCACCAACTCCCGGAGTTCACTCAGACTCACGTCCATCGAGTCAGTGATGCCATCCAGCCATCTCATCCTCTGTCGTCCCCTTCTCCTCTTGCCCCCAATCCCTCCCAGCATCAGAGTCTTTTCCAATAAGTCAACTCTTCGCATGAGGTGGCCAAAGTACTGGAGTTTCAGCTTTAGTATCATTCCTCCCAAAGAAATCCCAGGGCTGATCTCCTTCAGAATGGACTGGTTGGATCTCCTTGCAGTCCAAGGGACTCTCAAGAGTCTTCTCCAACACCACAGTTCAAAAGCATCGATTCTTTGGCACTCAGCCTTCTTCACCGTCCAACTCTCACATCCATACATGACCACAGGAAAAACCATAGCCTTGACTAGATGAACATTTGTTGGCAAAGCAATGTCTCTCTTTTTGAATATGCTATCTAGGTTGGTCATAACTTTCCTTCCAAGGAGTAAGCGTCTTTTAATTTCATGGCTGCAGTCACCATCTGCAGTGATTTTGGAGCCCAGGAAAATAAAGTCTGACACTGTTTCCACTGTTTCCCCATCTATTTCCCATGAAGTGATGGGACTGGATGCCATGATCTTCGTTTTCTGAATGTTGAGCTTTAAGCCAACTTTTTCACTCTCCACTTTCACCTTCATCAAGAGGCTTTTTAGTTCCTCTTCACTTTCTGCCATAAGGGTGGTGTCATCTGCATATCTGAGGTTATTGATATTTCTCCCGGCCATCTTGATTCCAGCTTGTGTTTCTTCCAGTCCAGCGTTTCTCATGATGTACTCTACATATAAGTTAAATAAACAGGGTGACAATATACAGCCTTGACGTACTCCTTTTCCTATTTGGAACCAGTCTGTTGTTCCATGTCCAGTTCTAACTGTTGCTTCCTGACCTGCATACAAATTTCTCAAGAGGCAGATCAGGTGTTCTGGTATTCCCATCTCTTTCAGAATTTTCCACAGTTTCTTGTGATCCACACAGTCAAAGGCTTTGGCATAGTCAATAAAGCAGAAATAGATGTTTTTCTGGAACTCTTTTGCTTTTTCCATGATCCAGCGGATGTTTACTCATTATAGATAACTGACAAATATTTGCTGTGTAAGTGAATGATCCAATGAATCCTCTCTTAATTAACATACGCTTATTATTCTTCATTTCTTGAAATCCCTAATATCTGCTTTAATGAGTTATTACTGATAAACAGTGGTAATGATATTACTTGTGATGCTTATTTCAAACATGACTATCCCAGATGAGGACTGCTTGTCCTCATCATTTTATGTTGCAGATTGTGCATTGCACAAAACTGTGTGATGACACTCATATTTGTGGTCATCTTAGATTAATGTTCTTATTATTCTAATTTTCCTAGAGATGGCAATAAATGTCTTAGAAACTAATGTGCCCATTTTTAATAGCAGTAGGGTTGTCACCAGTGAGGAAATATTCATATCTTATAAGGCCCTCAACCTCTCTTCTCCATCCTGGTGGCTTTCAAGACATTTCTTATACTTTGCTTCCTTGAATCAGCACCTATTGAAAAATGTTGAATCAGGTTTAAAACTGTTGATTTGCCCTTCTTTTTGATGCAGTAGCAAGAAGAAGCACTCAATATGATGATTCAATAACTGAAGAGTTCCAGGCTACAGCAGAGAAGAGCTTCCTAAAGACCTGTGACCTATGCTCAGTATCTTCCTTGCCTAGACTCCTCCCACTGAGGGTTGCTTTGCACAGATGGTGCCTGGAAAGTATAGACATTTGTTGAGTCAGTGCATCATAAGCCTAGGGCACAGTTCAGTTTCTCTGATTGGGGGGATGGCTTAAAGAAAGGATCATGGATTCTGAGCCCAGAAAGGCTTAGTTTCAAATCCTATATCTAACATCTACTAGCAAAATATACGGCCTAGTCAGTTAATTTAGTATCTCCAAGGCTATTTCTTCATCTGATAAATAAAGATAAGTGCATCAAATAACTAAGATATCTAAATGAGGTTGCACACAGAATATACAGCTCTTAATAGTTGAACAATAAATGCTATCTTGAGAAATCTGTATGCAGGTCAGGAAGCAACATTTAGAAATGGACATAGAACAACAGACTGGTTCCAAATAGGAAAAGGAGTACATCAAGGCTGTATATTGTCACCCTGCTCATTTAACTTCTATGCAGAGTACATCAGGATAAACACTGGGCTGGATGAAGCACAAGCTGGATCAAGATTGCTGGGAGAAATATCGATAACCTCAGATATGCAGATGACATCACCCTTATGGCAGAAAGTGAAGAAGAACTAAAGAGACTCTTGATGAAAATAAAAGAGGAGAGTGAGAAAGTTGGCTTAAAGCTCAACATTCAGAAAACTAAGATCATGGCATCTGATCCCATCACTTCATGGCAAATAGATGGGGAAACAGTGGCTGACTTTATTTTGGGGGGCTCCAAAATCACTGCAGATGATGACTATAGCCATGCAATTAAAAGACACTTACTCTTTGGAAGGAAAGTTATGACCAACCTAGACAGCATATTGAAAAGCAGAGACATTACTTAGCCAACAAAGGTCCATCTAGTCAAAGCTATGGTTTTCCCAGTAGTCATGTATGGATGTGAGAGTTGGACTGTAAAAAATGCTGAGCGCTGAAGAATTGATGCTTTTGAACTGTGGTGTTGGAGAAGACCCTTGAGAGTCCCTTGGACTGAAAGGAGATGGAACCAGTCCATCCTAAAGGAGATGAGTCCTGGTTGTTCACTAGAAGGACTGATGTTGAAGCTGAAACTCTAATACTTTGGCCACCTGATGTGAAGAGCTGACTCATTTGAAAAGACCCTGATACTGGGAAAGATTGAGGGCAGGAGGACACAGGGACGACAGAGGATGAGATGGTTGGATGGCATCATGGAGTCAATGGACATGAGTTTGGGTAAACTCCGGGAGTTGGTGATGGACTGGGAGGCCTGGCATGCTGCGATTCATAGGGTCGCAAGGAGTCAGACACGACTGAGCGACTGAACTGAAATGAACTGAATAGATGCTATTTTCCATTCACCTTCCAGTATAAGTAAACACAGGCTAAGTTAGCCATCAGAAAGTTGGTAAAGACAGAGCATTATACAGTATGAAAAACAAGTCACATTTTTTTGTCCAATTCAACATCTGTAGTGCAATAATTTCCTCTGTAGTATCCATGTCAGTTAGCACCCAGTCTCAAGCTAAACATGCCAATGATAGGAATTCCCCTTCCCTTCTGAGGTAGGCAGCCATTTGAAAATTGTGTTGTAAAAAGAAATTGATCAGAATAAAGAGGTCAACTATCGGTCCTACTCTTGCTTCCTGTAACTGTATGGAACAGTGGTAATCTCCCATCCAAAGGATCTTTCCAGATATTTGCATGAAGCTAATTACGACCCTTTTGAGTCATCTCTTTAGCACATAAAATATATATACTCCCTTAACCTGCACATGTGATATGATATTGAGCCCTGTCACCATGGTAATGGAATTCTTCCATCTGTGTTTGGATTTCTATTATTATTTCTGTGTTACACCCAGTGCTGTCTTGTTATTAATTTCCCAGAATCTCTCTCTTTGCCTATACATGCACCCTCTGACATTCCCATTTTAGATACCTTTTCCCAATACAGACACATCTCCCCTGCTCCCCGCTATCAAAACTGACCTATATCATTTCTCATTCTCTTAAATTCTGAGATATTAGTATTGACACGTTTATAAATATCTGCATCTTGTCAATCTTCTCTTTCTTACGTAAGGGGATGAGTAATCTGGGAATTTTAAGAGCAGTTAGAAGGCCAGTAAGGGAGGCCCTATCAACAATGATACTTCTTGGCATCTGCATCTTGACATGTACCTCTGTGTGTTCAATTTCAATAACCTGTGTTCAATTTCAGTATCCTGTCTCTGCCTAATAACTATTTCCATTGGCATATCTGTGGTGAGGCATTAGCAGGCAAAAGAGAGACAAAGGTGTGTACTAAAGAAAGAGGCATCATGATTATTTCTGATTAAAGAGGAGATTTCACTTAGAACTGTCTTAGTATGTTACTAAAACAGGAAGCCAATGAATATACTTTTATCCCAAAAGCCTATAAATATACACTGGCATTAAAATAACTTCCTAACTTGATCTAGTGATTGCCATCAACATTTCTTCTAAGGATCAAACTAATTTAATGTGGGTTAAATAATATTGACCTTAAATACTTTTTAATCCCACTGATTTCCCTCATTCATGCTTTTGAGTTTACATTAAAGGTGCATGTACTTAACAGCACTTTATTTTTTTTAAATATCATGGATCCATTGTATATAATGAAGTGGTGCCAAAAGTAAAGAATGAAAAGGAAAGCACGCTTGGTATTTTAAAAGCTAGTGACAATGTGGTAGAAGTATGCAGGGGTGGTAGGAGTAGTCTGAACCATTAAAGACAACTTAGGTGGTGAATGAAGAGCACAGACTGGAATAGTGAGTTGCAGTGACCCTGTACATTCAAACTGATTTGCCAACCTGAACAATCCTTAGGAACTGGAGTAGGTTGATGTTCAGTGAGTACTAACCACAAGACTAGTATCCATGCACAGCTGTACGCAAGGCGATCAGGACTTAAAACTGTGTGCTCCATTTGTGTTCCATTTCAGCACACCTTCACCCGAGACCTCTAAGTATCTAGGAAACATTGCTTCATTCATCTCTACAGCATTCTGTTTGGGGAATTAAGTTACAAATATTATGGGGCCGGTTCTATACTTGAGAAAGCTGAATTACAGGAAGGTTAAGTGGACTGCTGAAGGTCAGAAATTGGCAATAGAGATCAAGTGCAGACTGTAGGGGACCCAGCAATAGTTCCCAGGATACCTCAGCAGTGTCACTATGGAATCCTTTCAATGATTTCTCTACATTATTCCCCAGGGCAGCAAATTCACAAGTGCAAATAGGAAGCTTCTATGGGGCAATTGTACAGGCAGGGTCCTTTCTGTAAGGGACAGATACTGTGCTGATACTTTAGACCTTTCTCCTACATTTTCAAAGAGGCAGAATTAATGACAGATTTGGCTAACATTGGATACACCTCATCTTTAAAGCCATACACACCACCTTGCAAAACAGACACTCAGTTCAGAAATGCTTCTTGAAGAAGTTTATTGCAATTGAAGAAAACTCTTGGGCTTTCAGAAACCATAGCCTAGATACAGTTTCTTTTCCTTCAAGGAGGAAACTTGAGATGGAACATTTAGAATACCTTCACAATCAGTCCTTTCTGTGGACAAGTTTTGGCTTGAGAGATTTCAAAATGTTGTCCTCATTCTATGGTTATCTTCATCTCCATGGAAATCTCTACAGTTTCATATAAAGGGGATTGAGGCATTTTTTTGTGGTTTCTTATACTTTAACTTTCTCACTAACTGGCAGAATTCACAAGAAGGGGAGGAAATGAAAAGGAAAGTTGGAATTATGCATTTACTCCCTTGAGTGAAGCTCTTACCTATAACAAGCTTAAGGCTTTTCAAGTCTGTTTTCAAGGCTGAAAAGAAGATTAGAAATTATCCACCCATTTCTAATCTAGTAATTTGCAAAGTAGGTGACACTATTTTTCAAGATTTTATACTTTTTATGTTAGCCAGATTATCTTTATAGTTTTCTGAGTAATATATGGCAAATCATAAACTTCTTTCCAAAGATGAGAAATATTGTATTTCCTGAACCACTCAAGAATGTGTTTTCTCTTTGAAGATACCACTGCCTTGAATGTTCACAATGTTACGCATATAATAAGAAAATAAAACTACTGTTACTGTTTACTAAGCAACACACTACCTAACTATACAAATATATATATATATATATACACATACACACACACATATATACATATATGTATATAAAAGTTTATTAGACTTCCTGGAGACATATATTAGACTTTCCTGAGGGAGGAAATGACAACCCACTCCAGTATTCTTGCCTGGGAAATCCCATGGACAGAATAGTCTGGTAGGCTACTGTCCAAAGGGTCAAAGAGTCAGACATGACTGAGCAGCTAAGCATTTGTTGTTCAGTTGCTCAGTCATATCCAACTCTTTGAGACCCCATGGAGTACAGCACACCATGCTTCCGTGTCCTTCACCATCTCCCAGAGCTTGCTCAAACTCATGTCCATTGAGTTAGTGATGTCATCCAAACATCTCATCCTCTCTCATCCCCTTCTCCTCCTGCCTTCAATCTTTCCCAGCATCAGGGTCTTTTCTAATGAGTTGGCTCTTTGCATCAGGTGGCCAAAGTACTGGAGTTTCAGCTTCAGCATCAGTCTTTCCAATGAATATTCAGGGTTGATTTCCTTTAGGATTGACTGGTTTGATCTCCTTGCAGTCCAAGGGACTTCTCCAACATGACAGCTCAAAAGCAGCAGTTCTTCAGCTTTCTTTATGGTCCAGCTCTCACATCTGTACATCACTACTGGAAAAACCATAGCTTTGACTGTACGGACCTTTGTTGGTAAAGTAATGTCTCTGCTTTTTAATATGCTGTCTAGGTTTGTCATAGCTTTTATTCCAAGGAGCAAGCCTCTTTTAATTTCATGGCTTCAGTCACCATCTGCAGTGATTTTGGAGCCCAAAAAATAAAGTCCGTCACTGTTACCGTTGTTTCCCCATCTATTTGCCGTGAAGTGGTGGGACCAGATGCCATGATCTTCATTTTTTGAATTCAATTTTAAGCCAGCTAAGCATAGCACACATAAAAGTATATACATATATGTGTAAAAAGTCCATATGTAAAATATATATATGTGCATACATGCATACACACACATATGAAATCTTATTTAATTGTTCTAACAATGCTTCATTGTAATTATTATTATTATTATTTTACCCATGAGGAGACTGAGACACTTGTCGTCTAACAACTACACATTGCTGACAGAATTGTTTAACATCACAGCATGAGGTTAAATTTAAAACAAACAAAAAGATGCAAGTTGTTGTCTATGTACTCCCTCACACAATCTGCAGAGAGAAAAGTACTATGAAAGACAAATCATTATCTAATTGCACTGTCAGATAATCTGTATGGTTGGCTAGAACAATCAGTCTCATTTTTCTGATGAAGACTCTCAAGCCCACAAGAATGCATATCATTGCCTATGAATTGCTCAAAATCAACCAGCATCAGAACTGCAGGAATCTGCTTCCTATGTGCCTTTCTTTATCACTTAATTCACTGAGCGAAAACCGTGTCATTCAGGCCATAATCCCTAAAATCAGGGTAGAATTTTCTTAGAATGTGAAATTTGGATTCCAACAGTAAGAGGGTAAAAAACTATCCACGTTAATGTACACAAGTACAACTGCCTGGGAAGTGCACAAATACCCACAAAAAAATGTAGCAATACAATGATAATTTATGGGTCAGGAGTGTCAAAACATTTAAATAGTAACATTTAAACTTCTCAGAGTTCAAGAAACATTTTCTGTCTCCTCAATCCTTGAGGCTTTGGAAATTGGGGGTTTGAATGACTTCGTGAGTCAAAATGTGACTCCTCAATTCCTTCAGATTCCATTACAAACTCACAGTCATCTCATGCTGGAACTCTACATTTCCTAGACAGGCCAGTCTGTCTCCCCTGCATCACTCACCTGTAGATGGGCTGATAGAGCCACTGAATATTTCCTTATGTATCTCTCCAATATATTAAGTAGTAGGTAGGTAGGTAAAGACATAGGTAGACGGTTGATAGATTGATAGGTAGGTGGAATGATAGTTCAATAGAATGATAGATCACACTTCACATTTCTGGACCTAATACTGAGTTGCTGCAACATTGTTTCTTTATTGTCATTCCTGTTGTTTTTTGACCCTAGTAGCCTCAACAGCTAATGCATTTTCTCACTCTGTAGTTTGGTCCTCTCACAGCAAGCCTTTCGTAGTGAGAAGGTTTCAGAAATCCCAATTTACCACCATTTGGATTATCTACATTTCACCTGGCTTTTCCACTCAAATGCATTTTTAGGCCAAGAACCCAGCAGTGTTATTCTTTTAATTTTATATGCCCACAGAGCTGAAACATTTGAAGTGCAAGCGTGGGACCGTGTACTTTTCAATTAGATGTTGGCACATACAAACACTCACAGATACTAACTGGCACAGACCAACTACCATTCATTTAACTTAATGGATATACTCTAATGGGATGGCCAATGGTAGTGCAATGTTTGAACCTCGAGACTTATAGAAGTAGTGGAAATTATAGTCCACAGCATGACAAGAAGGCCTTAAAAAGGTTTTCCACAATTAGCTTATTTCAGAAATGAAGAATGCCAATTGGATTAATCTGCCGCATCTTGGCAGGACATTGATACCAACTGCCTTTTGTCACTATTTATTTACCTCCCTGTTTCCTTAGATATGGAGTCAATGAGTATTTGTACCAAAGCCTTTATACCTGAGAAAGCACAGGGCAGTGAATCCCAATTCCCTCTTTTCCTCTTGAATTCTGTGAATTTTTGAAACTCAAGTCCTTTTTTTCACATAAAAGTTTCTCACTGAATATTCTAAGTCTTTGCTTAGACTGAGATTTCTTTGGGTCTACTGAGATTGAGATTTTGGTCTATTGGGATTGTTACTTGCAAATTCTAGTAGTCATTTTCATAGTCTACAACTATGGGTGTTATTGTTCCCTTTCCATCTTATAATTTCAACTAAATCGAGCAATGAAAATTTTATAGTGCATCCCTAATTGTGCACCAGACTGGAACTGTTCATACAAATTCCAAGCAATTATAAGGCTTTCTGGGAAACATTGGCAGCAAACACTGGATTAAATGTTTATAACAGCAAGCCAGATGGGAAATAGAGATAAGGAAAATCTCATGGAAACTTTTTTTTTTCCCAAACCACAACACTATTTTAAATTAACCTGGCCAAGGAGAAGCATTTTTACATTGTTGACCAATACAGAGGTTTAGTAAGTAAGAGCAGTTAAATTGTGGGAATAATTTTACAAAGATGTAACTCTTTGTGACAAGATGTAACTTGTCATACATCTTGTTACAGAAAGATGTAATTCTGTGACTGTTATAAAAAGATACCATGTAGACAGAGTTGATGAATGAGACTCCAAAGATATGTTAGGGAAGGCAGATATTAAGAGTGGATGCTTTAAAGTTAAAAAAATGTGCTTTGTATTTCATTGAAGGTGGAAAAAAAATCATCACATGGAAATATTTAGCTAGCCTTGAAAATGTTTGACGTGGAGACTGTGGTTAACATATAGTCACCTTACTCATGCTAAAAATACTTTCACTGCTTGAGAACCAGAGTTAAGAATGCTATTTTTACAGATAAAAATCTTTCTCTTAATGGAATTGGGCAGTAAGTGTCTCACACCCATTTGTGTTCATGCTTGCTTCCTCTAATATGATTTAAATGATATTTAAGTTAGAGAGGTAGATTTATAAGGAAGGTGATGACACTAAAGTTTCAAGTTCCCTCACTTGCATGAGGGAAAGGTTCCTAGCAATATGTTCACATTCTCATGTTTTTAGAAGTTTGTGAGGGAAGACATTGTAACTGTAGTTAAGACTACTTTCTCTTTCCACTCTGATTTTCCCTCCCTTATTTCCCCTTTGTTGGGTGGTATTGGAGCAGCCATTAGCATGTGTGAATTATGGCTAAATGAGAGTTAAACATGAGAGACATATATGGGGTTTAGTTGGATATATTTATGTGAGACAATGTCAACTTCATGTGTAGTTACATGGTACTATCCGAGCTCAGAAATAGTTTCTGGAACTAGTCTACTACTCACTATGTCTAGCCACTTGTCATGGAATTTGAAGGTACAGGCCAGAAGCACTTTTAATATGTTTTACCATCCCTGACAAGCCTAGTAGAGGAGAAACAAGGTTTCTACATGCAGCAAGGAGCTAGTCTGTGGAACATTTTTCCAGTCAACAGATATATAAGGTATTCAGACTTAAAACATGACTAAATAGTGACTTTTTTGTTAAGAACTCTGTTATATTTTCCAGGAACTGGAGAAAGAAAACAAACATTAGCAAATTGCAAATTTATTCAAAAAGTTGGTCAGGTTCAAAGACAACCCTTTAACTGCTAGTGGGAAAGATTTTTTAGAGAATGTAAGTGAAACAGATGAGTAATTACAGACTCCTGATTTGGAATACATATATGTATGTGTGTTTTCCTTTAATTTTATTTCTAATGGGGTTAAAAGATTATTAATATAAAATTGGTGGAATGTGAAATGTACAAGACAAAAATGATCAATATAATCA
The DNA here is from genome assembly GCF_055505025.1 of Bos grunniens. Classification (NCBI taxonomy): domain Eukaryota; kingdom Metazoa; phylum Chordata; class Mammalia; order Artiodactyla; family Bovidae; genus Bos; species Bos grunniens. The sequence continues at coordinate 57,103,305 of NC_141172.1, forward strand.
ATAGAGATTATTCTTAAGAGAATTTGACAAAAATTTTCATACCATACCAGAAGCAGGAGTTTGTTAAATTGGAGAGATAAATTTTGAATCAAAGAAATATCAGACCCTGGGATTGCTGTGAATCCACTAACAAAGAAAATGAATCATATGAATGCATTTGGGAAAACACTACATTTCTTGTTTGAATTAATTTTTGCTTTGTAACAAACTTCCCGTAACAATGGCTAACAAATATGGCCAATGGCTTTTACATCTTTAAAGAGATGTAGGAAAAAATGAAGAAATTTAACAGAGACCGTAAGTGGCCTCCAAAGCCTAAAATATTTACTATCTGATCCTTCATGGAAAAAATTTGCTAACCTTTGGCTTAAAATAGCAGTTTATTTTGGGGCTTCTCTGGTGGCTCAGACAGTAAAGAATCTGCGTGCAATGTTGGAGACCTGGGTTCAATCCCTGGGTCAGGAAGATCCCCTGGAGAAGGGAATGGCAACCCACTCAAGTATTCTTGCCTGGAGAATTCCATGGACAGAAGAGCCTGGAGGGCTAAAGTCCATGGACGCACAAAGAGTCAGACACAACTGTGTGGATAACACAATTCATTCATTCACTTAGCTGCTGATTTGGGTTGGGCTTAGCTGGGCAGTTCTGCTGCTGCTCTTGGCTCCTCTTTCATATGTCTGCATTTAGCTGCTATGTCACCTGAAGCTTGGTGATCTGGTATATTCTCCATTAAAGGTTTGGCAGTTAGCTGACAGTCCCCTGGGATAACTGGGCTGCAGCCTATCATTATTTAGCAGACAAATCAGAGCTTATTCTCAGGATAGTAGTTGCAAGCAGAGACAAGCCCCAAATCCAAGTGCCTTTTAAGAGCCAACAGGTATCATGTTTAGTAATGTCTATTAAACTAAGTCACATGGCTAATTCTAGCATTGTTGTAGGGGATGCTACCAAAAATTATGGATGAGTGAAAGGGAAAAAATTGTGACCGTCTTTACAGTCCTTCATACTCATTCAATTGACATGAAATACATGCACACACACAATAACAGTAATAAAGGCAATGTAAAACTAATAATATGCCATAAGAAACTGTGGATAATTCTTAAAGAGATGGGAATACCAGACCACCTTACCTGCCTCCTGAGAAATCTGTATGCAGGTCAAGAAGCAACAGTTAGAACTGGACATGGAACAACAGACTGGTTCCAAATTGGGAAAGGAGTACGTCAAGGCTGTATATTGTCACCCTGCTTATTTAACTTATGTGCAGAGTACATCATGTGACATGCTGGGCTGGATGAAGGACAAGCTGGAATCAAGACTGCCAGGAGAAATATCAATAACCTCAGATATGCAGATGACACCACCCTTAAGGCAGAAAGTGAAGAAGAACTAAGAGCATTTTGATGAAAGTGAAAGAGGATAGTGAAAAGGTTGGCCAAAACTCAACACTCAAAAAATGAAGATAATGCATCCAGTCCTATCACTTCATGGCTAATAGATGGGGAAACAATGGAAACAGTGACAGACTTTATTTCTGGGCTCCAAAATCACTGCATATGGTGACTGCAGCCATGATATTAAAAAATGCACATGTACACCTGTGGCAGATGTATGTTGACCTGTATGTAGAATGTAATTTCTAATTAAATTGTTTTTAAAATACTAAAAAAAAAAAAAAAGAACAAAGACTATAATAAAAATAAAAAATAAAAAGTGCTTGCTCCTTGGAAGAAAAGCTATGACTCCAACCAAGAGAGCATATTAAAAAGCAGAGACATTACTTTGCTGACAAAGGTTCATCTAGTCAAAGCTATGGTTTTTCCAATAGTCATGTATGAATGTGAGAGTTGAACTATAAAGAAAGCTGAGCACCGAAGAATTGATGCTTTTGAACTGTGGTGTTGGAAAAGACTCTTGAGGGTCCCTTGGACTGCAAGGAGATCAACCCAGTCAATCCTAAAGGAAATCAGTCCTGAATACTCATTGGAAGGACTGATGCTGAAGCTGAAACTCTAATACTTTGGCCACCTGATGCGAAGAGTTGACTCATTTGAAAAGACGCTGATGCTGGGAAAGATTGAAGGCAAGAGGAGAAGGGCACGACAGAGGATGAGATGGTTGGATGGCATCACTGATTCAATAGACATGAGTTTGAGTAAACTCTGGTAGTTGGTAATGGACAGAGAAGCCTGGTGTGCTGCAGTCCAAGGGGTTGCAAAGAGTCGGACATGGCTGAGCGACCGAACTAAACTACTATGACGATATTGGTGACAAGGTCTTAATAAGTGATGTTAATGTAATGAATATCTAAGAATAGTTACTACACAAGAAAATTTTAAGTGCCCTGACATCTTTCTGTTTATATATAAAATAAATTTGGTTTATATTTTCCCAAATTGACAACAATTCTGAATTTTTACGTGGAATTGTCAGTAACAAATTGTGAATATGAATGAATCTTTTTAAACTACTAAAAATAAAAACATTTGATTAATTATGCTAATAGAAACTCATTTATCTTTAGATTCTTTTATATTAAACAATATTATAAAATCATTGTAATGTGAAAGTGAAAGTCACTCAGTCGTGTCCTACTCTTTGCAACCCCATGGACCACACAGTCCATGGAATTCTCCAGGCCAGAATACTGGAGTGGGTAGCCTATCCCTTTTCCAGGGGATCTTCCCAACTCAGGAATTGAACTGGGGTCTCCTGCATTGCAGATGGATTCTTTAACAATGGAGCTATCAGGGAAGTTCATTGTCATATGATTCCTAATAAAAGCATATACAACCAAAAAATGTAGGAGAGAAATATGTATTATAGGGGCATGTCAGGCATTTTATTTAAAAGCATATATTTCTGGATTTTGTGAGGTGGTGGCATTTTATTCTTTTCCTTCTATAGGGCTTCTAAAACATCCTAAGTTTCAGGTCCCGTGCAACCTAAAAAGGACCAGTAAGCTCTCCTGCTCTGGAGATCTAGGCCTGGGCAAAAGAGCAGCTGGAGCAGAGAAGGAAGGGAGTGCCAGATTCTCATGTGGGAATGGTAGAGGCGGGTTTTGGGGAATCCTGAATTGTCTTATGGGCTCCAAGTTTGATTTAAAAGTCTTTAGTAATTCTTTCTGCTTACAATCAAATTGCATTCAATGTATCAACTCAAGGATGATCAGAACCCAATAATTTTTGAAGACTGCTGAGACCAGTCCCAGGTGTTCATTGGAAGGACTGATGCTGAGGCTGAAACTCCAGTACTTTGGCCACCTCATGCAAAGAGTTGACTCATTGGAAAAGACACTGATGCTGGGAGGGATTGCGGGCAGGAGGAGAAGGGGATGACAGAGGATGAGATGGCTGGATGGCATCACCGACTTGATGCACATGAGTTTGGGTGAACTCTGGGAGTTGGTGATGGACAGGGAGGCCTGGTGTGCTACGATTCATGGGGTCGGAAAGAGTTGGACGCGACTGAGTGACTGAACTGAACTGAAGCTGATATATTGAATACATGGTCACCTCTGACACCCCCATTCCTACTTTCCATGGCAATTTTTCCCCTCCTTAGAGAGGATTTTTGGATATCAGAAGGTGGTTTCATTTGACAAGAGGAGGAAAGCCTCTGAGAGATCTAGTAACACTGTACATTGGGGAAGCTGGGTTGCAAAGAATGTGTATCTATTGACAAGTATCATTCTTTTCCCATAATCCTTGGTTTTCATCCTTCCAACACACAGGGCCTGCCTCTTAAATTAATGATAAATACATCGTATATGGGAATAGAAACTTTATCATAAGATAATCATTGTCCATAAATGCCTTCTATATGCAAACACCTGTTAAGCACCAGAAATCTTGCCGAACATGGAAAATTTTTGAAAATATACAAATTATAATGTATCATATGCTAAGTATCTAATAAGTGATAGAGAAGTTTTCATATGTGAAGATTTGGGTAGATGACTTTGAAGGGTGTATATAGCATATATCAAGTGAAGATGTGTTGGTCAGGGCAACTCAGAAAGAAGGAAGGAATGGTGAGCAATGACTGGCTTTATTCCAAGCATATAGATTTATTTAATTTATTGCATGATACTTCTCACAAAGCATAGTGTTACAAATCCCAAAAAAGGCTCTGACAAAGTCATCTAACACAGATTCCCACCATTTACACCAAAGATACTTGATTTTCTCCACCCCACCCACCCATCACCACCAACCTGACTTGCCCAAGATCCTCTAACTCATCACAGAGCCAAAGTTTTTAATTGTGTTTCTTCAGCACTCTTTTCACTAAACTGCCAGAACTGACCATAGCGTTATTACTTGAAATCAATAGCTGTACTCTAATACCATCTATATGTTGATTCAAACCCTTAAAGTTGCCTCTGGCATTCACTTTGCTGTCCCTTCATACTATTCATATTTTATTCCAAGGTGGAAATCTCTAATGCATATTCTTCATTCTTCACTTTGTTGTCTATTTTCATTTCGCCTTTGTATTGTTGAGGCATCTCAGAGAGAGTGATGGCACACAGAATGTAACTCTCAAGAAGAAATTGGATTCTTCCCATTACAAAAACAGCTTGAGGGCACTAGTAATGAAGCTAGATGAGAAGGCCTTTTATATTTTGACATAGTCCTTGATAAAGCAAATAAGTTCCATGTACCCTATCTCTCTTATAACTGTCTAGAATATGTTAGAAACTTAATATGTATATGATAATAAAAAAAACATGAAATCTCCATCTGGTGACTCCACACTGCTCTTATAGCTATTATTTATCACTAGTCTTATATGCCAGATGACTAGATTTTGAGCCTGAGTGAATGAAAATGAGGTAGAGATGAGCGATTTCCAAGTGGCTCAAAGGATAGTTCTCAATACACCTAGGATAAAGTAATATAATAGGTTAAATATGTACAGCAATGTAACTTTTTCTCTTCTAAAAATTATCTCAAATAATCATTTTAAGAGCTCAATAAAAGTGAATAGAGTAGTGTTTATTCCATCTTACAGTTGAAGAAATTAAGGTACAGGGACATCAAATGAAGAGCTCAAGATTGAATACCACAGTAGGGACACAGTTGAGATCAAGCCCCTGAAGCTGACCTGGGTCCCATGGCTTTTCCCCTTCTTTATACCATACATCTTTCGCAAATTGTGTATTCTCATCCCAAGACCCTCTCCCACATCTCAGTTTAGTTCAGTTCAGTTCAGTTGATGAATCAAGGCAAATTGGAAGTGGTCAAACAGGAGATGGCAAGAGTGAATATCAACGTGTTAGCAATCAGCGAACTAAGATGGACTGGAATGGGTGAATTTAACTCAGATGACCATTATATCTACTACTGTAGGCAGGAATCCCTTAGAAGAAATGGAGTAGCCATCATGGTCAACAAAAGAGTCCGAGATGCAGTACTTGGATGCAATCTCAAAAACGACAGAATGATCTCTGTTCATTTCCAAGGCAAACCATTCAATATCATGGTAATCCAAGTCTATGCCCTGACCAGTAACGCTGAAGAAGCTGAAGTTGAACAGTTCTGTGAAGACCTACAAGGCCTTCTAGAGCTAACAGAAAAGATGTCTTTTTCATTAGAGGGGACTGGAATGCAAAAGTAGGAAGTCAAGAAACAGCTGGAGTAACAGGCAAATTTGGACTTGGAGTACAGAATGAAGCAGGGCAAAGGCTAATAGAGTTCTGCCAAGAGAACACACTCCTACGTCTACTCCAAATAAAAACAAGTGGTATCCCTGGATTCCAATATTGTTCAGAATTTTTTATTTTGTTATTTAATAAGCGGCCTAGTACCTCTTTACAATAACTAGACAATGACAACAAAGTTCGCTTCTACATCAAAGGATTTTGTGAATAAATAATACATAGCTGTGAAAAACCTTTAAATCAATCTAAACACTCCCCCAAAGCTTGAAGGATAAAATGGACAAGTCAGGCATTGTTCCACAATACCTATGGCCATTTGCTTTTACTATACAGTTCATATACTTGAGATCAAAAGGCAAATGCTTGTGAATTCAAGACATAGACCATAATTATAATGTTGTTAAAAATGTATCCAAAAAGTAGAACTTAACTATTAATCTGTTATATTTATTAGCTTCTTGGTTAACATGTCCAGAGGCTAATGACAGTTGGTAACTCAAAGCTAGCATACAATAATTTATTTTACTTTACATTTCTAGATGAAACAGCAAAATCATGCTTATTAAAAATACTACGTCACTTTAACTTTCAGTTACCTCTCACATCTAGTTTGCCCAGAGTCATGTCATCTGAAATGAATCCAGGGCCTCTGAGAAGAAAGCCCACAGCAAAGGGACAGAAGCTGTGAGCAAATCTGGGATGACTGTAACCAGGTCTTAATGGCTGTTCTTTGGCCTGATTTACAAAGTCCTCTTGCTGCACTTTAAAATTCAATGTCTCAGACACAAAATTAAAATGGTGCCACAAACAAATCATGGATGCAAGTCCAAATGCTATGTAATTGCTCCATCACCCCGAGGAGATGTTCTGATTAAAATGAGTCACATTGACCTTGGGTGACATGGCCTAAGGGGCAATTATTCCCCAAGGGACTTAATTAAATGCAATTAAACCAGTGAGAGTACATTTAACGAGGCCCCTTGTGATACCTATGTTCCCAATTTATTTTTCCAGCAACTTTCACTAATGATTTGATTCACTCAGACTCCATCAATAGATAATGATTGGACACTCAACTACTCCCAGGTGATTATGGGATACCTGGATTTCACAATTCAAGGATTAGAGAGAAAAGGCATGTATGACAAGTTAAACAGTCATATAAGATTATAATTGTTTATGGGCTGAATGAGTAGTGGGAGAAGGGGCAAATTAGAGGAAAAGGTGCTCACTGTGGGTTGGAAGAAGACCACAACTGGCCTTAGTGAAATGTTGGAAGGCTACAAGAATATGGATGGAGATAAAATTCTATCTCTAAATCTTGGAGTTCTAAGAAGGGAAGGGTTTTGGAGATCATCTTTTCTTATAACTTCATCTTACTGTGAGTACTCTGGAGCCCTTACTGGGTTTTCTGGCTCACCCAAAACATTGCTCCTGGTGGTGTTTTAGGAATAAAGAACAGTATGAGCGCTGAAGAATTGATGCTTTTGAACTGTGGTGTTGGAGAAGACTCTTGAGAGTCCCTTGGACTACAAGGAGATCCAACCAGTCCATTCTGAAGGAGATCAGCCCTGGGATTTCTTTGGAAGGAATGATGCTAAAGCTGAAACTCCAGTACTTTGGCCACCTCATGCGAAGAGTTGACTCATTGGAAAAGACTCTGATGCTGGGAGAGATTAGGGGCAGGAGGAGAAGAGGACGACAGAGGATGAGATGGCAGGATGGCATCACTGACTCGACGGACATCACTCGATGGACTCATCACTCGATGAGTCTGAGTGAACTCCGGGAGTTGGTGATGGACAGGGAGGCCTGGCGTGCTGCGGTTCATGGGGTCGCAAAGAGTTGGACACAACTGAGCGAATGATCTGATCTGATTTTATGAGCTGGTTGAGTGATACAGAGGCATGAGGTAAATTTGAGGGATGGTATGCTGACCAGTTGAGTAAGATAAATAGTACAGGTAAATATTGGTTTAAAAGAGAGGTTTGGGCTTATTTATAAAATGCTATGTTTGAAGTTTGGAATTCATTGTGTCAACAAACAGGAATGTGGGTGTTCATAATTTAAGTGGTGTTTTCCAAAATATTAATCTGATAATTGTGTTCCAGATATATGAAAAATTGTAGGGACTGACACAGGCCTGGACCAGGCCAATAATAATTATAACAAGAGCACCAGATTGGAACAATGATTTCTAATGATAATATGAGAAACAAAGAGCATTGTGCAAGTGATTCTGGACAAGGGAGGAACAATATCAAATATGACTCCATGGTTTTAAGCAAGGATGTAGAGAGAGACAGAGAAGGCAATGGCACCCCACTCCAGTACTCTTGCCTGGAAAATCCATGGACAGAGGAGCCTGGTAGGCTGCAGTCCATGGGGTCGCTAAGAGTCGGGAACGACGACTGAGCAACTTCACTTTCACTTTTCACTTTCCTGCTTTGGAGAAGGAAATGGCAACCCACTCCAGTGTTCTTGCCTGGAGAATCCCAGGGACCGGGAAGCCTGGTGGGCTGCTGTCTCTGGGGTCGAACAGAGTCGGACACGACTGAAGTGACTTAGAAGCAGCAGCAGTAGAGAGAGAAGGTAGTGGACGTTGTCAGAGATAGGAACCAGAATTGAAAGCAAGAAGGTCAAGGAAACACAGAGAGAAAAAGGTGTGGTCTAGGACCAGAGTTCTGGAGTGGCCCAAGAGTATACAGTCAGGAGGGATGAGTTAGGGTCCAGAGGAACAGTTTAGAATTGAGGTGAATTTGGGCCCTTCAGCTCTGAGCAAAGCTATGGAACTAGCAGAATGCTAGGGGTCAGGAGGGCTCAGGCACTAAAGGGAAAGCTATAGCCTGCCAGGACCAATCGTCAAATGCAGGAAATATGGAATAAACTCTGAGATCATAATCCAGACCCACAGCTTAGGCAGCAACAAACACAGAAAATCTGGTAAAGAAGGAAGGTGAGGATTGTATCTCTAATTTTCTTGATGCAATCTCTCGTCATTCCCACTCTTTTTTTCCCTCTATTTCTTTGCATTGATCACTTAGGAAGGCTTTCTTATCTCTCCTTGCTATTCTTTGGAACTCTGAAATCAAATGGGTATATATTTCCTTTTTTCCGTTGCCTTTTGCTTCTCTTCTTTTCTGAGCTATTTGTAAGGCCTCTTCAGACAACCATTTTGCCTTTTTGCATTGCCTTTTCTTGGGGATGGTTTTAATCTCCACCTCTGTACAATGTTACAAACCTCCAATCATAGTTCTTCAGGCACTCTGTCTATTAGATCTAATCCCTTGAATCTGTTTGTCACTCCCACTGTATAATTGTAAGCGATTTGATATAGGACATACCTGAATATTCTAGTGGTTTTACCTACTTATCTTCAATTTAAGTCTGAATTTTGCAAAAAGGAATTCATGATCTGAGCCAATGTCAACTTCTGGTCTTGTTTTTGCTGACTGTATAGAGCTTCTTCATCTTCAGCTGCAAAGAATATAATCAATCTGATTTTGGTATTGACCATCTAGTGATGCCTGTGTGTAGAGTTGTCTCTTGTGTTGCTGGAAGAGAGTGTTTGCTATGACCAGTGTGTTCTCTTGGCAAAACTCTGTTAGCCTTTGGCCTGCTTCATTCTGTACTCCAAGGCCAAACTTACCTGTTACTCCAGGTATGTCTTGACTTCCTAATTTTGCATTTCAGTCCCCTATGATGAAAAATACATCTTTTTTGGGTGTTAGTTCTAGAAGGTCTTGTAGGTCTTTATAGAACCATCCAACTTCAGCTTCTTTGGCATTAGTGGCTAGGGCATAGACTTGGATTACTGTGATATTGAATGGTTTGCCTTGGAAACAGATATTAGTTTCACATTTTTGAGATTGCACCGAAGTACTGCATTTCAGACTCTTTTGTTGACTATGAGGGCTACTCCATTTCTTCTAAAGGATTATTGCCCACAGTAGTAGATATAATGATCATCTGAATTAAATTCACCCATTCCTGTCCATTTTAGTTCACTGATTCCTGAAATGTTAATGTTCACTCTTGCCATCTCCTGTTTAACCATTTCGTTTACCTTAATTTATGGACCTAACATCCTAGGTTCCTATGCAATATTGTTCTTTAGCATTGGACTTTACTTTCATCACCAAACACATCCACAACAAACATATTCTTCTGAAAAGTAAGTAACCCTTTGCTCCAACCAAGAAGCTGCTTAGATGGTTCCTTCTATGTTAGTAAGGGACTACTTTACCCTAGAATTGCTGTAGAATTCAGGTCATGTGAATTCTTGCTTACAGAAAGGAGAGTGGAGAGAGAATTGATCAGATCTGATTTAGTTCTTGTCTTAGAAAAAAAGTTGGGGCAGAGGCAATATCAGGAGATAGGGCTGGTTTACAGGAGGGATGATGCCTTTTCACTGTTGTGCTGATGTAGAGCTGACAGCAGAACACTAAAGGAAAATTTTCTACTAGCCAGTTGACAGAGGATAAGAGCTGGAATCATAGATTTTTAGAGGCATACACAGAACTGATGAAAGAAAGTGAGTAGAAGAGACATTGTTGCTTTTAGCAGTAGTCACATCAATGCTTATTTACATGATATTGTTTCAACTATCTGCATTTTTAAAGTACTGACTCATTTCACAAAAAACAAGAGCTTGACTGGCCATGGTAGACTTTGACCTTAGCTGGACTTGATCTCCATCTTTGGTTGCAAATAATATAATCAGTCTGATTTTGTTATAGACTATCTGGTGATGTCCATGTGTAGAGTCTTCTCTTGTGTTGTTGGAAGACGGTGTTTGCTATGACCACAGTGTTCTTTTGGTAAAACTCTGTTAGCCATTGTCCTGCTTCATTTTGTAAGGCCAAATTTGCCTGTTACTTCAGGTAGCTCTTGACTTCCTACTTTTGCAGTCCAGTCCAGTCCCCTATAATGAAGAGGACATCTTTATTGGGTGTGAGTTCTAAAAGGTCTTGTAGGTTTTCACAGAACCATTCAACTTCAGCTTCTTAAACATTACTGGTAGGGGCATAGACTTGGATTACTATGATGTTGAATGGTTTGACTTGGAAATGAACAGAGATCTTTCTGTCATTTTTGAGGTTGCATCCAAGCACTGCATTTTGGACTCTTGTTGACTATGAAGCCTTCTCCACTTCTTCTAAGGGATTCTTGCCCACAGTAGTAGATATAATGGTCATCTGAGCGAAATTCAGCCATTCCAGTCCATTTTAATTCACTGATTCCTAAAATGTTGATGTTCACTCTTGCCATCTCCTGTTTGACCACTTTCAATTTGCCTTGGTTCATGGACCTAATATTCCAGGTTCCTGTGCAATAATGCTCTTTACAGCATCAGACTTCACTTCCATCACCAGTCACATCCACAACTAGGTGTTGTTTTTGCTTTGGCTCTGTGTCTTCATTCTTTCTGCAGTTATTTCTCCACACTTCTCCAGTAGCATATTGGGCACATACTGACCTGGGGAGTTCATCTTTCAGTGTCATACTTTTTTGCCTTTTCATACTGTTCATGGGGTTCTCAAGGCAAGAATACTGAAATGGTTTGCCATTCCCTTCTCCAGTGGACCATGTTTGGTCAAACACTTGACCAAAGTTGGAGAAGCTCTATACAGTCAGCAAAAACAAGACTGGGAGCTGACTGTGGCTCAGATCATGAATTCCTTGTTGCAAAATTCAGACTTAAATTGAAGAAAAGTAGGGAAAACCACTAGACCATTCAGGTATAACTTAAATCATATTCCTTATGATTATACAGTGGAAATGACAAATAGATTCAAGACATTAGAGCTGATAGAGTGCCTGATGAACTAGGGATGGAGGTTCATGACATTGTACTGGAGGCAGTGATCAAGACCATCCCCAAGTAAAAGAAATGCAAAAAGGCAAAATGGCTGTCTGAGGAGGCCTTACAAATAGCTCTGAAAAGAAGAGAAGCTAAAGGCAAAGGAGAAAAGGAAAGACATACCCATTTGAATACAGAGTTCCAAACAATGACAAGGAGAAATAAGAAAGCCTTCCTAAGTGACCAATGCAAGAAAAGAGGAAAACAATAGAATGGGAATGGCTAGAGATCACTTCAAGAAAATTAGAGATACCAAGGGAACATTCATACAAAGATGAGCAAAATAAAGGATGGAAGTGGTATGGACCCAACAGAAGCAGAAGATATTAAGAGAGGTGGCAAGATTGCACAGAAGAACTATATAAATAATATACCAGAACTATATAAAAAAGATCTTCATGACCCAGATAACCACGATGATGTGATCACTGGACTAGAGCCAGACATCCTGGAATGTAAATTCAAGTGGATCGTAGGAAGCATCACTATGAACAAAACTAGTGGGGATGATGGAATTCCAGTTGAGTTATTTCAAATCCTAAAAGATGAGGCTGAGAAAGTGCTGCACTCAATATGCCAGCAAATCTGGAAAACTCAGTAGTGGCCACAGGTCTGGAAAAGGTCAGTTTTCATTCCAATCCCAAAGAAAGGCAATGCCAAAGAATGCTGAAACTACCACACAATTGCACTCATCTCACACACTAGCAAAGTAATGCTCAAAATTCTCCAAGCAAGGCTTCAACAGTATGTGAACCGTGAAATTCCAGATGTTCAAGCTGGATTTAGAAAAGGCAGAGGAACCAGAGATCAAATTGCCAACATCCACTGGATCATCAAAAAAGCAAAAGAGTTCCCAAAAAAAAATCTACTTTTGCTTTATTGACTATGCCAAAGCCTTTGACTGTGTGGATCACATCAAACTGTGGAAAATTCTTAAAGTGTTGAGAATACCAGACCATCTGACCTGCCTCCTGACAAATCTGTATGCAGGTCAAGAAGCAACAGTTAGACCTGGATATGGAACAAGAGACTGCTTCCAAATCGGGAAAGGAGTGTGTCAAGGCTATATATTGTCACCTTGCTTATTTAACTTCTATGCAGAGTACATCATGTGAAATGCCAGGCTGGATGAAGCACAAAGCACAAGCTGGAATCAAGATTGCCAAGAGAAATATCAATAACCTCAGATATGCAGATGACACCACCCTTATGACAGAAAGCAAAGAGGAACTGAAGAGCCTCTTGATGAAAGTGAAAGAGGAGAGTGAAAAAGTTGACTTAAGCTCAACATTCAGAAAACTAAGATCATGGCATCCAGTCCCATCACTTCATGGCAAATAGATGGAGAAACAATGGAAACAGTGACAGACTTTATTTTGAGGGGCTCCAAAATCACTACAGATGGTGACTGCAGCTATGAAATTAAAAGATGCTTGCTCCTTGGAAGAAAAGCTATGACCAACCTAGAAAGCATATTAAAAAGCAGAGACATTACTTTGCCAACAAAGGTCCATCTAGTCAAAGCTATGGTTTTTCCAGTAGTCACGTATGGATGTGAGAGTTGGACTATAAAGAAAGCTATAAAGAAAGACCAAAGAATTGATGCTTTCAAACTGTGGTGTTGGAGAAGACTCTTGGAGAGTCCCTTGGACTGCAAGGAGATCCAACCAGTCCATCCTAAAGGAAATCAGTCCTGAATATTCATTGGAAGGACTGATGCTGAATCTGGAACTCCAATACTTTGGCCACCTGATGCGAAGAACTGACTCATTGGAAAAGACTTTGATGCTGGGAAAGATTGAAGGAAGGAGAAGGGGACAACGGAGGATGAGATAGTTGGGTGGCATCACTGATCTGATGGACGTGAATTTTTGTAAGCTCCAGGAGTTGCGATGAACAGGGAAGCCTGGCGTGCTGCAGTCTATGGGGTCGCAAAGAGTCGGACATGACTGAGTGACTGAACTGAACTGGACTTGGTCTAATTAGAATGACAGCTAGGGGAATTTGTGAATTACAAATATATCTATAGATGTGGCATCCATTTAAAAAGAAACCTTCTGCAAAGAGGTAGCAGGCACTGGGCATATGCCGAGTAAAGCAAGGCTTATAGCCTTGTCAGTCACTTGAGGTACGACTGCCTCATGTCAGCCTTTGAAAAATTAGGGGATCTATGGCTGAAAGATTCTCTCTTGAGGTTTCAGGTATTTTCTGGTTGTTGTCATAGCATCTTTATCTTGACCCCTCACATGGCATTCTGGAACTTCTAACCCCTATTTGAGCCTAAGCTACAGAGCTAAAATGAAAATAAAACATAAGCTCAAACCTAACAAAGTATTCTATGGGGAAAATTGCTTTTTAATTAAAATTCTTCCTTATTTATATGCACTGATTTATAAAATGTCTCAGTTTGAAATACAGTGGCCAAACTGTTCAGGTACTCATTTTTTCACTGAGCCAGCTTTAATGCCATTAACCATGGGTGAATGATGGGGTAGGTATGACACCATAAATGCAGAGACAGGTCTGGGTTCATTGGCTTGGTGATAGCAAGGATGAGTGTATTCCATGCCAGCTCTGTTGAAATGCACCCAATTTTAGAATGACAATTTAATATAAGCAGCCAAACATGGACTTAGTCCAACCTCAAATGTCCTACTAAAACTGTGTGATGGCTCATAAAGATAGCTCTGTCTCTAGGAACTTTATGGACTAAAGCAGTGTGTTGAAGTGATAAATAGTACCCCCAAAACCTTCATTAAGAACTGTGTCTGTATTGCTTTGAACCACCATGCAGCAAACAGAAGTGTCCAGCAGAGGTAGATTAGTTATAAAGTCTATATTCACCTTTTCCTTTTGGTTCTACACACATGGTTCCATTTTTTTAAAAAATCTTCAAAATAGGGGAGGGGGGAGCTCTGATAACCAATTGGAAGAATATTATGATGCTCCATTGTTTTGAGAACACATTTTCTACTGTGTTGTTAATGTCCTTTCTATAACAATTCATGATCCCTGACATGTTTCTTTCAGAATTTACTGTCATGCACACATTCTTTCTAAACATCTTTTAAATTTAAATTCAAATAATGAGAAATTACATGACACATTAGTTTTCCTTCTTGCACTAGTTTCTAGTTCAGAGCTAAATTCAGTGCTGAATTCCTTATAGAAAGCATTAGATACAATGATTTTTTGCCTTCTTTCCTGTGTTGGACCTCTTTTTAAAATATCTGTTATAAGTATATTTTGGCAAATTTTAAACTTCACAGTATTTGGAGAGCAGTTATATGGGAATATTAAAGAAAAACAAGAATTGTGATCAACTATTTATAACCCATGCTGCAATCTCCTCATGACTTGAGCTGTTTTTCCCAACATAACCTGGGTTAATTGGTAGGTAATATTAATACTCCATGTATTGTCTTGCCACTGAGCTTAGTAGGGGATCTTATTCCTATTTATTACACTCCTAACTAGACAGGAGTGGATTTAAGATGGAAGATATAGAAGGTGAGATAAAGGAGTTACAAGTGAAGAATATGTAGTCCCATGAATAAGTGAGTGAGAATAATATTGTGTTTGAGTAATTTTTATCAAATACTTTGAAATTATTTTACTGTCTGTAATTCTATACATCTCCCCACCGTGAGCTTTAATTAGTGAGAGATTTTGATAATGGCAGTGCTATGGGGTGGCAGAAAAAATAAAGATATAAAATTTTGACCATATGGAAGATTCATTGAGGCAAATACCAAAATTATCTTTTATGTAATTAAATGTATTTTGGGTCCATATCTGATCTTAAGTATTAAAATGTTTTATTCTATCCAGTGTTTTTGTTCTTTACAATTTAGGGACAACATCATTTGATTTGGGCTATCTCAAAATATTACTGTCATCAACTATGAGATTTATAACTGCTAATGAAATCATAGAGAACACAACAAAATGAACCTCTGGTTGGGCTTTTATTAATGATTTAGAATGGAAATTTCTCAGAGAAATTGTGAATAAATTCTTTCTATGAGAGGAAAGAATTGCCAAAATATGCTGATTCCTATGATGCCTCAGGACTAAAATCGTATATTCTCAGTGAGGCAGAAGAACTCACATTCTTCTGCTGAAATTTAAAGGTAGAAATTTTAGCTGTATTGTGATTATTTAGTGACATCTCTTACACAGAATAAAGGTTATGATCAAGAAACTAATTTTACATTTTGAAATATGTGTACACTAAGGAATAATATGTCCAAAACTTAATAGCAACTCCCACTTTTTATAAGACTAATAGGAACTATTGGGCTTTCCTGGTGGCTCAGACGTTAAGCATCTGCCTGCAATGCAGGAGACCTGGGTTCGATCCCTGGGTTGGGAAGATCCCCTGGAGAAGGAAATGGCAACCCACTCCAGTATTCTTGCCTGGAGAATCCCATGGATGGAGGAGCCTGGTGGGCTACAGTCCACGGGGTCGCAAAGAATCAGACATGACTGAATGACTTCACTCACTCACTCAATAGGAACTATCCAGTGAGAAAGGAGTGATAAGAGATTGATGCTCATACATCAATATGTAAATACAGGGGAAATACAGTCAGGGAAGGCTGTGTGAGGGAAATACATGGTTTGAGGAAAGTAAAGGAAGTTTGAAATGTTGCTAGAAAAAGCTAGAAAGAATACATTCAGTTCAGTTCAGTTCAGTTGCTCAGTCGTGTCTGACTCTTTGTGACGCCATGAATTGCAGCACGCCAGGCTTCCCTGTCCATCACCAACCCCCGGAGTTCACTCAAACTCACGTCCATCGAGTCGGTGATGCCATCCAGCCATCTCATCCTCTGTCGTCCCCTTCTCCTCCTGCCCCCAATCCCTCCCAGCATCAGAGTCTTTTCCAATGAGTCAACTCTTCGCATGAGGTGGCCAAAGTATTGGAGTTTCAGCTTTAGCATCATTCCTTCCAAAGAACACCCGGGGCTGATCTCCTTTAGAATGGACTGGTTAAGACTACATTTGGAAAGTATAATAAGGTTGCCAGGATCATTGAGGGTCTAGTTAAGACTATGATCTTTTAGAGGCATTATTTCCCATAGTTCTGTGATATTGACTGGCAGGACTTCACTGCCCAGTTGTAGATACAAAAGAAATGAATGACTGAGGGGTAAGTGTTAAAATCATCAGTGTTGAAGAGTGAGCTTAGAGACATAAACCATGCAATCTCACCTGAATAGGAAAAAGCAGTGAAGTCTGGTGGAAGAGTTCAGGGTATTATGAGTCTCAGCAGGGTCGAAGAACAAATCTAAGAGTGACTTATTAAGAGGGTGAAGGATAAGAATTGGTAGAGGCAGCGTGTGAATTAACATTTGCTAGGGGAGCAGTTAAAGAAGATGACACAGTGCAATGTGTGTCTAAGGGAACAGACAGCTAAAACAGAGGTAAAGATCTCTGGAAGAGGAGCCCAGGGGTCCGGGGAGATATCCTCACAGGTGTGGAGCTGCATGGGGGATGTTAGGATGTGAGACGTGATGGGAGACCATCAACCGTGTGTTAGACTCACTAATGGACTGACACCAAGGTAGTATGCATCTCATAGAAGCAGGGTTTTAAAAAGATAGCGTGGGAATTATAGCATAGGAATATGGTTGAAACCTCAACTCCACCTCCTGGCCCCAAGCTGGGAAAATGAGTAGCTTCTGCTAAAGAAGGTATCAGGGACTCACTGTCTTCAGGAGAGAGCTTCTGGGAAGAAGTTTGACGAGTTGAGGATTTAGACACCAAAAGGTTCCATAACTTTCCCAGAGTCACCAAGACACTATCAGGGTTTTACCCATATCCCTTGGTACTTCATGTTCTAGTATTTGCCAGTGGCTTCCTCCTGAAAGTACCTACAACTCTCTACCAAAGGTGTTCTATGGCTCCAGGAAGGTGCTTCCCCTGCCACCTTATACAGGGCAAACAGCTTGAGTGGGGGGACTTATGTCCCCAGAATCAACCTTTAAAATGATGAAAGGAGACGATGGTTCCTTCCCCCAGTTGCTTTGTCCCCAGAGAGACACCTCTAAGCTATGTATATTCTATACAGTTATAGAGGGACTGAGCTATAGTTGTTCATGCCTGCTCATGCATGCACCCTTCATTGGTCTCCTCATGCCTGTCTCATGTGCCTACACTCTTAGCTTCCTGGCATTGAGGTTGCTAGATAAAATGAGGATTCCCAACTATATTTTAATTCCATATAAAGTCTCTCTTTTTTTTTTTTTTTTTTACTGTTAAGTATGTCCCAAATATTTCATGGGATATAACATATACTAAAAATTTTGGTGTTTATTTGATATTCAAATATAGCTGGGCCCCTGCATTTTTATTTGCTAAATCTGACAACCCCATCTGGGATTGCTTTGTGACTAATCTACTTGTATTCATATCCTTGCCTCAGGGCATGCTTCTGATAGAGCCCGAAGATAGTCAACAACTATCCTAGAGGGATAAATTTTGGAGAAAGAACAAACTTCAGAAGCAACATCCTATTGTAATAGTTGAATCACATTGCAATTATAAAAGGCTGTTGCTCTGATGCCAGCTATAAGCTAAAGTTATCAGGAAAGGGCTAAAAACCAGCCTCAGCATTTAGCCTGATTTGTAGAAGCCATCACCTCATCAGGAAAGCACCTGTTATCCAGTCACTTTTATTAAACTCAATGCCAAGTATCATTAGTACAGCAATGCTGTGATGATGCTCTATTCATTCTATCACCAAATGTCCTAAATGTCTATCACTGGAGAACAGCTTCTGTTTCAGTAAAATAATAGCACTGAATAGGAAAAAGGAAGACTCTGCATCTCTGGTACTCTTGTTCCTAGCAAAGTGGTGGTCCCACCATGTCCTAGCAATAAAATTGGATTGGATTACATCAACATGGATGATTCCTTCATTGGAAGGACTGATGTTGAAGCTGAAACTCCAATACTTTGGCCACCTGATATGAAGAGCTGACTCATTTGAAAAGACCCTGATGCTGGGAAAGATTGAGGGCAGGAGGACACAAGGACAACAGAGGATGAGATGGTTGGATGGCATCACTGACTGAATAGACATGGGTTTTGGTGGACTCTGGCAGTTGGTGATGGACAGGGAGGCCTGGCGTGCTGCGGTTCATGGGGTCACGAAGAGTCGGACATGACTGAGCAACTGAACTGAACATCAACATGGGAAATCCCAGATGTATTATCATTCATGGACTTTCAAACTGAGGTTGTTTGTTAGTAATTTAGTTAAAATTCCAAGTGTTTTCTTGTTGCTCTCTCTTCTGAGAGATCCCTCTGCAAATTCTGGGTAGGAGCTATTTCACGTATCCATCCAACAAATAGCAGATTTTCAAGTTGATGTTTAGTAAGCTGTGATTCCTTATTTCCAGGAAAACCTCTAAACCTTGATGAGGTGTGGTTCCATGTCTCATCAGTGTAGAAATAAGCCTTTCAGAGCATCTGCATCTCCCCAACATGTATGATCATTTCTTCATCTTCACTTTCAATAGTAGAAATTGAATTTATTACTTATGTTCACATGCAATGAATACAAATCATTGGTGCTAATGGGAGGTTGTGTTCAATTCAGATATAAAACTTGTTCAAGTATTAAACAAAATGGCTGGTTTATGAATATGTAGTAACTTATTTGAATATTTAACATTATGTCCCATTGGTGCTATCTCACTCATTCACACTGCTAGGTTTTGTTTTTTTTTTTAATATAATTGGGTTCTTTCATCTTAGCACCAATCTATGGCAGTATCAGCAATCCTGAGGGCTGCCAATAGCACTTGAGTCACACTAGGGCATGCTAGTGAAGTTCACTCTAAAGAAAATGATTCTCACTTTTCCATGCATTCTGCATACTTTCTTTTGATTTCCACCTTGAGCCCACTGACTACAGAGTGTCCTTTCAGGATCACTTAGAAGACCAGAGAGACTCATCCATGTCCTGATTCCTTGACTTTGCTCCATGCTCAGCACTTATGTGAAATCTGTGGGGAGCTGACTAGAAGAAGCTCAGAAAGTGGCAGGGGGAGACAAGTGTCTGGTCTCCAGCCTTATTTTCAGAATAATTACAAGGCCAAATGGAGACTGGGGAACTGGGTATCATCTTGCCAATGAGTCATCGTCTGAAAATAAATACTCATATCCAGCATGGCAGACAAATGGCTCCAAAGAAAGCACTTTATATGGAGTGCTCATCTCTCTCTCCCATGCATGTCCAATCTTCACCATTTTGAAATTTCAGGCAACTGGACCCACACCAGAGTTAGAAGGTAAATAAGCTCCTGATCCACAGATTATTAAATTGTGTGAATACAAATGAGAGATCAAGGTGGGTGAAGATAGCTATCTTGATTTGCTTTCATCACTCATTCCTGATTGTAGTTTAAGATTTCCCCATGGAATGGATGAATGGCAGAAACCCTGCTGAGAAGAGCATTCAGGGTTCCAAAAGGATACAGAGTTTCACTAAGCTCCCCCAACTGCCTCTTCCTGCAGTCAGCATTGTTCTGATAATAAGGTCCAGGCGGTTTTTGTATCAGCTTGTAATTCAGGCCAGTACCTTAGAGTTCATGAGGTCAGTCTGAAGAACCATAGTGCTGCTGTCCTCTTTCCTTGGCCCATGTGGTTGATCCTATATTTGACCATGACACAGTGACAAATTGATTGCATGGTGGACCACAGTGACAAGGCATCCCAGGCTTTCTATCACCCATGACAGAGGGCTCACTGCCCAGTCAGCTGTATCCAATTCAGCTTTGTAATTAATTTCACTTAATTGCTAAACACATTCCAAGTACTTTTACATCATTTAGTGTCCAGGCCGCGCTCAGATGATATAAGATCAAATGAACGAAATGCAAAAATTTAGATAAAGTGGGAATTTATCATTCTGTGGGAGAAGCTCTTTGGTTATTTCATGGAATTCAGCAGTCCATTTTTACAAATTACTTTCTTTATCTCTTGAACCTAGCTAAGCATACCAATGTTTTCCAAGATGAAAGCTTTTTCTTGGGGCTAATGTCTTCAGACCACACATTTATATTGTTTATGTTGTCTCACCTGATTAGAGTTTTGCAAAGACTTAAGTTGAAAAGTAAAAATTCATAGGCATCTCCACCAAAGCTTCCTGGACTCCATGTAAGCCCTTGCCACTGTTGGTAGAGCACTTCTCAAAGTATGCTGGGAGGCTCTTGTTGCACGGTTTTTCCAAAGACCAGGCAAGGGCCACATCATTTTAATAAGGGGAATGGTTCTTTTGAGCAAGTCCCAGATAAATTTAGTGATTTACGAAAGCTTTTATCAGTCTCCTGATGGCTTTTACAGAGTGGAACACTACATGACCTGTGTGATTTGTTTTCATTTACAAAGGTGCAGAAGCTTTGAATTTAAAAATGGAACGTTTTCTTCTTGTGCCAAATGTAAACAATTTAACATCCATTTCCCATCCAGCTATTTTACCAGTTCAAAAGAGTTTATATGAATCTTATCTGTATTATATTTCCTGCTGATTGGCAGTGCCTCCTACTTCAGCTGGGAAGCCAAAAATGTGCTGGCTCAGATTTGAACAGGAAAGGAATAACAAAGAAAACTGGGAAATAAATGTAATAAGTGGTTACGGGGTGCTGAAAACTATACTTATCGTTTCTTATTCTCACAGAGTTGGTGCTGCCATATTGATTTATGCCTGGGAAGTCTTTTATAGAAACACACAACAAAAGCTTCATATTATTTTGTCAACAAGAAAACACAGTTTACCTTATCTTCAAAGTCCCCATCTATTCCTGATTTGAACAGTTCCATATTCCTTGCTCACTGAGATCTCTGTGAGCCCTAGAGGAGATTTGCATTGGATACAGTAATTTACTGTAACAGATAAAAGTCCCCAGAATGTCACAGAGCTGGTTTTCAAGTCCAGTGGAATAATTCTGTGGGGACCACAAGGAGTCCAGAGAATGAAAAATATTGTGGCTCTTCCACACCAACTTAGAGTCAGTTTACTGAGCCTTTGAGACCTGCTTTTTTCTTTCCAGAATGTAAAAAACATTTATTTGGACTATTGTTTGAAAATCTTAACTCTCTCTTTCACATTCAAGGCCTGCACAATTGAAAAGGAGGGGAGGGAAAGAACAAAAATAGCTGTCTAGACTTTTCCTAGTGGAATATTATGTTTATATGTCCTAATAATACAATATGAACTGAGATAAAATGCTGGATCATAAACTTGGGGCCTATTGTAAGGAGGACAAGGCAAGAGTTATGGTTTTTGTTCAAATATTAAACATTAATTTTTTTCAAGATAATATGAGCAACAATTTCTATTAAAGGCCTTTCTCTAGCCACCCTTTCTAGAAATTTTCTCATTTGCCATTGGCTTTCCCACACCCACATTCCCTTATACTCCCCATCCTATACTCCACCCTCAATTTCTACTCTGTTCTCATGTCTCAATTTAACTGGACTTAACCAAGTATGGGGGGAGTATGTTGTTTTTCATTAGTATCCTGACTTTCCTGTCAACATTATGACTACCATCACTATCTAACAGTTGGATGCTCATATTAAAGATAAGACATAATGTAAGAAAATTTTGGTACTGAATAGAGACACAGGGTTGTGCTTTCTGAGGCTCTCTAAGTAAGATGTACTTGGTAGAAAGAGCATTACAGAAGTTCAGTTTCCAATCCTTGCATAATATGTATAACCTCTCTGAGCCACTAATTTATTCATCATTCAAAAGAGAGCACAGAGCCTGGTAAACTGAAAAGTCCCTGATTCTTGAAGGTTTTTTTAAGCTTTTCATTTCCTGAAAGCTGACTACACCCCTAAAAATTATTTCCCGACATTAGATGCTATTGCTATGAGAAACACAAAATATTTTACTAGAATACACATGTACTGATCTTCATATTGATATCTAACATTTGGTGAATGTTCTTGGTTTACCAAGCATTTACATACCAGCTAACTTCGCATTCATTAGCCAACATACAAATGACATGGGCATGCATCAGCTGCTACATGTGGTACAGTGACATTCTTAAGAGCAAATGGGATATTGCATATGATGACAAAATAACTGGTAAGCTAAAGCTCACCAATAATACATTAAAATTGGCATTTAACAGAAGTTTTCTAGTTCTTTTTTCTGGTTTTCTTTTCTTTATACACTGATACATGCCTTTTTTTTTTTTATTCCATACAAAGAATTACACTAATTTTGTGTTCCTGTATTTACATGTGTTTTCCATTTGAAAAGTCATCAGTTATTTGGACAATGATAACAAGATATTTCATTAAAAGTAATCTCCAAATATTGAGCAACTCCAGAGGTGAAACTCTCATTAAGTTCATTTGATGATATGCCATGTATCCAGTTAAAACTGAAGGAGGAGACATGTCCTATCCCCAGACTCACAAACCCAGTCTCAGATAGAACACTTTGAGAAATGATTATGTTTCAGAAAGGGATAAGTTTATTTAAAAGAATGTGTACATTTTGCTTCTTAGCAAGTCACCAGTGCTAGAGCAATAGTGTCTGGCTCAAATTAGATGCTCAAAGAATATTAAAGCAATGAATGGATTAATGAATAAGTTGCCTTTATATTAATATATGTTACACTGTGGTAACTGACTAATGAGTGGTGGCTGTTGGGTAGCTTACTTCACCAAAGATGGAGAAATAATATCAGTGGATCTCATAATATCTCTTTCTTTACCTGGTTGTTTTCTTCCTCAAGAGCAAGCCATTGGGCCTTTTAGGTACACACATTATTTAGACATATTTCAGACTTGAAACTATGCAAGATTCTGCCCTGAAGTGTCAATCCATTAGGTAGATAATCTAATGCCTTATTGACACCTGGTGGAGACAACTATTAGGTTCATTTACGCCAGACACTAGCCGGACTGGTGCCGTAGACACAGTTCAGTCACTCAGTCATGTCCAACTCTTTGCAACCCCATGGACTTCAGCAAACAGGTCTTCCGTGTCCTTCACCAATTCGGGGAGCTTGCTCAAACTCGTGTCCATTGAGTCGGTGATGCTATCCAACCATCTCATCCTCCGTCATCCCCTTCTCCTCCTGCCTTCAATCTTTACCAGCATCAAGGTCTTTTCCAATGAATCAGTTCTTTGCATCAGGTGGCCAGAGTATTGGAATTTCAGCCTCAGCATCAGTCTTTCCAATGAATATTCAGGACTGATTTCCTTTAGGATTGACTGGGTTGATCTCCTTGCAGTCCAAGGGACTCTCAAGAGTCTTCTACAAAACCACAGTTCAAAAGCATCAATTCTTCAGCATTCAGCTTTCTTTATAGTCCAACTCTCACATCCATACATGACTACTGGAAAAACCATAGCTTTGACAAGATGGACCTTTGTCAGCAAAGTGATGTCTCTGCTTTTCAATATGCTGTCTAGGTTGGTCATAGCTGTTCTTCCAAGGAGCAAGCATATTTTAATTTCATGGCTGAAGTCACCATCTGCAGTGATTTTGGAGCCCAAGAAAGTAAAGTCTCACACTATTTCCATTGTTTCCCCATCTATTTCCCATGAAGTGATGGGACCATATGCCATGATTTTTGTTTTCTGAATGTTGAGTTTTAAGCCAACTTTTTCACTCTCCTCTTTCATCAAGAGGCTTTTCAGTTCCTCTTCACTTTCTGCCATAAGGGTGGTGTCATCTGCATATCTGAGGTTATTGATATTTCTCCCAGCAATCTTGATTCCAGCTTGTGCTTCTTCCAGCCCAGCGTTTCGCATGATGTACTCTGCATATAAGTTAAATAAGCAAGGTGACAATTAACCATAGACTAATTACTCAGCTTTTCTTGATATAAATGAAGAAATAGAGCCCACATGATCTCCAGGTTCCCTCGTGGCATTAATATCCTATAATTCTGCAAAAACAATAACTTTGCTCACAGAATGAACTTTGTTCACTGTAATAGACAATGGGTAACAGTGACAGCACTTCTCAGTGGTTATCTTTAAGTCATGGTATTACTGGTGGTTTTTAATGTAATAAAATTTTCTTTATCACATTTTTACAATGAACATACATTATTTGTAATCATATGAAACAATGTCCTTTCCATTTTGGAAAAAAATAATTCTAGAAAGGAAAATAAAATACAATAACAACAATAAAATATTAGTTTTTATATCCAGATCCAGAACCATGTTTTTCAGATGTTAGCCCACAGATTTATAGACCTCCCATCCTGGAGATTTCCTAACTCCATAACTCAGGTTGGAGCCTGCGAATTTGTTTTGACAAGCTTCAGTATCCCACTTTGAGGAACCTGGGTCTAACAGTGAAACATCGTATGAATATGCTTCATGGCTTATATTAAGTACTGAGTCAGTTCTACCAAAAATTATTCCTTATATTTGACTATCACAATTATAAGGTGGAATTTCTACACCAAAATCTATTTAACCTAAGAGGCATCTAGAACTAAAGAATTGTCCAAAAGCTCAGCTCCATTGAAAAGAAAAGTGTGGTTCTGCTGCAGATGGGACTTGAATGAACCCAAAATTATCAGCTCACCATCCGAGAGTTTAATACTTTTAAGCCCCTATCCCCCAGGGCCCTCCAAAACCATACACTGAGAAAATACAGACTGATGTCTAAAGTCAGGGATGAATCAGTGGGGCAGTGGCTTGAAACAGGGTTTCTGTCTGGGTCTGTGGTGCTAGAATATGCTCTCAGTAATGACATTATAGGTCATCCCTTGGCAGTGGTTGAACTGGTTAGTGAACCAAACTACTTTATCACTGGATTTTATTTGAAATTTCAAAAAAGAAAAACTCACAGAGAAAGAGAAAGAAATGTCTCCTAAGAGCTCTCAATATTAACTTATCAAGGGTTAAATTCTGTGCAAATTATATGCATTATAACTAAAAGCATAATCTATCAAAATGAATACCAAAATTAATTATAATTTTATTTGATCACATTGCTTATGTTTAAATGATAGAAGAAAGTAAAATGAATCTTCCAATCACAGAATGCCTTAAATTTATGTCTTTATTCAAGAGGCTGCAAATAATACTAATATTTTTGAGTGTTTATTCAGTGCCTATTATGAACAGAAAGTTTGTGTCCCCCACAAAGTTCATACATTGAAGCCCTTAACCTCATCTGATGGTATGTGGAGATGGAACCTTTGGGCGGTAATTAGGGTTAGATTAGGTCATGAGGGGTAGATCCCTCATGATGGGATTAGTGGCCTTACAAGAAGAGAAAGAGATCAATTTCATTCTCCACAAGCAGAAACCAAGCTGAAGAAAGACCATGTGAGGGCATAGGGAGAAGTCAGCCATCTGCAAGTCAGGCAGAGGGCTGTCTGTCATCAGGAACCTAATCAGACAGCAGCTTGCTCTTGGACTTTCCAGACTGCAGAACATTAATAAATTTCTGTCACTTAAGCCACCCAGTCTATGGTATTTTATAATGGCAGGCTAAGCAGACTAAGGCAGTGCTTAATTGCATTACCTGATTTAGCCAGCCCCACAGGGTCACTTTAAACAGGAGGCTCCAAAGCATCAAAATCTTGTTTTCAAGGTTAGTGTCACTTTGGCAAAAGCATCTTTTTATATTTTTCTGTGTGCTTACAGCTAGAGTTGACTCATTGGAAAAGACTCTGATGCTGGGAGGGATTGGGGGCAGGAGGAGAAGGGGACGACAGAGGATGAGATGGCTGGATGGCATCACTGACTCGATGGACGTGAGTCTCAGTGAACTCCGGGAGTTGGTGATGGACAGGGAGGCCTGGCGTGCTGCAATTCATGGGGTCACAAAGAGTCGGACACGACTGAGCGACTGATCTGATCTGATCTGAACAGCTAGAAAATTTTGTTAACATATTTCATGTGTGTGTGTGTGTGTACATACTTGTTAGCAAGCCCAAGCTTGTACTGCTTACTGACCACAGATCAGTAAATCAAGAGGTGAATTGTTGGGGCAAGAAATTGTGGCTATTAGGAATGCCAGCTGATGGAAAAGATGGTAGACTAGTATCAAACCTTCTTACCCAAGTTAGAATTCAGGCTTCTTTTATACTAAAAGGAGAAGGGGTGTGGTTGATCATTGCAGACCTTGGTGTCAGAATCCTTTGTTCTTGCACTGGTCCAAGGACAGGTCATGATGTTCCCGTAAACCTCCAACAGAGAAATGTTAGTCTCTGTTCTGCAACATTTAATCTCTATATGAATGGAAAATTGTTATATTTTAGAGGTCAGAGTCTTGAGAATGGGTTATCCTGTATATTTCAGGCTATAGGCAACAACTTGTAGCAAAAGCAATAGAATGCAAAGGTTAAAGTAAAAGAAAAAGATCCAATGTGAAGTCACACTCGTTCTTCCCTATTACATGCTCATCGAGGATATATAAGGGTGTGTTTGTAGGAATATGTGCCTGAGGACAGTAGACCCTTGGACCCAATACACTTAGTGGCTGCTGCTACTGCTAAGTCATTTCAGTCGTGTCCAACTCTGTGGGACCCCATAGACGGCAGCCCACCAGGGTCCACTGTCCCTGGGATTCTCCAGGCAAGAACACTGGAGTGGGTTGCCATTTCCTTCTCCAATGCATGAAAGCAAAAAGTGAAAGTGAAGTCACTCAGTCGTGTCCGACTCTTAGCGACCACATGGACTGCAGCCCACCAGGCTCCCCCGTCCATGGGATTTTCCAGGCAAGAGTACTGGAGTGGGGTGCCATTGCCTTCTCCAATACTTAGTGGCTAATTTCCTCCATTTTTCTTTAAGGCACTCTCTGTCTCCTCATTATTCCAGAAGGGGAAAAAGAGAGATGAAGGAAGAGGGAGCAAGGAGGAAGAAAAAAGATAAGCAAGAATGAAAAGAGAGAAATAAAAGGAGAGAAAATTATGTGAAAGAGCAAACAGGGGTGTGGGATTTATAAAAGGAGAAAAGGAGGAGTGACTCTAAGATGCCCTGCTTTCCCCAGCTCTACCCTCTGCTCTTTTTCCAAATTCCCAGGCTGCAGCCAGACCAGTCCCCCATGCCTCTTCTATCCATTCCCTAACCCTGTGCATGAAAGCTGAAGCTTTCACCTCATTCTCTGAGTTCCACCCCCAGGACTCTAGCCAGAATCAGAAATAAAAGGAAATTTCCTGTTCTTTAGTATTGCACCAAGAGGCTAATTAAAGAAAACACAGAAATCTACAAGGAATTTCTGACACTTTCCAATTCTTTAAAACCATGGATGATGAGTGCATGGCTCCTTACAGCCCTTCATGAAGCGATCTACCACTTCTTCCCCCCTCCCAGCTCTGGAGACCTCCTTAAATTTATGCAGAATGGATAACAGCAGCCCCCTTCAAATTGAATTCAAAACTGCCCATTACATGTCACCCCATTGTGCATTCCATTCTTTGCAAGGTTTTATTTTGAGGATGTACATTGCAGAGGAAAGAGAGGCCTTTAGGGTATAGTATATTTCAAAACACAATTAAAATAAACTCTTCAAGTGGAAATATAAAATGCATTTGTATTCTATTAAAGTCTTTGGCCTTATCAACTGGAGAGTGCTCCATATCAAGGTCATTAGTAACCAGCCTTACACAATGGGCAACAAGCATCAG
Source organism: Bos grunniens (assembly GCF_055505025.1). NCBI lineage: Eukaryota > Metazoa > Chordata > Mammalia > Artiodactyla > Bovidae > Bos > Bos grunniens. The sequence goes on from NC_141172.1 coordinate 57,131,474, forward strand.
CTGCACAAAATCAGACAGGGGCCCCAAACACCACAATAACTTCCTGTACCTGTTCTTGTTTGCTTGCTGAGCCTTCGAACAGTGGGAGTTGCTGCAATACATAAAAGTGTAACAGCCTAAGTCAATATTTGCCAGCCTAAGTGAGTGATTTTATTTAGTGAGATGACTGAACCCTTTTGAATGAACACTTTTCCTTGCAAGCATCCCAGGCAGGAACTGGAGGAAGGGTTCAGGGCAGAACCAATTCTGCTCTTGTGGTGGAGCTCAGGCTAGGGCTTAGAAGCTTCAGAAAATCTTTTTCCGGCCCCTTTCCTGCAATTCTCTGCATCCTTTGGCAAGGGATACAGTCCTAGTGGCATGAAGTCCAGTCTAGGGGCAAGGGAAAACTCTCACCTCTCGGCTGCTCTCTCTTATATCCATAGATATGTAGTCCTCATCACAGTCACCCAGAGGGCACTCATAGCCAGGCCCAGAGACTGACTGACTCAGTGTGTTTGGAATGGGGCCTGAGTCTATGTGTTTCTAGTAAGTTCCCAGAGGATACTGAGGCTGCTGGTTCTGGGGCTACACTTTGAGAACCACTGGTCTAGACCAGCTCCGTCCAATAGAAATGTAACACTAACCACATATGTAATTTGAAATTTTCCAGTAGGCATGTTGAAAAAAAAATCAAAAAGAAACAGATGAAATTGTTTAATAATATATCCAAAATTATATTATTTCAAACTATAATCATATAAAAATTACTAATGAGATACTTCACATTAATTTTTTTTATACCAAGTCTTCAAGTTCCAGGATGTAATTTTCATTCACAGCACATCTCAATTCGGACTAGTTGCATTTCAAGGGCTCAGTAGCCACATGTGGCTAGTGGTTATTGCATTGCACAGCATGGTTGTAGACCATGCTCTGGGTGTACAGGACTCAGAGATCCCCCCACCTATACCATAAGCCACCTCTAGGGCCTGAGTATCCCCACAAGTGTGCATCCTACTGTTGGAATCCAGCACATATCCCCAAGTTCAAGGGGACCCTGAAGAGAGCAAGATCGGGAGGTGAAGTGTATTGGAATAAACTTGAACATAAGAGCTGGGGTGTCCATGCATAGGAACATGAGGCACGTTGTGGTGTGGGGCAGAGTTGGGTGGGGAGAAAAATGGAGCAAAAGGGGCTATGTGTGTATAAAAGAGAGAAGATTGATTATATTCCAGACTCCTTTCAGTTAGAGGACAGTTCATTCCCTATACTATGCTTTCAATGGATTTTGCAGAAAGTTCTGGCTGCCACTGCATTTTCACTTTCTCACCTGTCTTCAGGACAATTAGCTTTGGGGTTTGGAGCTCTCCCAGGGCACTACTCATAAAAGGAGATGCTTCATATGCCTTCCTGCTGTAGGGCTCTCCTTCCTGGCGTTTTTCCTTTCTTTTATAAGTGACTTGGGGTCTGGCTTCAAGGAGTGATCATAAAGAGAATGATTACTTTACACTGGCTGCTATGAGGAAAGGATTCTGTGAGGAGGGATTTATACATGGAAATCAATAACCACATTGGAAGGCATCACCTTTTGCCCACATAAGTGCTGCCCACAGGGTCAATAGCTGGAATTAACCTGGATCCCTTTTTTATTATTATTATTTTTAATAAAGCTGCTTTATGATAGACTCTGATGTGAGCTCCCATGCTGCAACTGCACCAACATGAAGGGAAAGAACACACAGTTTCATTTAAGAATTGTTTTTCGTCCCAGTGGGTACCACTTCCTCACTCCCACCTCCCTCACCCTCCTAGTCTCCAGAGAGCCAGAGAGAAAAGAGCAAAATTAAGCCTTTTATGAACATAAACTGATACCAATATAAAAGAGAATGAGCTCATTGCCCTGGTTTTATAGGTTGTTTAATTTGTGAGATACAATAATGAAAATCAGGTTTTGTAGGAATGGCTGTACTGAATGCTCACTGGATGCCACATCCCATGCTTGGTGCTTCGCTTACCTCATTTAATTCTTTCAACTATCCTCTAAGATGAAGAAATAGAGACCCAGCATGGTTAAATGTCTCAAGGAGGATGTAAGAGATTGACAGCCTTCTTCCTACCAAAGTCTTTTTGACTCACTAAACTGTGCTGTTTAATGGAACAGAAAGGTTGAATTGAAGGATGCTTCTTTTTTGCCAGTGTATGTTCTCAGCTGCTCAGTCATCTCTGACTCTTTGTGGCCCCATGGACTATAGCCTGCAGGCTTCTCTGTCCTAGAATAGGTGTTAAAAGCTTCACATATCTGTGTACCTTATACCCAGCAAATAGCCATTCTTTCTCTTAACAATGTACAAAGATGGGGCAGTAAGAAAATGTGTCTGTGGTAATCCTCGAGTCAGTCCTTAAATCTTCCGTTTCTCTCACACCTCACAGCCATCAGCTCTAAGGATGATAATGTTGAGGAAAGCACAACCCTTCGTAAAGGAACACTGACAAATCCAAAATGATACTTCCTAGCTGGTGAACTAGACAAAGTGCTAACCTACACAGAGTCAGTCCTTGGCAATGTAATAATTGCCATAACTCTCTTTAAACTTCTCTGGCTTTGGGGATCTTGCCACGCATGGCTGGGCTATCTTTGTTGGTTCAACTAAACAGTAATTTCTAACTCTCTATATCATGTTTGGTGCAGGCACAGTCCCATTGCAGGTATGTGTGTTTCATGAGCCTAAAACAACAGCCTACATTATTTGAAAGCCTGGGACGAAGGTTTCAACCTCCCAGAAATATTTCAGTGTATCTTTGACTGCAGAATAGTTCACAAGGGTAATGTATTCTGGGAGTCTGCTGGAATGCTCAGCTGACAAGAGCCCTGTTGAGACGATGTTCATTCTCCTGGGAACTTTTCTGTTTACATGTGTCTTTGCTCATCTTTTAGCAGAATCGGAAAGCTGAATGGAAACTGCAGTGTTTGAGAACACAAAATGGATTTTGACGCTTAAAAGAACTTTCGTGCAGAGAAACCCAGAGTTAATTTTCACATGTAGGCTAGTTCTAAAACCCTGGAATTTGGGAGTTGTCTGGAACTGTAGGGATCATTTCCTCTTCAGGCCAATACAGTAACCACTAGCCACATTTGTCAATTTACAGTAAATGTAAAATAATTTGAGAGAGACTGGCCAAGATAGTAGAGTAGGAAGGCCCTGAGCCCAACTCCTCCTCCCACGGGCATACAAAATTGAAACTATTTATAGAGCAACCATAAAGACTAGCAGAAAAGATCTCCTACAACTAAGATATAAGGAAGGAACCACAGCAAGATGGGTAGGAAGGCCAGAAAAGCACTGCCATCAAGACCCATACCCCTAGGTAGGTGACCCACAAAAGAGAGGATAATTACAGTTGCAGAGGTTCTCCCCAGGAAGCAAGAGGTCAGAGCCCCACATTGGGCTTCTCAGCTGCACCAGAAAAATGAGCTCCCAGAACACTTGGGTTTGAAGGCCAGTGGGACTTACTTTGGGGAGAGATAGAGAACTATGGAAAATAGACACTCCACTCTTTTTTTTTTTTAATTATTTATTTCAATTGGAGGCTAATTACTTTACAATATTGTGGTTTTTGCAGTATATTGACATGAATCAGCCACAGGTGTATATGTGTCCGCATCCGAGGCCCCCTCCACCCGCCCTCCCCATCCCATCCCTCTGGGTTGTCCCAGTACACTGGTTTTGAGTGCCCTGTTTCACGCATTGAACTTGGACTGGTGATCTATTTTACATTTGGTAATATGCATGTTTCAGTGCTATTCTCTCAAATCATCCTACCCTCGCCTTCTCCCACAGAGTCCAAAAGTCTGTTCTTTATATCTGTGTCTCTTTTCCTGCTCACATATAGGGTCATCATTACCATCTTTCTTAATTCCATATATATGCGTTGGTGTTTTTCTTTCTGACTTCCTTCACTCTGTATAACAGGCTCCAGTTTCATCCACCTCACTAGAACTGATTCAAATGCATTTTTTAATATCTGAGTAATATTCAATTATGTATATGTACCACAACTTTCTTATCCATTCATCTGCCTATGGACATCTAGGTTGCTTCCCTGTCCTAGCTATTTGGTACACATATCTCTTTCAATTCTGGTTTCCTCAGTGTGTATGCCCAGCAGTGGGATTGCTGGGTCATATGGCAGTTCTATTTTCAGATTTTTAAGGAATCCACCCCTCACTGTTCTCCATAGTGGCTGTACTAGTTTGCTTTCCCACCAACAGTGTAAGAGGGTTCCCTTTTCTCCACACCCTCTCCAGCATTTATTATTTATAGACTTTTTGATAGCAGCCATTCTGACCAGCATAGACACTCCACTCTTAAAGGGCACACACAAAATTTCACATACTCAGAGATATAGGGCAGAAGCAGTAATTTGAAAGGAACTTGGGTCATACCCACTTGATGATTTTGGACAGCCTCTTGGAGAGGCAGGTGACAACTGGGACTCATTCTGGGGACATAAATACTGACAGCAGCCATTTTGAGGAGCTCATCCTACCCCAAGGACACTGGTGCTAATAAGAGCCATTCTGGAATCTTTCTTCTAGCTTATTCACACAGGGATCTAGACCTGCCCAACAGCCAGTTGGCATCAGTCCTAGAATACCAAAGGCCAAGTAGCTAGCTGAGAAAGAAGAACAAAACTGGAGATACCATGTGCCCTGATTTCAAACTATACTATAAAGTTACAGTAATGAAAACAGTATCGTATTGGCTCAAAAAATAGAAACAATGAATCAGATCAATGGAACAGATTTCAAAGCCCAAAAATTAAGCCATTCTTTATGACCAATTAATCTATGACAAAGGGCTTCCCTGATGGCTCAGATGGTAAAGGGTCCACCTGCAATTCAGGAGACCCAGGTTTGATCCCTAGATCAGGAAGATCCCCTGGAGAAAGGAATAGCTACCCGGTCCAGTATTCTTTCCAGGAGAATTCCATGGACAGAGGAGCCTGGTGGGCTACAGTCCATAGGGTCACGATGAGCCAGACACAACTGAGTGACCTTCACTGTCAATCTATGACACAGGAGGTCTAAAACATACAATGAGGGAAAGACAGCCTCTTCAATAAATTATGTTGGGAAAACTGGACAGCTGTAGGTAAAAGAACCAAATTAGACTACTTTCTCATGCCATATACAAAGGTAAACTCAAAATTAAGGACCGAAATGTACATCCTGAAACCGTGAAAATTCTAGATGAAAACATGGGCAGTGTGCTCTTTGACATCAGTCTGAAATTTGGGGGGAGTATGTCTCCTCAAGCAAGAGAAACAAAAGCAGAAATAAACAAGTGGGTCTCCATCAAACTAAAAAGTTTTTGCACAGTGAAGGAAACAATTTCAAAATGAAAAGGCTACCCACTGCATAGGAGAAGATATTGCAAAAGATATGTCTAATAGAGGTTAGATTCCAAAATACACAAATAATTCATACAGATCAACATTTTAAAAAGTGAATTAAATAACAGTAGAGGACCTCAAGGCAATGGCACCCCACTCCAGTACTCTTGCCTGGAAAACCCCATGGGCAGAGGAGCCTGGTAGCTGCAGTCCATAGGGTCGTGAAGAGTCAGACACGACTGAGTGACTTCACTTTCACTTTTCACTTTCATGCATTGGCGAAGGAAATGGCAACCCGTTCCAGTGTTCTTGCCTGGAGAATCCCAGGGACAGGGGAGCCTGGTGGGCTGCCGTCTATGGGGTCGCACTGAGTCAGACACGACTGAAGCGACTTAGCAGCAGCAGCAGCAGCAGCAGAGGACCTGAATAGACATGTTTCCAAAGAAGACATATAAATGGCCAATAGCCACATGAAAAGATGCTCAACATCACTAACCATCAGGGAAATGCAAATCAAAACCATAGTGAGATATCACTCATACCTGTCAGAATGGCTGTTATCAAAAAGACAATAAATAAAAGTTGTTGGTGAGGATTTGGAGAAAAGGGAACTCTTGTGCACTATAGGTGGGAATGTAATTTGATGTGGCCACCAAGGAAAACTGTATTGATATTCCTCAAGAAATTAAAAATAGAATTACCATTTAATCCAGCAATTCTACTCCTGAGCATTGATAAAAGAAAATGAAAATGCTTATTAGAAAAGATACATGCACCCCTATGTTCATCGCAGCATTGTTTATAATAGGCAAGATATGGAAGTGCCCATCAATAGATGAGTGGGTAAAGAAGATGTGATATACATATTATACATATATACCTATGTGTGAATACTACTCAGCCATAAAAAATAAAATCTTGCCATTCGTGACAACATGGATGGACCTAAAATGTATTATGCTAAGTGAAAGAGGTCAGAAAAATAAAAATACCATATGATTTCACCTATATGTGGAATCTGAAAAACAAGTAAACAAACAGCTAAGCAGAAATAGATTCATAGATACAGAGAACAAATAGGTGGTTGCCAGAGGACAGGGGAGGGAGAGAAGTAGGTGAGGCAAAGAGGTCTAAACTTCCTGTTACAAAATAAATGTGTCATGGGTATGAAATGTACAGTGAGGGAAATATAGTCAGTAATTACATAATATCTTTGTATGGTGACAGATGGTAACTAGTCTTACCATGGGGATCATTTTGAAATGTATAGAAACATTGAATCATTGTTCTGTATACAAGGAACTAACAATGTCTTATATCAATTATATTTCAAAAACAAACAGAAAAACACATAGATCAGATTTGTAGTTTCCAGAGGCAGGGGATTAGGGGAGGGTGAACTTATTGAAGATAGTCAGAAGATAATAACTTCCAGGTATGCTGCTGCTTCTGCTGCTAAGTCGCTTCAGGTATGCTGCTGCTTCTGCTGCTAAGTCGCTTCAGTCGTGTCTGACTCTGTGCAACCCCAGAGATGGCAGCCCACCAGGCTCCCCCATCCCTGGGATTCTCCAGGCATGAACACTGGAGTGGGTTGCCATTTCTTTCTCCAATGCATGAAAGTGAAAAGTGAAAGTGAAGTCACTCAGTCGTGTCTGACTCTTCACGACCCCATAGACAGCAGCCCACCAGGCTCCTCTGTCCCTGGGATTCTCCAAGCAAGAACACTGGAGTGGGTTGCCATTTCCTTCTCCAATGCGTGAAAGTGAAAAGTGAAAGTGAAGTTGCTCAGTCATGTCCAACTCTTAGCAACCCCATGGACTGCAGCCTACCAGGCTCCTCCATCCATTGGATTTTCCAGGCAAGAGTACCGGAGTGGGGTGCCATTGCCTTCTCCAACTTCCAGGTATAAGATAAATAAATACTAAGAATGTAATGTAAAACATGATAAATATAGTTAACACAGTTGTGTTACACATATATGAAACTTTTCTAATGAAACTTTTTAAGAAAGTAAATCCTGAGAGTTCTCATCACAAGTTTTTTTTTTCCATTTTTTAAATTTCATTTCTATGTGAGATGATGGATGATCACCAAACTTATTTCATGACATAGGTTAGTCAAATCATTATGCTGTATACCTAAACTTGTACAGTACTGTGTCCATTATATCTCAATAAAGCTGAAAAAAAAAAAAGATCATCCAGAATAAAAGTAAAAGAATAATTTAAATCAAGTTAAAACTAAAAATTAAAATAAGTTTCTCAGTCACATTAGTCAGTCATCAGCCACATATGGTTAAGTGGCTACTCTATTGGACAATACAAATATAGAACCCTTACATCATTGCCGAAAGTTCTGTTGGCTAGCACTGGCTAGACTACTCTCCCCTCATTTTATAGAAAATGTACTGAAGTCAAAGTCAAGTGTCTTGCCCTCTTTCAGATAGTGGTTTGACTACAATTAGAAAAGATCTAGTTTGTCTTCTGCTGTCCTTTAATACTATCAGGCCATTTACCATCTCTGATGAAAGTATCAAGCATTATTCTAATAACATCCAGAACAAATACAAGTGAATAAAAGCAAGCAGTGACACAGGAGGGAAGAAGGGAAAGAGTGATACCTTTAAAATCCTATCTAGCGTCTCAAGTTGAAGAGTAACATATATCGTGGAAAAATTTAATTCTTCTAATTAAATCTTTCTCTACATGGCTAAAAGCAATCATATGTCTGAAGTGGACACATTTTATTTTTGTCTGCTCAACACCCCTCATATTAAGAGAATCTGTCTCTTCCTTCAGCCATTACTTCCATTCAGTTCATGTAATGCTTCAATTAATATTATTAGAATAGAAATTAGACCTGGACCTGACCAAAGACATTAGTGGAAGTGTAAGCAGAGATCAAATTGCCAACATCCGCTGGATCATAGAAAAAGCAAGAGAGTTCCAGAAGAACATCTATTTCTGCTTTATTGACTATGCCAAAGCCTTTGACTGTGTGGATCACAAGAAACTGTGGAAAATTCTGAAAGAGATGGGAATACCAGAACACCTGACCTGCCTCTTGAGAAATTTGTATGCAGGTCAGGAAGCACCAGTTAGAACTGGACATGGAACAACAGACTGGTTCCAAATAGGAAAAGGAGTACATCAAGGCTGTATATTGTCACCCTGTTTATTTAAATTATATGCAGAGTACATCATGAGAAATGCTGGACTGGAAGAAGCACAAGCTGGAATCAAGATTGCCAGGAGAAATATCAATAACCTCAGATAGCAGATGACACCATCCTTATGGCAGAAAGTGAAGAGGAACTCAAAAGCCTCTTGATGAAAGTGAAAGTGGAGAGTGAAAAAGTTGGCTTAAAGCTCAACATTCAGAAAATGAAGATCATGGCATCCGGTCCCATCACTTCATGGGAAATAGATGGGGAAACAATGGAAACAGTGTCAGACTTTATTTTCCTGGGCTCCAAAATCACTGCAGATGGTGACTGCAGCCATGAAATTAAAAGACGCTTACTCCTTGGAAGGAAAGTTATGACCAACCTAGATAGCATATTCAAAAGCAGAGACATTACTTTGCCAACAAAGGTCCGTCTAGTCAAGGCTATGGTTTTTCCTGTGGTCATGTATGGATGTGAGAGTTGGACTGTGAAGAAGGCTGAGCGCCGAAGAATTGATGCTTTTGAACTGTGGTGTTGGAGAAGACTCTTGAGAGTCCCTTGGACTGCAAGGAGATCCAACCAGTCCATTCTAAAGGAGATCAACCCTGGGATTTCTTTGGAAGGAATGATGCTAAAGCTGAAACTCCAGTACTTTGGCCACCTCATGTGAAGAGTTGACTCATTGGAAAAGATTCTGATGCTGGGAGGGATTGGGGGCAAGAAGAGAAGGGGATGACAGAGGATGACGTGGCTGGATGGCATCACTGACTCGATGGACTTGAGTCTCAGTGAACTGCGGGAGTTGGTGATAGACAGGGAGGCCTGGTGTGCTATGATTCATGGGGTCGCAAAGAGTCAGACACGACTGAGTGACTGATCTGATCTGATTTGATCTGAAGCATAGCTAATCTGAATAATCTCCAAAGATGTCAAGAGGAAGAAACTCATTGCTGCTATTTCTAAGTTGGAAGAAACGAATCCTAGAATTGTTAGTATCCGTCTTTGGTCCCTCATTGTCCTCTCATTGGAAAAAGCAGAGACAAAAGATGGAGAAAGAAAGATGTCTGATGTCATTGTTTGGACATCCAAATCCAGTCTTGAACTTTGCAGTTACCTGAACCAATAAATTATTCCCTTCCCTCTTTTTTTGAGCCTATTTTAGTTTGGTTTATATTACTTAGAATAGAAAGAGTCCAGATTAGTATAAACACAGGTTCTAAAAATCACTTTTGAAAGATTACCACCATGACCTTTGCAGCCATTAACAGAATGTGGACTTCCTTAGGCTGAAAATAAATGCCTCTGGAAAGTTCAACTTTTCTCAGACTTCCAGGCATCTCTGGCCTCCCTGATGGGATCCATTTCTAGGTAGATAATCTTCACACACTGCTTCCCCTGCTTTCTTCAGCACTCTCAAGCTCACAGACCACCCATTTGTAATGCTCTGTGCTAGCATTCTACACTGACCTTTTCCTAACCTTTAATTTTCTGAACCTATCTCATGAACAGTTCAGCCCAGGTGTGAGCAATAGGAAACAAAGATTTATATGCCATAGTATATTTTATATTTAATAACTGATCTGTCATGGCATTTATCTATATAAAAAGTTGGATAATTCATGAGTGGGCTGGCAATAGCAGCCTCCACTGAGTTATGCTTCCTGTTCTAACTCAAGAAGATGGAAAACTTGGTAGATACTCTCACATGCACAGAAATCTTCAAATATGTTTTTTTATGTGGGAAAATGAAAAGTAGGAAATGTTGGCTCACGGGAACACATTCTTTGGTGATCTTGTAGCAGAGGATACATGACTAGAAGGCTGCTAGTGTAGTTCTAATAGTTTGCTTTAGACCCTACTGCAAAGGCTCACAGATATACTAGTGATGAAGCTAGAATTTGCCCAACGCCAAACCCCCAATTCTTTCTATTTGTTTTTTTCCAGGTGTTTTATAACCATGTACTTTGGAGGACAAAACAAAGAGAAACTGACATTTTGGTTAAACAGATATTGTGTAGTTTGTATGCCAGGTCTCAGTTTTATAAAATAATATCAGAGACTAATAGATAATAAAGCAAAAAAAGCTAGTCTCACATTTGTAGCTTCACATTCTTATTCTTCTATCATTAATCTATAAAAGTGTCAAATATTATCTATTTGGTACTGTCTAGTCACTCTGTGTTTTGCTTTATTTATGTTTTCATTCACAAATATAATTTTCGTGTACTAGTTTCAGAAAGTTCAGCAACCCACTCCAATTCTAGGATAGCTAAAGATTATGGTGTGTCATGCCTACCATCTGAGATTTAAAAGCACCGCTATATATCCTGGAGTCATCTGCATATCTTCCATAAGTATCTGGGAGAAGAAGTGAAAGTTTGAGGAAGTTTTAGAAAACAAATCCCGACTCTCAGAGAATTAAAGATCTTAATGGACTAGGATGTAGTTACATTCTTAACACCATGATTTTCTTCTTTTCCAATACCCAGTGCGCTTGAATTTTCTCGACTTTTATTAAGCATACTTACAGGCTATAAGTCTCTTGAGGGCAGGGACTATGAAGGTTTTCTTTAGCACAGTGTCCCAGGCCCTGCTAGTACTCAGTGCCTGGCCAAGTTCAGTTCAGTTCAGTCACTCAATCGTGTCCAACTCTTTGCAACCCCATGGACTGCAGCACGCCAGGCCTCCCTGTCCATCACCAACTCCAAGAGTTTACTCAAACTCATGTCCATTGAGTCAGTGATGCCATCAAACCATCTCATCCTCTGTCATCCCCTTCTCCCACCTTCAATCTTTCTCAGCATCAGGGTCTTTTCAAATGACTCAGATCTTCACATCAGGTGGCCAAAGTATTGGAGTTTCAGCTTCAGCATCAGTCCTTCCAATGAATATTCAGGACTGATTTCCTTTAGGATGGACTAGTTGGATCGCCTTGCAGTCCAAGGGACTCTCAAGAGTCTTCTCCAACACCACAGTTCAAAAGCATCAATTCTTCGGTGCTCAGCCCTTTTTATAGTCCAACTCTCACATCCATACATGGCTACTGGAAAAACCATAGCTTTGACTAGACAGATCTTTGTTGGCAAAGTAATGTCTCTGCTTTTTAATGTGCTGTCTAGTTTGGTCAGAACTTTTCTTCCAAGGAGCAAGCGTCTTTTAATTTCATGGCTGCAGTCACAATCTGCAGTGATTTGGGAACCCAAGAAAGTAAATCTGTCACTGTTTCCACTGTTTCCCCATCTATTTCCCATGAAGTGATGGGACCAGAGATCATCATCTTAATTTTCTGAATGTTGAGTTTTAAGCCAACTTTTTCACTTTTCTCTTTCATTTTCATCAAGAGGCTCTTTAGTTCCTCTTTGCTTTCTGCCATAAGAGTGATGTCATCTGCATATCTGAGGTTATTGATATTTCCCCTGGCAATCTGGATTCAAAGAGAGGCACAAGTTGTTGGAATGAATGTATGTTTAATGCACCATTGGTTTCATTGTGAAGTCTGGCACATTCTCCTTACCACTGCTTAGAGGTTAGAGAATTAGAGTTGAGAAAAAAAGACAACATGTAACTCTGAGCTAGGTCTCACTTTGAAGACTATATTGCTCACTCAGGGAATCCAAATCAGTTGCCTCATATCTTGAACAGAGAAAAGTAAGGAGATGGTTTGCCCTCAGGGTTTCACTGGCAGGACTAGTTTTCCAGAGATGTATGTCAAGTGAGGAAGAGGAGTTTGGAGACTCTGGTAGTTCCTGCTACTTCTGGGTCACACCTATAGGGTGATGCCGGGATAACAAAGTAGAAGAATGTGAACAGAGCTGCAGTAAGGAATGCTCTCTTTTTCAAAGTAGTGTCAGAGCAAAGAGCACCCGCTGGAAGCTCTCACTTGGAAGTCCAGCATCTGTACTCTGGCATTTTTCCAGGGGTGACCATATCTGAGAATAGCTTCAGGTCAAAATTTTCAGCAGTTCCTGGAAGAAAGGTTTACTGGGGAATGCAAGGCAACTGTTATGGAAACAACAGGGTTCTGTGTTGGCAACACTCTGAATGGTCAGACGAGGTCAGCTTGAAGGTCTGTACAGACATTTTGCCTTCTCATGAGTGAACACGAGCTGCAGACAAGTAGCTTCACTCCTTGGGAACAAGTTCATGGTCTTCTGTAGTCTTGTGTTCCTCACGTAATAGAGGATTCTGTTCCTTAATTCAACTAGAGATTGGTTATCCTGCTGTCAGAATATTTGCTGCACTTGCCTTGGGGGTACATTTTACAAGTAAGCTGCTTGTCAGAATGTTGAACAGGATAAGGAGTGGGAATACTCATAAGCTTCCAAGAAATTGGTTTATGACTTTGCTGTACTCACTTGCCAATGAATTGGGGAAGTAAGGCAGAAATCCTTCTTAAGATTTTATTTCATCAATAAATACAATCCGTGAGAAAACATTAGTCCCATTTATTTATAACATTTGAAAGTCACTCATGATATATCCTAAATAACTAAAATATTTTAATGGGCAAACTACCTTAGACAAAGTCTACAATTACCCCAGTCCTCATTTTTTCAACTCAAATGCCAGCTCGTTTGCTTATTATTTCTGTGATTATGATCAAATCACTTAACACTATCCGAGCCATTTGTATACTCATTTATCCATTGAGCTTTTCTTCATTCAAGTATTTTTTGAGAACCTACTATGTGACAGTAGGGGTTATAAAAGAGCTCCTAATACCTACTGCACAGAGTAATTCCAAATAATAAGTGAGAAAGTTTAGAAAATCTCCTAGCATAGAGGGGTAGTTGATAAATTTCTACTGTATATGAATATGGAAACAAAACATATTAGAGAGTTAGGGAGAGAAAAGCCTATTTCAGAGTTCAGCTAGGTGCTTAAATCTTGTATATTGTTACTAAAGACTTTAGAGGTGTATCTTTTTTCCCTCAACAATAGAACAGAGATATTAGTCTATGTACTTGCCCAGAGGTCAAGTAAAATGATGTTTCAAATCAGCATCCCCCCATGCACAAATATTTCCTTCCTTTTGCTTTGGAGTCAAGTCCATGATATGAACCATATTCAGATAGAGCCTTCTTGGAAGGATAGCCACACTTTAGGGAGCATGCTGAGAGGTGCTTTAACCTCAGGTTTATAGGAAGGCTTCCCAGGCAGCCTCTCTGAAACAGTCCCAAGTGACTGTGTACACACAGTCTGTGTAGAAAGACACCCTTCTAACTTCTCCCCAGTCACTTCATTAGGTAGTTCAATTTACACTACATAAATAGTGCTGTTGGGTTACTGGAAGAGATTATTTATTTCTATATTATCTCTACTTTGAAAATTTAGAATGAAACCGGGATAAAAATTTTCAAATTACCAAGAAGTAGGCAGATATCCCAGGGCCACAATGAAAAGCCAAAAATTTTTCATTGACTGCTTTGCTTGGTGAATCAATGGAGGTTAATTAAATGTCCTACTGAGAAAGGGGAATTTGGTGTATTTTATAAGGCTGACTAATCCTCCAGTGAGTCAAAGTGAAGATTTTTCTTGGAGAAAGCTGCTGACTAATGTGAGGTCGGTGAACTCTTTGGAAGAGCCTTGAGCAAATGCAGCTGGTATGCAACTGAGAAGCCATTTATTAACCAGCAGCCTGGGGGCCCTGGTGAGGGGAGATAAATTTAGGGCAACTATGCATTTTTCTTCCTGTGCTTTCCCAAGAATCAGCCTTTGCATCATTGTTGAAAGTAGGAAGAATTCTATATTTTAATCAGTTTCCACATAATCCTGCACTTTGCAAAAATTGACAATATTCTTTAAGCCAAAAGCTTTGTATTCTTCATTGACCTCATAGAGAATCTTCAGAAATATATCCCTCATTCTGCTTTTTGTCTCACCTGGCCTGGTTGGGTGCCCCTGTGAACATAGATAGCTTTAGATCTTTGCCTTCTCTTCTTCAATGAAATTTCGTTTCCTAAGAAGATAAAGGGGATTCTTCCAGGACCCATGACTCTTATCATTTCTTTTTGTCTTTGAACAATGGCTTGAAAGGAAGAGACTTTATTAAATGTGAAGTGAAGGAAAATTTCTTGATCAAATTTCCCAATTTTTTCCCCTTTTAAAAGTCTACATGTATAAAATTTTGCTAAAGGTCTTAGAAATACATTTTCAAGGAGAGGGAATTATGAAAACATTTGACTTTGTAACTCATTTAAAAAGGTTAAGAAGAATTTGGCTCCATCCAGACAGAGCTCAGTAAGAATAGAATAAAGTCATCTTTATTCATTTAGAGAGTAAAAAAGAGAGTGAAAAAATAATAAGAGAGAAGGTCCAATATTTACCAATTTAAAAAGCCAGTGGTATGTTTAAAGGCAGATTCCAGGTTTACTGAGTGGGTTAAGGGGCTATAATTATGAAGTATTGATATTTAGTATTAATTTAAATACCAGCAATGCTGATAAGAATTGTAATGTGAGACAGCTACAGTATACTGCTTGTTTGCTTTAATGGCAAAACCAATACAATATTGTAAAGTTAAAAAATAAAATACAATAATTAAAAAATAATAATAATAATGTTTTAGTAAATCCAAACAAGGAACTGCCATTCCAACATATTAATTTTTCTTAAAATTGTGGAAGCCATTTTGAGCCAGTTTTTAAAGTCTATAAATTTGAAATGTACCTTTGGAAATAAGAATTCACCTGATCTAGATGCAACAGCCTAAGAAGATTAGCTCCAAAAGTGACTTCTTAAAGTTACAAATTTTTCACGGGATGTCTAAGCTCTGAAAAACAAAGGTTTACAGTTACCAAGCCAATGCCAATTTTTTTTTTTTTAAAGTCATCTTGAAAAGGGTAGGAAAATTTTGTGGCATTTTTACTCATTCTTGCCCTGGCAAAGCCATTTTTCTCTTTTTCCCTTTCATGACAGTGGTTTTGGTCTTTAAGCAGCAGAATCCTGATTCTCACTTCCTTACCTCAAACCAGAGGAAGGAGAGCAGAATTTATTTGTAAATCATTTGTATATGTCTGTTCTAATTTGGTTTGGGAGGTATCCAAAGGACTAACATAAGGTGTTTATCTCTCTTTTGCCCACCCTGGAACTTAGGCAGTAAAAGTGGTAAGCACTATTCAGTAAAGCTGCAGAGTGATTATAACCACATAGATGCCTGGGGCATGAAATTGCATGTGCAGATGTACAATAGACTATCTAATGCCTGGAGGAGAAGCTGGGGTGAGACTTTTCAGGGAATTAAAACATTCAAAAGCAGCCCTATATATAGGGGAATTTAGAAACCTATGCACATGCCCAGGCAAGGTGCATGCTCAAAAAATACCTTAGAAGACCTTAAGCTTTCACCTCAGGATTATCCCTACATTTAGAACAAACCTAGCTAAGTTTTGAAGGATTGTTGTAGAACAGACCCAATCTGCAAAGACTGGAGAGTTCCTGGCATTCAAGGAAATCTTTTTTAAAACATTTTCTGAACTTCATAGAGACTTCAGTGATCACACATGACAAGGAACAGTCTTTGGTTATAATAAAGTAGCTTGGAGAAGTCTCCAACAAATGGACCACTGTTGTATTCAACAATTAAAAAAAAACCTAGGGAAGGGGAAGAACCTGATTTCCAGAGTTTCCCACATTATAATAGTCAAATGCCTAACTTCTAACACACACACACACACACACACACATACACACACACAAATCACAAGGCATACAAAGAAACAGAAGCATATAGAGCATTCAAAGATCTAAATAAATTGACAGAATCTGTTCCCAAGAAAACCCAGAAATCAGACTCACTAAACCAAGACTTTAAAATATGTCTTAAATATGCACAAAAAGCTAAAGAAAAACAGGAACAAAAAACTAAATGATAGCAGGAAAACAATATATGAACAAAATAAGAATATAAGCAAAGATAAAAATTATTAAAAGGAAACAAATAGAAATTCTGGCGCTAATGAGTATAATACATGAAATAAAAAATTCACTAGAGGAGTTCAATGGCAGATTTGAATAGGAAGAAGAAATAATCAGCTATCTGAAGACAGGAAAATTGAAATTATTCAATCTGAGGAACAAAAAGAAAAAGAATAAAGAAAAGTGAGTAGCCCCCAAAGGGCTTGTAGGGCAGCATGAAATGGGCCAACATACATATTGTGTAAGTCCCAGAAGGTAAAGAGAGAACAGGACAGAAAGAATATTTGAAGAAATAATGGACAAAACTTACCAAGTTGGATGATAGACATGAATCTACAAATCCAAGAAGCTCTACAAACTCCAAGAGTGATAACTCAGAGACTCACATTGAAACAATTATAGTTAACCTGCCAAGACTAAAAGGCCAAAAGAGAGTTCCCAAAGCAGCAAGAGAGAATCAACTCTTCACAAAAGTGATCCTCAATAAGATTATTAACTGATTTCTAATCAGAAACCTTTAAGTCCAGAAGGCAATAGAATGACATATTTACAATGCTGAAAGGAAAAAAAAAAAAAACCCTGCAAACCAAGAATTTCATACCTAGCAAAATTATCCTTCAAAGTGAGTGAGAAATTAAGACCTCTCCAGGGAGAGAAAAGCTGAGACAGTTCATTACCATTAGACCTGCCTTATAAGAAACGATTTTTGGCAAATGAAAGGATGATAGATGGTAACTTGAAATCATGTGAAGAAATAAAGATCTCCAGTAAAGATAAATACAAGGGCAAAAATAAAGATATTATTGTAATTTTGGATTGTAACTCCACTTTTTATTTTCTTTAGTACTCAAAAGCAAATGCAAAAATTTATAAATCTATGTTATTGGGCAAAGAATGTATAAAGATGTAATTTGTGATATCAATAACCTAAAGGGCAAGGGAGATGGAACTGTATATAAGTAAAATTTTCCACACAATTGAATTTAAGCTATTTTTAGTTTAAATTATAATGTTATAACTTAAGATTGTATATGTAAGCTCCATGGTAACTACAATTCAAATACCTATATAATATGCACAAGTGGAGATGAGAAAGCAATCAAAGCATATCACTATAAAATATCAACTAAATACAAAGGAAGGCAATAATGCAATAAGGGGGACAAAAGCTATAAGATATACCAAAAACAAATAATGGAATGACAATGATAAATCCATCCCTATCAGTAATTAAGTGTATATGGATTAAACTCTTCAACAAAAAGGCAAAGATTGACAGAATGGACAAAAAACATAATCCAACTGTATGCTGTCTAAAAGAGACTTATTTATGTCTAAAGATACAAATAGTTTAAAACTGAAAGAATGGAAAAAAAAATATCCCTGCATGTATAACAAGAAGAACAGAGCAGCTAAATGAAAATGAGACAAAATAGATTTTAAGTTAAAAACTGTTGTGAAAGACAAAAGACATTATATATTGATAAAGAGATCAATTCATCAAGAATATGTAATAGTTATAAGCATATATACAAACAACAGAGCCCAAAAATATGTGAAGGAAACATTGATAGAAAATAGACAGTTTTACAATAAGAGTTAGAAATTTAAATACCCCACATTTACAAATGGATGAAATAACTAGATAGAAGATCAATAAGGAAATAGAGGAACTGAACAACAGAATAAACCAATTAGTCATAAAAATATATACAGAATCTTACAACAGCAGAATACACATTCTTCTCATGTGCACATAAACATTCTCCAAGACATACCATGTATTAGATCACAAAACAAGTCTTCAGTTCAGTCGCTCAGTCGTGTCTGACTCTTTGCGACCCCATGAATCACAGCACACCAGGCCTCCCTGTCCATCACCAACTCCCGGAGTTCACTCAGACTCACGTCTGTCGAGTCAGTGATGCCATCCAGCCATCTCATCCTCTGTCGTCCCCTTCTCCTCCTGTCCCCAATCCCTCCCAGCACCAGAGTCTTTTCCAATGAGTCAACTCTTCGCATGAGGTGGCCAAAGTACTGGAGTTTCAGCTTTAGCATCATTCTTTCCAAAGAAGGATGACTGAGTCAGAAAGTTTTTAATTTATACCTGCAATTGTTCCCTTTCATTGCTAAGCAGTAGGATTGAATCAATAAGGCAAATGTGATTTTAATTGGTTCTGAAGATCACAGAAATTGCAGAATAGTTTCCATTCTCATTTGTCTTTAAGGTCTTGTCTTTCTATTTGCTCTTGTGACTTTTGTGAACCATTGGTTGTGTTTGAGTACCTTTTTATTTTCCACATATTTGTAGATTTTTCAGCTTCACTTCTGCTATTGATTTCTCATTTCATTCCATTGTGACTGGAAGATTCTTTGTATGTTTTCAATCTTTTAAAATTTGCTAAACAAATCTTATGAATGAAATGAGAAATCAATAGAAGTGAAGCTGAAAAATCTACAAATATATGGAAAATAAAAAGGTACTCAAATACAACCAATGGTTCACAAGAGTCACAAGAGCAAATAGAAAGACAAGACCTTAAAGACAAATGAGAATGGAAACTATTCTGCAATTTCTGTGATCTTCAGAACCAATTAAAATCACATTTGCCTTATTGATTCAATCCTACTGCCTAGCAATGAAAAGGAACAATTGCAAGTATAAATTACAGACTTTCTGACTCAGTCACCCACGAGGTCTGTCTTTTGACATTCTTTATTCTTTTCTAGGAACATTTTGAGCAAAGACACATGGACTACCTTCACATATGATTTGTGATTTTTAAAAAAGTTAATTAAATTAAGTGTTTTAGCTAATTTCCATGAATGTCTCTTTAAGGAACCATACCTCCCACAATTCATTCCTTTGGGTGTGTTGTCCACTCCCACAGTGAATAATGTAGAAAGGCAGCAATAGTTTCCATGTGGCTAGATTTTTTTTTAAGTGAAGTATTTTATATTAAATTATACAAAGCAACATAAAAACATTAAAAAGAACAATTTGAGTTTCTTTTCTTGGAAGTTTGTATCTGACATTTTAAAGTGTACTGTGGTATCTAGCGGAGAAGGCAATAGCACCCCACTCCAGTACTCTTGCCTGGAAAATCCCATGGATGGAGGAGCCTGGTGGGCTGCCGTCTATGGGGTCGCACAGAGTTGGACACGACTGAAGTGACTTAGCAGCAGCAGCAGCAGTGGTATCTAAAGCAGTCTGCTTATAAGTGAGTTTTGAAGAATTGATTGTAATTCTAGCAAAAATAGTCACCTTCTGTTTGTTGTGACAAATATTTCGTGGCATTAGTGGTAAAGAACCCACCTGTCAATGCAGGAAACCTAAGAGACCTGAGTTCAATCCCTCAGTTGGGAAGATCCCTTTGGAGGTGGGCATGGAAACCCAGTCCACCATTCTTGCCTGGAGAATCCCTTGGACAGAGGAGCATGGCCAGCTAATTCCATTGGATTGCAAAGAGTCAGACGTGACTGAAGTGACTTAACATTGAGCAGCTACTAGATGTCAAGAATAGTACTAGGCATTGGATGTATTAAGGAGCAAGTGATTAGAATATAGTGTCACACGTTTTATGACTTGTCAAGTATAGAGAAATATCATAATACAAAGGAGGGGCCATGTATAACCAAGAGAATGTGATAGAAGTGACTCTGTGTAACTTCTGAATCTATGTCATAAGTAATCATGCAGCTCCATTTCATTGGCTTGCACTTCAAGGAAAATCCTGCTTCAAGGAAAGCCAGCTTCAAGGAAAGCTTCAAGGAAAGTCCTGCTTCAAGGAAAGTCAGCCACCATGTAAGAAATTTGACTATCCTAAGATCTCCATCGGAGAAGGCAATGGCACCCCACTCCAGTACTCTTGCCTGGAAAATCCCATGGACGGAGGAGCCTGGAAGGCTGCAGTCCATGGGGTTGCTAAGAGTCGGACACGACTGAGCAACTTCACTTTCACTTTTCACTTTCACGCATTGGAGAAGGAAATGGCAACCCACTCCAGTGTTCTTGCTTGGAGAATCCCAGGGACAGAGGAGCCTGGTGGGCTGCTGTCTATGGGGTCGCACAGAGTCAGACACGACTGAAGCGACTTAGCAGCAGCAGCAGCAGCAAGATCTCCGTGCTCTCAGAAAACCCAATGTGGCTGATGGAAAGACTACAGAGGGAAAGAGTGATGGAAAAAGACCACTCCCAGCTGCTCTAACCACTGTCACCTGGACGCCAGTCACATGCTAGTGAAAAAGCTATCTTAGATATTCCAAGAGATGTCATACAGAAAAAGACCAAGACCCAAGACCTCAGGCATGTGATAGACCCACATGAATCCCAGGCATCACAGCACAGAGACAGGATAGGCCCCCCTGGGCCCTGTCCAGATTCCTGCCTGACAGAATAGCAGTGTTTTATGCCACTGAAGTTTGGGGAGGTTTATTACATATTCAGAACAACTTTTAAGCATTAGTTTCAGAACAGTCTCATCATTTCATGCCCAAATATGTAGAGATGGGTATTCATAGAGCACTAAGAAGATTTTGACTTGTAGTTCTTTCTTAGGACAGTCACTTGAGCCTTTTTATCTTCCATTCTAACACCTGTAAAATGGGATTAAAAATGTCTAACCTAAGGGTGGTTGTGAACCTAAAAATAAAATGTTGAATGCCAAAACACTTAGTGAACTGAGCTACTGTACAGAATTTCTAGTGTCAGTAGCGATACAAGTGGTGGACAATCGGGATGTGTTCAGTGATGATGGCGCTGACTATGGTTCAAGAATTGGCAGGTGGCAGTCATTGCTGTCTGGAATCATGTGAGTAACCAGACATCTTCAAAAACATTCTTGAGTTTCAGAATTGTAAAGTGTTATGTGAGGAATAAATGGAATCAGTCCTTGCCCTTAAAAAACTTGACAAAATAATTTGAAAAATAATATTCAACTACATGAAACAGTATAAATTTAATAGAAGAATAAAATAAAATAGACTTTATAGTGTGGGCTCCAAAATTTGCTGCAGGATTTGAATCCATATGGCTTTATAGAAGAGGTAGGGTTTTCCCTAGAAACAGGGGATGGATATTCCCACTGTTTCTCTGGGTACAGGGAGGAAGGGGGTTTTCAGAATGAATGGGGGACATAAATAAGGGAAATGCTAAGGGGAGAATGTTGGAGCAGATACGGCTCAAGGTCTGTCCAACTGAAAGCAGGAGTGTTCCCAGGGATACCAAATGTTCCAGGGTCAACTGCCTGCTCTGTGCAGCTTTCACGGGGAGCCTTCTTTGATCTGGTTTCAAGGACTCAGTTCATTTTTTGCCTGAAACAAAACAGCAGACACTAGTCACCTTTCTCTACTCAGGTGGACAGCATTAACCCTCACCTTTCCAGGTAGGGTTTGCATTCCTATAGATCATTTCTTGATCAGTGGAGAAACGAGAAAATGAGGGAGTCAAGCATCTTCCCTTCAGAAACAGTGTTACAAAGAGTAGCTGAATTCCCAGGGTTCCCTCATGGAAAATGTATAGAATCCAGTCAGTGTGGCTTATCACTGGTGATTTGGGGGAAATAGCTCCCAAATTGTATTTAGGATTTTATGTCATTTCTCTTCCCAAAGCAAGAGTAGTGATGATGGCAGCAGAACACTCCAAACTCCCCCTAATCATCCCATCCTCCCCTTTGCCCTGATTCTTCTCTGTTTAATGAAACTTGCAACCAAGAATCTTGGGAGCCTGCAGCCCAAGTACATATCATAAGACTCTCTCAGACAAAGAGCAGTTTCCAGGTTACTCTTTCCCTTTTCTATTTGCTTTCAGGGAGTTTTCCTACCAGCCTCTCTTTTGCCCCCACTGTTCATGATTTCAAATCATAACCTCCCCTTTCAGGCCATAGGCAGAGACTGCTTCTCTGCCTCCTCAGTTATCTGAAGATGACACAGCCCTTCTCTAAGAGCTCTATTTTTACCACAAGGGAAAGCAGAAGAGGGGAGATGGAAAGCAGGGAGAAACAGCCATCTCAAAAAGTCATCTTTTTAAATCATGGGTCTATATGTGGAGCCAGTCCTTGTACATTCTCTAGATTGGAGCTCTACCCATGCTAGGCACAACCAGAGACACTCACAGCTTTTTGTCTTTTCCCTAGAAAGAATCCTGGCTTCATTTATGTTAAAATGCTCTGTTAAAGTGCATTCCTCTGACTCATTCCTCTTTGAATCTTCTCTGTCCTCTGAGTGACACTGAGAAGGACTCTGCCTTAGAGCTACCTCTGAGCAAGAGTTGGCAATAATCATCATTAGAGCTGCCATTGTCTAAATGAACATCTTACTATGCCAAGAATCTATACTAGGTTCAAATTTAAAATAATAGGAAAAACTAACAAACCCATGTGCCATGTATTGGGAAAAGCCTTTCTCACATATTGTATCACTTAATAGTTCTGCCACCCCATGATTTAAGAATCCTTGTTCCATTCTGGATATGGTAAAACTCAGGCTCAGAAGGTAAAGTGGTTTGTCCAAAATTCCATGATACCCATTCTCCCACATCCAAGGCCCATCGTTTTACCTGCAGACAGGGCAAGGGCTTTTCACTGTTCCTTTCAAGTCTCTTTCTCTTCACCAGGAAGTCATCTAAAAGAAGGAATAGCAGCACGGTTCTGTCCCTATGTGCGTGTATGAAGTGAAGTGAAGTGAAAGTCACTCAGTCGTGTCTGACTCTGCGACCCCATTGACTATACAGTCCATGGAATTCTCCAGGCCAGAGATACTCACTCCAGAATACTGAATTGGGTAGCCTTTCCCTTTTCCAGGGGATTTTCCCAACCCAAGGATCGAACCCAGGTTTCCCGAATTGCAGGCGGATTCTTTACCAGCTGAGCCACAAGGGAAACCCAAGAATACTGAGTGGGTAGCCTATCCCTTCTCCAGCAGATCTTCCTGACCCAGGAATTAAACTGGGGTCTCCTGCATTGCAGGAAGATTCTTTACCAACTGAGCTATCAGGGAAGCCACGTGTGTGTATGCTGCTGCTGCTAAGTCGCTTCATTTGTGTCCAACGCTGTGCAACCCCATAGGCGGCAGCCCACCAAGCTCCCCCATCCCTGGGATTCTCCAGGCAAGAACACTGGAGTGGGTTGCCATTTCCTTCTCCAGTGCATGAAAGTGAAAAGTAAAAGCGAAGTCGCTCAGTCATGTCTGACTCCTAGCGACCCCATGGACTGCAGCCTACCAGGCTCCTCCATCCATAGGATTTGCCAGGCAAGAGTACTGGAGTAGGTTGCCATTGCCTTCTCTGTTTCTAGGTCTAGCCTCTATGATTATAATTCACTCAATAAAGATGATGGTTACTTTAATACTCTGACCTAATTAATATTCTGATCAAATTAGTACTATGACCTAATTAAAGAGTCTAATGTGTGTGTATGCTGCTGCTACTGCTGCTAAGTCACTTCAGTCATGTCCGACTCTGTGTGACCCCATAGACAGCAGTCCACCAGGCTCCCCCGTCCCTGGGATTCTCCAGGCAAGAACACTGGAGTGGGTTGCCATTTCCTTCTCCAATGCATGAAAGTGAAAAGTGAAAGTGAAGTCGCTCAGTTGTGTCCAACACTCAGCGACCCCATGGACTGCAGTCTTCCAGGCTCCTCCGTCCATGGGATTTTCCAGGCAAGAGTACTGGAGTGGGATGCCATTGCCTTCTCCATGTGTGTGTATAGAAACTGCTAATTCTTTCTTCCTTTGTCCCTGGCCCAGATCCAGTCCCATCCTATTCACACTGCCGCCGCCACCGCCAAGTCACTTCAGTCGTGTCCGACTCTGTGCGACCCGATGGACTGCAGCCTACCAGGCTTCTCTGCCCATGGGATCCTCCAGGCAAGAACACTGGAGTGGGTTGCCATTTCCTTCTCCAATGCATGAAAGTGGAAAGTGAAAGTGAAGTCACTCAGTCGTGTCTGACTCTTAGGGACCCCATGGACTGCAGCCTTCCAGGC
This sequence comes from Bos grunniens, assembly GCF_055505025.1. Lineage (NCBI taxonomy): Eukaryota > Metazoa > Chordata > Mammalia > Artiodactyla > Bovidae > Bos > Bos grunniens. The sequence goes on from NC_141172.1 coordinate 57,155,912, forward strand.
TCCTCCATCCATGGGATTTGCCAGGGAAGAGTACTGGAGTGGGGTGCCATTGCCTTCTCCCTCCTATTCACACAGTAGCCCACAAATGGCCTCTATCCCTTCCTAACACAGACACAAAAATGGGAGAAGTGCAGGTCCAGACTATGTTGGTAGTCAGTTTCTCAGATTACAGACGGGTCTTAGTAATTGGGGCTCCCCTGGTAGTTCAGCTAGTAAAGAATCTGCCTGCAAGGCAGGAGACCCTGGTTCAATTCCTGAGTCAGGAAGATCCTCTGGAGAAGGGATAGGCTACCCACTCCAGTATTCTTGGGCTTCCCTGGTGGTTCAGATGGTAAAGAATCCTCCTGCAATGTGTGAGACCTGGGTTCGTTCCCTGGGTGGGAAAATCCCCTGAAAAAGGGAAGAGCTACCCACTCCAGTATTATGGCCTGCAGAAGTCCATGGACAGAGGAGCCTGGCAGGCTACAGTCTATGGGGTTACAAAGAGTCAGACATGACTGAGTGACTTTCACTTTCAGTTTCTTAGTAATTGGGGCAAAGGGGAGAGAAAGAAGAGGGGAATTCCTACTGCAGGTGGGTTAAGAGGAAATAGGCTTGTCATGGTGCTCTGGCTGCCACTGCAAGAGTCATCATGAGGATGAAATGGAGATAAAAGGTGTATAAAAGCTTTTTAAACTCTCAAGTAACATAGAGCCATGATAGTATTATATATCCCATATTTCCTTAATTTTAAATGTTTTTCATATTTTAAGATTTCTGAAAAAAATGTATCCTGTAGTTTATAAATATATTATATATTTTGAACTGTGGTGTTGAAGAAGACTCTTGAGAGTCCCTTGGACTGCAAGGAGATCCAACCAGTCCATTCTAAAAGAGATCAGTCCTGGGTGTTCTTTGGAAGGAATGATGCTAAAGCTGAAATTCCAGTACTTTGGCCACCTCATGCAAAGAGTTGACTCATTGGAAAAGACTCTGATGCTGGGAGGGATTGGGGTCAGGAGGAGAAGGGCATGACAGAGGATGAGATGGCTGGATGGCATCACCAACTCGATGGACGTGCATTTGAGTGAACTGCGGGAGTTGGTGATGGACAGGGAGGCCTGGTGTGCTGCGATTCATGGGGTCGCAAACAGTCAGACACGACTGAACAACTGAACTGAACTGAGAATATATCTTCCCCACTACAAAAAGGTGCTGTTAATTCAGGGGTGGATTTTACAATGGATGACTTTTTAGAATTCAGGACATTCCACATAACTTAGTTTGACATTCCCAAGTTAGGGACTAGAGATGATGCTGAGACTGTTCTTTGCTCAAGAAGACCATATCGCCCTGCTTGAACCATATAGTATGGGGAAGTCTCTAGCTATTGTCATTTCAAACAGGAGAATTGAAACTGAAAGTGGGGATGAATTGCATAACAGGACAAGGCAGGGAAGGATGAGACTTATCTCAGGCCCTAACACTTACTATGACAAAAGTAGAAATGGAAACCCCTGTGGTCCTCCCCCTCCCATCTCTTCTCACTCCAGCTTGGTCATATAAATGAAAAGCCTTCACATACATGTTTGGACCCGCAAGCCAACACATATAAACTATATCCATTTGACCCTAGGGGTCACTATTCATCCCCCTCTAGCCTAAGTGTCCTATATCAGTGGCATGACCCACGCTTGAACAGATCTGTAGAAGAGGTTCACACAGGCTCTGGAAGCATGGTTATGGCTCTTTGGGTGGGAATTTCATAATCTTGGTACTTGGAGCTTTTTTTTAGGTTCTAGATTCTAGAAGAGGGATTAGGTGGGCATATCCCTGTGACCTGGTTCTGACACCAACTGCAAGTTCATTGGCTCCCAAGACCACCTGCAGTTTTTATCATTCACTAGAACTCACAGAACTCACTGAAGCTACTATACTAACAGTTATGGTTTATTACATTTAAAGGATTCATATTAAAACTTGCCAAGGAAAGAAACACACAGGAAAAGGTCCAGCAAGATTCCAAATGCAAAACTTCCAGTTATCCTTTCCAGGGAACTCATGGGCAGCATTAACTCTACTCAGTACTCAGGTGTGACAATATGCAGAGTATTGCCAACTAGGGAAGCTCCTCCAAGCCTTGATGTCCATAGTTTTCACTGGGGCTCAGTCATGTTTATGCTTGACTTTACATATGCCTGAGGTTAGTCTCAAGTTCCTGCAGAGGCTGAGCTGATACCTATGGTCTTCATCTCCTTTGGAGGTAGAGAATATACCATGTGACCCAAATCCCTCATCATAAGTCACATTGTTAGATCATCTAGTATGGCCCAAGGGCCCCAGATAAACAATGACACACTTCCTTAAGATTAACTCCCAGGATATGAAGCTGAAGGCTAAAAATTTCCTTGGGTAAGATTAATTCTTTATTATACAGCCCTACACTTCTGGCTTATGGGGACCAGGGTTACCAGAAAAGGGTAGGACACCAAATTAAATTTAAATTTTAGGTAAATAATATTTTAGCATAATAAATATGCTCCCTGGTGGCTTATATGGTAAAGAATCCACCTGCAATGCAGGAGACCCAAGTTTGATCCTTAGGTCAGGAAGATTCCCTGGAGAAGGGAATGGCTACCCAGTCCAGTATTCTTGCCTGGAGAATTCCATGGACAGAGGAGCCTGGCAGGCTACAATCCATGGGGTTGCAAATAGTCGGACACGACTGAGTGACTAACACTTTTGCTTTTCATATGTCCCAATACTATATTGAGTATATTTAGACTAAAAAAAATTTTGTTGTTTTTTCTGAAATTAGAACTAAATGTTAAAATATAAATACTAAAAAAAGTTTATATTTTATTGGTTTAATCTGGAAACCCCAGTGGGCAGGAGCAAGATTAGAGGAGGGCCAGCATAGTGTCTTCTAAAGCATGGTCTCCTAGCAGTCTAAGGGCTAGACCGGGTGGCTATTTGCGTCTTTTCTGCAAACTAAAGCACAGCTGAGGATAGACAGCAGCTAGTCCCAGGATCTCTAGCCAGAAATGACAGTTCAGAGCAGAAAGAGTTAAGAACATAGCTGTGGCCAAAACAGCACCATGACAAGGAGTAAAGGTCCAAATGACTACAGCAGAGCTGATCACTCCAGACACGGCAGGCTGCAGAAGCCTGTTACCGTAAGTCAGTTTTGGATATCCCAGACTCACCCCTGCCAACAAACCTGGGCTTGAGTCTGACTCCAAGGACTGAGATATACCTGGTTTCCATCCCAGTTTTTCTACTGATTAGCTGTTGTCCTTGAACTTTATTCCTTTGAAATTGTGGTTTCTTCTCTAAGTTCAGAATACAACACACTTCATAAATTTGTTGGAGAGAAATTGAGTTAACTTAGATAAAGCATCTTGCAGGTATAGTTCTTTAAGAAAATTTCCTTCCTTTTCCTTTTTTTTTTCCTTAAATGAATGAGTTATCATGAAATTATCCAATTTTAAGACACCAGCAAGAGAAACTCACTAGTGAAATGGGCTGATTTTTTTTTTTTTTTGGCTAAGAAAGTAACATATTGGTTAGTTACATTCCCCAGCCCTTTTCCAAGTCCTCTGATTTGCAGCCCCTATGGACTTGAAAGAGAAAACTCACAAGCATAGAGAAAACCATATCCATATGAAAAAAAAAGCCACCAACATCCCACACATAATTGTGTTTCTTAGAAACCACTCCCCAAAACACCAACCATTTAACATTGTTTGTGCTATGGTCTTTGTTCCCAAGCAGGAGATGAATTCTAAAAGTTCACATGTTCTTCATCAAGAGTAATCTTTGGCCCCAAAGGGAAAGATCTCAAAAGCATTTGAGTTAATACATTCCTCTCACTAATGTAACCAAAATATTCCAATGTTTTCCCTTAATACTCTCAATTTACAACTAGCAGACAGATGCTTCTTCTCAGAGGCCTTCATAAATCTTCCCATATGAGATGAAAATGAAGGATTTATTCTTGCCCATCTTTTAATTTTACTCAACACTCAATGAGTTATTCTTACAGCTGGCATTTCAAATGTATTAGTAGAATTTATCACTCAAAGGCTTATGCAGGGACTAAATTACACTAATGAATTGACAATGAATTTGAAGCTAACATGAGGCCAAATATTTTCTGGCTTCGTTTCTGTATCTCAGCAAATGGCTTAATTTGCTCCCTACTTATCCATTACTGCTAAATTGTCTTGCTATTATTGTAGTAAATGGCCGAAAACCCTGGCTTGCCCTAAGGCTCAGGCTGAATGGAGTGGAATGAGGACATCTACTTAGGAAAGGTAAAAACCTGCCATTCACTCATCTTTGCTGAGGTAGAGAAGGCAGGAGAGATTATAGTCCAACCCACCTTTCAGTACCTCTCACACAGAGTATACTTAACAACTGGCACTTCCAATGTATTAATGGAATTTATCACTGAGAGGCTTATGAAAAGGTTAAATTACACTAATGAACTGACTTTGCATTTGAAGTAGAACATGAGACCAAATATGTTCTGGCTTAGGAGTTTTTTGTATCTCAGAAAACTACTTAATCTTCTTCCTACTCACCCATTATCACTAAATTGTCTAGCTATAATAGCAATGCCTGCTAGAGTATTATAGTTAAGAGTCTATGCTTGTTTTCATTATAAGTGCCTATTTTCTGAGATTCAAACTACGTAGGGAACTATAGAAGTCTCATAGGTCTCTCAAACTTTACTGGAATTGCTCCAGTCTTAGAGATTTACTTTTGTGCACATTAAAAATCAAGCCGTTTGAGGCACAGGGACCAGGTATTTTCCAAAACAGTTGACTTTTTGCCCACTTCCAGTTATGGGCTAGCTTTAATTTTAGATGGAAACTTTGTGGATGTTTATTTTAGCATCTTTGTATCTTCTTCCCCATTTTCATTGCTCTTTTGTTCGTTAGCAAAGGCTCTTGTATCTCATATATGACTGTGAAGATTTTGTTCCCAGATAATCAGTCACTGAATGAGATTTAATTACTAAAAAGAGTAAGAGAATTTTTTACAAGGTTCCATCTGTGAAACCCAAATGAGCAAATGAAACTTATAAGGTATAAAGCATTCTGTACTTCTGTGGGAAACTCAACTGTTTCTGATGGAAATATAATGGGGCTGAATAAATGATCAGCCACAAGCCCTTAAATTGCATAACATGTGTAGTAAAAAGATTAAAATCTTCTGAATTCAGAATTAAGTCTAGGAGAGGGAAAATCAGAAAAAAAGGAACCTGTTATCTTTGTTCAAATTTCCGGAAGTTACAAGACAATGTGAATTCTCTCTTCCTGTTTTGTCACCTTTCATGCCATAGTAGGCCTAGTAGACTCCTCTGTGCTACTAGGGGTCCTATCCCCATATCCTACCCATTCCTGAACATACAGACTAGTTGTTCCTATCCCCTTTTTCTGCAAAACAACTTCAGCCAGAAATCTCCCAGACATGGCCTTAGAATTCAAGTCTTCCTCAGTTCCCACAAAACAACTTCCCTTCAAAGAAAACACTGAGAGGGTAGGTTACATCATCACAGATTTTCCTCATCATGAGGCTCCCAAAGCTTGGATCCAGCTTCTTACCCCAGCTCAGTTCTTACAGAATTTGCATTTTAGTGGGTATTTTGAAGATAGTACCTATTTCTTCTCAGTCAAATACATATCCTTGAACATCTTACCACATGCAGTAGGACACATTCAGACTCATCTCTCTTCTGTTAATTGCCCCTAATTCAGCCGTCAGGCCATTCACCCCCACACAAAAACCTAACATAAAAGTCATCTTCCATTCCTATCATTCATCCTCTGTGTTGAAAATTCTCAAGGAGAAATGAGAAAACCAATTAACCTATGTTACACAGAGGCTGTCTTCATGTAATGCCAAGGATCAAGTTGTCCTGCATGGGAAAAGGTCTTCTCTATGTTTCCTGTACATTCTCTAGCACTACATGATGTTCTTGGCTTCCATTGATTTTTCTCTCTGAACATGCCCCAAAACACTGAAAATTTTTAGATTCAACAGAAAGAGAACACATATGAATCTACCCAACCAGTTACTTTTCCTTTTGATAACCTTGACTCTCAGAATAACCTTGCAATTCCCATTTCTCCAGGGTTCCAGCACAGGGCATGTTACATATTTTGGACCCCAGATATCCAGTACTGCTTTAGCTTCACCTTCCATTGAGAAACCTTCCAAGCATTCACAGTAGCTTCACCTTGCACATGTGGACAGTGGAAGGTCCTACCCGTGCACGCTGCTTTAAATTAATATCTTTATTTGCTGCCTTAGTTGTTGTTGTTGTTGTTGTTGTTGTTGTTTTACATAGAAAGATATGCCTTTTCCTCTATGAGGTTATATTAAACAAATGGTATAGTGTGCCAGTCTCAGGTACAAAATGATTCCACGTTTACATGTACCAGAAATGAAAAGCAGAGCATAGCCATGTTTGTGGAGTCTCTCTGACTCTGGGAGAAAGCTCCCAAAGTCACAATTTCTCAGAGATGCTGGCTGAATAGAGGCATTCAGAGTAAAACTAGGCTGAAAATAAAAGGGTTAGTTGCTGAGTAATGTCCAGCTCTTAGCAAACCTGTGGACTGTAGCCCATTAGACTCATCTGTCCATGAGATTCCCTCAGGCAAGAATACTGGAGTGGGTAGCCATTCCCCTCTCCAGGGGATCTTTCTGACCCAGGGATTGAACACGGGTCTCCTGAATTGCAGGAAGATTCTTTCCCATTGGAACCATCAAGGAAGCTTCTAAAACTAGGCTGAGTGAGTGACTGAAGTCGCTCAGTCGTGTCCGACTCTTTGCGACCCCATGGACTGTAGCCTATCCCATGGGATTCTCCAGGCAAGAATACTGGAGTGGGTTACCATTTCCTTCTCCAGGGGATCTTCCCAACCCAAGGATCAAAGCTGGGTCTCCCTCATTGGAGGCAGACGCTTTAACCTCTGAGCCAGCCCAATTGCCTGTTTTTTGTTATTTTTTTAATATTCTAAATACATTTAAAAGTGTAATTCCTTACAAGAGTCCATCTATGATTTGGAATATTTCCAGAGTAGAAGAAAAATGTATTATTTGGGCCTATTTAAATCTCAAAATTTGAGATTACCTTACCTTTCTGGGAAATGAAATCATGTCATCTCTGATTCTGGCCTACATGGCAACTGGGGAAAAGGTATATGAGCAAAGAAAAACCAGAGGGTCAGAAGTGATAAACTGTAACCAGTGAATTTTCCTTTAAAGTCTAACTGGATTTTTTTTTTTTTTAAGGCAAGTTTACTCTGTATTTTGAAGATGTATCGGGCAGAAAGGATGTCAACTGCCCATTCCCTTAGCCACTTATACATTTGAAAATAGTATTCTTACATTCACAGGTATGAAATAACACCCCTATTCCTTATGATTATACAGTGGAAGTGAGAAATAGATTTAGGGGATTAGATCTGATAGACAGAGTGCCTGATGAACTATGGACGGAGGTTCGTGACATTGTAAAAGAGACAGGGATCAAGACCATCCCCAAGAAAAAGAAATGCAAAAAAGCAAAATGGCTGTCTGAGGAGGCTTTACAAATAGCTGTGAAAAGAAGAGAAGGGAAAAGCAAAGGAGAAAAGGAAAGATACAAGCATCTGAATGCAGAGTTCCAAAGAATAGCAAGAAGAGATAAGAAAGCCTTCCTCAGTGATCAATGCAAAGAAATAGAAGAAAACAACAGAATGGGAAAGACTAGAGATCTCTTCAAGAAAATTAGAGATACCAAGGGAACATTTCATGCAAAGACGGGCTCGATAAAGGACAGAAATGGTATGGACCTAACAGAAGCAGAGGATATTAAGAAGAGGTGGCAAGAATACACAGAAGAACTGTACAAAAAAGATCTTCACAAACCAGATAATCACGATGGTGTGATCACTTACCTAGAGCCAGACATTCTGGAATGTGAAGTCAAGTGGGCCTTAGGAAGCATCACTATGAACAAAACTAGTGGAAGTGATGGAATTCCAGTTGAGCTCTTTCAAATCCTGAAAGATGATGCTGTGAAAGTGCTGCACTCAATATGCCAGCAAATTTGGAAAACTCAGCAGTGGCCACAGGACTGGAAAAGGTCAGTTCTCATTCCAATCCCAAATAAAGGCAATGCCAAAGAATGCTCAAGCTACTACACAATTGCACTCATCTCACACACTAGTAAAGTAATGCTCAAAATTCTCCAAGCCAGGCTTCAGCAATACATGAACCATGAACTTCCAGATGTTCAAGCTAGTTTTAGAAAAGGCAGAGGAACCAGAGATCAAATTTCCAACATCCACTGGATCATGGAAAAAGCAAGAGAGTTCCAGAAAAACATCTATTTCTGCTTTATTGACTCTGCCAAAGCCTTTGACTGTGTGGATCACAGTAAACTGTGGAAAATTCTGAAAGAGAAGGGAATACCAGACCACCTGACCTGCCTCTTGAGAAACCTGTATGCAGGTCAGGAAGCAACAGTTAGAACTGAATATGGAACAACAGACTGATTCCAAATAGGAAACAGAGTAGGTCAAGGCTGTATATTGTCACCCGGTTTATTTAAATTATATGCAGAGTACATCATGAGAAACGCTGGGCTGGAAGAAGCACAAGCTGGAATCAAGATTGCCAGGAGAAATATCAATAACCTCATATATGCAGATGACACCACCCTTATGGCAGAAAGTGAAGAGGAACTAAAGAGCTTCTTGATGAATGTGAAAGAAGAAAGTGAAAAAGTTGGCCTAAAGCTCAACATTCAGAAAACTAAGATCATGGCATCTGGTCCCATCACTTCATGGCAGATAGATGGGGAAACAGTGGAAACAGTGTCAGACTTTATTTTGGGGGGCTCCAAAATCACTGCAGATGGTGACTGCAGCCATGAAATTAAAAGACTCTTACTCCTTGGAAGGAAAGTTGTGACCAACCTAGATAGCATATTCAAAAGCAGAGACATTACTTTGCCAACAAAGGTCCATCTAGTCAATGCTATAGTTTTTGCAGTGGTCATGTATGGATGTGAGAGTTGGACTGTGAAGAAAGCCGAGCACCGAAGAATAGATGCTTTTGAACTGTGGTGTTGGAGAAGACCCTTGAGAGTCCCTTGGACTGCAAGGAGGTCCAACCAGTCCATTCTAAAGGAGATCAGTCCTCGGTATTCATTTGAAGGACTGATGCTGAGGCTGAAACTCCAATACTTTGGCTACCACATGCAAAGAGTTAACTCATAGGAAAAGACCCTGATGCTAGGAGGGACTGGGGGTAGGAGGAGAAGGGGACGACAGAGGATGAGATGGCTGGATGGCATTGCCGACTCGATGGACATGAGTTTGTATAAACTCCGGGAGTTGGTGATGGACAGGGAGGCCTGGCGTGCTGCGATTCATGGGGTCACAAAGAGCCAGACACGACTGAGTGATTGAACTGGACTGAACTGAATTCTAATGGCAGGTTATGCCAAAGAGAACAAGGTAATGTCACAGTAATGTACAAGATACTTTGCCACAGCAGACCAACATAAAACATACCCATGATATGTAGATGAAACCAAAGGGAAGCTAATGTTTGAACTTTGTTTTTTGAATTTTTGCTTCTTTCTTCAATGGGCTTGAGTTCACTCTCTGGCAAATTATAGTCATGTTGTATATATGTTGGTGGTGGAATATTCTTAATCACGTGCTGGCAAAAGCAGACCCTTTCTACTTCTGTTCTTCCCCAGGCAGATGTGTTAACCATCTGAAGACACTGGAAAAGAATAACATATGGTGATTATGAGGTGATGGTGGTGGTTTAGTTGCTAAGTGGTGCCCAACTCTTGTGACCCTATAGACCATAGCCTGCCAGGCTCCTCTGTCCATGGGATTTCCCAGGCAAGAATACTGGAGTGGGTTGCCATTTCCTTCTCCAGGGAATCTTCCCAACTCAGGGATCAAACCCACATCTCCTGCATTGCAGGTGGATTCTTTACCACTGTGCCACCAGGAAAGTTCCTGGTGCTTATGAGGAGAGGATCTTAAGACATAAAGATCTGGACTTAAGTCCTGGTTCTACCTCTGCCTCTTATAGTTGTGTGATACCTAAGGAATCCTTAATCTCTCTAAACCTTGGTTTCCTCCTCTATAAAATAAAGAAAATAATATCAATTTCATGTTGCTGTTGATATAATCAAATGAGATAATACACGTAAAGCATTAACCATACATCTGGCCTATAGAGAATATGCAATAAATGCTGACTTGATATTACATCAAAGAACCTACCACTTTCTTCCTAATTTCTTTATGTAGCTATTTTCACCTAAGCCCCACCTCTAGACTCTTAGTTCACCTCTCAGTTCAGTTCAGTTCAGTTCAATCACTCAATCGTGTCCGACTCTCTGCAACCCCATGAACTGCAGCACACCAGGCTGCCCTATCCATCACCAACTCACGGAGTTCACTCAAACACATGTCCATTGAGTCGGTGATGCCATCCAGCCATCTCATCCTCTGTCGTCCCCTTCTCCCCCTGCCCCCAATCCCTCCCAGCATCAGGGTGTTTTCCAATGAGTCAACTCTTCGTATGAGGCGGCCAAAGTATTGGAGTTTCAGCTTTAGCATCAGTCCTTCCAATGAACACCCAGGACTGATCTCCTTTAGAATGGTCTGGTTGGACCTCCTTGCAGTCCAAGGGACTCTCAAGAGTCTTCTCCAACACCACAGTTCAAAAGCATCAATTCTTCAGTGCTCAGCTTTCTTTATAGAAAAAGAATGTATGGTCACATCCATACATGACCACTGGAAAAATCATAGCCTTGATTAGATGGACTTTTGTTGGCAAAGTAATGTCTCTGCTTTTTAATATGCTATGTAGGTTGGTCATAACTTTCCTTCCAAGGAGTGCTGCTGCTGCTGCTAAGTCGCTTCAGTTGTGTCCGACTCTGTGCGACCCCATAGACGGCAGCCCACCAGGCTTCCCCGTCCCTGGGATTCTCCAGGCAAGAACACTGGAGTGGGTTGCCATTTCCTTCTCCAGTGCATGAAAGTGAAAAGTGAAAGTGAAGTCGCTCAGTCGTGTCGGACTCTAGCAACCCCATGGACTGTAGCCTACCAGGCTCCTCCGTCCCTGGGATTTTCCAGGCAAAAGTAGTAAGTGTTTTTTAATTTCATGGCTGCAATCACCATCTGCAGTGATTTTGGAGCCCCCCAAAATAAAGTCTGACACTGTTTCCCCTGTTTCCCCATCTATCTGCCATGAAGTGATGTGACCAGATGCCATGATCTTAGTTTTCTGAATGTTGAGCTTTAAGCCAACTTTTTCACTTTCCTCTACTAAGAATCAAATCTTTTATACCTTTGTATTTCCCAGAGAATCTACAACTTACCTTTGTTAAATAGATGAATGGTAGAGATTTTTAGCTAAAGATTATGTTTGGCTCTTGAAAGTCATAATCTCCTCATATTACTCTGGTGAGACAGATAGGAAGTAGACATCATGTTTCAAAATGCCAGTGAGAGACCAAAGAACCACAGAGTGGTTAAATGATAGGACTAACCACCTACCAGAGGATAATGACTGGTATTTGTTTATTGATCTATGAGCTCTGAGAAAACAAAAATAAAAGCAAGATAAAATCTTGGTAGTAAAGACTGTACTGAATCTGTAAAAACCAAACTGCCAGTCAATCTGGTTGAATCAGTGAAACAACAGTTTGAAAAATGTCAACATTTTGTGTGTAGCTTCTAGTTGTTGACAGAATTAGACTTTATAAGAATTGTTAGTCAGCTCTTGGGTATCTACACATTAGGCTCTATTTTGAGCCTTTGGCCTAATTGCTAAAGCTAAATTCCTAAGTGAAATATTCTCATTATTTCAAATTCAGAGCATGGGCAAAAAGTGCCTGTAATTTGATAAAAATGGTGAGTACATTGTTATTGTTTTACAGTTGCTAAGTCATGTCCAACTCTGTGCAGCCCCATGAACTGCAGCACACCAGGCTTCTCTGTCCTTCACTGTCTCCTGGAGTTTGCTCAACTTATGTCCATTGAGTCAGTGATGCCATCCAACCGTCTCACCTTCTGTCACCTCCTTCTCTTCCTGCCCTCAATCTTTCCCAGCATCAGGGTCTTTTCCAGTGAGTCAGCTCTTTGCATCAGGTGGCTAAAGTATTGGAGCTTCAGCATCAGTCCTTTCAGTGAATATTCAGGGTTGATTTTCTTTAGGATTGACTGGTTTGATCTCCTTGCTGTCCAAGGGACTCTCAAGAGTCTTCTGCAGCCCCACAATTTTAAAATATCAATTCTTCAGTGCTCAGCCTTCTATATGGTCCAACTCTCACATCCATACATGACTACTGGAAAAAACATAGCTTTGACCATATGGACCTTTGTCAGCAAAAATGATGTCTCTGCTTTTTAATATGCTGTCTAGGTTTGTCATAGCTTTTCTTCCAAGGAGCAAGCATCTTTTAATTTCCTGGCTACAGTCACTGTCCAAAGTGATTTTGGAGCCCAAGAAAATAAAATCTGTCACCGTTTTCATTTTTCCTCATCTATTTGCCACGAAGTGATGGGACTAGATGCCATGATATTCATTTTTTGAATGTTGAGTTTTAAGCCAGCTTTTTCACTTTCTTCTTTCACCCTCATCAAGAGGCTCTTTAGTTCCTCTTGGCTTTCTGCCATTAGCATGATATCATCTACATATCTGAGGTTGTTGATATTTCTCCCAGCAATCTTGATTCCAGCTTGTGAGTCATCCAGCCTGGAATTTGGCATGATGTAATCTTCATATAAATTAAACAAGCAGAGTGACGGTATACAATTTTGATGTACACCTTTCCCAATTTTGAACCAGTCCATTGTCACAGGTCCAATTCTAACTGTTGCTTCTTGACCTGCATGCACGTTTCTCAGGAGGCAAGTAAGGTAGTCTGGTATTTCCATCTCTTGAAGAATTTTCCAGTTTGTTGTGATCCACACAAAGGCTTTAGCATAGTCAATGAAGCAGAAGTATATGTTTTTCTGGAATTCAGAATGTTGCTTTTTCTTTTATCCAATGGATGTTGGCAATTTGACCTCTGGTTCCTCTGCCTTTTCTAAATCCAGCTTGTTCACCTGGAAGTTCTCAGTTCATGTACTCCTGAAGCCTAGCTTGAAGGATTTTGATCATTACTTTGCTAGCATGTGAAATGAAAGCAATTGTGTGGAGTTTCAGCATTCTTTATCATTGACTTTATTTGAGATTGGAATGAAAACTGACCTTTTCCAGTCCTATGGCCACTGCTGAGTTTTCCAAATTTGCTGGTATATTGAGTGTAGCACTTTAACAACATTATCTTTTGAGCTATTTTATTTACAGTTCAAATCAAGTGATGGTCATTTCATAGTTTATGTATAAGATAATTTTAAAATGCTACTTTTCTAGATCTTCAGGCCTCAGAAAATTCTCACCCAATGGAATGTGAAAACTTAATTTTTCTCAGCATTTAACATCCAGAGGATTTGTGAGAAACATACCATAGTACCATGACTTTTCATTTCTTCACGGCTTATGTAAAAATGAGGCTGTCTACAGCTGAGTATGTGTGAGGGTTTTTTCTTCACTCTCTATCTGTAAGGGAATTGTTTTTGAAAAATCATCTTTAATTTAGAGAAGTATTGTACATAAAAGAAGTGTATACACTGCCATCTGCTAAAAAGTATCAGAAGGCTCCCCATGGTGAAGCTCACAGCATCCTGTGGTTTTCAACTCATTACTTGGGGGATTCAGCGAGGTTTCTCCTAAACACTGTCAAGGCTTTGCTGAACATTTGGCAGCACTGAGATTACATTAAGCAGCTCATTTTGGTTATAGCCTGAAAAGACTTCCTGTTTTCATAAGGTATCCTTCTTTCTATGGGATGGGGTGGAGGAAAGAGGACTGCTGCTCCACAGAGGGAATGAGCCCTTGTCCCAGACATGGCTAAGGAGTCCTAATAGGAGGGGGTCCTGTTTCAAAGGACATTACTTAAGAACACGACTGCAGTTCCTTGGTAAGAGCTCTACTAAAGAGAAAGGTGAACAGAGTAGAAGTTAGAACTACTAGTTCCATTCCCTGATTTTTACCATCAACATCTGCTTTACTGGGAAAGGTTATAGACTTTTATAGAAGTATGCATGTACTTCCTGGACATGCATGCTTGTGTACACACATACTCACAGGCACATACATTCAGATGCACAGCTAGAATAATCTTCCTTAAACATTACTTTTCCCATCTTTGTTCATAATCTTTCAATGACATAAGCTTTCAAATCAATACTCTTCAAGCCATTCATTCAGCTTTTTCTCAGTTTTCTCCCCAACCTGCCCATCTCCCTCCCCATTGTACCAGTTCTTCCCATCACCTCATTATTCTCAAACATGGTAGTTCTACTCGACATCCAGCTAATCCATTGTACATATGCCCTTTACCATGCATCTAGTACCTATCTATTTCATAACCCAATCATTTTCACATTATTAAAACTACAAACCCCTTCAGAATGTGGAATTGTAGATGGAAATTAATAATAAGCTGAGCTGTTTGGAGGGGTCCTCTTGTCCCTGCTTCCCCAGGTCTCCCTTGCCCTCCTTGCCATTTTTCGGTGATACCTGAGTCACCCCAGTGAAGGTTAGCTTCTACCAAACACATTTGAAACTACCTGTCTAATGTCTTTCTGCAGAAGTCTTTTCAAACACCAACCACACTCACTTCCTCTGTTTAAGTCCCACTCATCCACACTCATGGATTCAGATTGCCCCTGGACATTACCTTCCCTCAGCATTTGTTGCTTTACTTTGTACAATGAGTGACTTCATATCAAACTCCCCAAGGACAAAATGGTTTCACTTGATCCCTCCCACTTGTCTCCAATCCACACCACATGTACAGAGACTGTTGTAGCAACAGTACTCCACTGAATTAAGAGCTGTAGCAGTCTTCTGTCTCTGGGCTTTCCATTTATAAATTTTCATGATGTGAACAATGCAGTACACCAAAAGTCGTGGCTCTTGCTATCACAAGGAGACAGTGATGCTAGTTGTGTTTGGACATTTAAATCTTGACTGCTGTCTTAATCCTGAAGTGTCTTGTTATCAGTGACTACAAAAGCACATAGAATGGTATTTTCAATTACCCTGTGAATATCTGGAGTCCAAAGCTGAAGTCAAATAAGAGAACTAACAACCCCCAAATTTAAAAAGAGCCACCAACAATTGGGGACCCCTACTACCAGTGCTTACTAAGAGTCAGCTTAGAACTGCTGGGTGCTACATCCCCATCTTTCATTTCAGCTCTGTTTTCCTATATACAATATAAGCAGCAGGCTGGAGGAGGGGACTGAGAGAAAGTACTGAGGATCTGAGTGGTGGCAACAGTCTTGTTGCCATACAGTGCTTTTGTGTTAAGAAGTTTGTTTTTTGTACTTCTTTAAAGCCACGTGTGAGGAGCCCTCCAAGAAAAGAACTTGAAACAAATAGGGGATACTTGCAAGCATGAGACCACACATACCAATCTCCTCTTGGACATGACTCAGGTAGTGAACTTGCTGCTCTGCCCTTCATTTCTATGAACTAGAGAAACCTGAATTGAAGGGTTACAGATTGAAGAGGAAAGAAAGTAAAGGAGCAGCCTGACTTCCCACTATTGGGATTTGGAGCGAGGCCTGGGTTTCCTCTGGTTTAGTGGATGCCAAGAAGGCTATCTGCACTAGGACCATGATACTAGGCAAAAAGTGTGATGACCAAGCAGTGGAACTCCAGAAGCAAGCAGCTGTCAGGTGTACTGTCGATAGAAGGAGCTTGCTGGTGGACTGAAAGTAGAGGAAGACATGGAGATGGAGGTGGAGTTGGATCCCCTACTCCAGCAGGAAACTGCAGAAGGAGCCCCAAAAGGGCCCTGCTAAAACTTACTCATGCACCCTATGTATTTGCGTGACTACTCACTGAAGCCTTCCATAACTGGGCAGTGTTAGCCAGAACCAGCAGCCCACAGGGAAAGGACCATAGCTGTGGATGCTTAAGTCAAGAAGCAATTCTTCTAGTGTTCCTCCTAGACTTCTTTATTACAGTAATCTGCTTTTGATAAGGGAATTACAGGTTTGAGCTCAAATTAGGGTATATTTAGTGCTAGAGATAGCTGTAAGTTTGAGGGGAGTGGATAAGATGAAATGTAAGAAAAAAAGTGTAAGCTGGACTTAGATGAAAGGGCCTGGAAAGATACCAGTATTCTCTAAATGTTGTTGAGGGATGTTCAGGGGCATTTGCTTAGAACATGGTTAAGTAGTGGTTGGAAAAATTAGTGTTCAGGTTATTACTGCCACTGAGTTAAGGCTGCTGGATAAAAAGTTACTTATATTCCTTTACAGTGAAAAGAAGGAAGCCAAATTGTAAACATTTTTGTATAAAAATTTTAAGAGAACTCCAAAGAAGCTGTAAAAGACCATGTTTGGTAAGTGCCACTTTTGGCACTTACTAAATCTATACTTAGCGTTCCAAGGGCTGTCTTGCCTTGACAACCTGTATGTACACATTGGCCATCTGTATAATGTCACTTTGTCCTGATGCACAATTGGCCTTCTTGAAAGTTAACTTGTTTTTCAAGAGAGGTGCTTCCTTCAGTATGTGAAGTAAATTCTTATTGATTAACATTCTTTTTGAAATAGCTGTTTTATTTATAAAAATATAAATTTTAATTTCATATTTTTATAATTTTTTGAGTTGTAAATTACAAGTCCCAAGAGCTCAGATAGCATAAAGCAAAAAGTTACAGTCCATTCTGTGACATATTCACTCTTTACATGTAACCATTGTTAACAGTTTCTTGTTTATCTTTCCAGAAATTCCCCATGCCTCTCTGAGCATGTAAGCCTATGTGATTTGTTTTTAGCAAAAGTGGCACTTACTAGACATGGTCTTTTACAACTTGCTTTTTTACGTTAAAAATGTCTTATATATGCCTTTATGTCAATACACATTGATTCACCTCATTCCTTTTAAGTACCACATAATATTCCACTTTATTTTTTGCCTCATACGTTAACAATTTCTCCATTAATGGGCTTCTAGCTCAATTACAGTTTTTTTAACGTCCTATCACATAATAAATCATTGATTGTCCTGGTACTTGTTTGTCTACTTCAAACAGGAGAGTCATTTAATTGTAAATTTACAAACTGATGTTACAATAATATTCAGAATGCACCATCCTGTTACCTAATTTAAAATACTCAATGAGTTACCAGAGAAGATTAAATTATGCCCAATATAGCTGATTAATATTAAGTAATTTTATAATTTTATTTACTTATTTTTGGCTATACTGGGTCTTCATTGCTGTGCAGGCTTTTCTCTAGTTGTGGCAAGCAGGGTGGTTCTCATTGCTGTGGTTTCTCTTGTTACAGAGCACAGGCTTCTGGCGCACACAGGCTTCAGTAGTTGTGGCTACCAAGCTCTAGAGCATAGGCTCAGTAGCTGTGGTGCAGGGGCTTAGGTGCTCTGCTGCACTTGGGATCTGCCCAGATCTGGGATCAAACCCATGTCTCCTGCATTGGCAGGCAGATTCGTTACCACTGAGCTACCAGGGAAGCCCCAATATTAAGTAATGTTAAAACATTGCCTTCTAATCCTCAAAGTTGACAGTTTCTATACAGTTAAAGCACCTAGACTTCTTATTTAACCAGTACACTCCATAGTACCATACTTGATAACATAATGTACTGAGTGTATACACATAACTTACTAACCAGAGATATGGTGAGAATTAATAGGGTAATATATACAATCTCTCTGTGAGGGGTGATTGCAGAAGCTAACATAAACAGTGTGACTGTTTCCTTTCTGGTTCATTCAGACTCCATAGATGACAAAGCAAAGACACGACTACAAGGTTTATCTTGTATTTGTTTGTCATCCTTTAAAGTAATCTCAACCTTTACCAGTTTATCTGAGGTCAAAATATCTTCTGTTTTAACAAATCAGGGTAAAGGGCAGAGAAGGCTATAACCGAGGTTTGTCTGAACTGTCTTTAATATCTGAGATCATGTAATTCCCCCCCCCCACCCAAGATAAATGTTTCTGTCAACATGAAACTCTTCTTCTGGTTTTAAGTCACTCACTGCCACATTACTGCTGCTCCTGCCCACTCAGTATGGCTGCCCACCCTCGACCTGGGCCAGCCCCTGCCAGAAGCCCCATCCGTCCTTGGATGATAACGATGTCTGGAAATGAAACTTACCCCTGGGCTGTTTATACTCAGTAGTAGAAGTTGAGAAATCTCATAACAGAAGCCCCTCTTCTGAGAGGTGTGTCTGTGTGAGCATACGTGTATGTATAAAAAGACATTTCAGTTTTCAATAAACTGTTTACTGTTCAAACATTAAATAAATGTAGAACTGTTTTAATCAGCTGAACAAATATTTAATGTACACTCTAGCATAAGAGCTATGTTTAAAAATATCTTCTATACTGCTAAGACACAGAGAATTTATGGAAACCAGTGACCTGAAAGGTAAAACAAACATTCAGGGGGAAAAATGAAGTATATAATTTTAAATTTAAACTTATCTCTCTCCTGTTTTATTTGCACCCAATTGTGCTGTGTGTGTGTGTGTGTGTGTGTGTGTGTGTGTGTGTGTGTGTGTGTGTGTTTTAAGTCCTGCGAGGTGCTGGTTGGATTACAAATACACTTATATTTTCTAGAACAGCTAGTGTTTGGGTGACTACTAAACTAATTTCCAGTAAATTGTTATGAGAAGGTAAAATAAGGCAAAGTTCATGTTCTGCCCAGGACTGTTTCTGGTGAAGTAAATGTTTGTTTGCTCTTTAGGTTCCAAATACTGGAGGTCATTCATGATAGTAGTAGCTAAGTTGTCTGTCCACAGCTGTTTGAAAAGATTGTCTAAAACTTCAACAGGAAATGCTAAGTTTTTGGAAAACATTTAATCCTCTGTAGAGTCTGTGTAAATATCATGGAAAGTTGGCATAAGATGTATATTTTGAGAAAAATAATCTCTTACACAGATACATGGGAAATAAAATGTTTAATAAAATGTTTAATGAAAAAATGTTTAATAAAATGGATGTCATCCTCTTTACATTAATTGCATTTTTAGTTATATTTGCAAAAAAGAATAAAAAATAAGGTCTTCACGTGGCCATGCTTTTCAACTCTTACTGTCCTGCTAATTTAGTTTGGTGAACAGACATCTAATCGAGGGCATCTTCTCTGCCTGAATTGATTTGGAGAGAAGAATTATAAGGGATGTGCAGTACTAGGTTGTTCATGGCCATTATTTCTCTCAACATTTGATGATAGTTTAGATATGGCAGGGTGGCCATGCTGCTACGTGGGCAAAAACTCATGGGCTATTTCAATCAAATAATATGCCAACCCCACATCTTTATAAGAGTCTTTAACAGCAGCTTTCTGCCCAATTGATCAGATTATCGATGTTGTCAATTACATTCAGCATTAAAGGATTTAAAACAACAAATTTATTGGCTGTCATATACATACATTTCTTAATGCAGATTAAGCTTCTCAATCTCTTCCTAGTTTACAATAGATATTTGTTAAATAAAAAACTTGAAGTTTTCAAGAAATTTTGAGACATAACACTATCTACATGTTTATTAAGAAAGTTTTCTGTCATTGGTTCCAAAAGAAATTCTTCAATTCTACTTGAAATCCAAGTCATTTCTGGCTCCATCTAGCTCAGTGACAATTGAGCCTTCCATCCATAATCTCTGATAAAGTCATCATGTTTCTGAGAAGACTGGGAAAATAGCACTTCAGAGCCTAAGTTCAGCTGTTCAGAACCATAATGAAGAGGAACTGGAAACTGAGAATTAAAAAGAGAAGAAAGGAAAGGAAGCTACTTAGCAATCAGAAAAAACAGTGTTTATGAGATCATTAGAAACACATTTGAAGTGCTTTTTCCTAACTAGCTTTAGCAAAAAGGAAGTTGTCAACTTAAGTCAATGAATATAACCCTGCATCCACATGACTCTGAAGCAATTAATGCACCTTAATGCCATAATGAAAAGGTTGGACATTCTAAAATGCCTCCTCCAGATTTGGGGGTGCCTTTCCATGAGGGGGCTTTGATGTCTCTGATGCCAGACAAAGCTGGCTCTTGTGTCAACAGCAAGATGGTGTGCTTGGCAACGGATCCACAGGCATAACACAGATATACCTGCCCTCCTTCTCAGTGGCCTCTGAAATAACTACTGTATTTGAGCTGAGAAAAATAGGAAATTAGAATGTTTGCTTATTTAGCTTCAGGTAGAGCTTTGGCTGCAGCAATCTCTGAAGCATTATGAAAAATGTATGGTATTTCCCAGTGCATTTTTAGATATATTATACATAAATACAGAGATAGCAATGAAAGGGTCTCCATATTGATGTGGGTTAATTCAGGCTATTTTTCTCTCACTCTTAGCTTGCTATACCTGATTTGAGGGTATGGTATTAACATTCCATCATACCAAGGTGACTTAATTCACGCTTATTTTCCTTCTATATCCTAGTTTTCTATACCTGATGTATGGGTACGTTATTAATATACCATTCACATAATGAGGGCTTACTTGGACCGAATATGGAACTTAAAGGTGGAACTCCTTGTGCTTTTCAATCCTGGTACTTTTACATTCCAGCCTGGGAGAATGGAATTCGATTCTATTCAGTATTTACTTAGCAATTTCCTGGTTTTAAAATTCATTGCAAAACAATGAATGCTTCTTCAGATTTCCCCTCTACCCTGCTGTTTTATTTAGTGTTATCATTTCACTTTCTCTCCATACTGCAAGCCATACAGATAAGACAGCCTATTCATATAACAATAATTATCCACTGTCACTGTTGTTTCCCTTGGTTTCTTATTTTTTCAATGAGGTTTGAACTTAAGGTGATCTGAGCCCAGAGGGTTGAGAGCTGCTAACAGGAGCTGCTATGCATTAGACATTAGGAACACCCATAGCACCCAGCAGATGGCCTTGACTTGCAGGCAGATGGAAGACAAGTGACTTGCCTGAGTCTCCCAGAAGTTAAGGCCACAGCATCCACCATGGAAGCACAGAGGACTGCGAATCTTAACCTCACACACTCGGGAGGGAAAGCAACTGCTCTGGAATGGAGACCAGGAGAGAACAGGCTTAGCTGCCAACACCACTTCTTACTTTATAATTCAACATACTACAGATAAAGACATTCTTCCTGGTGTTCCAGGCATTCCTGCAACATGCCTGGGAAGCTGTGTAAAAAACTGCAGTTTCCCAGGACTGTCCCAGAAGGCTCGCCCACTCAAGAGACCTCCTCAGTTGCCCCTTCCCAGGTCCTGGAGCTTCATAGCTGCACGCACCACTGCCTGTGGTCAGGTTTACTCAGCAGAAGCCCTACTGTCCAAACAGAGTGAGTTTCTAGTCAGAAACAAGCATAGCCACATGCTGGTAAACACAAGCAAATCACCCCACAGAGCCCCTTTCTTGCGAAGAGCAGTGCAAATCCAAGGGTCAGCGGTCGGGAGGAATATCACCAAACAAATGGAAGCTGTATTTGCTCCGCCATGAAACATGAGCAGCTCGTGTCTCTGGGAGAATTTACTGTAGCATGTCCAAAATAAATGGACATGGGTGAATGGGTGGGGGTGGGGTGGTGTTCCTACTTTAAAGTCATCCCAGCTGCTCCTGGAGAAAGAGATCCTTCAGCATTTCTCCCCACAAGAAAGGACTTAGGAGCTTGCCATTACTGGATTAGCTGTCTTTATCTACTTGAAACTGGAAGAGATGACAGCACTTCTGTTTGTTTTCTGTTGCTGCTAAGCAGTTGCACAGGCCTGTAACAGCCACAAGAGTCTACTTCAAGATGAAACAGTGATAGAAACGTACTTGCTTTTGGACCAATGTGAGGAGAATGGACTTGTCTATGATTTTGCTTAAGTAGTCAACATTTCCATTTGATTTAAAGGTCAATGTGCCCACCAGGTCACAACAGATCAAACTATACATACCTACCCTTGACTTTTTTCAGAAGCCAAGAGGTCGCCTCAACAGAGGAGGACATAGCCTCCAGAAATTCACTATTATTTCAAGATCAGTGGTTATTTCTTCAATAGATAAGATCAGGTCTACAACTATTTATTTTTTAAACCATGATTAGGCTATGAAAGATGATGAAACTAAAGAAGGAAGAATGGGAGAAGAAAAGGATGAAAAACAGCAGATGTTGGGTTGATTTTTATTTATTTTTTAAGTTTGAACTTCATTTGAACCAGGTTGATCTGGAATTTCCAGTGGCTGGGCATCACAGTAAGCAATGATGTCCCCCACACTGGAAAATCCTAATTTTTTCTAAGGATTTAAAAATACGTTTTACAGCTCTGCCTGCAGAGTAAGATAAAAAGAAAACTGAATTAAGGGCATTTTTAGTTGACAGAATTTTTACTTTTTTACTTATGTAACACCGAAATCAGATTGATTACATTCTTTGCAGCCAAAGATGGAGAAGCTCTATACAGTCAGCAAAAACAAGACCAGGAGCTGACTGTGGCTCAGACCATGAACTCCTTATTGCCAAATTCAGACTTATATTGAAGAAAGTAGGGAAAACCACTAGACCATTCAGCTATGACCTAAATCAAATCCCTTATGATTATACAGTGGAAGTGAGAAATAGATTTAAGGGCCTAGATCTGATAGATAGAGTGCCTGATGAACTATGGAATGAGGTTCGTGACATTGTACAGGAGACAGGGATCAAGACCATCCCCATGGAAAAGAAATGCAAAAAAGCAAAATGGCTGTCTGGGGAGGCCTTACAAATAGCTGTGAAAAGAAGAGAAGTGAAAAGCAAAGGAGAAAAGGAATGATATAAACATCTGAATGCAGAGTTCCAAAGAATAGCAAGAAGAGATAAGAAAGCCTTCTTCAGCAATCAATGCAAAGAAATAGAGGAAAACAACAGAATGGGAAAGACTAGAGATCTCTTCGAAAAAATCAGAGATACCAAAGGAAAATTTCATGCAAAGATGGGCTCGATAAAGGACAGAAATGGTATGGACCTAACAGAAGCAGAAGATATTAAGAAGAGATGGCAAGAATACACAGAAGAACTGTACAAAAAAGATCTTCACGGCCCAGATAATCATGATGGTGTGATCACTGACCTAGAGCCAGACATCCTGGAATGTGAAATCAAGTAGGCCTTAGAAAGCATCACTACGAACAAAGCTAGTGGAGGTGATGGAATTCCAGTTGAGCTATTCCAAATCCTGAAAGATGATACTGTGAAAGTGCTGCACTCAATATGCCAGCAAATTTGGAAAACTCAGCAGTGGCCACAGGACTGGAAAGGGTCATTTTTCATTCCAATCCCAAAGAAAGGCAATGCTAAAGAATGCTCAAACTACCACACAATTGCACTCATCTCACATGCTAGTAAAGTAATGCTCAAAATTCTCCAAGCTAGGCTTCAGCAATATGTGAACTGTGAACTTCCTGATGTTCAAGCTGGATTTAGAAAAGGCAGAGGAACCAGAGATCAAATTGCCAACATCCACTGGATCATCGAAAAAGCAAGAGAGTTCCAGAAAAACATCTATTTCTGCTTTATTGACTATGCCAAAGCCTTTGACTGTGTGGATCACAATAAACTGTGGAAAATTCCGAAAGAGATGGGAATACCAGACCACCTGACCTGCCTCTTGAGAAATTTGTATGCAGGTCAGGAAGCAACAGTTAGAACTGGACATGGAACAACAGACTGGTTCCAAATAGGAAAAGGAGTACATCAAGGCTATGTATTGTCACCCTGTTTATCTAACTTATATGCAGAGTACATCATAAGAAATGCTGGACTGGAAGAAATACAAGCTGGAATCAAGATTGCTGGGAGAAATATCAATAACCTCAGATATGCAGATGACATCACCCTTATGGCAGAAAGTGAAAAGGTGAAAAGTGAAAAGTGAAAAGTGAAAAGCAAAAGCCTCTTGATGAAAGTGAAAGTGGAGAGTGAAAAAGTTGGCTTAAAGCTCAACATTCAGAAAACGAGATCATGGCATCTGGTCCCATCACTTCATGGGAAATAGATGGGAAAACAGTGGAAACAGTGTCAGACTTTATTTTGGGGGGCTCCAAAATCACTGCAGATGGTGACTGCAGCCATGAAATTAAAAGACTCTTACTCTTTGGAAGGAAAGTTATGACCAACCTAGATAGCATATTCAAAAGCAGAGACATTACTTTGCCAACAAAGATTTGTCTAGTCAAGGCTATGGTTTTTCCTGTGGTCATGTATGGATGTGAGAGTTGGACTGTGAAGAAGGCTGAGCACCGAAGAATTGATGCTTTTGAACTGTGGTGTTGGAGAAGACTCTTGAGAGTCCCTTGGACTGCAAGGAGATCCAACCAGTCCATTCTGAAGGAGATCAGTCCTGGGATTTCTTTGGAAGGAATGATGCTAAAGCTGAAACTCCAGTACTTTGGCCACCTCATGTGAAGAGTGGACTCATTGGAAAAGACTCTGATGCTGGGAGGGATTGGGGGCAGGAGGAGAAGGGGATGACAGAGGATGAGATGGCTGGATGGCATCACTGACTCGATGGACGTGAGTCTCAGTAATCTCCGGGAGTTGGTGATGGACAGGGAGGCCTGGCGTGCTGCAATTCATGGGGTCACAAGGAGTCAGACATGACTGAGCAACTGATCTGATCTGAATAAGATTTTTGCAGACTTGAGAGGTCTCAAGTAGGTTTTGGAGGTGAATAAGTTATAAGATATAAATAGATTAGTAGTATGGTGAAAACCTTGACTCAAAAAACTTTATGACATTTTTCCAGATAACATTACCTAAGAATCTTTTCTCTGGGAGAGAGAATTTCCAGAGAGCACACACAATGGCTACAAATATATTCCATGAGGTAGAGGGCAGCTTGTGCCTCGTATATCAGTGCCCATGCAGAAAATCATGTGATAGACCCAACTTGAACAGACATCAAAACAGGACAGGCTTCTAGAGGCAAGGAGACTTCATCTGGTCTAGTCTGGGTACCCCTTTAAGCCATTGATCTCCAACTGTACTCAGTAAGTCTATCTTAGGAAAATCAGGAGTTATTTTCTAAAAGTTACTTCCCTAAACTCCACCTCTTGTCAGGTATTTTCATCCATGTGGAGGCAATTGTATGATTAGCAGGTACCCAGTTTTTACTATAAAGATCTGTACACAATTTGGGGATGACTTTAAACGGAAAATATGTGTTTCCCAAATGGGAACGTCAGCTTCTCACAAAACTGAAAAAACAGCACTCTTAATAGGATAGGAAGATTTTCACCTAACAGAACACGTATATTTAGGTTTGTTTGCATATTTTTCAAGACCTGTGATTTCAACCAATTAGCTATTTTCCATCAAGAAATACTGTAATGGTAGATACATAATGGCAGCCAATCATTTTACAAAAAGGAATGTGCTGATTTGAATATACACATATAGTTGTTCTTTTCTGTGTAAAACATTCTATGCCAAAATGGCTAAACTTTTTTTTCACTAATTTTTATTGGAGTATAGTTACTTTACAATGTTGTGTTTGTGTGTATATATGTGTCCCCTCATTTTTATATTTCCTTGCCATTTGGGACACCACAGAGCACTGAGTAGAGTTTCCTGTGCTGTGCAGTCTGTTCTCATTAGTTATCTATTTTATTCATAGTATCAGTAGTGTATAAATGTCAATCCCAATATCCCAAAGCATCCCACTGTCCCTTTCCTTCTTTGTATCCATAAATGTTCTTTCAGTTCAATTCAGTTCAGTTGTGCAGTCATGTCTGACTCTTTGAGACCCCATGGACCACAGCACGACAGGCCTCCCTGTCCATCACCAACTCCCAGAATTTACCCAAACTCCTGTCCATTGAGTCAGTGATGCCATCCAACCATCTCATCCTCTGTCATCCCCTTCTCCTCCTGCCTTCAATCTGTGTCATTATTTCTGCTTTGCAAATAAGTTTGTCTGTACCATTTTTTCTAGATTCCACATGTAAGTGTTAATCTATGATATTTGTTTTTCTGAGTTACTTTACTCTGTATGACAGCTTCCAGGTCCATCCACATCTCTGCAAATGGCACTATTTCATTCCTTTTCACGGCAGAGTAATATTCCAATGGAATATTGTATATTCCATTGCATATATTGCATTGTATATATCACCACATATATCTTTATCCATTCCTCTGTGGATGGACATTTAAGTTGCTTCCATGTCCTGGCTATTGTAAATAGCGCTATAATGAACATTGGGGTGCACGTATCTTTTTGAATTATGGTTTTCTCTGGGTACATGCCCAGGAGTGGGATTGTTGGGTCATATGGTAATTCTATTTTTAGTTTTTTGAGGGATCTCCATGCTGATCTCTATAGTAACTGTACCAATTTAAACTATCACCACCATTGTAGGAAGGTTTCCTTTTTTCCATGCCCTCTCCAGTATTTATTGTTTGTAGTTTTTTGATAATGCCCATTCTGACTTGTGTGAAAGTAGCTGAACTTTATAAACTTTTTTCCTTTACTATCATTAAGTGCTTGCACAAAGAGAGAAAAATATACAATGTAGATGTGGAGCCAAATTATGAACTAAATAAAGACATAACAATTTAACTAAATGAAGACATAAACAATCATTAGCTTTTTAAAAGAGAAGTTAAAATCATTTTGGGTAAATTGTCTTTGGATTATCAAATAAAATGTTTCATGATTTTAATGAGAGCATCAATATGTGAGTGAAACCACAAATTTTAAAGTTGTGATCCTCTAAGGCTTTGCTGAGGGAATTCCATTTGATAATGTGATCTATCCTCTTAATTTGTAGTCACTTGGGATATACTAATGAAAGACTTACACTCATTAATTCATACAACACATATGAAAGGCAGGTTAGACACCAGGTGTTGTAAAGGAACCTGCAGTCAAGTGGACAAAGTGGGCAGGTAAACATTAATTATACCTGAAGTGATCAGTTCCCCAAAAGAGGTCATAGAGATATTATGAAACATAGCAAGGAGGAATCAGAGAAGGCTTCACAGGGGAAGTGCTCTTTGAGCTCAAGTGTGAAGGACAAGTAAATCTTAAACAAAAAAATGTGCAAAATACCAACCACATTGGCTGGTTCAGTGCATGGATACAGTTAATATAAATCCTTTTGTCCTCTCTCCTGATATTCTTTCCAGTTATAGATTTTTATTATTAAAATATCTCTAAATCTCTTAAACTTCAACCTTGCCTGTTGCATTCTATAGTTAAACCCCCTGAATAACCAATATGAAGGTTGAGACACAATCATCTAAATATGAATATTGACTTGGTTCATTCATACATGCCTGTTGTTTAGAAGTTGTTCATTATTACCGTCTCTCCTGTGTAAACTTTAGATAGCTGGTATATTGTACTTGGTTCTGGGTACCAAATTCTTATAGAGACATGAGTAAACATAAGTCTATAGAGGAAGATCCCCTGAAGAAGGAAATGGCAACCCACTCCAGTATTCTTATCTAGGAAATCCAATGGACAGAGGAGCCTGGCAGGCTAACACTGTCCAGGGGTTCACAATGAGTCTGACACGACTGAACGACTAAGCACGAATGTAACGTTTCCAAGTGATACACCCAAGAGCAGTAATAGAAGTTGCAAGGTGATAAAATTTGACTCAGTTTAGGGAAGAATTTTCTGATGTTCTAATACTTCCTATCAAACTTAAGGCAGACAGCAATCTGGTGGGAACTTGGTGAGTTATATTCAAATGTCATGTTATTAGTTGGACAAATATATAGAAAAGTCTATTTCAGTGTTCAGATTATCTGATTCTATATCTAATATAAGCTTCTGTTTTTTTTTTTTTTTTAATTTAGCTTTTTTCCCCCCAGAATAACAAATGATTCACAAAATTATTAGATAAGTCGTTCCTTGAAATTTGGGGCCACAAGTCATATATCTAACACTCCATCATGCAAGACATAGAAACATGTTGATAACTTGACTAATCATTTCTTAATATTTGTAGTGTAAATGAAGGCAGAAAATCCTCTTGATATTAATTGACAGCCTTTGAAAATACCCCATATGTTTGGAATAGAATCAGGGCCCTTGCGAAGATCAGAAAGCAATGTCCTACAGTGAGAAAATTGATACCATGAAACAGCAGTTCTCTTTGAAGCTCAGAGTAGAGGTCCACTGAGGAAAGTTAAACACACAGAAGTCAAGATTTGCTAACTATGGGGGTAAAAAGTCAGCACCTGGAACCATTTCAAGCAAAACAGTAATTTCTAGCAGCGGTGAATTGTCAAGAGTGGGTCAAAGAGAACTAATGAAACCATCCTTTCCTCCCCAAATCTCTTGTCTTCTGTAGCCCTCATAGCAACTGCGTAGTAGGATCAGAGGACTCCAGAGGCCAAAGGGCATTTGTCTAAACATCTGTGGAGTTCAGGGACATGTTATCATTGGAAACTACTCAATAACACAGTGTGGACCGTGGACAGAATTTGCTGGACTTAGTTTCATGGAGATAGTCAAACAGTAACAGCAACTGAAAGTAAACATTACAAACATGCTTTTTTAAAGGAGCCCGTTAGTCTGGGATTTCATTTACTAAATCATCTGGACAAACTCTCCTGACACAATCCCTCTGCCCAGCCCCAAACCATTCCACACACCAAGTCTTTTTTTTTTTTAATTCTCATAAATAAAATTAATTATTTTATAGTGAACAACTCAAGGGCATTTAGTACATTCACAATGTTCAATAATCAACATTTTTATGTAGCTCCCAAACATTTTTATCACCCCAAAGAGAAAGTCCATACCCATTAAGCAGTCATTCTCCATCTCCCTCGTCTCCCAGCCCCTGGCAACCACCAATCTGTTTTCTGTCTCTACACATTTACCTGTTCTGGATATTTCATGTAATTGGAATAATACAATATGTGACCTTTTGTGTCTGTTTTCTTTCACTTAGCCAAGTTTTATAAAGAAAAAAAAATTCTATATGATTTTTACCATGCTTTATTTTGTGGTTCAAAAACTTTATTTTGGATGTCAATATTTATACTCTTTGTACATCTCTCTACAAAATGTGTTTACTCCTCTCACATATTATTTGATCCTTACAACAATCTTTTAAGTAGGCAGTAATGACCTTATTACTACTATTTCACAAGTGACAATATTGAGGCAAGGAGAGCTGGTCCAGCATCCCACAGTAAAATTATCCAATGCTTTCCAGTCTGCATGTTCTACTGCCTTTTCTAAAGAATTGCACCACCCAGCTTGTAGCAGACCTCTTGCAAACATAGAGTACTTACACCTGTGTCTTTAAAATCTCAAAAGCATATTTTAAATGAATAAATGAAAATAGTGTTTGGATACCCTATTACAATTTGCACTCAGTAGAGAGCTATTTTGACATAATATTTATGTAGGACTGGAAATAAACTGAGCACATAAAGCCACATCTCCACTTGGAGTCACATGGAAACCAGTTCAACCCCATGTCTTTGGACCTTGGATGGTATCTAAGCCTTGGTTTTGTTGTCTGTAGAGTAAGAAGGTTCGATATAAATGACCCCTAAGGCCTCTTCCAGATCAAAATGCTAGGCCAACCCCAGGTTGAACTCAACACTGAACTCAGTTTCATCTACACAAGGTCAGTAACTATTTGAAATCAATCAAAAGTTTTATTCATGACTATTACCAACAGCCATCCCTTCTTGCTGAATTTTTTCAAGAAATTGAGAATGTTCTTGATCAAACTAGCTATTTCAGATTTTATTGACTAAACAATACCTATATAAATAGTTTGCAAAGAGATCTAATTAATTTGGTGATGGCCAACTTCTTGACTTTCTGAAGTAGCACACTATTTCAGACATTTCTCTGTATTCAAGCTGCTCATTCCATCGTAGAACTGCCCATATTTATCACTTTTGAAATTTGCAGTCAAAACAAGACTGCCAAACAGCATCTTTAGCATGTTCATAGACACACTTTTTTTTCAGCCTGGTACTCAAAACCAACCATTTATTTGCCATCAACCAAAAATTAACATCTGAGTCTTATTATGCCATCTCCATAGATTTTTCCATGGTCAGGTTTTATTTTTAACTGTGGCTTCAGCAATTCACCCAGGATTGGGGAGTAGTCAAATTTAGCAGGTCTAGACTGCCATCTAGAGACCAGAATTTGCATTCCAAAGTCCTGGTCCTCAGTGAGCTTGCTCTTTAACAAAAAGTAGCAATCTGCTGAAAAAAGAAGCTCCAGTTTGCTTTGGCAAAGTGGGAGATGCCCCCTGAATCTAGAAAAGAGAAAGGCCAGAGCAAGGAGCTTGAGGTGGTCCAATTCTGAAAGTCTCCCAGTTACTGAAGAATTAGGTGACCATGGGAGACATTAATGACAATGAGTAAGCAGAGTCCTGCACCCTGAGACAAGAGTGATTCTTTAATTTGCTGTTATAAGCGAATCCCTTTTGCTGGAAGTGGAAACTGCACTGCAGGCCACTTAGGATTTTCCAACTTGCAGCATCAGCCAGAAAGGAAAGAGTCCTCCAGGGCAGTGAAAGCTGCAAAAGCCCTTCATTTTATGTGAGAATCCAGTCTTTATAGTCCTCATAAAACTCAGATGTGGTTTCCCTTTTTCTGCTTGAGTGTAACTTGGTTTCTATATCCCAGGCACACTTGCTATCATCTTTTGCTTATTGTTCCTGCAGCTCTGAAGGACCAGAAGTGCCTGTATTTATGGAATTTATATCTAAAGATCATACTGTTTCTAGTGTTTCATTAGGAAGTACGTAGTTTAGAAATCTCCCCCCTCCTACTTTTTCCCCAAAGTTGTCCTTCAGGGCCCTGTGCTAAGGCCATCTGTTTCATCAGACAATCCTTTGATGGATGTGAAGAGGCTGGCTGGAGAGGTACAGAGCTGAGACTGAAGTGGCTGAGAATTAATTAACTGCATATCCATTTGGTAACTGTGCCCAGAAGTTCAACTACGGGAATGTTTTATAAATCAAAAATAACAACTATTATAGTTAACCTCAAAAGCATAGGCCACAAGAGTCTCTGCTTTGCCAATGCTAATTAAGTGGTCAAGTCTCTCCAACAGAATGTCACCCAAGAGTCTCTCAGTTCATGATGAGAACTGAAAAAATATATATTATCTTGAAAAAATTTTTATAAAAATATAGGATAAAGTGCACTATACTCATCTAAAGTTCCAGTGATGTAATTTTTGGCTAGATCTCAAGGAACTTTTAAATACAAAAATTACTTTTGTTGCAGGTTATATTAAACAGGAAAAATTACTTTTGTTGCTGCTGCTGCTGCTAAGTCACTTCAGTCGTGTCCGACTCTGTGCGACCCCTTAGACGGCAGCCTACCAGGCTCCCCCGTCCCTGGGATTCTCCAGGCAAGAACACTGGAGTGGGTTGCCATTTCCTTCTCCAATGCAGGCAAGTGAAAAGTGAAAGTGAAGTCGCTCAGTTGTGTCCGACTCCTAGCGACCCCATGGACTGCGGCCCACCAGGCTCCTCCGTCCATGGGATTTTCCAGGCAAGAGTGCTGGAGTGGGGTGCCATTGCCCTCTCCGGCTTTTGTTGCAGGTTATATTAAACAGGTCTGGAAAACAGGCATTTCAGTATGGTGTGGTAGAAAAAACTTGAGTTTTAGAGTCCAAGCCACTGAGTATTGAATCTCTGCTTACACTCATCAGAGACCATGGGGAAAGTTTCAATTTTCTATTCTAGAACAATTAGGGAAAATGACATGAAGAGTTACTATGAAGATTAAACAGAAAAACATCTGAAAGCCCCCACACATAGTAGATGCATAATAAATGCCCATGCTATTTTTTTTGTTGTTTTAAGTCTTACATCTGCCTTTCTTACTCCATTGATGCTCTGCAGCTGGAAACAGGATGTTAATCATAATATTGGGTCTGATAATTTTGCATCATCCCTAGAACACTAGAGCTTCTAAAGCAATGCTTAAGCTTGAATGTGTGTATGCAACATGTGTAGATCTGGTTAAAATGCAGATTCTGATTCAGTAGGCCTAGAGCAGGGCCTGAGATTGTCCATTTCTGGCAAGCTACCAGGGTATGCTAAAGGCCTGAGGACCACCCTTTGATTTGCACACCTTTAAACCAAGGATTGGCAAACTATTTACTGACTCTTGGTGAACCTCCTGTGTTTGTAATCAAGTGTTATTAGAACACAACTACACACATTTATTCATGTAATATCTAGGGCTGCTTTCCAACTACAATGGTAGAATTTACTCTCTGGCCCCTAAAGTTTCCCCACCCTCTCTAAAACATTCTCTCTCTTGTTTCAGACATGTAAATGAAGTTAATCATTGACAGAAGCATGTGGAGGGCTGGGAGGGGAATAGAGGGCAGAATAAGAGGAAAGGACGGCTATTTGCATCAGCTCCCTATTGCTGCTGTTACAACTGGCCACAAAACCAGTGGCTTAAAACAACACATATTAATTGTCTTACAGTTCTGTGGTTGGAAGTCTGACAAGGGACATTAGCAGGGCTACAATCCTTCTGGAGGTTCTAGGGGAGAATCTCTTTCCTTACCATTTCCAATTCCTGGAGGCTGCCTGCATCCTTTGGCTCAAGGCCCTTTCCTCCATCTCCGAAGTCGGCAATACTGGTGTCTCTCTGACTCATCTCTGTCATCACCTATCTCTGACCACAGCTAGGGGAAGTTCTCTGCTTTGAAGAATGAATGTAATTAAATTAGGCCCACCAAGATCTAGATAATCCAGCCAAATCCTCCCATCTAGAAGTCTTAACTTGGTCACATTTCCTATGTGACATAACATATTCAGAGGTTCTAAGTTTTAAGGTATAAGCATCTTTGGAAATTCTGCCAACCGTACTACCTTAAAGCACATTCTTCAAAGTGACAATTTTCCAATCATCTTACTGCCATAATATGTTATCATAGATCATAGTAGTCTTTGCTGCTGCTACTGCTGATAAGTCGCTTCAGTCGTGTCTGACTCTGTGTGACCCCATAGATGGCAGCCCACTAGGCTCCCCTGTACCTGGGATTCTCCAGGCAAGAATACTGGAGTGGGTTGCCATTTCCTTCTCCAATGCATGAAAGTGAAAAGTCAAAGTGAAGTCGCTCAGTCGTGCCCGACTCTTAGCAACATAAAAAGATGTTAGGCCATATGACTGAAAGATAATAGAGAAGGTAGTCCAAGGGTTTATTTTTATGTGCTTCTTTTACCACCAAACAAGGATGTAGACTCACTACCCAAGGACACCTTGTACATCTCTGCAGACAGTTCGTGCCCAGCTGCAAAGGATGCCCTGAAGTAGGTCAGTCCACAAATTACACAAGCTTACACGGCAGCCTTACCCCTCATAACCCAGCCACCTGCCCCTGAGATGAGAATGTGTCTCTCGCTGTTGTCCATGATTAAATTAAATCTTCGCAATTATTTTCTTTAGCTTTCACTGTTCATAAAACAATATGCCCACATTAATGTCTTTTGATAAAATTAATCACTGATGAATTAAAATCAACTTGCAAGCAAAATAAAGTAGAAAACTAATACCTTAATAGCTATGGAAAGAAAGAAAGTGACGTCGCTCAGTCATGTCCGACTCTGTGACCCCATGGACTGTAGTCTACCACACTCCTCTGTCCATGGGATTTTCCAGGCAAGGGTACTAGAGTGGGTTGTCATTTCCTTCTCCAGAGGATCTTCCCGACCCAGGAATCGAACCCAGGTCTCCCGCATTGTAGGCAGATGCTTTACCATCTGAGCCACCAGGGAAGTTCTAATAGCTATGGAGTGAAGCTTAAAAGTAAACTCTAGTCACTCAACCTTGACACAGTAAGATTAAGCAATCCAGAACCCAAGACTGCAAGAAGGAGGAGAAATGCTGACTTGTGGCACTGGGCAAGAAAGCCAGGAATGGAATAAAAGGAAGTGAAGGGAACTCTCACTGGAATACTTTTTTCAGTTGCATCTGAAGCCCCATGAGGAAGGTTTCAGATATGAATCACTGACAGCTGCCTGCTAGGCTGTTACGCTTAATCCTTTACATTCTGAGTATGTCATGGTACTCCATAAAAAAGCTTATTGCCTAAGCTGTTCTCACTCTCCTAAGTTCATTCTCTTCAACAATGCCAGAAATATAATAACAGGTAAGCAACCAAGAAAATAAGTGACCAACTATTGCATAAGATTGCATTTTGCTAAAGGTCAAGACAAATTATCATGAAATCCTTAAAGATGCTGTTATGTGGTTGCTGGGGGACAAAAGGTTTCTTTTCAGAAGAGATTCTTAGAAGCAGAGGCTGCTGTGTTTCAATCCTCAGCTAACTTTTAGTTAATGACTCTTGCCTTTTCTCCTACCGGCTCTGCTTATTAAAAGGAGAATGCAATCTGGAGTGTGTGCTGTCAGAATGAACAGCAGGGTCAGTCACTAATCCCAAATTGTATGCCCCCAGGATGCCTGCTACAGAATGAGGAAATGCTTACATTTGATTAACCTTCCAGGTAGAGAAAGGGAGGAAGCCAGGGGTCTGCAGCTACATGACATGGTATAATGGTAGTTTTAAAATATGACATTCCTAGAGGATGCAAGAAAAGTCACAGCACAGGGTGCTGACTTAGTGTAATGAGTGAAGATTATGTCTCTACAATAGCAAGCAAGCTTTGTGGGGAAGAACATTGCCAACCTGGGCATTCATTTTCTTCAAAATATTTATAACAATATGCACTAATCCCTTATGTCTGTGTGATGCTTTATGGAGTACAGAATGCTTCAAGGGCACCACCCCATTTGATCTTCACCACTGTCCTTGGTGACAAAGGGTTAGAACTGAGAAGCACTTTTCAAATTTTTTTTTAAAAATCCTCCTCATTAGCTGTCAATGCACTATTTCTTGCCCTGGCCTTTTCTTTAACAATTTCTTTAGATACAATGAAGAGGGAAAAAATACCATTGGGTGAGTCAAGGGGATATTGGGTGGATAGGGAATAGATAAAACCATGTAGTTTGGAAGGATATCTCCTGAAAATATGAGTGAAAGAAGGCACAAGGTCTCTTCTATCTCTGGGGCTCCAAGTACAATAAGGAAAAAAAAAACTATCAAGTTTATAAAAAATAGTTTCATTCTATTGCTAAATCTAGCATTATATGCTAATTAAGTCAACAGTCAAAATTTGATATTTTTGTGAATATGAGGCCCAGACCAATGGCACCCCTAGAGACCTAGCAATAGATAATAGATGCTCTCGGTATGCTACTGCAAGATGACAGTGGACTAATTAGAGGCAGTTCTTTAATCTCTTAAGAAAGGTATGCTTTTGTACTTATTTCCCCTCAGCCTTTGATTCCATATCCATGCATTGAACAAAATCCTATTTGCTTCCAAGATCAAGCTTAGATACCATATTCACCATGAGGTCTTCTTGACAGCACTTTTTTGTTCTGTCTGTTCCAGTGTGTCAATTATGACTACCATGTTATGTCATATATGTGCTTTCCATGCTCTCTTTCCTAGCAGAGTCTGAGTTCAGAGGAGTCAGGGTTGGAGTAAAACACCACCACCAAATATGAAGGTACTCATATTTGCTGAATAAATGGAACGATAAAGCAAGAAGAGTTACCATAAAATAATCAAGCCCAGTGGCACCAGATTGGATCAAATACATGTTAGGAAACCTAAGAAATATATATTTACACTGGGCAATTTTTCAAGTACAGTTATTCCTGACTCTTTATGCTGAGTTCTCATCATTAGCTTGATGTGATCATTTTACCACACAACTGATGTAGATGACATATGTAACTAATGCATATGTTTATAATTGTTTACTCCAGCCAGTTGTGCCTGATTTATAAAACAGAATTTCTTCATTCTGAGTAAAATCTGATGAGAGGAATTGCCCCCAGCTTAAAAGTCTGAAGTTTCTTCTCCTGCCTCACATTCCACAGATTAATACCAATAAGGTGTATATCCCAGAAATTCCTTTCCACTTTAAAGTCAAACGCCCCTGAGTCTTCTAAAACTGGGCTCCTTAAGCTAATGAGGCTCTGAATTCTCACCCACTTACCAACAGATCTTAAACCTGTGACAGCAGATGAAAACTCACACTTCTATACTTTGTTCACTCAGTTCAGGCACGCATTCTTAAACCCACCCTTAGTTATAAATAGAATAAAAAATGCACCTTATTGATGCCAAATTGGATTTTCCAAACCTGATAAAGTGCCTGTGATTACAAACCAAACCTTCACACAAAAACCTGGCACAAACCAACCTTCTTTCAGAAGTTTCTAATTCCTTTGTGTGAGAACATTTTTAATAAATATGCCCAAGTAGACTTTATTCTAGACAGAAAGCAATTGTGATAAGAAATAGTAGTGGGCACTTTTGCTTGAGTTGAGGTTGTAATTTCAAATGGAAATACAGCATGAATTCTTTGGAAAGGAGAACTTGCTGGAACGTTAACTTTTCAGTCATCAGAGGGCATTTCTGGATGTTTGTCTTTATCTCTAATTTTCTGCACAGCTATTTGTTACCCTGATAACAGTGTGTTTTATGGCTGCTCTCCATTAGCCAGTGCTATAGTTTTATGAACCATGCAGAGAAAGTGGAGGAGTTGCTCAGCCTCCTTGGGAGTTATTTTGTTGTTGATTTTCAAAGGAATTCAAATCTTTGTTCAGGCAAAATGGAAAGGGGGTTGTTTTGTTATTGGCTAACCCCAAAATGTAGCAGTTGGCTGGACTCAAATCATGTCTTAAGTTTGCACAAAATGATAAAAAAAAAAGCAGTCCTAGCTATTCAAATAACTATGAAATTGTCATGACTTATTTCTTAAAAGAAAGAGGAAAATATAAGCACGTGGAAGAGCATTGTTCCTCTCCTTTAAAAAAAAAAAAAAGCCTTGAAATATGTTTTAAAATATTTTATGAGGTCACACTAAAAAAAGAGTAATTGGAAGAAAAATTCTGCTTGTCTAAGCGAAGAGCACATTTGTAGCGGTAGGGTAAATGTTTTATCGATTGAGAAGCTGGGAAACTCAAGTCATTACTCACCATGGGCTAAAGAATAATTGCTAATGCTCTGGCGGAAAGATTAAAAACAGTTTCTGGAAGTATTTCTTACAATGATCAATGGTGTATCATCCCAGGCCATTGGATCTTCAATAACATTTTTTCCCTTTTGGGATACAATCAATTTTTATAATATGATTCATTTGCCAGTGGGCATGCTTTCTTCATACGATGAAAAGGCACTTATGCATCTTATATTGTTGAAAAGTAATCTTATACAGCCCAAGATCAGGCTGTGGTATAGAAGACTCACTGGAATCCATCTCTATTTTAAATGGGTTTGGGAAGTCATCTAGGGTGGGAAAGTGGGGGATGGGAGAGAAGTTGTTAGCCTCTTTATTATTGCTTTGTTAACCCTTTGAGAATACATTTAGTACACACTAACAGCAGTCAAGCTCATCCAGGCACAGGGTGGTGACTGAGGGAGCTATTTTAGATTTCAGCATATGCCACAGTGAGTTTAACTCATTTGCAACACTGATTACCCTGGTGGAGCTCTCAGGTCAAGGGTTGCCTTACAGCTGTCTGCTGGCTGCACACATCTGACAAGGTCTTCAGCATCCTGTGGCAGAGCTCAACTTTGGTCCACTGCTGCTGAATCCATCAGTTTATCTGTGCTTTAATAAATAACAGCTTCAGCCATGAGAGGATGTGCTTACTCCAAAATTTCTCCTGGGAGAGAAAGTGCTGAAAGCTGAAGCACAGGACCTTTCAGACTCCACTTGCCATTAGACTTGTGTTGAGGGAAATTCGTGGCCTCATCACCAGGATCTGCCAATTGTAGAGGCCAAAAAAAAGAGTAATAGAGCCAAGCTTAGGAAATGGTCTTATGTTCTTTTGAAGGGTGACATGAACCCCGCCTGGACTTTTGTTTGAATCTGAGTACAATGGCTTTTATGAGATTACAGAAAGATTAATCCACCTTCTGCCCATTCCAAATTCTTCTCATTCAGTACCCTGGCTCTGCATCCAAGAAAGTGAACATTCAAAATTAAAACAAACAAAACAAAATTTTAAAAGTATGTTTTAGATTGTCTACATTTCAAATATTTCCTTGTTTGATGAGATCATACCCAAACTGATTTCCTGACCCCCCCCCAAAAAAAATGTTTTTATTTGACTACTTAGCAGTGTATAAATACTTTTTCATTTTTGTACATTTGTAGTCTATTTAGTGAACCAAATCATTAAATTTCATATCTCTTCTTTTTAATTATTCTCAAAGGAAAAATATTTAATCTTAAGAAAAATAAAAATTAAAAGGAAAAAACCCTATCTAGAATGATTTAGAGATTTTACTAAATAAAAAAGCCCTTGTACTCCCTAATAATGTCACTTCAAAATTAGTTTTTCTGAAAGAAAATTTTAAATCCTCCTTCTCATCATCATGAAAGTTAAATTTACTGAGTGCTTATTTTGGGCCAGGCACCTAGTAGAAGTTTATATATATTCTGGGAGGTGGGTCATAGAGGATCCTGCTGTGATGTATGTCAGAGAGTGTTTTGCCTATGTTCTCCTCTAGGAGTTTTATAGTTTCTGGTCTTATGTTGAGATCTTTAATCCATTTTGAGTTTATTTTTGTATATGGTGTTAGAAAGTGTTCTAGTTTCATTCTTTTACAAGTGGTTGACCAGATTTCCCAGCACCACTTGTTAAAGAGATTGTCTTTAATCCACTGTATATTCTTGCCTCCTTTGTCAAAGATAAGGTGTCCATATGTGCGTGGATTTATCTCTGGGCTTTCTATTTTGTTCCATTGATCTATATTTCTGTCTTTGTGCCAGTACCATACTGTCTTGATAACTGTGGCTTTGTAGTAGAGCCTGAAGTCAGGTAGGTTGATTCCTCCAGTTCCATTTTTCTTTCTCAAGATCGCTTTGGCTATTCGAGGTTTTTTGTATTTCCATACAAATTGTGAAATTATTTGTTCTAGCTCTGTGAAGAATACTGTTGGTAGCTTGAT
The DNA here is from genome assembly GCF_055505025.1 of Bos grunniens. Classification (NCBI taxonomy): domain Eukaryota; kingdom Metazoa; phylum Chordata; class Mammalia; order Artiodactyla; family Bovidae; genus Bos; species Bos grunniens. The sequence goes on from NC_141172.1 coordinate 57,195,031, forward strand.
AGGGATTGGATTGAATCTATAAATTGCTTTGGGTAGTATACTCATTTTCACTATATTGATTCTTCCAATCCATGAACATGGTATATTTCTCCATCTATTAGTGTCCTCTTTGATTTCTTTCACCAGTGTTTTATAGTTTTCTATATATAGGTCTTTAGTTTCTTTAGGTAGATATATTCCTAAGTATTTTATTCTCTTCGTTGCAATGGTGAATGGAATTGTTTCCTTAATTTCTCTTTCTGTTTTCTCATTATTAGTGTATAGGAATGCAAGGGATTTCTGTGTGTTGATTTTATATCCTGCAACTTTACTATAATCATTGATTAGTTCTAGTAATTTTCTGGTGGAGTCTTTAGGGTTTTCTATGTAGAGGATCATGTCATCTGCAAATAGTGAGAGTTTTACTTCTTCTTTTCCAATTTGGATTCCTTTTATTTCTTTTTCTGCTCTGATTGCTGTAGCCAAAACTTCCAAAACTATGTTGAATAGTAATGGTGAAAGTGGGCACCCTTGTTTTGTTCCTGACTTTAGAGGAAATGCTTTCAATTTTTCACCATTGAGGATAATGTTTGCTGTGGGTTTGTCATATATAGCTTTTATACATCACAGCAGGATCCTCTATGACCCACCTCCCAGAATATTGGAAATAAAAGCAAAAATAAACAAATGGGACCTAATTAAACTTAAAAGCTTCTGCACATCAAAGGAAACTATTAGCAAGGTGAAAAGACAGCCTTCAGAATGGGAGAAAATAATAGCAAATGAAGCAACCGACAAACAACTAATCTCAAAAATATACAAGCAATTCCTACAGCTCAACTCCAGAAAAATAAATGACCCAATCAAAAAATGGGCCAAAGATCTAAATAGACATTTCTCCAAAGAAGACATACAGATGGCTAACAAACACTTGAAAAGATGTTCAACATCACTCTTTATCAGAGAAATGCAAATCAAAACCACTATGAGGTACCATTTCACACCAGTCAGAATGGCTGCGATCCAAAAGTCTACAAATAATAAATGCTGGAGAGGGTGTGGAGAAAAGGGAACCCTCTTACACTGTTGGTGGGAATGCAAACTAGTACAGCCACTATGGAGAACAGTGTGGAGATTCCTTAAAAAACTGGAAATAGAACTGCCTTATGATCCAGCAATCCCACTGCTGGGCATACACACTGAGGAAACCAGAAGGGAAAGAGACACGTGTACCCCAATGTTCATCGCAGCACTGTTTATAATAGCCAGGACATGGAAGCAACCTAGATGTCCATCAGCAGATGAATGGATAAGAAAGCTGTGGTACATATACACAATGGAGTATTACTCAGCCATTAAAAAGAATACATTTGAATCAGTTCTAATGAGGTGGATGAAACTGGAGACTATTATACAGAGTGAAGTAAGCCAGAAGGAAAAACATAAATACAGTATACTAACGCATGTATATGGAATTTAGAAAGATGGTAACGATAACCCTGTGTACGAGACAGCAAAAGAGACACTGATGTATAGAACAGTCTTATGGACTCTGTGGGAGAGGGTGGGAAGATTTGGGAGAATGTCATTGAAACATGTGAAATGTCATGTATGAAACGAGATGCCAGTCCAGGTTCAGTGCACGATGCTGGATGCTTGGGGCTGGTGCGCTGGGAAGGCCCAGGGGGATGGTATGGGGAGGTTGGGAGGGAGGAGGGTTCAGGATGGGGAGCATGTGATTTTTTTTTAAAAGTAATAAAGAGAATTAAAAAAAAAAAAAAAAAAGTTTATATATATATATATATATATATATATATATATATATATATATATATGCTGCTAAGTCGCTTCAGTCGTGTCTGACTCTGTGCAACCCCATAGACGGCAGCCCCCGTCCCTGGGATTCTCCAGGCAAGAACACTGGAGTGGGTTGCCATTTCCTTCTCCAATGCATGAAAGTGAAAAGTGAAAGTGAAGTCGCTCAGTCGTGTCTGACTCCTAGCAACCCCATGGACTGCAGTCCACCAGACTCCTCCATCTATGGGATTTTCCAGGCAAGAGTACTGGAGCGGGGTGCCATTGCCTTCTCCTATATATATATATATATATATATAGAGAGAGAGAGAGAGAGAGAGAGAGAGATCTATAGATATAGATATATAGATATAGGTATATAGATACAGATTACTCTATAAAGTAGGATAGTGTTGTTATCTATACTTTTTATAGAAGAAGAAATTGAAACCTAAATACATTAAGTAACTAACCACTAACTGGCCATAAAGCTAGGTCAAGGTAGGACTAGAAACAGAGCCAGGTTAGTCTACTCTGAAGGTAGGGCTCTTAGCTACCTTACTGTTTTTCATGCTCATAAATTTTATTGACTCCCAACTTGCTAAGTGTTTGGGTGTAATTGTGTAGGTTGATTTACCCATCTAAATCTAGAATCGAAGGTCTTCCCTAACATTCCCAGTGAACCATGCTTCCAATATTATGTTCGGTAGCCAATGCTTTGTGAATCTTGCCTTTCCACCAAAATACTCTCCTTGCTATTTGATCTACTTATGCCTATTATCTTTCTTGCTTTCCAGCTTTACTTCTGCTATTACAAATATCACATCCCAAATTGGCCCTGCTAGAAGTTCTTTGTCACTACTCTGAACTCCTGCTGCATTTGTTTTGTACTGTGCACAGAATATGTTATGTTTCTTTATATTATAGTCACTTAAATGTGTCATATATTTTATTGTATCCTTGCATTACTGTTGGTGCCCAGCACCACGCAAGAGTCAAATTCTGAATTAAAGTTTGCTAAATGAATGAACAAAAAGCATATAGCAATGACAGTCTGCCAAGAATAACCACTGCTCTATTGAGAAAGTCCATTTAAACCATTTCTAGATGAGCAAATCATTCCCTTAATGTAACTTTAGGTTTTTAATTTAATTAAGTTTTAATCAGATCTTAGTCTTTGGATAGTATGTAAGCTTGCTAAGGCTGCCATAACAAAATACACAGACTGAAAAGGTTAAATAATAAAAGCTGTTTTCTTTTCATTCTAGAAGCTCTAAGTCCAAGATCAAGTGTTGGCAAGTTTGGTTTCTTCTGAGGCCTCTGTTCTTTGCTTATAGATGGTCGCCTTTTCTCTGTGTCCTCATATATTCTTTTTTCTGCACATCCCTGGTGTCTTTTTGTGTATCCAAATATCCTCCTCTTATAAAGTCACAAGTCAGATTTGATTAGGGTTCACCATAACAGCCTCATTTTCATTTAATCACCTTTCTAAAGGCTCTGTCTCTAAATACAATCACATTCTGAGGTACTTAGGGTGAGGGCTTCAACATATGAATTTTGGGGAGACTCAATTCAGCCCATAACAGATAGCTTTGGGGGAAAGATAGAAGGTACAATATTAGGATGAAAGCATTAATAAGTCTTAAAAATGGTTACTTCTCAAATTGGCTGACATCCTAAACACTCAAATACTCTAGAATCCCTGATCCTATACTGCAGCCTTAGCTTTAAAGAGTGGGCCATTTTGTTTAATGGTGAATCTGTCAGCAAATTTTTAAACGCCTGAATTATATAATTTAAAGTGAACAAAATGAAAACCCAAGGCAATTTCAATTATAGGGCAATTCATCAACTATAAAGAAGAGTCTCAGAACACAGATTAAGTTATGGTGAGTCGGGCAGGGTATGCAAAATTCCTCCTCCAGTATAAACTTAGGAGAGTCTCTGTAGGATGATATAACAAAGCATGGCTATTTCCATAATTGCATTTGCTCCAGCTCTTGGGCCACCACATTTCTGATGCTCCAGTGAAGTAGAAAAGAGCTCATAGATTTTCAAGGCTGCCACCCAAGCCAGAGGTAGGCTGTTAACAGTTCAAGACAGGAGAAAATTGTAATATATGGCCTCCAAATTTACACTCTTCCTGAGCCAGGTAATGAAACATGAACCACACATCCAGCTTTTGATAAAGCAGCACTCACTTGGGCAATGAGAGACTGTGAGTGGGTATTTATTTCTCTGCCTGCCATCCTAAGTTGTCCTTGACTGGCAAGGTTTTCACGTTAACCCTTTTCTCAGAGGATTCCGAGGAAATTGGCTCCTAGTGATGAAGTCTTATTACATTCACCATGCATTCTTCAGGTTTCCATTTGTGTGTAATTATCTTCGAGCTGTATTCCTGTGTGCCGTTGCTGCGTTACAGTGATACCATCTTGTTGAGTGATTACAAATAGCCCGATGAAGCGAGGAAGACAATCTCTGCATTACGTTCAGTCAGCCTCCAGTAAACAAAGAGCAGGCTGTCAAAATTTCACATCTCACAGATGCACTCGACCCTGTGAGAGACCCTAGATTGAGCCACCATCCCTTTTGTGTGTTACATGATAGCATGGGAAACTCACTGACCCGATTTTTGAGAATTATGAAAATGAGGACTGCAGAGTGATATATGATAGAAAGCTTTAGAAACACTGAGTAACCATGACCGTCATTAATGGGCTTATGGCAATAAAATATTGCTTAACAGACCAGGAGAAGAAGGGAAGAAGGTCATGGTAGGTGAGGAGTTGGGAAGAGGAGGAGAAAGAGCAAAGGAGAGCCTGAAGAGAAGATCAGCAACGCTGTTCCAGAGCTTAGACAACTGTCCATCTTGATACAAACTTTAACGTGAAACATAAGTCTTAGCTCTAAGGAAAGATGAGGGGTGTCTGTATGTGTGTGTGTTATACATAGGATAGGCGAGGATATTATATTTGGGAAGAGGATGGGATCAGTCTTTGAAGAAGGAAAATTGAAAGGCTGAAAGGAGGGGCTCCATGCTGGTGCCTTATGGAGTAGTAATGAGTGAGACCTCTTCATGGAAGGGGGCACTGTTGCAGAAACAAAAAGGATGGAAACCACTGACAGTCGAAGGAGCAGTTTAATCCTCTGGGAGGAGAAAGGACTCACTTTGAAGTGAGTCTACTGGCTCAGCTTTTCGGTAGGCTGCTTGCCCAGGGTACATCTTTAAGAAATAGCACGTGGGAACCCACAACTCTACGTGGAGGGGCACAAAGGCCAAGGCAGCAGAGCTAGGATTGCAACCAGGCGTTGCCCCAGAAAACTGAGAGGACGGAAGATCATGGACAGTGGGGGCGGATTCCAGACTCATTCTCTGTCCCCAGACACAAAGCTAACTGGAGGCCTGGAGGAAAATGAAAATGAGCAAAAAATGAGTGCAAAGTCATTAATAAGTAGAATGAGCTTTCCTTACCATCTGGGACAAAGATTCCACTGTATTAAATCTAGAAAAGGCAAACAAATCTATAGTAGAAGAAAACAGACCAGTGGCTGCTTGGCAATTGGGGGATAAGGTTGGACAAGAAGGAATGAGGAAGGGCAGAGGTTGAAAGGGTCATGAGGAAACTTTTGTGAGTGATGCTCGTTTCATTGTTTTGATTGTGATGATAGTTTTGCAGGTATAAACATGTCCAAACGTATCAAATTGTACCCTTTATTGTATGTTTAATCATAATTCAATAGAGATGTTATACCACCCTAAAATGATTGACTTTTGAGAAGTGATTTTCATTTCAGCACCTTGAAAATCCAGAGGTGTCTTCTTCCGCCTCACTTCACATTTGCACAGAACTGCACCTTTATAATCTTGTCTGTGTACTCACCAACCTCAGTCTCTCTGTTAAGGAAATACTATCAAGTACAACAGCTACTTCTTTTCAGAATTCGTATTCTTCAGTGGCTAAGTCATGTCTGACTCTTTGCAACCCTGTAGACTCTAGCACACCAGGTTCCTCTGTCCTTCACTATCTCCCAGAGATTACTCAAATTCATGTCCATTCAGTCAGTGATGCTATCTAACCATCTCATCCTCTGCCACCCTCTTCTCCTTTCCCTTTAATCTTTCCCAGCATCAGGGTCTTTTCCAGTGAGTTGGCTCTTCGCATCAAGTGGCAAAAATATTGGAGCTTCAGCATCAGTCCTCCCAGTGAATATTCAGGACTGATTTCCTTTAGGATTAAGTGGTTTGATCTCCTTGCAGTCCAGCGGACACTCAAGAGTCTTCTCCAGCACCACAATTTGAAAGCATCAATTCTTCAGCATTCAGCCTCCTTTATGGTCCAACTCTCACATCCATACATGACTACTGGAAAAGCCATAGTTTTGACTACACAGAACTTTAATGGCAAAGTGATGTCTGCTTTTTAATATGCTGTCTAGGTTTGTCATAGCCTTCTTTCCAGGCAGCAAGTGTCCTTTACTTTCAAGGCTGCAGTCACTGTCCTTAGTGATTTTGGAGCCCAAGAAATTAAAGTCTGTCACTGCTTCCACTTTTTTCCCTTCTATTTGCCATCAAACAATGGGACAGGATGCCATGATCTTAGTTTTCTGAATGTTGAGTTTCAAGCCAGCCTTTTCACTTTCCTCTCTCACCCTCATCAAGAGGTTCTTCTTCACTTTCTGCCATTAGAATAGTATCATCTGCATATCTGAGGTTGCTAATATATCTCCTGGCAATCTTGATTCCAAGCTCCTCCGTCCATAGAATTCTCCAGGCAAGAGTACTGGACTGGGTTGCCATTTCCTTCTCCAGGGGATCTTCCTGACCCAGGGATCAAACCCAGGTCTCCTGCATTGCAGGTGGATTCTTTACCATCTGAGCTACTAAGAGCTAGGTTTATTTCTAATCTTCCCCCATTCGTTTCTTTAACTCACCCACTCCTTTGCCAACTCTCTGAAGAGTCGCTAGACTCTATGCCAGAAAGCCTACCTGACTTGGGCTTGAAGTGTAAATATAGCTAAAATTCTCATATGACCCCTTAACACTTTCCAAATTATCAAATCAAGCAGTTGAAACCTTTAATGACTAAGTTTCTATAAGCCATAACACAGAAGATACCATATGAAGTTTATACTTAATTAATTAATTAATGGATCACTTGACTTCAGCAGACTTAACACCATTCAGTGGTTTTAATTATTTCCTAATAGAGAAATTACATTTATTGCTTGTAGAATTTGCTAAGCAAATGGTGCCAAATAACATTTTTATTAATGAATATATACAAATAAATATTATAGTTATCAGTTCAGTTAAGTCGCTCAGTCATGTCCGACTCTTTGCAACCCCATTAATTGCAGCACGCCAGGCCTCCCTGTCCAACACCAACTCCCGGAGTTCACCCAAATGAATGTCCATCAAGTCGGTGATGCCATCCAGCCATCTCATCCCCTGTCGTCCCCTTCTGCTCCTGCCCCCAATCCCTCCCAGCATCAGAGTCTTTTCCAATGAGTCAACTCTTCCCATGAGGTGGCCAAAGTATTGGAGTTTCAGCTTTAGCATCAAGCCTTCCAATGAACACCCAGGACTGATCTCCTTTAGAATGGACTGGTTGGATCTCCTTGCAGTCCAAGGGACTCTCAAGAGTCTTCTCCAACATCACAGTTCAAAAGCATCAATTCTTCAGCGCTCAGCTTTCTTCACAGTCCAAGTCTCACATCCATACATGACCACTGGAAAAACCATAGCCTTGACTAGACGGACATTTGTTGGCAAAGTAATGTCTCTGCTTTTAAATATGCTATCTAGGTAGGTCATAACTTTCCTTCTAAGGAGTAAGCGTCTTTTAATTTCATGGCTGCAGTCACCATCTGCAGTGATTTTGGAGGCCCCCAAAAATAAAGTCTGACACTGTTTCCACTGTTTCCCCATCTATTTCACATGAAGTGATGGGACCAGATACCATGATCTTAGTTTTCTGAATGTTGAGCTTTAGGCCAACTTTTTCACTCTCCTCTTTCACCTTCATCAAGCGGCTTTTTAGTTCCTCTTCACTTTCTGCCGTAAGGGTGATGTCATCTGCATATCTGAGGTGATTGATATTTCTCCCAGCAACCTTGATTTCAGCTTGTGCTTCTTCCAGCCCAGCACTCTCATGATGTACTCTGCATAGAAGTTAAATAAGCAGGGTGACAATATACAGCCTTGACATACTCCTTTTCCTGTCTGGAACCAGTCTGTGGTTCCACATCCCGTTCAAACTGTTGCTTCCTGACCTGCATACAAATTTCTCAAGAGGCAGGTCAGGTGGTCTGGTATTCCCATCTCTTTCAGAATTTTCCACAGTTTCTTGTGATCCACACAGTCAAAGGCTTTGGCATAGTCAGTAAAGCAGAAATAGATGTTTTTCTGGAACTCTCTTGCTTTTTCCATGATCCAGTGGATGTTGGAAATTTGATCTCTGGTTCCTCTGCCTTTTCTAAAACCAGCTTGAACATCTGGAAGTTCATGGGTCACATATTGCTGAAGCCTGGCTTGGAGAATTTTGAGCATTACTTTGCTACCACGTGAGATGAGTGCAATTGTGCAGTAGTTTGAGCATTCTTTGGCATTGCCTTTCTTTGGGATTGGAATGAGAACTGACCTTTTCCAGTCCTGTGGCCACTGCTGAGTTTTCCAAATTTGCTGGCATATTGAGTGCAGCACTTTCACAGCATCATCTTCCAGGATTTGAAATAGCTCAACTGGAATTCTATCACCTCCACTAGCTTTGTTCATAGTGATGCTTTCTAAGGCCCACTTGACTTCACATTCCAGGATGTCTGGCTCTAGGTGAGTGATCACACCATCACTTTTCTTAGTCGTGATTATCTTGATTGTGAAGATATTAATTCCTTATATAACAAAAAAGCCCCAATCTCAAATCAACTATCTAAACATCTACATTAAGAAACTAAACACAAAAAAGGAAATTAAACCCAAAGTACCAGAAAAGAAACAATAAAGTTAGCAACAGAAATCAGTATTAAAATTTAAAACAACAGTAAAATATTAGAGATCAAAGAAACTAAAATCTTATCTTTAAAAAATACAAGTGATTAACTTCTAGCAACACAATCAAAGAAAAAAGTAAGAGGGCACAAATTACTAGTAACAGAAATGATACAGAAGATATTTCTATAGATCATGATGTCTTTTAAAGGGGAACACGTGTACACCCATGGCGGATTCATGTTGATGTATGGCAAAACCAATACAATATTGTAAAGTAATTAGCCTACAATTAAAATAAATAAATTTATATTAAAAAAAATAAATGTTGAACCTCTCAAAAAATTAATTAATTAATAAAAGGTAATGATTGAGGACTACAAACAACTCTACAGACATAATTCAACAACTTACATGAAATGGACCAATTCCTCAAAAACCATAAAGGAGTAAATCTCTCTGAGGATGAAGTAGACAAAGCTCCTTAACTCTTAAAGAATCTGAATTTTTAATTAAAATATATCAAAAAGAAATCTAGAGGCCTAGATTATTTCACTAGTGAATCCTGCTAAAACATTTAAAATTCTAAGCAGTATCATTTCTGGAAAACAGAAGAATCAGAAACACCTTGCAAACAGTCTTTCCTAGGCCAGCATTAATTTGACACCAAAATCAGACAAAATTGTTCAAGAAAAGAACTATGTAGACCAATGTCCCTCATGATCATAGATTCAAAAGTCCTCAAAAAAATATTACTAAATTGAATTCAGGAATACATGTTAAAATGAGGATAATCTATTTTTTAAAGTAGGATTTATTCCAGGAATGCAAGACTGGTTCAATATTTAAAAATCACTTAAGATAATCCACGAAAATCACATTCTAAAGGAGAAAATTCACATGATCCTATTAATAGACATAACAAACATTTGACCCAATTCAACGTTCATTCAGTATAAAAGCTCTCAGCAACTAGGACTAATAGAAAGGGACTTTTGTACCCTCATAAAAGGCACCTACAAAAACTTACAGCTAAGATCACACCTAATGGTGAGACACTGCCTTCTCCCAAGATCAGGAATAAAGTAAGGGTATTCACTCTCACTACCCCTATTTAACATCATACTGAAAGCCCTTTCTATTGCAATGAGACAATAAAAAGAAATAAAAGGTACATGTATCAGAAGGGAAAAATTAAATCTCCCCTATTCAAAGATGACATGATTGTTTTCCATATTAAAAAAACAAGCTCTCCAAAACTGAGATTTAGAAAGGTCATTGGACACACAGTAAATATAGACACAAAATTTCTATATACTAACAATATACAATTGGAAACTAAAATCTAGACATTTATAATATCTCTGAAAAATGAAATACATAGTTACAAAACAAGCAAAACAAGTTTAGGTTCTATATGCTGAAAAACATAAGGTGCTAATGAAAGAATGCCAATAACTTAAATAAATGGAGGATAACTCCATTTATTGTTCTTGGATTGGATAGCTCAACATGGTAAAGATCTCCATTCTACCTAAGTAGATCTATAGTTAATGAACATAATTTCAATCAAAATCCTAACAGAATTCTTGGTAGATGTAGACAAACTGATTTTAAAATTTATATACAAAGACAAAAGAAGTAGACTAGCTAAACATTTTGAAAAAGAAAAGTTGGAGGAATCACACTATCCTATTTTACAAATTTCTGAGAAACTGCAGTAATCATTGTAATATTAGCCAAGAGAGAAACCCATAAGTCACTGGAACAGAGTAAAGAATTCAAAAATATGCCCATGCAAGTACAGGCCTTTGATTTTCAACAGAGATGCAAAAGCAATTCAGTGTTAAACAAATGGTATTAGAACAGTTGGATATTCACGTGCAAGAAGAAAAAGGAATCTTGATCTTTAAGTTTTTATAAAAAGTTAGCTCCAAAATGTATTGTAGATATAAAATTAAGCCTCTTCTAGAAAAAAGCATAGTCTGGAGGTAGGTAAAGAGTGCTTACATGCAGCACCAAATGGCAAAAGTATATTCAAATTTGAGTCATTTATTTTAAGTTCTGTAACTTCCCCCTTGTAATATTTTAGTGAGATAAGTTTTTTCAGAGAAAGAAGCAATCTTTTGTTGGGGTAAAAAAAGCAGAGGGGGCCACATTTTGACTTTTGTGGGTTTTGAGCACTCTTACCTTCACAAGCCCCTTCTTCCATAATAACATTAAACATTAATTTTGATATAACTTTAAATATTTCAACTTTTTTCCTATTTTAAGCAATGTAATAATAGATTTTCAAGGGCTCTAAAATTCTCATTTTCTTGAATTATCATTTGAAGAAGATTAAACTTTTTCTTTGACTCTAAAAGTTTTTTCTCCTTATTTTAAAAGAAATTAAAATATTTTTGCAACCCCCTAAATGTATCAGGCACCCTTGGCAATCTGCCTGTTGTGCTTAATGGATAAATTGTCCCTGCAAAACAACCGAAACATTGGGAAAATTCTTGAAGTTTCTTAGAGGGAGGGCATGATAGTAGCATGACAAAAATTACACTTCTGACTCCAGTCAGCTTAAAGATGACCTTCAGGAAGAGAGCTGACACCTACTTTCCACATCACTAAGCAAATGCATTTAAATCTACGGATCTTTAAATTTTTTTTCAATGAAGCAACTCAAAGTAAATCCCTTCATCTACACCCAAATACTATAAATTGCCAAGTTATGGTGAGGAGAGCATAAATAATGAAGGGAGCAGATGCTAGGTTTTGGGGAAACTGTCAGTCAATTACACAACTTCCTTTCGGTGTTGCTGCAGCTGCTGTACCGAGTTCCCAAAGCTGCAGCAGTTAGCCAGTAGCTGCATGGGCGTATCATTACTTGCATTCCTTACAGGGCAGAATGAAACTGATGTGTTTCATTCATAGAAATCTGTTCCACTTGCACACATGTCTACTATTTATCAAGAAGCCCTGTAGATTCCCCCTCTGATTGGGAAATGTTACGAGGAATCACCTTCGGTCATACCTCTCAAATATTACATGAATTTATGTATTCTGCAGCTCTCTCTGGTCATTTCCTCTGTTGCCCTCTGTGTACCTTTTTTCTTTGTGTTCTTTCTATTTTATGTACTCTTTTCCCTCTTCCCTTTATTAGCATCCTGGCCAACCTTCAAGACCTTGGCTCTAAAGCCACCTATTCTACTGCTTCTCAACATTGCTCTCAGAATTAACATCTCTTTTCCTTCCAAGGAAATTCTAGTTGTCTCTGCCTCTACTGTAAAACATGTATCATAGTTAATTGTGATGTATCTTTCCTCAAATCCAAGAAGAGAGGATTTTACCTGTTTTTCTATCATCCCTTCTGCCTTAGAAGGTATTCAAAAGCAGTTGTTGAATTTTTAGATTGAATCAAAGTTCTTTCCTTAGATTCATCATTGCTATAATCTTTTCCATTGACTCTCCCAGGTTTCTTGATTTGAAAGATGTGAAATATGCAAGCATTAGACATCTGAAGAGCTAATACATGTTGCCAAGCACTTCAGACAATCCTCAATTTCTCTGAAATGTTGTACTTCAAAGAACCTGTTAAGGATTCAGGAAGCAGCCACTGAGTTAAGTCCCTATGTATTAGATCAAGTAGTTCGTCAGAAACTACCAGTGACACCTAAAAGCAAGATCCCAAGTTACCTTTGATCACAAGTCCTCAGTAGCTGCCAGTGTGCTTAGGAAGAAATGCCTTATACTTTCCCAAGTCTAAATTCTCAGTGGGAGTATTCATACAGCCCTGACTTCCCACCACTTCATCACTCCAACTTCCTTCAGGATTTAATATTCAAAACTATAATAACTGCTGTTTCTCAAATGTTTACTATGTTCATGCAGTATTTAGTTCTTACATTATGTCACTTTTCCTTTTAAAAACATCCCGTAAGTTGAGTATTATCACCATTACCACTTAATAATAGCAGCCAGATAAATTCTGATAAGACCAAAACTACTCAAGATGACTAGATCTGTTCTGTACAATATTCTTGGTTGTCAGACCACATCGCTTTTCTTTAGCATACAGAGGAAGCAGTAGAGATGGTATAGAGTAGGGATGAGGACTTGTCTCAAAGTGATCTAACCTTGTGTTATGTCTCACAAGTTCTTTGTACAAGGTAGGTGCCCAAGACATGTTGGAGCTGCAGTTGCTCCTTAATATTTACATAAACTCTTGAAAATCTCGAAGGTAAAAGGGGAAGGACACATAGTGTTTTTAACTCTACAAAAGGAAGCCTGAAGTTGAGAGGCAAGACAAACTGAAATGAAAGGTACATTCAGAAGTTCATGCCTAGAACTTGTCAGCCTCATACCTTAGCACACTCGGAGAAGGCTCCAGATAGCCAAGCCTTTCTGCTGTATGTCTTCCTACCCTTCCTTTCAGATAAGATACGGGTAACGTTAACTTCACCAATGACCATTTGAAATTGTTGGGATATAGGAAGAGAAGGCAATAAAATGTTTCTATAATACTCTTTTGATGTTTAGGTTAGGACCTGCTTCTTTCCTGAATATTTATATCTGGGAGTGAATTAAAGGGATAATGGGGAGGACTCAGCTATATCAGATCAGGAGAATGCAAGCAATATAAAGAATATCCTTTCTAGTTTGACGTTTTGGGAGCTATAGCGTCTCAGTACACCCCATAAGTCTTGCACTCATGAACACTGTGGCTTAGGAATGAGCAAGCATTGGAATTGACACATAGCGGAAGGTTTCTGAGACTTGCATGTTGGCCTTAGAAAACTGTGTAGAACTTCCTTAGCATATGAGTGGGTCTGTCCCACAGCTTGAGAAAAGTTCTCTTTAAAAAGTGAAAGTTAAAGGTACTCAGTTGTGTCTGACTCTTTGTGACCCCATGGACTAATACCAGTCCATGGTATTCTCCAGGCTAGAATATAGGAATGGGTAGCCTTTTCCATTCTCCAGGGGATCTTCCCAACCCAGGAATTGAACCAGTATCTCCTGCATTGCAGGAAGATTCTTTACCAGCTGAGCTATCAGGGAAGCCTCTCTTAAAAATGAGTCTTTAAATAATTGAAAGGACCCAGAGTTAGACTGTAAAATACGTGAACTGAAATGTGATAGTGCTGCTTAAGGGTTAGGACAATCACATCACACGTCTCCATTTACTCCTCTATAGAGCTAATATCCCAAACACATACTAATGCTGATAACCAACCTAACCATTCTGTCATAAAGGTCCTGGGGATAATGTATGTAGCTTACTTTGCCACCTGTAAAAGTGCCATTGAATATTATTTCTTATTCTTAATTATTTTTTAAATTAAAAATAAAACCAAAACAGTGGTAATGAAAGAGCTCACAAAAAGGGACAAGCTTAGCATTCACTTTGGATTTAGACATAAAACAACCCTTTTAAAATGTGCTTTTCTTCCACGTAGACATTGATTTATCATAAATTATTCATTATGTCTTTGAGGCTTGTTTAATCAGACAGAGACAATCAGAAAATGTGTAGGTCTAAGTGACTTTAGATATGTGCCCACAGGTTCACAGATCGTCTTTGCTGCCTGAGACAGAAATCCTGGCACAGGGCTGGGAGTACTGGACCAGCAGAATTTCTCTTTTCTTTCCTTGTCCCTCCATCTTTTCTCCCCCAAAATCTATGAATACCATTTTCCCATTGTATTTTGTACCTTTTCTGGGCCTCAATTTGCCTACATGGTTCCTAAAGAGTTAAACTTCAAAGAGAGAAATAAAGAAAAATTTCATGCAGCCTTTCAAACTTAGGGGAAAAAAATAGATTCCGTCAACTTTAGAATCAGAATTAATTTTTCATAGACGAAGTATAGTAAGTAAGTAAATAGCTGTCTGGTCATGTCCGACTCTTTGGTACCCTATGGACTGTAGCCCACCAGGCTCCTCTTCCTATGGAATTCTTCAGGCAAGAATACTGGAGTGGGTTGACATTCCCTTCTCCAGGGGATCTTCCTGACCCAGGGATCAAACCCAGGGCTCCTGTATTGCAGGCTGTATTCTTTACTGTCTGAGCCACCAGAGGATGATCTCTTTAGATAAACAAGACAGATTTTCTCAATGTTATTGATATTTAAGAAATCCCTTGCTAGAGGTCTTTAGTAAAAAAATTTATAAAGTGAAAAAGAAGGGACTCTAGAAGAACCAAAACTATTTAAAGCCATAGGGAGAAGATAGTCCAATTTTTCTAAATTTCTGATTGTGAGGAGGAAGTTCAGAAAAATAAATATTCACTATGACACCTAAATTCAGCTTTCCCATTGGCTAAGGGAACCCCATGTTATGTGAAACAGTGGCAAAGGCAAGTTGCTTTTCGGAAACTACCATCAAGTTTTGTTCTTTTAGAGGATTTAATAGGGATATAATGGAAGATTAAAAAATTGATTTCCACTGGAAGTAGGAATTTTGCCAGGTGCCTATACCATGTTTGGCTTCCCTTATGTTCCTGCTCTGCTTACTAGGAGGCACTTGAAAAGTCTGGCCAAGCATCATCGTTGGTGTTTCATACTGACAGGAATAAAAATGATGCTTGCTAATTTGACATTATGAAAACTGCTTTCAAAGCACCATTATTGCAATGAACATTTTAGAATGATTTTTTTTTCCTGTCTTCTTTCACCAACAGCTCATATACAATATTTTCTGTCCTCACATCTTTTAAAATAATACAGCAAATTAAGCCTAGCCAAAGTAACTGGGGAGCACTTTGAGTCCTTGGATGGATATGGCAACAATGTAACTGAGCTCAGTGCTTGGGGGAAAGTTTCCTTTTTTTTTTTTTTTAGCCTTCTGAAATTCCAGAAGCAAGTCAAGCTTTGTATTTTTGCCAAATTGGAGCTTATGGAAACACTTTGGGGACTGATTTGAGTTGCAAAATGTGCTGGGGAAACTAAGTTCTTTTACTGGTTATAACTGAGTGAGCTCCCTAATGAAGAAAACAGATGTGAAATAAGCAGCATCAGTGACAGGGACTATTACAAGTTTAGCCTAGCAAGAAAACAGACGTGGAGTGTAAACACACATATTCATTATTTCAAACATAAATGCAAACTGACACTCTACGGCCCCAATGGCTAGATTCATTGATCCCAAGAGTTCTAGGTTCCACAGGTAGTCCGAAAGCAAGAATAGGACTGTCTCCATTGTTTCCTGTGTCTGATTGATTTTGGAGCTGCTGTGAATTGCTTACTTCCCTAAGATGCTGACTCAATGTCCCATATGTGTGCCTACAATCTTAGAAGTTGGACATAATGTGTTTACTTGTTCCTGACAAGATAGAAACACAGGCAAGCCACAAGTGGAAATTCCTAAATTCTTTGCCTTGTTTAATATTGAGTGGGGTGTCAAGTCCATGGGCAGGATACAAGGGCAATCATTCTCTATATGAGTGTTCTAGACATGTTGGCTAGAACCCAGGCTCTTTAGAGGCCAGTATGTATTAGTTAGGGTTTGTATGTGTCATCACCTACAACAGTATGTCATTTGAAAATCTGCAGCCCTGATTCCCTTTTCTATTCATCCCAGAGGATGCCCACCACAAAGGCTGCAAACATTTCTTAATAAAAGCAAACTCAGAAGCTGATCTGTTAATACACTGCCTTGACTGCTATATTTTTTGTTTTATGGAGTACTGTATTCGGTTTATTTGGCTGACAATTCTGGTTAGAATGAAATAAAATTGACTCAATATCTTTGCCTTGAAATGGCGGCACAAGACTTGGATCATGTGACTTCTAGTTTCTACTGCTTAGGCCCTTGCAGGTTTATCCATCGCAAAGTGATGATGAGAAAGGATTGAATTGACTTACGGCTGGGATGGGGCAGTCTTGGGGGAAATCTCTCCAAACTGTGGAGGTTAAGGAGCACATATCCTTTCAGTTTATGGATACAGCACACACAAGATCTCTTTCAGGGAGAGTTAACAAGTTAAATGGACTGGTCAGTGGTACCTTCTGCTGCAACCTTCCAACTGTGTGTTCCTTATTCATATCACAGGTTATAGATGGCAAGCATTTTGATGTGGTATTTTGATTTTGGTTTTGCTCTGAACAGAATATAAGAATGTTGGCCACTATAAAGCCAGGGGTGAAGTCCTGAAAGCTACTGATAAATTACTCCATGACTCTGCCATATTGGAAAACCAGCTTCCAGAGGAAGCTGTGGAAGGAAGCTTTCCTCCCACCATACTGCAGAGGACATAGAGGCTTCCTCTCAAGTTGAAAACAGTGCAGTTGACTGGAGAGTGTTCTTACATACCCCATATCTCAACCTTCAGTCATATATTTTGGAAACAGGGACTTGTTGATAGAGTATGTTCTTTGGCTAACATTTTTTCCCTTTCATTCATAATCATAGCATTGTTAGTATCATAGGATGATTATATTCAGTACGGTTCCTGTCTTAGAACCTGACTCAGGATATCACTTAACTGGGTCTCACCAATTAATAACAGTGAGCTGATGGTGGAAGTGGAGTGGGAGAAGCATAGGGAACAGAGGGAAAAATTAACTTGCTGAGGCTGGTCCTTAACTTTCACTGAGGAGGCTACATGCCTCCTTTAGAAAAGTGGTGCTTTTTAAAACATGTTTATTCATTTATTTATATCAGTAGACTTTATTTTTAAAGAGGCTTTAAGTTTACAGAGAAAATTCAGTACAGAATACAGAAACTTCCCATACACCCCCACCCCATTGCCTACCCACCCCCTGCCACAATTTCTCCTAATATTAACATCCTTCATCAGTGTGGTATACTTGTTACAGTTGATGAACAAATATTAATGCATTATTAACTGAAAGCCATAGTCATGGCATCCAGTTCTATCACTTCATGGCATATAGATGGGGAAACAAATGGAAACAGTGAGAGACTTTATTTCCTTGGGCTCCAAAAATCACTGCAGATGGTGACTGCAGCCATGAAATTAAAAGACGCTTGCTCCTTGGAAGAAAAGCTATGACCTACCTAAACAGCATATTAAAAAGTAGAGACGTTACTTTGCCAACAAAGGTCCATCTAGTCAAGACTATGATTTTTCAGTAGTCATGTGTGGATAAGAGAGTTGGACCGTAATGAAAGCTGAGCACCAAAGAATTGATGCTTTTGAACTGTGGTGTTGGAGAAGACTTTTGAGAGTCCTGTGGACTGCAAGGAGATCACACCAGTCAGTCCTAAAGGAAATCAGTCCTGAATATTCATTGGAAGGACTGATGCTGAAGCTGAAACTCCAATACTTTGGCCACCTGATGTGAAGAACTGACTCATTGGAAAAGACCCTGATTCTGGGAACGATTGAAGGCAGAAGGAGAAGGGGACGACAGAGAATGAGATGGTTGGGTGGCATCACTGACTCAATGGACATGAGTTTGAGCAAGCTCTGGAAGATGGTGATGGACAGGGAAGCCTGGCTGCTGCAATCCATGGGGTCACAAAGAGTCAGACATGACTGAGTGACTGAACTGAAATGAACATAGTGTACATCAGGGTTCACTCTGTGTTGTACATGTCTATGTGCTGTACACGTTTATTTGACAAATTCAAAATGTCATGTATCCACTACCACAGTATCATACAGAATGGTTTCACTAAAGTCATCTATGCTCTGACTAGTCATCTCTCCCTCTTTTCTATCCCCTGACAATTATTGATCTTTATACTGTCTCCATAGTTTTGTCTTCTACAGAAATTATATAATTGGAATCACAGTATGTAGCCTTTTCAAAGTGGCATCTTCCTCTTAGTGTATGCATTTAAGACTCTTCCATTTCCGTGTGTGTGTGTGTGTGTGTGTGTCTTGATAGTCCATTTCTTTTTATCACTGAATAACATTCCATTTTGTGGATAGACCACAGTTTATCCATTCACCTATTGAAGGACATCTTACATGCTTCCAAGTTTTGGATTCTGTTTCTTTGTATTTTCAAATTCTATGTTTTTAATTCATTAAGGTAACTATCCAGGAGTGTGATAGCTGGATTGTATAGTAACTATTTACTGTTTATGACTGTTCCTTTTTGCATTCCTACCAGCAATGAATAAAAGTTCCTGTTACTCCATATCCTTGCCAGCATTTGATGCTAGCCATTCTAATAGGTGTGTAGCAGTATCTCACTCTCATCTTAGTTTGCATGTCTTTGATGGCATATGATGTTGAGCATCTGTTCATGTTTACCTGCCATTTGTATATCCTCTTTAGTGAGGATGGTTCATCCATTTTTTAAATTGGATTTTTCCTTATTGTTGAGTTTTAAGGGTTCTTTGTATGTTTTAAATACAAGTCTTTTTTTATCAGATATGTGTTTTGCAGATATTTTCTCAAGTGTAGCTTGTTTTCATTTTCTTAACAATTTCTTTTGTAGAGCAGAAGTTTTTATTTTGATGAAGTTAAATTTTATGGACGGATTTCAGGGGGTGGTGATATATCTAACAACTCATTGCCAAGGTCATCTGGATTTTCTCTTAGGTAATCTTCTAGAAGTTTTACTGTTTTATGTTTTCCATTTAGGTTTGTGATTTACTTTGAGCATTTTTAAAGATATAAGATCTATAATAAATTCATTTAAAAATTCTGTTCTTTCATGTTTGTTTTTTGGTTTTGTTTCAATTGGTTTGGTTTAGTTTTGCCTGTGGATGTCCAGCTGTTCCAGCACCATTTGTTAAGAAGTCTATTGTTTCTTTATTGGATTGGGTTGGCTCATTTGTCAGAAATTAGTTGACTATATTTGTGTGGTCTATTTCTGGGCTCTCTGTTCCATTGATCTATTTGTCTTTTCTTGTGCCAGTACCACACTGTCTTGATTCAATTCAGTTCAGTTCAGTCGCTCAGTCGTGTCCAACTCTTTGCAAGCCCATGGACTGCAGCACGCCAGGCCTCCCTGTCCATCACCAACTCCCAGAGCTTACTCAAACTCATGTCCATTGAGCCAGTGATGCCATCCAACCATCTCATCCTCTGTCGTCCCCTTTGCCTTCCACCTTCAATCTTTCCCAGCATCAGGGTCTTTTCCAATGAGTCAGTTCTTCTCATCAGGTGGCCAAAGTATTGGAGTTTCAGCTTCAGCATCAGTCCTTCCAATAAATATTCAGGACTGATTTCCTTTAGGATAGACTGGTGTGATCTCCTTGCAGTCCACAGGACTCTCAAGAGTCTTCTCCAACACCACAGTTCAAAAGCATGACTTCGGCACTTGATTATTGTAGCTTTATATTGTCTTGAAGTAAGATAGTTTCATCTCCCTATTGTTCATCTTCATTAGATGAAGAGAAAGTTGGCAGTTTTAGGTTTTTTCCCTTTCTATGTAAGCTTGTTGGTGAGTTTTTAAATGTAAATTCAGGATACAATATAAAGAGTCTAAAGATTACTATTCAAAATGAAACCATATACTTTCACTTTTATATTTGAGTAAATAAGCATTATGATGCTCATTTAAAAATAAAATGATTTGTTTTTCACA
Organism: Bos grunniens; assembly: GCF_055505025.1. Lineage (NCBI taxonomy): Eukaryota > Metazoa > Chordata > Mammalia > Artiodactyla > Bovidae > Bos > Bos grunniens. The sequence continues at coordinate 57,215,284 of NC_141172.1, forward strand.
AACTCAAATGACCTTTTTAAGAGCCCATCTTATGACTTATATTGCTAAGGAATGGCAAGTTTTTCTTTTTTGCTATTTGAAAATTCCATTTGTCCATGAGGGCAAAGAAGATAAAAGGAGTTTCAAACACACACTTAGAATGTATTGAATATAAAGTGGTGGGCCCTGTTATGTTTCCTACATTTTATTGAATGATGTGGAAAACGGTACATTCCAAAGGCTAACAACTAGTAGTAAAGATAGGGCTTTATTTCTCCTACAGATTAGACCTAAGGGAATTTGAAATACATCTTTCTCTAAAGTTGAAACTCTTTCGGGTCTTTGTCATGTGATACTTTTGACATTTTAGGTAAAAACTCAAGATTCTCTGTAGATTCATAGTAATTTGGGCAATATAAGAGAACAGATGTTATGTGGACTATCTGTAATTGAAACAAGAGTGTATTAAATTTTTGAGAGTTAATACCTATAATCAATGAAATCATTGATTATTAGGTCTCTAAAATCCTCCATCAGTTTTTAAAGCCTTCTTTACTATCACATTGCCTAGCTAAATTCCCAGAACTGCTTCCTTTCCTTCTTTGAGAGGATATCTCACAAATCTTGTCTTTTTCTAAACACATTTTTTAAGCAGCTTTTTTTAACAGGTATATTCCTTATTTGTTTAGCTGCTTCTCTTTCCTTCATGCATGTGCAAATAGTATTGACTCTGTTAAAATTTGTAGGACAAGGATCTGTGTGTGAACTTGATTTTATATAATGGGATATGAGAAGCAAAATTTCAACAAAGAATAGCATGGCGTGACAATCATTAATAGGAAAGTACAATTGATATGTCTTCAACCATGGGAGTCCATGGTTCTGCTATAGGCATTTGATCATCACATGGTAGTGTATCGGGCTTTCAATTATAGTTGATTGAAAAGTGTCAGCAGCCCTTCACACACACACACACACACACACACACAGTATAAAACTGGATTGTCTTTCCCATGATCTATCTCAGTAGGGAATATCCTTCATAGCTCATTCTTCTCATTTTCTAGAGAATGTGAGTCCCACCCAGTGGAAGTTCTGTTTTGGAGTGACTCATCTCTTTCAGTAACACTACCAGCATTTCCACTTTGTTCCAGTTCCAAGATGCAGTCTCCAGAATAATTTAATACCCTCCTGCTAATTGCCAAGGCTAATAGAGGAACTGCTAGGACTCTTCAAGTGCTTTTCATTTACATGTTGATTTCTGGCTTTCCACTTGGGAAAGGTGTGTTTGGCTCTAACTGCTTTTGATCTAATGGTTCTGTAGTCTGACCTACTTTCATTTTTCTTACTGCTGACATTTATTTTATTTTCTTTATTTAAGGCCAGAAAATAACAGAAAAGGTAATCAGCATGCATTTAGGTCATTGTAAGTGTCCCAGTTACATTTGCATTTTTCTGCTTAAAATCTAATGCTGCCTTTGAATGATTTAAGATATTTGGACAAGGGGAAAAATAACCCTTCATTCCCACAAATCCAGAGTGAAAACAAAGAGAATACATAATCCACCTGCCTTGATTCAGGACCATGCAAGTTACAACAGCTGCAGTCATAGCTTTTGTCTGACTCCCAGAAACCATCCCTTTAGGACCAGAATCCAGGTAAGGCACAGAGCCTCCCATTTCCCTGAAGCACTGGAGGCTTTGAAGGACCCAGCGGACAGAAACCTTTTTTATTTCTGGGTTTCAAGGCAGAGTGTGATCTTCCTCCCACACAGAACAGGTGACATCCAGTAAAGTGATCCCAGAGCTCTGTCTCTCTTTCTTCCTGTAGGGAAGAGCACAAGAATTATGCTTGTGCATCAAGGACCATTTACATATGTCAAGAATCAGAATGAAGTTGGTAAAGACCTGCAAAATGATTAAGCAGCAAAAAAGACACTGGACTTGTGTGCTAAGTTGCTTCAGTTGTATCCAACTCTTTGTGATGCCATGGACTGTAGCCCACCAGGCTCCTTTGTCCGTAGGATTCTTCAGGCAAAAATACTGGTTGCCATGCCCTCCTTCAGGGGATCTTCCTGACCCAGGGAGTGAAACCAAGTCTCTTATGTCTCCCGCATTGACAGGCAGGTTCTTTAACTGGACCTAAGAAGGCAAAATTGTGCCACATAGGAGGATGTTTGGAGACAGACAGGAACCACAGTGACAGGTTTAGTAATTTAAGGGCTCCAGAGAGTGGTAGGATATCATCTGTGTACCAGTTAGAGGGCCTTACATCGGTGTCTCCGTTGTTGTCTTCTTTTACTCTTTGAGGATTCAGGGTGCCACATTGTCCAAATTGCGTTCTACTTCATGGTGGTTGCCAGTAGGGCTAACGCCTGTTCATGTGGTCAAATAAGGTAAAGGAATGCTGCTTTACAGAAAGTTTGTTTCTCTTCTTTTGTTGCTAATTTACAGTTTCTCTGTTTAGTATGGAAAGGTATGTTGTGACTCTCCGAAAGTATTAAGTATATTTTAAATCTTTTGAGCAAGGAATCTCTTTATGGAATACCACTGTTTTTATTTTAATTTTTATTGGAAAATAGTTGATTTACAATGCCGTGTTAATTTCAGATATACAGCAAACTGAATCTGTGTGTGTGTGTGTGTGTGTGTGTGTGTATTCATCCTTTTTCAGATTCTTTTCCCATATAGGTTAACACTGGTTTTAATTTTTATTGAAATGTGCATATGGTTCCAAAGGACTTCCCAGGTGGTGCTAGTGGTAAAGAATCTGCCTGCCAATGCAGGAGACATAAGAGATACAGGTTCAATCCCTGGGGTCGGGTAGATCCCCTGGAGGAGGGCATGGCAACCCACTCCAGTATTCTTACCTGGAGAATCCTATGGACAGAGGAGCCTGGCAGACTGCAGTCCATGGGGTTGCAAAGAATTGGACATGATTGAAGACACTTAGTGTGTGTGTGTGCACGTTTGAGCATTCTTTGGCACTGCATTTCTTTAGGATTGGAATGAAAACTGACCTTTTCCAGTCCTGTGGTCACTGCTGAGTTTTCCAAATTTGCTGGCATATTGAATGCAGTACTTTCACAGCATCATCTTTTAGGATTTGAAATAGCTCAACTGGAATTCCATCACCTCCACTAGCTTTGTTCATAGTGATGCTTCCTAAGGCCCACTTGACTTCACATTCCAGGATGTCTGGCTCTAGGTGAGTGATCACGCCATCATGGTTATTGGGGTCATTAAGATCTTTTTTGTATAGTTCTTCTATGTATTCTTGCCACCTCTTCTTACTATCTTCTGCTTTTGTTAGGTCCATACCATTTCTGTCCTTTATCGAGCCCATCTTTGCATGAAATGTTCCCTTGGTATCTCTAATTTTCTTGAAGAGGTCTCTAGTCTTTCCCATTCTATTTTCCTCTATTTCTTTGCATTGATCATTGAGGAACATTTTCTTATCTTTCCTTGCTATTCTTTGGAACTCTGCATTCAAATGGATATATCTTTCCTTTTCTCCTTTGCCTTTTGCTTCTCTTCTTTTCTCAGCTATTTGTAAGGCCTCTTCAGACAACCATTTTGCCTTTTTGCCATTCTTTTTCTTGGGGATGGTCTTGATCACTGTCTCCTGTACAATGACAGGAATCTCTGTCCATAGTTCTTCAGGCACTGTGTCTATCAGATCTAATCCCTTGAATCTGTTTTTCACTTCCACTGTATAATCGTTAGGGATTTGATTTAGGTCATACCTGCATGGTCTAGTGGTTTTCCCTACTTTCTTCAATTTAAGTCTAAGTTTTGCAATAAGGAGTTCATGATCTGAGACACAGTCAGCTCCTGATCTTGTTTCTGCTGCCTGTATGCGAAAAATACTGTGTTCAAAAATCATAATTCTGAAACAATCTCTTATATTTTGCCTATAGGTGGCCTAAATTTTATATTTACAACACAATGGCTATATAATCTTATTCACAGGAGAATCATAAATTGTACTATGATTATATTGCCCACTTTTCAGTTTAAATACATAACTCCCTACATTACTTAAAGATAAATGTTAGAAAGTTACCCATTCTTACATGCCAGTAACTCTTCAAAAGCATGCTGCATTTTGCTTTATATTTGAATTGTCTTTTTCAATTTTATTCATTGTTAACAGCATTTACTGATGTTCTCCTTCTTTGCATGAAGGTGACACATAAGCAGTATTTACCATATTCTCCACCCTTCCAGTGTTTATACCCTTTTTCTACTGGTAGAATCCATTTAGCTATTTTCCTTGAAGTCTATTCATTTTTTGTTGCAATTTGGACCATGACTTTTTTGCACAGTGTGCTATTCTTTATAAGTATCTAATATCATTTTTTTTTTGCTCTCTGCCTTTTTCATGTTTTAAATTGATTTCACTGATCCATTATTAAAGAGTCCTCTGTTCTCTGCTAAAATTTGGATAGATTTCTTCCTAGGCCTATTGGGGAATCCCTTATTGCTCTCTTAGTATATAATAACTATTTCTAGGATCCTATAACTTTCTGTTTCTAGGGTTACCTCTTTGCTGGAACACATCTTTAAGTACCCTCATAGGAGCATCCTGGGCTTCCCTGGTAGCTCAGCTGGTAAAGAATCCACCTTCAATGCAGGAGACCCTGGTTCAATTCCTGGGTGTGGAATATCTGTTGGAGAAGGGATAGGCTACCCACTCCAGTATTCCTGGGCTTCCCTTGTGGCTCAGCTGGTAAAGAATCCACTTGCAATGTGGGAGACCTAAGTATGATCCCTGGGTTAGGAAGATCCCCTGGAGAAGGGAAAGACTACGCACTCCAGTATCCTGGTCTGGAGAATTGCATGGACTATATAGTCCTTGGGGTCACAAAGAGTTGGACACGACTGAGCAACTTTCAAAAAATTAAAAAAAAAAAAAAAGGAATACGTGCTTTGAAAAGAATAAGGGTCAAATTTGTATCTTTTACATGTCTGAAAATTGTCTTTACTCTGATCTCGAAAAAAGAAAGAACTAAACTAATGATTTGAATAAGTAGAAATAAAGTTAAAAATAATTTTACCATTGCAAATTAAAAGGCATTGCTCCAGTTTTGTCATTGAGAGTTTTTTATACACTGATTCTTGATTCTTTGAGGTTTTCAGTTTTTGCTTTTCTGGAAGCTTATATGATCTTTATTTTCCTGTACTGAAATTTCACATTGATGTGTCTAGGTATAAGTTTTATTGCAGATATCTTAGCTGACACTCAGGTCTTCCTTTCCTAAGCTACAGTCAAATGTTGTATCTCTGGGTTGACCTTAAATATATTTTCCTTTCTCTCACATTTTATGATTTTTTTTGTGTTCTATATTTTAGGGGAATTTACTTACTCCATCTTTAATGGCATTTTATTTTAACAACCCTATTTTTAGTTTTAAAAATCTTTTATTATGTAATTGTTCCAGTTTTATAGTATTTTCTTGATTTGGAGGTTCATATCTTCTCAATTACTTGAGTACAGTTATAAGAGGGGCATTTATTTTTAGTTGTTTTTGGCTGTTTGCTTGCTCATGTGTTTAAGTTCATTTCTGTACCTAAGTCAAGGATCAGCTTTCTATTTGTTTATGAGCTGTAATTTTTCTGTTTTAGACTGTTCTCAAATGTTTGATTAAAGTTGATTATTTAGTCAAACATAAGAATAAGGCAATAGGAAGATTGGCTGAGAGTCCTGTATTATTGAGAGAAGTTTTATAACTACCAGGGTTAGTTTTAAGATAAGTAAGGTAAGATGGGCTCTGCAAGTGGTAGAAAATTAAGGATTTTATTCTGGGGCAGTTATTCACACTAGCTGCTTCAGAATCATCTAAGACAATTTGTTCAAATCATTTGGGAAGAAAACTATCTGAGGTTCATTTGGTCTAAAATGTAAATGCTTGGCTGTCATCCCTCTGTAACTCAATATGGGGTGGTTTATTGTTCTATATAGACTTCTGACTAATTATTCCGTATGGTTTTAGATCCATCTTTGATGCATGCCCTATTGTACTTAAAAATTTCAGTTGGGAGTTTCATCAACATTCTGCTAGGGGAAGTCAGCTGCCTTATTCTTGGAGACTTTTGTCTGTATATTTTAGGCTCTGGCTTCTACTTAGTTTCATTGGCTGAAATTTCCATCCTTTTTCCATCTTCTGGAAATTTGATGGAATTTCCTGTCTGACATTTTTTTCCCGTTCCTTTTCTTATTATTTTGGATTTATACCAGTTTTTTTTTTTTTTTCAGTTTTATTGTCCAGTATTGGGATTTTAGTGAGGTAGAAGTGAGGTAGAAGGATAGATGCAATTATTCAGTACGCTAACTTGATCTGCTCATAAGTTTTCACAAGTATAAACATTCACCAAAAAAAAGTGTTAGAAGATAATGATATCTGTAAAAGTTGTTTGGAAAAACAAACAACATTTAATTAGGAGTTCAGGAGGCAAGAGATCTAATCCCAACTTTACTAGAGAAGTCACTTCTTTGCACTTGGGTTTATTCCTCATAAATTCCTCCATACTGCCTACGAGAGCACATGACTCTTATCTTTTCCCATGGTGATCACTATGGAAATAGAAACACAAAAGCATGGATTTTGTGTTAGGTGGATATGCGTTTGAATTCTGACTCAATTTCTCAGTGATATTTATCTCCCACATTTGCTTAAGAGATGATACAAACACACACAATATATATACAAGATGAATACAAAAGATACAAGATGAATACAAAATTAATATTAATAAATATGTCATTTGAATTTAATATAAAATTTTACTAGAATATAGAACTGCTTTGTTATACCATTGTGCCAATTATTATTTGGTTGCCTTTCTAGATCCATTCTTTAAACTTTTTGGCCCAGCTTTGAGTCCTGGGGAGGCTGCATAGAGCGTTTCTCAGGCACTCTTGTTGAGTTTGAGATTATAAAACAAAAGGAAGTAATAATGAGGAAGTTGCAAGAAGAGGGATCTTTCCTCCTTCTTCCCTGAATGGCAAGTTAAAGTCCTTGTCCTGAAGCCCCTCCTCTGCTCTCCCAGCCTGACATAGGCTTCATTAACTCTCTTTCTCCCTTTGACCCTTAGGATTCAAAGAGGTAGTTATAGCTTCCTGTGATGCTTGTCTCTGGGTGCCTAATTCCTTGCTTTTTCCCTTAATCCCACCTTTATCCCTTGCCACCATAACTAGAACCTCATTAAAATCTCTTCATTTGGGCTATCTGGGTGAATTCTTTTCCCTCTCTGAATCATGTTTGATATAATTGGTGACTAAATATCTTTTAAAAGCACAATTCTGGACATTTCCCTGAGAGAACAAAGATGGAGAGAAAGATGAAGAAAGGTGCCTTCTTCCTTTTCTGGGTGAAAGCCTGGATCCTATGACACGTTCAAAGACTAATAGTTTTCTTGGGCACCTTTCCAGCTCTAGTTTTCATTCCTATTATTTAATCAGACTTATGTAAAGAAGATTTTCCCAAGCATCCATCTGTAGCCCTCCCTAGCCCTCCTCTTTGTGCAATTAGACTGATAGCAGAAGTGCCATGAGATGGTTTTAGAGGGAGTGGGAGGATGATATTAACCTCTTTGATAAACTACCTCACCATTCATCTTTGAAATGAAGATTTGACATGGGCTCAACTTATAGTCAAAGCTATGATTTTTCCTGTAGTCATGTATAGATATAAGAATTGGACCATAAAGCAGGCTGAGCACTGAAGAACTGATGCTTTCAAATTGTGGTGCTGGAGAAGATTTTTGAGAGTAGTTTGGACAGAAAGTAGATCAAACTGGTCAATTCTACAGGAAATCAACCTTGAATATTCATTGGAAGGACTGATGCTAAAGCTGAAGCTCCAATACTCTGGCCACCTGATGCAAAGAGGTGACTCATAAGAAAAGACCCTGATGCTGGGAAAGATAGAAGGCAGGAGAAGAGGACGACAGAGGGCAAGATGGTTGGATGGCATCACTAACTCAATGGACATGAGTTTGAGCAAGGATCAGGGTCTTTTCAAATGAGAGCTGACTCACTGGAAAACACCCTGATGCTGGGAAAGATTGAAGCCAGGAGGTAAAGAGGGCAGCAGAGGATGAGATGGTTAGACAGCATCACCAACTCAGTGGACATGAATTTGAGCAAACTCAAAGAGATAGTGAAGGACACGGAAGCCTGGCATGCTGCAATCTGTAGGGTTGCAAAGAATTAGACATGACTTAGTGACTGAGCAATAGCAACCTAGACACATCCCCCCAAAACACCACTACCTTATTTTCAACTTTTAAACTGACAAACAAGTTTAAGCTACTATGTAAAAATTCTTAAGCTGCCATTACCATTACATCTTCTCTATCCTAAGGTTAATCAATGACTTGTAACATCATCAACAGGGCCCTGGAACAGATCATATACCTGGCTGGTGTTCTAAGTGCAATACCTTCTATATTCATCAGAACTCCAATGCAGATGAGGTTGTTAGGCATTGTATGATGCAAATGAATCAGAAGGATTCTTGCCTTCTATGAACTGAAGATATGGCATGCAAACATAAGTTAATAAATTGTTAATTAAATACTAGTAAAGTTACTGTCATTTAATGAGCTCATTTGTTAGGGCAAAAGGAGCTGCTTGTCAAATATAATTACCACCTTTTTCCTAAGAAGCAGACATTTCCTCAAAGAGAACTGACGTGCCCTTTGAGTGAAAGAGGGGAGAACCTACCAAACTGGGTGGCAAGATTCTTCAAGGCTAAAGTGCAGGTAAAGAAGCTGAGGCTGATGTCAGATGAAGAGTCAGTTGTCTGAAACGGAAGGAGCAAAACAACAGTAACGATTGTTAAAAGTTTGAAAATAAACACAAGGAGTGATCTTGAACATGAGTGTTTTATATTTCAAGTTTTTAAATAAAATTTTAAAAGAATGTGAGATACTTCAAAGAAACATAGCAAAGTGTTTTTTAACCAGGATATTTATGATCCTTAACGCCATGTTATTTAAATGTAGTGACATAGTATGGTAGTCAAGACCAGAGTACTGCCTACCACTTTAGATTGTCTTCCCCTCTGTAGCTTATTCAGAATTCTACAGACTTTCATGATAAAACTCAACGTATGTAATAAGATATGGATTAATCCATGGAACATTTCTCTGAAGAAATACTGTAATGAGGACAAATTGATAAATCTTAAAGTAAAAAATAATATTTTCCAAACCCCATATTTTTTGTTTTACTTACATGTTCATATGTATATTTATTTTTAATATTTCTGAGACATTTCAAGGTACTTAAAAGTGAAATATGTAATATAAAAATTACCCTATCATCACTGCCCAAATTTTATATACACTGACATTGTATCCTATTTTCTTAAATTATTTTTAAATAAACTATTATAGGCAAAATGAAGTTCACTGATATCCCCTTCCCACTCCTATTCAACTTCCTTTCTCCACAAAGTTTTTGAGTTTGATGTCTACCTTTCTTCTTCATGCTTAGTCTGCTGAGTTGTTTGTTTGTTTTTAAACTTTTGTCCATTCATAAAGTGAAAGTGAAAGTGAAGTCGCTCAGTCCTGTCCAACTCTTTGCAACCCCATGGACTGTAGCCTACCAGGCTCCTCTGTCCATGGGATTTTCCAGGCAATAGTCCTGGAGTGGATTGCCATTTCTTGAAAGTAAATAATGCTTTCTTTTAAAAAATATATACTGTACATATTTTTCTGCAGATTTCTTTGTGCATCCTTTTGAGTACTATTGATGTCGATCCTTATATACTTTTTCAGCCATTCTAACTGTTAAATTCTAGTACATCCTATGGTTGCATCATGTTTTATTTTCTTACCATCCTACTGTTGCACTGAACAACCATGTGAATATAGCATTGTCCACAGGTGGAAGACTCTTTCTGGGGTATTTACCTCGATGCGAAATGACTGAGCCACACTATGCACATCTTCAGTTTTGCTCGAAACCACCAGGTTGCCCTGCAAAGTGCTTGTGCTAAGCAACATGTCCTCCATCAGAATATAAGAAGTCCAGAGTTACCACTCTAACCTTTAAAATGGCAAAGCTTCTAAAATTTTTGCCAAGCTAACTGGTGTGAAATACAATCACATGGCTGTTTTAATTTATGTTTTCCTGATTTCTAGTGAAGTTGAGTATGCTTTCACAAGTTTATTTTCCATGTGTTTCTTCCCCTGTGAATTGCCTTTTCATGCTTGTCCTTTTCTAACTGATTCATAAGCCTTTTCCAGATTTTCTGGATACTAGTCTGTTTGCCTATCATCTGTAGTACAAATAAACTTTTGTAAACTTTTAGGCTTGACTCTGGTTTTTTTCGTCTTATAGAAATTTAAACTTTTTACACAGTCATATCTATCAGCTTTACTTTTAAGCTTAATGGTTTATAAGTGTTACTTATATTATTTCTTAATCTATCTTTTGGTCATGAAGATGTTCTCCAAAATTTAATTCCCAACAATTTTATCTTTTCAATTTAGATTTTTATTGTACCATGAACTGATTTTCATCTATGAGATGATATAGCAATCTATTTTTTTTTTCTTCCATATAGTAAACAACATGTCCTAATACCAGTTACAAAACAGTGTTTTCTTTTTCATTGATTTGGAATGCCATTTCCATCACCTAAGAGTTTCCAAATATCCGTGGGTCTTTCTTGGCTCTTGTATCTTTCTTATTGATTTAAATCAACACTTAAACACTGAGTCACTTTCACACTACCTTAATATTATTGCCTTATTATAAATCTTGAAATCAGAGCACTTCTCTCCTATTTTTGTTGTTGTTGTTGTTGTTCTTAGGTATTCTTCGACCTACACACTTCTACATGAATTTAGGCACTGGTTTTTCAACTTTGACAAAAATAGCCCTGTTGGAATTTGAATTTGATTAGCATTTTTAGAATACTTTGGATTCTTCCCATATTTTAAGTCTTTTAAAACTATCTCCAGATAAAGTAGCACAGACATTTAGGAAAATACTAGAAGGTAACCAACCTATAGATATGCTGTGATTAAATCACAAATTTAAATTCATTTTAGCTGTGATAATGCTGGAGAGAAAGAGAAAAGTGGAAACTTTTTTTGTATATAGCAGATTTTTTGCAGCTATTTTATTAGCCTGACTACATTGGACATGTGCTCTCAAATGTTTTCATCATCTCAGATTTATCAATGAAATGTAAATAGGATCAGAATAATTATATGATCAACATTAGAATAAAATAATGGGGCTCCCCTGGTGGCTCAGACAGTAAAGAATCCACCTGCAATGCAGGAGACCAGGGTTCGATCCCTGGGTTGGGAAGATCTCCTGGTGAAGGGAATGGCTACCACTCCACTATTCTTGCCTAGAGAATCCCATGGACAGAGGAGCTTGGCAGGCTATAGTCCATGGGGTCGCAAAGAGTCAGACACAACTAAGCAACTATCACACTTTTCAATGATTAAACAGTATACACATATTGAACTATCTTATTCTCAGCATTGAGGTTAAGTCTATAATGCACAGAAAGTAGTTTCAGAATTGCTAGCCTATACCACTATAAAAAAGAAAATAAACCTGCATTCTTACAGTTCTTTGTTTGGGGGCTGGGAATCTAAAGTCAAAATTTTGTGCTAAAAAATCACTTGCTTTGGTGTGGGTATGTTGTTCATAGAAAATACAATTAGGGTGTTTGTTTTTTTTTCAATATTCCTGTTCCATTTTATGTTTTCTCTCATCTTTATTCATTTGATTTAGTTTTTTTTTTTTTCCGTTTAATATTAGCTGCTGCTGCTAAGTCACTTCAGTCGTATCCGACTCTGTGAGACCCCATAAACAGCAGCCCACCAGGCTCCCCTGTCCCTGGGATTCTCCAGGCAAGAACACTGGAGTGGGTTGCCATTTCCTTCTCCAATGCATGAAAGTGAAAAGTGAAAGTGAAGCTCAGTCGTGTCTGACTCTTAGCGACCCCATGGACTGTACCCATTAATTCTGTACCTAAAATTATATTCCAGGAAATGTCACCCTATTTCCCTTTCACCCTAATCCTACTTATTCCTTCTGGCGACCACATTACACTTGACCATTTAACAACACAGGAATTGGGGGTTAGGGGTATGGACCTACTGCACAGTTGAAAATCCGAATATAACTTAAAGTCAGAGTTCCTTTGTCCATGGTTCCTCTGCACCATTGACTGAACCAAGCACCAATTTTGTAGTACAGAAGTACTTACTTTAGAAAATAAAATCCACCTGTAAGTGTGTGCATGCTTACACATTCTCAATTCTCTGCTAGATGGGAAAACCATGTTGTTCAGAGTTCAATGGTAGTTTTGCTCCAGTCTGTTTCTTTTTTCAAAAACAAGTAGATATATGCTTATTTGTTTATTTCTAACACAAAAGGAAACAGCATATATATCTTTTGCTCTTTAATCATTTTGCTTACCAGTATATCTTGGAAAGTACTTCATATCCCTTCAGATAGATTTTTTTCTTTCTTTTTTATGGCTGCATATTATTCTGTTTGGGTATAACCCATAGCTAATTCAATTAATGTTAGGCATTTGACATTCCCACTAATTTTCAATTATAAATAATGCTGCAAAAAATAATTTTGTATGTATCTGTTTTTGTGTTGCTGGAGAAGTATAACAGGGTAACAGACATGATATATGGTAAACCCATACCACTTAGAATTCCTCCTCAAACACATTTGCAAAGGAGAATTATTGCTTTAAATACTGCATAGTATCATTTAGATGTAGAATCTTAAAAAAAATGTACTCAAGAAACAGAAAAGACGGGTGGTTGCCAAGAGCTAGAAGTGTGGCAAATAAGAAGCTGATAAAAGGATACAAAGTTTGTTATAAGAAGAACAAGGTCTGGGAATCTAATATATAACATAGTGACTATAGTTGATAACACTACTGTATAATTGATATTTCCTAAGAGATTATATTTTAAGTGTTTTCACACACACAAATTGGCAAATATGTGAGCTGATGGATGTTGAATAACATCCATTAGTTGATCCCATCCAAGTACTGCATTTCGGACTCTTGTTGACTATGATGGCTACTCCATTTCTTCTAAGGGATTCCTGCCCACACTAGTAGATATAATGGGCATCTGAGTTAAATTTACCCATTCCAGTCCATCTTAGTTCGCTGATTTCTAGAATGTCGTTGTTCACTCTTGCCATCTCCTGTTTGACCACTTCCAATTTACCTTGATTTATGGACCTAACATTCCAGGTTCCTATGCAATATTGCTCTTTACAGCATCAAACCTTGCTTCCATCACCAGTCCCATCCACAACTGGGTATTGTTTTTGCTTTGGCTCCATCCCTTCATTCTTTCTGGAGTTATTTCTCCACAGATCTCCAGTAGCATATTGGGCACCTACTGACCTGGGGAGTTTCTCTTTCAGAATCCTATCATTTTGCTTTTTCATACTGTTCATGGGGTTCTCAAGGAAAGAATACTGAAGTGGTTTACCATTCCCTTTTCCAGTGGACCACATTCTGTCAGACCTCTCCACCATGACCCATCTGTCTTGGGTGGCCCCACATGGCATGGCTTAGTTTTATTGAGTTAGACAAGGCTATGGTCCGTGTGATCAGATTGGCTAGGTGTCTGTGATTGTGGTTTCAGTCTGTCTGCCCTCTGATGCCCTCTCTAAGTGCCTAACATCTTACTTGGGTCTCTCTTACCTTAGACGTGGGGTATCTCTTCATGGCCACTCCAGCAAAGTGCAGCCATTGTTCTTTACCTTGGACATGGGAAAGCTCCTCTCAGCCACGCTCGTGCACCATCGCAGTAGGGAAAAGCACTAGACCATTCAGGTATGGCCTAGATCAAATCCCTTATGACTGTTCAGTGGAAGTGAGAAATAGATTTAAGGGACTAGATCTGATAGAGTGCCTGATGAACTATGGACGGAGGTTCATGGCATTGTACAGAAGACAGGGACCAAGATCATCCCCAAGAAAAAGAAATTCAAAAAAGCAAAATGGCTGTCTGAAGAGGCCTTACAAATAGCTGTGGAAAGAAAAGAAGTGAAAAGCAAAGGAGAAAAGGAAAGATATAAGCATCTGAATGCAGAGTTCCAAAGAGTAGCAAGGAGAGATAAGAAAGCCTTGCTCAGCGATCAATGCAAAGAAATAGAGGAAAACAATAAAATGGGAAAGACTAGAGATCTCTTCAAGAAAATTAGAGATACCAAGGGAATATTTCATGCAAAGATGGGCTCAATAAAGGACAGAAATGGTATGGACCTAACAGAAGCAGAAGATATTAAGAGGTGGTAATAATACACAGAAGAACTGTACAAAAAAGATCTTCATGACCCAGATAATTACCAAGGTGTGATCACTCACACTCACCTAGAGCCAAATATCCTGGAATGTGAAGTAAGTGGGGCCTTAGGAAGCATCACTGCAAACAAAGCTTGTGGACATGATGACATTCCAGTTGAACTATTTCAAATTCTAAAAGATGATGCTGTGAAAGTGCTGCACTCAATATGCCAGCAAATTTGGAAAACTCAGCAGTGGCCACAGGACTGGAAAAGGTCAGTTTTCACTCCAATCCCAAAGAAAGGTAATGCCAAACAATGCTCAAACTACTGCACAATTGCACTCATCTCACCATTAGTAAAGTAATGCTCAAAATTCTCCAAGCCAGGCTTCAGCAATACGTGAACCATGAATTTCCTGATGTTCAAGCTGGTTTTAGAAAAGGCAGAGGAACCAGAGATCAAATTTCCAACATCCACTGGATCATGGAAAAAGCAAAAGAGTTCCAGAAAAATGTCTATTTCTGCTTTATTGACTCTGCCAAAGCCTTTGACTGTGTGGATCACAGTAAACTGTGGAAAATTCTGAAAGAGAAGGGAATACCAGACCACCTGACCTGCCTCTTGAGAAACCTGTTTGCCGGTCAGGAAGTAACAGTTAGAACTGGACACAGAACAACAGACTGGTTCCAAATAGGAAACAGAGTACGTCAAGGCTGTATATTATCACCCTGCTTATTTAACTTATATGTAGAGTACATCATGAGGAACGCTGGGCTGGAGGAAGCACAAGCTGGAATCAAGATTTCTGGGAGAAATATCAATAACTTCACATATGCAGATGACATCACTCTTATGGCAGAAAGTGAAGAAGAACTAAAGAGCCTCTTGATGAAAGTGAAAGAGGAGAGTGAAAAAGTTGGCTTAAAGCTCAACATTCAGAAAACTAAGATCATGGCATCCGGTCCCATCACTTCATGGCAAATAGATGGGGAAACAGTGTCAGACTTTATTTTGGGGGGCTCCAAAATCACTGCAGAGGGTGATTACAGACATGAAATTAAAAGGCGCTTACTCCTTGGAAGGAAAGTTATGACCAATCTAGACAGCATATTAAAAAGCAGAGACATCACTATGCCAACAAAGATCCATCTAGTCAAGGCTATGGTTTTTCCAGTAGTCCTGTATGGATGTGAGAGTTGGACTATAAAGATAGCTGGGCGCTGAAGAATTGACGCTTTTGAACTGTGGTGTTGGAGAAGACTCTTGAGAGTCCCTTGAACTTCAAGGAGATCCAAGCAGACCATCCTAAAGGAGATCAGTCCTGGGTGTTGATTGGAGGGACTAATGTTGAAGTTGAACTCCAATACTTTGGCCACCTATGTGGAAAGCTGACTCATTTAAAAAGACCCTGATGATAGGAAAGATTGAGGGCAGGAAGAGAAGGGGATGACAAGGATGAGATGGTTGGATGGCATCACCGACACAATGGACATGGGTTTGGGTGGACTCCGGGAGCTGGTGATGGACTGGGAGACCTGGAGTGCTGGGGTTCATGGGATTGCAAAGAGTCGGACACAACTGAGCCACTGAACTGACTGAATGTTGATCCCATTAGTTGATTAACTCTGATTCAAATCCTCTCATAATGTATATGTACATCAAATCATCACATACATGCTTTAAATATATTACAATTTTATTTATCAACTATACCTCAGTAAAACTGGAAAAATAGAAGCAGCCTGGATTCTCAATTCTCTGCTACTGGGAAAATGTGAAGGAAATCTCTGCCCCACATCTGATTGTAATATGAGCAAGTACATAGTAAACTGTTGCACTGAGCACCTGAAAATTTTGAATTTGTTTCAGCAGTTTTATGTGGGGTTAGCTGGACTAATGCATCAGTTTAAATTTCCTGGTTCTCTAAGTATATTTACTTTTTTACAAAACATTTTTTCCCTAGAGCCAGTTCCCATTTTGATCATTGTCATTATTAGTAACAAACTAGTATTTTATTCTTGTTCTGTGTTAGTCTTTTTGTAAGTGCTGAGGATAAAGCGGGCAACAGGTTATATTTCTTCTGTTAGAAAGTTCATGGCATTGGCTGGGATCTATTTATTCATCTATTTGTTCAAAAATATTAACTTCATATACATTTTAATATACTCTATATTTATCTTTCTATACCCTATAGGACTTTGCTCAGAATAGGTGAAAATTAACTTTATTAAATTAATGTACTTAGAATCCAAGGAAGTATTTTGAGTTATCTTTGGCCCCATCCTTATTTCTCCTTATCACTTATCTCCTGCTCATCCTTAGGGTTTTGGTTTAGATAACAATTTTTCAAGGAAGCTTTCTGCAGACTGCCAAAGCTGAAGTGTGCTTCCAGAACCCCTTTGTCTGTTTCCTCTTGCTGCTCTTATCATACTCTATGGCAATAACCCTTTTGCCCTTATGACATCTGTAAAGTGAAAACTAGTGACTTGGAAGCATTCCTGTTTTCCCAGTACTTAATATATAGTACATAGAGCATAGCATATAGTAGGGATGCAGAGTAAATTCTTTAATAGAAGAACAAATGAATCAATAACATGAATAGTAGAAACAGTAAAGCTTCCAGGAAAGCTTTTGTGAGTATTTAAGAAATGAGGACATTGAAATACCTCTAACCTGACCATTTGATTTACTTGACCAGGCGAAAGAGACATTTCTGGTCAGTCAGGCTGAGGATAGGGGATTCAAATCTCTATAATCGAAGCAATAAGTGAGGCAGCTGAATGAGAGAAGAATGATAGATATTAGCTATCAAGTAGCATTGATTCAAAGGTAAAAGTCAAAAGAATATAACATGGAGCATTGTGCTTTGCACAACAGAATAATGTGCATGTAGAGATTTTCACCTGGGAAGAAATACTTCCATACCAATGGTGGAAAATATATTTTTGAATTTAAAAGTTTTGTATATATGGGCACTGTGTTTGGGGTTTATGTGAAAAGCCCACAATAGGCAAATCCATAGAGACAGAAAGTAGATTCATAGCTGTCAAGGCATGGGGATAGGGAAAGGGGAGTGACTACTAACAGGTTTGGGATTTTTGAGGGGGAGGATAATGAAAATGTTCTGAAATTCAATAGTTCTGATGGCTTTGCTATCTCGTGAATATAGATATGAATACCACTCAATTATACACTTAAAATGGTGAATTTTATGCTATGTGAATATATCTTGAAACAAAAGTTATTGAAGCATGAGATAATAGGTGGTAAATAGTGCAAGTTTCTAATTTTATTCTAAAATATTTTATAGTTTTTATGTTGTAAAGATGAAAATACTCAAGTTAATACTAGAGACTATTCTCTGGAAATCACTCTAATAGTTAAACTAGTTTTAGCAAGCTCTGGATTATTTGCTATAATATTATCTATTTTTAGGCCTGGACTTTTAAATTATTTCTGGTCTTCACAAATGGATACTTGGAGGAAATGTGCACAAAATATTTTATTATAATTGGTTATTTTTCAAAGATAGATGTTAGTTGGTTCTCCTTTATCCTTTTTCTGTTATCCTGCCTTTCAACCATTCAGAATTGTTTTTTTGAAAAGAAAAGTATTTTGTGGTATCTCCCTTCATTTTCCTTCTCATTGAAATATTAAATTCTTTTAATGGATTTTTGCTACACAGTGTTAAGCACAGTCATTTCAGCAGAGTTTCTCTATGAAATCTCCAGTTACTCACAAAGATGAGAGTGACCTGTTTATTCAATGTCCCTACCAACATCCATTGGATCATAGAAAAAGCAAGAGAGTTCCAGAAAAGCATCTATTTCTACTTTGTTGACTATGCCAAAGCCTTTGACTGTGTGGATCACAACAAACTGTGTAAAACTCTTCAAGAGATGGGAATACCAGACCACCCAACCTGCCTCTTGAGAAATCTGTACGCAGGTCAGGAAGCAACAGTTAGAACCAGATAGAATGGCATTGAAGCATATATAATATCATGTATGAAACGAGTCACCAGTCCAGGTTCGATGCACGATACTGGATGCTTGGGGCTGGTGCACTGGGATGACCCAGAGGGATGGTATGGGGAGGGAGGAGTGAGGAGGGTTCAGGATGGGGAACATGTGTATACCTGTGGCGGATTCATTTCAATATTTGGCAAAACTAACACAATATTGTAAAGTTTTAAAATAAAATAAAAAAAAAAAAAGAACTAGACATGGAACAACAGAAAATAGGTTCCGAATAGGAAATGGAGTACGTTAAGGCTGTATATTGTCACCCTGCTTATTTAACTTCTATGCAGAGTACATCATGAGAAACACGACTGGATGAAGCACAAGCTGGAATCAAGATTGCAGGGAGAAATATCAATAATCTCAGATATTCAGATGACACCACCCTTATGACAGAAAGCAAAGAAGAACTAAAGAGCTTCCTGATGAAAATGAAAGAAAAGAGTGAAAAAGTTGGCTTAAAGCTCAACATTCAGAAAACAAAGATCATGGCATCTGGTCCCATCACTTCATGGCAAATAGATGGGGAAACAGTGAAATCAGTGACAGACTTTATTTTGGGGGGCTCCAAAATCACTGCAGATGGTGACTGCAGCCATGAAATTAAAAAACGCTTACTCCTTGGAAGAAAAGTTATGACCAACCTAGACAGCATATTGAAAAGCAGAGACATTACTTTGCCAACAAAGGTCCGTCTAGTCAAGGCTATGGTTTTTCCAGTGGTCATGTACGGATGTGAGAGTTGGACTATAAAGAAAGCTGAGTGCCGAAGAATTGATGCTTTTGAACTATGGTGTTGGAGAAGACTCTTGAGAGTCCCTTAGACTGCAAGGAGATACAAGCAGTCCATCCTCAAGGAAATCAGTCCTGAATATTTATTGAAAGGACTGATGTTGAAGCTGAAACTCCAATACTTTGGCCACCTGATGTGAAGAAGTGACTCATTTGAAAAGACCCTGATGCTGGGAAAGATCGAAGGCTGGAGAAGAAGGGGACAACAGAGGATGAGATGGTTGGACGGCATCACCGACTCAACGGCCATGATTTTGAGTAAATTCCAGGAGGTAGCGATGGACGAGGAGGCCTGGTGTGCTGCGGTCCTTGGGATCGAGAATCGGACGTGACTGAGCAACTGAACTGAACTGAACTATCACCTGAGGAAACTTAGCTCCCTTTTTCCTTTAAATCTTTGGAACCTGAAGCTACAACAGGAATTCTATTAAAATATGTTGTGAAAACAATTCATCTTTTATAGCATAGCATAAAACTTAAAATGCACTTCAAGAGGAAGATAAGAGTGCAATTTGTGAATTTCATCAATGTTCTCATTGAAAAAGACAGGAATTAGGATGTCAACAAAAACCCTGACTGCAACTAAAACAAAGCTGGGTGGTAAAATATCCCCCTGAACCCCTAATACGAGCAGGTAGGGGGAAAGAAGCATCATATCTACAAAATCAGCATAACATCAGCACCTGTTTGGGAGGAAACCCAAGGAAGTTAACAGGGTGTTGACAGACTAAAGAATGCAAAAACCCCAACCTAACTCACAAATATCCACCTGGAATTTGCAGCTACCTAATTTAATACCAACAGTTGAAAGTGGGAGGGATTTTGGAACAATTCATAGTATATGTGATATTAAAGAAGCTAGCAACATAAAAACCCGATAGTATTGAATTGGAATTGGAAAAAATCTCAAAATATATTTTATCTTTAGATAATATACTTTCTAGTTCTGCTTCCTGGAAAGACCTATAAATACTGAGCAACGCTATAGCAATGGACCTCCTCAAATATTTTACTCCAAATAAAATTTTTCACAAAAGAAAAAAGTCACATCTGAGATATGTGTAGAAACCTCTAACTCCATGTTCAGAGCAGGAAATATACAAAATAAGCCTAGAAATATACAAAACAGCCAAGGACCACTGTGTCAAAAGGACATGGGAACCAACCTGAGGAAGCTCCTACTGAGCAAAGATGGGGCAATTTGAAAATCAGTAAAGACAGTAACTGCAATGAAGTGAAATGTATTAAAAATGTTGCAATCAGTGAGTTGAAAGAAAGGAGAGAGAAAGAGGAAGGAGGGAAGGAAGGAGGAAAGGGAAGAAGGAAGTGAAAAATAACTAATTGCTAGTGAACCAACTTATTATTTGCCAACTGATAAATAAAAGAGAAAAATGAAGCATTTTTATTATCCTTCCTAAATGAAGTTATACCAGTTAAATAGTAGATAAGTGAAAACTTCTCTGTATAAAAGCATCCCAGCTAATACATGAGTAAGCAATAATAGAATTAGGGTATCACCATCTTAAAAATCCAAATTAATTAATGGATCTCAGCATGAAGTGTCAATAACTATGAACATCATGAAGTGACATCATGTACTTTCTGATGAAATAACTCAATATCACCTATGAAGTGGTCTTGTAAAAAAAATTATACGATTTTACCTCTAGATCCAACTACCTATTTACAGGAAATATAGAGGATAGAGGAACATGTTAAATGATACCAGCAATGTGCAGTCAGCAGAATTCAGAATGTAAAAAGCTATAGGACATCCAAACCAATTTATTTGATAAATAAATATGAGGACAAAAAGAGATGGATTATCAGTTTATTGAAAGAGACTAAGAAATATCATTTGATAGCAACATATTGACTTTATATTAATTCAGAGCAAGTGAAAAAATACATTATTGAAGGATGTGGAAATTGGAAAACTGAATATTTGATAATATTACAAAATTTTTTATTTTTTACTGTGATCATAATGGTATTATGGTTGTGTGTGTGTGTGTAACAATCCTTATGTTTTAGAGATATATAGAACTATCAAAAGGTGAAAGGTACCTGACATTTTCTTCAAAATAATATGGAGAAAGGAATTGGATGGAAGTAGAGAGAAGTAAAAGGATCAGCCATAAATTGAAAGAATTATTAAATCTAGGTGGTGGTACATGGGAGTTTATTATATTTCTCCTACTTCTCTGTGTTTGACGTTTTCCATGATAAAAAAAAAATTAAAAACAAAATTATTTAAAACGTATTTTAAGGAAAAAATGGAATGTGAAATTCATATACATCAGGGTTATTATCAATGCTGTGATAAAACTTTGTTTTTTACAAATTGGTATTGAAAATATTCAGTAACTAAAGCCACTAAAGTAAACACTGGAACATTTGACTATGAATTAGCTAGAAAATTTCATTACTCATTTTTGCCCCTAAACACTGCTGGTACTGGCCTAGGTTTGGCAAATTGACTTCTAGCATTATTTAACCTTTAATATCTGTGTGAACCTAAACAAAACCACCTGTTGATCTGTGCTTTGCAAACAATTGGAGGGGAGCTCAGGGCAATGAACCAGACTCTAGTTTAAAAAGTACTTTAAATTGTACTCCATCCCACCAAAAATTGAAGGAAAAAATAATAAAAATTGAGTTAGAAACAATTAAACTAATCTGACAGATTATGAAAATTTTGTTTCCTGCTGAAAATTCCCAATTTTCATCACAAATGACTAGCACATAATAGATATCCTAAAAGCTGTGAATGAATGAAAGGATGGAAGGATGGACAGATGAATTTTATATAAGTGGATTCCGTGTTCAGTTTAGTCCCTCAGTCATGTCTGACTCTGCGACCCATGAACTGCAGCACCCCAGGCCTCCCGGTCTATCACCAACTGCCGGAATCTACCCAAACCCATGTCCGTTGAATCGGTGATGCCATCCAGCCATCACCTCAGCCGTCTCATCCTCTGTCGTCCCCTTCTCCTCCCGCCCCCAATCCCTCCCAGCATCAGGGTCTTTTCCAATGAGTCAGCTCTTCGCATCAGGTGGCCAAAGTATTGGAGTTTCATCTTCAACATCAGTCCTTCCAGTGAACACACAGGACTGATCTCCTGTAGGATGTAACTGTAAGTAAATCCTAATGTAGTCATCTTAGACTGTGAACTTTTGTATCTAAATTTCAGCAATGTTCAGGCTACAGTTGCATTGTTCTACTATCTAGATTAGTGGTTCTCAAAGTTTAGCATCCATAAGAATCACCCAGAAAGCTTGTATATAGATTTCTGAGCCCTATACTCAATTCTTGAATTTTCCTTTTAAACAAACTCTCAGGTGATGTAAATGCTGCCAGTCTATGGAACACACTTTGAATAGCATTGGGAAATCCAGATTTTGTCACCAACCATCACCATCAGAATTATTTTGGAGAACTTTTTAAATATTCAGATTGCCATGATTCTCCTCACACCTACGGAATCAGGATTTCTGAGAGTCTCAGAAATACGAATTTTAAGAAGCTCCTTGAGTCATTCTTATGCACATTCAAGTTTGAGAGTGACCTAATCTAGTGCTGTCCAACAGAACCCTCTGAGATGATGGAAACGTCACATATTTGCTCTGTCCAGCACAGTAGCCATTAGCCACATACAAGTAGCAAGCACTCGAAGTGCGGCTGCTCTAAGAAACTAATTTTTTTTAATCTTACTTCCTTTTTTAATTAAATGTAAATTGCCACTTGGGGCTAGTGGTTGCCATCTCAGACTACGAAGGCCTAGATTTTTTAAGCTTATTTTCTTAAAACTGGAGTTTCTGTCATGGCAGAAGGGGAGACCCAGGTGTTCCTGGGATCCCACTCTTTTCTGCTAGAGCAATCCCTCCTTGGTTACCTTGGGCTTTCATTTGATTTTATGGTCCCTCAACCTACTGGAGTCCATGCCCATACAGGAACAGCCCTAAAGCTCCTGTGAAAAATAAATCAAAGTGCTTGACAAAATTTTTGAATGAAAGGCACATAGTTAGGTTAATGGGATAATTATTTACCTGCCAAACAATTATGCCTTGAGTCAATTTTAGTGCTCCTCAAGGGATTCCCAATACATTCACCAACTTATTATCTCATTAATCCTCATAACGACTTTATAAGTAGGAAAAAGGATTCAAGTTATTATCCCCATTTCACATGCAGAAAAACTGATTCTTAAAGGAAGTGAGCAGTCTCTGAAATCTCCCCAAAAATTCCTATATGAGATGTTATTTTTTTTTTTTTTTTGTACTTATCCTGTGTAAGTAATTAAGGTTCCTATACTCAAGGACAACTCAGTAGTATTTTAAAAAGCAATTTACTTTCTTTGGCATGTAATGATTCATGAAGCTGGAACCTGACCCCTAAGAAAAATGGTACAAACCCAAACTGGACTCAGATATTCTAGGTCTTCTAGAGTTTCATAGCACAGCCACAGGCTGCCAAGTGAATGAATGAAAGATAAATAGATACATAGAATATTTATTTAGCAGAGAGATGTCCAAACTGGCATAACAATGTACATACTAATACATACTAACAACATACGTACGAATTATATTTTTTTACATTTTTTTCTTTTAAGAATCACAGTAGGGATAAGGAAGATTGTTTTGAGTAGCATAGAAAATGGGAGATTGGAGATGGGATAATAAGAATCTCTCTCTCCAGATGACAAATTTCAGGTCCTCCCCAGGTGATTTAGTTGCATAGCAAGATTTATGCCTCAGGCACCATCCTCAACTAGACAGACTGAGACAAGACCATAGGCCATCGAAGTCAAAGGCATGAAATAATAATTAGCTACAAGTAGCCCAAGGAGACTCAAAAGTGCTGTCAGAGTCCAAAATTTGCAAAGCCAGCTGCCGCTTCACTTTGCTTTATACAATGTCATTTGAGTTACCTACACAAAGCCTAAAGGAATGTAAAGCAAAGATCTCATGGATAGGTTTGCCCTGCTGGGAGGAGAGAAAACTCCCAGTGGCCCGCTCACTTTCTTTAAAGCAGAGCTTCCTCTCAGTAAGAGGTAGGGAGGGCAGATTTTGATGGATGTTGGGGGGCAGGGAAAGGGAGAAGGAGAGGGAGATGAGTGCTTGAAATTGGGATAGCATCCCAGTGTTTAAAATAGAGAACACCTCCAAGAAGAGAGGCCCCGGGTAGACTTTATTCACTTAATAGACTTTAAGTGCCTGAGGACACAGTACAAACTTGTATCACATTATCAGACAGACCCCCTCACGGCATCAGTGTCGGCTGAGGCTCATGAATATGTAAATACTATATGTATCTTGGAAACATGCTTGACAAGAGAATAGCTAAAATGAACTGATTCTAGTTATAAGCCCATCAGCCTGCCATTCTTTATGTTTGAACAGGCAGGCTATTGCTAGGTGACAGATCATTAAGGCTATCTACTCAGTCAGCGGAAATGAAGAAATAATTTGTTCCTAATAACCTTCAGATGACCTCCAAGGCAAAAGGGAGTCTTTAAAGTGCTGTCTCTGCCGATATGTGTCAGGCAGCGCGTGGGGTTCTTCAGGCCCCGCGGTCAGAGCAGGGCGGCTGGTGAAACAGATTAATAAACACCTACTGACAGGGACATATCGGGAAAAGATCTCATCACCTGCCATTATTGGGTTGATGAATAATTCAGAGCTCTCCATCAGAGCTGGGAATTTCAGGCTGTGCGGAGCTCTGTACGCACAGGGAGGGGGAGGCACAGAGACTCTGATCCCCAGCATTAAATGGAGGCTGAGGTGCTACACTTCTGTCCCAGATTGCGCAGGCATCGAGGAGAGGCGGGTGGAAACTCAGAAAAAGATTTGCCTCCTCAGGAGGTGACTGGTAGGGTTGAGGCCGAGAGCCAGTGGGAAGCTTCTCAAAGACACCCCACTGTCCTAAGAAGTTTAGTGGCCAGGATGGGCAGGCTCTAATCCGCCCATTACTGTTGGTGAAAGAGGCCTTGGCCTTCATTTCTTCACCTTGCTGGTGGATTCCAGAAGAACACATAGGTCAATCTCTCCCACACAGCCCTCAGTCCTTGGGTACTTCTAGAATATTTATTTATTTGACTACCTACCCCTCCCCCCCCCCCATCGTCGTTGAAGCACATGGGCTCTTTTTTAATTGCAGCATGCAGGATCCTTAGACTGTTGCAGAATGCAAACTTTTAGTTGTGGCATGTGGGATCTAGTTCCCTGACCAGGGATCGAACCCAGGCCCCCTGCATTGGGAATGCAAAGTCTTAGCCACTGGACCACCAGGGAAGTCCCATTCCTTGGGGACTTACTCTTGCCCCCATTCCTACTTTCTCTGCATCTATGAGGAATTATTTGCTCTCCATATGCGATCACTGTAACAGCTTTGGGGTCAGATAGGGTTTTGGGGGACCTCATGACCATCTCTATCTACCAGCTGTGCAATCCTGACCATACTACATGACCTCTCTGGGACACAGTTCCCATCTGTAAAATGGACTCATTAATGTCTGATTCAGATAGTTACTGGGAGGTTGGAAAAACAACTATGCATGGAGAGGTCCTAGCCAAAGGCTTGTACTAACCAATGCCCACTTTCTATTGGGGATATATATTGGCTTCCTTCATCTATACATCTGTTTTTTTGACCAGAGACATGGCAGGAAACAAGTTGTACAGGCAAATTTAATAATTCAAGGAGAGCTAAATAAAGAGGCCATTTCCATAGGTGCAGGCAGGGGCTAGCAAACCACCTAGGGATAGTGACATGCCCCAGACCAGTTTCAGCAGGGATCCATCTAGACCTTAAGGGGCAGGAGGAGAAAGCCAGCTGCTTAGGACGAGAGATTTACTGCCAGACAAAGCCTTCTGTGGAAGGTCCTGGCCAACCAAGGTGTCCTGGCACGTTGGGAGCACAGAACAAGTATTCTCATGCTCCTGCCCTTCAATCCCTGCCAGGGGATTATAGATCCCAACTGGATGCCAGGCAAGAGGTCTATTGACGGGTCCTTAAAGGTCAGCTGCCTGGGGCATAGATTGAATCTGTAGGAACAAACAGAAGAGATCCAATATATTCACCTGACTGATCTGATAGTCTGCAATTAATTCATCTATGATTCCTTTCAATGTGTGTGAATTAAAAGCAAGGCAAAATAAAGGGCTTATCTATGCATTCTAGGACCTTATAGACTAGACTAGTTGGGGTGAGGGAGAGAAAGAGAATAAAGAGGAGAATTGGAATAATATAATGGAGTCAACAAAATTTAGGTCATCATGTAAATCATCACATATCCTTTACAAAATTACTCTCTCTGGTTCTGTTACCCATAAACTTTGTACAACTTGATGTCACAGACTTCTCCTAAGATGGAGTGAATGACCTGAAGCATGATAATTGAGTAACTCCACCAGTGATTTTCTCTTCCCATTCTCAAATAAATAATGGCATGGGAGACAAAGATTGTCATTCCTTGGAATGCAATCACACAACATCGTCTCCTGAATTTGAACTTGATTTAGAGCTCATTGTGCTAAAAACAAAACAAAACAAAACAAAAAAAACCACTTTTGTTGAAATGAACACATCATTCAGAGCTTATTTAATCATTCTGATTCAACCCAATTTGAGTTTTACTGGGCTGGGGCTTTTTGACTTTAGTCATGAGGTAGGAGAAAATGTGATGTCTTGTTCCTAAAAGATAAGCACAGAAAAGCCTCCGGGAAGAAAAATAGAATGACTGTGTGTAGATCTTTGAGAGTTAATCAGCTGTAATAAAACATCATTTTAAAGAATTTTGTTAATTGGCTTAGAGATAAAGTGAATTTTCAAAAACATTTGGTTTCAAAAAGTAGAGTGAACATTAGGGCATATTTGATAATTCTAGCGCTGAGAGCAGGCAGAGAATGAGACTAGAGAAGATAGAGAAGTGAGCAGAGCTAGGAAGGACAATGCAAACACAGCAGGGATGACCATAAATTGGATACAACAGAAAGTCTGGATCATCTGAATTTCTATCCTTCTGCGTTATTCTCTTCCTTGAGCATTCTGAATACCTTTGGTTCTAGTGTATCTTCTACAGAACCCTTAGAAATAGCATGCTAGAGGAAGAAGTCTCCCATTAGGTCTCAGATAGTCTTAAAGAATAAATTGGTCATTTATTGGTCTTTTGATTCCAGAATCAATATGGAATACATTCACTCATTTATTCATTAACTCATATTTTCAAAAAATATTTATTGAGGACCTATTAGATTCCAGAAACTCTTCTGGAAATATGTTTCTAACTTACATTGATACCATGTGTGCCTGTGTGGTAAGTTGCTTCAATACTATTTGACTCTGAAGCCCCATGGACTGTAGCCTGCCTGGCCCCTACGTCCATGGGTTTCTCCAGGCAAGAATACTGGAGTGGGTTGCCATTGCCCTGCTCCAGAGGATCTTCCTGATCCAGGGATCGAACCCGCATCTCTTATGTCTCGTGCATTGGCAGGCAAGTTCTTTACCACTAATGCCATTGATACCAGAGTCAAGGGAAGTCCCTGAATTTTAAATGATGAAATATAACCAACCATGAGAGGATCAGCAGAGAGAGTATCCCAGGCAGACAGAAGGATACAAAGGCTCTGGAAGTCTGACCAAGCTTGGTCTGTGTGAGGAGCATGAGGGCAATGTAGCTAGAGGGTGGTGAGTCCAGGTTGCAAAGCCTAAGACTGGAGAGGAAGGAAGAGAGCAGGCCATGGGGCTTCATGGAGGTGCTCACTACCACATCTCCAGATTCCAGATAATGAGAAAAAGCACATTGCAGCAGGAAATTCAACACCTTAAGCCTTCACCTGCAACCTTGCATCACGATTCAGCAGATGGAAACAGCAGGGCCAGCACAGACAGTGTGATATGAAGGTGCCTCGGGGGTGTGGTTAAGCCACAGCAGAGTTGTGCCCAAGGTACGTCTCCTCTGCCGTCCTTACTTTGTTATCCAATATTTGCATTTGTACTCATAGTTTTGATAGGGAATGGTCCAAAAGGCCATGCTTTACCAACATCTTCTCCTGAGGCTTCCTCATGGGACAGGCAGCTCTGATTTTAGAAAGGGACACAACAGACTGAGTAGCCAGAAGTACCCGGCCTATCCACACACGAGGGGTTCGGAGGAGCATCTTTGCTCAGGAATGGAGAAGGATCCCAGCACCTCAGCTACTCACACGGCCTTTCTCTTCTACAAGACTTATTTTCACTGTTGGATTGGAACTTGAAGAGAACACCAGGATATATTTTCTGAACTTTTGATTTTTCTCATGAGTTAATTTCAAACACCTTCAAAAATATAATTTCTCTTCTGTACACTGACAGGGAGAGAGTTGGTCTCCTTTAGAAATGTGTCTGAAAATGAATAAATGAGTATGTTATTTCTGGAGAAGTTCCACTGATCATTTCTGTTCCCATTTTGGCTGTATTCTCCTCTATGTTGCTCATTATCTGAAAGTATATATTTGTTGTTGTTGTTGCTTTTCCAGTAAATCACCTCTGGGCTCTGCCATGCAATGGAAACTTCTTCAAATGCAGGCCCATTAGTGTAATCAGTAGCCATTACTGCTTAAAGCAAGTCAGTTACTAAAGTATTATAAGCAGTTAAACTTGACAGTAAAGACACTAAGCTAAAGAAAGCAGGGTGGGGGGGGGGTGCGGTAGTAAAGATTTATAGAGAATGTCAAAATGGAAAACCAACCGTTTTTTGTCCCTTCCTTCCCTACATCTTTAGATGTAGAATGATGAAGAGTTTCTTACACCAGTAGGATTAAGACATCTGCTGGGAAGGAAAGTGACACCAGGCATGGAGTCTGGGAAAGTAAATCCTAACGAGGGCGACCATATGTTCTGGTTTGCCTGGGAAAGTCCAAGTTTCCACCTGTTCTTCTGGCACAGTTGCTAACAATTTTCTCCCTTCACTTTCAAAGTGTCCTATTTGGATGGTCAATTATGCGGTGGCTCTAGTCCTAATTCTGCCTCTTCCACTAAGCAGGTATATGGCTCTGGATAAATCCCTCACCTCTCTGGACTTGGCTTCTCAAGAGTTTGGATGAGATTGTAACTAAGGTGCTCTTTATCCCAATATTCTATGGTTCCATTAAGGATGAAAGAAGGAAATGTAGAGTTTTGTAGATTATGAAATGTGTGTACTTGTAGGTAAAGAATATCATTTATTTCTAAGGGGAAGATTTGCTTCCTGGTTTAGTACAACTGCCTTTGTCTTATCTAACAAGCATTTGTTGATGATGGTTGGCACTACACTTAAGATCTTAAATGTATTATCTTATTTAATCCTGACAAAACTACCTTGGTTTCTATCTTATATGGACTGATAGTCACTTCAAACTATCTTTCAAATCTAAGTGTATCTGACTGTAAAATAGTGTTCTTAACCACGATGCCACATCTAGGATACTTTGAGCAAAAGCAAAGAAAGTACTCAGTGTATCAGCCGGGATAGGCTAAGGTGTGCTGTAGTAACAAAAATCCACAATCTTCCTGGCTCACAACATTTATTTTCCAGTCATGTTACACACTGGAGAAGGCAATGGCACCCCA
The DNA here is from genome assembly GCF_055505025.1 of Bos grunniens. Classification (NCBI taxonomy): domain Eukaryota; kingdom Metazoa; phylum Chordata; class Mammalia; order Artiodactyla; family Bovidae; genus Bos; species Bos grunniens. The sequence goes on from NC_141172.1 coordinate 57,244,985, forward strand.
CTCTAGTGCTCTTGCCTGGAAAATCCCACGGACGGAGGAGCCTGGTCGGCTGCAGTCCATGGGGTCGCTAAGAGTGGGGCATGACTGAGCGACTTCACTTTCCCTTTCCCTTTCATGTACTGGAGAAGGAAATGGCAACCCACTCCAGTGTCCTTGCCTGGAGAATCCCAGGGACGGGGGAGCCTGGTGGGCTGCCGTCTATGGGGTCGCACAGAGTCGGACATGACTGAAGCGACTTAGCAGCAGCAGCAGCATGTTACGCACTCATCAGAGGTTATCTGGGGGCAGTGCTCTGTGCTACTCTTTCTCCAGGACCTAAGCTCATTGAGTAGCAATCTCCTGCTGTAGCCCCATCTGCACAGTAGCCCCAGTACATTGGTGGAAGAAACAAAGCAGCGTGGCAGATTGCACACGGGCTCTTAAACCTTCATCCAGAAAAGACCACATTGCTTCTGTTCACAATTCATTGAGCACAGTTTCATCAACTCAAGCCAGATGACTACCCCTAACTGCAAAAAGACAGAAAGTAAAAATCTACAATGGACCAAAAATAACGGGGAAAGCACTTAGTGACTACCACACCAAGGCAGTCCTAGAACACAAGGTCTAAAGTCCCTCTCACAGCTTTAAAATTCTCTGAGTTTCAATCACCACTAAGCAACATTTCATAGAACTAGGTGTGCGGTGTTTACTCTATTTCTCTATGCTTTATTAAGCCCTTTGTTATCCACAGACTTATTAGCTCATCTCTGTTAAAAAAACATTCTTTCTATCCAAATAAGCAGATAGAATTTAGAATGATATGGATATAAACTACCCCTAATCCACTTATGCCCCTCCTCTCAGGTCTCAGCTGTATCCACTATGCAACTGAGAGATGACAGTTCAGTGAAGGAAAGGTGTGTTTACCTCAGGAAAGAGTGTCTTTATGACACTGATCTGCTCTGATGAATCCACTAATGTGAAATTTCTGACCCAATAGGCAGTGATTGCACAGCTCTGAGACTCCTCTCATTATTCATGAAATATGTGCCGTGCAGTGTCAGTGCTCTCCCCGCAGACTCGCTGCCAAGCAATTACTCATTTCCATCACTTAGCTTTTTTATTATTATTATTTTTCAGTGGGTGTCTATATATTCACTACACTTCAAGAAGCAAAGCACAGTCCCAGAATGAAAATGATGCTTGTCTTGTTTGATTTTAAATAGAAAAGCACTTTAAGTCCTTAAAAATTGATGTTGTTTTAAACTTTACAGCAAGCAAGAGAGGAAACTGGTAGCTGCAGAAATAAATGGAGAGCAATCAGGATCATTTCCACTGTTACACATATTTGCTACCTAAGAGCTGATGGAGGGACTTATATGTCCTGATGTATTTCTCTGATTCCCCCCAGGAGCCCTTAAGAGGAACAATGAACCAGAAATGGTTACAGAGTTCTGGTTGAGGTCCATTGTCAGAGGCAGGAGTATTCATGTACAGAGGCCCATGCTTAGAAAACAGACAGGTTCCAGGAGCCATGTCCCCTTCTCATCACAATGTTTGCTGGTATAACCCTTGCAGATATAAAGTCTAATGGAAAAGAATGGCTGCCTTTTACTGCTATGTGATAGAATTTGTGCAGAGCATTTGTATCCTGGAACAACTAAGGAACATTCCAACACCAGATTTAATAACAGAAGAGTTTTGGAAGTGTGAAACTTCACTGAACAAAAAGTCCTCAATCCTAAGCTTCAGTGCTCCTGCATGGGTAGTCTTCTCAGATTCTGTAGCCAGTTGCAGTGATGACCCCAGCACTTCACAGTCCCCATATCCACCCCTTCTCACATGAATTTGTGGTTACTTATTAAAAAGATATAGTCCGTTTCTCCATTTCTTGAGTGGCGAGCTGGTCTTATGAGTTCCTTAGCCAGGAATTGTGCAGAAGTGATAGCAGGCCAATTTCGAGTCTATGCCTCCAAAGTCCTTGTACGTTGCCACATAACTTCTCTTACCCCTTGTTATCACCATGGAAACGTGGCTGCACTAGCCTGATGGAAGAAGAGAAACACAGAGCAGCTCTAGCCCTAGTTGTCTCAATGAAGGTCAGACAGACTAGCTGATGGCCAGCCAATCTGACCTGAGACCCATGAACAAGCCCAGCCAAGATCAGCAGAGCCACCTAGCCAAAACCCCAGCTGACCCCAGGCATGCAAGAAATACATGTCTATTGTTTATTATTAAAAAGTCTTGTGACTCTGTTATACAAATTACATAAATAACTCACTCAAGCCCCATCAGGAAATTATGATTTTCTTTTTTTCCCCTCTCCCACACCTCACTCTGTTATATTTTATTTACTTTGGACTTTCAATTTTCTTCAGTTTCTTTACTCTATTTCACATATTATTTTTAAGTACATATTATCATGCTGGACAGCACAGTTAATATAGGTACTGGTGAATCAGGGAACTTTCGCTGAAGGAGCTCTCATTCTAATACAGCAGTTCCCAATTTTTATCTCAGCTTACTTAGTGGATGGCATTAATATGTACAAGACTCTCAAAAGCAAACTTGGACTCCTGAACAATTCCTGGTACATTTGTTCTTTCTCTACCCATGTCTCCTATATCTAAGATATTGCACTTGAAAGCTGGTGAATTGAAGCAACACTAAAAGACTTGAAACATATCATAGTGTCACCTTGAATCATTTGTATGTTGTTATTTTACCTACCTTTAGTTGTAATTTACAACACACTTCGTTGCTGATTGCTACATCCTTGGTTTTAATATCCCAGATGAGAACAAGTGGCCTAGTGAAAGGAGAATGCTGACATCCTGGGTATTAACTGCAATCCAAAGCATATTGAAAGAAGAGCTTAGCAAAAATATAAGCAACAGACTTTGGCAGGAGGTCTCAGAAAGGAACAAAACATCCCACCTGGGGCACATAGAGATGCTTCCCAGAAGGACTGACATCTGATCTAAACCAGAGTTTTGACAGAGTAAATTAAGTCACTTCATTAGCAAGAAAGCACTCTTTGTCCCACCTCCTGTAATCCCAGATGTCCCTCCAATCCTTTTGACTGGGTTCAGTCGAGGTTGAAATTTCTTTTTTTTTTTTTTCTAATTTTATTTTATTTTTAAACTTTACATAATTGTATTAGTTTTGCCAAATATCAAAATGAATCTGCCGCAGGTATACATGTGTTCCCCATCCTGAACCCTCCTCCCTCCTCCCTCCCCATACCATCCCTCTGGGTCGTCCCAGTGCACTAGCCCCAAGCATCCAGTATCGTGCATCGAACCTGGACTGGCAACTCGTTTCTTACATGATATTTTACATGTTTCAATGCCATTCTCCCAAATCTTCCCACCCTCTCCCTCTCCCACAGAGTCCATAAGACTGTTCTATACCTCAGTGTCTCTTTTGCTGTCTCGTACACCAGGTTATTGTTACCATCTTTCTAAATTCCATATATATGCGTTAGTATACTGTATTTATGTTTTTCCTTCTGGCTTACTTCACTCTGTATAATAGGCTCCAGTTTCATCCACCTCATTAGAACTGATTCAAATGTATTCTTTTTCATGGCTGAGTAATACTCCATTGTGTATATGTACCACAGCTTGCTTATCCATTCATCTGCTGATGGACATCTAGGTTGCTTCCATGTCCTGGCTATTATAAACAGTGCTGCGATGAACATTGGGGTACACGTGTCTCTTTCCCATCTGGTTTCCTCAGTGTGTATGCCCAGCAGTGGGATTGCTGGATCATAAGGCAGTTCTATTTCCAGTTTTTTAAGGAATCTCCACACTGTTCTCCATAGTGGCTGTACTAGTTTGCATTCCCACCAACAGTGTAAGAGGGTTCCCTTTTCTCCACACCCTCTCCAGCATTTATTATTTGTAGACTTTTGGATCGCAGCCATTCTGACTGGTGTGAAATGGTACCTCATAGTGGTTTTGATTTGCATTTCTCTGATAATGAGTGATGTTGAGCATCTTTTCATGTGTTTGTTAGCCATCTGTATGTCTTCTTTGGAGAAATGTCTATTTAGTTCTTTGGCCCATTGAGAAAGAAGAATGGAACTGGAGGAATCAACCTGCCTGACTTCAGGCTCTACTACAAAGCCACAGTTATCAAGACAGTATGGTACTGGCACAAAGACAGAAATATTGATCAATGGAATAAAATAGAAAGCCCAGAGATAAATCCACGCACATATGGGCACCTTATCTTTGACAAAGGAGGCAAGAATATACAATGGATTAAAGACAATCTCTTTAACAAGTGGTGCTGGGAAATCTGGTCAACCACTTGTAAAAGAATGAAACTAGACCACTTTCTAACACCATACACAAAAATAAACTCAAAATGGATTAAAGATCTAAACGTAAGACCAGAAACTATAAAACTCCTAGAGGAGAACATAGGCAAAACACTCTCCGACATACATCACAGCAGGATCCTCTATGACCCACCTCCCAGAATATTGGAAATAAAAGCAAAAATAAACAAATGGGACCTAATTAACCTTAAAAGCTTCTGCACATCAAAGGAAACTATTAGCAAGGTGAAAAGACAGCCTTCAGAATGGGAGAAAATAATAGCAAATGAAGCAACCGACAAACAACTAATCTCAAAAATATACAAGCAACTCCTACAGCTCAACTCCAGAAAAATAAACGACCCAATCAAAAAATGGGCCAAAGAACTAAATAGACATTTCTCCGAGGTTGAAATTTCAATCAAAGCAAAGAAATTGCACATTATTGCTGGACCTTACTGAGATAGGTAGTGGGAAGGTAACAATTCAGACTCTGGAACTCTGAGCTCACCCTCCCTGACTATCGCTATGTCTCCCCAGAAGGATGTTTGAGAAGTCAGCCTTCCTGCCTTAGGAGCCAGATCTACCAGTCCTCTGTCACCTGGCTAATGACAGAGCTGGGAGAGATACGGCTTTCTTCTCCCTGGGTTAATGTTTTTTTCTAATTTATTGAGTGTTTGATGATCTTTCGATGTCCCTTCTAACCTTGGCTTCTGAATCATGTTTTCTTTTGAGTCTTGCCTGCCGGTCTAATGGAAGGATTTATAGACATGATGCCCCCAACTCCTGCTTCAGAGGACCAGATCATAGGAGTCAAACCTGATCTTTACAGAGGCCTTAGGGATTCTAGAGGACGTCAGTTTAAGAAAAACTCTTTCCCTGTTTCCTCCTTCCATGTCTATCCTAGAAAAGTGTGATCTTTCAGTTTCACTCTAAGGCGCAGGTCTCCCAGGTGGTTTGCTCATTGCGTGATGGCACAGGAAGGAGAAACAACCCTCCATTGGAAGTAGGGATCAAAATGAGAGCGATAAAGTTCTATAGAACAGTATTGCATAAAGGAGGAGACCTGGAAAGGTGAATTCTTTCATGTAGTTTGAAAAAAGCGAGCTTCACTGGCAGGTGGAGAACCTACGTGGAGCCTTTGCTCCCCTCTAGAGAACCACAGTGCAGACTTTTAAGAGCAAAACTAGACTATCCTCTACAGTTAACAGTTCATTTGAGAAACAGCTGCTGGCCTGCTGCTTGGCCCTAATAGAGACTGAATGTCTGATGATGAACTGTAGACTTATAGAATACCTTGTTACCATGATGGCATTCCACATAAGGTGCTTCTGACCAGGGAATCCATTAACAGTGTCTGATACACCAAGCCATAACGTGGGCAGGCACGGTAGCACTGCACCATTAAGTGGGAATGCTCTATTTGAGCGGCCCCATGAATATGTGGCTCACATTTTCGTGATTCCTACTTTTGCAATACTCCCTCCTTTCTCTCAGCCTACCCCTATGACCAGCTGACCAAGGCCAAAAATCTCATGCTTGCTTTACGACGATTTCACATGAAAAGCTGGCAGCATCTACAAGTAGGCGGTGGTGACACAGCCTGACTTGAGCGGCCTGAAGGACATGGTGAGGGGACCTCCTACAAGTAGGCAGAACTTTTGAGCAGTGTGCCTGGTTATTCTTCTTTGCCTAGAAAGAGAGAAAGCAAAGTATAAAACCATGTGGATTCAAGGGCATTGTCTAATGGTTTGGTTGGATGATTATGCACTTGAAGGAATACTATTAAATGTTAGTGGAAGAAGGTTTGGGGAGAAATAAGTGTATAGGTCTCTCAGAAAAGACAAAATATGAAAAGATCTTTATGTCTCACAACAGAGAAGTTTAGAAAAAGAATAGATACATAGTTTTCTGTACACCTGATACTATCACAACACTGTTAATCAGCTATGTTACAATGTAAAATAAAAGGTTTAAAACAATAAAAGAAAGATCTCTACAAATTATGCAAAAAAAGATGAAATAGAAAAAAAGCAGAGAAGTTTAATGATCCTGCTATTTTTAGTGAGCAGGACGACCTATTCTGTGGTCAGCCTCTTTTCTGAGTGTCCCCATCTTTGCTCATTGGGCTCATAGAATCAGTGGCCATGTCAGGAGGGCTGAAGGTTACATGTGGACTCAGCAATGTGAACTCCCAGTTGTCAAGCCTACACCACCTGCTCGAGGCCCCCCAGTACATCTGCAGAAGCAATAGCTGCACAGAGGTGACTGTTCCCCAAGGATACCTCCTGAAGCTCCCCCTTCATTGTTCCACTTTGGTGGTTGGACAGGCTGGTTTCTCATATTTCCCTTCAGGTTCTGACTTCAGGAGATTGCTAGTGGGCCTCACAAGGATGTATTAACAATTCTTTTTTCGTTCCTTCAGCTTTTACTTCCAGATTTTCACCTTCCCAGCAGGGGCAAGGGGCCACATTTGTCTAAGGTATAATTTCCATAATTTATTGAAGGTGGAGAGTGAAAAAGTTGGCTTAAAGCTCAACATTCAGAAAACAAAGATCATGGCATCTGGTCCCATCACTTCATGGGAAATAGATGGGGAAACAGTGGAAAGTGTCAGACTTTATTTTTCTGGGCTCCAAAATCACTACAGATGGTGACTGCAGCCATGAAATTACAAGACGCTTACTCCTTGGAAGGAAAGTTCTGACCAACCTAGATAGCATATTCAAAAGCAGAGACATTACTTTGCCAACAAAGGTTCGTCTAGTCAAGGCTATGGTTTTTCCTGTGGTCATGTATGGATGTGAGAGTTGGACTGTGAAGAAGGCTGAGCGCCGAAGAATTGATGCTTTTGAACTGTGGTGTTGGAGAAGACTCTTTGAGAGTCCCTTGGACTGCAAGGAGATCCAACCAGTCCATTCTGAAGGAGATCAGCCCTGGGATTTCTTTAGAAGGAATGATGCTAAAGCTGAAACTCCAGTACTTTGGCCGCCTCATGCGAAGAGTTGACTCATTGGAAAAGACTCTGATGCTGGGAGGGATTGGGGGCAGGAGGAGAAGGGGACGACAGAGGATGAGATGGCTGGATGGCATCACTGACTCGATGGAGGTAAGTCTGAGTGAACTCCGGGAGTTGGTGATGGACAGGGAGGCCTGGCGTGCTGCGATTCATGGGGTCGCAAAGAGTCGGACACGACTGAGCGACTGATCTGATCTGATCTGATTCCCATAACACTCATGAGAGCTTTGCTTCCCTAACTGAACCCAGGCTGGTAAATGGGGATTGGGATGAGGGAGTGTACCGTGTGTTTTATCCATGTGAGGCCCTTCAAGTCATTTTCAGGAATGACTCTTATGTGCAGCTTGTCTACAGTCTGAAAAGTGAGGAGGAAGACATATGAGAAATCTTATGTCCTAAAAGGAAATTTTCCAAATCTAAAATAATGTTAAAATCTTTCTTTGGTGGTGAGACTACATATGATTTATGTTTTCATCTTTTTCTCCTGCTACTATAATTTTTCCATAAGAAATAGATTTGATCTATTACTTGATTAGCAAAAAATAACAAATTTTGTTTCAAATAAAATCAGGAAATTTTAAAAGTTCAGATACTTGGTGACGTATACATATACTACAGCATAATACAAAATCCATTTGTTGAATGGAGTTAAATTAATCAGTTTGCACCCAGTGTATACCAAGAACAGTTAGTTACTAATTCAAAATACACCCCAGCTGTCTGTAATTCAAACAGTATATAAGACAAACTGAATGGGTTAGTGAGGATCCTTCTACTATAAGAGGAGACTTTATAAGGTTAAAGTATGGTGGTTTATTGTAAAAATACATAAGACAATAAAATTTCTGGAATTCTTAATTGTTCCAGATTTCATGGTGCACAAAGTGCAGGAGATCCTTTGGAACCTTGGCCTGAATTAACATTCATTTGGCTCAGAATCAACTGTTGGGAACCTAGGAGAAAGTTATGGGTCTTCATTCATAAACATTTTGCTAATAGATAATTCAGATTCTTTCTGAGCTTTCTTTGTGTTTACTCACTATTTAAGAAAATTAGATCATTTATAAGAAAAATCTATCTCATTTTTTGTATATCACAAGTATTTTATCATATGAGCAATAGGGAGCAAGCAGGAAAGTAAACTGAGGTTTGAGATTGAGATTAATAATAAAACAGCCTGGAAACAGGGTGAAAAGAGATAAGTCACAGAGGCAGAGGAGACACCTAGGCACCTAGTGTAATAACCTAGGCCAAAAAGTAATGTAAACCAACTCAAGAAACTGGCAAGCAGAACCAAAAGTTATGCTGAAGAAACTATTAATAATGAAAGTATCACATTAGCCTAATTAGAAGCTTATTTGTTTAATGAAAAGCTGCATTTTATTTTCAAAGAGTAAAGAAAGGTTGGCCTTGCTTTTAGTCAGACATTCTGTGGGATTTTCAATCCTATTGATTTGTTAATTACAGATTTCTTCCTATCTGTCTGATAAGGCAACTTGATAATTCCTGATCATAAGATTGCTACATTTGAATGACTAGTTAACCATAGCACTGGTTAACCGTAGACAAGGCTGTGCTACAGAAACAAATAACTCCCAAATCCCAGTGGCTACAAACCACAGAGTAGTTTCTCCTTCACATACAGGTCCATCACAGGTCAGCTGTTCTGCAGCAGCTTGGCTCTAGGATCAGGCTGAAAGATTAGCTGTCTGCCAACACTTGCCTTTCACTGTGATCAAGGGAAAAAGTCAATAGCCAATCATATACCAGCTTATAAAGCATCTGTCTTGGGAAGAACAGTATACTTCACTGGTCAAAGTAAATCATATGGCCCCACTCACCTTTTAGGGAGTAGGGAATTGCAGCCCTACTGTGTGTCCAGTCAGAACCAGAAATATTTCTGTGACCAGCTCTAATGTTCACCCCTTTGGTTATGGCTTTTTTAGCAGTGTTATCTTGGCTGCCTTGAATCTCATCAACTACTTAGAGATCAGAAAAAAAGACTTTAAAGTAAGACTCCACCTGCAGCAGCAAGTAGTGATGCTATTAATTCCCACAAGCTTAGTTAGGAAGCCCTAAGGTCTTAGCTATTTATATAGTTGCAAACACCCAAGACACTTCCTGACAGATTATGGATGTGGAGTACAGTAATAGCCTTAGTAGAATTTCCGTTCTGGTTTCTGTCTTGTCAGGAATCTTCCCTGCGGTCTACCTAGGGCCTCCCAAGCTGTATCCAGGGCTTGTTCTTCACCTTCAGCCCTGCTGTGCAGTGACTATTAAGCAGCTGTCCTCTCCTACTGTGGGGATGACTGTGTGTCCACAAGGCGTTGTTAGTGCAGCAGCGTATGCTAGGGGAGCACTTGGGAAGCGGGCTAGATGGAAAACAGGGGGACTTAATTGAATTAGAAGCACACACACAGGATATTTTGGTCTGCAATCTTTGCAGCCCCCTCTCTGTTTGGCAGAGAAAATCTGTCTCCTTTCACATGATCTGCTAGCACTTGGGGTTTTTATTCTCTGCACCTTCTATTAAATCCAGTAGCCATCTCTTATTCTCTTGCATCCTCACATTCTATAAACCAAAGAAGAAATGATGGTCTTTTGGCAAGTTCTGCAGTCCTTTCCAGAAATAAATGAAAAGCAGTTGTGCTCAGAACGAATGAGGGCCTTAGGACATCTCACACACTGGGTTCCACCTTGCTTTGCACCTGCCAGCCCTCTAGGTAAGGGTTCCCACACTTTCCTGATGATAAGAAGCAACAAAGGTACTGGTTAAAATATAGACTGCCCAGCCTATCCCGGGGAAGATATGAATCAGAAGCTTTGGATACGGGCCAGGAAAACAATTTAAAAAGCACTTAAGTCTTATTTTCAGGAAACTTTGGGAAACACTGACCAGTGTGTGTTCCCTTCCTCTTAAAATACTTGGACATTTTTTCTGCAAGAGTGGAGAATGATACCACCAAACCTTTCTCAAATAACCTCAATCCATCTGCTCTCTCCTATGATAAACATCTCTAGCCTCTAGTTATATCATTTCTAGTGTACCCTCATGTAGCCTCCCAGGTGGCTCAGTGGTAAAGAATCTGCTTGCCAACGCAGGAGGCCCAGGTTCAATCCCTGGGTCAGGAAGATCCCCTGGAGAAGGAAATGGCAACCTACTCCAGTATTCTTGCCTGAGAAGTCCCATGAACAGAGGAGCCTGGCAGGCTACCGTCCGTGGGGTCACAAAGGGTTGGACACGATTTAGTGACTAAACCCCCACCGCAGCGTTCTTTCACATACTTTCATATAGCATTGGGCTATCATCTAGCTGTTTCACTAGGTATGTTTAGTTTCTTCCTAAAAGTAAAAATTCCCAAAAGTCAAAAATAATATCTCTACTTTGTCTTCCTCTTCCTCCTCAGATACCTAGCATCATCTGTCTCTATCTCTACATCTATCTCTATCATCTGTTTATCTTTCCATTAGAATGTAAACTCTATGAGGGCATGCAACTTGCATCCTCCGCAGCATTTAGAACTGTGCCCAGCATGTATTAGGTACTCCAAATAAATGAGTCTTGGCTTGTGGGTCAAATTAATAAGAAAGTCTTAAACAAGTCTGAGACATCTTAAATGTTATAAGGTTGCTGCTCTCCTGACTGCTTTATCAACAGGACAATTCCCTTCTTTTCTCCTTTACCCTCTCTTTCCAGCCCTTGCCTTTTCCTCTGCCTAAACTATCCTAAAGAGCATTTACCTAGTCTAATGCATAGAGAAATAGGAGCCCAGGGCTAAGTACAAGCAGTGTACAGTTTTTATATTTGCCACCCTGCAATCTATTCCTCTTCATTTTGTTAACAGAAGCCCTTTTAGGGAAACATCTCGCCTCTATACTGAGGTAAGAGTGACCCAGACCTGACCAATTAGTATATGCCCTGGCCTCAAGTCTTTTCCAGGCAGACTATGACCCCCGGGTCTAGTCAGAGTTTGGAACTTCGCTGGTACGTGGGCAAACACTGGCTCCTGTACTGCTAAGGTTGCCAGCCTAAAGATCATGGGGCTCTCCTGTGGAGAGTGCCTGCCTGAGATTGAAACAAGCACAGGGAAGGACAGGACAAAGTGCTAATCAGAAAAGAAGACAGTCATGGAGAGAGTCATGGTACATGGAAACATGAGCCAAGGGACAGGTTACAGGCCACACTTGCTCTGTGACCTCTTGCAGGCCAGAGGTTTTTCTAAATGCTCTTCCATGCTCCTTTTATATACTCCGCACTCAAGCTACCAAGCTATGAGCAATAGACTTGTTTCCATGCTAGTCTGTGAGCTGCAGCTTGAGAGCCAGCTGGATTTTCCGTAAGTTGCATCCCCACACCTAGCACCCAGCACATGGAGGTGCTCCATGATCAGTGCACAGTGGTAAGACGGTTCCGGGTGTGCATAGAGTCGATTATAGAGTTCAACTCTGAGTTTCCTGACCTGAAAACACAAGGGATGTGCTTCTACCAAAAATGAGAGCTACTAAGGGAAAACTGCTTCTTGATTTCTCGACCTTGCTGGGCAGAGAAGAGTCAACTGTGAACTGAAATTGTTGGCCCTGCTCCATCTCCTCGCAGATGACAGCCTCTGGCCAGTTTGTGAAGAGACACACCACTGAGAGGCAGGCAGCAGCCCATGCTCCTGCCAGCTGGGCTGTTTCTCTGCAGGCCTCTGAGAGGCTGCGAGAGATGGGGCATGACAGAGAGCCAGGCCTGTTGCTCTGCTCACCGGAGGATGCCTGAGGCGGCTGGGATGACTCTCTGCACACTGTGGGAAGCAGAAGGAGGGGTTCAGCCCCCAAAGGAAGAGAACAAGAGGGTAAAAAAGAGAGCAAGTAGAGGTTTTGGGTTTTGGTTTTAGTGACTATGCCTGAGGAACCTGACAGCAAGCATCCCTCTATGAATATGTAGATCCCACTGGATGGAAATGCGGACTGAGGCATGGTACCTGGCTCCTGTATTTTTCTTCTTTCTTTTCTCATGTAATAATATTTCCCTCCAATTCTCACAAAAAGTTGGTAAAAATAGCTAAAGTTTTCATTTGAGAAGCATTTTGAAGAGACCAGTCAAAAGGCCACTTTGCCATATCTTAGCTATTGTGAATAATGCTGCCATGAACCATGGTAGCACTTATATCTCTTTGAGGTACTTACTTCAGTTACTTTGGATATATACCCAGAAATGATAATGCTGGATCATATAGTGATTTTATTTTTAATTTTTTGAGGAATCTCATATGATTTTCCATAATGGCTCCACCAATTTACATCCCCACTGACAGGGTTTTTGTGTGTGTGTACATTGGTGGGTGAATAGATTAAGAAATTGAGATAAAATACAAACACATAAACAACACAGACCCCATAACACACAAACACAATGAAATATTAGTCAGTCTTAATAAAGAAAGAGATACTGCCATTTGTGGCAATATATTTAAACTTAGAGAACATCATTTTAAGTGAAAAAAATCAGACACAAAAAGAAAAAGACTACATAATCTCTCTCATATTTAGCATCTAAACTCATAGAACCAGAGAGTATAATAGTGGTTAGCAGGTCTATGGCATTGAAGATAATGGGGAGAGGTTGGTCAAACGGTACAAAGTTTCAGTCATGTAGAATGAGTAAGTCTAGAGATCTAGAGTATGGCATGATGACTATTGCTAAGAATATTGCATTGAATACTGGAAATTTGCCAAGAAACTACATCTCAGGTGCTCTTGCCACACATATGCAAAATGGTAACCGTGAGAAGGGTGTGTTAATTAAGTTGACTGTAGCAATCATTTCTCTATGTATATTTGTATTTCAAAATAGCATGTTGTACACCTTAAAATATATAGTTTTATTAAAGAAAGAAAGCCACATTTCCTTGCTAACTAATTCCTGAGTAGAATTTCTGTAAGATTTTTCTTCCCAAAAGGAAGAGGCCAACTTTGCGTTCTACTTCATAGAAACCCTCCCTTTGAATCATCACATTCCCTCATATCTTCTTTTTGCCTTGGCTGCATTTTCTTCTTTGAACTCATGTTGAAATCATGCCCAAAGCATGGATAACAAGTTGCAAGCAGGATTGTGGGCATGAAACAAATATTGCACCTAAAAAGAAATGCCAATGTACACAATTCAGGCAATTGGATGAACATTTCTATCCTCTCAGAAAACATTTTGATGAATAAGATTCCTTCCTGGGCCAACATCTCTCTCACTCTTTGTATCATCTTCTTAGCTCTGCTAGACTTCCTTCTTTTTACTGCATTTCCTGAATGCAATCTAATTAAAGTTTATGTGCAATAAATAAAGGTGGCTGAAGGTTCCTAGGATGTGGATAAAGCCAAATTCCACTGTGCTAAAGAAAGAAGTAACACTTAGTGAGAGGAGCTAGTGAACAGTTCCTCTTATCCAGCTCTTGAGGAAGGGAAGATGAATAGGATTCCTATTGGATGTGCCCAACTGTTAAAGACCTAGTGTCTTACTTGCTTCTTTGCAAAACATGCTTATAAAACACAAGCAGATCCCTAAGGGGAACTCTCACGCTCTTTATGAATGTTAACAATTTTCTAATCACTGATATAATGTTCACATAATAGCTTCTATTAACACAACAACAAGTTTTGCAACATGCCCTACATTTGTTTGATGCCTCTTGGTATTTCCATCTCATGACAGTGATGAAAAAGAATCTTGTATCTTTCTTGATATTTTGAGGTAATTATTCCCAGTTGTTATAATACAAACTGGTTTGGCTTCAGTGGAAATCCCACAAATAGTGACAACCTGATATTTGCTAGCACTTGACCTCAGAAACAAGAATACTGTTATAAGTCTACTGTTATACACTTTGCTGCTGCTGCTAAGTCGCTGCAGTCATGCCCAACTCTGTGCTACCCCTTAGACGGCAGCCCGCCAGGCTCCTCTGTCCCTGGGATTCTCCAGGCGAGAACACTGGAGTTGGTTGCCATTTCCTTCTCCAGTTATATGCTTTATGGAAACCTAAATGTAAACTGTTAATGAACAGTCTACAAAATGACATTGACAATTGTTAGATTATGTATTCCAGAGACTAGTAGACTTAAGCTGGGCGTAACTCCCGAAAGGAATGGCTAGTTTAGGTAACACACTCTAGTCTCTCAGCTGATTGAATGGAAAATTATAGACGTTGTTGTTGTTTGTGAGTGTTAGTCACTCTCAGTCATGTCCGATTCTTTGCGACCCCATGGACTATAGCCTGCCAGGTTTCTCTGTCCATGGGATTCTCCAGGCAAGAATACTGGAGTGGGTTGCTATTCCATTCTCCAGAGGATCTTCCTGACCCAGGAATCAAACGCTGCTCTCCTGCATTGCAGGCAGTTCTTCACCATTTGAGCTACGGAGGAGTTCAAGTGTATTCCCTGCACAGGGAAGCACAGAGTTGTTGTTGTTGTTTAGCATAATTTATATTGCTTTTTTCCCTCACCCACAAAACTTTTTCCTCAAATATTTTAATAAGTAACATTAGCTATAATTTGTACTTCACAATCTAACAGGGAATTCCCTGACAGTCCAGTGGTTACGGCTCTGTGCTTCAAGTGCAAGGGGCCTGGGTTTGATCCCTGGTTGGGGAACCAAGATCCCACATGCTACAGGCAGTGCAGCCAAAAAAATAAGTGAGATGTGAAAATAAGATATAATCCTGGATATTTAAAAAAAGAAATGAATGAGAGAAAATGGACTAAAAAAAAAGCTAACAAATACAAATATCAATGATAAACTGTAAATTTATCCTGTTTTATATCATTTTTATTTTTAGCTTTCCTTGGTATTAATGATGATAGTAGTAACTAGTTTTGGGCAATTATGTGTCATAACGTTAATCCTCATAAAATATCATTGACTAGGTATAAATACATCTATGTAGTAGAAGAGGGCATAGAAAAAAGAGGTTTTGAAAGTCTAGAGGCAGCAACATGTTGGACCTGACACACACCAGCCTCTGAGAACTAACTGTGTGCATCTCCCCCAACTTTATATGCAGTGTCATCACATGGTAGCTTAAAATTGGCCTCCATGAGAGTATTTACACCATGAAATTTAGCAAACACTACAAGCCAGGATACCCTCTCCCCTAAAAGCTGGTTGCTAAACATTAATAAGCACACTACTAGTTACAAAACTAGTAAGTAGCTGAGTTGAGATTTAAACTGTTCTGTGTGACTCCATGCTGCAGGGGGAACTCTGGATTAAAAAGTCAGGAGACTTCTGTACTAGTTTGCCATGGAATTTTATGTCCTTAAGCCGATCCCTTCATGTGTCTACCCTGCGTTTGATCATCTGCAGCATCCAGCTCTTAAATATCTAGATAATGACTGCAACTATGAAGAATCCTTGAAGGGCATGATCCATATATTCTTATCTGTTAAGAACAAGAATTCTGAGCTTTGATAATCACCTTCCCCCACCATTACCATGTTCACTTAGTAGAATGAAAGAGAAGGCACTCCTTCTCCCCATCCCTCTTCTCTAATTCCCCTTCCCCTGGGCTCTTTTGAACTGTGGTGTTGGAGAAGACTCTTGAGAGTCCCTTGGACTGCAAGGATATCAATCAGTCCATCCTAAAGCAGATCAGTCCTGGGTGTTCATTGGAAGGACTGATGTTGAAGCTGAAACTCTAATACTTTGGCCACCTGATGTGAAGAACTGATTCATTGGAAAAGACCCTGATGCTTGGAAAGATTGAGGGAAGGAGGAGAAGGGGATGACAGAGGATGAGATGGTTGGATAACATCACTGACTCAATGGACATGGGTTTGGGTGGAGCTGGTGATGGACAGGGAGGCCTGGCGTGCTGTGGTTCATGGAGTCACAAAGAGTCGGACACGACTAAGTGACTGAACTGAACTGGGCTCTTTGGTAAGGTCCTCTTAGAAGCAGATCTGAATCAAGGATTCATATGCAAGTGATTTCTTATGGAAGTGCTCCCTGAGAAACCAAACCAAGAAATGATAGGGAGCAGACTAGGGATGGGGAGGAAGCCAAGCAAAGATGTGATTTCAGGAGAAATCCCATAGGAGCCCAGGAGTGTACATTACATCACAGTTTGGCCTCAAGTTAAGGGAGCTGGATCTTTGTGCCACCAGCATCCCACACAGCCACTGGCTATATGGGAGGGGAGTAAACAAATTCCCAGACATTTTGATCTCTCTACATATGGAGGTCGGCTCCAATATCTGAAAGTGACAAGCAGCAAAGACTGGAGAAGTGGGAAGCTGGGTATGCAGAGCTGAGAAAAAAGATGCACCGAAGTGTCAATTATATCCTTTCACAAATCATGCTTTACTGAAAACCTTCCTTCATCCAAGCTGGCCATGGGTAATACAGCTTTTCTCAGAAAGCCCAAGACAATTTGTCTGTTTTCCTTATGGCCAAATGGAAGCATATTAGGGAACTAGAATACCCTGGAAGTCAAGAAAATAGCCCCTTGGGATAAAGACATCCAGCTCTATTTCAGAAAGAGAGAGACAAAGAAAGGACACATGCAGTGCACACCAGAGCCTATCCTGAAACTGGCTCTGAAAGAAGAGGATAATCATCTGGGGAGGAGAGGCAGTGTGTCCCCCACAACAGTGAGCCATATTAACATGGAGTTTTTCATGTGATGACATGCCATAGTGTTCTTGCCTAGAGAATCCCAGGGACGGCAGAGCCTGGTGGGCTGCCATCTCTGGGGTCACACAGAGTCGGATATGACTGAAGCGACTTAGCAGCAGCAGCAGTACTAATAGTTGATAGATTTCTTCACCCACTCTTATCCCACCCCAGGTGAAAATAAAGAGTACATGGCCAGTTCACTTGAATGTTTATGCTACTCTTTAAGTTTTTTCAGCAAAGAGATTGTGCCAGGTTTCTGGATGGCCATTCAGGCTAAGTGTACTGCAAAACTATCCATTCAGTGGCACCAGAACCCATGACACCTTAGGAAACATCTTTAAACTTTGGCATTATTTCCATGAAAGCCTAATGTGCTGCAGAATTCAAGAATGTTTTTTCCCTTCTGCAAAATGTTCACAAATAGTGTAGGAATTATTACTCCATTGTATCCACTAGGAAACTGAGGCACTGATTAAGTGACAAATCCATTAGAGGAGCTATACCAACTCATGCTTGGAAATAGTACCTCATTATGTGGAGGCTAACTTTGAATGTGAATAGTTGGAGATGTCACCTTGTGTCGCATCTAAGCAGCCACACCCCATACAGTGCTTACCAGTTTTCTGGTTTGGGGATTTTGATCTCCTACATCATACAAACCTGTATTTTTTTAATCATATTTCTATTTGCTCCTTTCATTTTAAAATGTAATCCTAGTTCTCTGAAGGAACAGAAAATTCTAGTGTGAAATAGATAATAACAGTTTTTAATAATCATTACTCATAAAATCTCAAGTGGCTTTGGTGGGCATCTGGTCGTCATTAAGAGGATTGAATTTATCAGACAAGTCATTTTGCTTAATTAGGTGACTAACTGGCAGGGCCTTTCTTACTGAAAAAGCATTACAATCATCTGCAAAAGCCTCAAGAAGTCCTTGATTGGACCGTTTTGTCATTGTTTTACTGGATATCATTAAATTCCCACTTGCAACCCCTAAGAGCTAATTCAAGTTCCAGGATACTGCACAAAGCTCACATAACCAGCTAGTCAATTTAAATTGAGGACAACTTAACTAAAAACAATAAAATGAATCAGTATCTCAGGTCCTACTTCACACAGTGGAATTCATGCTTTGGAGTGATGTTTAAGTATGGCCAATTCCTCACATCCATGCAAGTCTAAATCTTAGAACGAGTGTAGCCTAATAACTTAAGAATGCCCAATCAGCAAGCTCCAAGTCATCCTTAGGTACAGAAAGAGCTTCAGAGATTACATCATGTGTTTTGACGGGTCAAACACTTAATTGTTCTTTCATGCAGAGACTAATAAGCGACAATTCCATGATATGTTCATTTTTTCATATACAGAAAAAAGAAAAAAAGAAAAAGAATGTCTCAAAGGCTTAAAAGAAAAAGTCATCTAAACTATTTTAAAAGAGATTAGCCCTGGAGTAAATGAGTAAGGTAAAATGATTGATTTAAGTGGATAATCTAAGCTAAAAATCTGGAAAGTAATATCTTACTTCACCGATACTAGGGGTTCTGACACTTTAATAGGCAGTTCAAGCCTTTCTCTTCTGGTGATGTCCTTTTACCTTATCCCTGGATAGGAAGCTGAACTCCAATCTTTGTATTGAAGTATCCCCCAAGAATCCTGTAGAGGCTGCCCACAGCTCACAGGTCTAATAACTCTATCAGGGAGGAAGAAACAATAATAATTGGATCCCATGAGCCTCTATTTACAATAGTCAAGGAATGTAAGATAAACCAATTGGGCTGTGTGGCCAGGCAACCAGACTTGGGAACACTATTTGGTAGGAAATAGCCAGAGAAACAAGAAGGCATGTTGGCCCCAGGGACTTTATATTGCACAGAAGTGGCTATGAGTGCGCATGCAAGCTCCTATAATTGAGAAATTCCAGGCAGTTTTTCCATCCTGTGAATGCTTGCTTACAGTGAAGGAAGATGTTATAACCTACATCTTAGACAGACTTTTTCTTAAAGTTTGTAACCTGCTGAAGCCAAAAACCAGATGACCTGCTCTCATATTAAATTGTCTTACATAAGCTACATTGTCATCTGAGTTACATCCACCCATTCTAGTCCAGTTTTAGTTCACTGATTCCTAAAGTGTTGATGTTCACTCTAGCCATCTCCTGTTTGACCACTTTCAGTTTACCTTGATTCACAGACCTAACATTCCAGGTTCCTATGCAATATTGTTCTTTACAGCACCAGACTTTAACTGAGATGACCATTATATCTATTACTGTGGGCAATAATCCTTTAGAAGAAAAGGAGTAGCCCTCGTAGTCAACAAAAGAGTCTGAAATGCAGTTCAGTTCAGTTCAGTTCAGTCACTCAGTCGTGTCCGACTCTTTGCAACCCCATGAATCGCAGCATGCCAGGCCTCCCTGTCCATCACCAACTCCCAGAGTTCACTCAGACTCACATCCATCGAGTCAGTGATGCCATCCAGCCATCTCATCCTCTGTCATCCCCTTCTCCTCCTGCCCCCAATCCCTCCCAGCATCAGAGTCTTTTCCAATGAGTCAACTCTTCGCATGAGGTGGCCAAAGTATTGGAGTTTCAGCTTTAGCATCATTCCTTCCAAAGAAATCCCAGGGCTGATCTCCTTCAGAATGGACTGGTTGGATCTCCTTGCAGTACTTGGATGCAATCTCAAAAATGACAGAAAGATCTCTGTTCTTTTCCAAGGCAAACCATTCAATATCAAAGTAATCCAAGTCTGTGCCCCAACCAGTAATGCTGAAGAAGCTGTAGATGAACGGTTCTATGAGACCTATGGGACCTTCAAGAATTAACACCAAAAACAGCTGACCTTTTCATTACAGAGGAATGGAATGCAAAAGTAGGAAGTCAAGAGATAATGGGAGTAACAGGAAGATTTGGCCTTGGAGTACAAAATGAAGCAGGGCAAAGGCTAATAGAGTTTTCCCAAGAGAACACACTGCTCATAGCAAACACCCTCTTCCAATGACACAGAGAAGACTCTATGCATGGACATCACCAATGGACAATACTGAAATCAGATTGATTATATTCTTTGCAGATAAAGATGGAGAAGCTGTAACAGTCAGCAAAAAAAAAAAAAAAAATGACTCGGAGCTGACTGTGGCTCATACCATGAACTCCTTATTGCAAAATTCAGACTTAAACTGAAGAAAGTAGGGAAAACCACTAGACCATGCAGGTATGACCTAAATCAAATCCCTTACGATTACACAGTGGAAGTGAGAAATAGATTTAAGGGACTAGATCTGAGAGACATAGTGCCTGAAGAACTATGGATGGAGGTTCGTG
The DNA here is from genome assembly GCF_055505025.1 of Bos grunniens. Classification (NCBI taxonomy): domain Eukaryota; kingdom Metazoa; phylum Chordata; class Mammalia; order Artiodactyla; family Bovidae; genus Bos; species Bos grunniens. The sequence continues at coordinate 57,265,288 of NC_141172.1, forward strand.
ACATTGTATAGGAGGCAGGGATCAAGACCATCCCCAAGAAAAAGAAGTGCAAAAAGGCAAAATGGTTGTCTGAGGAGGCCTTACAAATAGTTGAGAAAATAAGAGACATGAAAGGCAAGGAAAAATGGAAAGATATATCCATTTGAATGCAGAGTTCCAAAGAATAGCAAGGAGAGATAAGAAAGCCTTCCTCAATGATCAGTGCAAAGAAATAGAGGAAACAATAGAATGGGAAAGACTAGAGAACTCAAGAAAATTAGAAATACCAAGGGAACATGTCATGCAAAGATGGGCACAATAAAGGACAGAAATGGTATGAACCTAATAGAAGTAGGAGACAGTAAGAAGAGGTGGCAAGAATACACAGAAGAACTATACAAAAAAGATCTTCATGATCCAGATAACCATGATGGTGTGATAACTTACCTAGAGCCAGACACCCTGGAATGTGAAATCAAGTGGGCCTTAGGAAGCATCACTACGAACAAAGCTAGTGGAGATGATACAATTCCAGTTGAGCTATTTCAAATCCTAAAAGATGATGCTGTGAAAGTGCTGCACTCAATATGCCAGCAAATTTGGAAAACCCAGCAGTGGCCACAGGACTGGAAAAGGTCACTTTTCATTCCAGTCCCAAAGAAAGTTAAGTCACTCAGTCATGTCCGACTCTTTGCGATTCCGTAGACTGTAGTCTACCAGGCTTCTCTGTCCATGGGATTTTCCAGGCAAGAGTACTGGAGTAGGTTGCCATTTCCTGCTCCAGGAGATCTTCCTGACCCAGGGATGGAACACAGGTTTCCTGCATTGCAGGCAGAAGCTTCAGCATCTGAGCCATCAGGGAAACCCAAAGAAAGGCAATGCCAAAGAATGTTCAAACCAGCACACAATTGCACTCAATCTCACATGCTACCAAAGTAATGCTCAAAATTCTCCAACCCAGGCTTCAGCAATATGTGGACCATGAACTTCCAGATGTTCAAGCTGGTTTTAGAAAAGGCAGAGGAACCAGAGATCAAATCGCCAACATCCATTGGATCATCGAAAAAGCAAGAGAGTTCCAGAAAAACATCTGCTTTATTGACTACACCAAAGCTTTTGACTGTGTGGATCACAACAAACTCTGGAAAATTCTTCAAGAGATGATAACATCAGACCACATGACCTGCCTCCTGATAAATCTGTATGCAGGTCAGGAAGTAACAGTAAGAACTGGACATGGAACAGACTGGTCCAAATTGGGAAAGGAATACATCAATGCTGTATATTGTCACCATGCTTATTTAACTTATATGCAGAGTATATCATGTGAAATGCCAGGCCTCATGATGCACAAGCTGGAATCAAGATTGCTGGGTGAAATATCAGTAATGTCAAATACGCAGATGACACCACCCTTATGGCAGAAAGTGAAGAAAAACTAACGAGCTAGAACTTTCACTAGAACTTACTCAAACTCATGTCTATTAAGTCAGTGATGCCATCCAGCCATCTCATCCTCTGTCATCCCCTTCTCCCCCCACCTTCAATCTTTCCCAGCATCAGGGTCTTTTCAAATAAGTCAGTTCTTTGCATCAGGTGGCCAAAGTATTGGAGTTTCACTCTTGATGAAAGTGAAAGAAGAGAGTGAAAAAGCTGAATTAAAACTCAACCTTCAGAAAACTAAGATCATGGCATTTGGCCCCATCAATTCATAGCAAATAGACGGGGAAACAATGGAAACAGTGACTGCCTTTATTTTTTGGGTCTCCAAAATCACTGCAGATGGTGACTGCCAACATGAAATTAAATGACACTTGCTCCTTGGAAGAAAAGCTATGACCAACTTAGACAGCATACTGAAAGCAGAGACATTACTCTGCCAACAAAGGTCCATCTAGTCAAAGCTATGGTTTTTCCAGTAGTCGTGTATGAATGTGAGAGTTGGACTATAAAGAATTTGAGCACCAAAGAATTGATGTTTTGAACTGTGGTGTTGGAGAAAACTCTTGAGAGTCCCCTCTCAGAGATAGTCCCTACTCTGCAAGGAGATCCAACTAGGCCATCCTAAAGGAAATCAGTCCTGAATATTAACTGGAAGAACTGATGCTGAAGCTGAAACTCCAATACTTTGGCCACCTGATGCAAAGAACTGACTTATTTGAAAAGACCTCAATGCTGGGAAAGATTGAAGGCGGGGGGAGAAGGGGATGACAGAGGATGAGATGGCTGGATGGCATCACTGACTTAGTAGACATGAGTTTGAGTAAGTTCTAGGAGCTGGTGATGGACAGGGAAGCCTGGCGTGCTGTGGTCCATGGGGTTGCAAAGAGTCAGACACAACTGAGCAACTGAACAGAGCTGAAGCTACATTGTCCTCTATATATGCTGTATTTTTTTTTCAGTATTTTCCTCATCATTTTTCCTTCTCACATATAAAGTTGACTGGCATTTTACAGATATCAGATTGTGAAGTTTTCCTATATAATTAATGTATGTGCAAAACAATATGATCCTGGAAAAATGAGAGAATTTATAGATTTTATCAAATTACATTAACCTAATTTATTTTTAAATAGCAGGTAGATAAGATAATAGGATAGACTTTGGCACATAATAAACATATTTATGGAAAAGAAACCACAGAACTCATGGGTCTTGGTTCAAAATACCCTCTGTGTCTTAGTCTTTGGTTGGCAGATATAAATAGAGTAGGCTAAGAGCCCTAGTCTCTTATTCAGATTGCTACCAACTACTTGTGTATTTGGGTAGGTTGGAAGTATTTTGGTCTTCAGGTTTCTTGATCTATAAAATGTAGGGGTTAGAATCCAGAGGGATTTATTTTTGTTGCAGCATCTATTTTTTGTTGAACATTACTGTTGTTCATTTGCTAAGTCATGTCTGACTCTTTGTGGCCCCATGGACTGCAGCACACCAGGCTTCCCTGTCCTTCACTATCTCCCAGAGTTTGCTCAAACTCATTCCATCGAGTCATTGATGCTATCCAATCATCTCATCCTCTGTCACCCCTTCTCCTCCTGCCCTCAATCTTTCCCAGCATCAAGGTCTTTTCCAATTGTTGACCATAGTCTGTAATAAACTAGAATGTTCTCTATAGTAGAAAGTGATTTTGTTTAAAACATTATAAAGAACAATGTTAAGTAGCAACCACAGAATGCTGATTATGAAGTGTGATAAAGAGAAATAATCATCATAAACACCATATATTGAACTCCTCTCAAAGGAGCTGACCTCTGTCAAGGTTTCAATGGGCTTATTGGTATAATGGAGCCAATAGACTATTATTTAAATCTTATATGGGCTTTCACCATTTCTGCCTTTTCAGATGGCTGGTTTAATCTATATCATGGAAAGGTGGGTGAATAAGTCTACTCTTTTTCCCTCTTTCAAAGACTGATAGAGGAGAAGACCTGGAAAGATTGACAAAAAGTATCTTCCAGAGTTGCAAAGATACAAATAGCTTAGAGGTATTGATGAGTCATTAAGAAATTTCATTAGGTCTAGTTTCAAATAAAAGGAAGGATAATAAGCTAAGAAAAAAGTGTCTTCCCAAAGGCTTCTGTTTTGCAGGAGTCAGAAAAAATGGAATGAGGGCAATGTAAAGAACATACAGAGCCAAAGAACTTTCCAAGCCATGGAGGTATGTAAAGCCCCCTCACCTGCCCAACCTATGAGCTGAAGGGCTCAATTCTGCAGCATCAGAATGGAGTCAGTGTAGGGGACAGTTATCAGATATGAAGAATTAGGGGGATTCATCCGAAGCTGAACCTCAGACACAGAACTAACAGGATAGTAGCACTCCATGAAGTTCCCAAGAACTTAAGGATGGCTTTGCCCTTCACGTACAAGGAATGGAAGCATCAACTTGTCTTTAAAAGTGTAAGAAGATCTCAAACCTGGAGATATTTTATCCCCAAATCTTGCAGCAATCCAATAAATGACATATTGTCATCCCTGTCTTATATCTTTCTATTCCATAATGGTCCAAGTAAGAGTAACACTGTGTTTCCTGAAGAAAAACAAAGAGGTTTGGGGGCTTTTGATTGCTTTTCATGTCAATCAAAAAGCCACAACCTTGACTAAATGACATCTAGGACTATTGTTTGGGAGAGAGGTGACATAATGATGGTACCCACCATTAACTTCCCAAATTGAGTGAGTCTAATAGAACCAAGTAAGAATGCTCTGTCTTTACCTAGATGGGAATTAGAGAGTAGAATTTCAGATGATCATTTTAAAGTGGTTTCTCACTTCTTTGACTCTTTAACCCAAGCAACACAATTCCATCTGTGGTAACTGGGTGCAGAATATCTATGGGCTATATTTTGGTCCTGGCAGCGTTCCCACAAACATCTGGAGACGTGGGCACTTTTGGTTGGTTATAAAACAGAAGCAGTACTCAAAGGAAAACCTCCCCTCATGTTTCTTAAGTATTCTCTTACTTATTCTGTTTTTGTACAAAGTTATTTTTACAAGTAATTTAAGTAAATTAACAGTTTCAGAGGATTCATGATCCCATCAGATAAATTTTCCCTCCCAATATCATCCTGGTGCCTTTAGATGTATTATATTTCATATGGAGGATCAAAGCAAACCTACTAATTAGTTCCTCAAGGCGCTTGTGTATAGCATCAATTCTAGTATTGAAACTTTTGTTTATAAAACACTTCATTGCATATAGGGGTGAAAATGCTGACCTAATGGGACGAGGTTTGTCTGGCCTTCACACATAAGGAAATGGCAACCCACTCCACTGTTCTTGCCTGGAGAATCCCAGGGATGGGGAAGCCTGGTGGGCTACCGTCTATGGGGTCGCACAGAGTCGGACACGACTGAAGCGACTTAGCAGCAGCAGCAGCAGAATACATTTTTAAGCTTTTTCCCTTTGTTTGGAATATCTAGTCAGAATTCAGGAGGAATTCCATGTCCTTGACAAGGAATGAAACTAACCGGCCCATTATGAGCTCAACGTTGGCACTTAGCATTAATGATTCTAATCAACTGAATTATCTGCTTTCGAAGACAGAGTTGATGAATAAAAGTACATACTCTTATTAAAGAAATAGGCAAAATGAAACCAGTTTCATTTATGCTAGACTCCTAGGGTTATAGATGAAATGTTTTTTTTTTCCTAACCTTAAAAGTATTAGAAGCTTGCCAGAGAAAATTTAAGAAAAATGTTTTTTAAAAAGCCATCTTTTACAATAACACTTTGGTACATTTTTATATATGTTTTTCATATATTCAGTATTTGAAAGCATGCTTTATATGCAAATAAATCTACTTTTTTTTAACATATCATTTAAAAGAATCATGTTATAAATTCTCCCCAAAGGTAATTTCAAGAGACAAAATAAATTCCTTATTGTGTAGATAAACCATGTTTAATGTGGATGGTCTACAATGAGTAAACGATTTTAATTATTTTTTTTTTTACTAAGTAAAACATCACATGGGGTGACATTTAATAATATCAAGTGTAATGTGTAATGTTTCTTTTGAACACAGTGATAAAAATTACTTAATGGAGTTATAGTGCTCTTTTCATAAAAATTTGTGAAGGAAAGCAGAGAGGCGTGGTGTTCTTTTGAGGCATGACAATTGTACTTTTTGAATATGTCTGTCTGTCTATGCTTCGCATATAACCCTAATCAGAACAAGCAAAACAAAACAAAATAAAGAAACATATTCCTTCTGTTGTAACAATGGAGATGACCGGGGATGAGAAGAGGCTGTTGTTGGGCTCTGAGCTCATAAACAGTCTCTTCTTCTGTTGTATCCCTTTTATGCATTACTGTTTCCAACTAGATCCTAGTACAGTTGTACTGTGACCCACATATTTGTGTTCCTTTTGGCCTGCCCAGCTCTAGTGAGAAGGTCACTGCCACTTCTTTGATTTCTTTGAGAAGGGACTTCAACTATCTTCTCCGGCCTCTCAGTGGTTCTCATAGCTGTTATATTACAGAAGCTGTGGGAGTCAGTAGTTGTTGTTTTTCTCATAGACTACAAAAATCTTTTTTTCAGGTGTCATTTTTCCTTTCTCACTTATTTTTTCCCACATAACTTTCTAGTTGATGGGTCATTTTCACCCTACCAACAGTTTCTGTTGTTGTGTTTTCTTCTCAGATCCTTTTGTTAATTTTTTAATGGTTTAACTATGAAGGAAACTCTTTGCCTTGCTACTGACTCCACCAGAATCTCAGGAATCTCCCTGAGTCTCAGAAGGGGACACAGACAGTTACAACTTAGAAGGCCAGCCATTCAAAGGCATGAGGCCAAAAGTCTTGCCCTAGCACTGAAATGTTGTTCTGCTAATGTGTACCTCCTGCCCAGTATTTCTTATTAATAAGGCACTAAATAGGGGGCAATCGGTGTTTCCATTGCCAAAAGAAAACGTCTCTCTTTTAATTAATCAATGTAAATGGGCTTTTACTGGAAAATAGAAGGGAAGTGTTTCTAGAACTCAGGATATAATGTTACATCAGGGAATACCATGCCCTCTTTTTATTTTAAAGCAGATTTTTTTTTTTTTTAAATGCAGAGACACTAGGTCTGGACTGACAGAGTTCACAAATTATTGCAGAACAGGTGCTTTTTTGTAAACTCAGGACTTTTATTTCCCAGTTCACTTTTACTACAACTCATTTGCATTCAATCTGATGGGAGCTCTGATCAAGCAAATTATCTGGGTGAAGCAATTTATGAAACAAGAAATAACTTACAGTCAAACTTCACTTCTTCCTTACTTCTATTTATCTTTCCCTCATGGACTGATGCAATTATCACTTAGCCAGGGCCTGGCATAAATATTGATCAGAACAGCAACACTACAAAATTACTCTTTGGCATGGCTTCAGTTCACCTTCTCCTTAGTAACTTTCCTTATGCAAACATGAACTCTCCTCTCATTTCTTTTTTTTTTATTTTTTTATTTTTTTTTAAACTTTACATAATTGTATTAGTTTTGCCAAATATCATAATGGATCCGCCACAGGTATACATGTGTTCCCCATCCCGAACCCTCCTCCCTCCTCCCTCCCCATACCATCCCTCTGGGCCGTCCAGTGCACCAGCCCCAAGCATCCAGCATCGTGCATCGAACCTGGACTGGCAACTCGTTTCCTACATGATATTTTACACGTTTCAATGCCATTCTCCCAAATCTTCCCACCCTCTCCCTCTCCCACAGAGTCCATAAGACTGTTCTATACATCAGTGTCTCTTTTGCTGTCTCGTATACAGAGTTATTGTTACCATCTTTCTAAATTCCATATATATGCGTTAGTATACTGTATTTATGTTTTTCCTTCTGGCTTACTTCACTCTGTATAATAGGCTCCAGTTTCATCCACCTCATTAGAACTGATTCAAATGTATTCTTTTTAATGGCTGAGAACTGCCTTATGATCCAGCAATCCCACTGCTGGGCATACACACTGAGGAAACCAGAAGGGAAAGAGACACATGTACCCCAATGTTCATCGCAGCACTGTTTATAATAGCCAGGACATGGAAGCAACCTAGATGTCCATCAGCAGATGAATGGATAAGAAAGCTGTGGTACATATACACAATGGAGTATTACTCCTCTCATTTCTTAAGTACCTTTTTGCTTCAGGTTTTCTCTCAAGACAGTCTAATTTACAATTGACCCAAATGGATTGATCCAAAGCGACCTAATTTTCCCTCCATTGTCACATAATCTATTGTTGAATGTAGACATTTATACACTCTTATACACTATGTAAACCAAAGGAGCTGACTTTATTAAGGCAAATCAGGCGGAGCTAGGTTGTCAACAAGTGGGCTGAGCACAACCATTTGTCTTCTCTCTCTTCTCTAAATCCATAATGGTAACTCCTAAGAGTGACAGGAGCCAGCATGAAGATCTCTGCCAACAAAATACTATAAAGAAATTCTCGGTGTGTGGGACCTCTAAAAATATGAATCAGATTGGATAAGATTTTTCATCAGAATAAATACAAGCTAAAAACAGCAATTCTGTCCTTCAAACTTTGAAAGTAAAATTATTTAGAACTTGTAATTCTAAATCTCACCAATTTCTAGATGGATCAGTTCAGCTCAGTTCAGTTGCTCAGTCATGTCTGACTCTGCAACTCTATGGGATGCAGCATGCCAGGCTTCTCTGTCCATTACCAACTCCTGGAGCCTACTCAAACTCATGTCCATCATGTCGATGATGCCATCCAACCATCTCATCCTCTGTCATCCCCTTCTCCTCCCACCCTCAATATTTCCCAGCATCAGGGTCTTTTCAAATGAGTCAGCTCTTCACATCAGGTGGCCAAAGTATTGGAGTTTCAGTTTCAACATCAGTCCTTCCAGTGAACATTCAGGACTGATTTCCTTTAGGATAAACTGGTTGAATCTCCTTAAAGTCCCAGGGACTCTCAAGAGTCTTCTCCAACACTACAGTTCAAAAGCATCAATTCTTCACTGCTCAGCTTTCTTTATAGTCCAACTCTCACATCCATACATGACTACTGGAAAAACCATAGCCTTGACTAGACAGACCTTTGTTGGCAAAGTAATGTCTCTGCTTTTTAACATGCTGTCTAGGTTGGTCATAACTTTCCTTCCAAGGAGTAAGCATCTTTTAATTTCATGGCTGCAATCACCATCTGCAATGATTTTCAAGTCCCCCAAAATAAAATCTGCCACTGTTTCCACTGTTTCTCCATCTATTTGCCATGAAGTGATGGGACCAGATGCCATGATCTTAGTTTTCTTAATGTTGAGTTTTAAGCCAACTTTTTCACTCTCCTCTTTCACTTTCAACAAGATGCTCTTTAGTTCCTCTTCACTTTCTTCCATAAGGGTAGTGTCATCTACATATCTGAGGTTATTGATATTTGTCCCAGCAATCTTGATTCCAGCTTGTGCTTCATCCAGCCCAGCGTTTCGCATGATGTACTCTGCATATAAGTTAAAAAATCACAGTGAAATATACAGCTTTGACATACTCCGTTTCCTATTTGGAGCCAGTCTGTTGTTCCATGTCCAGTTCTCACCGTTGCTTCCTGACCTGCATACAGGTTTCTCAAGAGGCAGGTCAGGTGGTCTGGTATTCCCATCTCTTTCAGAATTTTCCACAGTTTGTTGTGATCCACACAGTCAAAGGGTTTGGCATAGTCAATAAGGCAGAAATAGATGTTGTTCTGGAATTCCCTTGCTTTTTTGATGATGCAGCAGATGTTGGCAATTTGATCTCTGGTTCCTCTGCCTTTTCTAAATCCAGCTTGAACACCTGAAAGTTCACAGTTCACATATTGTTGAAGCCTGGCTTGGAGAATGAGGGCAAAAAGACATTCTTTTCAATAAGGCATCATGTTAAAAAATTACTTCTCTGGAACCCTTTTTGAAGAGAATACTTTGAGTTGTTGAACTCCTCCTAATATCTTCCCTACCTCTTCATGTTGTTACAAATGTTAGGATTTCCTCTTTTGGCATGTTTATTTTGCTCCAATTGCTCACCCTTTATTTGATTGCATGAGTTCTCCTTGAAATGCAATCCCCTAGGGTGTTCTGCTGACTGAGGCTCTTTCCTTCTGTCTTGCTCTGAAATACTTTGTCATCCCAGCTCTGCCATAGCCAGGGCAAGGACAGGACATGAGTTCTCACAAATAGAAAAGCCAGTAAACAGGGTTAATGGGAAGCCCATTTATTTGTTTCTTTATAAAATGATAAGAGTGAAAGCAGGGGCAGGATGGGCAGGGGGGAAAGAGCAGATATTAAGCTTTCATCAGGGAAAGAAAAATTCCCTGAAATCAACTATTTGATAATATGAGTATTTGGCTAGTTGACCGTCACATTAGATCAGTAAATCAGTAGGATTCAAGTAAAATACCTTCAAAAAAATAAAAAGATTTTAGGAAAATACAAAATGAATAAGAAATGAGGTTATTTGGGGATATGATGAGAAAGGTATATGTATCATCTCCCAAGGAAAACAGCAATCAAACTCCAGGGGAGGAAAAGACTATACAAGAAAAGTGTAGAGCCAATATGAATCTGAAATTCAGCATGGTTTTGAACAATGTATATGGTTAGGAAAAAAAGGAAAGGAAAATTCGTTTGATCTTCACACAAAGAACATTCTTGGTTGATTGGTATGAGGTGAGGGATGGGGTGACATGGGAACCATCAGAAAAGGAAATTTTATAACAGCACACCATGAGAAAATGCGAAAAGCAGAGAGGGTGAACTTCAAGTATGAGGAGGACATGCCTCCACCTTTCTGTAATTCTTGCCAATTTTCCTTCCTCTGTCAGCTGAACTTTAACACTAGTTTCCTCCTCAACTGTGAGGTGGTTGCCTGTATCAGTGGAGCCTTGTGAGAAGGGCTTCCTATAGTCAATGAACTTTGCACTCACTGGACAATCTGAACCTATCCTCATGATCAGATGCCACGTGTTAGTTGGTCTGAGTATAAATTGTCCCAATAGAACAGAAGTTACTTGAGTGAGGACAAGTCTACCCAAACCCCTGGCTGCTGTGCCATGAGAAGGGGGTAGGACAGATTTGCAGGAGGCAAGTTCAGTTCAGTTCAGTTGCTCAGTCGTGTCTGACTCTTTGCAACTCCATGGACTGCAGCATGCCAGGCTTCTCTGTCCATTACCAACTCCCAGAGCCTACTCAAATTCATGTCCATCGTGTCAATGATGCCATCCAACCATCTCATCCTGTGTCATCCCCTTCTCTTCCTGCCCTCAATCTTTCCTAGCATCAGGGTCTTTTCAAATAAGTCAGTTCTTCACATCAGGTGGCCAAATTTTTAGAGTTTCAACTTCAGCATCACTCCTTCCAGTTAATATTCAGGACTGATTTCCTTTAGGATGGACTAATTGGATCTCCTTGAAGTCCAAGGGACTCTCAAGAGTCATCTCCAACAACACAGTTCAAAAGCATCAATTCTTTGACACTCAGCTTTCTTTATAGCCCAACTCTCACATCCATACATGACTACTGGAAAATCTGTAGCTTTGGCTAGACAGACCTTTGTTGCCAAAGAAATGTCTCTGCCTTTTTTTTTTTTCTATTGGAGGCTACTTACTTTACAGTACTGTGATGGTTTTTGCCACACATTCACATGAATCAGCCATGGGTGTACATGTGTTCCCCATCCTAGACCCCCCTCCCACCTCACTCCCCATCCCATCCCTCAGGGTCATCCAAGTGCACCAGCCCTGAGCACCCTACCTCATGCATCAAACATGGACTGGCAATCTATCTCACATATGATAATATACATGTTTCAATGTTATTCTCTCAAATTATCCCACCCTCGCCTTCTCCCACAGAGTCCAAAAGTCCGTTCTTTACATCTGTGTCTCTTTTGCTATCTCACATGTAGGGTCATCATTACCATCTTTCTAAATTCCATATATATGTGTTAGGATACTGTATTGGTGTTTTTCTTTTCGACTTCACTCTGTATAATAGGCTCCAGTTTCATCCACCTCATTAGAACTGATTCAAATGAATTCTTTTTAATGGTTGATAATATTCCATTGTGTATATGTACCACAGCTTTCTTATCCATTCGTCTGCCGATGGACATCTAGGTTGCTTCCATGTCCTGGCTATTGTAAACAGTGTTGCGATGAACATTGGGGTACATGTGTTTCTTTCATTTCTGGTTTCCTTGGTGTGTATGCCCAGCAGTGGGATTGCTGGGTTGTATGGCAGTTCTAGTTCCAGTTTTTTAAGGAATCTCCACACTGTTCTCCATAGTGGCTGTACTAGTTTGCATTCCCATGAACAGTGTAAGAGGGTTCCTTTTTCTCCACACCCTCTCTAGCATTTATTGTTTATATACTTTTTGATAGCAGCCATTCTGACCAGCGTGAGATGGTACCTCATTGTGGTTTAGATTTGCATTTCTCTGATAATGAATGATGTTGAGCATTTTTTCATGTGTGTGTCTCTGTTTTTTAATATGCTAACTGGGTTGGTTATAGCTTTTCTTCCAAGGAGCAAGAGTCTTTAAATTTCATGGCAGCAGTCACCATCTGCAGTGATTTTCAAGCCCCCCAAAATAAAGTCTGTCACTGTTTCCATTGTTTCCCCATCTATTTGCCATGAAGTGATGGGACCAGATGCCATGATATTAGTTTTCTGAATGTTGAGTTTTAAGTCAACTTTTTTACTCTCCTCTTTCATTTTCATCAAGAGGCTCTTTAGTTCTTTATCACTTTCTGCCATAAGGGTGGTGTCATCTACATATTTGGGGTTATTGATATTCCTCCTAGCAATCTTAATTCCAGCTTGAGTTTCATCCAGCCCAGCATTTCTCATGATGTACTCTGCATAGAAGTAAATAAGCAGGATGACAATATAATGCCTTGATGTACTCCTTTTCCTATTTGGAGCCAGTCTGTTGTTCCATGTCCAGTTCTCACTGTTGCTTCCTGACCTGCATACAGATTTCTTAGGAGGCAGCTCAGGTGGTCTGGTATTCCCATCTCTTGAAGAATTTTCCACAGTTTGCTGTGATTCACACACTCAAAGGCTTTGGCGTAGTCAATAAAGCAGAAGTAGATGTTGTTTTGGAACTCTCTTGCTTTTTTGATGATCCAAAGGATGTTGGCAATTTGATCTCTGGTTCCTCTGACTTTTCTAAATCCAACTTGAACATCTGGAAGTTCATGGTTCATGTACTATTGAAACCTGAATTTGAGAATTTTGATCATTACTTTGCCAGCGTGTGAGATGAATGCAATTGTGCAGTAGTTTGAAAGTTCTTTGGCATTACCTTTCTTTGGGACTGGAATGAAAAATGACATTTTCCAGTCCTCTGGTCCCTGCTGACCTTTCCAAATTTGCTGGCATATTGAGTGCAGCACTTTCACAGCATCATCTTTTAGGATTTGAAATAGCTCAACTGGAATTTCATCACTTCCACTAGCTTTGTTCGTAGTGATGCTTCTTAAGGCCCACTTGACTTCACATTCCAGGATGTCTGGCTCTAGGTGAGTAATCACACCATCGTGATTATCTGGGTCATGAGGATCTTTTTTGTATAGTTCTTCTCTTGCCACCTCTTCTTACTATCTTGTGCTTCTGTTAGGTTCATACCATTTCTGTCCTTTATTGTGCCCATCTTTGCATGAAATGTTCCCTTCGCATCTCTAATTTTCTTGAAGAGATCCTTAGTCTTTCCCATTGTATTGTTTTCCTCTATTTCTTTGCATTGATCACTGAGGAAGGCTTTCTTATCTCTCCTAGTTCTTCTTTGGAACTCTGCATTCAAATGGGTATATCTTTCCTTTTTTCCTTTGTCTTTTGCTTCTCTTATTTTCTCAGTTATTTGTAAGGCCTCCTCAGACAACCATTTTGAAGGAGGCAAACACAACATTATTAATAATTTCATACCTTTTTAAAGGTTTTAAAATTATTTACATGTTTTCGGCTGTGCTGCGTCTTTACTGTTGCCCTCACGCTTTCTTTAGTTGCAATAAGTAGAGCCTACTGTTGCTGCAGCGCCTGGTAGCCTTTCTTGTCATGGAGCATGGGCTCTAGACGTTTGGGCTTCAATATTTGCAGTTCTCAGGCTCAGTAGTTGTGGTGTGCTGACTTAGCTGCCCTGTGGCATGTGGAATCTTCCCAGACCAGGGATTGAATCCATGTCCCCTGCATTGACAGGCAGATTCTTAGCCACTAGACCACCAGGAAAGTCCTTTCATAGCTTTTAAAGCCTTATAGAGATTTTGCTTTTTCCTTCAGTGTTCTTTCAAGGTTTAGAACTGCACTGTACAACACAGTAGCCATTATCCATGTGTAGTCATTCACATTTGCATTTTAATTAATTGAAATTAAATGCAATTAAAACTGCTTTCTCAGCTGCATTAGTCGTATTTCCAGTGCTCAAGAGCAAAGCATGACTAATGCTGCCATATAGGACAACACAGATTATAGACATTTCTGTCAGCACTCAAAGTTCTAGTGGATAGTACTAGTGTGGAGCATAAAATGCTCTGACCTGATTAGACATATTTTCTATGGAGTATCTTCCTTAGATTTGCTTAGCCATGACTGCAATGTTTGTTTCTTCCCAAAAGCTTACAGCATCAATGAGACACAGTTTTTTCAGTTTTGGTTAATATTTCTTCCTTTTGTACTTACTATTTCAAGGGAAAGCTTCCATAGGTGACCAGACAAAGGTTGAAGCAGATTAAGTGTTTAGCCTTTCTGCATCCCTTTTTGGTTTTCTCCTTATCCAAATCTTTCTTACTTGCCCTTCCCTCTAGATTTTGCTCCATTTCATGATTTCCCTACTCAAGCTGTAGCTGATACTCCATGAGGCAGCTAACATAAAACTTAGTTTTTAAGGTGCATATTCTCATTATATTGGAATTGACCTTACTGTGTTTATGTGTGTGAGTAGTGCATTGTGAGGGCTGGCACAAGCATGGTGCAAAACTCAGTTCCTAACAGAGTAATAGGGGATGGGAAGTGGAGTGATTTAAAGGTGTACCAGTGTTTAAAAGAAATTCTCTAAAAATTAATGAGCTAATAACAGTGAGCGCTTAATATGTACCAGTACTTTTTAAAACTTTTTTACCTATAATATTCCATTTATTATGCCCCCCCCCCAAATCTTTGAGATTATTACTATTATTTGCAGGTGTAGATGCGACACTGAACCCACCTGACCACCCATCCATTGTCGGTCTCTTGGTCCCTTCGGTGGGCCAGACAGTGGGTTCTGGGGATGCAGTGAGACCCAGACCCATGGGGAATGCTGGGGATACACATGTGACACTCTGGTGGGCAAGGCTGTACTACTGACTTAGAGACTGCAGAGAAGGGAGTAAGGTTCTAGAAGGTCCTCAAGGTTGAGTAAGGTTCTCAAAGGATGTGGGGGCATTTTGGAGAGGAAATGGTTTCCAGTGGAAGAGATTGCAGTACTGAGAATGGGGCATGGTGGTCTTGAGTGACAGGCCCAGAGTTGAGGGCCCAGGGCAGCAAGTAAGGGCAACACCCTGTACACTCAGCCAGGGACCCAGCCTGGCCTCTGCTTCATGGTGAAGATGGCTGGACAAAGCCAAGGAAGGGCTGGCCTGGAGGTGGGCCCAGCAAGTCTGATGAGTATGGGCTGAGCCTGGCCTCTAAGCCAGTACATAGGAGGGGTGGGAGGTGGTGAGTCAGGCTGTGGATGTCCAGGGAGGCAGACAAATTTACCCCATCCAGCTGCTTGTCCACAGGGCCTCACACAGGACTAGACTCACACTGCAGGGCATGCCCCATTTCACTGATAAGGAAATTGAAGGGCTGAGAGGTTAATCTGTTTTCTATAGGGTCACAAGGCTATGCTGCTGCTGCTGCTAAGTCGCATCAGTCGTGTCCAACTCTGTGTGACCCCATGGATGGCAGCCTATCAGGCTCCTCCATCCCTGGGATTCTCCAGGCAAGAATACTGGAGTGGGTTGCCACTGCCTTCTCCTCACAAGGCTATGAGATGATCCTATATAAGTGGGCCAGAATTTTGATTCACACCCAGGCAGGCAGCCTCTGTGGCTTAATCACCTTGAGGTGATTTGAGGCTTGAGGCTTGAGGCTTGAGGACGTCATCAAAAATTCACAACACCAGCAGCTGCATTGTATCCCACTCTAGGCTTTAAATCTTTGTTCAACCTGTTTATTACAAAGCAAACACAGATAAGGGGTTCTCAGGTTAGTCAGTTGGTTTTATGAATGCCCCAAAGCTGCAAAGATTCTAAATAGTAAAAATTTGCTTAAGAATAGGAAGTCAAAGTTAAGCAGTAATTGATAAGGCAGAATTAGTGGTAAAATCTATCAATGTGTATTTAAATCTCTGATTAATTTAAATCTTGCTCTATATTGACTTAAATTTGCTTTGAAACAATAGAGATTTTCAATTGTTAAGAGTCTTATTTTGCCAGAAGCAAAAAAAAAAAAAAGACTGGATTATATTCTTGTACTGGAGATCCAACCAGTCCATTCTGAAGGAGATCAGCCCTGGGATTTCTTTGGAGGGAATGATGCTAAAACTGAAACTCCAGTACTTTGGCCACCTCATGCGAAGAGTTGACTCATTGGAAAAGACTCTGATGCTGGGAGGGATTGGGGGCAAGAGGAGAAGGGGACGACAGAGGATGAGATGGCTAGATGGCATCACTGACTCAATGGACGTGAGTCTGAGTGAACTCCGGGAGTTGGTGATGGACAGGGAGGCCTGGCGTGCTGCGATTCATGGGGTAGCAAAGAGTCGGACACGACTGAGCGACTGAACTGAACTGAACTGAACTGGAGTTTACTGACATAGTTTTCCTCAACCTTGGCTTCCAAGTAGAATCACTTAGAGAGCTTAAAATTTTCTACTGCTTCAAACTCAGAGAGAGAAGCATTTTCTATAACTGACTCCACTTAACATCTAAGCTGAGGGACTAGGTTTAGATGGGACCTCCATTCGTGTCTTTTTTGAATGGAATGTGAACTGCTTTTGATAAATTAGACACTCGGCACTGCACGAGCCATGTTATGCAGTGACTTTCCTTGGTGAAGGAAAACCCATTTATTTGTGAGCCTGTGCATAGCTTACATCCCTGTCACTTTGGCCACTTTGGTCCACTGAACAAGCACTGGGTGACTATGACTAAAGGTTGACTGATGTCTACTGAGAATATCATTTTATCCACCTGGTTACTTGGAATCCTGTCTACCGTAATGAATATTCATGTGGAGCACAAATATCTTCTCAATCTGTGCCTATTTTGTCTGTCCACAGACCAGGTTTTTGGCTTTGAGAAATCATTTTCCTCTTTTATGTATCCAGCAATACTCTAATAGGCTGCTCATCTAGTGTTGTTTCTATAAACATTGTTATCAATTATCCTCTGCCAAGTATCTCTGCAGGCTAAAAAATTCTGATTACTGACATTTTTTGCTGCTCCTTATGGTAGATGTGCCACCTTCTCTCTAGTGATTAGGAACTGCTTTGGCCTCTCCTACTCTGGGTCCTCCTTATCCCCACTGAAATCAGGAGCCTACTTATACAGATATACCTAGTCGCTAAAGAAAGTAGACATGGAACATTTCCAGTGCTCCTTCCACTAATACATTCCCAAATGCTTTAGTTAGTGAAGGAAGTACCTTCTGAGCTTTCTCAGGGTTGATACTTGGGAGGGGGTGAGGTACAGATCATTGAGTTAAACAAGGCTGTGGTCCTAGTGTGATTAGATTGACTAGTTTTCTGTGATTATGGTTTCAGTGTATCTGCCTTCTGATGCCCTCTTGCAACACCTACCGTCTTACTTGGGTTTCTCTTACCTTGGACGTGGGGTATATCTTCACGACTGCTCTAGCAAAGCACAGCCACTGCTCCTTACCTTGGACAAGGGGTATCTCCTCACCGCCTCCCCTCCATACCTTGAACGTGGAGTAGCTCCTCTAGGCCCTTCTGCACCTGGGCAGCCACCACTCCTAGGACATGGGGTTGCTCCTCTCAGCTGTCACCCCTGACCTTGGACGTGGGGTAGCTCCTCTCGGACGTTCCTGCACCGTCGCAGCCTGGCACTCTCAGCCACTGCCCCTGACCTCGGACGTGGGTAGCTCCTCCTGGCCGCCTCCCCTAGGGCATGGGGTCCTCCCGGCTTCTGCCCCTGACCTCAGACTTGGGGTAGCTCCTCTCAGCCGTGCTTGTGTGCCATTGCAGCTGCCACCACAGCCTTGTCTAACTCAAAGAAACTAAGCCATGCCATGTGGGGCCATCCAAGACAGGCGGGTCATGGTGGAGAAGTCTGACAGAATGTGGTCCACTGGAGAAGGGAATGGCAAACCACTTCCGTATTCTTGCCTTGAGAACTCCATGAACAGTATGAAAAGGCAAAATGATAGGATACTGAAAGAGGAACTTCCCGGGTCATTAGGTGCCCAATATGCTACTGAAGATCAGTGGAGAAATAACTCCAGAAAGAATGAATGGATGGAGCCAGAGCAAAAACCATACCCAGTTGTGGATTTGACTGGTGATAGAAGCAAGGTCCGATGCTGTAAAGAGCAATACTGCATAGGAACCTGGAATGTCAGGTCCATGAATCAAGGCAAATTGGAAGTGGTCAAACAGGAAATAGCAAGAGTGAACTTCAACATTCTAGGAATCAGTGAACTAAAATGGACTGGAATAGGTGAATTTAACTCAGATGCCCATTATATCTACTAGTGTGGGCAGGAATTCCTCAGAAGAAATGGAGTAGCCATCATGGTCAACAAAAGACTCAAAAATGCAGTACTTGGATGCAATCTCAAAAACGACAGAATGATCTCTGTTCGTTTCCAAGGCAAACCATCCAATATCACAATAATCCAAATCTATGCTCCAAACAATAACGCTGAAGAAGCTGAAGTTGAATGGTTCTATGAAGACCTTTTAGAACTAACACCCAAAAAAGATGTCCTTTTCATTATAGGGGACTGGAATGCAAAAGTAGGAAGTCAAGAAACACCTGGAGTAACAGGCAAATTTGGCCCTGGAATATGGAATGAAGCAGGGCAAAGGCTAATAGAATTTTGCCAACAGAATGCATTGGTCATAGAAAACACCCTCTTTCAACAATACAAGAGAAGACTCTACACATGGACATGAGCAGATGGTCAACACCGAAATCAGACTGATTGTATTCTTTGCAGTAAAAGATGGAGAAGCTCTATACAGTCAGCAAAAACAAGACCAGGAGCTGACTGTGACTCAGATCATGAGCTCCTTATTGCCAAATTCAGACTTAAATTGAAGAAAGTAGGGAAAACCACTAGACCATTGAGGTATGACCTAAATCGAATCCCTTATGATTATACAGTGGAAGGGAGAAATAGATTTAAGGGACTAGATCTGATAGATAGAGTGTCTGATGAACTATGGACGGAGGTTCATGACATTGTACAGGAGACAGGGATCAAGACCAGCCCCATGGAAAAGAAATGCAAAAAAGCAAAATGGCTGTCTGGGGAGGCCTTACAAATAGCTGTGAAAAGAAGAGAAGCTAAAAGCAAAGGAGAAAAGGAAAGATATAAGCATCTGAATGCAGAGTTCCAAAGAATAGCAAGGAGAGATAAGAAAGCCTTCCTCAGCAATCAATGCAAAGAAATAGAGGAAAACAACAGACTGGGAAAGACTAGAGACCTCTTCAAGAAAATTAGAAATACCAAGGGAACTTTTCATGCAAAGATGGGCTCGATAAAGGACAGAAATGCTATGGACCTAACAGAAGCAGAAGATATTAAGAAGAGGTGGCAAGAATACACAGAAGAACTGTACAAAAAAGATCTTCACGACCCAGATAATCACGATGGTGTGATCACTGACCTAGAGCCAGACATCCTGGAATGTGAAGTCAAGTGGGCCTTAGAAAACATCACTACGAACAAAGCTAGTGGAGGTGATGGAATTCCAGTTGAGCTATTTCAAATCCTAAAAGATGATGCTGTGAAAGTGCTGCACTCAATATGCCAGCAAATTTGGAAACCTCAGCAGTGGCCACAAGACTGGAAAAGGTCAGTTTTCATTCCAATCCCAAAGAAAGGCAATGCCAAAGAATGCTCAAACTAATGCACAATTGCACTCATCTCACACGCTAGTAAAGTAATGCTCCAAATTCTCCAAGCCAGACTTCAGCAATACATGAACCGTGAACTTCCAGGTTTTCAAGCTGGTTTTAGAAAAGACAGAGGAACCAGAGACCAAATTGCCAACATCTTCTGGATCATGGAAAAAGCAAGAGAGTTCCAGAAAAACATCTATTTCTGCTTTATTGACTATGCCAAAGCCTTTGACTGTGTGGATCACAATAAACTCGAAAATTCTGAAAGAGATGGGAATACCAGACCACCTGACCTGCCTCTTGAGAAACCTATATGCAGGTCAGGAAGCAACAGTTTGAACTGGACATGGAACAACAGACTGGTTCCAAATAGGAAAAGTATGTTAAGGCTGTATATTGTCACCCTGCTTATTTAACTTCTATGCAGAGTACATCATGAGAGTGCTGGGCTGGAAGAAGCACAAGCTGGAATCAAGATTGCTAGGAGAAATATCAATAACCTCAGATATGCAGATGACACCACCCTTATGGCAGAAAGTGAAGAGGAACTAAAAAGGCTCTTGATGAAAGTGAAAGTGGAGAGTGAAAAAGTTGGCTTAAATCTCAACATTCAGAAAACGAAGATCATGGCATCTGGTCCCATCACTTCATGGGAAATAGATGGGGAAACAGTGGAAACAGTGTCAGACTTTATTTTCTGGGGCTCCAAAATCACTGTAGATGGTGATTGCAACCATGAAAGTAAAAGAGGCTTACTCCTTGGAAGAAAAGTTATGACCAAACTAGATAGCATATTGAAAAGCAGAGACATTACTTTGCCAACAAATGTTCATCTAGTCAAGGCTATGGTTTTTCCTGTGGTCATGTATGGATGTGAGATTTGGACTGTGAAGAAAGCTGAGCGCTGATGAACTGATGCTTTTAAACTGTGGTGTTGGACCAGTCCATTCTAAAGGAAATCAGCCCTGGGTGTTCTTTGGAAGGAATGATGCTAAAGCTGAAACTCCAGTACTTTGGCCACCTCATGCGAAGAGTTGACTCATTGGAAAAGATAATGATCCTGGGAGGGATTGGGGGCAGGAGGAAAAGGGGATGACAGGGGATGCGATGGCTGGATGGCATCACCGACTCGACGGACGTGAGTTTGAGTGAACTCCGGGAGATGGTGATGGACAGGGAGGCCTGGCGTGCTGCGATTCATGGGGTCCAAAGAGTCGGACACAAGTGAGCGACTGAACTGAACTGAAGGTACAGATCACACATGACAAAGTCAACCTGCTGTTGGGATTCTCTCCAAAGCCTTTAGGATTTTCTCTCCTATAACGTGTATAACATGATAGGGAAGGTCTGCAATCTCAATTTCTTTAACCGGAGGTTTATCATGGAATCCAATTTTTTGCCTATCAACTAATTATCTTTTATAGCTACCTTACAGCTGCATGAACTAAAACATTAAACACAAAATCTCTACTAAATATACTATATCCAAAAAAATTCATCCTAATCTTGGGTTATATTCTGTCGTCTTTGGTGTAAGACCCTTAGATTCCATTTCCACACATTTTGTACAGCTTTCTGCTGATACATATTTTGTTGTTTTGTTCAGTCACTAAGCCATGTCCAGCTCTTCAACTCTGTGGACTGCAGCATTCCAGGCTACCCTGTCCACTAACTCCCGGAGTTTGCTCAGACTCATGTCCATTGAGTCAGTGATGCTAACCATCTAAGATCTAACCATCTCATCCTCTGCCACCCCCTTCTCCTTTTGCCTTCAACCTTTCCCAGCTTCAGGGTCTTTTCCAAAGTGACGGCTCTTTACATCAGGTGGCCAAAGTATTGGAGCTTCAGCTTCAGCATCTGTCCTTCCAATGAATATTCAGGGTTGATTCCATTTGGGATTGACCCTGGTTTGATCTCCTTGCAGTCCAAGACTCTCAATAACCTTCTCCAGCACCACAGTTCCAAAGCATTAATTCATAGGCAGTCAGCCTTCTTTATGGTCCAACTTTCGCATCTGTACATGACTACTGGAAAGACTATAGCTTCAATTACATGAACCTTTGTTGGCAAAATGGGGTCTCTGCTTTTTAATATGCTGTCTAGGTTTGTCACAGCTTTCCTTCCAAGGAGCAAGCATCTTTTAATTTCCTAATACATATTAGGAAAGTCTTAAAATTCTTTCTTGTAAGTAAAATGTCTCTTCCTGGGTCATAGTGAGTTCCTGCCCCCTATATCCTGGTGATATTTGACTCTGGCTATATGTCTGGTGAGCCTCCCTGGTGGTAAAGAATCTGCCCGCCAATACAGGAGACTCAGGTTCAATCCCTGGGTTGAAAAGATCCCCTGAGGTGGGCATGGCAACCCATTCCAGTATTCTTGCCTGGGAAATTCTGTGGACAGAGGAGCCTGGTGGGCTACAGTCCATGGGGTTGTAAAAGAGTCAGACATGGCTTAGCAACTAAACAACAGCAGCAACCACACAGGCCTGGTAGCCACAGCGGGTGGTTGTTGTGTGTCTTGAAGAGAACAAGACGTATTTCCCCCGTGAGATTTGTAGAGGCTTTTCACGCAGAGTAAAGCTACTTTCCTCAGACACTGAGGAATTAAGCTATTTCTACTAGTAAGAAAAGCTCAGGACAACCCCCCAGTCAAAAGTACCAGCTTTTTCTGAATCCAACAATATAGCCTCATTCCAAGATTCAGGGTCTCATTATTTTACAATTTATATTCTATCTTTCACCTATGAAGCCTTACAAGATTCTGAATAAAACTGTTGTAATTCAACAATCTGTGCAACTACATTTTGTATTTGATTTTAAGCAATATTAACTCTGAGGCTACAAGAAGTTACAGGATATTTAAGGCTATCATAGAAACTCTGTTTCTCAAACTATGACTTGAGTTGAATACTAAGGGACATAAGATTCCTATGTTCTTTCTGTGTGTACTCAAGTGCCCTTAAAAATATCCACCCCACACCAGAGTTCTTGAAGTTGTCATTACTGTTGTAATCGTTACATGGACTAATCCCTTGGGATCTCAAGGCATTTGCTGCAACACATACTTCATCACAATCTAACACTGCTGATGGTTTGATTCACTATGATATCCCTGCATACCTTGGGTTACTGTTATCCTATTTCCTGTTGGCGAAGAGTTCAGCACAGTACTTAAGCCAAAGGACACAAACACCCCTAATCCCCAAATCACGTCAGATCACATCTTTGTAAGTCTTTATCCTAGGACCACTCTCCTTACCAATTATATATCATTCAAAGTCTAAACAGAGGACAGAAATCACACAGTAATTTGAACATGACAAGTTTAATACAAGTAATTGTTACCTGTAAGAGGGGCATTAGCAAAGTAATGTCTCTTGTTTTTTAATATACTGTCTAGGTTTGTCATAACTTTTCTTCCAAGGATCTAGCATCTTTTAATTTCATGGCTGCAGTTACCATTTGCAGTGATTTTGGAGCCCAAGAAAATAATCTGTCACTATTTCCATTGTTTCCCCATCCATTTGCCATGAAGTGATAGGACCAGATGACATGATCTTCATTTTGGGAATATTGAGTTTTAAGTCAGCTTTTTCACTCTCCTTTTTCACCTTCATTAAGAGGCTCATTGGAGAAGGCAATGTCACCCCGCTCCAGTACTCTTGCCTCCGAAAATCCCATGGATGGAGGAGCCTGGAAGGCAGCAGTCCATGGGGTTGCTGAGGGTCGGACACGACTGAGCGACCTCACTTTCACTTTTCACTTTCATGCATTGGAGAAGGAAATGGCAACCCACTCCAGTGTTCTTGCCTGGAGAATCCCAGGGACGGGGGAGCCTGGTAGGCTGCGATCTGTGGGGTCGCACAGAGTCGGACACGACTGACGTGACTCAGCAGCAGCAGCAAGAGGCTCATTAGTTTCTCTTTACTTTCTGCCATAAGGGTGGTATCATCTGCGTATCTGAGGTTATTGATGTTTTTCCCGGCAATCTTGATTCCAGCTTGTGCTTCATCCAGCCTGGCATTTCACATAATGTACTATGCATATAAGTTAAATGCAGAGTGACAATATACAGGCTTGGTGTACTCCTTTCCCAATTTGGAACAAGTCCGTTGTTCCATGTCTGGTTCTAACTGTTGCTTCTTGACCTGCATACAGGTATCTCAGGAGGAAGGTAAGGTGGTCTACTATTCCCATCTCTTGAAGAATTTTCCACAGTTTGTTGTGATTCACACAGTCAAAAGGCTTTAGTGTAGTCAATGAAGCAAAAGTAGATGTTTTTCTGGAATTCTCTTGCTTTCTCTATGAACCAATAAATGTTGGCAATTTGATCTCTGGATCCTCTGCCTTTTCTAAATCCAGCTTGAACATCTGGAACTTCTTGGTTCACGTATTGTTGAAGGCTAGCTTGGAGAATTTTGAGCGTTACTTTGCTAGCATGTGAAATGAGTGTAATTGTGTAATAATTTGAACATTCTTTGGCATTGGAATGAAATTGGATTCTTTGGCATCCCAATTCTTTTTTATTGGAGTGAAAACACCTTTCCCAGTCCTCTGGCCACTGCTGAGTTTTCCAAATTTGCTGACATATTGAGTGCAGCACTTTCACAGCATCATCTTTTAGGGTTTGAAATAGCTCAGCTGGAATTCTATCACCTCCACTAGCTTTGTTCGTAGTGATGCTTTCTAAGGCCCACTTGACTTCACACTCCAGGATGTCTGGCTTTAGTTGAGTGATCATGCCATCATGGTTATCTGAGTCATTACGATCTTTTTTGTGTGGTTCTTCTGTGTATTCTTGCCACCTCTTCTTAATATCTTCTGCTTCTGTTAGGTCCATAGCATTTCTGTCCTTTATTGTGTGCATCTTTGCATGAACTATTCCCTTGGCATCTCTAATTTTCTTGAAGAGATATCTATTCTATTGTTGATCTCTATTCTATTCTGTTCTATTCTATTGTTCCCATTATATTGTTTTCTCCTATTTCTTTGCATTGTCTTCTTAAGAAGGCTTTCTTTTCTCTCCTTGCTATTTTCTGAAGCTCTGCATTCAGATGCTTATATCTTTCCTTTTCTCCTTTGCTTTTCACTCTCTTCTTTTCTCAGCTGTTTGTAAGGCCTCCTCAGACAACCATTTTGCCTTTTTGCATTTCTTTTTCTTGGGGATGGTCTTGATCACTTCCTCCTGTACAACGTCACAAATCTCCATCCATAGTTCTTCAGGCACTGTGTCTATCAGAAATAATCCCTGGAATCTATTTGTCACTTCCACTTTGACAATGTATAATCATAAGGGATTTGATTTAGGTCATACATGCATGGTCTAGTGGTTTTCCCTACTTTCTTCCATTTAAGTCTGAATTTTGCAATAAGGAATTCATGATCTGAGCCACAGTCAGCTCCCAATCTCTTTTTTTGCTGACTGTTAGAGCTTCTCCATCTTCAGCTGCAAAGAATATAATCAATCTGATTTTTATATTGACTATATGGTGATGTTCATGTGTAGAATCATCTCTTGTGTCATTGGAAGAGGGTGTTTGCTATGACCAGTGTATTCTCTTGGCAAAACTCTGTTAGTTTTGCCCTACTTCATTTTGTACTCCAAAGCCAAACTTTACTGTTACTCCAGATATCTCTTGAGATTTTACTTTTGCATCTAGTCCCCTATGATGAAAAGGACATCTTTTTTTGGTGTTAGTTCTTGAAGGTCTTATAGGTCTACATAGAACGAATCAGCTTCAGCTTCTTTGGCATTAGTGGTTGGGGCATAGACTTGGATTACTGTGATGTTGAATGGTTTGCCTTGGAAAAGAACAGAGATAATTCTGTCATTTTTGAGATTGCACCCAAGTACTGAATTTTGAACTCTTCTGTTTCATTACTTTACCAGCAAAGGTCCACCTAGTAAAAGCAGTCAATCCTAAAGGAAATCAATCCTGAATATTAATTGGAAGGACTAATGCTCAAGCTCTAATACTTTGGCCCCTGATGCAAAGAACTGACTCATTAGAAAGGACCCTGATGCTAGGAAAGATTGAAGTCAGGAAGAGAAGGGGACAACAGAGGATGAGATGGTTTGGTGGCATCATCAACTTAACAGACATAAGTTTGAGCAAGCTCTGGGAGATGGTGAAGGACAGGGAAGCCTGGCGTGCTTCAGTCCATGGGGTCACAGAGTTGGACACAACTGAGTGTCTGAACAACAACAGCAGGGGGTATAACTATAAAGGGTTAAAGAAAACTGAAAAATGTCCTAGGCTGAGCACAAGTGCCCAAGGAAAGAACCAACTCAGAAGTGGGGGATGGGTAATCCTCTCCAAGTCTGGCATTCAGACCTTGTTGGTAAAAGAATGGTTGCTGCTGATGGATAATGAAGAATTTCACTGGAATACATAGGCCAAAGCTGGTTCAGCATCACTGAGCAAGCAGGAAACACTTGTCCAGGGCACAGATGGGCCAAGACTGGTAGATGGCTATGTGGATGAAATTAAGGCATTGGTGCCTTCCTTACCTACAAGATTGTGTGAAACTATGTACACATTGTATGCAAGAGCCATGAGAAACAACCTTCTAGGGTACAGGTTGACTGACACTGGGGAGCGAGCCCACAGAGCAAGTTGAGGCATCAGGACCCTGCTTATTGTCTGGGTGGCATGAAGTCTGGAGTGCAGTGTCCACCTTGGTAGAGTCTCAGCATAGAGATCACTGGGCCAGGGCTAGTGTCTAATTTCTCCTAGGGCCTGCACACCTCAGGTACACAGTTCAGTAGGGCATGCTGGTGGCCCCCATCAAATATGCCGCTGGAAGCCATACAGGAAAACTAAGAAACCAATGAAACCAAGGAGTCACTTCCTCTTTCACTATCTCTCCTCTGCCCTCTACTGACAAACCATCATCTACTAACCTCTACTAACAAACAAATCATCGTGCCATCGTGCCCATTGCAAAGGAGTAATGTCACACAGCAGGTAACAAAGGAATTTGAAGCTGAAAGGCAATAAATTAGTGAGTGGCCCAACTAGTTATATACCATTTGCTGAAAAGAAGAATGATAATTATAATTGTTAGCTCAAGGAAATACTTGAAACCTAACCCAGAGAAGTTAAACCAAAAATCCCCCCAAATTTTCTAGCAGGCTACTTGCAAAATTCTAATTGTAAAAATTCAGCTGATGAAATAGACAGTTAAATTTCCTTTTTATTTAAGAGAAAATTGTCATGTTTCAAAATACATGTAATAGTCTCCTAATTCTCGTGTTGTGACATTGCAAAATCTACATTTTTTATGACTGTATAAATCTATGAATTTTACACAGAGAAAGCAAGAGCGCCTGATTGCAGTGGCTTCATTAAATGAAGCCTTTGATTATGGGGTAATTATCAACATGATCTGGTCACTTGCCCACCTCTGTCATCCCAGGACACCTGCCTGTCAAATTCATGTTTGTAGTGGGTAGTGAAATTTCTGTGACTAGCTGGTGAAGGGGAGATAAATGGGGAAAAGGAGGAGACTTTTCCTCTGAGGCTGTTACCCAAATGTACTAAAGGATAAGATGAAATTGAGAGTAGCATAGATTTGGTCTGATCCTGACTAAAATTAAATAGATAATACCATTTTCCCAGGTATGTGTTCATGGCATCACCCTTAGGTAATACCCTACTATCCACATTTGGTCTTTATGGGATACTTTTCAAATACTTTATTTTTTATTGTTCTTACCTTT
Source organism: Bos grunniens (assembly GCF_055505025.1). Lineage (NCBI taxonomy): Eukaryota > Metazoa > Chordata > Mammalia > Artiodactyla > Bovidae > Bos > Bos grunniens. Next base: position 57,292,587 of record NC_141172.1, read on the forward strand.
TGTTGTTAGTGGTGTTGAAAACTCTTAAGTTCTATTCTCTTAGCAAATCTCAATTATATAATATGGTGTTATCAACTATATTCACCATATTAAACATTAGACAATCAGACCTTATTAATCTTATAACAGAAAGTTTGTATCCTTTTAACAAGTTCTCCCCATATCCCTCACCCCATACCTATGGAAACCACCATTCTACTCTCTGCTTCTGAGTTCAACATTTTTTAAGATTTCACATATAAGTGGTACTATGCAGTATTTTTCTTTCTCTCTCTGGCTTAATTCATTTAGCATAATGCCCTCAAGTTTCACCTATGTCATAGCTAATGGAAAGTTTTCTCTCCTTAAGGCTGAATTCCATTGTATACATACATACACCACAGTTTCTGTATTCATTTATCCATTAACAAACAGGTTGTTTCCATGCATGGTTATTGTGAATAAAGATGCAGTGAACATGGGAATTCAGTATTTCTTTGAGATAATAAATTTGTTTCCTTTGGATGCAGAAGTGACATTGTTGGATCACATTGGAAGTTCTATTTTTAATTTTTTGAGGAAACTCCCTACTGTTTTCCATAGTGACTGTATCAATTTACTTTCCCAACAGTAATATACAAGGATTCCCTTTTCTTCATATTCTTGCAATGTTTATTATCTGTTGCATTTTTTATAATAGATTCCCTAACAAGTATAAGGTGATATCTTCTGTGGTTTTGAGTCATATTTCTCTGGTGATTACTGATATTGAGCACATTTCTGCTTGGCCATTTTTATGTCTTCTTTGGAAACATATCAAGTCCTTGTCTATTTTAATTGGGTTATTTGCTTTTTGTGCTCTTGTTAATATGAGTTCCTTATATAGTTTGGATATTAACCCCATATTAGATACGTGGTTTGCAAACATTTTTACTAATTCTACAGATTGCCTTTTCATTTTGTTCATGGTTTTCTTTTCTGTGCTGAAGCTCTTTAGTTTTATGTAGTCCCACTGGTGTATTTTTGCTTTTGCTGCCAGATCCAGTAAATTATTACCAAGACTAATGTTAAGGAATTTACTTCCCATGTTTTCTTCTAGGACTTTTATAATTTCAGGTCCTTGTTCAAATCTTTATTTTGAATTGGTTTTTGTTTATTGTATAAGATAAGGGTGAAGTTTCCTTCTTTTACATATGAATATCCAATTTTCTTGAATCATTTATTGAAGAAACTCTCCTTTCCACATTGCATATTCTTGGTGTCTTTGTTAAAAATTAAATGACTATATATGCATGGGTTTATTTCTGGACTCTCTATTCTGTTTCATTGATCTTTGTGTCTGGTTTTATGTCAGCACCATACTATTTTGTGTACCATAGCTTTGTAATATAATTTGAGGGAAGGAACTGTGATGTCTACAGCTTTATTCTTTCTCAGGATTGTTTTTTTTCTATTGGGGCTATTTTTTGTGTGATTTTATACCAATTTTAGGATTATTTTTCCTACCTATGAAATATTCCATTAGAATTTTGGTAGGAATTGTATTGAATCTGTAGATTTCTTTGGGTTGTGTGGATACTTTAACAGTATTAGTTTTCTAATTTATGAATGTGAATAGCATTCCATTTACTTATGTTTTCATCAATTTCTTTTTATCAATGTTTTATACTTTCAGTGTACAGAACTTTCACCTCCTTGGTTAAATTTACCTCTAAGTATTTTATTATTTTTGATGCTATTGTAAGTGGGATTGTTTTCTTAATTTCTTTTTCTGATAGTTTGTCATTACTGTATCGAAATGCAACTGGTTTTTGTATATTAATTTCGTATCCCGTAGCTATACTTAATTCATTTATCATTTCAACAAATTTTGGTGGAGTCTTTAAGATTTTCTATATACAACACATCATCAGCAAGCATAGATAATGTTGCTTATTCCCTTCTGTTTCAATTTTTTTTAAATTTCTTTTTCTTGTCTAATTGCTCTGGCTAGGACTTCCATCATTATATTGAATAAAAGTGATGAGAATGGGTATCCTTATTTCTGATCATAAAGGAAAAACTTTCAGCTTTTCAATGAATATGATTTTAGCTGTGGGCTTATCATATATGGCCTTTGTTATAGTGAGGTACGTTTCTTCTATGGCTTCCCTCATGGCTCAGTTGGTAAAGTATCTGCCTCCAAGAAGGAGATACAGATTCAATCCCTGGGTCAGGAAGATCCTTTGGAAAAGGAAATGGCAACCCACTCTAGTATTCTTGCCTAGAAAATCCCATGGACAGGAGAGTCTGGTGGGCAACAGTCCATGGGATTGCAAATGAGTTGGACATGACTTAGCGACTAAACAACAGCATTTCTCCTAAACACAATATGTTGGGACTTTGTATTATAGATGGATATTGAATTTTGTTACATGCTTTTCTGCATCTATTTGGATAATATTTTTGTGTTCATTTTGTTCATGTGGTGTATCATATTTATTGATTTGCATATACTGAATCATTCTTGCATAATAAATTTTCACTTAGTCATGTTGTGTTTTCCTTTGAATGTATTGTTGAATTTGATTTGTTAATACTTTGTTGAGAGTTTTTGCATCTAATTCATCGGGAATATTGGCCTATTGTTTTCTTTACTTCTAGTGTCCTTTGTCTGGCTTGCATCAGGGCAATGCTGACCTTGTAAAATGAGTTTGGAAGTGTTTCCTCCTGTTGTGTTTTTTCGAAGAGTTTGAGAAGATTGGTATTAATTGTTAATTAAATGTTTAGTTGAAATCATCAGTGAAACCCCAAGACTTTTCTTTGTTTGGAGGTTTTTGATTCCTGATTCAATCTCCTTACTGGTAATTTGTTGGCATATAATTTTTATAGTAGTTTCTTATGATCCTTAATATTTCTGTGGTATTAGTTGTCATTTTTCCTCTTTCATTTCTGAATTTTTTGACTGTTTGTTAGTCTAGCTAAAAGATTGTCAATTTTATATATCTTTTCAAAAAACAGCTCTTGCTTTTATTGACTTTTTCCATCATCTATCTAGTCTCTGCTCATTTATTTCATTTTATTTACTTCTTTCCAATAACTTTGGGCTTAGTTTGTTCTTCAATCTCTAATTCTTTGAGATGTGAAGTTAGGTTGTTTCTTTGAAATCACTTAGAACCAGACATCCTGGAATGCAAAGTCAAGTGGGCCTTAGGAAGCATCAATATGAACAAAGCTAGTGGAGGTGATGGAATTCCAGTTGAGCTATTTCATATCCTGAAAGATGATGCTGTGAAAGTGCTGCACTCAATATGCCAGCAAATTTGGAAAACTCAGCAGTGGCCACAGGACTGGAAAAGGTCAGTTTTCATTCCAATCATAAAGAAAGCCAATGCCAAAGAATGCTCAAACTACCACACAATTGCACTCATCTCACATGCTACCAAAGTAATGCTCAAAATTCTCCAACCCAGGCTTCAGCAATACGTGAACCATGAACTTCCTGATGTTCAAGCTGGTTTTATAAAAGCCAGAGGAACCACAGATCAAATCGGCAACATCTGTTGGATCATTGAAAAAGCAAGAGAGTTCTAGAAAAACATCTACTTCTACTTTATTGACTACGCCAAAGCTTTTGACTGTATGGATCACAATAAACTGTGGAAAATTCTGAAAGAGATGGGAATACCAAACTATCTGAGCTGCCTCCTGAGAAATCTGTATGCAGGTCAAGAAGCAACAGTTAGAACTGGACATGGAACAACAGACTGGTTCCAAATAGGAAAAGGAGTACGTCAAGGCTGTATATTGTCACCCTGCTTATTTAACTTATATGCAGAGTACATCATGAGAAATGCTGGACTGGATTAAGCACAGGCTGGAATCAATATTTCTGGGAGAAATATCAATATCCTCAAGATATGCAGATGACACCACCCTTATGGCAGAAAGTGAAGAAGAACTATAGAGCCTCTTGATGAAAGTGAAAGAGGAGAGTGAAAAAGTTGGCTTAAAACTCAACATTCAGAAAACTAAGATCATGACATCTGGTCCCATCACTTCATGGCAAATGGATGGGAAAACAATGGAAATAGTGACAGACTTTATTTTTCTGGGCTCCAAAATCACTGCAGATGGTGACTACAATCATGAAATTAGAAGATGCTTGCTCCTTGGAAGGAAAGTATTGACCAACCTAGACAGCATATTAAAAATAGAGACATTACTTTGCCAAAAAAGGTCCATCTAGTCAAAGATATGGGGTTTTTTTCCCAGGTGTTATATATGGATGTGAGAGTTGAACTATAAAGAAAGCTGAGCACTGAAGAATTGATGCTTTTGAACTGTGGTGTTGGAGAAGACTCTTGAGAGCCCCTTGGACAGCAAGGAGATCCAACCAGTCCATCCTAAAGGAAATCAGGACTGATGCTGAAGGTGAAACTCCAAAACTTTGGCCACCTGATGTGAAGAACTGACTCATTTGAAAAGACCCTGATGCTGGGAAAGATTGAAGGTGGGAGGAGAAGGGGATAACAGAGGATGAGATGGTTGGATGGCATCACTGACTCATGGACATGAGTTTGAGTAAGCTCCCGGAGTTGGTGATAGACAGGGAGGCCTGGCATGCTGCAATTTGATGGGGTTGCAAAGAGTCGGACATGACTGAGTGACTGAACTGAACTTTTTTCATAATGTAGTAGTTTCTCACTATAACATTTCATCTTAGCACTGCTCTTGCTGCATCTTGTAAATTTTGGTATTTTGTATATCTATTTTTGTCTCAAGATTTATTTCCTAATTTCTCTTTTGATTTCTTCCTTGACCCATTGATTGATCAGGGATATGTTGTGAATTTTCCAGTTTTCCTCTTGTAATTGGTTTCTATTTTTCTATTCAGAAAAGATGCTTGATGTGATTTCAGTCTTATTAAATGTTTTCTGGGTTAACATATGATCTATCCTGTAAGATGTTCCATGAGTATTCTTAGAAGAATTTGGGTTGCTGCTATTGTGTAGAATTGCATATGTGTGTATCTGTTAGGGCTTCAGTATCTTTAACCAGCAGCCTGTGAAGTATGCAGTCACATGCTTTCCAGGGAAAGACTAGGAGATAAGTGTTTTTGCCTGCTATCACTGCACTAAACCCTGGGACCATAGCTGTGGCAAGTGCTTATATGCTCTTTACCAACTGCTTTTTTGTTTACCATAGTCCTGAGGGACTTGTGAATGCAAGCCTTATCCACTTTCAAAGCTGTGTGATTTAGGTGCCTGTATCTTAGGTGGTACCCTTAAAAGTTGGTGCACAGAAGACTGTGGTCCAAATCCTTCACTCTTCAGGGAGAAGCTGGGAGGCAGCTGATTATATGGCACTATGCCAGGGATGGGTTTTATGGTAAGAGTGTGTCACAGCATATACTAATGTGAGTATTGTCAATCACTTGATGTTTAAGGGTCACTCACCTCATTTCTGGATTTCTCTTCATGTGGCTGAATTTCTATCCATGGGAGGGAAATTCAGGAGCCTCTTATGTCACCATCCGGTCTGGATCCCCCAGGTTATCTCAACATTGTAAAGGACTAGAAACCTATGAAGCAATGTGAGTAATTCCCACTCCAGTACTTTTGCCTAGAAAATCCCATGGATGGAGGAGCCTGGTAGGCTGCAGTCCATGGGGTCGATAGAGTCGGACATGACTGAGCGACTTCACTTTCACTTTTCACTTTCATGCATTGGAGAAGGAAATGGCAACCCACTCCAGTGTTCTTGCCTGGAGAATCCCAGGGATGGGGAAGCCTGGTGGGCTGCCATCTATGGGGTCGCACAGAGTCGGACACAACTGAAGTGACTTAGCAGCAGTAGCAGCAGAAACCTATGAAGCAATGTGAGTAATTATTTTATTAGATGCAAAAGTTAATATCAATATATTAGTTTTACAGGCTATCACATATATTGCATCCTTTAATCCTGATGACTCCCCAGAAACATAAGTAGTATCACTCCTACTTGAGAGATAAGAAGACTGAGGTGCAGAAAGGATAAGTGACTTGCCCAGGTTAGTAAATTGCAGAACCCAATTGAAAAGCCAAATGACTTCCTTTGAGGCATGTTTTTTTTCCTACTTTGTTGCCTCTTAATAACAATTTAAACTTGTTAAAATACTTACTAAACACCTAAATAAAATATCTTCACAACCTACATAGGGAAATTACTTCAATTGCCCATGAAACTGGAACAAATAAGACTTTGATATGAGAGGAGTATATAATTATATGATCAATTAACTTATTGGCTGTTTTATCCAGTGTATTGTAACAACTCTTCATTTCTTTCTTCTTCCTTTTCTTTCTTCCTTTTTTTTTTTTTTTTACTGGCTCTGTAAGTCTAAGTACATAATGAACAAAATATAATTTTTCTCACAATATTTATGGCCCCCTTCCTTCCGTGTAGTTTTCTAATTGTAACAGGGTCAGTTTCAATTTGCCATAGGGAAACTTAATTAAAAATGAGTGGATAATCCAGACCACTAAAAGGTCAATTCTATAAGAAGAGAAACATAGGTCAACTTAATAATTTAGCATCATATAAGATTTACTTCTTTTTAATACATGTTTATACTGGCACCCCACTCCAGTACTCTTGCCTGGAAAATCCCACGGACGGAGGAGCCTGGTGGGCCGCAGTCCATGGGGTCGCTAAGAGTCGGGCACGACTGAGCGACTTCACTTTCACTTTTCACTTTCATGCATTGGAGAAGGAAATGGCAACCCACTCCAGTGTTCTTGCCTGGAGAATCCCAGGGATGGGGGAGCCTGGTGGCTCACACAGAGTTGGACACGACTGAAGCAACTTAGCAGCAGCAGCAGCATACTAGTCTTTCAAAAGCACTAACTCTGGTTTTGAGAATTGCAAAGATCTGCCTTTAAAGTGTTCTTTAGAGTAAACTACTGAAGAGCTCTGAGGCTGACAGCTTTTCCTCTAGGAAAGTATTAATTAAATTTGATAGTATTATTATAAGTGATATTCATTGAAACAGTGCATTATTCCAACAATAAAAAATATTAATGAAACAAATATTTTAATGAGTCTGTCCCTGTTTTGAGGTGTATAACATTGGCTAGAAAGAATCAAGTGCTGTGATTAATTTTTTTTAATGTTTTTGCAACAATCAGTTCAGTTCAGTTACTCAGTTGTGTCTGACTCTTTGCAATCCCATAAACTGCAGCACACCAGGCCTCCCTGTCCATCACCAACTCCCAGAGTTTACCCAAACTCATGTCCATTGAGTCAGTGATGCCATCTAACCTTCTCATCCTCTGTCATCCCCTTCTCCTCCTGCCTTCAATCCTTCCCAACATCGGGGTCTTTTCAAATGAGTCAGCTCTTTGCATCGGGTGGCCAAAGTATTGGAGTTTCAGCTTCAACATCAGTCCTTCCAATGAACACTCAGGACTGATCTCCTTCAGGATGGACTGGTTGGATTTCCTTGCAGTCCAAAGGACTCTCAAGAGTCTTCTCCAACACCACAGTTCAAAAGCATCAATTCTTCTGCACTCAGCTTTCTTTATAGTCCAACTCTCACATCCATACATGACCACTGGAAAAACCATAGCCTTGACTAGACGGACCTTTGTTAACAAAGTAATGTCTCTGCTTTTTAATATGCTGTCTAGGTTGGTCATAACTTTCCTTCCAAGGAGTAAGGTCTTTTAATTTCATGGCTGCAGTCACCATCTCCAGTGATTTTGGAGCCCAGAAAAATAAAGTCAGCCACTGTTGCCACATCTATTTGACATGAAGTGATGGGACCAGATGCCATGATCTTAGTTTTCTGAATATTGAGCCAACTTTTTCACTCTCCTCTTTCATTTTCATCAAGAGGCTCTTTAGTTCTTCACTTTCTGCCATAAGGGTAGTGTCATCTGCATATCTGAGGTTATTGATATTTCTCCCAGAAATCTTGATTCCAGCTTGTGCTTCCTCCAGCCCAGCATTTCTCAGGATGTACTCTGCATATAAATTAAATAACACAGTCCTTGGGCCTACAAAAACAACTAGCTCAGCCCTTTCTCTTCTGATGAGAAATGTGTCCAAAGATGTCAGAGCTTGAAATAACACAGCTTTTCACAGGCAGAAGCAGGCACAAAAATGCAGATCTAATACCTAAACTGCCATTCTTTGGATTACATGCAGCGACTCCTTCAACCAGTTCCTCCTTAAACTCAGGAAAGGATAACATTTGGAGGCACATGGACTTCAGCATTTTCAAGTCAGTTACCTTGAGGAAAAGTTGCAGATCACCTTTCCTGCAGAATGAAACATGCTGATGCCCACCTGTTCAGGACCAGAAATGAACAATGTATGCTTTAAAACTGGCTATTCCTCCTAAAGCACTATCCTTCTCCATCCTACCTGCCACTTATGTAGATAGAATTTAGTTGAAGCTTCAAAGTAACTGTTTTACTAAAAAGTCCTGTTATTTTGAGTGGGAGATGTATCAACCAAATTTATAAACCATTTTAAAATTCAACTTTATTTAAAACATAATTAACTTATAATAAACTGTATCCATTTAAAGAATAAAATTTCATGAGTTTTGACAGTTACACCAATGAACCGTTACCATTATCATAATACAAACCACTTATTTTACCTCCCCAAATTCCTCAGGCTCATGTATAATTCACTTTTCCCTTAGCTCGCAGCTCTAGGCAATATTTTGTCTACTATTTGTCACACTAGATTAATTTACATTTTCTAGATTTTCATATACTCTGAGGATTTTGTTTCCAACTTTTTCCACCCATGTTGACAGTTTTGTTTTTTGTTTTTTCCTGTTGAGTGGTATTCCATTGTATGAATATACTGCATTTAGTTTATCCTTTTGATTGTTGATGGGTATTTGGTTTGTTTATAATTTGAGGCCATTGTTAATGAAGCTTCCCTGCACACTTACATACAAGTATTTGTGTAAACAAAATTTTATTACTCTTCTGTAAATACCTAGGAGAGGAATAGCTGGGTTGTATGGTAGATGTATGTTTGTTTTTCATACACCGTCAAAATTTTTTCCAAGGTGATTTTCCATTTTATACTCCATCAGTGATATATGAGCATTTCAGCTGCTACACATCTTTGCCAGCACTCAGTGTTATCAGCCTTTTAAATATTCACAAGTTTAATGAGTATATATTGTTCTAGTATGGTTTTATCATTTCCTCAATGATTGATAATGTTGAATATATTTTTATATATTTATTCACCATTTGTACATCTCCTTTTATATGTCTGTTCAAATTATTGAGTTGACTGTCTTCTTATTATTGAGTTGTAGAAGTTATTTACGACTTCAGGATACAGCTTTTACTAGGTGTCTGCTTTGTGAATATTGTCTGTCATTAAGAGTTCTCTCTACTGACACCATGAAGCCACTATAACCCATTTTTAAGGCATATTATATAACTGGTAAAGCAAAAGAAAAATTAATAATGCATTATTCCACAATTTATTTTATAATATATTGGGTTGGCCAAAAAGTTTGTTCAGGTTTTTCTGTACCATCTTATGGAAAAGCTCAAGCAAACTTTTGGCCAACCCAATACATTATTCACTTATTAGCAGTGATTATCTTCTCCTCAGCCTAGGCTATAAACTATATACTTCACAGCCTTCTCTGAAAATAGTACATTATAGTTAATGCACAGGGATTTTCTTGACTCTAATGTCCTTGCTGTATTAATACCTAGTTTAACACACACAGACACACACGTGCATAAACACAAATACACACTGCAGTTAAACGACCCTAAACCGTAATTGCCTGTTAAGCACTTATCTTATGTAAATTATCTTTTTCCAAATGTGGAAATACTTGCCTAACAAGAGTCCTGCCATTAGCCCTCAAACAGGCACATGGACAGTTATTAGAAAAACAAATGGTCTCAGCCCTCTTTTCCAGTCTGAGATGCTGAGTATCAAGGTTGAACTCAGAAAAGCTTTTACAACCAATTGATTCAGCTCTGAAAATGGAGTTTTCCACTGGTGATGCCAAGAAACCCTTGAGTACAGAACTAGGCTCTGTGGTGATAAACATCTGACATTTTCATTTGCAAGTATTCATGTTTCATTTTAGATAATGTTCCCCCTATTTACTTCTTCAGCAGTAATGCATCAAATATCCTACAGTGTAATCTTTCTCTCAGCACTTATCAATGAACTATGAAATAGTATTAAATAGAATTAATTAGAAGTTTTAATGAATCATGTCTGTCCTCATTTATTATACAATGTAATTTTCGAGGAGTGATTAATTATGAGTTACAGATGAGTGAATGGTTAATGTAGTTTGTTAACCTTACTAAGGAGTGACTATACACAGCAAGCTGCTTCTCCTCTGTTTATTAGCACGTGGCTTGTAATACCATCAGTTTAAGTAAATGAAAAGATTTTAGTGACTTTGCATTTAATATGCACTGTCAGCTAATAATTTACTCCCTTATTTTCTTTCCTATGTATTATATGAACATTGCTGAGATTTAAAAGCAGAATTCGGCTACCCTTATTTTGAAGTATTTCTATGTAACTCTTAGTATGCCTATGTCATGACCATCTGAGCTGTATGATTATTTTAAGTAGATCCTATTTAATACAGGTAGGTTGCTTAAAATGAATCTCCCTACATATTTCCTTGAAGAATATACCAATTTACCACATGATTATTGTCATTATCTAAGAAAGTAGGAGCTGACTGCCTTTCATTTTCAGTTTTCTTACATGCACCCTTCAGAAGCTGAATAATGACTAAGTTGACAAAAACAGTAGCTAAATACAAAATACTTTTGTAGACAAGAAGTAATTGAGACTGGTATATGGGAATGCCATTAGAGATTTTGCCTTCCCAACAGACACAGTCACAAAAGACCGTGGCATCCTTGGGGATGAGTCTTACAACATTCTAGTTTGTTTTTTCTTTGGACTCAACACTGTGGTTGTATAGAGGTGGGAAATCCTCACGGCATGCCTCCCACAATACCTCCATTTGCTGGCTGAAGTGCAGAGACTCATTTTTGCTGTGCAAAGCAGACGCTGGTGTTTTCTACTCTGAATCTAAGGAATTTTGATAGCTGTTTGGAGGCCCAGTTAACCTCAGAAGGAAAAATAACAATACTTACTTAATATCTGTGTGATATTTAACAACTTTCATTATTTTCTCATAGGCATTATCTTATTAAATCTAGGTAAAAATCTCATGAAAGAGGAAACTATGATTAAAAGATGTAAACTGACTTATCCAGAACCCCTCAACCAGTGAAGGGATGAACAAAGCATTCATTAATGTAGCAACCACTTACCTAGCACCCTACATGAGACGACGACTAATTCCTTGTGGCCTGGATAAGACAGAGCCCTTTTCATCAGGAACCTTGGACTCCAGTAGAGGGGACAGGAAACAAAGGAATTAAGTAGTAATAAATCCTGTGGAGAAGATTTAAAAGGAAGAAATAAATCCTGTAAAGAATATTTAAAAGGTTAGAGAGAAACAGGGCTTGAGGAAGGTTATTTTAGAAAAAAAAAAAAATGGTCAGAGAAAGGCTCCTTGAAGAAATGTCATATCAGAACAAAACTGACTGATGAAGAAGTCAATTATATGAAGAAAACTTCCAGGCAGAGGGAAGCAGCAAAGCCAAAGGTCGTGAGCCCTTTGGTATGTTTGAGGAAGACCAAGAGACGAGTGTGGCTGAAGACAAATGTATTAATACCCAGAGAGAGATGAAGCTGGAAAGATAGATAAGAGATCTTCCAGTTAGTGCCCTAGAAGGGATTGGCAAAGATTTTGGATTTAAACTCAAGAGATAATGGGTGCTGAAAGGACTTTTCCAATTCAATTCTGCCCAGAATTTTTAGGATATGAGGAATGGTAGACAGTGTTCTAGAACATCAGGTAGCATTTTAATCCCCATTTCTCATTATAAGGAAGAAAAGTAGAAAAAAAGGTTTCCCCTAGAGCCTAGAATTTGAAGCTATTAATGTAAAAGTATACTGGCAATTTCCTGTCTTCCTTAGAGAACTCAACTTTCAGACAAGCAATGCTCTTTGAAGTCAGGGACTCTGTCTTACTCACTTTTACTTCTGTTTGGCACACAAATCAATGTCTCATGTTTCCAATCAGTGCTCTCTGAAGTGAACTGAATGGCTTGATACTTATTGCTCTGGCCAACCTATGCCTGAAAAACCATGATAGAATGGACCATGTTATTTGAAATCACTGTAATATAACAGAAAGATCCAGAAGGTAGCCTTCACTTAACACTTGGCTTCATGGTATATGCTATTGATCCAGACATCTAATTTGTCTGTAGTCAGGTATTGCTAATCCCTGAAGCAGGTGCATAATCACTTATTTTGAAAACACTTTGTTTAAATATACATTTTCCTGCCTACCTCCCCAAGTAAAATTGTGATGATTCACAAATGTTAATTCTTAAAGGAATGCTCTGGGAATCTGTTTCTTCTACCACTCGCCATAGACTGTGAGAAGTGATGAGCTCAGATGAAGGAGCAACACCGTTTTATGTTACAGAAATAGGATTTTACCTAGGAATTTCAGTACCATAAGCTTTAAGAGTCTATTTTGTTTATTGATCCACTTTAAAGTACATGCCTTTATAATCACAAAATCAAGTATAAAGGAAGAAAAAAAAAAACTGTCCCCACTACTCTCTTAGATTCAGTTACTGGGGCCTACAAGGTCTATTACTTTGATGTGTTGATGGTTTTAAAGATACATGTTCTATTATACTAATAGTAGATTGGAAGGTAAATTCAATGTAATAAGCCCAATATATGAACACAAGCATATGAAACCAGGGTCTGGCCTTAAACAAAGTTCTATTACATAGTAATTGACATAACTAAAAGGGAAAAGAAGAATTTCTTTAATTACAAGATATTCTGCAAGTGCTAAACTATATACTGCATTATGTAAACATACATTCAGAAAATGAAGATCATGGCATCTGGTCCCATAATTTCATGGGAAATAGATGGGGAAACAGTGGAAACAGTGTCAGACTTTATTTTTCTGGACTCCAAAATCACTGCAGACGGTGACTGCAGCCATGAAATTAAAAGACACTTACTCCTTGGAAGGAAAGTTATGACCAACCTAGATAGCATGTTCCAAAGCAGAGACATTACTTTGCCAACAAAGGTTCATCTAGTCAAGGCTATGGTTTTTCCTGTGGTCATGTATGGATGTGAGAGTTGGACTGTGAAGAAGGCTGAGCTCTGAGGAATTGATGCTTTTGAACTGTGGTGTTGGAGAAGACCCTTGAGAGTCCCTTGGACTGCAAGGAGATCCAACCAGTCCATTCTGAAGGAGATCAGCCCTGGGATTTCTTTGGAAGGAATGATGCTAAAGCTGAAACTCCAGTACTTTGGCCACCTCATGCGAAGAGTTGACTCATTGGAAAAGACTCTGATGCTGGGAGAGATTGGGGGCAGGAGGAGAAGGGGACGACAGAGGATGAGATGGCTGGATGGCATCACTGACTCGATGGAAGTGAGTCTGAGTGAACTCCGGGAGTTGGTGATGGACAGGGAGGCCTGGCATGCTGTGATTCATGGGGTCGCAAAGAGTCGGACACGACTGAGCGACTGATCTGATCTGATGTTTCTCAGAAGAGATACAAATGAAAGTTTGATGAGAAAATTCACTGGTCAGTTCATAATTTTTGATAGACTTTATTTTTTAAAGCAGCTTTAGTTGGTCATAGTAGAACTGAGCAGAAAGTACAGAGTTATCATAGACCCCATCTTCTCTCTCCACATATACAACTTCCCCCACTATCAGTATCTGGAACCAGAGTGGGACATTTGTTACCATTCAAAATGAACCTACATTGACAACTAATTCTCACTCAACGTTCATACTTTACGGCTCACTCTTCTGATATACATGCTGTGGGTTTTGGCCAGTGCATAATGGCATGTCTCCATCATATTAGGACTTCCCAGGTGGTGCTAGTGGTAAAGAACCAACCTGCCCATGCAGGAGACATAAGAGTTGCAGGTTCAATCCCTGGGTTAGGAAGATCCCCTGGAGGAGGGCATGGCAAATCAGCCCAATGTTCTTGCCTGGAGAATCCCATGGACAGAAGAGCCTGGCAGGCTACAGTCCATAGGGTTGCAAAGTTGGACATTACTGAAGCAACTTGGCATACACACACACACCCCATTATATTATCATATGGAATAGTTTCACTGCCCTAAACCTCCTGTGTGCTTTCTCTTCCTTCCCTTCAACCCCTTGTAACCACTGATGTTTCTACTCTATATATGAATCTACTTTTTCAACTCCGAATTCTATGAATTTACAGATAAAGTATTTCAATAAAAACTTAGCATTCAATTTGTTTTCAGTGTTTGAAGTGTAAAATACAAATGAGATTTTGAAGATTAGTATGAAAAAACTAAAGCATCTCAATTTTTCATACTGATTACATGTTGAAATAATAACAGCTAAATTGTATGGAATAAAATAATATACATCCTAAAAGTTAATTTGATCTATTATTACATTTTTAATATGACTGCAAACATTTTTCAAAATATATGTGCCATACATTATATTAGGTCATTCATTTAGGTTTTGAACATGAAAAAGTTCATTAGGTTTTTTCATGTCACAGAACTTGAGTGAACTTCTTGGCCAACCCAATATTACTAGACTAGCACTTGTTTAGACTTAGAACTAAATAACTGAACTCTAGAAATATCATTAACTGGGAGATCAAACATTTCCCAGACATTATGAGTAAACTGCCTTTCATTCTATTTCATTAGTACTAGATAAAAATTTAAGAAATTTGCTTGAATAAATATGATTACCTATCAGTATTAGGTGCTCAGTCATGTCCAACTCTTTGTAACCCCATGGACTGTAGCCCATTAGATATTGGGGTTCATCTACAATAAACCCATTTGTAAGTGAGTGCCAGGGTCTGAATGTCCATACAAGGGGAGCTAGGACATATACCTCACAGTTTTTAAAAGATATGAGAGGGATGTCTGACAAGTATTATTTAATATCTATTACCTCCTTTCCTATATGAGTAGAAGGTTGGCGTAGTATTCTTCACTTGCAAGTTCTATTTACTTTACTTGTATGTAGCCAGCAAGGCTGCTCTGTCCATGAGATTCTCCAGGCAAGAATACTGAAGATTAAATCATTGTAGGTTGACACATGAATTTAGCAAAACAATATAGGAGAGTTAAACATTTTAACCATGAACATATACCATAAGTCCATATTTTATATGATATCCATGGGTCTTATAACCACATGATCTCATTTTGCCTATAAACATCACCTCTTACATTCCTCTCCGCTCTTTATTATTTTTTTTTCCCTCTCAGCTCTTTAGTGAACACTTTTTCCATGTAGGCCTTTGATCTAATAACAAATGCCAGAATTCTCCCAAGAAAATGGAAGTAGGCAGGTAGAACTATTATAATTTATTTTTTTGTTATGAAGAGCTTTTTTCTTCTTTCTACCTCATCATACATTAAATATTAAATCCGAAGGAAGGAGGGAGAAGATGGAACTGTAAAGGGTTTTTGGAGAGAGAACAAGTGGGAGGTTGCACACCTGTACCCTCTCCTTTTCTTAGCTCTTAAATTCACTGACGCTTAAAGGGGGAAATAGCACTTGAAAGTGCTGGATTGGTACTCACACTCAATCCACAAGTCTCCTTTGTCACCTGTGCTTCTTCAGTGCTGGGGCGGGTGCGGGGGGGAGGCTGAAAGAGAGGCAGGAACAGAGTCTTTAAAAGTGTTCTTTTCATGCTCACTCAACTCTCCCCAGTTCTTGGATCCTGCATGTGACATGCAGAAGGATATGAAAATCTTTGACTGAATTCTGAATGGCACCTTGTTTCTACTTCAGTACACGTTCTTAGACCAGCTTTGTTTCAGTCTCTGAGTTAGATAATTTTTATTAGATATTTGGATTCATCTACAATAATATAACAAACCCATTTGTAAATGGGTGCAAGGGTTTGGCTGTCCATAAAAGGGGAGCTAGGACATGTACCTCAAGTTTTTAAAAGATCTGAGAGGGATGTCTGACAAGTATCATTTAATATCTATTACCTCCTTTCCTGGGAGATTCCCTGGTAGCTCAGATGGTAAAGTGTCTGTCTGCAATGCGGGAGACCTGGGTTCAATCCCTGGGTCGGGAAGATCCCCTGGAGTAGGCAGTGGCAACCCAGTCCAGTACTCATGCCTGGAAAATTCCATGGATGGAGAAGCCTGGTGGGCTACAGTCCATGGAGTTGCAAAGAGTCAGACACGACTGAGCAACTTCAGCTCCTTTCCTATCTGAATAGAAGGATATCATTGTATTCTTTACTGGCAAATTCTATTTTAAAGAAATTAAAGATTTAAAGAATTGTAAAGAGCACTTAAAGAAGGAAGTAAATGCATCTCTGATTTTAAAGTTCTATCAAATTGAGAAGTCACTTTCTGTTTATCCACATACCATGTTCATTCTCACTTCATAATGGTTCCTTTTGTCTGGAATCCTCTTTCCTACTCTTTGTCATTCACCTCCTCTTCATCCTTCACATGTCAAATGAAGTGCCATTATCTCATGGAGGCCAGGGATAGTATACTATAAAGTCAAAATTAAAATAATTATTGGATTCTTATTTCCTTTTTTAAAAGTAATTTATTTATTTTAATTGGAGGCTAATTACTTTACAATATTGTAGTGGTTTTTACCATACAATGACATGAATCAGCCATGGGTGTACATGTGTTCCCCATCCTGAAGCCCCCCGCCCCTTCCCATCCCAACCCTCTGGGTCATCCCATTGTATCAGCCCTGAGCACCCTGTCTCATGCATTGAACCTAGGCTGGCAATCTGTTTCACATATGATAATATACATGTTTCAGTGCTATTCTCTCAAATCATCCCACCCTCGCCTTCTCCCACAGAGTCCAAAAGACTGTTCTATATAGCTGTGTCTCCTTTGATGTCTCACATATAGGGTCATCGTTACCATCTTTCTAAATTCTATATATATGCGTTAGTATACTGTATTGGTGTTTTTCTTTCTGACTTACTTTGCTCTGTGTAATCGGCTCCAGTTTCATCCACCTCATTAGAACTGCTTCAAATGCATTCTTTTTAATGGCTGAGTAATGTTCCATTGTGTATATGTACCACAGCTTTCTTATCCATTCGTCTGCTGATGGACATCTAGGTTGTTTCCATGTCCTGGCTATTATAAACAGTGCTGCGATGAACACTGGGGTACATATGTCTCTTTCAATTCTGTTTTCCTTGGTGTGTATGCCCAGCAGTGGGATTGCTGGGTCATATGGCAGTTCTATTTCCAGTTTTTTAAGGAATCTCCCCTCTGTTCTCCATAGTGGCTGTACTAGTTTGCATTCCCACCAACAGTGTAAGAGGGTTCTCTTTTCTCCACATCCTCTCCAGCATTTGTTGTTTGTAGACTTTTGGATCGCAGTCATTCTGATCAGTGTAAGATGGTACCTCATTGTGGTTTTGATTTGCATTTCTCTGATAATGAGTGATGTTGAGCATCTTTTCATGTGTTTGTTAGCCATCTGTATGTCTTCTTTGCAGAAATGTCTGTTTAGTTCTTTGGCCCATTTTTTGATTGGGTCATTTATTTTTCTGGAATTGTGCTGCAGGAGCTGCTTGTTTATTTTTGATATTAATTCTTTGTTAGTTGCTTCATTTGCTATCATTTTCTCGCATTCTGAAGGCTCTCTTTTCACCTTGCTTATAGTTTCCTTTATTGTACAAAAGCTTTTAAGTTTAATTAGGTCCCATTTGTTTATTTTTGCTTTTATTTCCATGACTCTGGGAGGTGGGTCATATAGGATCCTGCTGTGATTTATGTCAGAGAGTGTTTTACCTATGTTTTCCTGTAGTAGTTTTATAGTTTCTGGTCTTACGTTTAGATCTTTAATCCATTTTGAGTTTATTTTTGTGTACAGTGTTAGAAAGGTTTTAGTTTCATTCTTTTTTACAAGTGGTTGACCAGTTTGGAATTCTTATTTCTTTAAAACCAGTGAAAGCAGTAAGATGCTGGGGGAAAGTGATAAAAGTTTAATCATCTATAAATTCCCTGACCTTCAGGGTAACTTGGAGGTACCCCTTTATTACACTTGCAAATTACCCTGCACTTCATAGCACACAGCACAATTATAATTATCTGTTCATTACTTGTCTCACTGTCTAGACTACAGATAAAAGCAAAGAGGCTGTCAGCTCAGAATAAAAATAAGCTCCATGAGGGAAAATGTTGCTCTGGACTTTATTCCTGATACCCAACCTAGTTCCTGGCATACAGTAGGGACTGAATAAAGATTTATTGACTGAATTAATAAATAAATGCAAGAATGAAGAGGTTATACTTCATGTTCATAAGTAATGCTTTACCAGTAAGGATATTTGGGGAAGTAGACCACAAGCCCATACATATAGAATGATAGAAATCAATGAATAAAATATCTCACTCACTTTTCAGTATATCAGAAGTCTGAAAGTGGTCTTTACCCGATGGCTGAGATGTGGTGTTGTAAGTGAGCTAGATCATCATCCACATAGCAAGATTTAATAGACAAAACTCTGTAATTAATAAACCAATCGTGTGTGAATGTGTGTGTCTAAGTGTGTGTGTATATGTTTAGGAGATACTCTTAACATCAAAAGAGAAAAAGAAGGAGAAGTGATTAAAAGCAGTTGACTCTGGGGAGTAGATCTCAAGGTACTTCAAAGTGACTTCCTTTGTTTGGAAGTCTTTCTGTATTATTTTTTACCATATTTTGTATTTATTTGATGACAAAAGACAAAAACCCTTATCCATTTTATAGTAACTCAGCCTCAGTAATCAGTCACTCACTTCCCACTATGTATCCTTTGCTTTATGATACTAAATTTCATACTTTCTACACTAAATTACAAGGTTCTTAATACCACATTCATGTCATACGCATCTTTATAATCCTCATGATATATACTGCAACATGTTATACGTAGTATATATTAATATCTGTTGACTGACTGTTGAAGATTGGAGGTTATCATTTTTAACTCAAGTGAGTCATGTTTCTAATTTAATTTTCATTTATTTTTACACTCCCTAAAGAAGCTGATTTTTGTAAACAAGGTCACAACTGGCTATAGTTATAACTATTTTCCCATTAAATGAATATTATAAGAACATAATGAAGATATCTTTATCTCATGAAGATAAAGAGGCTAATATATGACTTTTTATAAATGCAGATTTGTATTTATTTAGTTTTTAAATTAAATGTTTCTATTATTTATTAAATATAGGCACTTCAGCTCTCTTCTTTTTTTTACTATATGACTTTTCACATAGGAACCCATAATACGTTCATGTTCCAGGCCAGCAACATGATGACATTTCCAGGTGAATGTCTAATGATCCTACATGATAACCCAATGCTAATACTAATAATAACAATGCTATAGAACTTTTGAGGATGTCTCAATGATTATCCATGAAATGGTTTACTACAGAATAGTGCAAGTTCAAAATTAAAATAATGACTAGGGTTCTTATTTTTAAAAACTAGTAAAAGCCACAGAAGCGTGGAAAAGATGATAACATTTTAATCACACATAAGTATAAAGAAATGTCTCTATGGTCATGCTGTTTGTTGCCTTTTAGAATCATAGTATCATGTAATCTTATAAACCCAGGGTTAAAGAGACCAGAAACGGTCATTTTTCCAATTTCTCATCCAATGTATCATAACTTTTTGCTAAAACTTTCCAATAGTCATCTTGCATGGTTAAACATTCTCTCCCAAAGAGACCTTGATTCTAAAATGTTCTAACTTTTAGAAATTTTTCTCTTAAACTGAGGCAAAAAATAAATAAATCTCTGTATATAACTTTAATGGGTTGGTATGACCCATTAAGGTAATCCAGAATGAATCCAACACTCATTTTCTGTTAGCCACTTAGACATTTGAAGAATGATTTTTTTGTGTGCTTCTGAATCTTCTCTTTCCTTGTCAACTAACTAGAATTTGAATCCCCACCAAGTACTGAAGCCTGACCTGAGAAACAACATCCACCTGTCTGTATTCCCTAAATTACTCTTGCATCTCTGTCTTCAGGAATCTCTGTCATTGGGTTAAATTTTAGAAACATGGGAAGACCCGAAAACATTAAGATCCTGGTAATAGAAGGCAGTATGTTAGAAAGAAATCCAAACATTTGCTCTTAGAAGGAATTCCCAGTGTGAGGCAATGATTTCCAAGGTCAAGAATTTGAAACAAATCCAAGAAAACTTTTACCCTTCTTCACCTAATTTGTTTAGAGGTTGGAGTTAATTTTTAAGTATATCTTAGCAGCACTGAATTATCCTCCAGAACTATGGATACAGGACCTCTAACAGCAGGAGGCAAAATGAACAGGCTCTATTTACATCTTCTTTTTTCAGTCTTTGCCGCTTTAATAGCTTAATTGTTGTTTCTCGTATTATAAGATTTACTTCAAAGATACCATACAGTCTTGCTCATTTTTATTCTGCATGGATAAAATTACTGAGCTTCAATGTCTGTTCCCCAGTCTTTGAAAGCCAATGACCTTGTCAGAAACATCACCTTTGCCCCCTTTCTAATTGACACCTTTGCAAATGCACTGGGCCAGGGGTCTTATTAATAATTTTTATTTCCATTATTTCATTAATAGCTGAATTTCATTAAACCACTCTTTTCACTTCAAGACAAAGGAATTTCTCATGGAAATAAAAACAATATTTTGAGTGCTGTTAGAAAACTGAATTTAAGAGTTGCACATAATTACATTTTTTTTTAACTCAGCTTACTCTGAAGTATAGTATGAAAACTGTCAAAATCTTTACTTCTAGCTTCTAGCCTTCCAAAATTATGATCTTCCATTCAGGAGATTTAAAAGCGAAGGATTCAAATTTAGGGTCTATTGCTTTAGAGGATACAAAAGATTATATGGACGATTCAATTGTTCCTTGTACTTTCATTTCTTATTTTGTTGGAATCATTCAGCTATGGTCTCAGAACTGAAAGTATACAGGTCATTAAAATGGGTAAGAAAGAAGATGTGAGCACTCATGGAAACTTTGAGCTAAACCAAAAGTGAGAGTCGAATTGAAAAGTGACATTGATGTCTTTCTTGCTGTGACTAAATTAAACTCTAAAAATTTTGTTATTTTCAAGTCATCATCTATGTTCACATCCATTTTGTTACAGCCACATTCTAGGTAATTGTCAAATTCCAATTTGGCTTAATTTCTAAGCTGCAGGGAACTTATCTCAAATTTCGACCTAGGAGCAGGTACTTGGGAAAGGCAGAGCTAATCTTTACCTGTGACAAAGAGAAAAGTGTGAAAGGCTTAAAAACACTTCTGCACTACTACCCTGCTTAGTATTGTGAAAGCAAGCAGTGTTGACCACAAAGAAGATCATCACAGATCTTAGATCTGCTTCTGAGAATGTGTCTCCAAAAGTCTGCACCCATTTCACTGGGGGAGCTTTTTTAAAAATGTAAATACCTAGGTCCACTCGGACAAAATAACCCCAAACTGGGTAACATCATGCAAAATTTCACTATGACATCCCAGTCTTACCAGTCCCTTTATAGACTTGGTCATCTACTAAATCTTTCCTTTTCTATATTTTATTTTCAATATCTCAGGAAATGATTTATCCCCACTTCCCTCACATATACCTTTTGAAGTCCCCACACAGGTTGCTATGGAGATAGTGATGCAGATGTCTATGGCTTCCCTTAAGAGATCTCAGAATGCAATCTATCAAAAGGCAGGATTTTAGAGAGAGTATTTCATCTCAGACTGATCACATACTGTAAATTCCTGACCTAGATTAGCATCACAAAATCTATGATGTATCCCTTCCCACTCTCATGTTTTGCATATTCAAGTGTTTTCTACCTACTTTGCAATCTGCAATCCACTCCCTTTCCATTGCTTCTTATTGTTGTTTGCTTCTTTCTGTTTCTTGAAAATAAAAAGAACGATTGTTGATTGAAGTAATAAAGCTCCCATAAAATAGAAACGTCTGACTGATCTTTACCATTGGCATTCTAATTCTGACTTGTGATTCAACACTGCTGCTTAAAAGTTACTTCTGCCTTTCTAAGTTAGCACAATTCAGCATTTGAGTTCCCAGGAAGTCATAAAATACCCAGAAGAACTTAACATCTGTAGATCTGTACAGTATCTGAAATTGTGCTTTTGCAGACTGATCAAACAGAACTAAACCTCACCATTTTCTCCAGTCACAGTCATCCTACTCTGCAACTTAATCTGCCCTGCATATAAGCAAATGAAGTCAGTACTTGCTCAAAAATATCTGTCCATAAACTTGACAACCCGTTAGAGGCATTCCTTGGAATTAAGAATTTAGCACAATTTGTTCAGGTTCCTTTTACACTGCAAATAAAGAGAGAAAGGAAGGTCACATACTAGGTTAGTATGTTATCGGATTAGCTTGTTGTCATCTTGAGCTAGAGGAAGTGAGGCAGAGGATTGGTCAGTTTAATAGGGTGCCAAAGCCAGAACGTGGTTTATAAACTCTTTGAAGAAGTAAACATTTATCTTCGAAATTCCCAGCACATCTAACATTGGTCTTCATATTTGTTGAAAAATACTTAGTACAGAAAACAACAAGAAGCAAACTGAAATTATTTAATGAGTTTGCCAAAGGCTCTTCTTACCTTGGCTTTCTCTGCTCAGTTTTACTTTTGACCTTATCTTACTGCCTGTTGATGTGTTGATTATTGTCTTGACTTTTCCTCCTTGTGTTCTATGTGGGTGAGTTTAGATTTCCCAAAGTTTTGTTTTTGACCATCTTATACTGGAGATAAGGAAAAGGCAGATATTAGCATCTGTGTTTGTGACAGTGGTGAAATGGAGTTCTGGAAATATTATTTATGACCATCTCATCTTGAGACATGGAGAAGGCAATGGCAACCCACTCCAGTACTCTTGCCTGTCAAATCCCATGGATGGAGGAGCCTGGTGGGCTGCAGTCCATGGGATCACTAGGAGTCGGACACGACTAAGCGACTTCACTTTCACTTTTCACTTCCATGCATTGGAGAAGGAAATGGCAACCCACTCCAGTGTTCTTCCTAGGGACAGGGGAGCCTGGTGGGCTGCAGTCTATGGGGCCACACAGAGTTGGACATGACTGAAGCAACTTAGCAGCAGCAGCTTGAGAAAAGAAGTAAAAATTGCTCCCAATAAGTTCAGGTTTAGATATTTAGTGTTTTAGACTTAGTGTGTATGGTATTAACAGAGGCTAGAATAATTTTACTCTGATAAGCACATTTTAATTTGACATTTATTTTAAAAATCTAATATTATTTAATCTTGACTGATTAATCTTTTAATAGTCAATCTGCTATGATTTAGTCAAGTTAAAACAGATGGTTCATTGATGAGGTGCCAAAGTCTTTACAGAGACCTTAGGAGAAAATAAACCAATAAAAAGGAAGCATCCTTTTCAGTGTACCAATATGCAGCTGATTGTGTTTTGATTTGAGGGGTAAGATGTGGGGGCAAAAGTAGAGAGAAGAGGAAGACATTATTTAATATTAAGTAAAGACTACACCTTCTATTAGGGGATGGGAGGAACTGCTGCAACCAGCAAGTTCCTTTCAGAGGATATGCTGAGACCCCACTAACCCATTTGTCTTTGTATTTTTGTTTGGTTGGTTGTTTTGTTTTGTCTTTTTTTGCAAGCATTGTAATAATTCATTTTATTTAATGCTGTTACTTTTTTTCCAGGTTTATTGACATATAGTTGACAAAAATTTATATGTTTAAGGTGTGCAATGGGATGGTTTTATAGACATATATATTGTGAAATGATTATAATTAAGTTAATACATCCATCACCTCACATATTTACCTTTCTTTTGGTGTGATGAGAGCAGTTATGAGTTACTGTCTCAGCAAATTTCAGTTATGTAGTAAGACTTATCAACTAGAGTCACTTTGTAATATATTAGATCCTTAGAGCTTATTCATTCTATAAATGAAAGTTTATACCCTTTTAACAATCTCTCCTCATTTCCCCCACCTCATCAGCCCTAGAACCCTTCGTTCTACTGTTTCTCTGAAATGATCTTTTTTTTTTAATTTCATATACAAGCAATGCAGTATTTGCTTTTATCTGTCTGGCTTAATTTCTTTAGCATTAAGCCCTTCAGATTTAGTCTGTAGGTGTCACAAATGGCAGCATTTCTTTCTTTTTGAAATTGAATGACTTATCTATCACATTTTCTGTATCCATTCATCCATTGGTTGCAAATTATGTTATTTCTATACATTGGCTACTGTGAATAATGCTATAATGAACCATAAACGTGCAGATACCTCTTTGAGATAATGTTGTTGTTGTTGTTGTTTAGCTGCTCAGTCATGCCGACTCTTTGTGACGTCATGGACTGCAGCACACCAGGCTTCCCTGTTCATCATCTTCCAGACTTTGCTCAAACTCATGTCTATTGAGTCAGTGATGCCATCCAACCATCTCATCCTCTGTCATTCCCTTCTTCTCCTGTCTTCATCTTTTCTGGCATTAGGGTCTTTTCGGATGAGTCAGCTCTTCATATCAGGTGCCCAAAGTATTGGAGCTTCAGCATCGGTGCTTCCAATGAACATTTAGGGTTGATTTCCTTTAGAATTGACTGGTTTGATCTTCTTGCTGTCCAAGGAAATCTCAAGAGTCTTTTCTACCACCACAGTTCAAAGGCATCAATTCTTTGGCACGCAGGCTGTTTTATAGTCAAGCTCTCACATCCGTACATGAAAAACCATAACTTTGACTATACAGATCTTTGTCGGCAAAGTAATGTCTCTGCTTTTTAATACACTGTCTAGGTTTGTCATTGCTTTTCTCCAACAAGCAAGCATCTTTTTATATCATGGCTGCAGTCACCATCCACAGTGATTTTGGAGCCCAAGAAAATAAAATCTCACTGTTTCCATTGTTTTTCCATCTATTTGCCATGAAGTGATGGGACTGGATGCCATGACCTTCTTTTTTTGAATGTTGAGTTTTAAGCCAGCTTTTTCACTCCCCTTCATCAAGAGGATCTTTAGTTCCTCTACACTATCTTATTATCTTTAGTTACCTCTACACTACACCCTCATAAGGGTGGTATCATCTCCATATCTGAAGTTATTGATATTTCTCCCAGCAATCTTGATTCTAGCTTATGCTTCATCCAGCCCAGCATTAGCATGATGTACTCTGCATATAAATTAAATAAGCAGGATGACAATATACAGCCTTGACGTACTCCTTTCCCAATTTGGAATCAATCCATAGTTCCATGTCCAGTTCTAACTGTTGCTCCTTGTCTGCATACAGGTTTCACAGAAGACAGGTAAGGTGGTCTGGTATTCCCATCTCTTTAAGAATTTTCCAGTTTGTTGTGATCCACACAGTCAAAGGCTTTAGTGGAGTCAATGAAGCAGAAATAGATGTTTTTCTAGAATTCTCTTGCTTTTTCTGTGATCCAGGTATGTTGGCAATTTAATCCTTGCTTTCTTTATCTTTTCTAAATCCAACTTGAACATTTGGAAGTTCTCAGTTCACATACTGTTGAAGTCTAGCTTGGAGAATTTTGAGCATCACCTTGCTAGCATGTGAAATGAGTGCAACTGTACAGTAGTTTGAATATTCTTTGGAATTGCCCTACTTTGGGATTGGAATGAAAACTGACCTTTTCCAGTCCTGTGGCCACTGCTGAGTTTTCCAGATTTGCTAGCATATGGAGTGCAGCACTTTAACAGCATTATCTTCTAGGATTTGAAATAGCTCAGTTGGAATTCCATCATATCCACTAGCTTTATTTGCAATGATACTTCCTAAGACCCACTTAACTTCACACTCCAGGATGTCTGCCTCTAGGTGAGTGATCACACCATCATGGTTATCTGGATCATTAAGATCTTTAGATCTCTAGTCTTTCTCATTCTATTGTTTTCCTCTATTTATTGCATTGTTCACTTAAAAAGGCTTTCTTATCTCTCCTTGCTATTCTCTGGAACTCTGCATTCAGATGGGTATTACTTTCCTTTTCTCCTTTGCCTTTCATTTCTTTTCTCAGCTGTTTGTAAGCCCTCCTCAGACAACCATTTTGCCTTTTTGCATTTCTTTTCCTTGGGGATGCTTTTGATCACTGCCTCCTGTACAATGTTATGAACCTCCATCCATAGTTCTTCAGGCACTCTATCAGATCTAATCCCTTGAATCTATGTGTGACTTCCACTGTATAATCATAAGGGATTTTGATTTCAGTCAAACCTGAATGGCCTAGTGGTTTTCCCTATGTTCTTCTGTTTAAGTCTGAATTTTGCAATAAGGAATTCATGCTCTGAACCACAGTCAGCTCCCAGTCTTGTTTTTACTGACTACACAAAGCTTCTCCATCTTCAGCTACAAAGAATATAATCAATCTGATTTTGATATTGACCATCTGGTAGTCACCAGATCCATGATCACCAGATGGTCATGTGTAAAGTCATCTCTTGTGTTGTTGGGGTGTTTGCTATGACCCGTGTGTTCTCTTGGCAAAAGTGTTAGCCTTTGTACCACTTCATTTTGTAATCCAAGGCCAAACTTGCCTGTTACTCCAGCTATCGTTTGACTTCCCACTTTTCATTTCAGTTCCCTATGATGAAAAAGACTTCTTCTTTTTTTTTTTTTTTTCCTGGTGTTAGTTGAAATAATGATTTGGGTTTTTTTTTTTTTTTTTTTTTTCAGATATTCCCAGAAGTACATTGCTAAATAATAGGTAGTTCTATTTTTAATACCTTGGGAAAATGCCATACTGTTTTCCTAGTGGCTATGCCAGTTTACATTCCCACCATATTGTGTAAGAGTTCCTTTTTCTCCATATCTTCACCAGCATTTTTTATCTCTTATCTTTTTGATCAGAGATATACAAACACAAGTAGGTGATATGTCATTGTAGTTTTGATTTGCATTTCTCTGATTAGTGAAATTAAGCACCTTTTCATTTACTTGTTGACTATTGTATGTTTTCTTTAGAAAAATGTTTATTTATGTCCTTTACCCATTATTTTGTTTTTATGCTATTGAGTTATATGAGTTCCTTGTATATTCTGGCTATTAACCCCTTACAGAATATGTGTTTGGCAAATGTTTTCCCCCATTCCATAGGTCACCTTTTCCTTTCATTGTATGTTTCCTTCGTTATGCAGAAGCTTTTTAGTTTGATGCAGTCCCACTTGTCTATTTTGGCTTTTGTCACCTATGCTTTGGGTGTCATATCCAAAAAAATCACTGCCAAGACCAATGTCCCTATGTTTTGTTTTAGGAATTTTATAGTTTCAGGTCTTACACTTAAGTCTTTAATCCATTTTGAGTTTATTTTTGTGTCTGGTATAATGTAGAAGTCTAATTTCATTCTTTGGTATGTGCATATCCAGTTTTACCAGCACCATTTAAGAGATTATCCTTTCCCCTATTGCGTGTTCTTGGCTTTCTTATCACAAATTAGTTGACCATGTATTCTTGGGTTTATTTCCGGATTTTCTATTCTGTTTAATTGATTGATATGCCTTTTTTATGCTAGTACCACATAGGTTTGATAATTATAGCCTTGTAATATAGTTTGAAATGAGGATATGTGCTGTCTCTAGCTTTGTTCTTCTTCAAGATTGCTTTGGATATTCAGGATTTTTTGTGGTTCCATACAGATTTTAGAATTGTTTTTCCTATTTCTGTGAAAAAGAGCCATCATAATTTTGCAGGGATTGCACTGAATCTATAGATCATTTTGTATCCCACTTTTCTTTGAATGAGCAGTGGGACTGGATAAAGCTAGTCAAGAAATGGCTTGGGGCAACATCTCCCAAAGTAGTTTCACTGCTAACCACATTTGTTTTAGGGAAGAAAATGCCAGAATCCTGAGATTATCTCATCTGCTTAAAATACTTCTGGGTTAGAATGTGAGAGAAGTGAAATTTGGCCAGTTGTACCAAGTCCTTTTGTCCACAGCAACAACAATAATAAACAATTGTTTTATTGAGTAGATATTTTGTGATAGGGATTGTGATGATATTTACCTGGATTATCTCTTTTACCCTCCCACATTATTGTCAAAGACATGCTATTTTTACCCCATATGGTCAAAGAAAATAAAGTCTTTTTTTTTTCATTGAAGGATAATTGCTTTACAGTATTGTGTTGGTTTCTGCCAAAGATCAAGTCTTAAAGGGACGTTAAATATTTTACACATGTTAACATAGCTGCTACATGCTGAGGCTAATATTTGAATACATGTACTGCTGAATCCAGAGGTGACATGCTTAATCCCTGCACAGTATCACTTTTCAGTAGAAGCTCCTCCTCCATTTTTTGAATTCCAAGTCTCGTGCTCTACTTGGTTCATCTGCAGAAGTGGAACAGAAAGAACTAGAATGGGCTGTTAACTTCTGACGTTGCCTTAGCAGGCATGTGGGATCAGTATGTCCTGCAGGAGGGTATCTCTTAATCTATAGATCTCAGAGGGGAGGACTTAGTCCACTAGTAGATTTGGACACAGAAAACTTTGAGAAGAGTGGAGTGTAGCCCAGCCCAGATCTCATCAATGCACATCAGTTTCTACACATAAGAGTGAAATTAACAGCCAGCTCATCTCACTAAGGGGTGGGTAGAGATTGGAGGAAACAAACAGGTGGCACAATGGTAAAGAATCCGTCTGCTAGCGCAGGAGATGCAAGAAATGCAGGTTCAATCCCTGGGTCAGAAAGATCCCCTGGAGTCGGAAATGGAAACCCACTCCAGTATTCTTGCCTGGAAAATTCCATGGACAGAGGAGCCTGGCAGGCTACAAACCATGGAGTCACAATGAGCCAGACACAACTGAGCGACTGAGCACACTCACACAGAGATTGGAGACTGAAAAGGCATGCTTGTCATATTATCCTTCTCAACTTTCCCTGGGTCTGGATCAGCTTTCCCTAAACAGTTTTTAATTTGTCCTAGAAAACAGTCAACAACACAACGCTATAAATCAATAAAAAATTAATATAAAAATAAAGAGTACCTATAAATTGTTTTTAGGGCTTCCCTTGTAGCTCAGTCAGTAAGGAATCTGCCTGCAGTGCAGGAGACCCGGGTTCAATCCCTGGGTTGGGAAGATCCCCTGGCGAAGGAAATGGCAACCCACTCCAGTATCCTTGCCTGGAGAATCTCATGGACAGAAGAGCCTGGTGGGCTGCAGCCCATGGGGTTGCAAAGAGTCGGGCACGACTGAGCGACTAACACTTACTTATAAATTGTTTTTTAAAAAAGCAATCAAACGGAGATTGAGTTCTTTGATGAGATTTAAAAATCAAGATGTTTTGTGTTAACATTCAATCTGTATGATATTAAATCCTTTCCAAGAAATAGCAGGTAATGATTTTACTTTTGTTTTGGAGTTCTTGCTCCCAGATCCATGCCCTGAATATAAGATATTACAAGAGAACCTTTTCTGAAGGATCTTAGTTCTCACTTGCTTAAAAGCTTTCCATGTCTTCTGATTTTAGTTTAAAAACTCTTTGCCAAGGCTCACAGAGCCTTCCTCTCACCAGTCCTGTACACAGCTCCACTCTGTGTATCATGTAAAATTACTTGCAAATTCTAAAATAAGCCTTACTCTCACACTTTTTGGGCCTGCCTTCTACCCCCACAATGGTCCCTCAGTTGTTTAGCTGGCCAGTTCCATTCAACTCAACCTGAAATGTCAATTTGTATCTCCTTAGTTCAGTTCAGTTCAGTGGCTGAGTCATGTCCAACTCTTTGTGACCCCATGAATCACAGCACGCCAGGCCTCCCTGTCCATCATCAACTCCCGGAGTTCACCCAAACTCACATCCATCAATTCGGTGATGCCATCCAGTCATATCATCCCTTCTTCTCCTGCCCCCAATTCCTGCCGGCATCAGGGTCTTTTCCAATGAGTCAACTCTTCGCATGAGGTGGCCAAAGTATTAGAGTTTCAGCTTCAGCATCAGTCCTTCCAATGACACCCAGGACTTATCTCCTTTAGGATGGACTGGTTGGATCTCCATGCAGTCCAAGGGACTCTCAAGAGTCTTCTCCAACACCACAGTTCAAAAGCATCAATTCTTTGGCGTTCAGCTTTCTTCACTGTCCAACTCTCACGTCCATACATGACCACAGGAAAAACCATAGCCTTGACTAGACGGACCTTTGTTGGCAAAGTAATGTCTCTGCTTTTGAATATGCTATCTAGGTTGGTCATAACTTTCCTTTCAAGGCTTAAGCATCTTTTAATTTCATGGCTGCAATCACCATCTACAGTGATTTTGGAGCTCAAAAAAATAAAGTCTGACACTGTTTCCATTGTTCCCCCATCTATTTCCCATCAAGTGATGGGACCAGATACCATGATCTTAGTTTTCTGAATGTTGAGCTTTAAGCCAATTTTTTCACTCTCCTCTTTCACTTTCATCAAGAGGCTTTTTAGCTCCTCTTCACTTTCTGCTATAAGGTTGGTGTCATCTGCATATCTGAGGTTATTGATATTTCTCCCGGCAATCTTGATTTCAGCTTGTGCTTCTTCCAGCCCAGCGTTTCTCATGATGTACTCTGCATAGAAGTTAAATAAACAGGGTGACAATATACAGCCTTGACATACTCCTTTTCCTATTTGGAACCAATCTGTTGTTCTATGTCCAGTTCTAACTGTTGTATCTCTTTATTGTGGGTCAATTCTCCAAATCATCTTACCCAGACTGAATGAAAATTAGGGGCTAGTGTTATCACCAGTATTGGAGAAGGAAATGGCAACCCACTCCAGTGTTCTTTCCTGGAGAATCTCAGGGACGGGGGAGCCTGGTGGGCTGCCATCTATGGGGTCGCACAGAGTCGGACACGACTGAAGTGACTTAGCAGCAGCAGTTATCACCAGTAACTGTAGCCCAGCAGGTGGTCAAGAGCTCAATTCTGCAGTTACACAGCAGGATTTAAACTATCCTTTAGCTACTTAATAGCTGAGCCCACTTAAAGTTTTTATTGACCGTCCTGTACCTCAGTTTCTTCATCTATAAGATGGATATTAATTGCACCATACTCAAAGATTACTATAAAGATTAAATGCAACAATATAAGTAAAAACCTTAGCACAGTACCTGAATCATTGTAAGTTATTCATAAATGTTAACCAATAATTACCAATTAGTAACACTCCAATGTTTTGGCATATTTATTGTCACCTCTCTCACTAAACTGTAAGCAATTTGAGGTCAGAAACCAATCTTTTGTCTCTATTCTTCCTTGAGCTTTGCACACAATAGGCACTTCATAAATGTCTGTTAGATGAGAGTGAAAATTAAAGACCACAAAACTGATTGATAAATGAACAACATGCTCATGCTTAAATATACCCATTATTTAATTATTGTGTTAAGCATGTCTAGAACTCAAAGGAGGATTCACCTGTTGGAAGTTTGACTTGTGACACTGAGCATATCCATACATGGAAGTATGAGGAAGTGACCTCTATTAAAATAGTATAAATTCATCTAAAGCTGAAGATAACAACTTCAGGATTAGAAGGATTAGAGCTCCTGGGTAAAAAGAAATCATTATAAACCTGGTGCTCAGTTCTTTTACCCTCTTTCCAATTCCATGTGAGAATGTTTCTGCTGCAACCAACCAGATTGTATGGCCCTAAAAAAAATCCTACTTCCTTTTGTAAACTCTACCTTAGATATGGACTGAAATCTCCTTCCCTGTACACTCTCACAATAGCTGTCCAAAACTGCGGAGAACATAAAAATTAACAAAGTTTCTCAAGTACAAGTGTCTGATGGCAAGATTAAGAAGTCCTAACGTCCTGGTGCCCTTTCACCATCCCATAGAAACTATGGTCAATTGGTTCATTTGTTCAGTATCTGCTCTAATTTCCATCTATGCTGCACAAGCAGCTACTACTTGGACGTGTTACTTCTACAAAATTATGCTTAAAATCAGTACTGGGAGGCCCAATCTGGAGCCCACTATTCTAGCCTAACCACAGTTTTGTGAAAACCCAAGTCCTAGTATTAAATTCTTTTCTGTTTAAAATAACTAGAGAAATAGTGGTACAATCCCCTTGGCACCCTTTTCTTGCAGCTTGGTCACTGTGCTCATCTTATTCTCTGGCCAACATCTTCCCTTTTCCTGGCTCCCCATCCTTCTCACTCCAGCCCTACCCGCTCTGTACTAGAAAATGATTTAATGATGTTTCCTTTCTTAAGACAAGAGTTAGAGTTCATGGCCATACCTCTTGCTTCTCAATTTCCTCCAGGTTATAAACCAGCCCAAAGTTTCCATTTCTCATTAGGAAGGACACTGTTCTTTGCAAATGATTTATAGACACTCACTGAGCCCCAGTAAATAATTTACCCCAGTGAAAACTTCTGCATCCATTCTCTTTGGGAAAAGTATCTCCTTTTTTCCCAGAGTCAAATAGTTTCACTCACTACAAATCCCTCATACAGCACCTCAAGAACACAAACTCAGTAACAGACAACGAGAATTAACACACATAAAATCACATGATAGACACAGGAAGAGAGCCCCAGCTTTCCTAGTTTACAGTGTGTTTACTCGTAAACACTAAAAACAAGGGCCTTTTGCGTCCTCCTTATGTTCCACTCCTCTCATTCCCTTCTTAATTAGGTTCACCTTCTCAGGCTAAGATCGTATTTTGATCTTATTAAACAGTTACACAACCAGGTTGTAAGCACTTTGAGATCAAGAACTGCCTTACACATTTTTCCATCCTCAGCACCTTGTATGACATTGGGCCTAGCCCAAGTAACCATGCATTCTAGCAACTATTTTGTGATACTAACTGAATGTCTTTTAATTCTATTATATTCTCTTTTTATTGAAGTGTAGTAGATGTAACTCAATTTCATTCTGACACTAACTGACTAAAATTAGCACAGACAACTCCACAGGTTAAGGGCTCAGTCCTATAAGACTGCCCCTACTTCAGAGGCCAGCCACAGGTCTCTGGTGTCCCCAGGCTATTTGCATTTCTTCTCAGCCGACTACAAATTTGAGGGCTATCACAAAGGAGTTCGTCAAGGCTGTATATTGTCACCCTGTTTATTTAACTTATATGCAGAGTACATCATGAGAAACGCTGGACTGGAAGAAACACAAACTGGAATCAAGATTGCCAGGAGAAAGATCAATAACCTCATATATGCAGATGACACCACCCTCATGGCAGAAAGTGAAGAGGAACTCAAAAGCCTCTTGATGAAAGTGAAAGTGGTGAGTGAAAAAGTTGGCTTAAAGCTCAACATTCAGAAAACGAAGATCATGGCATCCAGTCCCACCACTTCATGGGAAATAGATGGGGAAACTGTGGAAACAGTATCAGACTTTATTTTTCTGGGTTCCAAAATCACTACAGATGGTGACTGCAGCCATGAAATTAAAAGACGCTTACTCCTTGGAAGGAAAGTTATGACCAACCTAGATAGCATATTCAAAAGCAGAGACATGACTTTGCCAACAAAGGTTCATCTAGTCAAGGCTATGGTTTTTCCAGTGGTCATGTATGGAGGTGAGAGTTGGACTGTGAAGAAGGCTGAGCTCCAAAGAATTGATGCTTTTGAACTGTGGTGTTGGAGAAGACTCTTGAGAGTCCCTTGGACTGCAAGGAGATCCAACCAGTCCATTCTGAAGGAGATCAGCCCTGGGATTTCTTTGGAAGGAATGATGCTAAAGCTGAAAGTCCAGTACTTTGGCCACCTCATGCGAAGAGTTGACTCATTGGAAAAGACTCTGATGCTGGGAGGGATTGGGGGCAGGAGGAGAAGGGGACAACAGAGGATGAGATGGCTGGATGGCATCACTGACTC
This sequence comes from Bos grunniens, assembly GCF_055505025.1. NCBI lineage: Eukaryota > Metazoa > Chordata > Mammalia > Artiodactyla > Bovidae > Bos > Bos grunniens. The sequence goes on from NC_141172.1 coordinate 57,326,532, forward strand.
GATGGACGTGAGTCTGAGTGAACTCCGGGAGTTGGTGATGGACAGGGAGGCCTGGCGTGCTGAGATTCATGGGGTCGCAAAGAGTCGGACACGACTGGGCGACTGATCTGATCTGATCACACCACTTAGGTTTCACAATTCACCAGAATGACTTACAAAACTGACTGAAAGCACTCCACATACAATTACCTTTTTATTATAACAGTTATAACTTAAGAACTGTCAAATGGAAGAGGCAAAAAGGTCTGGGGAAGTGAGGTACAGAGTTTCCACCTCTGTGGACTCAAAGGTGTGCCACCCTCCCAGTACATTGATCAATATGTTCGTAAGTTTGGAAGCTCCCTGAGTCTCATTTTTCAGAGTTTTTATTGAGGTTTCACTAGGTGGATATGAGTGATTAAATCTCTGGTCACATGTTGGAATTCAGTCTTCAGTCCCTGTTTTGTCTGTGGAGTTTGGCTGGGTGGGGATAGGCAGTACTAAAAGTTCCAATTCTCTAATTTCTATCATGGTCAGCCCCTCACTGGAAATGATCTAGGGGCCCACCATGATCACTTTGTTAGCGTAAACTCAAGTATGGTGGAAAGGGGCTTCTAATGAATAAAAATGGATGTTAGTACCAGGAAAATTCCAAGTGCTTAAAGCTCTGTGCTAGGAACCAGGGACAAAGACTAGACATATTCTTTATTATATCACACCATCTGAGACACATTTGCCAAACTGAGCTGAGTTAGCTGCTTCCAGCTTCCTGTTAGTCATTTTGTAAAAATTAAATGAAAGGGTCTTCAATTCTTGGATCAAAATTCTCCCACTGGAAGTAATAATCTTTAAGCTCTTTCTTGAAAATTTAAAACACAGTTTAAATAATCCCCAGTTAAAAGCCTCAATTTAAGTCTTTTTTTAACTACAGATGATAGGAAATGAATTCTGCCACCCCAGATGGGCATTTGAGGCATTAGTATATTAACTACTAACATTTTTATATCACCTTTGAAGTTGCTGTTGTGGGGATATCAGATACATTTATGACCCAGTGTCTGGGTGAATATACTTTCCTGCCAGTCAGAGTCAAGCACGTTGAGCTTCATCAAGGTGTGTGCTCAGTAGAATAAAGCATTTCTTTGGGCACTGAACCAGTTTTGTTTTTAACTATGAAAATGGAGTATGAGAATAGAGCTGTATAGTTACAATGCTTCACAGCTTATATTACTTTGATTAGAAGAAATACATGCTACAGGGAAGATTTGGTTAGTATGGAAGAAAAGTACTAGCTATATAGGTAGGTAGATATTTATATTTATATATATATATATATATACATATATATATATATACATTGGGCTTCCCAGGTGGCACTAATGACAAAGAATCTGCCTCCTGATACAGGAGATGCAGGAGATGTGAGTTTGATCCATGGGTTGGGAATATGCCCTGGAGGAGGACATGGCAATACACTCCAGTATTCTTACCTGGAGAATCCCATGGACAGAGGAGGCTGGCAGGCTAGAGTTCATGGGGTCTCAAAGAGTCGGACATGACTTAGCATGCATGTAGCACATACACATCTATAAATGCATGTACTTGAATATATAGGGAATTCGTGAACTTTTTTCTACAAAGGGATAAGTAGTAATTATTTTAAGCCTTAAAGGCCATATAGTCTCTTGTCACAGTTACTCAACTCTGCCATTACAACAGGAAAGCATCTATCAGTTCAGTTCAGTTCAGTAGTTCAGTCATGTCCGACTCTTTGTGACCCCATGAATCGCAGCACGCCAGGCCTCCCTGTCCATCACCAACTCCTGCAGTTTACTCAAACTCATGTCCATTGAGTTGGTGATGCCATCCAACCATCTCATCCTCTGTCGTCCCCTTCTCCTCCTGCCCTCAGTCTTTCCCAGCATCAGGGTCTTTTCAAATGAGTCATAATACATAAAGGAATGGTCATGGCTGTGTTCAAATATAGCTTTCTTTATGGACACTGAAATTTGAGTTTTATGAAATTTTCATGTCACAAAATAATATTCTGCATTTCATTTTTTCAACTATTTAAAAATGTGAAAATCATATTTGCTCTCAGACTGTGCAAAAAGAAGCAGCAGCTGTAGGATTCTGGTCCTTGTAGACAATAAATGTTAATTTAGTGATGATATCTCTTTTCTCAGATTGCATGATCTGAGTGAACCTGCATCAGCCTGGGACTCCTAACAGGTGAGTTATTTGAATTCCATTGTATGTTAAAAGATCCTCATAAATAATATTACCCCTCGATCTCTCTATCCCACTCTCATACCCTGCACCCCTCTCTCCCTTCTCTGTCTCTATCTCATTCTTGAAAGACAAGATGGGTTTAATGGCAAATGTGCCCCAAATACTTCCAGCATTAACTATTCATGCTATTAATACCAAGGTAACATAGCTGATGACAGCTTTTTTCATTGATTCATAATTCATGTCCCTGTTAAAGGGTATCTGATCCAATGATTTTTATGTATTTCATTCTGAATCTGCTAATCTTGTCAGACTACATAAAAAGAAAACCATAACTTATTTCTTTCTTTACTGAGGAATTAAAAGAGAAAATGCCTCTGCTGGGGGTGGATGGGAAATCCCAAGGCCTAGAAAATGCCTCTGAGTCTGAACGATCAACTCCTGTTCAAGTCAAAATCAGACTGCCTCTTAGAAAATCCTGCTCAAGTCAGTGATGGCTGTCCTATGGCATCATGGTAATATTTCTTACGTACTAGCTTCACAGAGTTTCAAGAGACAGCTTTCTTTTACAAATATACTTCAGGAAGTGGTTGTATTTTTTAAAGCAATTTTTAAAACTCTGTTTAAATGAACAGGTTCATCAACTGGAAAGCCCACAGGAAGGTGGGGGTGGGGAAAGGGGTAGAGCTTTTTTTCATTGTTATTAAAGCAGGAGAAATAATATCTGAGGCCTGAGGCACAATTTGTGAAGAGCATGATCCACGGGACTCCTGTTCAAGGTAGGCGGCTGCTGAGACACTTCAAAAGATCATCTTTATCGCTGAACAGTTGCCTGACCCAGTTTCCTGGTCAGCAACATGCTTTTGTAGAAACTTCAGGAACTGATGAAAAAGCTCAGCCAAGTTAGCATGTGTACTTTCATCTGGGGCTATCAGGAGAGGAAATATGAAAAGGTTTCCAGGTCCCTTGGATTTAGCACTGCCAGGTATACTGACACAGAAGCAAAGAATAAAACAAAAGATAGGAGCATGTTTTAAAAGGCAGTGTCTGACTTCTTGGCAAATGTGCTTGCTATTAGGATTCATAGAACACAGAGGTCTTTCTGTATTCGTAGTCTTTTGCCTATAAAAATATTTTTATATCATAATAAAATCCTACTGTAAAGTACATTTTGACCATTGACTAAGGATTCACTGCCTTGATATGAAAAGATATTCTTCCACCAAGGCTTATGTCCCCTTGCCAAAGAATTCTTAGTGCATAAGCATCTAAACAATATTTAATTTGGAATTCCATTATGCATCATAAAACTAACATAAAGAGCAACAATGTATGTTTTAATAATTTTGAAAGGGAAAACACATTTTCACAAATGGCCCTATGTTAAGTTCCATTCACTGAATGCTGGAAAATATGACTTCTTTAAGCAAAGGCTCATTAGCTTTTTATTTTAAGCATCTGTGTACTTACATTTATCAGTAAAAAGAATCTTTCAAAAGAGCTATTCAATTTTGTAATTTCCTTATCCAGTTTTTTTCCTTCTTTAGGTTCATTTTGGAGAATTTCATCTGAATTCATTTTAGGCCACTTGTATTACTTTCCTATGACTGCTATAGCAAAGTACCAAAACCAAAGTGTTTTAAACCAACAGAAATCTATAGTTTCACCGTCCCAGAGACTAGAAATCTGAAATCAAACCAACCATAGGGCCAAGCTCTTACTGATGGTTCTAGGGTAGAATCTCCTCTCCCTCATGAACCACCCCACCCCATTCCACCCATCTAGTTTGACACAGAGCACCAGGCTGGGCTCCCTATGTTATGTAGCACGTTCCCACTAGTTATCTGTTTTACACATGAAAGTGTATATATGGCGGTGCTACTTTCTCAATTCTCCCTAGGTTCTCTTTCCCATGCTGTGTCCACAAGTCTGTTCTCTACATTTGCATCTCCAATTCTTCTCTGTAAATTAGTTCCTCGTACTGTTTTTCTAGATTTCATATATATATGTATTGATACACAACAGTTGTTTTTCTCTTTCTGACTTACTTCAATCTGTATAACAGGCTCTAGGTTCATCCACCTCAATACAACTGATTTAAATGTGTTCTCTTTTATGGCTGAGTAATATTCCACTGGAAGTGAGAAATAGATTTAAGGGATGAGATCTGACAGACACAGTGCCTGATGAACTATGGACAAAGGTTCATGACACATTGTACAGGAAATAGGGACCAAGATCATCCCCAAGAAAAAGAAATGCAAAAAAGCAAAATGGCTGTCTGGGGGGGACCTTACAAATAGCTGTGTAAAGAAGAGAAGTGAAAAATAAAGGAAAGATATACCCATCTGAATGCAGAGTTCCAAAGAATGGCAAGGAGAGATAAGAAAGCCTTCTCAGTGATCAGTGCAAAAAAATAGAGGAAAACAATAGAATGGGAAAGACTAGAGATCTCTTCAAGAAAATTAGAGATACCAAGGGAACATGTCATGCAAAGATGGGCTCAATAAAGGACAGAAATGGTATGGACCTGAGAGAAGCAGAAGATATTAAGAAGAGGTGGCAAGAATACACAGAAGAACTGTACAAAAAAGATGTTCACGACTCAGATAATCACAATGGTGTGATCACTCACCTAGACCCAGATATCCTGGAATGTGAAATCAAGTGGGCCTTAGGAAGCATCACTATGAACAAAGCTAGTGAAGGTGATGGAATTCCAGCTGAGCTATTTCAAATCCTAAAAGATGATGCTGTCAAAGTGCTGCACTCATTATGCCAGCAAATTTGGAAAACTCAGCAGTGGCCACAGGACTGGAAAAGTTCGGTTGTCATTCCAATCCCAAAGAAAGGCAATGCCAAAGAATGCTCAAACTACCACACAGTTGCACTCATCTCACATGCTAGTAAAGTAATGCTCAAAATTCTCCAAGCCAGGCTTCAGCAATATGTGAACCATGAACTTCCAGATGTTCAATCTGGTTTTAGAAAAGGCAGAGGAACCACAGATCAAATTTCCAACATCTTTTGGATCATTGAAAAGGCAAGAGAGTTCCAGAAAAGCATCTACTTCTGCTTTATTGACTGTGCCAAAGCCTTTGACTGTGTGGATCATAACAAACTGTGGAAAATTCTGAAAGAGATGGGAATACCAGACCACCTGACCTGCCTCTTGAGAAATCTGTATGCAGGTCAGGAAGCAACAGTTAGAACTGGACATGGAACAACAGACTGGTTCCAAATTGGGAAAGGAGTATGTCAAGGCTGTATATTGTCACCCTGCTTATTTAACTTATATGCAGAGTACATCATGAGAAACACTGGGCTGGATGAAGCACAAGCTAGAATCAAGATTGATGGGAGAAATATCAATAACCTCAGATATGCAGATGACACCACTCTCATGGCAGAAAGTGAAGAAGAACTAAAGAGCCTCTTGATGAAAGTGAAAGAAGAGAGTGAAAAAGTAGCTTAAGGCTCAACATTCAGAAAACAAAGATCATGGCATCCAGTCCCATCATTTCATGTCAAATAGATGGGGAAACAGTGGAAACAGTGGCTGACTTTATTTTGGGGGGCTCCAAAATAACTGCAGATGGTGACTGCAGCCATGAAATTAAAAGCCACTTACTCCTTGGAAGGAAAGTTATGACCAACCTAGACAGCATGTTAAAGAGCAGAGACATTGCTTTGCCAACAAAGGTCCTTCTACTCAAGGCTATGGTTTTTCTACTAGTCATGTATGTATGTGAGAGTTGAACTATAAATAAAGCTGTGCACTGAAGAATTGATGCTTTTGAACTGTGGTGTTGGAGAAGACTCTTGAGAGTCCCTTGGACTGCAAGGAAATCCAGCCAGTCCATCCTGAAGGAGATCAGTCCTGAGTGTTCATTGGAAGGACTGATGTTGAAGCAGAAACTCCAATACTTTGGCCACGTGATGTGAAGAGCTGACTCATTGGAAAAGACTGATGCTGGGAAATATTGAAGGCAGGAGGAGAAGTGTACAATAGAGAATGAGATGGTTGGATGGCATCACCGAATCAATGAACATGATTTTGGGTAAACTCCAGGAGTTGATGATGGACAGGGAGGCCTGGCATGCTGCGGCCCATGAGGTCACAAAGAGTTGGACACAACGGAGTGACTGAACTGAATATTCCATTGTGTTTATATATATCACAGCTTCTCTATCCGTTCATTGGTCAGTGGACATCTAGGTTGCTTCCATGACTTAGCTTTTGTAAACAGTGTCTCAATGAACACACGTGTCTTTTGAATTTTGGTTTTCTTAGAGCATATGCCCAGAAGTGGGATTGTTGGGTTATATGGTAGTTTGTTAAGCAATCTCCAGGAGGCAGTCCTAAGATGGTGGAGGAATAGGACAGGGAGACCACCTTCTCCCCTACAAATTCATCAAACGAACATTTGAACACTGAGCAAATTCTACAAAACAACTTCTGAATGCTGGCAGAGGACATCAGGCACCCAGAAGGCAGCCCATTGTCTTCAAAAAGAGGTAGGACAAAAGATAAAAGATAAAAAGAGAGACAAAAGAGGTAGGGATGGAGATCCATCCCAGGAAGGGAGTCTTAAAAAAGTAGAAGTTTCCAAACACCAGAAAACACTCTCACTGGCGGGTCTGTGGGGAGTTTTGGAATCTCAGAGGGCAACAAAACCAGGAGGATGCATGGATAAATAAATAAATAAAACCCACAGATTACATGCCTAACAGCAACTCCCAGCACTTGCAGCCACCACCAGCAAGCAGGGTCTGAAAAAGGAGGTGCGGGCTGCATTGCTTAGGATAAGGACTGGGCCCGAATGCCCGAGGGCAATCTGAGGGAACTAACTTGAGATAACAACCAAACTGTGGGATAGTCAGAGAGAGGGAGGGAAAAGAAAAGAGAGAGAGAGAGAGAGAACTATCCCACGAAAAGCCCTAACCTAAGGCACTGCCAGGCCCACTCGCAGAACAAAGTACTGAGCGAATACCAGAGGAGAGCTAGCAGGCTGCGGACAGGTCCATGCCCTGCTGGAGGCGGGCAGGCAGGGGGCAGCCAGAGCCAGAAAGGGGCAATCTCGGCCCCAGAGAAGTATCCTCTACCAAACTGCAAGCAGGCTCTGTTGCTAACCAAAACTTCTGGGGGTTCTGGATGGTTGACATCTGCCAGGAGGGTTGCAGCCAGAGATCAGCTCCCCAGAAGAGACACATGGCATGCCTGAGACAAAGCTCTCACTGCTCACCCAGAAAACCAAGCAGCTGGGACGGGGGAGGTGATAAGATGCACCCCCAATCTGGGGAAGACTGCGCTCGCCAAGCACCTGGTCACCTGAGCTGCTCAGACCTGGGAAGGGCACAAAATGCAGGCCCAACCAAGTCTGCACCTTTGTGGAGTATCAGAGAACCTGAGCGGCTTAGATCTGGGAAGTGCACACAATCCAGGGCCCACTTCAGACAGTTCTCCAAAAGAGCAACCTAGAGCCTGAGAAGTGTAGAACATGAAAGCACACACACCGTGAGCGGGGGCAAGCCCAGTGCAGCCGAGACACTATGAGCACTCCCCACTCACGCCAGTGATATTTGTTTGCAGTGTTCCTCCCTCCCCACTGCAGGACTGAACAAGGGAGCCTAAATAAGTGTCCACCACCGCCCTCTTGTGTCAGGGCGGAAATTAGACACTGAAGAGACCAGCGAACTGAAGAAGCTAAAAGAAACAGAGGGAACCACTTTGGAAGTGACAGGTGCAACAGATGAAAACCCTGTAGTTAGCAATGACTGCATTGGAATGGGCCTATAGATCTTAAAAAGTATAAGCAGGATCAAGGAACTATCTGAAACTGAACTGACCGCACACTGTCCACAAGAGCTCCAGAGAAATTCCTAGATATATTTTCACTATTATCATTTTTTAAATTAAATTCTTTTTTATTTTTAAGTCCTCTATTACTCCTTTAATTTTCATTTTTATAACCTATATTACCTTGCAAAAAAAGACCCTATTTTTAAAGCAAACTTCATATATATTTTTTATAATTTTTGTGACTTTGTTTTGCTTTTTTAATATTGTATTTTTGAGAGTCTAATCTCTACTGTAGTCAAGGCTATGGTTTTTCCAGTGGTCATGTATAGATGTGAGAGTTGGACTGTGAAGAAAGCTGAGCACCGAAGAATTGATGCTTTTGAACTGTGGTGTTGGAGAAGACTCTTGAGAGTCCCTTGGACTGCAAGGAGATCCAACCAGTCTATTCTAAAGGGGATCAGCCCTGAGTGTTCTTTGGAAGGAATGATTCTAAAGCTGAGACTCCAGTACTTTGGCCACCTCATGTGAAGAGTTGACTCATTGGAAAAGACTCTGATGCTGGGAGGGATTGGGGGCAGGAGGAGAAGGGGACGACAGAAGATGAGATGGCTGGATGGCATCACCAACTTGATGGACATGAGTTTGAGTGAACTCTGGGAGATGGTGATAGACAGGGATGAACTCCAGGGAGATGGTGATGGACAGGCATGTTGCATTTCATGGGGTTGCAAAGAGTCAGACACGACTGAGCGACTGAACTGAACTGAACCTCTACTCTAGATTTTTAATCTTTGCTTTTTGGTATTTGTTACCAAATTTTGTACGTTTAAGAACCCAATCTTCAGTACATTTTTACTTGGGAGTGTGATTACTGGCTTGATTGCTCTCTCCCCCTTTTGACTCTCCTTTTTCTCCACCAGGTCACCTCTATCTCCTCCCTCCCCCTTCTCTTGTCTACCCAACTCTGTAGAATCTCTTTGTGTGTTCCAGGCTGTGGAGAACACTTAGGGAACTGATTACTGGCTAGATATGTCTCTCTCTTTTTGATTCCCCCTTTTCTCCTCCTGGTCACCTCTGTCTCCTTCCTCCCTCTTATCTTCTCTGTGTAACTCTGTGAACATCTCTGAGGGGTCCAGACTGTGGAATGCACATACGGAAGTGATTACTGGCTAGCTTTCTCTAGCCTCTTTTGATTCCCCCTCTTCTCCTCCTGGTCACCTCTATCTCCCTGCTCCCTCTTCTCTTCTCTATGTAACTCTGTGAACCTTTCTGGGTGTCCCTCACTTGAAGAAACTTTTCATCATTAACCTAGATGTTTTATCATCAGTGCTGAATAGATGGAGAAGTCTTGAAGCTACTGTAAGAATAAGACTGAAAACTAGAGGCAGGAGGCTTAAGTCAAAAACCTGAGAACACCAGAGAACTCCTGACTCCAGGGAACATTAATCAATAAGAGTTCATCCAAAAGCCTCCATACCTATACTGAAACCAAACATCACCCAAGAGCCAACAAGTTCCAGAGCAAGACATACCACACAAATTCTCCAGCAGCACAGGGACATAGCCCTCAGCATCAATATACAGGCTGCCCAAAGTCACACCAAACCCCACAGACATCTCAAAACTCACTACTGGACACTTCATTGCACTCCAGAGAGAAGAAATCCAGCTCCGCCCACCAAAACACCAACATAAGCTTCCCTAACCAGGAAACTTTGACAAGCCACCCATTCAACCCCACCCACAGTGAGGAACCTCCACAATAAAGAGGAGCCACAAACTACCAGAATACAGAAAGGCCACCCCAAACACAGCAATCTAAACAAGATGAAAAGACAGAGAAATACTCAACAGGTAAAGGAATAAGATAAATGCCCACAAAACCAAACAAAAGAGTAAGAGACAGGGAGTCTACCTGAAAAAGAATTCAGAATAATGATAGTAAAAATGATCCAAAATCTTGAAAACAAAATGGAGTTACAGATAAATAGCTTGGGGACAAGGATCGAGAAGATGCAAGAAAGGTTTAACAAGGACCTAGAAGAAATAAAAAAGAGTCAATATATAATGAATAATGCAATAAATGAGATAAAAAACACTCTGAAGGGAACCAACAGTAGAATAATGGAGGCAGAAGATAGGAGAAGTGAGGTAGAAGATAGAATGGTAGAAATAAATGAAGTGGAAAGAAAAAAGAATTAAAAGAAATGAGGACAACCTCAGAGACCTCTGGGACAATGTTAAATGCCCCAACATTCAAATCATAGGAGTCCCAGAAGAAGAAGACAAAAAGAAAGACCATGAAAAAATACTTGAGGATATAAAAGTTGAAAACCTCCCTAAAATAGGGAAGGAAATAGTCACCCAGTCCAAGAAACCCAGAGAGTCCCAAACAGGATAAACCCAAGGCAAAACACCCAAAGACACATATTAATCAAATTAACAAAGATCAAACACAAAGAACAAATATTAAAAGCAGCAAGGGAAAAACAACATATAACATACAAGGGGATTCCCATAAGGATAACAGCTGATCTTTCAATAGAAACTCTTTGGGCCAGAAGGGAATGGCAAGACATACTTAAAGTGATGAAAGAGAAAAACTTACAACCCAGATTACTGTACCCAGCAAAGATCTCATTCAAATATGAGGGAGAAATCAAAAGCTTTACAGGCAAGCAAAAGCTGAGAAAATTCAGCACCACTAAACCAGCTCTCCAACAAATGCTAAAGGATCTTCTCTAGACAGAAACACAGAAAGGTGTATAAACTCAAACCCTAAACAACCAAGTAAATGGCAACGGGATCATACTTATCAATAATTACCTTAAATGTAAATGAATGCCCTAACCAAAAGACAAAGACTGGCTGAATGGATACAAAAACAAGACCCCTACATATGTTGTCTATAAGAGACCCACCTCAAAACAGAGGACACATACAGACTGAAAGTGAAGGGCTGGAAAAAGATATTCCATGCAAATAGAGACCAAAAGAAATCAGGAGTAGCAATACTCATATCAGATAAAATAGACTTTAAAATAAAGGCTGTGAAAAGAGACAAAGAAGGTCACTACATAATGATCAAAGGATCAATCCAAGAAGAAGATATAACAATTATAAATATATATGCACCCAACATAGGAGCACCACAATATGTAAGACAAATGCTAATAAGTATGAAAGGGGAAATTAACAATAACACAATCATTGTGGGAAACTTTAATACCCCACTCACACCTATGGATAGATCAACTAAACAGAAAATTTGTAACAAGGGAACACAAACTTTAAGTGATACAATGGACCAGTGAGACCTAATTGATATCTATAGGACATTTCACCCTAAAATAATGAATTTCACCTTTTTCTCAAGGGCACATGGAACCTTCTCCAGGATAGATCACATTCTGGGCCATAAATCTAGCCTTGGTAAAGTCAAAAAAACTGAAATCATTCCAAGCATCTTTTCTGACCACAATGCAGTAAAATTAGATGTCAATTACAGGAGAAAAACTACTAAAAATTCCAAAATATGGAGGCTGAACAACATGCTGCTGAATACCAGCAAATCACAGAAGAAATCAAAATATGCATAGAAATAAATGAAAATAAAAACATAACAACCCAAAATCTATGGGGCACTGTAAAAGCAGTGCTAAGGGGAAGGTTCATAGCAATACAGGCTTACCTTAAGAAACAAGATTAAAGTCAAATAACCTAACTCTACACCTAAAGCAACTAGAAAAGGAAGAAATGAAGAACCCCAGGATTAGCAGAAGGAAAGAAATCTTAAAAATTAGGGCAGAAATAAATGCAAAAGAAACAAAAGAGACCATAGCAAAAATCAACAAAGCCAAAACCTGGTTCTTTGAGAGGATAAATAAAATTGACAAACTATTAGCCAGACTCATCAAGAAACAAAGGGAGAAAAATCAAACCAACAAAATTAGAAATGAAAATAGAGAAATGATAACAGACAACAGAAATACAAAGGCTCATAAGAGACTACTATCAGCAACTATATGCCAATAAAATGGAAAACTTGGAAGAAATGGACAAAATCTTAGAAAAGTAAAACTTTCCAAAACTGAACCAGGAAGAAATAGAAAATCTTAACAGATCCATCACAAGCACAGAAATTGAAACTGTAATCATAAATCTCCCAGCAAACAAAAGCCCAGGACCAGAAGGCTTCACAGCTGAATTCTACCAAAAATTTAGAGAAGAGCTAACACCTATCATACTCAAACTCTTCCAGAAAATTGCAGAGGAAGGTAAACTTCCAAACTCTATGAGGCCACCATCACCCTAATACCAAAACCAGACAAAGATGCCACAAGAAAAGAAAACTATATTACTGATGAACATAGATGAAAAATCCTTAACCAAATTCTAGCAAACAAAATCCAACAATATATTAAAAAGATCAAGCCCACCATGACCAAGTGGGCTTTATCCAGGGATGCAAGGATTCTTCAATATCTGCAAATCAATCAATGTGATACACCACATTAACAAATTGAAAGATTAAAAACCATATCATTATCTCAACAGATGCAGAGAAAGCCTTTGACAAAATTCAACATCCATTTATGATAAAAAAAAAAAAAACCCTCCTGAAAGCAGGACAAGAAGGTATATACCTAACATAATAAAAGCTATATATGACAAACCCACAGCAAACATTATCCTCAAGGGTGAAAAATTGAAAGCATTTCCCCTAAAGTCAGGAAGAAGACAAGGGTGCCCACTCTCAACATTACTATTCAACATAGTTTTGGAAGTTTTGGCCACAGCAATCAGAGCAGAAAAAGAAATAAAATGAATCCAAATTGGAAAAGAAGAAGTAAAACTCTCACTGTTTGCAGATGACATGATCCTCTACATAGAAAACCCTAAAGACTCCACCAGAAAATTACTAGAGCTAATCAATGAATATAGTAAGGTTGCAGGATATAAAATTAACACAAAGAAATCCCTTGCATTCCTATACACTAACAATGAGAAAACAGAAAGAGAAATTAAGGAAACAATTCCATTCACCATTGCAACGAAAAGAATAAAATACTTAGGAATATATCTACCTAAAGAAACAAAAGACCTATATATAGAAAACGATAAAACACTGATGAAGGAAATCAAAGAGGACACAAGTAGATGGAGAAATATACCATGTTCATGGATTGGAAGAATCAATATAGTGAAAATGAGTATACTACCCAAAGCAATTTATAGATTCAATGCAATCCCTATCAAGCTACCAATGGTATTTTTCACAGAGCTAGAACAAATAATTTCACAATTTGTTTGGAAATACAAAAAAACCTTGAATAGCCAAAGCAATCTGGAGAAAGAAGAATGGAACTGGAGGGATGAACCTGCCTGACTTCAGGCTATACTACAAAGCTACAGTCATCAAGATAGTATGGTACTGGCACAAAGACAGAAATATAGATCAATGGAACAAAATAGAAAGCCCAGAGATAAATCCACGCACCTATGGACACCTTATCTTTGAGAAAGGAGGCAAGAATATACAATGGAGAAAAGACAATCTCTATAACAAGTGGTGCTGGGAAAACTGGTCAACCATTAAAAGAATGAAACTAGAACACTTTTTAAAACCATACACAAAAATAAACTCAAAATGGATGAAAGATCTAAATGTAAGGACAGAAACTATAAAACTCCTAGAGGAAAACATAGGTAAAACACTCTCCAACATACATCACAGCAGGATCCTCTATGACCCACCTCCTAGAGTAATGGAAATAAAAGCAAAAATAAACAAATTGGGCCTAATTAAACTTAAAAGCTTTTGTACAACGAAGGAAACTATAGGCAAGGTGAAAAGACAGCCTTCAGAATGGGAAAAAATAATAGCAAACGAAGCAACTGACAATTAATCTCAAAAATATACGAGCAACTCATGCAACTCAATTCCAGAAAAATAAATGATCCAATCAAAAAATGTGCCAAAGAACTAAACAGGGGAGGAGCTAAGATAGCAGAGGAATAGGACGGGGAGAACACTTTCTCCCCCACATATTCATCAAAAGAACATTTAAACGCCAAGTAAATTCCACCAAACAACTTCTGAAGGCCGGCAGAGGACATCAGGCACCCAGAGAAGCAACCCATTGTCTTCGAAAGGAGGTAGGAAAAAATATAAAAGACAAAAAAAGAGACAAAAGAGGGAGGGACGGAGCTCCATCCCGGGAAGGGAGTCATTTGAATCAGTTCTAATGAGGTGGATGAAACTGGAGCCTATTATACAGAGTGAAGTAAGCCAGAAAGAAAAACACCAATACAGTATACTAACACATATATATGGAATTTAGAAAGATAGTAACAATAACCCTGTATGCTGCTGCTGCTAAGTCGCTTCAGTCGTGTCCAACTCTGTGTGACCCCATAGACAGCAGCCCACCAGGCTCCACCATCTCTGGGATTCTCCAGGCAAGAACACTGGAGTGGGTTGCCAGTTCCTTCTCCAATGCATGAAAGTGAAAAGTGAAAGTGAAGTCGCTCAGTCATGTCCAACTCCTAGCGACCCCATAGACTGCAGCCTACCAGGCTCCTCTGTCCATGGGATTTGCCAGGCAAGAGTACTGGAGTCGGGCCATTGCCTTCTCCGATAACCCTGTATACGAGACAGCAAAAGAGACACTGATGTATAGAACAGTCTTTTGGACTCTGTGGGAGAGGGAGAGGGTGGGATGATTTGGGAGAATGGCATTGAAATATGTATAATATCATATACGAAACAAGTTGCCAGTCCAGGTTCGATGCACGATACTGGATGCTTGGGGCTGGTGAACTGGGATGACCCAGAGGGATGGTATGGGGAGGGAAGAGGGAAGAGGGTTTAGATTGGGGAACACATGTATACCTGTGGCAGATTCATTTTGATATATGGCAAAACCAATACAATATTGTAAAGTTAAATTAAATAAAATTAAAAATAAGTCTGAAAAAAAATAAAAAAAAATAAAACTGATGCTAACAATGACACAGTGAAAGAAGCCATTGGAAGGAGAATTCACTCTAGACAAGTTTAGATCTATAGAACAATCTCAGAAAAACTTTGGAATAAATGTGCTATGGATTTTCAAAGAAATGAATGTATACATGTCTTTTAAAATCAGTGACAATTTATGAAACAAAACTGTCAAAAGAATAATAAAAGATAA
Source organism: Bos grunniens (assembly GCF_055505025.1). Classification (NCBI taxonomy): domain Eukaryota; kingdom Metazoa; phylum Chordata; class Mammalia; order Artiodactyla; family Bovidae; genus Bos; species Bos grunniens. The sequence continues at coordinate 57,341,742 of NC_141172.1, forward strand.
AAAAAAAAGAACTAAACAGACATTTCTCCAAAGAAGACATACAGATGGCTAACAAACACATGAAAAGATGCTCAACATCACACATTATCAGAGAAATGCAAATCAAAACCATGATGAGATACCATCCTATGCCGGTCAGAATGGCTGCTATCAAAAAGATTATAAACAGTAAATGCTGGAGAGGGTGCAGAGAAAAGGGAACCATCTTACACTGTTGGTGGGATTGCAAACTAGTACAGCCACTATGGAGAACAGTGTGGAGATTCCTTTAAAAACTGGAAATAGAACTGCCATAGACCCAGCAATCCCACTGCTGGGCATACACACCAAGAAAACCAGAATTGAAAGAGATGCCTGTAGCCCAGTGTTCATCCCAGCACTGTTTATAATAGCCAGGACATGGAAGCAACCTAGATGTCCATCAGCAGACAAATGGATAAGAAAGTTGTGGTTCACTCTCTGGGTGTCCCTCACAGTGGAGAAACTTTTCATCTTTAATCTAGATGTTTTATCAATGGTGCTGTATAGAAGGAGAAGTTTGGAGACTACTGTAAAAATAAGACTGAAAACCAGAAGCAGGAGGCTTAAGTCCAAACCCTGACTCCAGGGAACTCCTGACTCCAGGGAACATTAATTGACAGGAGCTCATCAAACGCCTCCATACCTACACTGAAACCAAGCACCACACAAGGGCCAACAAGTTCCAGAGCAAGACATACCACACAAATTCTCCAGCAACACAGGAACACAGCCCTGAGCTCCAATATACAGGCTGCCCAAAGTTACTACATAACCATAGACATCTCATAACTCATTACTGGACACTTCATTGCACTCCAGAGAGAAGAAATCCACCTCCACCCACCAGAACACTGACACAAGCTTACCTAATCAAGAAACCTTGACAAGCCACCTGTACAAACCCACACACAGTGAGAAAACTCCACAATAAAGAGAACTTCACAAACCGCCAGATTACAGAAAAGACACCCCAAACTCAGCAATATAAACAAGATGAAGAGACAGAGGAATACCCAGTAGGTAAAGGAACAGGATAAATGCCTACCAAACCAAACCAAAGAGGAAGAGATAGGGAATCTACCTGATAAAGAATTCTGAATAATGATAGTGAAAATGATCCAAAATCTTGAAATCAAAATGGAATCACAGATAAATAACCTGGAGACAAGGATTGAGAAGATGCAAGAAAGGTTTAACAAGGACCTAGAAGAAATAAAAAAGAATCAATATATAATGAATAATGCAATAAATGAGATCAAAAACACTCTGGAGGCAACAAATAGTAGAATAACAGAGGCAGAAGATAGAATTAGTGAATTAGAATATAGAATGGTAGAAATAAATGAATCGGAGAGGAAAAAAGAAAAACAAATTAAAAGAAATGAGGATAATCTCAGAGACCTCCAGGACAATATTAAATGCTACAACATTCGAATCATAGGAGTTCCAGAAGAAGAAGACAAAAAGAAAGACCATGAGAAAATACTTGAGGAGATAAGAGTTGAAAACTTCCCTAAAATGGGGAAGGAAATAATCACCCAAGTCCAAGAAACCCAGAGAGTCCCAAACAGGATAAACCCAAGGCGAAATACCCCAAGACACATATTAATCAAATTAACAAAGATCAAACACAAAGAACAAATATTAAAAGCAGCAAGGGAAAAACAACATATAACATACAAGGGGATTCCCATAAGGATAACAGCTGATCTTTCAATAGAAACTCTTCAAGCCAGGAGGGAATGGCAAGGCATACTTAAAGTGATGAAAGAAAATAACCTACAGCCCAGATTACTGTACCCAGCAAGGATCTCATTCAAATATAAAGGACAAATCAAAAGCTTTACAGACAAGCAAAAGCTGAGAGAATTCAGCACCACCAAACCAGCTCTCCAACAAATACTAAAGGATATTCTCTAGACAGGAAACACAAAAAGGGTGGATAAACTTGAACCCAAAACAATAAAGTAAATGGCAACGGGATCATGCTTATCAATAATTACCTTAAACTTAAATGGGTTGAATGTCCCAACCAAAAGACAAAGACTGGCTGAATGGATACGAAAACAAGACTGCTATACATGTTGTCTACAAGAGACCCACCTCAAAACAGGGGACACATACAGACTGAAAGTGAAGGGCTGGAAAAAGATTTTCCAGACACATAGAGACCAAAAGAAATCAGGAGTAGCAATACTCATATCAGATAAAATAGACTTTAAAATAAAGGCTGTGAAAAGAGACAAAGAAGGTCACTACATAATGATCAAAGGATCAATCCAAGAAGAAGATATAACAATTATAAATATATATGCACCCAACATAGGAGTACCGCAATATGTAAGACAAATTCTAATAAGTATGAAAGGGGAAATTAACAATAACACAATAATAGTGGGAGACTTTAATACCCAATTCACCTATGGATAGATCAACTAACAGAAAATTAACAAGGAAACACATACTTTAAACTATACAATAGACCAGTTAGACCTAATTGATATATATAGGACATTTCACCCCAAAACAATGAATTTCACCTTTTTCTCAAGGGCACATGGAACCTTCTCCAGGATAGATCACATCCTGGGCCATAAATCTAGCCTTGGTAAATTCAAAAAAAAAATTGAAATCATTCCAAGCATCTTTTCTGACCACAGTGCAGTAAGATTAGATCTCAATTAAAGGAGAAAAACTATTAAAAAATTCCAACATATGGAGGCTGAACAACACGCTGCCGAATAACCAACAAATCAAAGAAGAAATCAAAATTTGCATAGAAATGAATGAAAATAAAAACACAACAACCCAAAACCTGTGGGACACTGTAAAAGCAGTCCTAAGGGGAAAGTTCATAGCAATACAGGCATAACTCAAGAAACAAGAAAAAAGTCAAATAAATAACCTAACTCTACACCTAAAGCAACTAGAAAAGGAAGAAATGAAGAACCCCAGGGCCAGTAGAAGGAAAGAAATCTTAAAAATTAGGGCAGAAATAAATGCAAAAGAAACAAAAGAGACCATAGCAAAAATCAACAAAGCCAAAAGCTGGTTCTTTGAAAGGATAAATAAAATTGACAAACCATTAGCCAGACTCATCAAGAAACAAAGGGAGAAAAATCAAATCCATAAAATTAGAAATGAAAATGGAGAGATCACAACAGACAACACAGAAATACAAAGGATCATAAGAGACTACTATCAACAATTATATGCCAATAAAATGGACAACGTGGAAGAAATGGACAAATTCTTAGAAAAGTACAATTTACCAAAACTGGACCAGGAAGAAATAGAAAATCTTAACAGACCCATCACAAGCATGGAAATTGAAACTGTAATCATAAATCTTCCAGCAAACAAAAGCCCAGGTCTAGACGGCTTCACAGCTGAATTCTACCAAAAAGGAGAAGAGCTGACACCTATCCTACTCAAACTCTTCCAGAAAATTGCAGAGGAAGGTAAACTTCCAAACTCATTCTATGAGGCCACCATAACCCTAATACCAAAAGCTGACAAAGATGCCACAAAAAAAGAAAACTACAGGCCAATATCACTGATGAACATAGATGCAAAAATCCTTAACAAAATGCTAATAATCAGAATCCAACAACACATTAAAAAGATCATACACCATGACCAAGTGGGCTTTATCCCAGGGATGCAAGGATTCTTCAATATCCGCAAATCAGTCAATGTAATACACCACATTAACAAATTGAAAAATAAAAACCATATGATTATTTCAATAGATGCAGAGAAAGCCTTTGACAAAATTCAACATCCATTTATGATAAAAACTCTCCAGAAAGAAGGAATAGAAGGAACATACCTCAACATAATAAAAGCTATATATGACAAACCCACAGCAAACATTATCCTCAAGGGTGAAAAATTGAAAGCATTTCCCCTAAAGTCAGGAAGAAGACAAGGGTGCCCACTCTCAACATTACTATTCAACATAGTTTTGGAAGTTTTGGCCACAGCAATCAGAGCAGAAAAAGAAATAAAATGAATCCAAATTGGAAAAGAAGAAGTAAAACTCTCACTGTTTGCAGATGACATGATCTTCTACATAGAAAACCCTAAAGACTCCACCAGAAAATTACTAGAGCTAATCAATGAATATAGTAAGGTTGCAGGATATAAAATTAACACAAAGAAATCCCTTGCATTCCTATACCCTAACAATGAGAAAACAGAAAGAGAAATTAAGGAAACAATTCCATTCACCATTGCAATGAAAAGAATAAAATACTTAGGAATATATCTTCCTAAAGAAACAAAAGACCTATATATAGGAAACTACAAAACACTCATGAAAGAAATCAAAGAGGACACTAATAGATGGAGAAATATACCATATTCATGGATTGGAAGATTCAATATAGTGAAAATGAGTATACTACCCAAAGCAATTTATAGATTTAATGCAATCCCTATCAAGCTACCAATGGTATTCTTCACAGAGCTAGAACAAATAATTTCACAATTTGTATGGAAATACAAAAAACCTCGAATAGCCAAAGCTATCTTGAGAAAGAAGAATGGAACTGGAGGAATCAACCTGCCTGACTTCAGGCTCTACTACAAAGCCACAGTCATCAAGACAGTATGGTACTGGCACAAAGACAGAAATATAGATCAATGGAACAAAATAGAAAGCCCAGAGATAAATCCACACGCTGCGATTCATGGGGTGGCAAAGAGTCGGACACGACTGAGCGACTGATCTGATCTGATCTGATGGACACCTTATCTTTGACAAAGGAGGCAAGAATATACAATGGATTAAAGACAATCTCTTTAACAAGTGGTACTGGGAAAACTGGTCAACCCCTTGTAAAAGAATGAAACTAGAGCACTTTATAACACCATACACAAAAATAAACTCAAAATGGATTAAAGATCTAAACATAAGAACAGAAACTATAAAACTCCTAGAGGAGAACATAGGCAAAACACTCTCCGACATACATCACAGCAGGATCCTCTATGACCCACCTCCCAGAATATTGGAAATAAAAGCAAAAATATGAGTTTGTGTCATACGTTTTGTAACTCAAATATTTATAGAGTGTTTTTAAAATATCACATGCTCTGTACCTACCTCAAGGTTCTTTTGATGCTGTAGAAACTATGCAGGGATCCCTTCTTCAGTGAAGCCTAAAATAGATTCTCTCAGAGTTTCTGAAACTATTGGGCCAAACATAGAAGAAGATTTTTTTAATGTTCTTATTATGCTTATCAATTATGCTTAGAGTTAAAGGAAAAAGTGGGAGACCTCTTAAATAATTTTAATTTTGAAAAATCAAGCATATAGTTTATTTTTTCTTTCTGTAAGTGGGTGAAAAAAAAGAGCCAAAACAGATCATCTTTATTCCTTGTCTGTAAGCTCTGTGGTTATTTTATGTCAGTTAGCTCTGATGGGATTAGGTAACAAATAACAAAATGGGTTTAGTGGTATTTGGAGTTTGTTTCTTAGTCATGATTTGTGGATAACAGGCATAGAAATAATTTTGATTTAGGATCTAATAGTTGATTCTGTGCCTGTTGTAAAAAAAAAAAGTTAAAAAAAAAAAAAAAAAGAATACATTTGAATCAGTTCTAATGAGGTGGATGAAACTGGAGCCTATTATACAGAGTGAAGTAAGCCAGAAAGAAAAACACCAATACAATATGCTAACACATATATATGGAATTTAGAAAGATGGTAACAATAACCCTGTATACGAGACAGCAAAAGAGACACTGATGTATGGAACAGTCTTTTGGACTCTGTGGGAGAGAGAGAGGGTGGGATGATTTGGGAGAATGGCATTGAAACATGTATAATACCATATATGAAACGAGTCACCAGTCCAGGTTCGATGCACAATACTGGATGCTTGGGGCTGGTGCACTGGGACAACCCAGAGGGATAGTACAGGGAAGGAGGAGAGAGCAGATTCATGTTGATATATGGCAAAACCAATACAATATTGTAAAGTTAAAAAATAAAATAAAAAAAAAAGAAAGCTGTGGTTCATATGCACAATGGAATATTACTCAGCCATTAAAAAGAATACATTTGAATCAGTTCTAATGAGGTGGATGAAACAGGAGCCTATTATATAGTTGAAGTAAGCCAGAAAGAAAAACACCAATACAGTATACTAATGCATATATATGGAATTTAGAAAGATGGTAACGATGACCCTATATGTGAGACAGCAAAAGAGACACAAATGTATAGAACAGTTTTGGACTCTGTAGGAGAAGGTGAGGGTGGGTTGATTTGAAAGAATAGCATTGAAACATGTATATTATCATATGTGAAACAGATCTCCAGTCCAGGTTTGATGCATGAGACAGGGTGCTTAGGGCTGGTGCACTGGGATGAGGGATGGGATGGGGAGGGAGGTGGAAGGGCTGTTCAGGATGGGGAACACATGTACACCCATGGCTGATTCATGTCAATGTATGGCAAAACTACTACAATATTGTAAAGTGATTAGCCTCCAATTAAAATAAATAAATTTTTTTAAAAAAGGAATCTCCATACTGTTCTCCATAATGACTGTACAAGTTTATATTCCCACCAACAGTGCAGTAGGGTTCAATTTGCTCCACATCCTCTCCAGAATTTACTGTTTGGAGTTTTTTTTGTTTTGTTTTGTTTTTTGATGATGGCCATGCTAATCGGTGAGGTGAGACTTCACTGTTATTTTGATTTGCATTTCTCTAATAATGAAAAATGTTGAGCATATTTTCATGAGTTTATTAGCCATCTCCCTGTGTTTCTTTACATTGTCTTCCCTCTGTGCATATCTGTCTCTGTGCCCAAGTTTCCCTTTTTTTAAGGACACTGGTCATATCAGATTTGAACCCATCTTAATGATCTCATTTTAACCTCATTTTAACTTGGGTCCAGCCCATCCCAGGCAAACTGCAGGACAGAAGCAGGTCTGGATCTCTGTCTGGCAGAACTTTTCCTGAAGGTTCCTAATAAAATATCTGGGCACTCATTCTGACCTCTGTTTGAATTCATGTCTAGGCCCTCCAGGTCGCAATAACCATAGTGATTCTATTAATACAAATGAGCCAGCACCAATGGACCTGAGGTGTCCAAACTGCAATTCCTCTACAACTCCTATGATGAAGCATCACTCCTGGCTGGCACTGTGGCATTGGGAGACAGCATGGCTCACAGACCCATTAAGGCTTCAGCATTTATTTGAAACATTTGTTTCAAACAGATAAATATTAAAGCCTAAAGCAGCAGCTCAATTTGAATCACCTGCTGAGATCTAAAATAATCCTGATTGCTGGTCCTCACTCCTATGGTTGTAACCGAATTAGGTTTCTGTGCACCCAGAGCACCACCATTTTAAAAGCTTCCCATGCATTACTAGTGTGTGTGCAGCCAAATGTGAGAACAGATCACATAGCTCAGTGCTCCTCAAACACTAACTGATGTAGGAATTGTTAAAATGCAGATTCTGATTCCACAGGTCTGGGGTGGGGCTTGAGATTCTGTGTTTCTAACAGGCTCCCATGGGATGGTAATGCTCTTGATCCACTGACCACACTTTGAGCAGTCAGGATCTAAGGAGCTGATTCTCAAATGGGGCTGTACGATGGAGTAACCAGTAGAGCTTTAAAAAAAAAATACTGACCCCTGGGTTTTGCCTCCAGTGTGCTTCTGATTGAATTGGTCAGGAGTGCTGACAGCATCAGGGCTTTAAAAGCTTTGCATGTGATTCCGAAGTGCAGCCCAGGTTGAGAACCACTGCTGTTGAGAAAAGGCAGAAACAGTCCCAGTTGTTTCTGCAAATCTAATAGTGTAAGCAAGTGGGCCGTACTGGACATCATCTTCCATGGCAGCTACTGAGTTTTACTTTGGGGTTTGTGCAGCATCAAAACAAAGGCTGCATGAGGAACAGGTGTATGTGCATAACAGATTTTTTTTTTAAGTATCTTTAATATTAATTTTTCATTTGATAGTAATTTCTCATTTAAATGCTTTCTTTTCTGCTATCACCCTCTGTTTTTTTCAGTCTTTTTTTTAAATTTTATTTTATTTTTAAACTTTACAATATTGTATTGGTTTTGCCAAATATCAAAATGAATCTGCCACGGGTATACTCATGTTCCCCATCCTGAACCCTCCTCCTTCCTCCCTCCACATACCATCCCTCTGGGTCATCCCAGTGCACCAGCCCCAAGCCTCCAGTATCATGCATCGAACCTGGACTGGCGACTCGTTTCATACATGATAGTATACATGTTTCAATGCCATTCTCCCAAATCTTCCCACCCTCTCCCTCTCCCACAGAGTCCATAAGACTGTTCTATACATCAGTGTCTCTTTTGCTGTCTCGTATACAGGGTTATTGTTACCATCTTGCTAAATTCCATATATATGTGTTAGTATACTGTATTGGTGTTTTTCTTTCTGGCTTACTTCACTCTATATAATAGGCTCCAGTTTCATCCACCTCATTAGAACTGATTCAACGATTTTTAAGCACAGGTGATAGGGGATCAACAGGCAGAAGTGAGAAAGCAGACAAGACCAGTTCTGAGCGATAATGTTCAAAGAGGTTAGTTAAATCTCTTTTCATATTTGTCATCCAAGGTCTTTTTTAGTTCAGCCTGAGAGCTGAAACAAGCATTTGTAACAGCAGTCAGAGTTGTTGGAGCAGACCCTGATCCAGAGTGAGGAAAGCCTAATACTCTCTCCCCTCCCACCGCCACCAGCACCACCAGGATGGCATGGCCATATATCCAGTAATTAGTTTCCACCAGTTGTCCCAGAATCTGCTGTGGTTTGACATTTTAGCACTCTCAATATGTCTGGTTTTGAACAAGAAAAGGTCACTCTAGATAATGGTAACCTCTATGTTAAACTGTGTCCCCTAGAATTCATGTGTTGAAGCCTTTACCCCCGACCCCCCAGTGCCTCAAAATGTGACTATTTAGAGATAGGGCCTTTACAAAGGTGATTAAGTTAAAAATGAGTCTGTTACAGTGGCCTTATCCAAGGGGACATTTGGGCACACTAAGAAATATAAGAAGTGTATGAGCACAGAAGAAAGACATATGAAAACACATTTTAAGGCTCCACTTGAGTCATAGCCCATTTGTCAAAGCAGTCCACAAAGTCAAGCTCAGAGTCAAGGATGGGCATTTATACTCCACCTACTGCGAAGGCATGGTAACAGCATGAATGTACAGTTCTATTTAAAGGGGAATGAAGAATTAGATTAATTTTTTGATCTACCACACTGGGTTCCATCAGTGTACTTTTAGCATTCAAGTGACCATGGAATTGGCCTTAATAAATGAATTTAGGACTAGGGTCTTGCCATCAATCATATCTAGAATACTTGTCTCTGACAACTTTCTGTAAAGCAGTCACTTCTCATTGCTGAGCCTCAGTTTAAAAAAAAAAAAAAATAGAAGTCCATTAACTAGATTGGCAATTACAACACAGCATCTACTTGTTTGTTTTTTTAATTAGCTGTACATATTTAAAAAGATTTTATGTTAAGATCCAGATTTTCCTAACAAATTAGAGAATCTAACAACAATGAACATCAAAGCAACAATCACCAGAAGTGAAGTTGCATCTGCCCCTTTAGATGTCAGCGCTTTCCTAACACCACAGTCACCACCAGGCAATTTCTCTTGTTAAGAAAATGTGCTCCTCTCCTACCGGTATTTGAATTTTGGACGCCCTTTCCACCCCAACTCTGGAGTATCCAGCTATAACATTCCGAGGTTCTAAATTTAGAGCGCATAAGTCCCAATACAAACTCATTCCCAATAATGCTGTTCATATAGTCTCTATTTGTCTGTGTTTAAGTTTGGGGACAATTTTGTTTTTTTGTTTGTTTGGGTTTTTCAGGTTATTTATAGGATATAGATTACCGTTATTTTTTATTGGAATATTATTGCTTTATAATGTTGTGTTGGTTTTTGCTGTACAACATGGATCAGCTATATGTATACATCTATCCCCTCACACTTTAGCCTCTATCCCACACTTCTAAGTCATCAGAGAGCATGGGCTGAGCTCCCTGTGCTATTCAGCAGCTTCCCACTATCTATTTTATACTAAGTAGTGTATATGTCAATCCTACTCTCCCAGTTTGTTCCACACTCCCCTCCCCCTCTGTATTCACATGTCCATTCTCTACATCCGTGTCTCTATTCCTGCTCTGCAAATAGGTTCCTCTGTACCATTTTTCTAGACTCCATATATGTGCATTAATATATATTCATTTTTCTTTCTTCATTCTGTATTACAGACTCTAGGCCCAGCCACATCACTACAAATAACTCAATTTCATTCCTTTTTTTATGGCTGAGTAATATTCCATTGTATACATGTACCACAACTTCTTTATCCATTTATCTGTCAATAGATACCTAGGTTGCTTCCATGTGCTGGCTATTATAAATAGTGCTGCAGTGAACATTGGGGTAATACGTCTTTTTGAATTATGTGATATGTCTATTTTGAATAGGTTTCTCAAGGCATATGCCTAGGAGTGGGATTGATGGGTCATGTGGTGGTTCTATTTTCAGTTTTTTAAGGAATCTCCATACTGTTCTCCACAGTGATTCCATCAACTTAACATTCCTACCAACAGTGCAAGAGGGTTCCCTTTTCTCCACACCTTTTCCAACATTTATTGTTTGTAGATTTTTGATGGTGGTCATTCTGACCCATGTGAGGTGATATCTCATTGTAGTTTTGATTTGCATTTATCTAACAATTAGTATTGTTGAGTATGGCTTCATGTTTTTGTAGGCCCTCTGTTTGTCTTCTTTAGAGAAATGTCTATTCAGGACTTCCACCCATTTTTTTATCGTTTTTTTTTTTTTTTTTAATTGAGCTGCATGAGTGGGAGTTTTGGAAATAACTCCTTTGTCAGTTGCTTCATTTGCAAATACTTTCTCTCATTCTGAGGGTTGTCTTTTCCTCTTATTTATGGTTTCTTTTGCTGTGAAAAGCTTTTAAGTTTAATTAGGTCCCATTTGTTTATTTTTGTTTTTATTTTCATTACTCCAGGAAGTGAGTCAAAGAGGATCTTGCTGGGATTTATGTCAAAGAATGTTCTGCCTATGTTTTCCTCTAAGAGTTTTACAGTGTCTTGGCCTTACATTATATATTTAATCCATTTTGAGTTTATTTTTGTGTTTGGTGTTTGGAAGTGTTCTAATTTCTTTCTTTCTTTCTTTTTTTTTTTTTTACATTTCACTATCCAATTTTCCCAGCACCACTTATTGAAGAGGTTGTCTTTCTCTTGTATATTCTTGCCTCCTTTGTCAAAGATTAGGTGACCATAGGTGCATGGGTTTATCTCTGGGCTTTCTGTTCTGTTCCATTGATCTAAATTTCTGTTTTTGTGTCAGTTTCATGCTGTCTTGATTATTATAGCTTTGTAGTATAGTCTGAAGTCAGAGAGCCTGATTACTCCAGCTCCATTTTTCTTTCTCAAGAGTCCTTTGGCTATTTGGGTTTTCTGTTTCCATACAAACTGTAAACGTTTTTTTGTTCTAGTTCTGTGAAAAATGCCATTGGCAACTTGATAGGAATTGCATTGAATCTGTAGATTGCTTTGGGTAGTATAGTCATTTTTACAATATTGATTCTTCCAATCCAAAACATGGTAGATCTCTCCATCAGTTTGGGTTGTTTTTTATTTATTTCATCAGTGTCTTATAGTTTTCCATGAACAGTTCTTTTACCTCCTAAGGTAGGTTTATTCTTAGGTATTTTATTCTTTTTGTTGCATAACTAACTACAACTTTTGCTTTGCGCATAAGAATCTGTTCCTCACACTCTGCATTCAAAATCAGAAGGGATTTCCTTCAGTGTCACAAATGCTTCAGGTTTCCATGTAGGGGTGTTGTCTTAAGGTTTGAAAGTGATGTGGTACTTAAGTTATTGGGTTGGCCAAAATTTTCATTCAGATTTTTCCATATCATCTTACAGAAAAACCATAACAAACTTTTTGGCCAACCCAATACCTTTTTTCTGGGACTGGTTAGGCACTCACCCTGAATAGAAGCACAGGGAGAGGTCTTCTCAGAGCTCTTCCCTTCCCACATGGCTTCCTCAACACAGCAGTCTGGTCAAAAGAATCATATTCAACCAACTGCCCTACTATTGAAAGCAGTTTGTCTTTTGGACGAGCTGCAGCAATGAGTGGGCCTTCAGGCATGCTCTGCAACCCCACCCTTCATCACAGTGTGTCCCTCACAGAGGAGATCCTCAGAAAAGAGACAATCTCAAAAATGACAGAATGATCTCTGTTCATTTCTAAGGCAAACCATTCAATATCACAGTAATCCAAGTCTATGCCCCAGCCAGTAACGCTGAAGAAGCTGAAGTTCAATGGTTCTATGAAGACCTACAAGACCTTTTAGAACTAACACCAAAAAAAGATGTCCTTTTCATTATAGGTAACTGGAATGCAAAAGTAGGAAGTCAAGAAACACCTGGAATAACAGGCAAATTTGGCCTTGGAGTATGGAATGAAGCAGGGCAAAGACTAATAGAGTTTTGCCAAAAAAATGCACTGGTCATAACAAACACCCTCTTCCAACAACACAAGAGAAGACTCTATACATTGACGTCACCAGATGGTCAACACCGAAATCAGATTGATTATATTCTTTGCAGCCAAAAATGGAGAAGCTCTATACAGTCAGCAAAAACAAGACCAGGAGCTGACTGTGGCTCAAACCATGAACTCCTTATTGCCAAATTCAGACTTAAATTGAAGAAAGTAGGGAAAACCACAAGACCATTAAGGTATGACCTAAATCAAATCCCTTATGATTATACAGTGGAAGTGAGAAATAGATTTAAGGGCCTAGATCTGATAGATAGAGTGCCTGATGAACTATGGAATGAGGTTCATGACATTGTACTTGAGACAGGAATCAAGACCATCCCCATGGAAAAGAAATGCAAAAAAGCAAAATGGCTGTCTGAGGAGGCCTTACAAATAGTTGTGAAAAGAAGAGAAGCAAAAAGCAAAGGAGAAAAAGAAAGATATAAGCATCTGAATGCAGAGTTCCAAAGAATAGCAAGAAGAGATAAGAAAGCCTTCTTCAGCAATCAGTGCAAAGAAATAGAGGGAAACAACAGAATGGGAAAGACTAGAGATCTCTTCAAAAAAATCAGAGATACCAAAGAAACATTTCATGCAAAGATGGGCTCGATAAAGGACAGAAATGGTATGGACCTAACAGAAGCAGAAGATATTAAGAAGAGGTGGCAAGAATACACAGAAGAACTGTACAAAAAAGATCTTCACGACCCAGATAATCACAATGGTGTGATCACTGACCTAGAGCCAGATATCCTGGAATGTGAAGTCAAGTGGGCCTTAGGAAGCATCACTACGAATGAAGCTAGTGGAGGTGATAGAATTCCAGTTGACCTATTCCAAATCCTGACAGATGATGCTGTGAAAGTGCTGCACTCAACATGCCAGCAAATTTGGAAAACTCAGCAGTGGCCACAGGACTGGAAAAGGTCAGTTTTCATTCCAATCCCAAAGAAAGGCAATGCCAAAGAATGCTCAAACTACCACACAATTGCACTCATCTCACACGCTAGTAAAGTAATGCTCAAAGTTCTCCAAGCCAGGCTTCAGCAATATGTGAACCGTGAACTTCCAGATGTCCAAGCTGGTTTTAGAAAAGGCAGAGGAACCAGAGATCAAATTGCCAACATCTGCTGGATCATGGAAAAAGCAAGAGAGTTCCAGAAAAACATCTATTTCTGCTTTATTGACTATGCCAAAGCCTTTGACTGTGTGGATCACAATAAACTGTGGAAAATTCTGAAAGAGATGGGAATACCAGACCACCTGATCTGCCTCATGAGAAATTTGTTATCAGGTCAGGAAGCAACAGTTAGAACTGGACATGGAACAACAGACTGGTTCCAAATAGGAAAAGGAATACGTCAAGGCTGTATATTGTCACCCTGCTTATTTAACTTATATGCAGAGTACATCATGAGAAACGCTGGGCTGAAAGAAACATAAGCTGGAATCAAGATTGCCAGGAGAAATATCAATAACCTCAGACATGCAGATGACACCACCCTTATGACAGAAAGTGAAGAGGAACTAAAAAGCCTCTTGATGAAAGTGAAAGTGGAGAGTGAAAAAGTTGGCTTAAAGCTCAACATTCAAAAATGAAGATCATGGCATTCGGTCCCATCACTTCATGGGAAATAGATGGGGAAACAGTGGAAACAGTGTCAGACTTTATTTTTCTGGGCTCCAAAATCACTGCAGATGGTGATTGCAGCCATGAAATTAAAAGAGCCTTACTCCTTGGAAGGAAAGTTATGAGCAACCTAGATAGTATATTCAAAAGCAGATTCATTACTTTGCCAACAAAGGTCCATCTAGTCAAGGCTATGGTTTTTCCTGTGGTCATGTATGTATGTGAGAGTTGGACTGTGAAGAAGGCTGAGCACCGAAGAATTGATGCTTTTGAACTGTGGTGTTGGAGAAAACTCTTGAGAGTCCCTTAGACTGCAAGGAGATCCAACCAGTCCATTCTGAAGGAGATCAGCCCTGGGATTTCTTTGGAAGGAATGATGCTAAAGCTGAAACTCCAGTACTTTGGCCACCTCATGCAAAGAGTTGACTCATTGGAAAAGACTCTGATGCTGGGAGAGATTGGGGGCAAGAGGAGAAGGGGACGACAGAGGATGAGATGGCTGGATGGCATCACTGACTTGATGGACATGAGTCTGGGTAAACTCCAGGAGTTGGTGATGGACAGTGAGGCCTGGTGTGCTGTGATTCATGGGGTCGCAAAGAGTTGGACACGACTGAGAGACTGATCTGATCCGATCTGAAACTGGAAGTGAAATGACAGACTGGAGCAAGCACTCTGTGGCAAGAACTGAGATTTAGAGACAAGTGATTTGGTTATTATTGTTGTTTGTTGGTTTGGGCTGGGCCGCTGTCCCAGAACAGAGAGAAAGAAGAGGGTCCCAGGAGTGATACGTGAGAGAAGGCATGAGAACAGAGAAAAGTGAAAGAGACTCAGGACAGCCACGAATACCATGGAAAGGAGGCTGAAGAAAGAATCCATCTTTCTTTCTTCCGTGACTATGAACCTTATGTGAAGGTATCCTTCTAGGACCTAGAAATAACATTTTCAAAATCTTTTTGTAGTTAAATATATTCATAGATCTGTATCTCATTTAATATTTTGTAATGTTTGATCTTATTAATTTGTTACTTTTAGAAAATCATGTTTTTACTGGATTCAGAGGTAGACGGTCTCAACAGGTATAGCCTCTGTCTCTTGGCAATCTGTTCCTGGCATTTTCCTTTGGCCTCCTTCAATCTTTTGGCCAAAAGTGTATCCTACTCTGTAGACTCATCCTTAGTTTGTTTAGTGCACAGTTTCTTCAGAGTGATACACTAATACTGGTGTTGCAAGAAACATGGAGTAACAGGACACTGACCCTTGAGCACTTTGCTCCTCAGTTTCTTACCTTCCTCACAATACACACTAATGGGCATGATCTTAAAAGAGATTGAAAAGTTGCAATTCTGCTAGTTCTTTTGAGCCCCAGGTGACAAAGAACAGTAGTATCAGTCCAGGAATATCTTTCTCCCTTTAAAAAAAAAATAATACCAAGTTGAAAACACTCAGCCTGGCCTCTGCAATACAACCTTGAACAGATATGTGCTCCTTTCCCCAGTTCCCCTTGATCTATAACAGGAATGCCCCTTAATCAGTGGCCGGCAGACACAATGCTTTTCCGTGCACCATTATCCTATTTTATATATTAAAAACAGAAGCAGAAAGAGATTTTTTTAAAACTTGTTCATTCCATAAATATTAGGTTCAGGATTTGAAAATATATTTCTGATGCCCCTGACCATGCTTTTTAGAACCCCTACATGAAACAGCAGTCTTTAGATAAATATGTAGGGTTGGAACTAAGGCCTAAATCTGTTAAAACACTTTCCAAAATTCACACAGCTACTAAATAGCAAAGCTAAGATTTGAAGCCAGTCTTTCCAACCCCAGATCCTAAATTCTTAAGCACTTGGATGACTAGGATTTCTAAATCATCTCATGTTGGTAGGTATCAACTGGAGCTTAAATATATCCTGGGAAGGGGATTAAACAAATGTATAACTATTGAGGAAAAGAAAGGAAGAATTAGTGACCTTCCCAAGAAAATGAACTCTGTTGACATACATGGTTCCCAGGATGCAGGTAGAGCCTAAGGAGAGAACCAGGAGTCTCAGTGATCACTTCAGGCTTGTGTGGGGTCAAGGAGGACTGATATTCTGATAGAGACAGGCATGCTATGGTTAGGAGACATATCTGGGTCTGAGACCTGGTGAATGGACACAGGCAGGCCATCCCAGTGCAATGGAGTAGAGGGTTCAGGATCCAGTATGATCAGAAACCAAGAATTAAGAGTGGAAATAAAGCAACAGTGATGACAGTAACCAAAGTGGGAGAGAATTATCTCTATATTGTTTTATAAACACTGTGCCTCATACTCTGTGGGTGAAGAAATTGGGGTTGAGAAAATTTAGACACCTCACCCAGTGCCAGAGGCAGAATGTAGCTGGATCAAGATTCAAAGCCCTACATGCCTAGATCCTCAAGTAGCAAAATGAGGGCAAGGAGCTTTAAGGAACAGGAGAGGGCAGGTTCAACTGGGCTATTAGGAAATATACCAAGTTTCAGTGAAGGTAGAAGGCCAGCTGCCCTCAGATGGCCTGCAGCAGAAATGCCCATGGGCTTATTCTGAGAGAGAACACTTGTCTTTAAATAAAGCCATTTAAACCTTCTGATGTGAAGACAGGAGAAAAAAGCAGTAGATTAAAAGCTGTACTATCTTGGAGGAGATGCTCAAATAAACCATTCAGTCAAAGAAAAGAAGGAAGAAAGGAAAGGAGAGTGCAGAAAAGGAAGGAATGAAAGGGGAGAGTGGAAAAGAAAGAAGTAAGGGGGGTGAAAGGGAGAATGAAAAGGGGGAAAATGAAGACAGGAAGAGGTAGATGGAGAGAGAAAAGAAAGTATGGAGGAATCAAGGAATTAAACAGAAAAAAAAAGAGAATATTAAAAGACATGAGTCTATCACAAATTAGAACCCTCAGCAGTGAATCTATAGACAGCTGTCACTGAAGATTACTTTCAGATAATGAAATTAAATGCACCCTTTTATCTTCCATGCCCCTGTAGATCATGAGTTCTGGAGATCATGGTCTATAATACAGATGCAATCTTGATAAATCTCGAAGGACTTAGAACAATACTGTGCATACAGTGGGTGTTGAATAAATAAAAGGTTGACATTGATTGATGGTCTCTTCCCTAAAGAAAATTGATCTCCAATTCAAATCTCCATTGTAACACTGAGCAAGGTTAATCTTCATATCCCCACAGATGGAGACTAATGGGATAGGCCTAAGTAGGCAGAAGTGCATCAGGAAACCAAATTGGGAAATGATAGCTATTGTCACCCAGGGAATTGCCAGAAGTGGATGTCACTCATGGCCGCCAGCTCCAAGTCTGAACATTCTTTATTCCCCATAGATAATAACAGACTGGTGAAAAAACACTTAAACAAATGCAACATGCATATAAAGAAAGTTTTAACAAATTCTCAAAAACTGACTCTACCAAGTTGATCATGTACTTCATTATTTGCTTTTGAAAAATGACAGCTGTTAAAATGCTAAAGGCAGGAGAAGGACAATTCCTCCTCTTTCTCAAACCGAATCTCAGACAAAACACTGCCATAAACACAAATAAGTATTTAAAAAATGTACTTCAGCAAAGTGGCCCAGGACTTTGTAAACAAACACCCTTTAGAAAGCTGATGCTAAGTAGTTCATGAAACCTGCTCAGAAAAATTGAAGACATCCTAACTTTCTGTCCTTTCAGGCGCTCCTCAGACTCTTAGCCAGTCTACATATCTTAAATACCATTCATTTCACCAATGAAAGCCCATTTCTAATATTCATCATGCTGATTAGAAGTTGCCAGTTTCTCTAATAAGAACTTATTTCAAATATTTATTATGCTGGTTAACAAAACTACCAGTGACAATAAGCAATGAGGGTAAAAAAAACACGCCTTCAATTGTTACCTCTGAAGTGTGGCCTTTGTTATCTAATGTTAGATAACCACCCCTGAAATGTGGATTCCTGTTTATACCAACTGCCTCTTGGTTAGTAAATTAAACCACATACATTTATATTATACTAGGTTTGTGTTGAGTATTTTAAAGTATATAACAAGCAGAAAAGTGAAAGTGTTAGTCGTTCAGTCATCTCCGACTCTTTGTGACCCCATGGACTATAGCCTGCCATGCTCCTCTGTCCATGGAACTCTCCAGGCAAGAATACTGGAGTGGGTAGCTGTTCCCTTCTCCAGAGGATCTTCCCAACCCAGGGATCAAAACCAGGTCTCCTGCATTGCGGGCAGATTCTTTACTGTCTGAACCACCAGGGAAGCCCATATAACAAGCAACATAATGTAAATTATAAAACATATTAAAACATTTTATCTTTAAAAATAATTATTTTAATAACTGGCTGGAAAATGCCATAGACAGAGGAGCCTGTGGGCTGCAGTTCATAAGATCACATGACTTAGGGACCAAAGAGCAAACAGCAGCTGACTCCAAAGGCAAGTCTGTTATCCCTTGTAAAACTGCAGCAAATACTGGGAGCCTTTTGGTCTTAGGTCCCTCAGGCTCCAGCAGGTATAAGAAGCTCCATGCCTGGACTCAGCACAGTTCAGCTCCCAAGTGTCCCAAATGTTTTCCTCATTATCTTGACCCTAATATGGAAGTTAGTTCCTTTGAACTGATTTTCAGAATATGTACACCTGCACTCCCTCATTCATCCATCCCTCATTCATTCACTCCTTCATTCAATGTCTTTACTAAAGGTTTTACAAAGTTGAGGGCTTTATACATCAAAACACAAAATTTTAAGATTTAACAGTAAACTGCTTATTCTGGCCATTCTTCTACACAGACTGAGGCCCCACATCTGGTTGCTTACTCATCCCCTGCCCCAGTAGAGTTACTGGTTTCATGACATAATAGTTACATTATTTGGTAGAGCAGGGTTAGTTACTTTCCTTCAAAGTCTCTCTTCCCTCAACTCAAGTGCTTTCAAATTTTGCACCATTGGGTGATCTGATTTTTCCAGTAATACAAGACATTCTAGAATTGGGAGGAATGACAAACGACAAAGATAGTCACATTAGTGGCCATTTAAAGCCATATTATGTGTGTGAAAGTGTGAAAGTATTAGTTGCTCAGTTGTGTCCAGTTCTTTACAACCCCATGGACTGTAGCCCACCAGCTTCCTCTGTCCAGAAAGAAATATCAGGATCACTCAAATCTAAGGACAATTATCTAGATTTCTAATACAACTTTTCTAACTTTCAATTTGTCATTTACATAGGAACTATTATCCAGCAAGGATCATTTCTGCATTCTTCTCTTCTAATGAAACATTATTATGTTTCCCACATCTAGTTTTATGATATATAGCCTTTATTCAGTTTTCTAGGAAAGAAAATATAATTTTATTTCCTATATGAACAAGATCTTCTTCTCCCATAGACAACGTCTATCATTCTATTTGATTCTCTGCAGATGAAAGACTGATGCTTTGAGATTATAAACATAATCCATAGATATGTTTATATACCCCACACTCCCAAGGTCTGAATGGTAAGGAGATAAAGAGGCTTGATTCAAGCCTCTTTAGGTCTGTGTTGGGTCCATGAATTAAGGCAAATTGGAAGTGGTCAAACAGGAGATGGCAAGACTGAATGTCGACATTCTAGGAATCAGCGAACTAAAATAGACTGGAATGGGTGAATTTAAATCAGATGACCATTATATCTGCAACTGTGGGCAGGAACCCCTTAGAAGAAATGGAGTAGACATCATAGTGAACAAGAGAGTTCGAGATGCAGTACTTGGATGCAATCTTAAAAACGACAGAATGATCTCTGTTCATTTCCAAGGCAAACCATTCAATATCACAGTAATCCAAGTCTATGCCCCAACCAGTAACGCTGAAGAAGCTGAAGTTGAATGGTTCTATGAAGACCTACAAAACCTTTTAGAACTAACACCCCAAAAAGATGTCCTTTTCATTATGGGGTACTGGAATGCAAAAGTAGGAAGTCAAGAGAGAGATGGAGTAACAGGCAAACTTGGCCTTGGAGTACAGAATGAAGCAGGGCAAAAGCTAATAGAGTTTTGCCAAGAGAACACACTGATCACAACAAATACCCTCTTCCAACAACACAAGAGAAGACTCTACACATGGACATCACCAGATGGCCAACACCGAAATCAGATTGATTATATTCTTTGCAGCCAAAGATGGAGAAGCTCTATACAGTCAGCAAAAACAAGACCAGGAGCTGACTGTGGCTCAAACCATGAACTCCTTATTGCCAAATGCAGACTTAAATTGAAGAAAGTGGGGAAAACCACTAGACCATTCAGGTATGACCTGAATCAATCCCTTATGATTATACAGTGGAAGTGGCAAATAGATTTAAGGGACTAGATCTGATAGACAGAGTGCCTAGTGAACTATGGACGGAGGTTCGTGACATTGTACAGGAGACAGGGATCAAGACCATCCCAAGAAAAAGAAATGCAAAAAATCAAAATGGCTGTCTAGGGAGACCTTACAAATAACTGTGAAAAGAAGAGAAGTGAAAAGCAAAGGAAAGATATAAGCATCTGAATGCAGAGTTCCAAAGAATAGCCAGGAGAGATAAGAAAGCCTTCCTCAGTGATCAGTGCAAAGAAATAGAGGAAAACAATAAAATGGGAAAGACTAGAGATCAGTTCAAGAAAATTAGAGATAACAAGGTAACATTTCATGCAAAGATGGGCTCAATAAAGGACAGAAATGGTATGGAACTAGCAGAAGCAGAAGATATTAAGAAGAGGTGGCAAGAATACACAGAAGAACTGCACAAAAAAGATCTTCATGACCCAGATAATCACGATGGTGTGATCACTGACCTAGAGCCAGACATCCTAGAATGTGAAGTCAAGTGGGCCTTAGGAAGCATCACTATGAACAAAAACAGTGGAGGTGATGGAATTTCAGTTGAGCTATTTCAAATCCTGAAAAATAATGCTGTGAAAGTGCTGCCCCCAATATGCCAGCAAATTTGGAAAACTCAGCAGTGGCCGCAGGACTGGAAAAGGTCAGTTTTCATTCCAGTCCCAAAGAAAGGCAATGCCAAAGAATGCTCAAACTACTGCACAATTGCACTCATCTCACATGCTAGTAAAGTAATGCTCAAAATTCTCCAAGCCAGGCTTCAGCAATATGTGAACCATGAACTTCCAGATGTTCAAGCTGGTTTTAGAAAACTCAGAGGAACCAGAGATAAAATTGCCAACATCTGTTGGATCATCAAAAAAGCAAGAGAGTTTCAGAAAAACATCTATTTCTGCTTTATTGACTATGTGAAAGCCTTTGACTGTGTGGATCACAATAAACTGTGGAAAATTCTGAAACAGATGGGAATACCAAACCACCTGACCTGCCTTTTGAGAAATCTGTATGCAGGTTAGGAAGCAACAGGTAGAACTGGACATGGAACAACAGACTGGTTCCAAATAGGAAAAGGAGTATGTCAAGGCTGTATATTGTCACCCTCCTTATTTAACTTATATGCAGAGTACATCATGAGAAATGCTGGACTGGAGGAATCACAAGCTGAATCAAGATTTCCAGGAGAAACATCAATAACCTCAGACATGCAGATGACACCACCCTTATGGCAGAAAGTGAAGAGGAACTAAAAAGCCTCTTGATGAAAGTGAAAGTGGAGAGTGAAAAAGTTGGCTTAAAGCTCAACATTCAGAAAACAAAGATCTTGGCATTCGGTTTCATCACTTCATGGCAAATAGATAGGGAAACAGTAGAAACAGTGACTGACTTTATTTTGGGGGGCTCCAAAATCACTGCAGATGGTGATTGTAGCCATGAAATTAAAAGATGCTTACTCCTTGGAAAGAAAGTTATGACCAACCTAGACAGCATATTAAAGAGCAGAGACATTACTTTGCCAACAAAGGTCTATCTAGTCAAGGCTATGGATTTTCCAATAGTCATGTATGGATGTGAGAGTTGGATTATAGAGAAAGCTGAGCACCAAAGAATTGATGCTTTTGAACTGTGGTGTTGGAGAAGACTCTTGAGAGTCCCTTGGACTGCAAGGAGGTCCAACCAGTCCATCCTAAAGGAGATCCAACCAGTCCATCCTAAAGGAGATCAGTCCTGAGTATTCATTGGAAGGACTGATGTTGAAGCTGAAACTCCAATACTTTGGCGACATGATGTGAAGATCTGACTCATTTGGAAAGACCCTGATGCTGGGAAGGACTGAAGGCAGGAGGAGAAGTGGACGACAGAGCATATGATGGTTGGATGGCATCGCTGACTCAATGGACATGAGTTAGAGTAAATTCTGTGAGTTGGTGATGAACACGGAGGCCTGGCATACTGCAGTCCATGAGGTTGTAAAGAGTCAGACAAAATTGAGCAACTGAACTGAAACTTCTCAAGTTAATCCCATTATTGTTATAAAAAAAGATAAATCTGGGTCTGTTTGCCTATTCAAATGCAAATTAGGGAAATGTGGGCCCTAGTGTCTTCTGATGCCTGAGTATCAGAGGTCAGAGAGCTTGAATTCAGGTAACATGGGCAGGTGAGTTTGCTGCCAGAGCAGTCCTGTCCAGATGCCTGTAAGAAGTCTGTGGCACGTGGGCTGCCAAGAACTGCACTTTTGTCCATGTAGGAATATGTAGTCTGTGAAGGAAAAAGCCATGAATAGCAAATTGAGAGGAGCAGTACCTCTCAAACTTTAGTGGAAAGGAATTACCTAGGATCTTACTAGGAGAAGGCAATGGCACCCACTCCAGTACTCTTGCCTGGAAAATCCCATGGACAGAGGAGCCTGGTAGGCTGCAGTCCACAGGGTCGCTAAGAGTTGGACACACCTGAGCGACTTCACTTTCACTTTTTACTTTCATGCATTGGAGAAGGAAGTGGCAACCCACTCCAGTGTTCTTGCTTGGAGAATCCCAGGGATGGGGGAGCCTGGTGGGCTGCCATCTATGGGGTCGCACAGAGTCAGACACAACTGAAGCGACTTAGCAGCAGCAGCAGCAGGATCTTACTAAGATACAGTTTCTGACTCAGCAGGTCTACAGTGGAGCTGACGTTCTGCCTTTTGAACCAGCTCCCCAGCAATGTCAGTGCTACTGGTCCAAGTAGCAAGATGTTAGAGACAAGTGAAGTCCTCATACAAACTCTAGAGGACATTCTAAATAGAAGATTTGGATTTTATCTCAGTGGTTTACTAAGGACCTCATAAGTATATATTTTTTTAAATGTCTGAATAAAGTCATCAGATCAGATCAGATCAGTCGCTCAGTCGTGTCCGACTCTTTGCGACCCCACGAATCGCAGCACGCCAGGCCTCCCTGTCCATCACCAACTCCATAAAGTCATACTATTTTCAATTTTTTTGTGGAAGTAAACAGCATGCATAATAGGTAAGTAGATTATGCCTCATGAATCTTTTACAAAACCATTTAACCACCATCCTGACCAAGAAAGAGAATATTACTAGCATCCTAGACGCCTACCCACACCCATGTCTAAATCACTACTCTTGCCTTCTTAACCAATCTGACTCTTACAAGCAGAGGTTAATTTTGTCTGCTGTAAACTTGAAATAAAACCATGCAGTGAGTACTCTTTTGTTTCTAATTTTATCATTATTTTTATGATATTCATCTATATTATTTTATGCAGTTAGTTGTTTCTCAGTCCTCTCCACTACAGTCAGCAAACTTTTTCTCTAAAGAGCCAGACAGTAAATATTTTCAGCTGTGGCCACCATATGGGCTCTGGTAAAACTCCACTGCTATGGTGTGAAACCAGCCTCATGATACATAGACAAATAGACCTGTCTCTGTTCCAATTAAACTTTATTACAGAAGCAAATATAGGTCAAATTTTACCTGTGGGTCATAGTTTAGTGTCTCCTGCCCTATTGCAGTGCATTGTAAGGATTTATCACAATTTCTCTCTCCATTTTCTTCTTAATGGGTATATTAGTTTTCTATTGCTGCTATAGGAAATTATCACAACTTTAGCAGCTTACAACAGCACACATTTATTTTCTCCCAGTTCTGTAGGCTGGAAGTCCAGGAGGGCTCAACTCATTCCTTTCTTCCAGGTGCTATGAGGCTGATATCAAAGTGTCGGCAGACCTGGCATCATATTCAGAGGCTCTGGGAAAGAAATTGCTTCCTTCTCATCCTAGTGGTTGATAGAAGATGGCCCCTTGTGTTTGTAGAATGGAGGTCCCTGTTTCCTTGCTAGCTGTCAACTTGAAGCTGTCTTTAGCTCTTCTAGGTCACTTTTAGTCCTTGCACATGGTTCCCTCAATCTCAGAGCCAGTAACTTAACATCAAATCCTTCTCACACTTGGAAAATCTTTTCTAGAAACTGTATTGTTTTATGTTCCACATTTAAATGTACAGTCTTCCTCAGTTGATTTAGTTTATGGTATCAGGGAGTGCTGAAGAATCATTCTTTCTTCTATGTGGCTATACAATTGACCGGGCACTATTTATTGATAATATTGCCCTTTCTCTACTGCTCTGTGGTGTCAGATGTCATCCATCAGTGGCCAGGAATATGTGAGCTTACACTTGGACTACTTATTCCATTGATCTGGTACTCTATCCTTATAGTACTAATGACTATAGCTTTATTATTTAATATAAGTGATATGATAGTATGTCTTTGCATTTTGTTCTTCAGGATCGTGAGTCTGACAGAGTTTGACCTGAGACTGATTTTGATTGGCATGTGCTCCATGGTAGGGAGTTTGTAAGGGTGGTCTCCATTTGCCTCTAGCCACTGAAACTACCAGTGCTTACTGTAAAGAACTAGGTCTCATTGTGTGAATTATTTGGCTGTGGTCAGTTTGCTATGCATTGCTAGGTAGTTTTGTTCTTTATCCTGAAGGCAAATAGGAGACAGTAAAACAATCTAAGCAAGCAAATAGTTTTTATTGCTTTTTAATAAAAAAAGTTAGATGAGACAATAAGTTTAATGGTTAAATAGATGAATTTAATGGTTAAATCTTGTTTTAAACAAATATAATAACAGTCATAAAGAAGATAGGTGATGAACCTGGAGTTTATTGAAGAGGTCAAAGCTAGAAATGATAGGGCCCTGAGATAAGCTGTGACAGTGGTCATATAGAGAAAGTGGTGGATATGAGAAAGATTTAATGGGTGCTACTTGGAGATTAATTATATCTGGAGTGTTGACTCCATTGATAAGGGACATAATACCTAACAATGCTACTGACAAAGAATTCTGGAGAAATTATGGATAAGGATAATGGGTTGAACATTGATCATGTTGAGATTAAGTTACCTGCAACCTCAGTGGAAATATTTATCAGAGGGAAATAGGGCTGGTTCTTGGCAGAGAAGTAAAAGCTGGAAATATATACTGGGGAGTGTTTTGAATTCAGATGATAACTGGAGCCATGATTGAATCAGACCATCCAGAGAATGTGTACATAACAAGAATAAAAAAGTATTATGGATAGAATGTTGGTGAATTTCACCACCTATAAGGCATGCTAAAGAGAAAGAGACTACCTCATATTAAAATTGAATCTTCAATCACAGAATTACTGCCATCTCAAAATAATAACGGCTCTACTTAAAATATATAATATCACACAGAAAAATATTGATCTTATCTGTCCTTTTCTGTAAGAGTTCATCAAGATAGTATTTTCTGCAATAGAAGTGTTACCTATCATGTTAATCAAGTTATATGACCACATCAGAGATTAAAGTGAGGAAGACAGTCATAAATGATAATTTTCATGATGCAGCGAGGTAGTCTCATTTTATTTAACAACAGATAATGACTTCCCTGATGGCTCAGACGGTAAAGTGTCTGCCTACAATACGGGAGACCCGGGTTCGATCCCTGGGTCAGGAAGATCGCCTGGCAAAGGAAATGGCAACCCATTCCAGTACTCTTGCCTGGAAAATCCCATGGACAGAGGAGCCTGGAGGGCTACAGTTCATGGGGTCGCAAAGAGTCGGACACGACTGAGCGGCTTCACTAATGACAGAGAAGTGGAAGGGGAAAAGTCTCAGCTGGAAGTGAGTGCTTAGGCTTTCATGCTGCTGCTACCGCTGCTAAGCCGCTTCAGTCGTGCCCGACTCTGTGTGACCCCATAGACAGCATCCCACCAGGCTCCATAGAATAGAGGAAATTCTCCTTGGAACATAGAGATGGTTAAAATGAAATGGTTAAACTGAGAGGAATTTGGTGTATCCCTATCTTCAAGCCAGGGTTCTATTTGCATGCATTGGGTAGACATTGGGTATGTCCAGCTTCTGATGATGAGGTTGAGAGTTCCTAGTGATCTCCCTGAAATTCCTAGCAAGGCATGTACAGTGAAATACCTGAGATGTAGATAATAGTGAAAAGCAAGGCATGCTGGGACAGGAAATCCACTCCCCCAGGCCAGCTGTCCTCAACCTGTAAAGAATCTGTCGCCCTCAGGGCTCTTGAATAAAACCATCAAAGGCCATCAGTTCACGGATTCCATGTTGATTTCATCCAGTAAAGGAGCTGCTTCATCCACAGGGTAGCAAAACAATATAAAATTAGAGGAGGGAATCAAATCAATAGTCAGTCCAGCGAGAGACAGTATGTGTTCTCCTTTGAGCTGTTAGCAGGTGTGCTGGGTGAATACAGATAAGTTGATAAATGGCTGATTCGATAGACTGGTAGCAAACACATGCTTTGCCAGAGACGACTTTTTAAGTCACCATACATCAAACAGACAGTGTCAGCCTTTGAGGATAAACCTGTGAAGCCTTGTTGTGCTCTTTGAACTACCTCTGAGACCAGAGACTGAAAAGGGGCCTGAGTATTCCTCTGAATCCACTGGGAGGATTGAAAGCTTCAAAGAGGAGAGCCATCATATCCAAGGGGAAATACATTGATTGAAGGAACCAGTGTGAAATAGTCTTTAATAATTACCAGAAAGCTGGAATCGACTGGTGTTTTGCTGAGCTATATTTTATCTTTATTGGATTAACTGTGACACAGTAGGTTATGTCAAAGGGAATCTGCATGAATATTAAAAGTAAATGTGGTGTGAATAATAGATAACTTACATTAGATGCACCAGCATGCAGTAATTTTTATTCACCTACATAATTAGATTAAAACAAATCTGCTGAATAAAATACATTGTCTTACTATAATCCAGTTTGAAACACCCAAAAGTTATGACCATAAGGATGTTTGCTGGTATTTTACATATAAATACATAATTCACCCTAAGAAATGTTTTCTAAAAGGTTCCTGGTAGTTACAAGAGGTGATTGTGAACATTAATATTCTTACTATTCTAGTAAGAAATATCCTTTAGATCAAATTAAGACTCCTACAATGTTGATACCAGAATAAAACCACCACCATGTAACTTTTATGTTCATCTCTGGGAAGTCAGCTCTATTTCTCTTCTGAAGTAGGAAAACTGGCATTAAGACTTTGCTGGTAGATCTCAGTCCTCCCAGTCTTCAAGCTGGCATCTTCTCATCTTCCTCATCTGCCCAGATGCTGTTCACTACTGCTGAAGAAATTCAGCTAGAATCTGTTGTAACAAAAGGTGGGTTCCAACACTGTCTAATTCTACCCAACTGTGGATGCTGGGGACTCCCTGATCTACCTCTCTCTGCTTCTGGGCTTCTGGTTGTCCTGGGCTATTGAAAAAGAGTGTATCCATGTGAGGACATTTGAATATGGCTCAGCAAAGTCTGTGGGAGGCGTGGGCATCACTTCTGCTGGATTACGTACAGGCAAAACGCTGACAGATACAGGCCGAAACCACCCGTCCCACACACAGAGGGCCATGTGGCTCATCAGGCAGGTGATAAGTGGGGTTTACTCTTAGGCTGATGAATGGGCTGCCAGTCCCAGCTGGTGGTACTGGCAAAAGATGGTGTTGGGCTCTTTCTGCTGATCCTGCTTTCCTCCATGTGATGCTCAGGTGACACTTGCCTCCCTCATCCAGTTCCTCTTCCCCTTTCTCAGCCCAATGCACCACAGCTAAGGTGAAAATCAGCAAATCAGACATTCCCTGATTTGTCTGGGTCACATCCTGACTTGCTCATTTGGTCCCAGAATAATGAGTAATAATGTGCCTTTTCATTCTCAACAGTGACCTAATTGGACATGAAGTTATGTGATCACCCTAGTCTTGTCCAGTCTTGCTGGGAGATCACTATCGAGTCCCCCAGTCTTCTCTTGCAATCTGCTGTTACAGCACAAACTGTTTCCTTGCCTCCTTCTGGGCATTATGCTCAGGTTCTTCACAGCCTTTTTTAAATCTCTCTCCACAAAATCAGCTCTTGCAAATGAAAAGTTTGGCTGTCCAAGTAGGTTTCTGAGGCTGGCTTTTTTTAGAAGCTCAAAAGGGAACATTAACTGCTTTGCTTTCTTGTTATATTCCTGCCACTCTAATTCTCCTTGAGGCAATGTAGATGGCTGATGACTGAAAGTGTCATATACAGAAAGGTCCAGAAAAGAAGCCTCAAGGGTTTGTATGAGAAGTTATTTCTTACCATTTTCCCACTTCTAAGTTCCTAGTTGCAACTTGCAGTCTCAAGATATTCTTGTCACACCTTATGTGCCTGGTGTAAGTTTTATGGAAAAATAATAATCCCTATTAATTATTGAGTATCCAGCATCCACCACACAGGGTACCTCCCTTGCAATGTCCTCTAAGAAAGTGGTTATTATCATTATCCCATTAAACAAAGAAGTTAACTCACCTGTACAAGGCTGTACACCTCATAAATGGTGGAGCCAGAGGTTAAGTCTGGTCAATTTGACTCCAGATCTCAGGTACTTAAAACAAAAAGCACTCCTCTAATGACCAAAGCTTGCAGATCTATAACTTGACAGATTAATTCAAATACAGTATAAACTTCCTAATCCTGAGAGAGAGGAAGGTATGATAAATGCTGTCAGAAACCCATTTTCAATTGTGTTGCGTGTGCTTAGTCACTTCAGTCATGCCCGACCCTTTGTGACCCTATGGACTATAGCCAGCCAGGATCCTCTGTCCATGGGATTCTCCAGGTAAGAATACCGGAGTGGGGTGCCATGCCCTCCTCCAGGGGATCTTCTGACACAAAGATCGAACCCGTATCTCCTGTGTCATTCGGCGGATTCTTTACCTCTGAGCCACCTGGGAAGCCCTCTTCTGACAGGATGGACCAAAAGCTTTCTCTCAAGAATTGCTCTCTTCTCATAATTATTCCTGTCTATGTGCCTTTCAGCTCAGAGACAAGTTCCCTGCAAGGAAAGGGTCAATGGAGGTGGCAGTTTGGTTAAAAGCGGCAAGTCCCTCCCTCCAAAGGCAGGGTGTCAGGGTGAAACGTGGCACCTGAGCTCCACCTACTGTGCTTCTTGAAGTTGCTTTAAACCCCAGAGCCCAGCTGGCCCAGAACCCAAATCCACTCTGCTACCAGGTGCCTACAGTCAGCTCTGAGGCCCCTACTTCCTGAATAGCCATCAGAGAAGCTGTCAAGATCAGACGGGCTGCATCCTCCCACCGTGTCTCACAGGCAGTGAGAGTTGAAAGGAATCACGACAGAGGTAGAAGCTGCTAATGTAACAAGATGCATGTATTTAAAAGGATGACTGAAAATGGATGAATATGTTTCAGAAATCTAATTCACCGTGTAGATGCATGAGAGCAGAAATCATTTAAGCCAGTCTCTCATGAGAGTTGATACAGTACATAAATAGAATAACTAGCCATTATAGATGTAGACTGCTTTAGGATTGTCAAAGCCATCACCCTGAAATTACTCCAGCGATATCTAATCTCCATCATATAGTCGATATGTGTGGGGACCTATGTTGATAAGGTGGAATTAATCTCTCAAAGGTAAGGCTGTTTTTTCCCCTGATCGAGTTAGGTGTTCTTCAGTGATGGATGAGGTCAAACCGTGACCAGCAGAATTTGTCAGAATTAACACAGATGTTCCTACATGTGTTGTTTGGGTTGTGATTCTCAATTGTGGCTTTTATTGTTCCCTTCTCATTTCACCACTGTGGCAGATGTTTCCTGAGTGTGCACCCTTTGTATTGCTTTACATCTCTTGGCAGAATGGTACTGGGTCAGGGCCTCTCATGAGGTTACAGCCAGTGGATCTTGTATAATTTTATCTCCCTTGATCAATGTAACGTATGCATGTAGTAGAAAAGCAAATAGAAGAGAGAGCCTTATAAAATACAGCAAGAGTCTTATCACCTCAAAACTTCCCACTGCACCCTCCAAGGGCAATCCTATTTCTGTTTCTAGGGTTTTTTGACCGTTAGACATGGATCTGAACAATTTGTTTTTAGGGTTAATTTTCGATGTGCAAACTTTGTATCAGTTTAACTTCCTGATATGATTGAAAAGAATACTCTTAAATATCTTCCATACCCTCTTTTTGTTCTCTCAATTTATAACAGTTATATGACAGTTTTTAGTACTGCTAATTCTTACTTTTGAAACTGCAAATGAAATTTGTAGCCCCTGGTTTCATTCCATATATCTTTTTCCTTTGGTTTAAAACTTTTTATTTTGTTTTGATGTACAGCCAGTTACCAAGCAATGTTGTAGTAGTTTCAAGTGAACAGCAAAGGGATTCAGCCATACATATACATGGATCCATTCTCCCCAAAACTTCTCTTCCATCCAGGCTGCCACATAACACTGAGCCGAGTTCCATGTTATACAATAGGTCCTTGTTGGTTATCCATTTTAAATACAGCAGTGTGTCCATGTCCATCCCAAACTCCCTAACTGTCCCTTCCCTGTCATCCTTCCCCTTGACAACCATAAGCTAATTCTCCAAGCCTGTGAGTCTCTTTGTTTTGTGAGTTCATTTGTATCATTTCTTTTTAGATTCCACATAAAAGGGATGTCAAACGATATTTGTCCTTATCTGTCTGACTTAGTCCACGCAATATGACCCTCTCTGGTCCAACCATGTTGCTGCAAATAGCATTATTTCATTCTTTTTAATGGCCAAGTAATATATTATATTGTATATATGTACCACATCTTCTTTATCCATTCCTCTGTTGATGGACATTTAGGTTGCTTCCATGTCTTGGCTATTGTAAACATTGCTACAATGAACACTGGAGTGTATGTATCCTTTCAGATCATATTTTTCTCTGGATATATGCCCAGGAGTAGGATTGCAGGGTCTTATGGTAGCTCTATTTTTAGTTTTTTAAGGAACCACCAAACTGTGCTCCATAGTGGCTATACCAATTTACACTGCCACCAACACGGTAGAAGAGTTCCATTCTCTCCACACCCTCTCCAGAATTTACTGTTTGTAGATTTTTTTGTGTGAGACCAGACACTGTAAAACTCCTAGAGGAAAACATAGGCAGAACACTCTCTGACATAAATCACAGCAATATCGGTTTCAATCTGTCTCCCAAAATAATGGAAATAAAACAAAAATAAATAAATGGGACCTATTGAAACTCAAAAGTTTTTGCACAGCAAAGGAAACAAACAAAACAAAAAGACGACCCACAGATTGGGAGAAAATAGTTGCAAGTGATATGACCAGTAAGGGATTAGTCTCCAAAATTTACAAACAGCTCATGATGCTTAACAGGATCAAAACAAATAACCCAGTCAAATCTTAGGACCGAAAAGTAGGTATTTCTCTAAAGAACACATACAGATGGCCAATAAGCACATGAAAAGATGTTCATCATAGCTAATTATTAGAGAAATACAAATCAAAACTAGGAGATATCACCATCCAGAATGGCTATCATCGTCCATACATTTTTGAAAATGTAGATCAAATCCTCAAATTTGTAAAGTAAGAATTTTTTAGTGCATATATCATTCCCACTTCCCACCCTATCCTCTCACCTCCCAATCTACGTTAAACATTTAATTGCAGTTCTTGTTTGACTACAAGTTGATTACAAAAGTTTATAACCACTAAATATCCTAGGATGATTGGAACTATATAAATATTGCTCGTCAAGTCAGAGCCTGCTGCAGTTAAATTTCATTGTCTGCACTTCCTAACATTACACCTCCCTCCATCATTTGAATAACAATAATCCTACTATCAAAGTTACTGGTGAAATGTCTCCTCTCTTTCCCTTTAAAACCATGACATATTGGATTGTTTTATATTTGGGCCATGAGTTGTACTTTTTTCCTGTCCTTTCTTTTTTATTTTATTTTATTTTATTTTTTAACTTTACAATATTGTATTGGTTTTGCCATATATCAACATGAATCCGCCACAGGTATACATGTGTTCCCCATCCTGAACCCTCCTCCCTCCTCCCTCCCCATACCATCCCTCTGGGTCGTCCCAGTGCACCAGCCCCAAGCATCCAGTATCATGCATCGAACCTGGACTGGTGACTCGTTTCTTACATGATATTATACATGTTTCAATACCATTCTCCCAAATCATCCCACCCTCTCCTCTCCCACAGAGTCCAAAAGGCTGTTCTATACATCAGTGTCTCTTTTGCTATCTCGTATACAGGGTTATTGTTACCATCTTTCTAAATTCCATATATATGCGTTAGTATATTGTATTGGTGTTTTTCTTTCTGGCTTACTTCACTCTGTATAATAGGCTCCAGTTTCATCCACCTCATTAGAACTGATTCAAATGTATTCTTTTTAATGCCTGAGTAATACTCCATTGTGTATAAGTACCACAGCTTTCTTATCCATTCATCTGCTGATGGACATCTAGGTTGCTTCCATTTCCTGGCTATTATAAACAGTGCTGTGATGAACATTGGGGTACACGTGTCTCTTTCCCTTCTGGTTTCCTCAGTGTGTATGCCCAGCAGTGGGATTGCTGGATCATAAGGCAGTTCTATTTCCAGTTTTTTAAGGAATCTCCACACTGTTCTCCATAGTGGCTGTACTAGTTTGCATTCCCACCAACAGTGTAAGAGGGTTCCCTTTTCTCCACACCCTCTCCAGCATTTATTGCATGTAGACTTTTGGATCGCAGCCATTCTGACTGGCATGAAATGGTACCTCATAGTGGTTTTGATTTGCATTTCTCTGATAATGAGTGATGTTGAGCATCTTTTCCTGTGTTTGTTAGCCATCTGTATGTCTTCTTTGGAGAAATGTCTATTTAGTTCTTTGGCCCATTTTTTGTTTGGGTCATTTATTTTTCTGGAATTGAGCTGTAGGAGTTGCTTGTATATTTTTGAGATTAGTTGTTTGTCAGTTGCTTCATTTGCTATTATTTTTCTCCCATTCTGAAGGCTGTCTTTTCACCTTGCTTATAGTTTCCTTTGTTGTGCATAAGCTTTTAAGTTTAATTAGGTCCCATTTGTTTATTTTTGCTTTTATTTCCAATATTCTGGGAGGTGGGTCATAGAGGATCCTGCTGTGATGTATGTCGAAGAGTGTTTTGCCTATGTTTTCCTCTAGGAGTTTTATAGTTTCTGGTCTTACGTTTAGATCTTTAATCCTGTCATTTCTTATTACCTTTTTTTATAGTTGAAGGAAATGAATCCCTTCATCACATGCTAAATGTTTTGTGGGGTCTCTTTCTTTTACTTGATATATATCCCTATCTCTTGAAGATACTTTACATGGATCCCACTAACCCCACATTCTAATTTGGATTTGCGGCTTTGTATGCCAACACTTCAGCTACTGTCTTAGTATTTCTTTTTATTGGATCCATGATTTCAATAAATTCTCTCTTTTGGGTGCTGGAGTATATCCTCAAGTAATTTTCTCAGATATGGTGAATACAAAGTAAACTTCCTGAGTTTTTGCATGTTTGGAATGATTTGGTTTTGTTCAGAATATGACTCTGTGTTGGCTGGGTTTTTTTTTTTTTTTTTTTTTTTTTGATTCATGCTGCTTTATGGATACCAGACTCTTATTGCAAAGATTCCTTATTCTCCATAGCTTGGGGACTTTTTGTCCTCTCACTTCTTTAGTACCTTCCTCCACATTCATTCTGCTTTCTCTCTCTGGATATCCTAGTAGATAGAGGTTTGAACTCCTGGACTGATCCTCCATATCTTTCATTATTCCTATGTGTTTTTTGTCTTTTTACTCTGCATGCTGGGATCTTCCAATTTTATGTTAAGTATGTTATTATGGCAATCATGTTCCAGTTTCCAAGAATATTGTGTCTTCTCTTAATGTTCATTTTTTAACAACCTGTCCTTGTTTTATATGTGACATCCCATTTTGACTCTCTGAAGACCCCAATCACATTTTTTCAAGAAGTTTTTTTAATTAAAATATTTATTGAGATAATTGAGATTTGTGTGTGTGTGTGTGTGCGTGCACGCATGTGTGCACATATGCTCAGTTATGTCTTAACTCTTTGCAACCCCGTGGACTGTAGCCTTCTAGGCTCCTCTGTCCATGGAATTTTTCAGGCAAGAATACTGGAGTGGGTTGCCATTTCCTACTCCAGGGGATCTTCCCGACCCTGGGGTTAAATCCCCATCTCTTTCATCTCCTGCATTAACAGACAGATTATTTACTTAAGAAACTCAATTGGGATTCAATGCAGTTGTAAAATATAATACACAAAAATCCTAAGCATCGTTTACCCAATTTCTGCCCCCACCCAGAATTTGCAAAACTGTAGTGTGATATCACAATCAGGATATTGACCATACAAAAATCTTACTCAGATTTCTCCAGTTTTGCTTGAATTCATTTATGTGTATGGTTGTGTATTTAGTTCTGTTAGTTGTATAGGTTTGTGTATTCTTTACCACAATCAAGGGTACTAGTTCTATTACTTGGAGAAGGCAATGGCACCCCACTCCAGTACTCCTGCCTGGAAAATCCCATGGACGGAGGAGCCTGGTAGGCTGCAGTCCATAGGGTCGCTAAGAGTCGGACACGACTGAGCGACTTCACTTTCACTTTTCACTTTCATGCATTGGAGAAGGAAATGGCAACCCACTCCAGTGTTCTTGCCTGGAGAATCCCAGGGACGGGGGAGCCTGGTGGGCTGCCGTCTATGGGGTCGCACAGAGTCGGACACGACTGATGTGACTTAGCAGCAGCACCAGCAGTTCTATTACTACAAGGATTTTTCATGTTGCCTTTCTATAACCTTCCACCTCCCTTGGCTTCCTTCATTTCTACTTGACAACCATTAATCTGTTCTCTATGTCAATAATTTTGTTATTTTAAAATGTTATATAAATTAAATCATATGTTATGCAATTTGGGGGGATTTGCTTTTTTTATTCAGCATAAATTACCTAGAAATTCATCCAAGTTGTTATGTGTATTGATATTTTGTTCTTTATTTTTCAGTAGTATTTATGATATGTATGTAACACAGTTTAACCACTTACCAGCTGAAGGACACCTGGGCTATTTCCAGTTTTGGGCTATCATGAGTAAAACTGCTATGAAATTTTCATGTAGAATTTCTGTGTGAACACGTATAAATACCCGAGAGTGCAAATTCTGGGTCATATGGTAGATGCATGTTTAGTTTTACAGTGACTGTTACCACTATTGCAAAGTAGCTGTGCCACTGCACATTACCACCGATAATGTAGAAGTGATCTGGTTTCTGCACATCTTCACCAGAATTCTAGGTTATCATTATTTTCTTGTTTTAACTACTCTAATAGGTATGTAGTGATATCTCATTGTACTTTTAATCTGCGTTTCCTTCATGACTAATGATGAATATCTTTTAATGTGCTTATTTACTATCTGTATATTCTTGTCAGTGAAGTATCTCTATGTATCTTTTGCCCATTTTCTCATTGGATTCTTTGATGGACGGGTGGGAGTTCTTTATATATTCTCGATATTAGTTCTTTACTGGGTATGTGGTTTGCAAAAATTTCCCCCAGTGTAGCTTGCTTTTCCTACATGGGATTTTGCAATGCAAAAGTTTTAAATTTTGAGGAAGTCCAAATCCAATTTGGACTGGATCCCAAAGATTATCACCTATGTTTTCATTTTCTAAAAGTTTTATATACTTTTTTTACATTAAGTGTAGATTCATTTTGAGTTGATTTTTGTAAAAGATGTGATGTTTTAGTCGGGGTTTAATCTTTTGTCTATGAATGTCCAATTGTTTCTATATCATTTGCTGAAAAGGCTCTCCTTTTGTGAATTGTGCTAGTTCTTTGCCAAAATCAATTGAGCATATTTGTGTGGGTCTATTTCAGGGTGCTCTTTTCTGTTCCATTGATCTGTGTATATATCCGTTTGTCAATACCATACTGCCTTGGTTATGTAGCTATATGCTGCTGCTGCTGCTGCTGCTGCTGCTAAGTCACGTCAGTCATGTCCGCCTCTGTGCAACCCCATAGACGGCAGCCCACCAGGCTCCCCTGTCCCTGGAATTCTCCAGGCAAGAACACTGGAGTGGGTTGCCATTTCCTTCTCCTGTGAATGAAAATGAAAAGTGAAAGTGAAGTCGCTCAGTCATGTCCGACTCTTGGTAACCCCATGGACTGTAGCCTACCAGGCTCCTCCGTCCATGGGATTTCCCAGGCAAGAGTACTGGAGTGGGTTGCCATTGCCTTCTCCAATGTAGCTATATAGGCCTTAATATATGACGGAGTGACTCCTCCCACTTTTTCCTTCTTTGTCAAGGTTGTTTTAGCTATTCTGGGGTTTGTGCCTTTCCATTTAATTTTAGAACAAGCTTGTCCATGTATATAGAAACCCTAGCTGGGATTCTGATAAAAATTGCAGTAAACTGACAGATCAGTTTGGGGAAAACGAACATCTTTTACTATGTCACGTCTTCTAATTCATGAACACTGCATGTCTCCCCATTTAAGTCTTCCTTGATTTATTTTATCAACATTTTTTAATTTTCAGCATATAGATCCTATATAGGTTTAATTTTTAAGTTTATTTATTTTTAAATGGAGGATAATTGCTTTACAGTATTGTGTTGGGTTCTGCCATACATCAGCATGAATCAGCCATAAGTATACATATGTCCCCTCCCTCTAGAACCTCCCTCCCACTTTCCACCCTATCCCACCCCTTAGGTTGTCACAGAGTGCCTGATTTGAGCTCCCTACATCATCGAGCAAATTTCCACTGGCTCTTTGTTTTAAATATGGTAATGTATAAGTTTCCATGCTACTGTCTCAATTTGTCCAACCATCTCCTTCCCACACTGTGTCCACAAGTCTGTTCTCCATGTGTGCATCTCCATTGCTGCCCTGCAAATAGGTTCATCAGTATCATCTTTCTAGATGTACATATATATGCATTAATATATGATATTTTTCTGTTTCTGACTGACTTCACTCTGTATAACAGGCTCTAGGTTCATCCACCTCATTAGGACTGATTCTAATGTGTTCTTTTATTACAGCTGAGTAATATTCCATTGTTTATGTGTACCACAACTTATTTGTGCATTCATCTGTCAATGGACATCTAGGTTGTTTCCATGTCCTAGCTATTGTGCTGCAGTGAACATTAGAGTACATGAGTCTCTTTCAATTATGATTTTCTCAGAATATATGCCCAGTAGTGGGATTGTTGAGTCATATTCTATTCCTGTTTATTTAAGGAATCTCCATACTGTTCTCCATTTCCCTTGTGGCTCAGCTGGTAAAGAATCTGCCCACAATGCAGGTGACCTGAGTTCGATCCCTGGGTTGGAAACATCCCCTGGAGAAGGGAAAAGCTACCCACTCCAGTATTCTGACCTGGATAATTCCTGGTGGCTCTGATGGTAAAGAGTCTGCCTGCAATGTGGGAGACCCGGGTTCGGTCCCTGGGTTAGGAAGATCCCCTGGAGAAGGAAATGGCAACCCACTCCAGTATTCTTGCCTGGAAAATCCCATGGACGGAGGAGCCTGGTAGGGGTCCTACTACTGGGGTCGCAAAGAGTCGGACACAACTGAGCAACTTCACTTTCACTTTCATACTGCTGTCCATAGTAGCTGTATCAATTTACATTCCCACCAACAGTGCAAGACAGTTTCCTTTCCTCCATACCCTCTCCAGCATTTATTGTTTGTAGACTTTTTGATGATGGCCATTCTGACCGAGGGCTTCCCAGGTGATGCTAGTGGTGAAGAACCCCCTTGCCAATACAGGAGACATAAGAGACAGCAGTTCAATTCCTTTGATCAGAAAGATCCCCTGTAGGAGGACTTGGTAACCCACTCCAGTGCCCTTGCCTGGAGAATCCCATGGAGGGAGGAGCCTGGCAGGCTAGAGTCCATAGTGTCACAGAGTCGATCATGGCTGGCAAGTGACTAAGCATGCATTCTGACCAGTGTGAAGTGATACCTCATCAGAGCCTATATATGTTTTGTTAAGTGTTTACCTAAATATTGTCATTTCTGTGAAGTGGTTATAAATGGTATTGTCCTTGTTATTTAGATTTCTACAGGCTTATTGTAGTATATAGAAATGGGATTGATTTCATATGTGTGTTGATAGATGGGGAAACAGTGGAAACAGTGTCAGACTTTATTTTTCTGGGCTCCAAAATCACTGCGGATGGTGACTGCAGCCATGAAATTACAAGATGCTTACTCCTCGGAAGGAAAGTTATGACCAACCTAGATAGCATATTCAAAAGCAGAGACATTACTTTGCCAACAAAGGTTCGTCTAGTCAAGGCTATGGTTTTTCCTGTGGTCATGTATGTATGTGAGAGTTGGACTGTGAAGAAGGCTGAGCACCGAAGAATTGATGCTTTTGAACTGTGGTGTTGGAGAAGACCCTTGAGAGTCCCTTGGACTGCAAGGAGATCCAACCAGTCCATTCTGAAGGAGATCAGCCCTGGGATTTCTTTGGAAGGAATGATGCTAA
This sequence comes from Bos grunniens, assembly GCF_055505025.1. Taxonomy (NCBI): domain Eukaryota; kingdom Metazoa; phylum Chordata; class Mammalia; order Artiodactyla; family Bovidae; genus Bos; species Bos grunniens. Next base: position 57,380,784 of record NC_141172.1, read on the forward strand.
AGCTGAAACTCTAGTACTTTGGCCACCTCATGTGAAGAGTTGACTCATTGGAAAAGACTCTGATGCTGGGAGGGATTGGGGGCAGGAGGAGAAGGGGACGACAGAGGATGAGATGGCTGGATGGCATCACTGACTCAATGGACGTGAGTCTCAGTAAACTCTGGGAGTTGGTGATAGACAGGGAGGCCTGGTGTGCTGCGATTCATGGGGTCACAAAGAGTCGGACACGACTGAGCGACTGATCTGATCTGATCTGATCTGACCTTGCTGAACTTATTATTTCTTACTGCTCTCTTATATATTCTTTGAAATTTTACATATAAAGCATCATATCATCTACAAAAAGAGACAATTTTTTATCTCTTCCTTCTCAACTTGTATGCCTTTTACCTCATTTTCTTGCTTCAAGAGCTAGAACTTCCAGTACTATGTTGAATAGTATTTGCCTTATTCTTTATCTTAAAAGGCAATCATTCTCTCTTGTCATGATATTAATTTTTGGTAGACTTTTTGGTAGACAGTCTTTATAAAACAGAAGTAATTTCCTTTTATTTATAACTTGCTAAAAATTTTTATATCATCAATGTGATTTGAATTTTCTTAAATATTTTTCTGCCTTAATTGAGATAGTCATATGCTTTTTCTTATTTAGCTTGTTGATATGGTAGAATACACTGACTAATTTTTGAATGTTGAACCAGCCTTACCTACCTGGACTATATCCAACTTGGTCATAGTACATGATTCTTTTTACATATTGTTAGATTCAACTTATAACTTGTTGAGGATATTTATACCTCAGTTCAGAAGAAATATTCATATATAGTTTTACTTCTTGTGCTATCTCTCTGGTGTTACTAAGGGATTCTATACCATTTTCCAGACTGAAAGTCTTCACCATACTTTTTAAGTTCTATTCTGTTACCTACAAATTTTCTGTTTCTAACTACTTATTTATTTTTGTCTTTCCATTTCCATGCTTTAGGGGTTCTTAAATGTCTCATGATTCTTAATTTTCCATTCATGAAAGTATGGGTATTAGGCAGCTGATAAGAAGTTCCTTGTAAGTAGGTGGGGCTTGTCTACTTCAGAGAGCAAGTCATCAGTACATGAAATATTATTTAAAACTTCCTCAAGGAGAGAAGGCTATTAAAAAAACTCAGAGACATAAAACAGAGCAGAGATGTTTTCCCTAGAGTACACACAAGGAGATCTGCTTGCTGATTAGAAGGAAGATGATAGCAGGGAAAACCCTGAGAGGTATAAGCTGCTGCTCCTGCTGCTAAGTCACTTCAGTCGTGTCCGACTCTGTGTGACCCCATAGACGGCAGCCCACCAGGCTCCCCTGTCCCTGGGATTCTCCAGGCAAGAACACTGGAGTGGGATGCCATTTTCTTCTCCAATGCATGAAAGTGAAAAGTGAAAGGGAAGTAACCCAGTCGTGTCTGACTCCTAGTGATCCCATGGACTGCAGCCCACCAGGCTCCTCCGTCCATGGGATTTGCCAGGCAAGAGTACTGGAGTGGGCTGCCATTGCCTTAGCAAATGAAATGGAAAGGACTGGTGACAAGTGGTAACGAAAACACAGAATTATTTCAAGTTCTATATTTGGAACTGTCTGATTTTTCCTACCTCTTTCCTTATTGTCTTCTGTTTTGTTTTATCAGCAGATCTTTTCTAAGTAAGTTGGAATTATGATTGGTAGAAGTTAGGGCAACTATCTTAGTGCCCAAGCTCAAGAAAAAAATCTTGCTTCATTCCAGATTTTATGGGTATCTAGATATTAAAAGATTGTATCCTAGATTATATACTCATGTTTTCAGGTTGTTATTTTGAATCAAAATCTAGCAGAATGTATTATAACATTTATTTTAAGAAATCTGAATCTACCCCAAAGATTGAAAACAATGGTAGAATTTTCATCCAGTTTTTCTTTTTATAAAGAATAAGAAACATCCCTCTAATTCTTAAAGCACTAACCAATTAGTAAACTCTTCCACTTCTTGTCCATAGAGAACATGATGTTTAAAATTTTAGCTTTAATCTCAGACATAAAGTCCTCCCCTCCTACTCTCACCTTTGTGAATCTAGTTCCATAGGCTGGGTAATACATGGGATACACAGCTAGGGCAATCCAAGCTTTAGCCAAAGATAGAATAGGAACTCAGGTGAAGAATGTAATAAAACTTGAAAAAAGCCCACAACAAGGTTATCAAACACCAGAGACCTCATCTGTCAGCTAAGTTCACAGGGCAGGCAAAAGACAAAGATGCAATGCCTTTTTTTAGATGAAAAGGTTCTCTCCAGCCAAGAAAGATTCTGTAATGGTTTGGGGTAAGTTTCAAAGAGCAATGCTCTTAGAAATACAAAGGAGGTCCTCAGATGTCATCACTATCATTACTGATGGACAGTCTGATCAAATACTTCCAATGGCACAGAAGTCAGTAGGAGATTGCTCATACTACCAGAAAATATTTCTTCTTTAAACTGTTCAATACATTATTAACTCCCTGAAGAAAGAATGGCTGTGTGTCTTGGTTTGCCCAGAGCAATTATAGGTTATACCTACCATCCTAATATGACTATTAAGTGTGTACCCTTTCATTCTCAAAAGTCTCCTGATCATCTTCCTACAATTGCTAATATTTAGCTCTAGTTTTGTTTCTGAAATTATGAGGTTCTCCATATATGAGGATAATCAATACCCCAAAAAACAGATGGTCACTTAGAGGAAATACACTTAAAATAGGAAGCAAAATCTCATGGTGAAAAGTGAAAAAAGTGTTTTGATTGGGCAGCACTTCAAAACTGAAACTTTATAGCAAAAAGCCTATTGTGAAAGTGAAAGCCATTCAGTCCTATCCGACTCTTTGAAACCCATTGGCTATACAGTCCATGGAATTCTCCAGGCCAGAATACTGGAGTGGGTAGCCTTTCCCTTCTCCAGGGGACCTTCTCAACCCAGGGACTGAACCTAGGTCTCCCATATTGCAGGGGGATTCTTTACCAGCTGAGCCACAGGGGAAGCCCACTCCACAAGGGAAGCTGCTTTAGGTGTGAGGTTACACTGTGTGAGACTTCTCTTGTTTCCTGAGGTAAGATTGTATTGCTATAACCTTCCCTCTTAGAACTGCTTTTACCATGTCCCATAGGTTTTGGATCATTGTGCTTTCATTTTCATTTGTCTCTAAGTATTTTGAATTTCCTCTTGATTTCTTCAGTGAACCATTGGTTGTTCAGTAGCGTATTGTTTGGCCTCCCTGTGTGTGTGTGTTTCCAGTTATTTCTTATAGTTGATTTCTGATCTCATAGCATTGTGGTTGGAAAAAATGCTTGATATGATTTCAATTTTCTTAAATTTACAGAGGCTAACTTTGTGGCCCATCGTGTGATCAATCCTGGAGAACAGTCTATGTGCATTTCATAAGAATGTGTACTCTGCTGCTTTTGGATAGAATGCTCTATAAATATCAATTAAGTTCATCTGGCATAATGCATCATTTAGGGCCTATGTTTCCTTATTGATTTTTCTGTCTGGATGATCTGCCCATTGGTATAATTGGGGTGCTAAGTTCTCCCACTACTATTGTGCTACTGTCAATTCCTCCTTTTTAAGTGTCATTTGCCTTATCTATTGAGGTGCTTCTATGTCAGGTGCGTATATACTTACAACTGTCATATATTCTTTTGGACTGAACCTTTGATCATTATGTAGATCCCTTCTTTGTTTCTATTTTAAAGTCTATTTTGTCTGATATGAGTTTTGCTACTCCAGCTTTATTTTGGTTTTCATTTCCATAAAATACCTTTTTCCATTCCTTCACTTTCAGTCCATGTGTATCTCTAGATCCAAAGTGAATCTCTTATAGACAGCATATATACAGGTCTTATTTCTGTATCCATTCTATAGTCTATGTCTTTTGGTTGGAACATTTAATCCAACATTTAAAGTAATGATTGATATGTATATTCTTATTGCCATTTTATTAATTGTTTTGGATTTGTTTTTGTAGATATTTTTCTACCCTTCCTCTTTTGTTCTCTTATGATCTGATGACTTTCTTTAGTGCTGTGTTTGGATTCCTTTTTATTACTTATGTGTATCTATATAGATTTTTGGTTTGTGGTTACCATGAGGTTTTGATATAGTAGTCTATACATATATACATGATTTAAGCCTCTAATCTCTTAATTTCAAATGCATTTCAAATACCTCACATTTGTATTCTCCTCCTGTCACAATTATTGATTTAGATATAATATTTGTATGTGGATGATTGCCTACCTTTACTGTATGTTCACCATTACCAGTGAGCTTTTTGTTTCATAATTTTCTTGTTTCTTGCTGTGGCATTTTCTTTTCCACCCAAAAAAAGTACCTTTACAATATGTTCTAAAGCTGATTTCGTGATGCTGAATTCTTTTTGATTTTGCTTGTTTGTAAAGCTTTTGATTTCTTCATCGAATCCAAATAAAAGTCTTGCTGGGTAGAGTATTCTTGATTGTAGATTTTTCCCTTTCATCATTTTAGATGCCACTCCATTCTGTCCTGCAGCTCACTTACTTTCTTCCAGTTCACTTATCCATTATTCTGCTATTTATTATGCTATTTATTCCTTCTAGTGTATTTTTCACTTCAGTTATTATTTTCTTCAACCCTGGTTGGTTGTTCTTTATTTTTTCTAATTCTAAACTTTCTATAACTTTTCACTCTGCATCCATTCTTTTCCCAAGTTCTTAGATCATCTTTATTAGTCTAAACTCTCTCTCAGGTAGATTGCATATCTACACATCACTTCAGCTGTTCTGAGGTTTTATCTTGTTCCTTCATTTGAAATATATTCTTCTTTCTCCTCATTTAGTTATACTTCTATTTTACTTTTATGTATATAGAAGATTAGTTACAGATCCCAGCCTTGGAGAAGTGGCCCTCTGTAGGGGATACCCTATGTGTCCCAGCAGTACACTCCCCTCTTAAGACCAAATGATCAGGGACCAACTTGTCCCCAGGTAGGTTCTGACCTGTGTTTGCAGATTCAATTCCACAGGCTGTGGGACTGTATATCTCATGTTTCTGGTGTCTGCCCCCTGGTGGGTGAAGTAGGTCAAGAGACTAGGGTAGGCTTCCTGTTGTGAGAAGCTGGTGCCTGCCCACTGGTGGTGGAGTTGTGTTTTGGCCCTCTGGTGGGCATGACTAGGTCAAGGGATGTATCTAGAAGTGGCTCTGGGTTCAGGAAGCCTTTAGGCACCATGTCTGTTGATAGATGAGACTTATTACCGTACTATTGTTTGTTTGGCCTGAAGCATACCAGCCCTGGAGCCTAAAGGCTATTTGGTGGGGCCAGGTCTTGGTGCCAATATCCCAAGAAAGACCCACAACCACCTCCCACCTCCCCAGAAGATCCCTCAAGACTAGCATGTAGGTGTGGCCCAGGCTCCCACAAAGGCATTGCTTTCGCCATGGGTCATGGTACACACAAGACCTTATGTGCATCCTGCAAGAGTGGACTCTGTTTCCCTCAGTACTGTGGAATTTCTGTGACCAAGACCTCCTGGCAGTCAAAGCCAAATGCTCTAGGGGCTCCTCCTCCCTGATAGAGAGCCTGACATAGGGTCTTAGAACTCTCACACTTGTGGGAGAACTTCTGTGATATAATTATCTTCAGGAGCCTGGCAGGCTACAGTCTATGGAGTCATGAAGAGTTGGACACAATTGAGCAGCTTTCACTTGCCTTTCCAGTCACCCACCCAGGGATAATGATTATATTGCAAGTGCACTGCTCTGACCATTTCATTGTGGTTTCTTATCTTCAGATACAATATCTTTTTTTTTTATAGGTTCCAGTCTTTCTATCGGAGAAGGCAATGGCACCCCACTCCAGTACTCTTGCCTGGAAAATCCCATGGACAGAGGAGCCTGGTGGGCTGCCATCTATGGGGTCGCACAGAATCAGACACGACTGAAGTGACTTAGCAGCAGCAGCAGCAGCAGCAGTCTTTCTATTGATAATTGTTCAGCAGTTAGTTGTGATTCTGGGGTTTTCATGGGAGGAAGTGAAGTGAAAGTCACTCAGTCATGTCCAACTCTTTGCGATCCCATGGACTATACAGTCCCTGGAATTCTCCAGGCCAGAATACTGGAGTGGGTAGCCTTTCCCTTCTCCAGGGGATCTTCCCAACCCAGGGATTGAACCTAGGTCTCTTCATGGGAGGAGGTGAGCTCAAAGTCTTCTACTCTGCCATCTTGTCATCTCTCTTTGGCTATTTCCAAATCTTATCTCCAACCAAGATGGGTTCAAACCCACCTTTCAAATGCAAAATTATTCTGGTAAGTTATTTTGGCTAAAGGTTTCATATAGCAGGGCTACAGCTAGCCAAGAACGTAAGACCTTTTAAATATGACCTTGAGTATGACTGCTGATAAAATATTATATGAAAGAAATCCTTGTAAATCATAACTTTGTCTTGTCCTGTCTTTTGAGAAAAATGAGAAAAAGGCTTTTTCATTGTAAAATTAGGTAAATCTCTGCAAATAACCTACCCTGTGTAATTAAGTGTCTTAGGTCAAATTCCCTTGAGGCATACTCTGTGACAAGGATTTAAGTTTAAATATGCATAAATTGAGGGAGTACTCTTAAGGAAATATCTTATAAGGGAGGAGTGAAGCAGGATAAAAGGAAGAGTAAGAACTGAGCAAGCATGTGGAGCAAAACTGTACCACCAAATTGTGTGGTTATGGCCATTCCTTGGGATGGAGGCTGATACTTAAGAACCCATGAGGTAAAAGCAGTTTCTACTGTGTGGAAGGTCATCAGTGAGCTGTAACAGCCAACATTCACAGCAGCCTGCTAAAAGAGACTTGTGGGACACCAAAACAATGTCTACCATAATCCACCCCTTGGACTGCCCAAATCCGCTTGTTTCTCACATTTCATCCAGTCTATCCAGAACCCAAGCACAGTTGGTCCCAGATTCTGTGGTCATAATCCCTAGAGAAATTTATTAGAGGAAATTTGTGGGTGAAACTACAGTATTTGGCATTGCAGTTAGACCCTGATCATAATTGGTATTACTATTCCCATCCTTCACCATCAGTTGTACTTCTCTTATTCTTAGCTCTTATTTCTGATTCTCTATGTCATTTACCTGATGGGATGACCCGGATCTCGGGCACTTATGAGGCCATCGTTTCTGTACTTGCCCATTTACAGGTCAGCTTGAGCATAGATTTACCAAGAGACACCTAAGCAAATTACCTCAATACCAAACATGTTCTTCCCTGCTCCATTGTATAGCAGCATTCCTACCACTTATAATGATCAGAGACAATTACCCCTACCAGTGTGATAGCTGCCTTCTGTGCCTATTGGTCTACTTGCTCAGGGAACTCAGAGTGATCATGCAGCAACTTGCACTTTAAATTGAATGAGACTGACTGTGTTCTCTGGTAGAAGTATCTCCCCATCTAGGAACTGGGACCATTAGACTGACAGTATGAAGTTGTGAGGATGGGAAGCACAGATTCTCCCATAAACTCTCTGGGAGTAATGAAGAGCAGACCCCTTTCCCTTTACCCTTTGTTTCCTGGACTCAGTATTCTAGCCAATTAACACTCAGTATCACATAATAGTCACCCCTCCGCTTGAGTCTCAATGTTCTGAGAGCCCATGGAATTTAGGTGTGGTGCTGGGAAAGTTGGGAGGGTGAGTATCTTAGACTAGTCCCTCTGAAACAGACCTGAGTAAAGGGTCTGAAAGTAAGAGGCTTATTTGGGTGATGATTACAGGAAGCCTTCATAAAGGCATGGGTAAATAAAATAGGAATGAGAAGGAAAACAATACACGTGTATCAATGAACTAGTTACTGCCTTTGGCAACTTTGAATCAATCTCAATAGCAACCTTTGGAGAGATTGTGAAATACACCTCAGAGTTTTCCACCCAAGGAGCTAGGAAGCTAGAGTATTTATTCTCCAATTCCCATTCATAATTGGGTGAGAGCTATGCTTCGTTTTGCCCTCTATGAGGGTTAGAGAGAGCCCTCTAACTGAGAGTTATAGAAGTTAGCAGTAAGACACTGCTGCCAGGTATGGTGAACACCAAGGCTATATGGTAAAGACACCAACAGAATTTACTGCAGGACGTTTCCACCACCCAATTAAAGAGGGATTTACAAGAGATGTTTAGCCTGAGTTACTTTAGGAAAAAGAAAGCTACATTTGTTATATACTGGATTTTGTGGACAAATGTTTACATGCCTTACAATTGCATTCATAGTTCACTTTGATATAAGAAAACCAGTTCAGAAGGTTGCTGTGTACACCATCAGAACCATGAGAAGAATGACTGGACCGCAGCTAAGAATTTGCAGTATGGCTCCTAGTGGGCCTCATTTTCTCCCTTGGTAAAAAGGCAGGCACCTAATTCCAAGGAGTTTCATTTCTGTAAAAAGCATTAAAGTTCTGGGGTAAGAGGAACTATAAAATGATGCCATAAAAGTTGACAGATCTCAATTTACTGGTAAAGAAGTACAAATAGCACATATCAGAACTGCATTAGCCAAGACTCTCTAATTACAGATATTTATTAAAATTAATTTAATAGCCAGTAATCTGAAATTTTAAAAGCACTTGTGAGAATCAAATAAAATGGAATAAGAGCAGAGTGCAATTTAGACTTTTAAGGAAATTATGGACTAATGATTTCTGCAGGAATCTTATGACAAAACTACCCCAGACTTCCTACACACTCTGAACTGGGTCTGAAACTCTACAGTAAGCCAGATACAGAATATTCCATGTTTAAGGGTGTGACAATTTTAATTTACTTGTTTGAGAGGAATAAGCACAAAGAGCTTCAACAAAGACAATAGTATGTTAGAGTAGAATGAATGTAAGGCTTTAATCAGAAGATCTGGATTTTGGTCTTATCTTTAACACATGACTAGGAAAACAGAGTTTCTAAGCTTCACCAAACCTATTTCCTGAAAGTGATAACAATGATACCTTTCTATACACATTATTGCACGGTTATACTAACTGAAATTTTATATATGTATATATATAAATACTTCGTAAGCCATGTATGTTCAACATGGCCAAGGTCTTAGATTATAGTACAGTGATAAAAGTGCAAAGCAGAGAGAATTAACCAGATCAAAAAATAAAAATGCTATGCCATGCAATTAGAAAGCAAAGATGGATGGTACATAATAAAGGCAATTTTGTGTATACCACTGATAAAAAGGAAATGTTGTTGAATCACTGCGATAGTGACTTCTATTCCTTACACCTATCCAGTCTTCTCTTCTCCTGGACACGTAAGGATATACTTTTCCCTGCCCGTTTGGAACTGGACAGATCTACAGGACTAGTTTTAAGACAGTAGTCTGTTAGCAGAAGTGATGGCTGACTATTGGGCTAAGAATTTAGCTGCCATTGCAAATTATTCCAGCACTCCCTTCCCCTACAAAGGTGACTAAGGAGGCCTCAGCTGAGATAGTGGAACAAAAAGATCCAAGCTACCTGGAAAATGAGTTGCTAAGTGGAGGGCCATTGCCCTGGAGGTTCACTTGGACCCACAACAGACTTTGCATGAGCAGGAAACTCTGTGACACTGAGTTTGTTTTATTTATTGATTTTGTTACTGCAGCATAATTCAGCCTATCTGACTAGTATAATCAGTAAGGTCATTGTTAGGGACTTCTGTGTTTCTACATATGACACAACCACAGAGCTCTGAAGACGTTGAACTTTAGGCATCTGGATCTCATATATGTTATTAATCAAGAAAACTGTTTTGTATCAATACTTTTCAAATCTTTTAATTCACTAACTTGAATTAGGCTGAAGGAAAGTGCCTTTCCTTCACTCACGAGTGTGCTCCCAGAGCCACTGCTGAATTTTTCCACTACCCCAAATTTATCTTATTTATTAAATATGTAGTATGATGCACCTGGCTAATTGCAATGTGGTTTCTAAGAGGATGGGGATGATTTTGTTATTGTTTATTCATGATCCCACATTCTTCTAAAAGGATTTGGGATATAAATGATGAATTATTCTCCAATTTCCTGAACTTGTCTTATTCTATAGCAAATCGCATTGCAATGAGGCAATCACTAAAGACCTGGAATTAAGTATAATGTACAGGATATGTCCATTTATAAATATTGTAAAATGTGGATTATAAGTCAGAAAACTGAGCAGCCAGAAAGACGTCTCTATCATTACCACAAAATCTCCATGACTGTGGGCAAATTATTTATGTTATATAACCATTTCTATATCTGTAAAATCGGGAATGTGTTAGTCATTTCAAATATACCATATAAGTAAAGACAGGTAGTACTGGGGAAAGCGAACTTATATAGAGAATAAGAAAATGTTCCAAAGGGCACTCAGCTCATTAGAAAAGAGACTTGCAAAGTAAAATAAAAAAGAACATCTCATTTTAAATTGCACTGCTTTATCAAGTATATATTTGATTTTTAATTTCTCTTTTATTTTAAAGAACTGACTGGAAAAGAGTAACTGCCTTTTAGAGAAAAGAGGGGTTATGGGGTGAGTTTCTGTAAGGGACACTTTGTTTACTAAGTGGCTTTGGATCTACTCTTTTAAATACAACTCAATGACCCTAACCTTTCAGATACATGGTTTTGTGGTTTGGAGTTTTGTTTCTGATTCTCATTTATAGTTAAGACTAATGCAGTGGTTGTCGAAGTGTGGTACCTGGACCAGCAGAAGCAGCAGCATCTGGGGACTTCTTAGAAATGTAAACTCAGCCCCACAGCACCCACTGAATCAAAAACTTGGGGTGGGGCCAGGCCATCTGCTATAATAGGTCCTGCCTGTGCATGCTAAAGTTGGAGAGACATTGGTCAAAAGGGTCTTTTTATATTTATATTTCATATTTAGAAATATGCAAAAAACACCCTGATTCATTAAATGTATACTAATATTCAGAGATCATATGTAAATTGGGTACCTGTAAGACACCAGGTGGCGTTAGTAGTAAAGAACCCACCTGCAAATGCGGGAGATGAAAGAGACATGGGTTCGATCCCTGGGTCAGGAAGATTCCCTGGAAGAGGGCATTGCAACCCATTCCAATACGCTTCCCTGGAGAATCCCACGGACAGAGGAGCCTGGCAGACTACGGTCCCCAGGATCGAAGAGTCAGACACGACTGAAACGCCTTGGCACAAGACCTTTTCTAACATTGCTGCTGCTGCTGCTAAGTCACGTCAGTCATGTCCGACTCTGTGCAACCCCATAGATGGCAGCCCACCAGGCTCCCCCGTCCCTGGGATTCTCCAAGAAAGAATACTGGAGTGGGTTGCCATTTCCTTCTCCAATGCATGAAAGTGAAAAGTGAAAGGGAAGTCGCTCAGTGTGTCCGACTCTTAGCGACCCCATGGACTGCAGCCTACCAGGCTCCTTCATCCATGGGATTCTCCAGGCAAGAGCACTGGAGCGCGTTGCCATTGCCTTCTCCGTTTCTAACATTAAGAATCTATATTTTCTGGTTCTCTTAGATTAAGATCTGACACCCTAAATTTCAAAATGGAGCTGGTTTTTATGTTTAAGTAATAAACCCTTGAAAATATGCAATTTATATTGGAAGTGCTGACACAATCTTAATGATAGCATTGCAAATGGCGATGCTATAATTAAGCTTCGATCTCCTTTGGGGAAAAAAAGAGGGAGAGAGAATGTGAAGAAGGAGGTTACTGTTCAATGAACTGCTCTGTCATTTGCTGCAGTGATTCTTAATTGTGTCTCATTACAGCAAGGTGATCATTACTCTACTTGTCTGTCTGATTTAGAGACCACTAAAAGTGTCTTGTAACTCGCAGCCGTCTCCCTTGCAACAGTCCTTTGCCTCTCACCCTCATTACTCAGAATCTGTCCAATTATTTGTCATTAAGGTAATAAAAAGGACTGCAGCAGAAAATGTGGGAGGTAACTGTTGGAGGTCTGCCCAGGGAAGAAGAAAAAATGCAAACTGTTTTCAAGGCACTGGGAAGGTGACATCGTTAATTAAGTGTTAGGGAATATGCAAATCAGTCCCACTCTCAAGAGACTGTAATAAAACTGAGAAAACATTATTATCACTGCAAGTAAGAGAAGGCTGTTTTACCCCATCTGGAAGACTGTCATTTTCCGGTGGAGACTCAAGCAAGGAAGGGAGGGTGCTAGGAAGGAGTGAAGAAGGTGAGGTTGTTCGGGACCATTGAGTGTGCTTAGGCTGTTAAGAGTTCAGAATTAAGGTGTCAACACGAAGGGCCAGTGGATTACAACTTTTAATGAGGGATGTTTGTCTAATCACAGGATTTGCACACCCAATTTCCTCTACAAAATGACTTACAACTCATCAACAGGCAGTGTTTTTGTAGGTTAAAGGAAGGGGAGAGGAACTGAGGTGGAGGCTGACAGCTGGCGCAGTAGGCATCTTGGGTGTTTTCTAAAGGCGGTAATGAAGCACTTGAAGGTATGTGGACACTTGCTTATTTATTAAAAATACTCTGACCACCAACAGAAGCCTCTGGGCCTTTGCTCAAGCTGAAACCTCTGCCTGGAATGCCTTTTCTCCATTCCTCCTACAACATTTTGTTACTCTGGTTAACTCATTTCTTATCTTTTAAAGTTCATAGTGTCAATTCCCTGTGCAATCTATACCATGTCCACCCCAGATGAGCATGCCAAAACAAGAAGAATGTGCTTGTCATGCAAATACAGCTTCGGGGAAGGTTCTCTTGCTTTCTTATTCTATCCAGGTTGCAGATGTTTATATAAAACCTTCTAATATGGAGATATGGGAGTCATACCTGACCCTAGAGATTCCCAGGCAGACTTTCATTTGATCATAAGGAAATGAAAGTATATCTCAACATTTAGGAACAATCATCTTGCATGCTGCATGAGTTAGCACCTGCTGTTTAAACAAGCCACCCCAAAACTGTGATGTTTAATTATTACTCGGGGTCTATATGTGTGCTGGGCTTTCACCTCCTGAACGCAGGGTTAGTGAGTTTACGATTGGGTAGGCTGATTCCTTCACATATTTGGGTGTTCGTTGACTCTAAATTGGCCTAGAAAGGCCTTGATTTAAACAATTGGGATCTTTTTCAGAGGGTCTCTAATCCTCCGGTAAGTTAATGTATGCTTGTTCACAGGCTGATGATAGGGGTTCTAAAAGAGTATAGAAGCATGCAAGAGGTTGAAGCATAGGCTTGGAACTGGTGCACTCTCACTTTGGTCCATTTTATTAGTGAAAGGATTACTGTAGAATCAAAGGGTAGGAAAATGCTTCCACCACTTCATGGGAAGAGCTACAGTGTCACACTTCAAAGGACTTGGCAGCAGGCAGGACTGAAGAATTGAAGTACTCAATCCTCATTTGTGGCCATGACCAGAGCTAACTATCCTATACTGTATGGATCATGGTGGGGTGCAGGGAGGGATCTTATTTATGCCACTTCCCTCTTAACCAGGAATGAACTTCCTTGCTGTATTAATTTCCTGAAGCTGCTGTAACAAATTACCTAGCAGATTACAAAAATGTAAATTTATTCTCTCACAATTCTAGAGGCTCAAAGTTCAAAATCTAGAGTCATGTTCCCTCCAGGGTATCTTGGAAAGAATTCTTTCCTTGCCTCTTCTTGCTTCTGGTGGCTCCAGGTATTTTTTAACTTGTGACCACATCACTCCAATCTCTGCATCCCTGGTCACATTGCCTCCTCCCTTTCTGTCTCCTATAAGAACACCTTCCACTGGATCTGGAGTCTAACCATATAATCTATGATGATGATGGCCTCCTCTCAAGATCCTAACTTAATTTGAAAAGACCCTTTTTTCCCAAAAAAGGTGACATTTATAAGTTCTGAGGATTAGGACATGTCTGTATCTTCTTCAGGGGCACCATTCAGTCAACTGTGCTTGCCTTCACCTTATTACTGTAGCTGATTCAGTTATGAGACTAGAAATAGCTCCCATCCCCTCCTTATGTAGATGGAAAAGCAGAAGCCTATGGAGATGATGAATGGCAAGACTCTGCAAATGACGGTGACTGCGGCATTCCATGTCCTTTCCCATTCCTGCTCTATTTCAGTCAGTAGTTTCAAGTGGAAATTATATCAGGGCTCATGCTCCTAGAAAACTGGATAACAGTGTTCTAAGAACTCAGAAAGCCTGGGCAGTGAGTGACTCTGGAATTATTAAATCTGGTTATACATGCCTTAGTCCTCACTGACTCATGTGAATTCTTTTTTCAGTTCAGTCGCTCAGTTGTGTCTGACTCTTTGCAACCCCATGAACCGCAGCACGCCAGGCCTCCCTGTCCATCACTAACTCCTGGAGTCCACCCAAACTCATGTCCATTGAGTCAGTGATGCCATCCAACCATCTCATCCTCTGTCGTCCCCTTCTCCTCCTGCCTTCAATCTTTCCCAACAACAGGGTCTTTTCAAATGAGTCAGCTCTTCGCATCAGGTGGCCAAAGTATTGGAGTTTCAGCTTCAACATCAGTCCTTCCAATGAACATCCATTGTCCAGCATCATATTAATGTGGCAAGATAGGGCCTGAAAGTGTTATACTTATTAACTTTTATATTACTAATAAGCTGTCATTTACTGTATGCCAAGATCCATGATAAGTGCACTATGTATATTTATTTAACCCTCACTGTAAACCTTGCAAGATAGGTATCCCTATCCTAGTTGTATAGATGAAGAATTTGAGGCTAGAGAGGTCACCTAGCTAGTCCTATGTCCACTCGGATAAGTGCTGGAACTGGGGTTCAAATCCAACTCTAACTTCCTCCAAATCCCAGCTTCTAGAAAATAATGTTCATTTTCTGATAATCTTTTTACAGATTTGTAAATTTCACAGACTGAAAAAAGTAATGACTCTCCTTCACTCCTATCACTTCACACCCCATTTCTAGAGAAGAAGTTCTGGATTTTACCTCTCATCTGAATTTCAGTCAATAAGCCTAGGTGACAGACTTTCCAAACTCAAAGCAAAGAAAATTCTTCAGAGAAACAGAGGATGTCACACATGTGCCAGCCCATTTGAGTAGCCTTTGTATAGACTAAATTTATACTCAGTACTGAAAAACTTATACCTGCACGAGCATATTGCAGTCAAGACCATCACTTCTGTAACTAGGTGAATAGTAGTTAAGGGAAATAATACAAGTTACAATCACAAGGGACAAGTCATTTGGTAAACGCAAACTCCTTTGAAAGAAACTAGAAGCCATAATTTCTGGGGAAAGAAGTAGAAGAAGTTAGACGTTCCTAGAATAAAAAGAAAACTGCAGCACTAATTTCTGACACTTCTGACATCACTGACAAAGGGACAAGTTCAGTTCCTCTTCTTAGGATACTAGAATAGGAGTTTTACTAAGGTTACATGGCACAGAATGTTGTGTGTTCCTGGGTTGCTACTTCCTTTTCCTCATGAAAGAACAATGAGGCAGTATTTCTCAGCCTGCCACATGAATGAATTCTAGCCAACAGAATGTGGGCAGCAGTGATATCTGCCCCTTTCAGGTCTGACCCATGGATCCCTTGTATACCGTCCTCCACATTCTTGTACTTTCTTTTCGAAGACCCAGAGGATAGGAGAACTTTAAGATGCAGAGAACATATATCCCTGAATATCTTAGCATGGGCTCCCCTGAAAGAGACTCAGGTATAAATATCAGGTTGGCCACAAAGTTCATTTGGGACTCATAAGAGTCCATAACATCTTAGTACAGAAAAACCTGAACAAACTTTGTGGCCAACCCAACAGTTTATTGGGACAGTGAACCCAGAAGCAGGATAAGAAGGCAGAGATAGTGGGTGAAGGAAGCTATTAAAAGGGTGAGGTATTCAGGTCACTGAGGTAAGGAAAGAGCACAGTTCAGGAGATCTCTTGAAAGACCTGCAAAACCCCACCCAGGTTTTTCTGCCCAAAGGTTGGGAGGTGGGAGCATCTGTGTAGTAGCTCGCATCTGTCATCCTTTCACAGACCAAGAGCTGCCCTCAGGGATATTAATCCCACTGCTGTTCTAAGCTCTCAAGTGCCAGGATTGAGTGCGCTCCTCCAACACCACCCGTGAGAGTTCAGAGCTCTCCAGAGAAAGAACAAGGATGCCAACCACAGCGCACACTGCAAGTGAGACGCTGACAGCAAGAACTGTTCGTATCTGTCCTACTTGACAATCAGAGACAAGGATCAAAGATGTGGGCTGAGGCCGATAATGTGTCTGCTGAAAGACTGGAGCAAAGCATTCCCTCCCCAACATTGAACCAGCCCACACTGAACCATGACAAGAATGAAAAAGAAGATTTTGGTGTGTCTAGCCTGAATTTTACAGCTTTTGTTCAGTTTGGTTTGGTTGGAGTGTCTAGGTTACCCTGATAAATACAAATGGGAGAGTGGACAATCCAGAACCAATGAAGTTTCCAGTTTTTTCTTAAACCATGATGTATATTTAATCACCATTATTAATTAGATGTTCAATATTCAGATATCTTAGCGGGAAGCCATGACAAAGTGAAAATTATTTTCCTGAGACTCATTGACAAATTTAAAAAGCAATGTAAGTTTTAAACTGAAATTTTCATTTTTTAAATAAAATTTTTAAAGAACATTAATATTCACAATATTAAAGAAGGGTGGTAAAATATACAGTAAATATTATGGGAAGTATAAATTAATAAACTTTTCCATTAATTTGTATTAATATGTATTAACAATACACACTAAGAATTTTCTAAAAATTCTTCAGTTTGTATTTTTAGATTCTGAAGCTAATTAGTCTATTTGTTTGTGTCATGCCTTTCTCAAGAAATTACTCCTTCAGGAAGCACTTCCTAAGGAAACAGTCATAAATTCACAAAAATGTAAGGCATGGGAAAAAAATCCCATTATTTTTCAGTTCAGTTTAGTTCAGTTCAGTCGCTCAGTCGTGCCTGACTCTGTGACCCCATGAACCACAGCATGCCAGGCCTCCCTGTCCATCACCAATTCCCAGAGTCCACCCAAACCCATGTCCATTGAGTCGGTGATGCCATCCAACCATCTCATCCTCTGTCGTCCCCTTCTCCTCCTGCCCTCAATCATTCCCAGCATCAGGGTCTTTTCCAATGAGTCAGCTCTTCGCATCAGGTGGCCAAAGTATTGGAGTTTCAGCTTCAACATCAGTCCTTCCAATGAACACCCAGGACTGATCTCCTTTAGGATGGACTGGTTGGATCTCTTTGCAGTCCAAGGGACTCCATAGCACATAATTGGAAGTTAACTAAATGTCCAATAATTGGAGATTCATTAAGTTATGGCACATCCATATAATGGGCTATTATGTGTTCATCATAATTCATGACTTCAAAAATATTTAATGTCCTTAGGAAGTGTTCATCCATAAAGTTATATGAAAAAAGATACAAATTTGAATATGCTATACAGTATGTAACACAAAATACACATATATAAATTAACAACTGGAGGAAAACATATTAAAACATTAATACTATATCAACATTGTAACAATACACCTGCTAGCAAAAGGATTATGGCTAATTTTAATTTTATTGCTTTGCTTTATTTCCTATAATAAAATTGCTATTATGAGTATATATTTCCTTTACTATTGTAAATTATTAAGATGTCTTAAATTTCTTTTTCCAAATGTATTTTGTATACATAATGATGAGTCTGTTTTAGGTTCAATCCAGGTGTGTTGGAAGAGGTTCCCTGAGACTTATGGAGCCTTTTGCTAGCAAACTGTGCACCAGGTGGACAAAGTTGTACAGGGCATATTATTTACAGCATTTAATTAGGGCAAAAGTGCTTAAATACGAATCTGATCATGTTGTTCCAGAACTAAAAGTTCTCTGTTCGCCCCCACCCACCACCTTCAGAACAAAGCTCCAATCCTTTAGGGTGGCACCTGAGACCATCTCCGTCAGCCCTTGCCTGCTTCCACAGCTGACCTTTCGTTCTGCCCATAGCCACCACTCTCCAGCCACAGTGACTTCCTGGCAGTTTGGGAAACATATAGTGCTACCTCTGGTCTCAGTGCCTTTAGATTGCTGTTTGTTCTTGGAAGAGAATAGGAGTGAGTGAGTGAGCTGAAGGGGTGAGAGAGAAGAGCCAGTATACGGGTGCATCATCACACTATTGCTATGAAGAAAGAGACTCAAGTCACTGGTCTCTCTTGAGAAGCCTACAGAAGTCCTCCCATATTCTTCACTCAAAGGACAAGAGTTACAAGCATTTATCCATCAAGCCCCATCTTCTGCTGATTAAGAGTTGCCACAAGGGCGTTAACTCCCTTTCGTGTTTGAAAAGCATGCACAGTAGGAATGCCTGCCTCTCCCTGACTCCCCTTGACTTACTCCTGTTCACCATTCAAAATTCATTTCGGAGTTTCTTTGGAAAGACTCCCATGATCACCTTCTATACCAAACTCCTGAAGTTCCCTTAGGTACCCCTACTCCAGGTACCATTAACATAAAGCTCTCCTGCAACTAAAATAGCATCCTATAATCATGCAGTCTACACTTGTAAGCCTTTTCTCCTATTCCTGCCCACAGGGGCAGAATTTTCCTTCCATTTCTGTGCTTCTGCCAGTATTCTGTACCTGCACAGGATCTGGCAATAGTAGGCACTTTATACATATATGTCAGTTGAATGAGTGCAGCAGGTAGTGATACACTTTTAACTAAGCATAATAAACATTATGCCTATATCCCATATTGTCTTCAGGCAGCCAACTGAGTCATTCTCCTGAGCCAAGTCTCAACAACCTCTACTCCGAAACCACATCTCATTGAAATCTCGGATAACCTGCAGAAAGCAGAGCTATATGAAAGCCTGTATCATCTGTTACCTGTGTGCCAAGAAGATAAACCAATCCCTATAGAGAACTTATGCAGTACAGCACATCACAATAATACATTTGTGCCAAATCAGCCTCCTCCCAGCTTTACAATTGTTCACACGTCCTCTCTGCCAACCTGGGTATGCTTTCTCAGTCAGACTTGGCTTCAGACTTCATTGTTAACGGTCCCTTGAGATCCCCAAATCCTCAATTCTGACTTCTACAGGATCCTTATTTTTTTTTTTCCTAGTCCGGGGCTGTCTCTAAAAGTCCCCACTCTGAAAACTAAGGCTAAGATTTACTTTATTTTCCTCAATATGCTTTACATATTACATTTTATTTTATTCATTAGAAATGCCAAGGGGTAGTTTTTGTACGTAATTTGTATAATGGCACAAAGATAAAAATATAAGTAATAAATACTGTTTTTTCACCAACAGTTATTCAGCCCTATTCTCAACAAAATTTAAGCATCTCTGTCAAAAGTCTTAACAGTATCCTCCTGTTCCTCATTTCTACCACATAGCACCCAAGTTCACTGCTAAATACATACTGAGAAAGTAGTTAAAGAATATTAAAGAGATAACAGATTATTAGCCTTTCCAAGACAGTCACAGGTTCCTGATTGTACCATATTTTTTAGTTGTGCTTTTGGTCGATCCACACTTCCATGTAGACAGAGGCATGCCCAGCACCGCTGTCCCTATGATCTCAGACACCTTATAGTCTCTTGTCGCTCAGTGGGGCATCTGGGAGAATCAAACAGCCTCAGAGTTCTTGAGTAAATTAGAAACTGGAACCACTCAATACTAATAATTTCCGTTAAGTCATTAAACATTCTTTTCTAACAAACAAACCGATACAAAAGACATTTTGTAGTCGAGACAAGGGAGTCAATACTTTTCTGTTAAAGGACAGACAGTAAATATTTCAGGCTTTCTGGGCCATATGATTCATCTCATCGATTCAGCTCTGCTATTGTAATGCAAAAAGGCTGCAACAGACGCTATGTAAACAAATGGGAGGGGCTGTATTGCAACACAACTTTATCTGAAAAAGCAGGCGATAGGCCAAATTTGGCCCATAGGCTGCTGCTGCTCCCTGGTCGGGATAAATCAATATTATTCTCAAAAATCTAAAAAGTTCAAAGGAAAACAACCCTCTCAATAATTAAACTCTTATTTACCAGGTTTACCGGGATGACAACAGCACAGCTATTTCTTTTATTAAAGCCAAAGTATCAAACTGACCCAGAGCTCTATGATAGGTGATCTCCAATATCTGGCCCTGAGGCAGCTTGACTCTCGCAGAGACCTACTGATCTGAACTCAAGGTTTTGTTTGGTTTTCAGTAACAACCAGTAACTCACAGTAAAGTGTATGCTAAATAAGGAAATTTAATTACATTCAAATAATCAGAATCTGTTTATTTTGCTTAAAAGTAACAGGAAAAAGCTAATTTGATTTCCTAATGTAATACACAAAAACACGTTTCCTGTATCAGAGACTCCCTGGAAATTCTGATGGAAGGCTCCAGTTTGACATCTTAAAGGAAAAGGAGATGATCCTCTTGGAAAAAGACAATGAGCAGGCTGTGTATCTGCCCACTTCTACTTTCTCTTTGTCAGGTCTTTTCTTGCTGAAACTGGATTTGTACTGATTAGAAGCTATGGTTTCCAGAGAATTCAAGATAGATAATTTTTCATAAGGTTGCATAAGCACTTCTATTTCCTATTCAGGGTTTAGTTTTACTTGAAAAAAAAAAAAACTATGAGTCAGAGGAACTTCAGTGCATGGAAAAGTTACTACCAAAGGATCATAGACCAGAAAATGAAGTGTTTGAAGATTCAGTTACCTCGAAGTAAACCCCAAATCTTTATTTATACCTTCCCTCATTGAGCTGCTCCTCTAGGCCAGGTGTTTTCACTTAAGAAATTCATTGGCATCAGTTGTCAGGAAGAATTTATCTCTTAGATCAACTCATACTGGTAACCAGTTTTCAGGGGTAACTTACTTTAAACAAAACTAATGCATTTGATTCTATTAGCATATTTAATTTTTTAACTTATAGTCTAATTTAGGGGATTTTAACCTTTTTGTGCTATGGACCTCTTTAGCAATCTGCTCATGATTTTGATCCCTTATCAGAAATAAGGTTATTAAATTCCTAAATTAAGTTACATAAGTAAACATGTACATGTGAGTACAAAGGAAACCAAACTTATTGAGGTATGATTGTCCAAGTTTTTTAACGTCTTTTTTCCTGCCTTTTCCGTATTTTTTGTTGTTGTCTCTACTTCTTCACTTTCTTGCCATTCTTTCTCTTTTTCTTTTAGTAAACAGAGATTGAGGAAACAAAAAAACAAACTTTTAAAGAAGCTAGGAATCTCTGCATTTCTAAGATTCCATGTACCTACCAGTAACAGAGGAAGCTAAAAATCCAGCCAACTAAGAAAACACTAATCTTTCACCTAATCCAGTTCTAGGTAAACCATGGACTCACCTGATCCTTGATGTGGAATGTGTCTACCTAGTATAGACAGTAGGCATTATTTTCTGACCATAGCATTATTCTTCCAACTAGCACCTCCATATATGGGGATCTATCCATCATTTGGATCCCAACTTGAATAACATACCACTTCTGAGAACTTTCACTGACTCCCAGGATTCTGGGCAAGAATATCACACTTTGCAAACCAGCTGTACACTGACTATCAGAGAACTCAGCAAGTCATACAATACCTGTAATTTCCGATTTACATTTTAACATGTCTGTTCCCTACATTGGCTTCCTTCCAGTGCCCAGTACAAAACCTGGAATACATACAGACTCAAGGAGTATTTGTTGGAGGAAAAAACCATCCTAACAAGGCAGGCCTCCAGCACCACATTTATTATCATTCCTTGCTTTTATACCAAACTTGGACTTTTCCCAAGAAAGCCCTACAGTTGGATGGCCTAAGGCACCTCTTTCAGATTAATAACTAATCTACAGAATTTCTAGTTGAATCCTCAAGATTTTCTTTTCACCAAAAGACATGTGTTAGAATGTTCATATCAGCACTATTCATTATAGCCACAAATTAGACACTACCCAAGCGCTCAGCAAAGGTAGAATGGATGAATAAGTTATAATATATTTACATACCAGAATACCAGAAGGCAATGAGAGTAAAGAAACTAAGAGTAAATCATATAACCAATTCTGAGTCAAAAAAAAAAAAAAAGTGAAAAGTGTAGCTGCCCAATTGTGTTGGATTCTTTGTGACCCCATGACTGTAGCCCACCAGGCTCTTCGGTCCATGGAATTCTCTAGGCAAGAATACTGGAGTGGATTGTCATTTCCTTCTCCAAGGAATCAAACCTGGGTATCCCACATTGCTGACAGATTCTTTACTATCTGAGCCACAAGGGAAGCCCTGAGTCAAAGAAGCCACTAAAAATGTACTTAGTAGATGAGTTCATTAAAAATAGGTGAAATGGGAATTTTTATTTTTCAACAATGGTCCTAGGACAACTAGATATCCACATACAGAACAAAAAATTTGGAATCTTACCTCATATTGTATATAAAAAGTATACCAACAAGGACTAAAATATGGGCATAAGTATGCACGAGCTTGGATTAGGCAGTATTTTTAACACAATACCAAAAGCACAAACACCACAATAAAAATAGACAAATTGGACTTGATCAAAATTTTAAAACTTTTGTGCTTAAAAGGACATCATTAAGAAAATTAAAAGAGAGCCCAAAATGAAAGAAAAATTTTGCAAATCATGTGCTTGATAAGATATCTATATCTAGAATGCATAACAAAGTATTACAACTCAATGATAAAAAGGCAACTGAACCTAAAAGTGGGCAAAGAACCTAAACAGTTTTCTAAGGAAGATACAAAAGCCCCTAAGCACATGAAAAGATGCAACATTATTGGCCATTAGGGAAATGCAAGTCAATGCCACAATGAGATGCCATTTTATACCCCTGAAAACGGCTATTACTGAAAAGAGAGACAACCACAGGATGCAGAGAAATCAGAATTCTCATACACTGTTAGTGGGAATGTAAAATGGCACCCTTACTTTGGAGAACAGTTCAGTAGTTACTCAAACATTTAAGCATAGAATTATCATGTGATCAATCCAGGGATTACATGCCTAGGAATGTATCCAAGAAAACTGAAAACACATGTCTGCACGAAAACTTGTACATAAGTATTTATAGTAGCGTCATTCACAAATTAATGTATTTTAAAAATGTGATGTATCCATACAATGGACTGTTATTCAGCAATAAAAGAAATGTGTTGGTACATGCTACAACATGGGTGAATTTTTAAAACATTATGCTAAATGAAAGAAGCCAGTCACAAAGGAACACATATTATGAACAAGTTATGAAAATTTATTGAGTGGTATGTTGATCATTTTTTAACCTTTTAGTGTCTATGTTTTCATGAAATAATTTTTATCTGGAAAAAAATATAACTTGGTCTGGTAAGCAAGAAAATGTTCTCCAAAACTACCCATATATCCAACTAGCCATAGGAAACAGTGAATGTGTTACCTTAAAGGGAATTGGGGGTTGCAGAGATGGAATTAAGATTGTCAATAAGCTGATCTTAAAATAGGGAGATAATCCTGGATTATTTGTGTGGCCCCAATGAAATCAAGGTTCTTAAATGTGGAAGCAGGCAGCAGAAGAACAGTCAAAGTAATGTGGTGTGACCTGAGAAAGGTTCAGCTTGCCACTGCTGACTTGAAGATGGAGGAAAGAGCCACAAGTCAAAGAATATGGCAGCTTCTAGAAGCTGGAAAACGCAAGGACATGTGCCTACTCAGAGCCCACAGAAAGGAACACAGCCTGGCAGACACCTTGATTTTTAGCCCAGGGAGACCCGTGCCAGACTTCTGACCTCCAGAACTAGAAAATGATAAATCTAGTGTTGTTTAAACCACTAAGTTTATGGTATTTGTTTCAGCAGCCATAGAAAACTAATACAGTGAAAAACATCAGTTTCTAAATACCTATTAAATCAGAATTGAACAGAATCTTCTTAAAGATAGCCTCGGTAAACAGAAAAATTACAGAACAGAAATCATTTTCTTTAATGAAGCAGAATAACATTGTGTATGGACACAGACCCAGCACTGATGTTAACCTCTCATATATCTCATCTAAGACCAGTGATAGCAGATCCCAGTAAAGAAGAGAATTAATAGCTAACGTGTCCCCAGATGACCCAAACCCTAGCAAGTGGCCAATTTAACAAGGTGTTATGTAGTAAGCCAATAAATCTAGATAGCTGTAAAAAGTAGTGGCAGTAAGAGAGAAATGAATGGGAAAGTCTCGAAAGTTTTCGACTTAGATCTTATGACATTCAGTTGAGTAGTGCTCTCCAATTTTGTTCGAATTTCAAAGCTCAAATGTCAGACAAGATTTTTAATAGATTCTTTTCCAAAACCACAAAAGCCACATTGAAAGGCAAATGGGATGGGTAATTCTTGGAGCATAAGTATATTTGAAAAATTTACTCTAGTTTCACCTTTGCATGTGCAAAAATAGTGACAAGTACAAAATGAGCCTGAAAGATGGTAAGAAAAGGGGGGGAGGTGACAGTCATGAAAACGACTGTGACCACAGTCTTAAGTATATTCAAGTAGTGTTCTGGAAACCACAAAACTTAGAAAACATGACCCCTGCACCATTTCCTTTCCCTTTAAATAGGAAATACTCAAATTACCCAATAGAATAAAACTCCACTCATTCTCTCTCACTCATAAAACCCAAAAAGACAATGTGTGAGTTCAGGCATAGGGACAGCCTCCTCCCTAATTTTAATATGGCTGAACTTTTACCCAGAAATTATATAACACACTAAGTTTTAGGAGAAATAATACTGTTTCTACCCTATTCAAATTAGAATATTTTTCAGATTACAAAAGTGTTCCCCTGATTCAAGACATAGCATTCAACTGTGAAATCAATTTGTAAATCCAGAGAGTAACATTTATTCCTAGTGCTACTGTTCCATGATTCCATGAGAGAACAATTCCATTCCACCCTGAGACTTTGGGCAGAGATCAGAGCAAAGGTCCTGATATCATAAACTTTCCAACAATGTCAAATCCCAAAACAGAAAAGAGGAAGGAAGGGCCTCTGCACGCCTTCCTGAAGCTCATCAGAGCCCTTTCTTGGTTGATCTTAGATAAATTACCTCCCTCTGTGCACTCTTTAATTTTCTCTCTTCATATTCAACATGAAGAGGGACCTGAGAAGGTTAACTGAAGAAGGTTAACTCACACGCAATATGCATTACCCATTGCCCTTTCCTGATTTCAAATTAAGTATATAATTAGCGGGAAAGGAAATCCATGCCTTCTGGTGATGAAAAATTAGGAAATCAATAGGTGGTTGCCTCTGCAGGGACTCAGGGGAATTTGGGGTCGTCAGTTGGGGCTGCCAGTTATAATATCTGAAGTGGCTACACAGGCATCCTGTTCAAGCCTCAAAGCACTGAACAGATGCCCCACTTCTGAGCTGACTGGCTTTGAAGACTTGAAAAGAGAAGTGAAAAGATGAAATTGATCTGAGAAAATGTAGGTAACAAAGTAAAGGCAACAAGATTGCTTTTAATACTTCCAGAAAGCTTAGGAAACAAAAGATTTATACACATTTCTCAAAATATTAAAATAGAAATGATTTTCGCCTCCTTTCCCCCACAACCACTACAAATGACGCATTCCTTCAAGCACTGTCTCCTGCTTCACACAGGAAGTTGTTATGCGGCTGCCCTCTTAGGTGTTGGAGGATATATAGCACTTTTACCCTTAATTGTGTGCTGCCTTGATTTTATGGCCTGCCTGCACAAGCCAGCCTTATTTTAGTGCTGTTTAGGGGATGAACACATTTACTGATGTGTGGAGCTTTCTGTGTTCATAAACTCCTGCATATGGCGACTTGAATCAACCTTCCTGTGTAAATTTCTTCAGTGACACCATCCTTTTCTAAACACTGGTAACCCGCGGCCAACTGAGGAAATGAACAGTCAGGTTCATTTATTTCTATTCAGTCTCTCTCTGTTGTACAGTGCTGTGTAGCGTACAGTTTCAACACTACATAAATAAACCATAGTTGTATTCATTCACTTAGGTTTATGAACAGTAGAATCCCAGAATTGTTTTTCTGTATTACAAGCCTCAATTACTGCTTTTAAAGAAATAGACTATTTAATTAGCACCACTGGATTTTCCCCCACAAGATAGATGTAATGTCTCATGTAGTGATCTGTATTTTAAAACTTTATTATAATTTGTGCAATAGAAAATTAACCTAGATTGAGATCACAGGTGTCCTTTTGAGACATTTTTAACCTGGCTTCTTTAAAGTTAAACATAACTGCTATTCCTTTCCCTTTGACTAGCTTACCAGGAGAGTCTCCTTCTTCAGCCATGGATTTTAAAAGCAGGGACTTTGGAAGGAGCCAGACTTAGATTCTACTCCTGACTCATTCTACATGGGCTCTCTGGACCTTGATTTAGTGCTTTTAATAAAGAATATTTTTCCTATATTTTAAAGTATTTAATATAGCCATCATGGAGAACAATATGGAGATTCCTTTAAAAACTAGGAATAAAACTACCATCAGATCAGATCAGTCGCTCAGTCATGTCCGACTCTTTGCGACCCCATGAATCGCAGCACGCCAGGCCTCCCTGTCCATCACCAACTCCCAGAGTTTACTGAGACTCACGTCCATCGAGTCAGTGATGCCATCCAGCCATCTCATCCTCTGTCGTCCCCTTCTCCTCCTGCCCCCAGTCCCTCCCAGCATCAGAGTCTTTTCCAATGAGTCAACTCTTCGCATGAGGTGGCCAAAGTATTGGAGCTTCAGCTTCAGCATCATTCCTTCCAAAGAAATCCCAGGGCTGATCTCCTTCAGAATGGACTGGTTGGATCTCCTTGCAGTCCAAGGGACTCTCAAGAGTCTTCTACAACACCACAGTTCAAAGGCATCAATTCTTTGGCGCTCAGCTTTCTTCACAGTCCAACTCTCCCATCTATACATGACCACAGGAAAAACCATAGCCTTGACTAGACGGACCTTTGTTGGCAAAGTAATATCTCTGCTTTTCAATATGCTATCTAGGTTGGTCATAACTTTCCTTCCAAGGAGTAAGCGTCGTTTAATTTCATGGCTGCAGTCACCATCTGCAGTGATTTAGGAGCCCCAAAAAATCAAGTCTGACACTGTTTCCACGTTTCCCCACCCATTTCCCATGAAGTGATGGGACTGGATGCCATGATCTTAGTTTTCTGAATGTTGAGCTACCATATGACCCAGAAATCCCACTAGTAAGCATATACCCTGAGAAAACCATAATTCAAAGTGATATATGTTTCCCATGTTTATTGCAGCACTATGTACAATAGCCAGGACATGGAAACAACCTAAATATCCATCAACAGATGAATGGATAAAGAAGTTGTGGTACATATACAGAATGGAATATTATTCAGCCATAAAAAGGAACAAATTTGAGTGATTTGAACTGAGGTGGGTGAACCTAGAGCCTGTTATACAGAGTGAAACAAGACAGAAACAGAAAGACAAGTATTGTATATTCACACACATATATATGAAATCTAGAAAAATGGTCCTGATGAACCTATTTGCAGGGCAGAAATAGAGATGCAGACGTAGAAAATGGACTTGTGGACATAGCAGAAGGAGAAGGTGGGACAAAGTGAGAGAGTAGCATTGGCATATATACACTACCGTATGTAAAATAGACAGCTAATGTGAAGCTGCTATATAACACAGGGAGCTCAGCCCAGCATTCTGCGACAACCTAGAGGGGTGGGATGTGAGGATGAGGGGATGTGGGGAGTGGGAGGGTGGGTCAAGAGGGAGGGGATATATAAACTTATGGCTAATTAACGTCATATGGCAAAAACCAACACAACCTTGTAAAGCAATTAAACTCCAATTAAAAATTTTAAAATTAAGTATTTAAAACATTAAAGGGTTGACTATAATATGCTTTGCCACTGGACTGACTCATACTCCAAGTCTCAGATTTATCTAGGGAGCCAATGGACAGGAGCAGGCTCCAGGAGATAGGGAAGGACAGGGAAGCCTGGCGTGCTACAATCAATCCATGGGGCTGCAAAGAGTCAGATACTACTGAATGACTGAACAACAACAATTAGCTCATCCCAACTGATGCACAGATGTATCCCCAGTCCTTTATATACAGGAAGTAGCCATAGTAGACACTTCATAAACTCTTAGTACATATTTTTCCTCACTGAACAGTGCTACTAACCAGGATATACACTCATTTGCATGGTTCATGATACAGCAGTCTTGCTTTCCATGTGTTCTAAGTTCTCTTGAACTTGGCAGATTTTTGTAGCTACAAGAATGAAAGGCCCATCCTCCACCATTTGAGCCATGACCAGGCTTCCAGTAATCATAATCTGTAGAGAAGTCTTGTGTGGCCTGCCTTCACTCTTACAGCAACAAATCATATTGGGTTAAAAGTTGTGCTAAGTTCATCATACTGTCTCTGGTAAAATAAAGATATTTTCTAAACTTTATGGAATGGAAAGAGCCCTCTTGGTCAAAGTTAAAGAAACAAATTCACTTGTGTCACCAGAAAGAGCTGAATAAGGCGTTTTCTACAAAAACCCAACCTATCATGGGTATAAACTTTTTTCTCTTTGGTTTGTTGATTTGAGGACCCTCATGAGTCTTTAAAGTTCTTGAGTACTTGAGATTTTTGAAGAGTAAATCTTGAAAATTATGGAAATAGTAATTTTTTTTTCCTTCCTCTTCCAATGGGGCACTACATCCAGGCAGGAGACCTCTGACCTTTGGTCCTGTATACATGACCAGATAAGGGCAGAAAGCGAAGAAAATAAGAGAAGGGATGAAAGGAAAAGCAAAAGTTCAGACAGGAAAGAGACAGAAAAAAACGTATCAAGAGAACACGATACAGGGGAATTCTTAGGCAGTCCAGTGGTGAGACTCTGGGCTTCCATTTTAGGGGCACAGGTTTGAACCCTGGCTGGGAAACTACGATCCCACATGCCATGCGGTATGGCAAATAAATAAATAGAGAAAATAATATAAAAAGGAAAACATGGCTTTTGGAAACCAAAAAGGACAGTGGGAAATTTGGTTAATAAAATTATTAAACTAGTGAGCAATGAGATGGAGGAGGAAATGAGACACATCCCTTAAAAGTGAACTATGTTGGAGACACCAATCATTGTGACCAAACAGGTCAGACAAAGTATAGAGAAGAAAACCATACAACTTGAAGGCCAGGTCTCAATGACAGAGCGAAGAGGAAAAATAAGGTGAGTATAATAACAACTCATAATAATGACCTATTTAGAATGATAATTAAGGCAAAGGTGGAAGGAATTTTATATGCGTTGTATTGACAGTTCGCTCAGTTTTTTTGTTTTTACCAGTATAAACCTAACCCCAGCTATAGTGATCCTTCCTTCACAACCACCACCACCTACCAGGGTTCTGGCATCATATAAATACATCTTTGTTATTTTCTACTGTGGACAAGTGCTTTGCCCATGAACTTAGAATTCTTAAAGCTCACTGTTTTCTGACAGACCTAAATTCTAGCTGAACTAAAAAAAAATCAATTAGGAAAATGAAAAATATAGCAGGGTACAGTAAGGACCACACACGTAATGTTTGGCTGCTTTATCTTGTTTCTCACTCTTATGTACATTTTTAAAAATCTATGAGCATTTTTAGAAAAATAAAGCCACCAGGATATTTGGGAAATATTAAAACTCATGACATTCACAGAAGAGTGAGGAGGATGAAAAGAAACGAGACAAGTTGATGATGGCATCAGTTAAATGCGTTCCCCTTGAGGTGCTCCAAGAAGGGAAGTTGTTCAGCCATAAAACAAAGACAGTTCATCGTTCTGCATGACTATCCCTGAAAATAGACCAAAGCATTTTTCAAAATCTCTGAAAGCTTCAAAAGGAGGGAAGAAAAGTTCTTCGAAAACTCAAGTCACATTGAATCAGAAAATATGTGAAGCTGGAATAGAACTAAGGAAGGCTTTGATGCCACACAAAAGATGTTCAGAATAAAGTACTGAGCAGAACAACCAGTCTCAGAACCTAAATGGTAGAAGCAGTAGAAGATTAGGTTGACTCAACCATCCATATTTGTTACTTTCAAAAAGAAATTAAAACTAGTTTTTCAAAATTTTCAACTCTACTTTTTCAAAATAATGCATATATATACACAAATATATATACATACACAATTCACACACATATATATGTGTGTGTAAATATAAATATATACACATATAAACAGATATTAATGGTATACATATAATATGCATGCATATGTGTATGCTTTGTGTGTATATTATATATGTGTACAGATACATATATGTGTGATGTGTGTGTGTGGTTTGATTTTTTTTTTTTCAATAGAGCAACTACTTCAAAGAGTTGTTCTTCCAGGACTGAACAATATTTTACCAGAAAGAAATATTCTGGAAAAGGTTAAATTTAAAATTCATAAAACTAGACTTGGTGGTGTAAATTTCCTATAGGTAAGAACATTTGAGATCAGGTACCCAATAGGCACACAATGATCATTTGTTATCTGAATAACAACTGCAGAGTTATGAAAGAGAGAGGTCATTATGATACTTACAGGCTGTGTATGTAGTAAAGGATTTCAGTGACCCCATAAGCCCTTATTTACTATTTTTATTATCGTTTGGTAAAAATCAATTGTCATAATTTCTAGATTAAAAAGGAAAACCCTACAAAAGCAAAGAGAAGAGGAAAACCATGGGTTCAAAATTCTCTCCTAGGAATAAAGTCCAGAGGTTCACTTCCTGATGCCTGCAATTATATTGTTACACTCCTCCTCTGCTTCCTATTGGCACTAGACTAGTTACATAACTTCCCTGAACTTCACTTCTCATCTCTAAAGTAAAATTGATGAGTCCCCTTTACCTTCACTCAAGCCACATGATAGAAACATTAAAGTAGGAATTGGGACAGAACTCAAGAACTGAGCAGCCTGAGTCTACACCACTCACTCCAAGCAAAATCTGCCAATTATGACTTTCAGGTAGGATGTTAAAAGGTACAGAAACCTTTTTGGAAACAATAGAAATTAGAAGTGAAGCAACATTTTTAAAGTACTGGAAAAGCATTAACTCTAACATCTATACCCAAACAAAATGTGCTCTAAAAAGTGAACATGAAATAAAGATTTTTGCAGATCTACAAAAATTGAACAAATGTATCCCCAGAGAGGAATCCACAAAGGCAACAGATAAGAGCTGGTCGGACCCTTTAGTTTTGTCTCAGGGGTATATAGGAATTCATCACCAGCAAACCTGCACCATGAGAAATGTTAAAGAAAGTCCTTTGGGTTGATTCTATTGGATGGAGACCTGAATCTATACAACAGAATGAAAATCACCAGGAGAACTCTACAGAGCCTTGTGTCAAATCTGCCCACTACCATCTCTTCAGGAAAGATGTTCCATGAGGATCTCTGGAGGACAGTGACAGTGTTACAGATTGATATACGCTTACTTGTCAAGGCTGAGGCTTCTGCCGACTTCAGGGTTTCATGATATATGAAGATATATTTTGACAAGTTCCCAGGGGTTGTGGAGAATAGCTATTTCCTAAACCAACAGATTGAATGGGAAACACATTGTATTACTTTTCTCTGAGATCTCTAATTATAAATTGCTGAGCAGTGTGATGCACTGGCTCACAAGAGAACTCCTCCCTTTCTTCCCCATTGTTCACCAAGGTGTCTAGACCAGCTGGAGCATGCCTCTGTAACATTGCTCCTCCTCATACCCGGATAACTGCTCCAGTTCACAGTTCATTCCCCTTCTCCACAGGCTGCGTAGGCTGTGGTCTCTCACCTGGTCTCTCCTCTCAAGCCCATGTTCACTGATGGCACCAATGAGCAACTTGGATAGAGGGATCACAGCATTTTAAATGAATTGTATTCTATTCATTTTGGTTCACAAACCATTTCAGTTCTCCCTGAAGCCCTCTGGGAACGGTAGCTGATAGATATGTGTTAATATAGTAGGATTTCAGTTTGAGAAAAAATTCCATAAAAGAGGTATTCAAACATAACAAAAATGAAACAAAATTGAGTAATACAGTTTTATAAGATGAGTTATGTCCTTCTCAAAACCTACAAAAGTGAAACTCTTGACCCCTCTTAACTCAGACTGTGACTATATCTGGAGATTAGGGTCTTTAGGAAGGGCGATTAAGTTAAAATTAGGTCACTGCAGGGGCAGGGAGGGGGCTAGTCCAATATGACTGTTGTCGGTATAAGAGGAACAAACTTGGACACATTTATGCACATACATAGGCCAAAAAGTGCAATAAGGTGGATGTCTACAAGTCAAGGAGAGAGTCTTCAGAAGAAACCAACCTTGCTGACACCTTGATCTTGGACTTCAGCTTCCAGAGTGGTGAGAAAATAAATTTCTGTTGGTTAAACCACACCCCGAAAGTTAGAGCCGCATCACAGACAGAGTAAGGCAGGGGGAAAAACGCATAGAAAAGGTAAAAGAAAGACCTCACAAAAATACCAGAAGGGAGCTCCTTGTCCTTTGACAAGCAAAGTACTGCTACTTTAAAGGAACAAAAACAAGGAATCACTTTGGCAATAAGATGTTCGGGGGACATCAGGTACATTCATGAATATTAAAATGGGGGCCAGTTAGTGGCAATGAATCAAAGACAAAGTGCCACTATATGCACCTGGTTAGAGGGAGATCCGCAGAAGGCAATGGCACCCCACTCCAGTACTCTTGCCTGGAAAATCCCATGGACAGAGGAGCCTGGTAGGCTGCAGTCCATGGGGTCGCTAGAGTCGGACACGACTGAGCGACTTCACTTTCACTTTTCACTTTCATGCATTGGAGAAGGAAATGGCAACCCACTCCAGTGTTCTTGCCTGGAGAATCCCAGGGACGGCGGAGCCTGGTGGGCTGCCGTCTATGGGGTGGCACAGAGTCGGACACGACTGAAGCGACTTAGCAGCAGCAGCAGCAGCAGCAGAGGGAGATCACACCCAGGCAATGGATAAGGTGAAGTCAGAATGAGAATCAGAGGATCTGGGATGCATCGTGAACTGCAAAAGGGAGCTAGGATTCTACAGATTCATATGGGGGCTAAGGATGATATTTTAGGTAGAATGAAAAAAGGCAATGAAGTTAAGGATACCTTTGCCCTGTGCTGAAAAGTGGTGTGTGAATTATCAGTTCTGTTACAACTCATTCACCATCTGAGAATGAAGTTAGCTGAGATAAGGCTGGAAAAGCAGGTCAGGGCTTATTATGGAGGATATCAGTGCTAAGGTGATTAATTTATTCTTAATTGGTAAGGAAAAGTCAAATCATTGAAAGTTCTCACTGACAAACTCTTAGTCGTTATGCCAATAACTAGACTGAGGGTAATATTCCAGGGATCTATCTATATTATTACCTGGATTTACTCTCAACTAAAAGTGTGAAATTTAGAATTAACCGAGGGTAATGTGTGATGGCAGTATATCCTAGGCTGCGAAAATAAATCTGTGGAATATGAACAGACATACACATAGAGTTTTTAAGTGGATTAATTTTCACTGCAAATGAACACGTGTTATATAGTATTACTGCTCATCTAAATTCTATAATCCTTTTAATATAACAGAATCTAATTGACCCTGGTGGGCTCCACAGGGAGCGGCCGTGTCACAGGTGTATCATCTTTTCTCCTCCCGTAAGAAGGTACAATTACACTGCTCGATGAATCAAAGAAAAGAATGAATGATTTTTCCAGGAAGATAAACCAAATGTTAATTTTATATAGTCGAAGATGTATGACGCTCACAATGTGTTTTCATTTTCTCAAAATAGAGCTCTTAAAGTCAAGCTTAGAAGAGGGGGAATTCTAATGCTGCTTAGAGCACTGATGCCCTCATGTGGGAAAAAAACAGTTCACACAAATTTCAACCTCTAGGACACCTGGGGAAATTCTACATGCTAACCCTATCGGAAGAAATGGTTTCTTCGTGAAATGGTTATAAATGTACGTTTGGAATTTTCATTCTTTCATTAATGTTCTTTAGGCATCTTTGTTTAGCATTAGAGGCCACTAGAAATCAGCAGGAAGTGCACAGGGTGTCAATAAATCATTTTTCTTATAATAATAGATACAAGAATTTTTCAGCTTAATTTGACTTTAATATAAAAAATATATTACAGCTTTTGATAAATGGTACTAAATGTGTACCTTGAGGTACTCCATTCCTTATATCTGTTTAATATTATCAGTGCCAAGATGCTGACTTCTTGATAAAGGACTGTACATAAGAGCAAAAGCCTTACAAACTTGTAGCTATGTCACAGCCTGCAGTTTCTGTGCCCTGATATCCCAGGGGAAAACCTGCTTAGAATTAATAAATTTGCCCTAAAATCCAGTCTGTCCTCTTCACCAGGCAAAGTTGCTACCTTATTTGCTTTATTGGCCTATATCCACATTTAGGAGGCCTGGAAGAAAAATGGGGTATCAACAGAGCCAGAGAAGAGGCAGTTGGAGGAGCAGGAGGAAACCCAGAATTTTTTATTCACCCTATTTTGTTACAGATATGCTGACCTACTTATAATCCCCAGTATGCAAACATCCAGAATTCCAGATAGAATTCATACTATCTTTGCTGGAAGACATGCTCCCCTAGGCCAGCCCTCACAGACTCAGACAGGATGCTGAAAAGGTCATCAAAGAGGGCATACAGCCAAGTAGAAGTTTATTACTCACAGCCACTGCAAGGAGCACGTCATCTTTTTTTGATCACAGGGTTGTTCTAAGGTCACCACAGTGAACTGTGAGGTCTCAGTGTTGTCATCTTTCCTGTCCTGTGTCCCCTCCCTGCTTCACAATCTCCCTTCCTTCCCTCAACGAGTTACCTGTTCCCCTCACCCTGTGAGACATGCTACCCATCAATGACAAGCTGCTGTAAGGAGAGCAGAGGGGTTTATTTCATAGCACTGGTGAATTAGAAACAG
Source organism: Bos grunniens (assembly GCF_055505025.1). Lineage (NCBI taxonomy): Eukaryota > Metazoa > Chordata > Mammalia > Artiodactyla > Bovidae > Bos > Bos grunniens. Next base: position 57,415,774 of record NC_141172.1, read on the forward strand.
ATGTCAGTGTCCCTGTGTTGAGAAGGATTCTGAGGTATGTGTGGGCTCATTTGGCAAATGTATTGGAACTGAAAAATGATGTCTCCCTTGAGGATGTGTGTGTGTGGCTGTGTAGAACAGGTCATGGAAGGGCCAGTGCAGCATTCGTGAGGTTTAGATTTTGTTCCTCTCCTTTATATGTTAGGCCCCCGGAAGTCCTCACCATTCTCTGATGACCTCAGAGGTCTGTGTCCTCTTATCCTCTCTTCCCTTCTTTAACTGATTAACTCCTGTTTGCTCTTAAGACTCAACTTTTATCCCTTCCATTTTGGTCTCACAGCACATTGTTCATTTAAGTCTATTTTAGCTCAAAATATACAAAATGTGACTATCAACATTTAGGTTCTATTAATATGTGTGTTAAGACTGAAGGCAGAAGGAGAAGGGGGTGACAGAAGATAGGATGGCTGGATGGCATCACTGATGTAATAGACATGAACTTGGGCAAACTCTGGGAGATGGTGAGGGACAGGGAAGCCTAGCGTGCTGCGGTCCATAGAGTTGTGAAGAGTCAGACACAACTGGATGACTGAACAACAACAGCAACAGCTGTGTGTTACCTGAGGGTGGTAATTTTGCCTAATTCAAGTTTTCATCTCTGGAGCCTATAATGGTGTTCACTCAAATATAGGCACCAATTTTTCTAGGAATAAAACACAGAGAGAATGGAAAAGATGAAGGAGTTCTCTCTCCAGAAGTATGTGATACTTTGCCTGGTATCTGAGGAACTTAAGCTTCATTGCCTATGAAAGAGATTTCAAGCTTCAAAGAGAAGGTGGAATTGTTTCATGAAAGAAGCATCTTCTTCAGTCTCCCAACAGCCACCCTGGCACAGCACTCAAGTCCCTTGATCAAAGCAAAACTCTCATTTTTAATATTCCTCAAATTTTTGGTGAACTTTCTGTGTTTGCACAAAGTCCTTTATATGTGTCACATTTGCCTCTTGGTCCTCAGATTCACTCTCCGCTTTTTCCTGCTCTGGGCTGAACACTAGGGGCTGAAACCTCAAATCACATTTTCAGCAGGGTCCAGTCAATGGGAGGCAATGGCAGGAGAAGAAGATGCCAGGGTATTTCTTTCTCTTTCTCTCTGCTTTGGGCAGTGTGTCCAGAGGTGGCTGTGTCTTCTCCATGCTCCCTACCTCTTCTGAGCTATGCCCTTGGTACTTCCAGCTCTCCACAGGTGAGCTCTTCCTGGCTCCCAGATGCTGATAACAGCACTGCCTCCATCTTTGTCTTCCCATCCTGAGCAGTGAGAGCAATTCCCAAAGTTGCTAATCCCTCCTCTTGGCTCTGTTAATTCTAAGACATTCATTACATCCTGGATTAAACTTTAATCCCTGTATTAAAGTACATCTAGTAAACCACCTGGTATAGACTCTATTTTCCTGCCATAGACCCGCAACGGAGGCACTGTGCTAGAGCTGTTCATGTATGTCTTGGAATGTTACATATCATCTTCACGTCAAATGGGAGCACGTTACAGTATTCCGCATTCACCATACGCAACATACTCATGGGACTACAGAAACATAGTGAGAGGTATATCAGAGGCAAGAGCACCCTGAGGATGCTGTACAGATACTAGACCAAAGGGGTAAAATTAAAAGCTGTAATTTGCAATAGGATTAAGGAGTAAGACAAAAGGAAAATTACTGGTAAAGAACCCTCCTGCCAATGCAGGAGATGGAAGAGATCCCTGGGTTGGGAAGATTCCCTGGAGAAGGAAATGGCAACCCACTCCAGTACTCTTGTCTGGAAAACTCCATGGACAGAGGAGCCTAGTGGACTACAGTCCATGGGGTGGCAAAGAGTCGGACATGACTGAGTATGCATGCACACACATTTATAAATAGAAATACATATTTATAAAATATCCTCCCCCGTGTCCTACATGTGTTAGTCGCTCAGTCGAGTCTCTTTGTGACCCCATGGACTGTAGCCCACCAGGCTCCTTTTTCCATGGGATTCTCCAGGCAAGAATACTGAAGTGGGTTGCCATTTCCTCTCCACTTGTGTCCTATAGGACAACAAGTAAGAGTGGGACAGAAAGAAAAGGCAGGGGGAAAAAAAAATTATATTCGTGCAGAAACTCCTAATGACCCCATCCTCTGGTGCAATGTTAAGAGAACACTGGCTTATTGCGATTCAAACTGGACCAAATGGTGAAGGAACTCCAGCACCATCACAGGGCTTTCTCGCTTCGTTACACAGTGCAGTGGAGCGCAGCACAGACTGCGGCGGGAAGGAAGTCCTTTATGTGTTTCACATTTACCTGCTTGCCTTCAAACCCCAGGGCAGAGATTCAGTTAGGGGTGGGATGGGGGCAGAACATATTGCTGCATAGAGGCTGCATAATAGATGGAGAAAAACCAACCTGGAGTTTCCGCCAGCCTGTCTCAATTGGCAGTTGAAACAGAGGAGAAAAAACCCACAGCAGACACCCTGTGCCCTGTTTTATTCCTCACAATTGAGTTTTTAGCTAAAGGGCGGAGTCTGGAAAAGAATGCAATTTGCAGCTGCATACCAGAGGTGACTGAAAAGCTCAAGCACAAAATGAAAAGCTCAAAAGCTTTGGGGCCTCATTTTAACTCAAATTATTACCAGAATTGCCAAACAATTCAAGAACAGTCAAACAAAGGCAATCAGAATGACAGAACATTTTTTCTTTTCAATAAAACTTTAATACCCATTCCATGTGTTTTATTTTTTGTATAATTATATTATCCTTATTTTTTTACATCTTGTAATCATTTTCATCTGAAGAGTTAGTCTCCCATCAATAAAGCAAAACCTTTTCTTTTATATTTTGAAATTATTTTTGGTTCATAATTGGTTCTTGCTTTCTTTTTCAGACACACCAAATAGACATATGTGAGATATCTGCATTGTTATAATCTATAATTTCCTCCAAAATTTCTTACATTTCCTTATCTACTTCCCTGCTTTTCTTTCAGATTCTCTTAAAGTATGTCCCCACTTTGCAGATTTACAGTTCGGTCATATAGACTCTGCTAAATTCATTTTAATTTAAAACAAGGAGATCATCAGACAGAGGTGGCTCTAATGCCTTGGCAGCCTACATAAGCAAACCAGAATCTGAGCTTGAAAAGGCTGTGAGGTTACAAAATTGAAACCTAAGGACCACTACTCACAGACAGACTTTAAGCAATAGCCAATCAATAATTTTTTTGCTTTACTTCTACCTTTTCTCTGTGAAAGTCTTTCCAGGATCTCCTGTCAATAGAGTGCTCCTAATCATTTCCAGTTTCAGTTCAGTTCAGTCATTCAGTTGTGTCCGACTCTTTGCGATCCCATGAACTGCAGCACGCCAGGCCTCCCTGTCTATCACCAACTCCCAGAGTTCATTCAGACTCACGTCCATCAAGTCAGTGATGCCATCCAGCCATCTCATCCTCTGTCGTCCCCTTCTCCTCCTGCCCCCAATCCCTCCCAGCATCAGAGACTTTTCCAATGAGAACTCTTTGCATGAGGTGGCCAAAGTACTGGAGTTTCAGCTTTAGCATCATTCCTTCCAAAGAAATCCCAGGGCTGATCTCCTTCAGAATGGACTGGTTGGATCTTCTTGCAGTCCAAGGGACTCTCAAGAGTCTTCTCCAACACCACAGTTCAAAGACATGAATTCTTTGGCGCTCAGCCTTCTTCACAGTCCAACTCTCACATCCATACATGACCACAGGAAAAACCATAGCCTTGACTAGGCGAAGCTTTGTTGGCAAAGTAATGTCTCTGCTTTTGAATATGCTATCTAGGTTGGTCATAACTTTTCTTTCAAGGAGTAAGCATCTTGTAATTTCATGGCTGCAGTCACCATCTGCAGTGATTTTGGAGCCCAAAAAAATAAAGTCTGACACTGTTTCCACTGTTTCCCCATCGATTTCCCACGAAGTGATGGGACCAGATGCCATGATCTTCATTTTCTGAATGTTAAGCTTTAAGCCAACTTTTTCTCTCTCCACTTTCACTTTCATCAAGTGGCTTTTTACTTCCTCTTCACTTTATGCCATAAGGGTGGTGTCATCTGCATATCTGAGGTTATTGATATTTCTCCCAGCAATCTTGATTCCAGCTTGTGCTTCTTCCAGCCCAGCGTTTCTCATGATGTACTCTGCATAGAAGTTAAATAAGCAGGGTGACAATATACAGCCTTGACGTACTCCTTTTCCAGCAGATGTGCTTTGCTGGAGCAGCCGTGAAGAGATACCCCACATCCACGGTAAGAGAAACCCAAGTAAGACGGTAGGTGTTACAAGAGGGCATCAGAGGGCAGACACACTGAAACCACAATCACAGAAAACTAGTCAATCTAATCACACTAGGACCACAGCCTTGTCTAACTCAATGAAACTAAGCCATGCCTGTGGGGCCACCCAAGACAGACGGGTCATGGGGGAGAGGTCTGACAGAATGTGGTCCACTGGAGAAGGGAATGGCAAACCACTTCAGTATTCTTGCCTTGAGAACCCCATTAACAGTATGAAAAGGCAAAATGATAGGATACTGAAAGAGGACAGTAGGTGCCCAATATGCTACTGGAGATCAGTGGAGAAATAACTCCAGAAAGAATGAATGGATGGAGCCAAAGCAAAAACAATACCCAGTTGTGGATGAGACTGGTGATAGAAGCAAGGTCCGATGCTGTAAAGAGCAATATTGCATAGGAACCTGGAATGTCAGGTCCATGAATCAAGGCAAATTGGAAGCGGTCAAACAGGAGATGGCAAGAGTGAACGTCAACATTCTAGGAATCAGCGAACTAAAATTTCCAGTTTAGTACTGCCCAATTCAAATTGATAAATGTTCAAATGAACACTTCAAATTTTCAAGGTGTCTATTATCTTTTACCAGTCCTTTATTGCTTATAATTCATTTTTAAGAAGTTCTGTAATGCAACTATTTTCTCTATCTCTTCCTCTCTTTTCAGTTCTCTTTACCTCTGATTTTGCTGTCTTTCACTTGTATGAAGTTTTGTGTGTCTTTGTTATTTTCTGATTAGTCATCTATGAAAAACTTTTATTTTTGCTGGCCTTGCTATCATAAAGTCTAACAAAACAGGAAGACAGGACTATTTAAGATGATATACCTCAAAAAAATCATTAAAAGCAAAAATAAGGGAATATTGTTTGCTTGTTGCTGTTGTTCAGTCGCTAAGTCCTGTCCAACTCTGTGATCCCGTGTGCAGCACACCAGGCTTCCCAGTCCTTCACCATCCCCTGGAGTTTGCTCAAACTCTTGTCCATTGAGTCCAGCCATCTCACTCTCTGTCACCCCCTTTTCCTCTTGCCCTCAATCTTTCCCAGCATCAGGGTCTTTTCCAGTGAGTTGGCTCTTCACATTAGGTGGGCAAAGTATTAGAACTTCAGCATCAGTTTTTTCAATAAATATTCAGGGTTGATTTCCTTTGGGACTGACTGGTTTGATCTCCTTGCTGTCCAAGGGACTCTCAAGCGTTTTCTCCAACACCACAGGTTGAAAGCATCAATTCTTCAGTGCTCAGCTTTCTTTATAGTCTAACTCTCACATCCATGCATGACTACTTCAAAAACATAACTTTGACTATATGGACATTTGTTGGCAAAGCAATGTCTCTGCTTTTAGAACTCTGTCTAGGTTTATCATAACTTTTCTTCCAAGGAGTAAGCATCTTTTAATTTCATGGCTGTAATCATCACCGCAGTGATTTTGGAGCCCAAGAAAATAAAATCTGTCATTGTTTCCACTGTTTCCCCATCTATTTCCCATGAAGTGATGGGACCGGATGCCATGATCTTAGTTTTCTGAATGTTGAGTTTTAAGACAACTTTGTCACTCTCCTCTTTCACTTTCAACAAGAGGCTTTTTAGTTCCTCTTCACTTTCTGGCATTAGAGTGGTATCATCTGCATACCTGAGGTTGACGATATTTCTCCCAGCAATCTTGATTCCAGCTTGTGAGTCACCCAGCCCAGCATTTCACATGATGTACTCTGCATATAAGTTAAATAAGCAGGGTGACAATATACAGCCTTGACATACTCCTTTACCAATTTGGAACCAGTCTGTTGTTCCACATCTTGTTCTAACTGTTGCTTCTTGGCCTGCACACAGGTTTCACAGGAGATAAGTAAGGTAGTCTAGTGTTCCCATCTCTTGAAGAATATTCCAGTTTGTTGTGATCCACATATTCAAATATTTTAGTGTAGTCAATGAAGCAGAAGTTTTTCTGGAATTCTTTTGCTTTTTCTATGATCCAACAGATGTTGGAAATTTGATCTCTGATTCCTCTGCCTTTTCTAAATCCAGCTGGTACATCTGGAAATTCTTGGTACACGTACTGTTGAAGCCTACCTTGAAAGATTTTGAGCATTACCTTGCTAAGCATGTGAAATGATCACAACTGCACGGTAGTTTGAACATTCTTTGGCATTGCCTTTCTTTGGGATTGGAATGAAAACTGACCTTTTTCCGCCCTGTGGCCACTACTGAGTTTTTCAAATTTGCTGGCATATTGAGTACAGCACTTTAACACCATTGTCTTTTAACATTTGAAATAGCTCAGCTGGAATTCCATCACCTCCACTAGCTTTGCAATGCTTCCTAAGGCCCACTTGACTTCACACTCTATCATGTGAGTGACACTAGGTGAGTGATCACATCATGGTAATCTGGGTCATTAAGACCTTTTTTGTATAGTTCTGTGTATTCTTGTCACCTCTTAATTTCCTCTGCTTCTGTTACATCCTTGTCATAACTAACCTTTATTATGCCCATCTTTGCATGAAATATTCCCTCGGTAGCTCCAATATTCTTGATGAGATCTCTAGACTCTAGTAGCAAACCATTCCAGTATTCTTGCCTTGAGAACCCCACGAAGAGTAGGCAAGAATACTGGAGTGGGTTGCCATGCCCTCCTCCAGGGGATCTTCCCAACCCAGGGATTGAACCCATGTCTCTTATGTCTCCTGTATTGGCCGGCAGGTTCTTTACCACTAATGCCACCTGGTAAGCCCCAGTTTTGGAAAAGAGAACGCAAATGTTGTATCACTTTCCAATTACATTACTATATGCCTAGAAAACCCCCAAAGAAGCATCCAAAAATGTAATGCAAGCAGTAAGAATTTGATATGTCCAATTACAAAGAGATTATAGAATCATTATATATCACTTCCCAATATACTAAATATATCCAATTGGTATATTTACTAAATATAACTCCAATTGGAATTATGAGAAGAAGAATAATTTCAATCAGAATTTACTTAATAGTAAGTGAAGAATGAAGGACTGATGCTAAAGCTGAAACTCCAATACCTTGGCCACCTGATGCGAAGAACTGCATCATTGGAAGAGACCCTGATGCTGGGAAAGATTGAAGGCGGGAGGAGAAGGGGACGACAGAGGATGAGATGGCTGGATGGCATCACCGACTCAATGGACATGAGTTTGAGTAAACTCTGGGAGTTGGTGATGGACAGGGAGGCCTGGCATGCTGCAGTCCATGGGTTCGCAAAGAGTCAGACACAACTGAGTGACTGAACTGAAGTGAAGAATAAAAAGAAAACTTTAACCAATAAAAGGAATTTGTTGACTCATGTATCCAAAATGTCCAGAGGTAAAAGCAAGTTTAAAATGATGTTCAATATTGTGGTGCAGTGTTAACCTATATCATGATTCTATCTGTTGACCTGTTTTCTTTTATGTTTTATAGGAAAAATCACCTTACCTCCAACTACTAAACAAAAGTCCTGGGCTTCTTTTTAACTGGCTCGCCTTAGATCATAAACCTATCAACTAGTAATATGAGTAAGGGAGTTCCATATATTAATTGGCTTTGGACTGAATAATGTGGCTATCCTGAACCTGTCAATATAGCAATGAGGTGGAATTATCTATATTTGGAGTTGGAGATGGGAACAAGCCTAAACAAACCTGCTCGCTCTTAATGGAGTAGGGTGAAAGAGATATTGAGAAGGCAACCACAATTGACAATAATGATGATAATGATAATGCCGACACTGATGGTAGCAACAGTAATAACAGATAAAATGATTGCATTTTAACATGGATCCATCATTGTGCTAATCTCATTCTTATCAGATTTAAATTTATTAACCTCATTTGGTTCTTGTGTAAACTAAGTAATATTATTCACACAAACTGCTTATTACCTAATAATACTGAAAATAATAATTATTATCATGAAAGGAATAGTAATAATAAGTCATAATAAGGAAAGTAATAGTAATTACAATGATGTTATTGTTTAATTGCTAAATCATGACTGACTCTTCTGTGACCCCTTGGACTATAGCCCACCAGACTCCTCTGTCCATAGGATTTCCCAGGCAAGAATACTGGAATGGGTTGCCATTTCCTTGCCCAGGGGATTTTCCTGACCCAGGAATCGAACCCACATCTCCTGCATTGGCAGGCAGATTCTTTACCACGAAGATACCAGAGAAGCCCCAACAATAACATTAGCAGCATTGATACTCAAAAGTATTGGGTAAATGTGTAGTATTATTCTTCTAATTTTATAGATGAGGTAACTGATACTTTAAAAATGTACATAACTATTTTAAGGTAAGTAGAGGTTACACAAGCTGGAATCAAGATTGCCAGGAGAAATATCAATAACCTCAGATATGCAGATGACACCACCCTTATGGCAGAAAATGAAGAAGAACTAAAGAGCCTCTTGATGAAAGTTAAAGAGGAAAATGAAAAAGTTGGCTTAAAGCTCAACATTCAGAAAATGAAGATCATGGCATCCAGTCCCATCACTTCATGGCAAATAGATGGAGAAACAGTGGAAACAGTGGCTGACTTTATTTTTTGGGGCTCCAAAATCACTGCAGATGGTGACTGTAGCCATGAAATTAAAAGATGCTTACTCCTTGGAAGGAAAGTTATTACCAACCTAGACAGCATGTTAAAAAGCAGAGACATTACTTTGCCAACAAAGCTTTGTCTAGTCAAGGCTATAGTTTCTCCAGTAGTCATGTACGGATGTGAGAGTTGGACCGTAAAGAAACCTGAGCACCAGAGAATTGATGCTTTTGAACTGTGGTGTTGGATAAGACTCTTGAGAGTCCCTTGGACTGCAAGGAGATCTAACCAGTCCATCTTCAAGGAGATCAGTTCTGGGTGTTCATTAGAAGGACAGACGCTGAAGCTGAAGTTCCAATACTTGGGCCACCTGATGCAAAGAGTCAACTCACTGGAAAAGACCCTTTCTGGGAAAGACTGAAGTCAGGAGGAGAAGGGAATGACAGAGGATGAGATGGTTGGCTGGCATTACCTACTACTAGATGGACATGAGTTTGAGCAAACTCCAGAAGACAGTAAAGGACAGGGAAGCCTGGCGTGCTGCAGTCCATGGGGTTGCAAAGAGTCCAACATGACTAAACAACAGCAAATGTATTAGAAAAACATAGAAGCAACCTAAACATCCATTGACTGATTACAGGATAAAGTAAATGTGATGCATATATACAATGGAGTACCACTCAGCCATAAAAAAAAGAACAAAATAATGCCATTTGCAGCAACATGTATGCCCTTAGAGATTATCATACTAAGTGAAGTACATCAAAAAGAGAAAGACAAATACCATACAATATTACTTTATATGTGGAATCTAAAATATGACACAAACAAACTTACCTACAAAAAATACTCACAGACATAGAGAACAGACTAGTGGTTACCAAGGGGGAGGAGGGTTTGCAGGGATGGAGTGGGAGTTTGGGGACAGCAGATGTAAACTAGTATATATAGAACGGATAAACAACAAGGTCCTATTGTATAGCACAAGGAAATATATTCAATATCCTGTGATAAACCATAATAAAGGGCAATATTAAAAAGAATGAAATAAATAAATGCACCCCAAAATTGAAAGAAACATGGCTTAGAAACAAAAGAATGTCTGAAGAAATGGAAAGTTTTACCTTGGTCTTAAAGATATATACTCTATATTGGAAAGATTAAAATATGATTTTGTGGCAATCAATGAAATTCCCAGTAGGAATGTGTGTGTTTGTGTGTATATGTGTATGGTGGTGTTTTGTTTGGGGAATGAAGGCAGAGACAGTAGAGCTCACAGAATATTTCATTTATAACCTTAGCTACCCACGCTCCTTCATTTAGGCAGGACTAGGTGACTAATTTAGACCTGTGCTGTCCCATATCATAGCCACTAGCCACATGCAGCTTAACTGAAAAGTAAGTTAGTCATTTTCCCAAAAGTTAAAATCTAATTTCTCAGTCATATTAATCACATGTCAAGTGCTCACATTTCATTAACTACAAATGGTGAGTGGATACTATATTGAACAGTGCAGATGACAGACCATTTCCATTATGGTAGGAAGTTCCGTAGGAAGTGCCATTCTAGACAATGAGTTGTGAGAGGAGGAAATACGTGCCCTTTTAACTTGTGCACAATTCTCCAGCTGCTTTCCCCTGACTCTGGTGACTTAGGAGCTGAGAAGTGTCGCTGTAAAGTGTTGGCACTTCTGTCAGCCTCGGTACCTGAGAAGTTGCGGAGCAAATGCTATCCCCTGACTCACTCGTACACCAACTCACGTGGTAGATACACTCAGAGAAAAAAATCAACTCTTGTGTTAACCCACTGAGCTTTGGAGGTTGTTTGCTACCATAGTTTACCCACTTGTGATTAAAACTTAGGTGGTTTTACCTACTAAAACTTAGGTAGTGACATATATTTTAAGAAAAATGAAAACTTGGCAAACTGATTCAAAAGTGAAAATATAATAATCAGTAAAAAAAAAAAAAAACACTTAGAAACATTCTGATAGAAAGATAAAGATCAAACTTCTGATATTATAGATATTAAAATATATAATAAGTTACAACAATTGAGAGAGTGTAGGAATAGGCAGACAGATCAATGAAAGAGAATGGATGTGAGAATAAATGACAATTTAGCGTGAACTATAGGTCTCATTTCTAATTACCTGTGTTCACTCCTGTCTCCCCGCAGTGCTAACCAGAGTCTTAGTCTTTGAGATGTAGTTTCTCTGTTTTTCTCAGAAGGCTTGCCCTGATGAGCCATCTAGCAGCTGGGTCCACTAATACAGTGTGCTTTTATGGTTTATAATCCCTCAGTCCCATCCTCAATGAAGTCTATCTCCACCCTGTTTTCTAGTTAATTGTAATTGCCCGAGGCGTTCTACTAACTTATTGTCTGTTAACGTTTCCAATTCCTTAGAGTCCTACCCATAAGGCCAATCCTTTCTTATCGGCCTCATAGTTCATATATTTTGAATGAAGATGGAATTTGTGCTTCACTTAGCACAATCCTCTCTGAAACTTATAAACTTATATTTTACCCACTTAAATCTGAATCCTTCTGTCTGTGGTTGCTCATTTCTTCTCTACATTGCAGAAATAGTTATATCCTATAGAAAACATGCTCTTTATTTATTTAATTTCATCAACATTTTATGATTTCTAAATCTAAACTCTCCAACTATTCCTTTACTCATAAGCACACATACCTAATAAAATAAATATTACATACTAATAGAGTCCCCATTGCCAAGTAAAATTATACCCACAATCTCAGTAATGGTGTTGGTCCCCAATTTCCTTAGACATATTCTATTCAAATCTGACATCCTCTATAATTTACATATATTTTTCAGTCCAAATAATACCTGACTGTCCATCCATCTTTATTTTTCCAGTGTTCTATAGAGACAGACAAAATGGGTATAAATTTTTGGATTTTTGCATTCTGTATACCAAAACAAGTACTAGATTTATCAATTTGAATATTAAAAATAAACACCAGAGTTATTAGAAGAATAAATGAGATAATATTTTTATAATGTAACAAGATGTTTTTTTCTGCCTGTGACCCAAATGATACAGACAGCAAAGAAAAACAGTGATAAACCTGTATATATTTAACAACATCAGCAAAAATAGCAACCAAAAAAAACACTATATAATTCTTTACATGTAAAAGTTAAATCATAATGAGTAAAAATGAGGAAACTTTAATATATATGAGCGTTTACATATTTTGTAAGAAAAATAAAACAAAAGGAAAAAAGAATAAAGGAAAAACTTCAGTAGAAATTTGGACAAAGATACGAAGAGCCGAGTCATAAAATAAGTTACACAAAAGAAAACAAATATATAAAAGATATTCAAACTCCCAAGTAGTCATAGAAATGCACATTTTAAAATGCTGAATTTCCCCCAAAATATTAGAATATTAAACAAATCACTAAAATTCAGGATTAGGGCAGGATGCAGTGAAAAAGACAGTAACATTAGTGACAGGAATGTAAGACGTTAAAACTTTGAAAAGAACAGTGTTTAAAATATGTTTTAAAGTTTAAAAGAGACTTCCATTTATTGTAATAATCATAAGACTTGAAATTTACAGCAAGGAGGTAATCCCAGAAGTGTGCAAAAGCCTTATTTTGACTGGCAGAAATCTGGAACTGTTTCATCTGTACAGCAAGAGAAGGATGGTTAAAAGTTGGAGATAAAAACCTACAATGCAGTATTTTTCAGGCACCTAAAGTGATGATGGGCTTCCCTGGTGACTCAGTGGTAAAGAATCCGCGTGCCAATGCAGGAGATGCAGGTTCAGTTCCTGGGTGGGGAAGATTCCCTGGAGAGGAAATGGCAACCCACTCCAGTACTCTTGTTTGGAAAATTCCATGGGCAGAGGAGCCTGGTGGGCTGCAGTCCATGGGGTCACCAAAGAGTGGGACACAACTTAGCAACTAAACAACAACAACAAAGTGATGATGCATATCTGTATTCATTTACATGGGGGAGGAAAGGTCCAGAACATATTATTGAGAAAAATAAATTGGGTATCTATCTGCATGTATATGTGAATCCATCTATGTAAAAACAAATATGTGTATGTATGTGTAAAAAGAGAATGAAAAACTGTTAAAGAAGTAATTATTATCTCTAGCTAGTAGAATTTCAGATGATTTTTACTATTTCCTTTGTGCTTTTCTAGATTTTTTTTTCAAATTTACAGTGTGTTTGCTATAATAAAAATCATTCAAGTAAATAAAAAACAAAGATAATTATAAATATTATAGAGCAAACTGGGAAATGTTTATGGTATTTTATGACAAAAAATCACAATAGAGTTTCATCTACACTATGATTGCATCTTCAAAACAGGTGAGCTTACTGACATGGAATATAAAAGAGTAAGAAAACAAAGAAGTAAGTAAGTGATATGTTGTTGAATTGACACAGTTGATTTTTCTTTTCTTTAAAAACTGTCAATTATTGTTATGTTACTTGTTCCATAAACATTTTATGAAATTTAAGTATTTAATAGAACAGGTAAAATCAGTAAAAGAAGAAAGGTGGTTTGGTTGATGAAAAAGAAAGGTGGTCAGAAGAGAGTTGCAAACTGCAGGAAATTTGAAAGAGATCTGGCATGGTTGTAAATTGTTTATAACCATGTTATAAATTGTTATAAATTGTTTAACCCTCATCACACCCCCAAATCAATTAATAGGGAAATTTCTTCCTTGAGAATATTTAAAACAGCATTGATAGAGATCTGAAGTAGCAAAAGAAAATACCAACAGATTTCATAACCTTCATCTACACCTCTTAGTAGAATATATTCCGAGTAATAATGATGACCAGAGAGAAAATAAGGATATGCTCATTTAAATTTATATCAACACTAAATCGGGCCTTGCACTCAGAGTTTCCCACAAATCAGTGATAACTCACTATGGATTTTTCCAGTGTAATTAAACAAACTCTGCCAGACCAGCCCCTTCCTTTGCCCATACTTTGGAAATCCGTTAATGAATTATACATTGAATATCATTCAATAATGCCTTATGATGAATGCCTTATGGTGAAAAGTCCCTTGAGTGGAAGGAAGATCTTGAAAAAATAATCCTGGGGTTTAACTGACACACCCTTCAGAGAAGACTTTGTAGTGGGCATAATAACTTCTGCATATTTCAATCTTACAAGCCTAGGAGTCTCTCTGAGGATTCATCAGAAAGAATCCCAGAAGGTGTGGAGAAAAGGGAAGCCTCCTACACTGTTGGTGGGAATGTAAACGATATAGGCATTATGGAGCACAGTATGGAGGTTCTTTTAAAAAAAAACTAAAAATAGAGCCACTGTATGATCTAGCAATCCCACTCCTGGGCATATATCTGGAGAAAAACATAATTTGAAAAGATACACGCACCCCAATGACCACTGCAGCACTACTTAAAATAGCCAGGACATGGAAGCAACCTAAATGTCCATTAACAGAGGACTGGATAAAGATGTGGCACATATATACAATGGAATATTACCGAGTCATAAAAAGGAACACAATATATTTGCAGCAAATGGATGGACCTAGAGATTGTCATCCTAAGTGAAGTAAATCAAACACAAAGACAAATAGCATATGATATCACTTATAAGTGGAATCTTAAAAAAAAAAGGTACAAATGAGATTATCAACAAAACAGAAATAGATTTACAGATTTAGAAAACAAATTGATGGCTACCAGGGAGTTAAGGGAGATGGAGGGATGAATTAGGGAGATTGGGATTGATATACACACACCACTATATATATAATAGATAACTAATGAGGACCTACTATATACAGCACAGGGAACTCTACTGAATATAGTGGCCTATATGGGAAAAGAATCTAAAAGAGTGGACGTACGTATATGTATCACTGATTCACTTTGCTGTACACTTGAAACTAACACAACATTGTAAGTCAACTACACTCTAAAAAAAATTTTTTAATAAAGAAGGAATCCTAGGTTCCTGACCCAGAAAGATGCTCCTGGCTTCATGGGGTCCTGGTTCATGGTTCACCTAATGAACCACCATGAGTTGCATTCATCTCTGATAATAGCCTTTTGACTCCAAAGGGAAGAATCAGGAAACTACAAAATGTTAGCTGTGGAAGCAAGGAGATACCATACAGCTGTCACAGTGCCGGAAGCTGCCTCAAGGGCAGTTGCAGGAGAACTTTGGGGAATTTTGGGTGGGTGATTGAGGCAAATTGACAGGAACTTTCTGTCCTCCCACTGCTTCCATTAGAGCGGCCATACTGTACTATTTTCACACAGTGGACTTCTTGGTTTGAGGTGCAAGGGAAATTGTGAAAGACTTTAAATTGGACCAAAAGATTCTTGTGCATTTTCAATGAAAAACAAGGCATTATCTAACACATCCTCTAAATTATTTATTCTGTGGAGACTTTGGGCCTTTCCTTATCTTTGAGTTACTTTATCACTCTTTAAATAGGTAAACTGGTAGCAAAGCAGCACTTGTCCACAAACATGGAAATTCTGTCCAGTGGAAGGAGAATTTATCCACTCCCCCCCCCCAAAAAAATCAATTCTGCATTTATTTATAAATTAATTTCTGTAATTCTGATTCAGCTTTAAAAGTGTAGTGTTTAAAGTTCATTGAAGTAGTTGTAACATATTACTGGCTTTCTCATTACTTAATGAGTTAAATAAACTCTGGCTCAGACAGTAAAGCGTCTGCCTGCAATGCAGGAGACCTGGGTTCGATTCCTGGGTTGGGAAGATCCCTGGGAGAAGGCAATGGCAACCCACTCTAGCACTCTTGCCTGGAAAATCCCATGGACAGAGGAGCCTGATAGGCTACAGTCCATGGGGTCGCAAAGAGTCGGACACGACTGAGCGACTTCACTTTCACTTCACTTGGGCATGTATTCATGTTTTATTTGTATGAAATTCATAGTTTTACACTTCTAAAAACACTTCCAAAAAACAAAAAAGGATAATATTGAAACTGAGACCAACCCAAATCCCCTCTTTCCATATATGAGGGAAAGGCCCAGAGAAATCAGCTAAACTTTCCTCACCAAAGAAATCCTCCTTATTAAATGAACATAATGAACATGCGAGGCTGTTAACTCACTCATGCTGTGGGATGATTGTTGTTGGGAAACCTCCATACTTTGTGTATCTATGGTAACACTGAGGCTGAATTACTAGAAGAAGAAGCTGGAGTCACATAGGATTTAATTCCCAACTCTCTTATTTCTAAGGATATGACTCAGGCAAACTACCTTTTTTCAGCCTCAGTTTCCTTGTCTAGAAAATGAGGACAACAATAGCACATACTTTCCTTTTAGAATTGGCATAGCATTAAATGGAATAATGCTTATTATGCTCTTGGAACTATGCCTGGAACATAAAAAGTATTTGGTTCTATCATCACCCATGCTAGTCTAAGGCACAGTTGTTTATAGAGGAATTATCATGAAATGCATGAATACAAAATATAGGGATACTTGGATTTATCCCTTAGGATAAAATTATAAAGTATTATACATTGAATTTTATTTTAATGCTATTAACATATATCTCATTTAATTATGCAGAATTACTTAATAGAATTAAAAATAATTTTGTGGCCTCCTTTGTTATTGGATATAACTGCTTTAAGACAGACCCCATCTCTACACAGGAGTACATTGTAATTCACCATAACAATACTTCTAAGGTGAATACTATGGATAATCTGGTCAAATAGTCCAATTTTTATATAATTAGGTGACAATTTAGTAAAATCAGAATTATTTTATTAGTAATATAAATGATAATTTTAATAAATAATAAGCAATAGTATACTCTCATCTTTCACATGATTGTGATATTTAATTATTACATATTTCTCAACAGCATTTTACTCAACACTTTTATAAATATTCCCTTCCAAGCATTGACTACCATGTTTGTACACAGAAGGTGTTCAGTGAATGTTGTTAATCGATAAACTACTGTGCTGTGTGCTCTGCTTAATTGCTCAGTCATGTCTGACTTTTTGCGACCCCATGGACTAGCCACCATGCTCCTCTGTCCATGGGGATTCTCCAGGCAAGAATACTGGAATGGGTTGCCATTTCCCCTCCTTCAGGGGATCTTCCCAACCTGAGGATTGAATCCAGGTGTCTCTCATTGCAGGCAGATTCTTCACTGTCTGAGCCACCAGGGAAGCCCATAAACTACTGTACACTGTATTTTGTGTCCTATTGATAACGATATGCACCTGTGACCTTAAAAAAGACTAGGAGTTGATCATCTGTTCTTCATGTGCACAGAGAGAGCTCATGCCCACTTTTCATTATTTTCCCCTCTAAGTTCTCTCTCCCTCTGTAGTTCTAGGATGCTCTATAATTAGAAGCCAGCCAGGCATCAACTACTTCCTCTGGGCAAGTTTGTGCCTTAACACCTCTCAGTGACCTTCCATGCTAATTAAACTCCGTGTGAGAATAAAGAACATTGGTACTTAACTGAAATAAAAAGCAATTAAGTGGAAACATTTGGAGATGATTGTATGTTAATAAGAAATCTTAATCAATGTGTATACCTATGAGACTCACAGAAGCACCTTTGAAGAAATCACATTTTCTAATCAAACAAAATACAAACTTCCTTGTTTTTAAGATGTACACAAGCACATAAGTCTTTGATTTATTTCACAGGCAGAAGGAAAAATTGTCTCTATTATTCCTCTTTGTACTTTTCTGAAAATTACTGAAATATCCCTGAAGCAAAGTTTATTTTCTCTAATATATTAATTGAAAGTACTAAAAAGTATTAAAAAGCAGAGATATCACTTTGCCGACAAAGGTCTGTATAGTCAAAGCTATGGTTTTTCCAGTAGTTAGTACAAATGGGAGAATTGGGCCATAAAGAAGGCTGAGTGCCAAAGACCTGATGGCTTCAAATTGCGGTGATAGAGAAGACTCTTGAGAATCCCTTGGACAGCAAGGAGATCAAACCAGTCAATCCTTAAGGAAATCAACCCTGAATATTCATTTCAAGTACTGATGCTGAAGCTCCAATACTTTGGCCACCTGATGCAAAGAACCTACTCTTTAGAAAAGATCCTGGTGCTGGGAAAGATTGAAGGCAACAGGAGAAGGGTGTGGCAGAAGGTGAGATGGTTAGATAGTATCACCAACTCAATAGACATGAATTTGAGTAAATTCTGGGAGACAGTGAAGGACAGAGGTAACTGGCATGCTGCCAGTCCACGGGGTCATAGAGAGTTAGACACGACTTAAAGACTGAACAAAACATCAACAAATTTTATCCAAGAAATCTAAACTTGGGTTTTTTACCTTTCTGAATTGTTTAAGCACATTCAGATCAGATCAGATCACATCAGTCTCTCAGTCGTGTCCGACTCTTTGCGACCCCATGCATCACAGCACGCCAGGCCTCCCTGTCCATCACCAACTCCCGGAGTTCACTCAGACTCACGTCCATCGAGACAGTGATGCCATCCAGCCATCTCATCCTCTGTCATCCCCTTCTTCTGCCCCCAGTCCCTCCCAACATCAGAGTCTTACAATGAGTCAACTCTTCGCATGAGGTGACCAAAGTACTGGAGTTTCAGCTTTAGCATTAGTCATTTGTATTTAAGTGCAAATGCACAGAGTAAATGCAGAAAGGTTAGATCAAAAGTTAGTAAACTCTAGTCACAGGCCAAATTTGGCCCTGCCCTTTTCTTCACTGTTTAACAGCTAGGAATGGTTTTTATGTTTGTAAAGAGTTATGGGTAAAAATAAAAAAGAATACGAAACAGGGACCATATGTAACACGCAAAGACTAAAATATTTACTATTGGACCTTTTACAGAAAAAGTTTGCCCATCTTTCATTTGGTTGATAGCCTGAACTGGAATTATTAGTATAAGCCACATACATAAAACCATCCTAATTCAAAATAAGATATAGTTAAAATTTTAAAATAATAAATTTAAAATTTACTCATTAAATAATAAATTAATTCAATAAACATTTATTCCTTCCCAACCATATTCCAAGGAATGTTCACACAATTAGCTTACTTGTGTCTCACAAATGCCTGAGGCTGAACTCCTGATTCCTACTTTTTTATGAAGAACCAGACCCCAGGACTAGTTCAGGACATTGTCCCATGGCTGATACTGATATGTCTCTGATTCCAAAAACTGAAAGATTCT
The DNA here is from genome assembly GCF_055505025.1 of Bos grunniens. NCBI lineage: Eukaryota > Metazoa > Chordata > Mammalia > Artiodactyla > Bovidae > Bos > Bos grunniens. The sequence continues at coordinate 57,434,840 of NC_141172.1, forward strand.
TATTATATCATACCCCTGGGTTGGGAAACTAAGGTCCCACGTGCTGCATGGCACAGCCAAAAAAATCAAAAACATCAAGAACATGCAGGAATGCTTCTAATGACCACTGGTGTTTTTTGATTAATAGATAAGTGATTTGTTTTAAATGTTAAAATTTGGTAATGAACAAAGCATTTGTTCCTTAAATAAGATATTGACTGGAAGTTTAATACACTCTGGTCGTCTTTCCAAATATTCTCCTTCTTCAATTTCCTGAGACGTGGGATACACTTCAACCTATTTGACAAGGTTCAAATTAATATAGTCTCTGAATTACCCAATCCAAATTAGTGAGGTTGCTCATATCAACCACAAATATTTCAGCGTGCTGTATACTATCTATTCAGGGCATATGATTCCATGCAGAGTAACTGCAATAGGTGTTTCTGACCCATAAAAAAAAAAGTTTTAACAGCTGTAAATATATGAAAAGAGGACTTAACAACAATCAGAATTCTTTGAGGGCTTCCTTGGTAGTCCAGTAGTTAAGAATCTGCCTTGCAATGTAAGGGACACCAGTTCAATCGCTGGTCTGGTAAGACTCCACATGCCGCAGAGCAACTAAGCCTATGTGCTGCAACCACTGAGCCCAAGCAAGTGCTGCAGCTACGGAAGCCTGTGCACCTAGAGCCTGTGCTCTACAGCAAGAGAAGCCAGCACGGCGAGAAGCCCACGCACCACAGCACAGAGTCGCCCTCACTCGCCACAACTAGAAAAAGCCTGCATGCAGCAAGAAGACCCACCATAGCCAAAAATAAAATAAATCAATCTTTTTTTAAAAGTCTTTGATATTTCTCCAATCTTTGCTAGAAAAATTTGCAAATACTATTATTTGCAATACTATAATTTGCAAAAATCTACTAGAATTAATGACCATCCAGATAAACTGAACATACTATCTTCCAGAATACTGTATTTTAGACACACATGGACCCCTCATGAATATTCACAGACCCCAAAGGAGCAAAGAATATTGCATATGACATGCCTAAAAAATAAATCTTGGCTAATGTTGATAAAGGGAAATATTGGCTGCTAAAATGATGCATTATTCCTCTTTTCACTTCAACGTTTTGTTCCCTATTTCATTAAGTTTTATTCCCCATTATACTGTTTATATTCGTGTCTTCTACGAGCTTAGTATTGTGTTAGGAATTATGCCATTATATCAAACAACATAGAAGGAATACATTAGGCCCTCAGGGACCTTAGGATCTATTTTAGAAAGCAAGAATATATCCTGTTGATTCTAAGATTAAATTTTTCCGTATATTAACATTTCAAATTGAGATATGTCATCCAGTTAGCTACTGACCTGGCTAAACTCAGGCTGTAGTTATCATTGCCCAAACATGCTCGAGACTCAGTCCTAGTTATTTACAGTCATCACTTCAGCTGAATTATGTGCATAGTTGGTGCTACATATAGTGAGTTTAACTACATTTGGAATAACTTAAAATAATACCTCATGTCATAGAATTGAACGAAAAATCTGTGTGTGTAGAAAAATTCACTGAAACTGGGCATACATTTTAAACAAATGAAGCAAGTAGTTGTTTTTGGAAGAATTCCATATTTTTTATAATTCCATATTCTATTATAAAGCAAAAATCAGATATGTCATGGCACCTGAAAAAACAAAGATACTCCAAAAAAGTTGAAGATGTGTGACATTTTATTATGTGTATATATAACTGGGATTATATACTAAGCAATGCAAGTGAGAGCAGGAGATTGCCAAACCTTTAAAATAAACGAGAAATTTCAAAACGGGAGGCTACTATGATTATTGCTAAGGGACTGCAGTATGCATAGTTCAGTTGGCAGCATTTCCTTCTTTCTGTCCTCCTGATGTATAAAATAATGGTATGTCCTGGAAATCATTGTCATCTTCAATCTGACAAAATACAGTACTTACAAAACTAATAACAAGTGAAGCAAGGCAATTTGTACCAAAATCAAATGAGTGGTTTGGATAGTGCAGGACTTTCATAAAGGCCTGGGAAGACTCTGAAATGAAAATAAGAGCTGAACTTTTGGTAAAGACAAGCTGGGCTTTAAAAGTTGCAATAAAGGTCACTGCCTGACATTGAGGTATAGACAGAAGGCTGATATGGTTATTGTGATCTAGAATAACCACATCAAGAGCAGGAGTTGTGGGTTCAAATCCTCACTCTGCCGCTGACTAGCTGTGGGGTAATGGGTCTTAAACTCTCTGGGGGCCTCAGTGTTCACATCTGTAAAAAGGCAATAATAACTGTGACCATTTCATAGTCCTGCTATAAAGATTAAGTGAGCAAATAGATTTAAATGCTTTTAAAAAATCCTTATTGAATAAATCAACAAATATGAAATAAACAAACAAAGTTGGAGTAAAGGTAAAGGTATTGCAGGCAAGACAAGATCAGAAGCAGATTATCTGCAATGAGATCAAGCCTGGTGAAGACACAGATTTAGCCACAAAGAAAAATAAAGTTCTGAGAATTCTCACAGACCTCACATACCTCAAAATTATTTAGGTCAGAGTGAGGAATCTGAGTCCTATTCTGTAGTTAATGTGGGTCATGTGATTTTTATTTCTCCTTCATTTTAGAAGTAAATTTTATTAGGTTTTGAATTCTAGATTGGTAATTTTTTCCTTTCAAAGGTTTTTTCTTTCAAATTTTTTTCTTTCAAACCTTTAAAAGTTTAATATTGTTTCTGTTGGGAAGTTATCAATGACTTCTTATTGAAAGCAATGTAGTTTTAAATACATATATATATGTATATGTGTCTATATATATATATATATATATGTATATAGAAATACATTATATATCTTGCTTGATATCTGTAGGCTTTTTAAAATGTCACTTGAAGTCATTAGTCATTTTTGGAAAATGATTGATCATTACCTCTACTTCTGCCAAAATCTCTCTCTCCTTTGCTTCTCTAATTACATCTATAATAGACTTTAGAGTCTGCATTATAGCTATTTAACATCGGTTTTATTTTTCCCTCTGTTTTCTCTATGCTTCAGTTTAAATCTTCTGTCTTGAGCTATCTTTTAGTCCACTAGTTGTGCCTCCTGCTGCTAAATCTATTTATTAAGTTCTTAATTGTGGATATTGTATTTCTCAATTTAATGACTTCCCTCTGATCATTTTGTATAAATTCCAATTCTCCAATATAATTATTCATCTTCTGCTCTATTTTCTGGAACATATTAATCATAATTATTCTAAAGTCATTGTGTAATAATTCCAATATTTAGTTCACCTGTAAGACTGATTATACTGTCTGTGTTTTTGTTATTGTTGTTGTTATTTGGTTGTATAGTCCTATTATTTGACAAGCCTAGTAGCTTTACCAAATGCTAGACATTGTTTATAACTAATTAAAAGTTGTGGATGATTCTTCATTTTCCTATCAGGGTTAATCTTTCCTTTGCTGGACAGAGTGAGAGTGAATCCTCTTAATTCATTCAGGGATTGAGCCAAGTTAAGGCTGGATTGCTTGTACGTATGATAGCTCAGTTGGTAAAGAATCTGCCTGCATTGCAGGAGACCCCAGTTTGATTCCTGGGTCGGGAAGATCTGCTGGAGAAGGGAAAGGTTACCCACTCCAGTATTCTGGCCTGGAGAATTCCATGGATTGGAAAGACCATGGGGTTGCAAACAGTCAGACACAATTGAGTGACTTTCACTTTCTTTCAATATACACATATTTGTGGCTTGCTATTATTCCCAAGGTCTAGTGCCCTAGGACTTTCAGCTGAGAACATAATCTGCTGTCACTTGCTTATTTAACTTATATGCAGAGTACATCATGTGAAGTGCCCGGCTGGATAAAGCACAAGCTGGAATCAAGATTGCCAGGAGAAATATCAATAACCTCAGATATGCAGATGACAGCACACTTATGGCAGAAAGCCAAAAAGAACTAAAGAACTTCTTGATGCAAGTGAAAGAGGAGAGTGAAAAAACTGGCTTAAATCTCAGCATTCAGAAAACTAAGATCATGGCATCTGGTTCCATCACTTCATTGCAAATAGATGGAGAAACAATGGAAACAGTGACAGACTTTATTTTGGGGGGGTCCAAAATCACTGCAGGTGGTGACTGCAGCCATGAAATTAAAAGAGGCTTGCTCCTTGGAATAAAAGCTATGACAAATATAGACAGTGTATTAAAAAGCAGAGGCATTACTTTGCTGACAAAGTAATATAGTTTTTCCAGTAGTCATGTATGAATGTGTGACAGATATGTCATGTATGACATGTATGACAAAGTAATATAGTTTTTCCAGTAGTCATGTATGAATGTGAGAGTTGGACCATAAAGAAGGCTGAGTGCCAGAGAATTGATGCTTTTGAACTGTGGTTTTAGAGAAGACTCTTGAGAGTCCCTTGGAGTGCAAGGAGATCCAACCAGTCCATTCTAAAGGAGATCAGTCCTGGGTGTTCAATGGAAGGACTAATACTGAAGCTGAAGCTTCAATATTTTGGCCACCTGATGCAACTAACTGACTCATTGGAAAAGACCCTGATGCTGGGAAAGATTGAAGGTGGGAGGAGAAGGGGACAACAGAGGATGAGATGGTTGGATGGCATCACTGACTCAAGGGACATGAGTCTGAGCAAGCTCTGGGAGTTGGTGATGGACAGGGAAGCCTGGCATGCTGCAGTCCATGGGGTCACAGAGTTGGACACAACTGAGTGACTGAACTGAACTGAGTCATTTTAGACTGCCAAATGGCATGATGCCTCTGTCTTCCAGAGTGGCCCTCTGCCTGGGCAAATTTCTTCAGTTCTCAGCCTTCTGCCTATGCCCCAAACCAGCAAATTCTGGGAACATTGGTTATAGATTGTTTTCTCGCTTCTCCACAGTTAACCCCTCTCTGGAATCTTATACTCTTTAGCCTGACTTCTTCAGAAGCTCACTGATGTCTTTAAATTCAGGATTTGTTCATTTTATTTGGCTTTTCTATTTATCTTTGAAAAGATTGTTATTTCACATAAAACTAACCCATCTTACCTAGAAAGAGCGACCTCAAACCTATAGGCCTTTAAACAAGAAACTGATATAATAAAAGTGCTATTTGTTAGAGGGTAAAAGGTAGGAGACAAATTGAGAAAGACGGAACAGACCTTGAAAAAGGTGGTAATGGCAGAATTAAAAGGAAACTAGAAAACTGAGAGCATAATTTCAAATCTTTGTTACATCTCCAAGGCAGATACCTATGGCCTCACTTTATAGAGGAATCAATAAAAACTTAGATACACATTATTGTCTTTCCCACCTCCCAAATCTATATATTTTCTCTATGGCATAGAGTGGTAAAGAATCCACCTACCAATGCAAGAGATGCACGTTCAATCCCTGGGTAGGGACGATCCCCTGGAGGAGGAAATGGCAACCCACTCCAGTTTCCTGCCTGGGAAATCTCATAGACAGAGGAGCCTGTTGGGCTACAGTCCATGGGGTCCCAAAGAGTTGAACACGATTGAGCAACTGAGTACAAGCACACGAGCATATAGTAGAGCTTAGTCCGAAGTGGCTCTGCCACTTCTGAGCCTCAGTTGTCTGATCTGTCAAAAGAGAATATCTATTTCACACAATTGTGACCAGTGAGACTAATACATATGAAAGCAATTATTTAACTATAAAGAGGTATATGTTGTAAGAGTAATTAGGATTTCTTTAATCAGGCATGGTAATACACACAGACATGGAAATGACTTCATGAAGGAAGAATTTTTTTTTACATTCATAGATCCCTCCCTAGAAATAGTAATACAAGGCACAGCATGACATGCTGGGCCCCATGAAAAATCACCAGGATTTTCAGGAGGCAGAGGGAGCAAAGGAAAACTGTGAGCAAAAGCCTTTACTATGGCTACTATAGGAAGGGATGGCTGAGGCAGGGAGCACAGGTTTAGGATTGGATAGTTTGAATAATTCTAGTGGGTCTGGGGCACAGGGGCTGTCCTTAGTTGTCTGGTACCACGCCCTGATCTGATTGGGGCAGGAGAACAGTGGCCCCAGAGTAGGAGAGCCCAAATAAAGGAAGTGTTGTGGTTTGCATATGAAAGAGAGACTCACAGGTGAGTTGTTTGCAATACTTAGGAATTAGCTAACCCTGAGAGACAGTCCCTTCTGGGTCAGCAGGACTTGAGAATCAAAATGCAGAAACAAAACATGATTAACACAGTAATGCATTTATAGTATAGTAGTATAGTCTACTATAACAGTATTGAAGTAGTTATCTTTCTCAAGTACTGATACTCTGCTAACTCTGAGCTCAGGAAGAATAGTAGAAGAGTCACTTTGGTTGCCTATGATGAGATGTGTATATAGACAGTCAGTTCTTCATGGAGACTCTTATGCTCAAGGGGGACAAAAAAGGAATCTGTGTTCTCTTGAGTAAAATTTATACTTACAATGGCATCAGTGATATCTCACTAATTCAGTGTCATAAAATCTCTAAAATATGATGTTGATGACAATTGTATTTCAATTAATAACTTTAAAATTTCATGTTTATTTTTAAGCAGCTGTTGCTTGTTATACAAATAATTATTTTCTCAAAAAAAGTATCACACCAGAAGCGTATTTTTTAAATACACCACACTGCACAGATTATCCCCATTGTTTGTTTTTATTAAATTCTCTATCTCAATCTTAAACACATTTGTCGTTTGGGCAAACTAAGAAATTAACTTCCTTCTCAAGTACAAATGCTTGTGGGGGCAGTTTTTGCAGCATGGGAGTCTGTTAGTCCCAGATGTATTAAGAGAAAAAAAGTGCCCATGCTGTACAATACTGTTTTCCTAAACGGTGGGCAATTAAACTAAACAGTTTCAGAACTGCATAATTTATTAGTTCAAAACCAAAGTATATATCATAACAATCAATCCCAAATGATAAAGAATTTTATTTTCCAATTATTGGAATAATTCATTTTTTTTTTTACAGAATGCAATATGTTTCCATAATACAATAAACTTGTTACCCATCTGCTGCCTTAAAACTGTAACACATATTTTGTAATCTCCAGTAGGTCAGGCATTATGTCCCAAATCCTATTCTCCTGTGCCACACACAGCAAACAAATACTGTTTTGGCTTCTTAGTGGCAGTCAAAATTGTGATGTTTACAAGTTTACTATCTTATAAACTCAATGAGGCAGTTAGAAAGGAAAAACAATAAAATTCTGGGCCAAACGTCTCCAGGAGTTTATCTAAAGGAAATGTTAATTATCAAGTCACCTTGTCCTAATAGTGAGGAGAGGCTAATTCCAGCAATAACCATGCCTTCTTCCTGTAATTCACTCATAGCACAAAAAAAACAATTCCTAAGAATTAGAAAGTATTTTTGCTTTATTATGTTGTTATGAGAGAAGGCAATGGCATCCCACTCCAGTACTCTTACCTGGAAAATCCCATGGATGGAGGAGCCTTGTAGGCTGCAGTCCATGGAGTTGCTAAGAGTCAGACACGACTGAGCGACTTCCCTTTCGCTTTTCACTTTCATGCATTGGAGAAGGAAATGACAACTTACTCCAGTGTTCTTGCCTGGAGAGTCCCAGGGATGGGGGAGCCTGGTGGGCTGCTGTCTATGGGGTAGCACAGAGTCGGACATGACTAAGGTGACTTAGTATGTTGTTATGAATACTACTCAACAAAAATAAAGCTCAAGTATAGTACACCTACATCCAGGATCAGCTAAGGAATCTGCCAGGCCTAGTACAAACTGAAATTGAAGGGTGCCTGTCAATGTTCACATGTCACCCTCTCACATGGGGGACACATCGGAGACTATCACAAATCCCCAGTGAACCACTCCTCACTAGGCCTGTCCCTGAAACAGACACAATGACATTATTTCCCTATCTCATTTCTTTTATTTCTATATCAAGTGTTTGGGTGAACTCCTTCACAATCCCCATTTAGCCACTGTCAAATTAGACATTTTATCTTTAATTTATCCAAAATATTTGTTTTGCACATAAAACCAAAATGCCTTTGTGGGTCTTTTCAAACACCAGTCATGAGAACTAGCAGTTGGTTCACTTTTCAGAGCCAGTCAAAAGCTGGATGGTCCTTCATTTTCATGGACAAGTTGGTGGGTTTGGGAAAGCAGGAATGAAGGTACATCTGAGATGAGCACAACTGTTCTGCATAAAAGTGGGAGAAGAATTTGCTGTTTGAGGAGTAATTTAGGAAGGCAAGAGCAAGGAGAAGAGAGGGGGAGAAGATGCAGGAAACAAGCTCTGTGATATGCTGTATGATTCTTTTTCTTAACCCCAAGACTATCAACAAGATTTGTGTGACTGGGTATTTCTGAAACTCAGAAGAAAGAAAATGCTGAGTGCTACCCTGGGTCTCTATGGCACAGAACTGTGGCAACTAATGCAAAAGAAACAGAAGGATGACTAAGGACTCTTAAGAGCAAGAGAAACTTCAGAGATTAGTCACTCTTATAAGGAAGAATGGGAATTTTGGACTTCCACGGGCCATGAAATTAAAGAACTAGAGCCACACTTTCTAGTTGCGGAGGTAATGGGTATTCCAAAGTCCCAAGTGACTCTCACATTAACAATCATGAGGGCTTTACTGTGTGCCAGCCCTCATGGTCACAACCCCACACCCGTCAGCTCTTCTACTCATTCAACAATCCTATCAAAGAGATACTATTTCACAGACAATGCAAATAGGACACAAGGAAATTATAGAATTTTCCCAGGATCAGACACTTACTAAATATCAGAGGTTAGACCAGAAAACAGGCAATCAACTTCCAAAACTAACGACTAGTCTAAAACTCTATCTCATGTGATGTCCCAGGGGGTCCAGGAAAGTAGATACTATCATTCAGAACTTGCAAGTGAAGGAACTGAAGTCAGAAACATGAAGCACTTATTCAAGGAAGCTAGTCAGTGGCAGAATCAGGATCAAAATAGATGTGGCTGATTCCACACCTTTGCTTTTCCTCCCTTTTGGCTCATCTGGACATAGCACCAAGGTTCATATTCTAGCCCTGTCCTTCATGGTCTGTGCAACCTGAGCAAATCACCAAGCCTGCTGGATTCTTCTTTTTCTCATCTGTAATGTTGCAATTATAACTACTTTGAAGTATTTCTTATAGGATATAAAATAAGACATGTGAGCAGGAGTATATTATGCAAATATATAGTATATTTGTTGCTGCTGTTTTGGAATGAGAGGACAGTATGTCCCATGATGCTTTTCACTCCCCAATTGCTCAGTATATACTAAGGAGAGAAGGAAGAGATATATCTTTTGAACAATGTTAATTTCATCCCACGGCTTTTGATTATTCATCCCTCTGAGTGATCCAGTCTCATTACATTCAGTCATTCTCTCTAAATGCTTGGCAGGCATCCAAACAGTTATTTGTTCAACTCAATAATCTAAGTTTATTGTCTTAAATAAATCACACCTGACAAATAACTCATGCTTCAAAATGATCTTTAAAAATGAGTACTAAAGTGACATTGTCAATTCTAAAAATCACAGATGATTTTAAGGCTTTCAACAAAACAACTTAAAAGCTTGACATTTTAACTTATTGCAATACTGCTTCCTATAACTGTACTTTGACTGGTTTTCACTACATACTAGGCAGTAATTTTTTTCATGTGAAATATAATTTACACTTTAAGAAGACATGAGCTATCAGGGGTGTAGGCACGAGCAATCAGGGGTGTAGGCATGAGCAAGGTAAACATAAAACTCTTCTTGAGGAGCCAATGCTTCACTTCATTTAATTTTCACATTTTTAAAAATGTTAATATCAGAGGCCACAAATGTATAAAAAGCAGCGTATATTTAATTTCCATAAAATATATTGAGCACTCATTTGTATAATCTTGGAACCACACCGAGGAGTGTGACAAAATACATTTCTCATTGTATGTTATAAAAATAAAAGAAAAGCGGATTAATAATATGAATTATCACAAATACTGGACTTCAGAAGCCACACTAGGAACAGATAAAATAATGAAACAATGTCTAACCAACTTGAACAATGTGAGGTTAAAATCAGGCTTCCTAATACACCATATTAAAAAATTGAAAGATAAAAAACCATAAGATTTCTTTCCTTCTACTAATTTTGGGGGTTTTTTTCTTCCTCTTTCTTCAGTTACTTTAGGTATAAAGTTAGGTTGTCTATTCGATGTTTTTCTTGTTTCTTGAAGTAGGACTGTATCGCAATAAACTTCCCTCTTAGAACTGCTTTTGCTGCAGCTCATAGGTTTTTGAGTTGTCATGTTCTCATTGTCGTTTGTTTCAAGAAATTTTTTTTAAATTTCTTTAGTAACCTGTTGGTTATTTAGAAACGTGTTGTTTAATCTCCATGTGTTTGTGTTTCTTACCGTTTTGTTCTTGTAATTGATATCCAGTCTCATAGCATTGTGGTCAGAGAAGATGCTTGATATGGTTTCAATTTTCTTAAATTTACTGAGGTTTGTTTTGTGACCCAAGATGTGGTCTATCCTGGAGAATGTTCCATGTGCACTTGAAAAGAAGGTGTATTCTTCTGAATTTGGATGGAATGTCCTGAAGATATCAATGAGATCCATCTTATCTAATATATCATTTAAGACTTGTGTTTCCTTATTAATTACTGATTTGATGACCTGTCCATTGATGTGAGTGGGGTGTTAAAGTCTCCTACTATTATTGTGTTACTGCCAATTTCTCCTTTTATGTCTGTTAGTGTTTGTCTTATGCATTAAGGTGCTCCTATGTTGGGTGCATAGATATTTACAATTGTTATGTCTACCTCTTCGATTGACCCCTTGATCATTATATAGTGTCCTTCCTTATCTCTTGTAATCTTCTTTAAGGTCTATTTTGTCTGATATGAGGATTGCTACTCCAGCTTTCTTTTGCTTCCCATTTGCATGGAATACATTTTTCCATCCTCTCATTTTCACTCTCTATGTCTCATGAGGTCTGAAGTAGGTTTCTTATAGACAGCATATATATGTGTCTTGTTTTTGTATCCATTCAGCCAATCTGTGTCTTTTGGTTGGAGCATTTAATCCATTTACATTTAAAGTAATTATTGATATATAGGTTCCTATTGCCATTTTCTAATTGTTTGGGGTTGATTTTGTAGATCTTTTTTCTTCTGTTGTATTTCCAGAAATAAATGAAAAAGAAATGAAAGAAACAATAGTAAAGATTCAAAACACTAAAAGCTGGTTCTTTGAGAAGATAAACAAAATTGGCAAACCCTTAGCCAGACTCATCAAGAAAAAAGAGAGAAGAATCAAATCAACAAAATTAGAAATAAAAACAGAGAGGTTACAACAGACAATTCAGAAATACAAAGGATTATATGAAACTACTATGAACAACTATATGGCAATAAAATAGATAACCTGGAAGAAATGGACAGATTCTTAGAAAAGTTCAATCTTCCAAGACTGAATCAGGAAGAAATAGAAATTATGAACAACCCAGTTACAAGCACTGAAATTGAAGCTGTGATCAAAAATCACCCAAAAAACAAAAGCCCAGGAACAGATGGCTTCACAGGAGAATTCTATCAAACATTTAGACAAGAGCTAATGCCTATCCTTCTAAAACTCTTTCAAAAAATTGCAGAGGAAGGAACACTTTCAAATTCATTCTACGAGTGCACCATCACCCTGATACCAAAACCAAAGAACACAAAAAAAAGAAAACTCTAGGCCAATATCACTGATGAACATATTTGCAAAAATTCTCAACAAAATTTTAGCAAATAGCATTCAGCAACACATCAAAAAGCTTATACACCATGATCAAGTTTGGTTTATTCCAGGGATACAAGGATTCTTCAATGTATGGAAATCAATCAATGTGATACACCATGTTAACAATTGAAAGATAAAAACCATATGATCATCTCAATAGATGCAGTAAAAGCCTTTGACAAAATTCAGCACTTATTTATGATTAAAACTCTTCAAAAAATGGGCATAGAAGGAATCTGCCTCAAGAAAGTAAAGGCCATATATGATAGCCTACAGCAAACATTATTCTCCATGGTGAAAAACTGAAAACATTCCCCCTAAGATCAGAAACAAGACAAGGGTGTCCATTTTCACCACTATTATTCAACATAGTTCTGGAAGTCCTAGCTACAGCAATCAGAGAAGAAAAAGAAATAAAATAATACAATTCAGAATGAAGAAGTAAAGCTCTCACTGTTTGCAGATGACTGATACTGTACATCAGTTCAGTTCAGTCATTCAGTCATGACCAACTCTTTGTGACCCCAGAATCGCAGCACACCAGGCCTCCCTGTCCATCACCAACTCCTGGAGTTCACTCAAACTCATGTCCATCAGTCAATGATGCCATCCAGCCATCTCATCCTCTGTCGTCCCCTTTTCCTCCTGCCCACAATCCCTCCCAGCATCAGAGTCTTTTCCAATAAGTCAACTCTTTGCATGAGGTGGCCAAAGTACTGGAGTTTCAGCTTCAGCATCAGTCTTTCCAATGAACACCCAGGACTGATCTCCTTTAGAATGGACTGGTTGGATCTCCTTGCAGTCCAAGGGACTCTCAAGAGTCTTCTCCAAGTTCAAAAGCACAGTTCAAAAGCATCAATTCTTCAGCGCTCAGCTTTCTTCACAGTTCAACTCTCACCTCCATACATGACCACTGGAAAAATGATAGCCTTGACTAGATGGGCCTTTGTTGGCAAAGTAACGTCTCTGCTTTTTAATATGCTATCTAGGGTGGTCATAACTTTCCTTCCAAGGAGCAAGCATCTTTTAATTTCATGGCTTCAATCACCATCTGCAGTGATTTGGAGCCCCCCAAAATAAAGTCTGACACTGTTTCCACTGTTTCCCCATCTATTTCCCATGAAGTGATGGGACCGGATGCCATGATCTTCGTTTTCTGAATGTTGAGTTTTAAGCCAACTTTTTCACTCTCCACTTTAACTTTCATCAAGAGGCTTTTTAGTTCTTCTTCACTTTCTGCCATAAGGGTGGTGTCATCTGCATATCTGAGGTTATTAATATTTCTCCCGGCAATCTTGATTCCAGCTTGTGCTTCTTCCAGCCCAGCATGTCTCCTGATGTACTCTGCATATAAGGTAAATAAGCAGGGTGACAATATACAGCCTTGACGTACTCCTTTTCCTATTTGGAACCAGTCTGTTGTTCCATGTCCTGTTCAAACTGTTCCTTCCTGACCTGCATATAGGTTTCTCAAGAGGCAGGTCAGGTGGTCTGGTATTCCCATCTCCTTCAGAATTTTCCACAGTTTATTGTGATCCACACAGTCAAAGGCTTTCGCATAGTCAATAAAGCAGAAATAGATGTTTTTCTGGAACTCTTTTGCTTTTTTAATGATCCAGTGGACGTTGGCAATTTGATCTCTGGTTCCTCTGCCTTTTCTAAAACCAGCTTGAACATCAGGAAGTTCACGGTTCACATATTGCTGAAGCCTGGCTTGGAGAATTTTGAGCATTACTTTACTGGCCTGTGAGATGAGTGCAATTGTGTGGTCATTTGAGCATTCTTTGGCATTGCCTTTCTTTGGGATTGGAATGAAAACTGACTTTTTCCAGTCCTGTGGCCACTGCTGAGTTTTCCAAAATTGCTGGCATATTGAGTGCAGCACTTTCACAGCATCATCTTTCAGGATTTGAAATAGCTCAACTGTACATTAAAAAACCCTAAAATAGTATCAGAAAATTACTAGAGCTAATCAGTGAATTTAGCAAAGTTGCAAGATACAAAATCAATACACAGAAATCACTTGCATTTGTATATACTAACAATGAAAAGTCAGAAAGAGAAATTAATGTCATCTGCATAATGAATCAATCCCACTCACCATTGCAACAAAAATAATTAAATATCCAGGAATAAACTTACCTAAGGAGACGAAAGAACTGTACACAGAAAATTATAAGACACTAATGAAAGAGAAGAGATGGATGGATGGCATCACTGACTCGATGGAAATGAGTTTGAGTGAACTCTGGGATTTAGTGATGGACAGGGAGGCCTGGCGTGCTGTGATTCATGGGGTCGCAAAGAGTCGGACACGACTGAGTGACCGAACTGAACTGAATGAAAGAAATCCAAGATAACACAAACAGATGGAGAGATATTCCATGTTCCTGGGTAGGAAGAATCAATACTGTGAAAATAACTATACTTCCAAACACAATCTACAGATTCAAATTACCTATCAAATTACCAATGGCATTTTTCACAGAACTAGAACAAATAATGCCACAATTCATATGGAAACACAAAAGACCTCAAATAGCCAAAGCAGTCTTGAGAAAGAAGAATGGAGCTGGAGGAATCAACCTTCCTGACTTCAGGTTATACTACAAAGCCACAGTCATCAAGACAGTATGGTACTGGCACAAAAACAGAAATATAGTCCAATGGAACAAGATAGAAAGCCCAGAAGTAAACCCATTCACCTATGGGTACCTTGTTTTTGACAGAGGAGGCAAGAATAAACAACATGGAAAAGACAGCCTCTTTAATAAATAGTGCTGGGGAAACTGGACAGCTACATGTAAAAGAATGAAATTAGAATACCTCCTAACACCAAACACAAAGATAAACTCAAAATGGATTAAAGACCTAAACGTAAGACCAGAAACTATAAAACTCTTAAAGGAAAATATAGGCAGAACACTTGGTGACATAAATCAAAGCAAAATCCTCTATGACCCACATCCTAAAGTAACAGAAATAAAAGCAAAAGTAAGCAAGTGGGACCTGATTAAACTTAAAAGCTTTTGCACAGCAAAGGAAACTATACGCAAGGTGAAAAGAAAACCCTCAGAATGGGAGAAAATAATAGCAAACGAAACAATTGACAAAGGATTAATTTCCATAATATACAAGCAGATCATACAACTCAATACCAGAAAAACAAACACCCCAGTCAAAAAGTGGGAAAAAGACCTAAACAGACATTTCTCCAAAGACATAACAAAGATGCCTAACAAACACATGAGAAGATTCTCAACATCGCTCATCAATGGAGAAAGGCAAATCAAAACTACAATGAGATATCACCTCATGATGGTCAGAATGGCCCTCATTAAAAAGTCTACAAACAATAAATGCTGGAGAGGGTGTGGAGAAAAGGAAACGCTCTTGCACTGTTGGTGAGAATGTACATTGATACAGCCACTATGGAAGACGGTATGGAGATTCCTTTAAAAACTAGGAATAAAACCACCATATGACCCAGCAATCCCACCCCTAGGCATATATCCTGAGGAAACCAAAATTGAAAAAGACGTATGTATCCCATTGTTCATTGCAGCACTATTTACAATAGCTAGAACATGGAAGCAACCTAGATGTCCATAGACAGATGAATGGATAAAGAATTTGTGATACACATACACAATGGAATATTACTCAGCCATAAAAAGGAATGCATTTGAGTCAGTTCTGATGAGGTGGACAAACCTAGAACCTATTATACAGAGTGAAGTGAGTCAGAAAGAGAAAGACAAATACTGTATTCTAACACAAATATATGGAATCTAGAAAAATGGTACTGAAGAATTTATTTATAGGGCAACAAAGGAGAAACAGACTTAGAGAATATACTTATGGACATGGGGAGAGGGGAGGAGAGGCTGAGATGTATGGAAAGGGTAACATGGAAACTTACATTACCATATGTAAAATAGATAGCCAACAGGAATTTGCTATATGGCTCAGGAAACTCATACAGGGGCTCTGTGTCAACCTAGAGGGATGGGATGGGGAGGGACATGGGTGGGGGGATATATGTATACCTATGGCTGCTTCATGTTGAGGTTTGACAGAAAACAGCAAAATTCTGTAAAGCAATTATCCTTCAATAAAAATAAATTAATTTTTTAAAAACCACATGATTATCTCAATAGGTGCAGAGAAAGCCTTTGACAATATTCAATACCCACTTATGATAAAAAAAAAAAAACTCTCCAGAAAGCAGACAGGAACATACCTCAACATGATAAAAGCAATATATGACAAACCCACAGAAAACATTATCTTCAATGGTGAAAAACTGAAATCATTTCCTCTAAAATCAGGAATATGACAAGGGTGCCCACTCTCACCACTACTATTCACCATAGTTTTGGAGGTCCTAGCCACAGCAATCAGAGAAGAAAAAGAAATAAAAGGAATCCAGATTGGAAAAGAATAAAACTCTCACTGTTTGCAGATGACATTATCCTCTACATACAAACCCTAAGGATACCACCAGAAAATTACTAAAACTAATCAATTAATATAGTAAATTTGAAGGATGTAAAATTAATGCACAGAAATCCCTTGCATTACTATACACTAACATGAAAAAAAACAGAGAAATTAATGAACAATCCCATTCACCATTACAATGAAAACAATAAAATACTTAGGAATAAATTTACCTAAAGAAACAAAAGACCTATTATAGAAAACTATAAAACACTGATGAAAGAAATCAATGATGACACATATAGATGGAGAAATATACCATGTTCACGGATTGGAAGAATCAGTATAGTGAAAATGAGTTTACTCCCCAAAGCAATCTATATATTCAATGCAATTCCTATCAAGGTACCAATGGTATTTTTCACAGAACTAGAACAAATAATTTCACAGTTTGTATGTAAACACAAAAAAATCTCAAATAGCCAATGCAATCTTGAGAAAAAAGAATGGAACTGGAGGAATCAACCTTCCTAACTTCAGACTATACTACAAAGCTACAGTCATCAAGACAGTTGGATACCTTATTTTTGACAAAGGAGGCAAAAATATATAATGGAGAAAAGACAATCTCTTTAACAAGTGGCAGCCTTCAGAATGGGAAGAAATGATAGCAAATTAAACAATTGACAAAGAATTAATCTCAAAATATACAAGCACCTCATGCAACTCAATTCCAGAAAAACAAACAACCCAATCAAAAATTGGGCCAAAGAACTAAACAGAAATTTATCCAAAGAAGACAACCAGATGGCTAACAAACACATGGAAAGATGCTCATCACTCATTATTAGATAAATGCAAATTAAAACCACAATGAGGTATCATTTCATGCAAGTCAGAATGGCTACCATCAAAAAGTCTACAAGCAATAAACGCTGGAGAAGGTGTGGGGAAAAGGAAACCCTCTTACACTGCTGGTAGGAATGCAAACTGGTACAGCCACTATGGAGAACAGTATGGAGATTCCTTAAAAAACTGGAACTAGAAATTCCATATGACCCAGCAGTCCCATTGCCGGGCATATACACCAGGAAAACCAGAAGTGAAAGAGACACATGTACACCAATGTTCACTGAAGCACTGTTTACAATAGCTAGGACGTGAAACAACATCCACTGGCAGATGAATAGAAAAGGAAGTTGTGGTATATATACACAATGGGATATTATCCAGCTATAAAAAAGAACACAATTGAGTCAGTTCTAATGAGGTGGATGAAACTGGAGCCTATTATACAGAGTGAAGTGAATCAGAAAGAGAAACACCAATACAGTATATTAACACATATATATGGAATTTAGAAAGACAGTAAATACAATCCTATATGCAAGGCAGCAAAAGAGACACAAATGTAAAGAACAGACTTTTGGACTCTGAGAGAAGGCAAGGGTGGGATGATTTGAGAGAGTAACACTGAGACGTGTATATTACCATAGGTAAAATAGATGACCAGTGCAAGTTCAAAGCATGAAGCAGGGTACTCAAGGCCAGTTCTCTGAGACCACCCAGAGAGATGGGATGGAAAGGGAGGTGGGAGGAGAGTTCAAGAATGGGAAAACACATGTGCACCCATGAGTGATTCATGTCAATGTATGAAAAAAAACCACCACAATATTGTAAAGACATTATTCTCCAATTAAAAGAAATAAATTAAAATAAATTGGGCTTCCCTTGGTGGCTCAGACAGTAGAGATTCTGCCTACAATGTAGGAGACCTGTGTTCAGTCCCTGGGTTGGGAAAATCCCCTGGAGAAGGGAATGGCAACCCACTCCAGTATTCTTGCCTAAAGAATCCCATGCACAGAGGAGCCTGGAGAGTACAGTCCATGGGGTTGCAAAGAGTTAGACACAACTGAGCGACTAAGCACAGTGGAAGACTAAAATCAATGAATAAGTAGATGTTTTTATTTACTCTTTAAACATAAAGAATGTTTATAATTTCAATAAGTGAAAATTATTATGTCTTAGTGGAGGAATGTATTGGCATGAATAACCCACACAGGATATCATCAAAACAATTTATACTAAATATATGAGTTTTTTGCTTTTTATTTGGATGTAAGCTTTGGGCGCAACCTAATTTTGTGTGATGTTATAATTAAAAAAGAAAAAGAAAGGCAAAACGGTTGTCTGCGGAGGTCTTACAAAAAGCTGAGAAAAGAAGTGAAAGACAAAGGAGAAAAGAAAAGATATACCCATCTGAATGCAGAGTTCCAAAGAATAGCAAGGAGAGATAAGAAAGCCTTCCTCAGTGATCAGTGCAAAGAAATAGAGGAAAACAATAGAATGGAAAAGACTAGAGATCTCTTCAAGAAAATTAGAGAGACAAAGGGAACATTTCATGCAAAGATGGGCTCGATAAAGGACAGAAATTGTATGGACCTAACAGAAGCAGAAGATAGTAAGAAAAGGTGGCAAGAATACACAGAAGAACTATACCAAAAAGATCTTAATGACTCAGATAACCATGATGGTGTGATCCCTGACCTAGAGCCAGAATTCTGCAGTGTGAAGTCAATGGGCCTTAGGAAACACCACTATGAACAAAGCCAGTGGAGGTGATGGAATTCCAGTTCAGCTATTTCAAATCCTAAAAGATGATTCTGTGGGGGCACTGCACTCAATATGCCAGCAAATTTGGAAAACTCAGCAGTGGCCACAGGACTGGAAAAGGTCAGTTTTCATTCCAATCCCAAAGAAAGGCAATGCCAAAGAATGTTCAGACTACTGCACAACTGCACACGTTTCACATGCTATCAAAGTATTGCTCAAAATTATCCAAACTAGGCTTCAACTGTATGTGAACCATGAACTTCCAGATGTTCAAGTTGGATTAAAAAAAAAAAAAAAAAACAGAGGAACCAGAGATTGCCAACATCTGTTGGATCATAGAAAAAGCAAGAGAATTCCAGAAAAACATCTATTTCTGCTTCACTGACTATGCTAAAGCCTTTGACTGTGTGGATCACAACAAACAGTGGAAAATTATTTTAAGATATGGGAATACTAAACCACCTTACCTGCCTTCTGAGAAATCTGTATGCAGGTCAGAAGCAACAGTTAGAACTAGACATGGAACTATGGAATAGTTTCAAATTGGGAAAGGAGTACATCAAGGCTGTATATTTTCATGCTGCTTATTTAACCTACATGCAAAGTCCATCATGTAAATATGCCAGGCTGGATGAAGCACAAGCTGCAAGTCAAAGCTATGGTTTTTCCAGTAGTCATGTATGGGATGTGAGATTTGGACCATAAAAAATGTTGAGTGCCAAAGAATTGATGGTTTTGAATTGTGGTGTTGGAGAAGACTCTTGAGAGCCCCTTGGAGAGCAAGAAGATCAAACCAGTCAATTTTAAAGGAAATCAACCCTGAATATTCATTGGAAGGACTGATGCTGAAGCTCCAATACTTTGGCCACCTGATGTGAAGAGCCAACTCATTGGAAAAGACCTTGATGCTTTGGGAAAGATTGAAGACAGGAGGAGAAGAGGGCGACAGAGGATGAGATGGTTGGACGGCATCACGAACTCAATGGGCATGAGTTTGAGAAAGCTCCAGGAGATGGTGAAGGACAGGGAAGCCTGGCGTGCTACAGTCCATGAAGTCACAAAGAGTCGGACTCAAGTGAGGGACTGAACAACAATAACTAAATAATGGATATAAACTGGAAATATCCAATTAAGAAAAATTGGTAAAACTAGTACAATTTCCCATTGATTTTCCCTAGCTCATTAAGCTTCCTCTTCCATGACAGAACAGAGAGCATGTTATGATTAATTCAAAGTGCTAACCTAAAACTAACCTGTGTTCTCCCCCTGACTTCTTAACTACTTTCTCACTCAGTCAGAAGAAGTCAATATAAAACTAGGTAGCTTAATTTAAACGGTCCTCCCTTTGGTCTGTCCTCAAGTAATCATCATCCTCATGTCCAAAAAAGACAGAAAGAAAGCAAATTAAGTGCCCGTGTAAATATACTGGAATCGAGATATGCTGTAGTCCATGTGCCAGCAGATAACTGGGAACAGAATGTTTTGTGATCAAATATAACACATTCCATGCAATGTTATGTCTCAGTAAGCATAATTTTGTAATACACTAACTAGATCCAAAAAGAGAGCCTTAAATTACTTAGATAGAAACCTATTTACAATGTTGAACTTTTCTGTCAGATTCAGATTGTGATAAATTAACATAATTTTATTATTAGTTTAAAATATTAACAGAATAGGTTTTCAAATGTATTGTTCAACATTTGCCTCATATTAATAATTAAAGTAATAGACTGTTAAGTGCTTATGTAATAAAAATAACAATTCAGGGTTATTTTGAATACCACTTATTGACTGTTTAACTTGTTTTCATATTCAACCACCTACAGAGATGCCTACATTTCTTTAGGAGGAATAAGCATGTTTCTGCCACATAGGAATATTTCAGGTCACCCTAAAGAAGTCAAACACTAGCATATGACACAGTTACCTGGTACTTTGGGGACTATCCACCAGAAAACCAAGGTAATTTAGACAAAGATATAGGCTTCTTTTTTTAACTTGAAATTATAGGGTCAGCAGAGTAGAAGGTCCTAAAGGCATCGGCTAATTAAGCAATCCTCTGCTGCGCTGGGGCTGTTTAGAGATTTCATTTTAAAAGTAACCCATGGATCAACTATATAGACACACTCACGCATACATGCATGCATACACAGACACAGGTAGATGAGGGCATGTAAAGACTGGGGAAAGGAATAAGATCTGGAATCTAGTTACTAGCATGGTATTAATGTAATTTACCTCATTTTTATATTGTAATGCAGTTACATAAGATGTCACCATTTAAGAGAATGTAGTCGAAGGGTACCATAGGACTCTACGTACTGTTTTTGTAACTTTCTATGAATAGACAATTATTTCAAAATAAGTTTTGTTGTTGCTGTTTTTTTTTATGAAGTATCTCCATAGATAATCATGCCTCAGTGAACTGACACATTACTACATTTTGAATTCTAGACCAGTATCATGGGACTATATCTAAATGGAAATTATTAAAACAACAAGGCATTAATTTGCTGTCATTGCCACCACTTTTTGATCCAAAGACCTGGGTTCGATCCCTGGGTTGGGAAGATCCCCTGGAGAAGGGAAAGGATACCTACTCCAGTATTCTAGCCTGGAGAAATCCATGGACTATAGTCCATGGGGCCGCAAAGAGTCAGACACAACTGAGCAACTTTCACTTTAAAAAGTAAACAACCAAATTTAGGTTAAGATTAACATCATAATTAGTGGTATGCTTTTAAATGTTTTAACAACCAGTTCTTGAGTAGGGAGCCCTGGGATTGTAGCACTTGTCCTATTCCATAGTGTAAATATTCCACCATGGCCAGATGCAAACTACAAATGTAATAAATGGCTCACAAATTCCTAAAAATTCAGCAATCAGTTCTCATATGAAACCTGCTTCATCAGGAAGGAGAATGAGCTCTGAGTGGGTATATATCCTCAGTTCCTTTGACTCTCTGCCCCACAAGGAGGGTCACAGCAGGACAAGGGCCAGAACTGAGTCTCTGTGACTCAGGTTCCCTCTTGTTTAGCTCTAAATCATCTTACAGAACATCTTCATCTTGCCCAATCCACTTCTGCTCATTTATTTTATATCTGAACCAGAATTCAGCCAAGATCAGAAGTATCTGATAAGAGTTAGAGAGACAAGCTCATCATGGATTATTTACTGGGGCAATTTCTATTTCAATGGGTTTCCTACCATATCACATAGCAGAAACATGCCATGGGCTGTAACCAATTTGCTTATCACTGATTTTAAAGAACCAAGGCATCTTTTTATTTTAGTACCCAGTACATTCCAGTAATCACTCTCACAAATGAAGAATGAGAGCTTCTTTGGAGATTTTGTGTTCTTGACTAAAAATTCATTTCTCTTCTGTCAGAAAGAATCATGCTTTATGATAAAGCAGGTGTCTTTGTGGGATAGGACAGCAACTGAGCAGTGAGAGAGTCCAAAGATACCTAGCTAGGCAAACCAGATTCTTCTTAGCATTGACAGGTGGTGATTGGTGCCAATGTCCACCTAACCATAGCTGGCTGGTCCCATATAAAAAGTTTAATACACATACAGAAGGCTAATAGGCACATGAAAAGATGCTCAACATTGCATATTATTAGAGAAATGCAATCCAAAACTACAATGAGGTATTACCTCACATTGGTCAGAATGGCCATCTTTGAAAAGTCTACAAATAACAAATACTAGACAGGATATAGAGCAAAAGGAACCTTCCTATACTGTTGGTGGGAATGTAAGTTGGTGCAGCCACTATGGAAAACAGTATGGAGGTTCCTCAAAAAACTAGAGTTGCCATATGATTCAGTAATCCCACTCCTGTGCAAATATCCAGACAAAACTATGGTCCTAAAAGATACATGTTCCCCCATGTTCATAGCAGCACTGTTTACAACAGCCAAGACATGGAAACAACCTAAATGTCCATCAACAGATAAATGAACAAAGAAGATGTGTTACATACATACAATGGAATATCACTTAGCCATAAAAAAGAATGAAATAATCCATTTGCAACTACGTAGATGGACCTAGGATTATCATACTAAGTGAACGTAAGTCAGAAAGAGAAAGACAAATACTGTAGATCACTTAACTGTGGAATCTAAAGCATGACACAAACGAACTTATAAAACAGAAATAGACTCACAGACATAGAGAACAGACTTGTTGTTTTCAAGGGGCAGGGGTGGGGGAGAGTTGGACTGGGAGCTTGGGACTAGGAGATGCAAAATATACAGAATAATTAAACAAGGTCCTATTATATAGCACAGGGAACTGTATTCAATCTTTTCATAAACCATAATGGAAAAGAAAAAACTTCAATACAAAACGGACTAACAAAATTCACAAAGAATGATTTGATACCACATTTTAAACAATGAGCCTCTCTGGTGGCTAAAATGGTAAAGAATCCACCTGAAATGCAGGAGACATGGATTTGACCCCTGGGTCAGGAAGAACCCCTAGAAACGGCAACACACTCCCAGTATTCTTGCCTGGAGAATTCCGTGGCCAGAGGAGCCAGACTACAGTCCATGGGGTCACAGAGTCAGAAACGACAGAGTGACTAACACTTTAAACAATGACTCTAAATGTTAAGACAGCAAAATTGGAGGATAACTACAAAAAACCAAATTGATTTTAAATTATTTAGAGGCCTGATTTGCATTTAGTCTTTCCAGAAAAACATCTGCTTCATTGACTATGCTAAAATGTTTGACTGTGTGGATCACAACAAACTGTGGAAAACTATTAAAGAGATGGGAACACCAGACCACCTTACTTGCCTCCTAAGAAACCTGTATGCAGGTCAGAAGCAACAGTTAGAACTGGACATGGAAAAACAGACTGGTTCCAAATTGGGAAAGGAGTACATCATGGATGTATATTGTCTCCTGCTTGGTTAACTTATATGCAGAGTACATCATGCGAATATGCCAGGCTGGATGAAACACAAGCTGCAATCAAGATTGCCGGGAGAAATATCAATAACCTCAGATATCCAGATGACACCACCCTTACGGCAGAAAGCGAAGAACTACAGAGCCTCTTGATGAAAGTAAAAGAGGAGAATGAAAAAGCTGACTTAAAACTCAACATTCAAAAAACGAAGATCATGGCATCTGGTCCCATCACGTCATGGCAAATAGATGGGGAAACAATGGAAACAGTGACAGACTTGATTTTCTTGGACTCCAAAATCACTGCAAATGGTGATTGAAGCCATGAAATTAAAAGATGCTTGCTCCTTGGAAGAAAAGCTATGACAAACCTAGACAGCATATGAAAAAGCAGAGACATCACTTTGCCAACAAAGGTCTGTCTAGTCAAAGCAATGGTTTTTCCAGTAGTTATGTATGGATCTGAGAGTTGAACCATAAAGAAGGCTGAGTGCTGAAGAATTGATTATTTGGAACTGTGGTGTTGGAGAAGACTCTGAGTCCCTTGGATAAAAGGAGATCAAACCAGTCAATCCTAAAGGAAATCAATCCTGAATATTCACTGGGACTAATACTGAAGCTGAACCTCCAATACTTTGGCCTCCTGATGCGAAGAACCGACTCATTAGAAAAGACCCTGATGCCAGGAAAGACTGAAGGCAGGAGCAGAAGGAGGTGACAGAGGATGAGATGGTCAGATGGCATCACCACCTAAATGGACATGAGTTTGAGCAAGCTCCAGAGATGGTGAAGGACAGGGAAGCCTGGCATGCTGCAGTCCATGGGGTTGCAAAGAGTCAGATACAACTGAGCAATTGAATTACAAAGTTGAGTGGATGTCAAGGAAACTATGCTGAGTGAAAAAAAAGTCAAATCCCAAAAGTTACATACAGTATGATTCCATTGATATAACAGTCTTAAATGACAAAATCATAGAGATGGAAAAAAGGTTAGTGATTCCCAGAAGTCAGAGATAAGAGAAGGAGGGGCAGGAGGTAGGTGTTACCATAAAAAAGGCAGCACAAACACAAGGAACGTTTGTGGGAATGGAACTGTTTTGTGTCTTGACTATGGTGTGATAATGCAAATCTCACATATGTTGAAAGTGCATAGAACTAACACAAACACACACATATACACAAATGAGTGCACATAAAGCTGGATAAATCTGAATAAGATGGTGGGTTGTATTAATGTCAGTTTCCTGGTTGTGATGTTTTCCTATAACCATGTAAGATGTTACCACTGGGGAAATCTGGGTAAAAGTTACATGGAATATTATATTATTTCATACTGTTGCAGTTGAATCAACAGTTATCTTAAAACAAAGTTTAATGAAAACAAGTTTTCCAATGAACATAAAACAGCACCCTATTTATTTAGAACTTTAAAATTTTTTCTCAGACATGTGTTATATTTTTTATGTAAAGGTTAGATTGCTAGGTGGCTGAGGTTTTAGCAATACTGTAAATGATACCATTTTAAAAAATTTATTTTCTAATTGTTCACTGCAAGTATATACAACTGATTTTGTATATCTATTTGTATATTCAGTGATCTTGCTAAATTTAATTATAATTGTTTATTTTTACATTATTTTATATCTTCAATAATCATAATTATATCTGTGAATTATGATAATTCTGTTTTTTATTTAAAAGCTTATAAGTTTTTCTTTCCTTTTTAAATTTTTTTCAGTTTTATTGGGATATAATGGACATATATCATTCTATAAGTTTAAGGTGTGAAATATAGTGGTTTGACTAACATTTATTCTGAAATGATTACCAGAATAGATTCAGTTAGCATCTATCATATGCTAACTCGCATAAATACAAGAAAAAATTTTCTTCATGTGAGAACTCTTAGGATTTATTCTAACATTTTCATATATATCATATAGTACTGTTAACTATAGTTATCATATTATACATCTCTAGTACTGTTTATCTTATAACTAGAAGTGAGTAACTTTTGACCTCCTTCCAATTCCATATCCTCACCCCTCCACCCCCACAGCAACCACAATCGTATGTCTTTTTCTATGCATTTGGTGTTTGGTTTAGAGTCCACATATAAGTGAGACCATATAGTACTTTTCACTGTCTGACATATTTCACTTAGCATAATACCCTCAAAGTCCATCCATGTTTTCACAAATGGCAAGATTTCCTCATTTTTTACAGCTGAGTAATATTTCATTTTATGTATATGTATACCATAACTTTTTAGTACTTTTCTTGATTCATTGTACTAGCTAAAATCTCCAGTAAAATACTGATTAGAAATTGTATTAGGACATATCCTTGCCTTGTTCATAAACTCATGAGAACATGCTTATATTTTATAACACTGCATGTTAGCTCTAAGTTTTATTGAATGTTTTTGCTCATCTTTTTATATAACAATATGATTTTTCTCATTATTCTGCTAGTGTGTGTTTCACAAGTGTCATATTCTACCCTTTCCATTTTTTTTCTCAGTGCAGTTCAGTTTGGATATTTCTTGATGACTAGTTTTTCAATTTGCCAAGCCTATCTTCTGCTCTAACAAATCAACTCTTAAACCCATCCAATAAGTTATTAGTTTCACAAATTACTTTTTCAGTTTTAATATACAGTTAGTTTTTTCATTTAGACTTAAATTCTTTCAAAATTCTCCAAATTTTTACCAATTTTGTTCATGTTTTTCTCTATCTTCTTTAATGTATATTTAATAGTTATTTTAAAATAGTTGACTGCTAACTCCAAGATTTCAATCATGTTCCATTGCTTGTTTTTTCCTTTATCAGTTTTATTTTTCTCTCTTTTTCACACCTGGTCACTGTTTTATTGTATCTAAGAAATTGTGACTGAAGCAATCATGGAAGGATACCAGGGATTCGATCCCTGATCAGGGAGCTATATCCCACATGCCCACAACTAAGAGTTCACATGCAGCAATGAAGGCCCAGTGAAGCCAAATAAATTAATTAAAAAAAAAAACAAAAACAAAAAAAACAGGATCACGGAGACTGAAGTCGATGTTATTTTCCCCCAGAGAGGGTTCACTCTTTCCTCTATTAGGCAGATAGAGTGAGGAGCTGATCTGAGTGAGGACGGACTGAAGCATCAGATACTCTCTCTACTTCTGGTCTCAAGCATCTTGAGCATGAGATCAGTCTTCGTTGCAGTTCAATCTACCAAACCAGAAGACCATGGGATGCTGGCCTTACATCAAACACCCCATCATGCCTTCAGTTCAGTTCAGTCACTCAGTCATGTCCGACTCTTTGCGATCCCAAGAATTGCAGCATGCCAGGCCTCCCTGTCCATCACCAACTCCTGGAGTTCACTCAAACTCATGTCCATCAAGTCAGTGATGCCATCCAGCTATCTCATCCTCTGTCGTCCCCTTCTCCTCCTGCCCCCAATCCCTCCCAGCATCAGAGTCTTTTCCAATGAGTTAACTCTTTGCATGAGGTGGCCAAAGTACTGGAGTTTCAGCTTTAGCATCATTCCTTCCAAAGAACACCCAGGGCTAATCTCCTTTAGAATGGACTGGTTGGATCTCCTTGCAGTCCAAGGGACTCTCAAGAGTCTTCTCCAACACCACAGTTCAAAAGCATCAATTCTTCAGCGCTCAGCTTTCTTCACAGTCCAACTCTCACCTCCATACATGACTACTGGAAAAAACATAGCCTTGACTAGACAGACCTTTGTTGGCAAAGTAATGTCTCTGCTTTTGAATATGCTATCTAGGTTGGTCATAACTTTCCTTCCAAGGAGTAAGGCTCTTTTAATTTCATGGCTGCAATCACCATCTGCAGTGATTTTGGAGCCCAAAAAATAAAGTCTGACACTGTTTCCACTGTTTCCCCATCTATTTCCCATAAAGTGATGGGACTAGATGCCATGATCTTCGTTTTCTGAATGTTGAGCTTTAAGCCAACTTTTTCACTCTCTTTCACTTTCATCAAGAGACTTTTTAGTAAGCAGAAATAGATGTTTTTCTGGAACTCTCTTGCTTTTTCCATGATCCAGCAGATGTTGGCACTTTGATCTCTGGTTCCTCTGCCTTTTCTAAAACCAGCTTCAACATCTGGAAGTTCAATGGTTCACATACTGCTGAAGCCTGGCTTGGAGAATTTTGAGCATTACTTTACTAGCGTGTGAGATGAGTGCAATTGTGTGGTAGTTTGAGCATTCTTTGGCATTGCCTTTCTTTGGGATTGGAATGAAACCTTTTCCAGTCCTGTGGACACTGCTGAGTTTTCCAAATTTGCTGGCATATTGAATGCAGCACTTTCACAGCATCATCTTTCAGGATCTGAAATAGCTCAACTGGAATTCCATCACCTCCACTAGCTTTGTTTATAGTGATACTTTCTAAAGCCCACTTGACTTCACATTCCAGGATGTCTGGCTCTAGGTGAGTGATCACATCATTGTGATTATCTTGGTCATGAGGATCTTTTTTGTACAGTTCTTCTGTATATTCTTGCCACCTCTTCTTAATATCTTCTGCTTCTGTTAGGTCCATACCATTTCTGTCCTTTTCGAGCCCATCTTTACATGAAATGTTCCCTTGGTATCTCTAATTTTCTTGAAGAGATCTCTAGTCTTTCCCATTCAGTTGTTTTCCCCTATTTCTTTGAATTGATCACTGAAGAAGGCTTTCTTATCTTTCTTTGCTATTCTTTGGAACTCTGCATTCAGATGCTTATATCTTTCCTTTTCTCCTTTGCTTTTCGCGTCTTTTCTTTTCACAGCTATTTGTAAGGCCTCCCCAGACAGCCATTTTGCTCTTTTGCATTTCTTTTCCATGAGGATGGTCTTGATCCCTGTCTCCTGTACAATGTCATGAACCTCCGTCCATAGTTCATCAAGCACTCTATCAGATCTTAGAACTAAACAAATTTTACACAGAGAAAATCAGCCAAATACTTAGGGATTTTTTAGATTCTAGTTCGTAATGCTAGTCCACATAAAAATACTTGCTGGTTTTTCTTCCTTCCAATAGAGCATCTATGCCTATGGCAAGCTCAATCCTCAGCCTGTCCCCAGACCTGGCAGATCCCCCTAGGCATGCATATCTCAGCACATCAAAAAAGAGCTCTTCAAACAACCCAACTTAAAAAATGGGCGAAAGACTTGAATAGACATTTCTTCAATACACACACACACACACACACACAAATGGCCAATAAGCACATGAAAAGATTCTCAATATCATTAGTCATTGATGGTTTAGTCACTAAGTTGTTTCCAACTCTTGAAATCCCATGGACTGTAACCCGCCAGGCTCCTTTGTCCATGGGACTCTCCAGGCAAGTATAATTGAATGGGTTGCCATTTCCTTCTCC
The DNA here is from genome assembly GCF_055505025.1 of Bos grunniens. NCBI lineage: Eukaryota > Metazoa > Chordata > Mammalia > Artiodactyla > Bovidae > Bos > Bos grunniens. Next base: position 57,464,004 of record NC_141172.1, read on the forward strand.
AGAGGATCTTCCTAACCCAGGAATTGAACCCAGGTCTCCTGCATTGCAGGCAGATTCTTTACCAACTGAGCTACAAGGGAAGCTCCATTATTAGTCATTACAGAAATGCAAGTCTAAACCACAAGAAGATATCACCTTGTACCTGTTGTGAAAGTTGCTCATTCGTGTCATACTCTTTGAGACTCCATGGACTGCAGCACGCCAGGCCTCTCTGTCCATCACCAACTCCCAGAGTTTACTCAAACTCATCTCCATTGAGTTGGTGATGCCATCCAACCATCTCATCCTCTGTCATCCCCTTCTCCTCCTGCCTTCAATCTATCCCAGTGTCAGGGTCTTTTCAAATGAGTCAGCTCTTCGCATCAGGTGGCCAAAGTTTTGGAGTTTCAGCTTCAACATCAGTCCCTCCAATGAACATTCAGGACTGATTTCCTTCAGGATGGACTGGTTGGATCTCCTTGCAGTCCTAGGAACTCTCAAGAGTCTTCTCCAACACCACAGTTCAAAAGCATCAATTCTTCGGCGCTCAGCTTTCTTTATAGTCCAACTCTCACATCCATACATGACTACTGGATAAACCATAGCCTTGACAAGACTGACCTTTATTGGCAAAGTAATGTCTCTGCTTTTGAATAAGCTGTCTAGGTTGGTCATAACTTTTCTTCCAAAGAGTAAGCGTCTTTTTATTGCATGGCTGCAGTCACCATCTGCAGTGATTTTGGAGCTCCCAAAAATAAAATCAGCCACTGTTTCCACTGTTTCTCCATCTATTTGCCATGAAGTGGAGTGGGTAGCCTTTCCTTTCTCCAGGGGATCTTCCCAACCCAGGGATTGAAACCAGGTCTCCTGAATTGCAGGAGGATTCTTTACCAATTGAGCCACAAGGGAAGCCCTGTACCTGTTAGGGTATATATTATCAAAAATACAAGATATAACAAATATTGATGAGTAAGTAGAGAAACTGCAGCCCTCTGACATGGCTGATAGGAATGTAAAATGGTTCAGCCCCTGTAGAAAGCAGTTTAATGATTCCTCAAAAAATTAACATAGAATTACCACCATTTTAATTTCTAGGTATATAGCCAAAGAAATTGAAAATAGGTGCTCAAACAAATACATGTACATGTGTGTTCATAGCAGCAACATTCACAACAGTCAAAATATGGAAACAATCCAAATATCCATCAATTAATGAATGCATAAACAAATTATAGTATATATACACATATATATGGGAAAATATTATTCAGTCTTAAGTATGAAGTAATGGTACATACTGTAAGACAAGTGAACCTTGGATTATTACAATAAGTGAAAGACAGTGGATGCGAAAATACAAATATCATATAATTCCATTTATATTAGATAGCCTAAAGAAGTAAATCCGCAGTGATAGAACATAGACTGGTTGCTTCCAGGGGCTGGGGCAAATAGAAGAATGAGGAGCAATACCTTGGTGGACATGGGGTTTTCTTTGGGGATGATGAAAATGTGTTGGAACTAGGCAGAGGGGGCACACCACTGCAAACATACTAAATGCCACTGGACTGTTCATATTTAAATGTTTAATTTTATGTTTTGTGAATTTCGACTAAAAAAAGAATGGGTTCTTCCCCCTAGGGAAGTTTAATTCAAATACCTCTCTATGCTTCATTAACTCTACAATGTCTTTTTAAAAATGATGTTAATTTTTTTCCACATCTTTCTAGTCGGTGCAGTGAAAAGAATAGCCGACCCAGAAGTGAACCTCTACATGTTACATTTTTTAGTGTTTTTAATCATTTATGACTATGGGGAATTACTTTGTTGAGGTACTTATTTCCTTCTTTATTTTCTGTCTCTGATGATCCTTTGCACCCATGCCCTGATGCCCCTTCAGACTCTCTAAGAACAGGGACCTTGTGTATTTTCTTCATCGCTTTCTCTGTACACCTAGTGTGCTAAGTCACCTCAGTCATGTCCGACTGTTTGTGACTCCATGGTCTGTAGCCCGCCAGGTTCCTCTGCCCATGGGATTCTCCAGGCAAGAATACTGGAGTGGGTTGCCATCCTGCCTCCAGTGGAGCTTCCCAACCCAGGGATCAGACCCTTGTCTCTCATGTCTCCTGCACTGGCAGGCATGTTCTTTACCACTAGCGCCACCTGGGAAACTCCCATACATCTAGAGCATGGTTCAAGTCACAGCAGGCACTCAACAGACAATTCCTGAATACACAGAATGTTTTCAGGAGGAACCACGCCTTTCTCTTTTAATATTAGTTCATAAAGTCATGGTTTAATTGCTCAGTTGTGTCCTACTCTTGCGACCCCATGAACTGTAGCCTACCAGGCTCCTCATTCCATGGAATTTCCCAGGCAAGAATACTGGAATGGGTTGACATTTTCTTCTCCAGGGGATCTTCCTGACACAGGAATTGAACCTGGGTCTCCTGCATTTCAGGGATTCCCTTGTAGCTCAATTGGTAGAGTTTGCCTGCAATGCAGAAGACCCCGGTTCAATCCCTCGGTCAAGAAGATCCCCTGGAGAAGGAAATGGCCATCCACTCCAGTATTCTTGCCTGGAAAATCCCATGGACAGAGGAGCCTGGAAGGCTACAGTCCATGGCATTGCAAGAGTCAGACATGACTTAGTGACTAAACCACCACCACCACTCCTGCATTGCAGGTGGATTCTTTACCAACTGAGCTACAAGGGAAGCCCATTAGTTCATATAAAACTCCTATTTATCTTTGTCCCTGAAATAAGTACGCTGTTGTTGAGGGTTATATTTCTATTGTTTCTAGAGAAAAGGGGCTTCCCTTGTGGCTCAGCTGGTAAAGAATCTGCCTGCAATGCAGGGGACCTGGGTTCGATCCCTGGGTTCGATCCCTGGGTTGGGAAGATTCCCTGAAGAAGGGAAAGGCTACCCATTCCAGTGTTCTGGCCTGGAGAATTCCATGAACTGTATGTATCACCAATGGGGTCACAAAGAGTCGGACACAACCGAGTGACTTTCACTAGAGCAAAATTCAGAGGGGAAGAAAGGAGAATAATTTTTTCAAGTCTAGGTCACAACATGATAAAAGGAGATTCACTGACACCAAAGATTCACACATGAAACAAGTAAGCTGAACAACTATCGAATGCAGCTGAAGTGAAGGCAAGTTGCTTCTGTTATCCTAGAGCATCATAAGATCGTGGCAACCTAGAAGGCTTCATATAAAAGACTGCTCTGCGGATAAGACCCAACATGAAGTGGCATGAATTAAAGCAGTCGGGTCAGGTGCTATCTTCTCAAGCAGTTCTTGAGATCAGAGGGTGACAGAAAATATTTGCTTACCTGATCTCAACTGACTGACCAAAGTCTGAAGGACCAAAAAGAGATCTTTCCAATCAATGAACCCGCTCTGAGCAGTGGTTTTCAAGGGCTTCTCAGCTCTCCTTTAGCTCAAACTGCAACGTGAAAACATCTCTGAAGATATTCACCCAGCCTTGCTTCATTAAATGTTCTTGCCAAATTTAGATCTCACTTCAAGCATGTGGGTGCTTAGGTTTCCAACCAACCTTGATGATTTTGGAATTTATGTAACAACTTCCACTGACCTGGTGGGAAATTGGACTTAATATTTCTAAATAAATAGGACTTAGCAGGCAAGAAAATGGTTAAGGAGTCTTCTAAAAAATCAAATAGCTGTTTTGGAAAATGGAAACAACTTGAATGCATTAAGATCACCCTTGAAAAATTATTTAGTTAAAAAAAAATTTACAATTCAAGTTCCTGGTGCTTACTTATTCCTCTGTCTTGTACTTCCAATGGAAGTTTAACCAGAAAGGTAAGAGTTGAAATGTATCATTATATCTTCCAAGATTTTATTTCCATGAGCTTGCACTGAATAAATTTTTCACATGCCTTTAGGTATATAATCTATCATCCCCCATGCCAAATTCACTCATTTCAGGTTTGCTGTACCACAAACATCTAGCAACACATTCAGAACAGTCTTTAAATAGATTTCATATGATGTGTGTTGCTTTATAGGTAGTATTTTATATGTGAAGTATCTTTAGTAGATCAAATAAAAATATATACTAGCTAACTTGTACAGGCACTATGGAGAACAGAGTGGAGATTCCTTTAAAAAAATGAAAATAGAACTGCCATACAGCTCATAAATCCCATTGCTGTGCATACACCCCAAGGAAACCAGAATTGAAAGACACATGTACCCCAATGTTTGTGGCAGGATTATTTACAATAGCCAGGACATGGAAGCAACCTAGATATCCATCAGCAGATGAATGGATAAAGAAGTTGTGCTACATATACACAATGAAATACTACTCAACTATAAAAAGGAATTCATCTGACTCGGTTCTAATGAGGTGGATGAAACTGGAGCCTATTATACAGAGTGAAGTAAGTCAGAAAGAGAAACACAAATACTGTATATTAACACATGTATCGGAGAAGGCAATGGCAACCCACTCCAGTACTCTTGCCTGGAAAATCCCAAGGACAGAGGAGCCTGGTAGGCTGCAGTCCATGGGGTCACTAAGAGTCAGATATGACTGAGTGACTTCACTTTCATGCATTGGAGAAGGAAATGGCAACCCACTCCAGTGTTCTTGCCTGGAGAATCCCACGGACAGGGGGAGCCTGGTGGGCTGCCGTCTATGGGGTCGCAGAGAGTCGGATACGACTAAAGTGACTTAGCAGCAGCAGCAGCAGCAGCAGCAACGCATATATATGGCATTTAGAATGGTGGTAACAATGATCCTACATGCAGAGCAGCAAAAGAGACAGATGTAAAGAACAGAGTTTTGGACTCTGTGGGAGAAGGTGAGGGTAGGATGGTTTGAGAGAATAGCATTGAAACATGTGTATTACCATATGTAAAATAGATGACCAGTGCAAGTTTGATGCTTGAAGCAGGGCACCCAAAGTCAGTGTTCTAGGACAACCCAGAGGGATAGGGAGGGGAGGGAGTTGGGAGAGGGGGTTCAGGATGGGGGCACATGTATACCCATGGCTGATTCAAGTTGATACATGGCAAAAACCATCACAATATTGTAAAGTAATTATCCTCCAATTAAAATAAATAAATATATATACACACACACACACACACACACACACTAAAGTGTGACAGTAACATGTTTACCTTACCACCTTAATATCATTCATTATTTTTGAGAGTCTTTCTTAATTCTTGATAAAGCTTAGATTTTGACACACTGATAACATATACGATAATTTTATAAGTTCAACTCGGTGAGACTAAGTTTAATTTCTGTATAAACTATAGACCTGACATTCAATAAGTCCTTGGAATCTGAAAATAATAATAGAAATAATAACAGTAATAAATGATTTAGCTTTTTTCCTTTTTCTCAAGAAGGTCATGTTTAATTGCTTTCCAAAATGACCCCAAAGTCTTGGGATCAATAAATCTGATTTATAGATCATCTCAAAACATTCTTCAAAACAGAAGAGTACCTTCCTAACACTAGTGTGGTGTTTTCCTTTTAATTCCCATTTTTGCCTGCTAATCTTCACTGTGTGAGAAAAAGAGGTACTGGTTTTATACAGTTTCATAAAGCAGCATTTGCAGAGTCCTTCCAATTAACTCTCCGTGGCATATATTTCTCATTTTATTTATGAATGACCTCTGTTTGTGAATGCGTTTAGTAGAAAGCATTCACAAACTCTGAATATTCCTGGTGGCCACTGATAGAAATAGGTAACAAAATTATCCTTTTCATCCTTTGTAGGATGAGGGCTTCCCTGACATCCAGGAGTTGGAGAAATACTCAGGACAGGCATTTCCATTTCAGGTTGTTCCCGGGTGAGCAGGTGCTGCAGGGCAGGAATGGAGAGTACACTTTCCACCCACAGGGCCACCAAAAGGCCACTGGAACAGAAGGAACAACCATTTCTACCAAGAAAAAATTGGTAACATTGCATGGGTTGTGGGATCACTGGATCAGTGCAGTGATTTTCTCAGTTGAAACTTGTGGTTTATAAAAACCAATGTGTCCTCTTATTTAAAAAAAAAAAAAAAATCACTTCTTTAATGTTGAGGGTCATGGGTGCTGAAAACTATATATTGCAGGCCCTAAGGAGCCTGGTAGGCCGCAGTCCATGGGGTCGCAAAGAGTCGGACACGACTGAGCGACTTCGTTTTAACTTTTCACTTTCATGCTTGGAGAAGGAAATGGCAACCCACTCCAGTGTTTTTGCCTGGAGAATCCCAGGGACGGGGGAGCCTGGTGGGCTGCCGTCTGGGGTCTCACAGAGTTGGACACAACTGAAGCGACTTAGCAGCAGCAGCAAGCTCTCTAGTCAGGGCCTCTAGCTGGTGTAAGTGGCTGGAAATTACTGGCCCCCCAACCACCACCTTTAAACTCATTCTGATTTGTTTATGCCTTTACTTCATTTACAGAGACTGTTTCCTTATCAAAATTCACTTTTTATAAAAATGAGACAGATCCAGAAACAACTCCTGTTCCCCCTCCAAAGCTTAAACTTTTTTTTGTACTTTCACTTCCATAAGTTCTGTTGCTCCTTTTGGATCATCTACTTTTTGGTGACTCTTTCTGTGCAGAAACAGCAGCCTGAGTGATAATCAGATGCTTCCCCAGATATCCTTGGAGGTGTTGAGTAATACATAGCGAATTATCTGTCTAAAATTGGAAAAATCATGAATACCAAAAGTTTGGGGTAGGCAGAGGCTTCTGTTGGCCTGTTTCAGCAATGAAGCCTGTGCATGCATGCGTGCTCAGTTGTGTCTGACTCTTTGCAACTCCGTGGACTGTAGCCCTCCAGGCTCGTCCCTCCATGGGATTCTCCAGGCAAGAATACTGGAGTGGGTTGCCATTTCCTTCTCCAAGGGATCTTCCTGACCCAAGAAACAAACCCACATCTCTTGCATCTCCTGCATTGGCAGGCGGGTTCTTTACCACTAGCACCACCTGGGAAGCCCAGAGTCTGAATGAAGCCAGAGCAGTAAGTAAACCTTTACCCTGTTCACTGAGACTGTGTTGTTCAGTCACTAAGTTGGGTCTAACTCTTTGCAATCCCATCCTGGTTGATATGGCTCCCAATCCAAAAATCTTAATTTGTCAGAAAGGTGCCCCTTTTCATATGCTATTAATCCATATAAATTAAATGGCATATGTTAAACAGGATAAAGTTTAAATATATCTGTAAGTTATTCTTATTAAAGATGTATTAAATAAACCTTAAAATGAGTTATTTGAGATATCCTGATTCAACATATTTTTAATTAACAGAGTACATTATTTTCTGTTAGTTTCAAGGAGGATTTCCCAGATTGTATATTACTGGGAAAGAGTAAGGGTGAGCCCACAGTCTTATCAGTTCCTTGCAACCCTGTTTTCTCTGACACTGTTCTTTGACGAGTGCCAGGACATAGGCTGCCCTCAGCTTTTACATTAGCTTCTAATCAAAGGGATGTAACAGAAGGTAAGCCTTGGAGCTCAAGCATAACTTTGGTTGAATCCTAATAACTTTCACTTCAGTAATCTGCCAAGGCTGTACAGTAATTTTGAAGAAATTACTTCAGCTGAGAACCAAAGAATTGAGGCTTTTGAACTGTGCTATTGGATAAGACTCTTCAGAGTCCCTTGGACTGCAAGGAGATCCAACCAGTCAATTCTAAAGAAAATCTATCCTGAATATTCATTGGAAGGACAGAGTTGAAGCTAAAACTCCAATACTTTGGCCACCTGATGCAAAGAGCTTACTCATTAGAAAGACCCTGATGCTGGGAAAGATTGAAGGCAGGAGGAGAAGGGGACGACAAAGAATGAAATGGTTGGATGGCATCATCAACTCAATAGACATGAGTTTGAGTAAGCTCCAGGAGTTGGTGAAGGAAAGGGAAGCCTGGCATGCTGCAGTCCATGGGGTCACAAAGAGTCAAACATGACTGAGTGACTGAACAACAACAAATTTTGAAGAAAATTACTACCTGTCTCCCCTTACAGTACATAGAAAATGTTTAGTAGTAGAAGAATTCAAAGAAAATTCTCTGTGTAGAAATTTCATTGCTAGTACAAGATCTATTTATTAGGAAACATGATCATTATTCAAATTTAACTACTTCTTTTTAAAAGCTATTACCTTGAATTAGAGTTCCAGCTTCAAACTGCTTGATCAGGGAGATCAGGTATATGGGAAAGAAGGTTCTTTGTATAAACAAAGTAATGAATTGTGAGATTGGGGTGAGGGGTTGCTATTTCTAGCTTCCTCCCCCCTGAAATCTGCACCACAGGGTTAAGTTAAATTCTCATGTGTTACATCAGCTCCTATTACTTGCCCAGCCCTAAGTTAGTTGTTACAGAGACTGCCAAAAAATATTTAGAAGGCAAATTTTAATTAGGTGTCAAAAGTCAGAAATATTCAGAATTGCACAATTTCACTGCTAGAAATTTATTCAAATGAAATAATTATAGATATACAAAAATATTTATCTATCAAGATGTTAATCATAGTTTTTTCATTTTAATAAAATCAGTGAAAAGGTGGTGATAACCTAAATGTCCAAGAATAGGAAATTGTTTAAGTTAATTTCCATATAAAACAAATGGAGTCAACAAGGGCAAGGCTTTGCAGTCACATGTAGTAGGATTGGAATGACAGCTTCACTCTTGACCAGTTCAATCTTGGGCAAGATACTTAGCTTCTCTAACAGCTATTTTCTTGTCTGTAAAATGGGGATAACACTTTATAAAAAAGCAATTAGGGGGAATCAAATTATATAAGTTAGGTACACTATGTACCACAGAGTCTAGCATATAGTAAGTACTCATCATATAATTAATATTTATTGCTGTAAAAATAAAACAGGATGCAAGTATTAAAGTTACATTGTAGAATAATATTTTCCTATAAGAAAATGTTCACAATTTATTGTTAAATCAGAAAAAAACTATTAATGAAATAGAGTATAGTAAATGACATTATCTTTTTTAAAAAACCTAAACAATTATCTGTTTGGACATAAAATAGCAGAAAAGATACAACATACTTTAATACTGTTTACTCTTAATGATAGAATTATGGATGAATTTTGCTTTATATTTTTTAGGTGTTTTGCTTCCATAAATAGTTTATGTACTGCTTAACTGAGGGTTTCCCCTGTGGCTCAGCAGTAAAGAATCTTCCTGCAATGCAGGAGCTACAGGAGATACAGGCTCAATCCCTGGATCAGGAAGATCCCCCAGAGAAGGGCATGGCAATCCACTCCAGTATTCTTGCCTAGAGAATCCCATGGACAGGGGAGCCTGGTGGGCTACAGTCCATGGGGTTGCAAAGAGTCAGACACTACTGAAGCGACTTAGCACGCACGCACTGCTTAACTGAATAAACATGTTTATGCAAACATAAAAAGGTGACTGCTGCCACAAAAAATAAAATAATTTACTGTAAGGAGAGGAAAAGATTGCTTCCAGCTAGGGAGATTAGGGGGCTTCCCTGGTGGCTCAGCTGGTAAAGAATCCACCTGCAATGCGGGAGACGTGGGTTCGATCCATGGATTGGGAAGATCCCCTGGAGAAGAGAAAGGTTACCCACTCCAGTATTCTGGCCTGGAAAATTCCATGGACTGTATAGTTAATGGGGTCACAAAAAGTTGGACACAACTGAGTGCCTTTCATTTCACTTCAGGGGGATTAGGGAAAGCTAAGGGAGGCTATCACATACGTAAGGGTCCCCAGAGTATATGTGGGGTTTGGTCAGGCTTGGACTTGGAGGACACTTCCAAGAGAAAATAGAAGGAAGGGAAATGCAAAAGGTCTAAATGTTTAGGCTTGTTTAGGGAAGAACCCATTAAGTTCAGTTTGCATGAAGTAAGGAAAGGGTTTCCCACATCCAGATCAGAAAGAGTTTGAAGGTCCAGATAAGAATCTGGGCTTTATTCTAAATCTGAAGGTTCTAAGCAAAAGGTTAATAATGCTCCTGGAAAGAAAAAGAAGAGAACTGCAGTCAAGTAAGTTAAGGAAGAGCTTCATGTTTTACCCTCTGTAGATATTCCCAGTGTGATTTTAGTGTATTAAAAGCTTTGCCAAATTTTACCTTTAAGACAGAAAAACAAACCATATTTAACTTGTTTAATTCAGTAGTTGTATATGGATCAAAACACTCTTTCTCTATGCCACCTGAAGAATGCCATCAAGTGCAGATGAACTTCGATAGAGAAGGAACGGAAAGATGGTTCTGAGTATGGGAGTCCTGTTCATGTGGGGAAATCATCAATGAAATGTTTCAGAGAGGCTTTTTTAGGACCCTAAGCAGCAGAATGTTGGAAAGGAACACACTAAGGGATGAAAGAGAGAAAGCAGAAGACAAACTTTGTCTCCTTCCTCGTCCTGCCTGAGCTGACGTCACCTGCAACATAATGACCCAAAGGCTCTGTCACGAGAAATCAGGTGGGAAATCTTTATGGCATAAGATGCAAGGGGAATAAGTTCATTTGTACTATTTTTTTTAGAGTCCACATATAAGCAATATCATGATATTTGTCTTTCTCTGACTTACTTCACTCAGTATGACAATCTCTAGGTCCATCACTGTTGCTGTAAATGGCATTATTTCATTCTTTTCTACGGTTGAATGGTATTCCATTGTATACAGGTACCACGTCTTCTTGATCCACTCCTCCGCTGATGGACATTTAGGTTGCTTCCATGTCCGCTATTGTAAATAGTGCTGCAGTGAACACTGGGGTGCATGTATCTTTTTGAATTGTCGTTTTCTCCAGATATACGCCCAGGAGTGGGATTGCTGGATCATATGGTAGCTCTATTTTTAGTTTTTTAAGGAAACTTCATACTGTTCTCCATAGTTACTGCACCAACTTACATTCCCAACAACAGTGTTAGGAGGGTTCCCTTTTCTCCACATCCTCTCCAGCATTTATCGTATGTAGATAAATTGGGAGATTGAGATTGACATATACACACTACTAAATGTAAAACATATAATAATAACCTATTGTATAGCATAGGGAACTCCATTCAATACTCTGTAATGACTGTATGGAAACAGAATCTTAAAGAGTAGATATATGTATATGTATAGCTGATTTACTTTGCTGTACAGCAGAAACTAATACAACATTGTAAATCAACTATACTCCAATAAAAATTATTTTTTTAAGAAAAAGATACAATAGAAGATGTTAAGAGGGTCAGTCTTGGAAAAAGCAAGCACTTAGCTCCTAGTCTAACCCACTCTTTCCAATCCCTCATTAGACACAGTGACAAAGGGGAAGGTTGACAGCCCTCTGGCTGCTGACCAAGTGAAAAGGAGCAGCAATGAAGTCCCGTGTGGTTCTCCATGCCCTCTTCCAACCTGCTGTCTTCACATCACTACCTTTATCTGCATGGCACTATCCACGTTCATTAATAAACGTAACAACTCCATTGAAGCAGGTAGAGCAGATAACCTCCATTCACACGTTTGTTAAAGTTAAGACTATAATGAATACACTCCTAAAGAGGCCTCTACCACATGGCCACAAGGCAACAACTTAATCACAAAGTTCTGGAAGCATTTACTAACTGTGATTAATAAATACCAGCAATTATAAACATACAACATAAATATACAAACAGATATGCTAACAAACATAAATATTACTTAAACAAGTCGTAACTGTAAGATGAAAAATGCCAGTATTACATGTGTAAAATGTCCAAAAATGGTGTAAAAATACGGGAGACTTTGGCACACAATGGGAGTGATCAGAGAAAATATGCACAACCTTCACATCAAAATCAACTGATTTCTAAAATGTGCTTAGTTGTGTCTTGCATAACATAAGGCACAGTTAAAAGGACTGCTCTGGAACTATCCCAACTTGTTGAAACACTTTATACATTTTACTTTTTTAAATTATAGCATATACCGCTGTTCTAACAAACCCATCTAGTTTCTTTCTCATTGATGACTTGATAGGGTCAAAATAAATTTTAGTGACAAATGTGGGGGTGGGGAGTGACATGAAAAACAACATAGTAGATTCTTGTATCCCATGGAATATCCTTCTCTAGAGCCAAACACCAAGTTATCAGTCTAGTTTGTAAACTAGAGAAAAAGCACAGGTCCTCGAAGATCCCTTGTTGAACTTTTTTGTAGAATGAAGTTAAGGCAATATTTTTACTAACTGATGGGGGAAAAGAGAGTTTAAAGTTTGGATTTGTTAAATTATTAGGTAATTGCTTGTTGTTCCACAGAAATTATGAAGTAAGTTGAACTTCAGCCAATTACAAATTTAATTTTGCCAAATGTACTCCCAAAACTCTATACATTCGGGTCCAGGACAAGTGACTAGAAACTAGAAACACTTTAGTAATGCTTAAAGATAGGAAAATCAAATTTATTAGGTCTCATCATAAGCACATCAAGCACATTTTGTAGTAATTTTTATAAAGAACCCACTACAGTTTAATGGACACTTCAAGGTGTGACTAATTATCTAACTTCAGATATCTGAGACAAAGACAGTGGAAAGTTCTCTGAAGCAAAATTGAGATTCAAATGATTAGACTTTTTGTGTATGTGCATGCAAAAAAGCCTCTTGATGAAAGTGAAAATGGAGAGTGAAAAAGTTGGCTTTAAGCTCAACATTCAGAAAACTAAGATCATGGCATCTGGTCCCATCACTTCATGGGAAATAGATGGGGAAACAGTGGAAACAGTGGCTGACTTTATTTTTCTGGGCTCCAAAATCACTGCAGATGGTGATTGCAGCCATGAAATTAAAAGACGCTTACTCTTTAGAAGGAAAGTTATGACCAACCTAAACAGCATATTAAAAAGCAGAGACATTACTTTGCCAACAAAGGTCTGTCTAGTTAAGGCTATGGCTTTTTCGGTGGTCATGTATGGATGTGAGAGTTGGACTGTGAAGAAAGCTGAGCGCCAAAGAATTGATGGTTTTGAACTGTGGTGTTGGAGAAGACTCTTGAGAGTCCCTTGGACTGCAAGGAGATCCAACCAGTCCATTCTAAAGAAAATCAGTCCTGGGTGTTAATTGGAAGGACTGATGCTGAAGCTGAAACTCCAATACTTTGGCCACCACATGCGAAGAGTTGAATCATGGGAAAAGACTCTGATGCTGGGAAGGATTGGGGGCATGAGGAGAAGGGGACGACAGAGGATGAGATGGTTGGATGGCATCACCAACTCAATGGACAGGAGTTTGGGTAAACTCCAGGAGTTGGTGATGGACAGGGAGGCCTGGAGTGCTGCGATTCATGGGGTCGCAAAGATTTGGACACGACTGAGTGACTGAATTGAACTGATGTATGCATGCACATGTACATATGTACAAAGATATGGAGGGGTGGAGAGAGAACTATAAGTTGAAAGATAGGTAGGAACAGAGATAGAAATTATATTTATTTTCCTTACAGATATTAACAAAAAGCAGCTCAGAAATATATTTAACTGATTACTCCTTATTCTAAATTTACTCCAATACTTAAAAACAGTTTCTTAGCTGGAATATTATAGCATCCATTTTTGCCTGAGTTTATAGACTCTCATGAGGTTTTAAAAACTCATTAGCTAATACAATTGCTCTAGATATGGAGTTTCACTAATAAAATAAAATTCTCTAGTGTTTAACTAGCAAATTGTACTTGATAATTGGTTCTTTGTAAATTGCACTTTGATGGACCTTGTCCACAGCATAGTTGATGGAGGGGAAAATACATATAAATCAATTAAAAATTCAGTGTCTCTATATTTATACCATGAGTAGCTTAAATGCTATGTTTCCTGGACACATTAACTATTGAAATACAAGGGCTATATATACCACTCAATTTTACATCTTCTATAAAAGTTTGTCCTTTAAATATTTGCATGTCATGTATTTCTTTTCTTGATTCATATTTTAGTAATTTGCATCTTCAATACTTTCATAAAGAGCCAAGTCTAAAGGACTGGATCATCTTGAATGAAGTTAACCCAACAAGATTCTCTCTAGCATACATCCAATTCTCACGTGAAATTTGAGATTACTTCTACAGATTTAACAAGTTTTGCTGATCTGGAAGGAATAAAGCTACACTTTTGCTATTATAGAAAACTCAGTGTGGTCAAAACAGGACTTCCACCAACCTGGAAAGCTTTTCTTTTTGGCCTCAACTCTTTAAGAAATAATGTTATTTCTGTTTTTTTACTTTCCTACAATGCAGTCTTTTTTAACTTGACTGACTTATACAGGTTTACCACCAAATATTGTTATTGATCTGCTTATTAAGAATACAATATTCTGATCATGAAAAGGGAGGCAGTATTCCTCAGAATATGGACAAAATTCATTTTCCTAATTTCCTAATTTCCAAGTAATATAAGGAAATCTGTTTGGAGAGAACAACACAACTTATGAGACAATCTATACTTAGAAAAAATGTGGCAGGATTCTCTTCTCTTATTTATTAACATATATAGATATTTATACTTTAATAGTTATTTACATGTATACATACATGAATATAAATGTATTTACAATATTCAAATATACTTGTACTAATTTATTGGCAGTAAAATATTAGTTTATTTTTAATACTTTGGCAGTTGCAAAGCTTTGTCAGAGAAAATGACCACACAATTGTGACATTTATATTTTCTCTTTTTATCTCCTGTGTGCAAGTGATGTAGTAGGTACAGTTTGGGAAAGGAAGGATGGTAAGATGGAGGCATTTAATAAGTATACTGAATTCAGTTCAACAATTTATCAAATGCCATCCATAATTAATATAGCAATAAGCTTCATTGTTGTAGAATATATGAAGGAGATTATAAAAAGACTGGATATACAGAAATACTTAGGAAAAAAAATCATTCTTAACATTCAGGATGGCTTTGGTTTTACCTGTTTAAACTCACAATTACCCTTTGCATTTCTTACATACAATGATTTCTCATATCTACAAACGAATGGATTTAGATTATTTAGTCTACTCTTATTTCCATATCTTTATACCAACACCATGTTACATAATTCAATACAGTTTTCTAATAATATTTTGAGATTTCATACAGCAGGCTCCTCTTTGTCATTCTTCCTATTCAAATTATCTTATGCATTATTAAACATTTACCCTTTCACATGAATCTTAAAATTCTTTTCACAACTTGAGCGCAAAAAAAAAAAATATTTGAGAACTTTGATTAGAATTTCACTGCCTTTATAGCATAATTTGTGTAGAATTGACATCTACTAAATACTAAAATCACTGCAGATGGTGACTGCAGCCATGAAATTAAAAACACTTACTCCTTGGAAAAAGATTATGACCAACCTAGACAGCATATTAAAAAGCATAGACATTACTTTGCCAACAAAGTTCTGTCTAGTCAAAGCAATGGTTTTCCCAGTAGTCATGTATGGATGTGAGAAAAGTGAAGAAAGTGAAAGTGAAGTCTCTCAGTCATGTCCGACTCTTTGCGACTCCATGGACTATACCCCACCAGACTCCTCCCTCCATGGGATTCTCCAGGCAAGAGTACTGGAAAGGGGTGCCATTTCCTTCTCCAGGGGGATCTTCCCGACCCAGGGATCAAACCCAGGTCTCCCACATTCCAGGCAGACGCTTTAACCTCTGAGCCACCAGGGAAGCCCCTGGATGTGAGAATTGGACTATAAAGAAAGCTGAGCACCAAAGAATTGATGCTTTTGAACTGTGGTGTTAGAGAAGACTCTTGAGAGTCCCCTGGACTACAAGGAGATCCAACCAGTCCATCCTAAAGGAGATCAGTCTGGAATATTCATTGGAAGGACTGATGCTGAAGCTGAAACTCCAATACTTTGGCCACCTGATGCGAAGAACTGACTCATTGGAAAAGATCCGGAAGCTGGGAAAGATTGAAGGTGGGAGGAGAAGGGGATGACAGAGGATGAGATGGTTGGATGGCATCACCAACTCAATGGACATGAGTTTGAGTAAACTCTGGGAGTTGATGATGGACAGGGAGGCCTGGCATGCTGCAGATCATGGGGTCACAAAGAGTCAGACATGACTGAATGACTGAACTGTACTACTAAATATTTTTATCATTAAATATGGCATATCTCTCCATATATTCAGGTTTTACTTTGTGTTCAATAAAATATTATAATGTACTCATTAAGTCTTATATGTGACTGTAAGAAGTGTTCTTAAGATCTCTGAAAGGTTTAATGTGGTGCTTAATAAATCCTTCCAGCCATATGAAAGGGCTTCTAGAAGTCTCAAGTTTATTGTCTCAAAACAACATGAAATATCCAGAACAAGACTAAGTCTAGATTAAGAGGTATGTCTCAGAAAGAACTATACATGTGGTTTGGCACATAGAGTGAAACAGATGCAAATATGTTGAAAATCCACTGGTCGAGACACCTCTAGGCAAAAGAGTTACCCTCTTGTGGTAAAAGTGACTTAAGCTAAAAGGCTTAGGCTTTTAAAATGTAGAAAAGGCCTCTGGACTCTCAGTTTCCTACCAGCAAGAAGATGGTTGAAGAAAATATTGCAAAGGGTATATTCTTTAGTGTCCTTTTCACAATGGCCAAGGACAGTTATGGAAAAGGAAGAAGTCCCAGAAAACAAAGACAGGAACAATGGAGAATACTGGACTGAGAACCTACGTCAGGAAACAGAACCACAGCCTAATAAATGAATGATTCCCATCCCAGAATAGAAAGACCTGGCAATATTTGACCAGTGGAATTTCAAATTTTCTATGGACCAATGTCTGTTAAAGTGTCTCATGATCTCCTTTTCAAATGTGAAGGTTTATTTGGTTATTTTTATCCTGTTTTATTATTATATGTTGGATGTGTGGTGGTAAATAACTTATTTTTTTATTATAGTTCAAAGAGTTTTAATCAAAAGGAGCCACATGTGGACCCTACAAAAATCATTATACCCTAGACTTTGAGCCCAATGCCTTGAATGGAAAGTTTTGGGGTATCTGAGATAAAGGATGAGACTATTTTGCATTTGATGAGTTGAGAATACTTGTGGTCATAGGATTGGACAGTGGCAGTTTGTACTCTGCGTACCCTTACATTTTGCCAAGTAACTGCAATACCTTACTTCCATGTGGGGGTAATCTACCACATTTCTTTTCACTGGGCTCAATCATCTAGACATGGTAATGAACTCAGCCAAGATTATTCTAATTGCCTAACCAATAACAGCTGACAATAGACACGTGTACCACAGAGTTTAATATTTTTGCCACTGAAATGAGTGTGGTGGTTTGTTATATGACATTATTATTCAAAAAACTAAGATCATTGCATCTGGTCCCAATACTTCATCGCAAATAGATGGGGAAAAATGGAAACAGTGACAGACTTCATTTTCTTGGGCTCCAAAATCGCCATGGATGGTGACTGTAGCCATGAAATTAAAAGACATTTGCTCCTTGGAAGAAAAGCTATGACAAACCTAGACAGCATATTAAAAAGCAGAGACATCACTTTGCCAACAAAGATTTCTCTAGCCAAAGTTATGGTTTTTCCATTAGCCATGTATGGATGGGAGAGTTGGGCCATAAAGAAGGTTGAGCACCAAATAACTGATGCTTTCAAACTGTGGTGCTGGAGAAGACTGTTGAAAGTCCCTTGGACTACAAAGAGATCAAATCAGTCAATCCTAAAGGAAATCAGTTTTTAATATTCATTGGAAGGACTGATGCTGAAGCGCCAATATTTTGGCGACCTGATGTGAAGAGCCAACTCATTGCAAAAGACCCTGATACTGGGAAAGATGAGCGCAAGAGGAGAAGGGGGTGACAGAGGATGAGAAAGTTGGAGGGCATCACTGACTCAATGCACTTGAGTTTGAGCAAACTCCGGAAGATAGTAAAGGACTTGTAAAGCCAATAGAGCATGTAAGTTAGAATACCAACAAAGCTCTATTCTAAAATTACATTCCCAAATTTATATTCTATAAATTGGAATACAAAAGATAATCTGATGAACCAAAATTTGGTAGGAAAGGATTTCCAGAACAAAAATGGAGAACAAATAGTAAGACTTAAACTCATCTATATCAAAAATAACATTAAATGTAAATACACTAAACACACTGAATAGAGAAATTTTCAGACTGAAAGAGCAAGATCAAATGACATGCACCCTACAAAAAACATTTTTTAAATATAAAGACACTGGCAGGATGAAAGTAAGAGGATAGAAAAATATACAACATGAAACCAGTAAGTATAAAAAAAAGTTTGTGTGCCTATAGAATGCTATAGATTTCAAGAATATTACTAGGGATAAGGGAGAATATGTCATAATGACAAAAAGGGAAATTTATCAGTAAGAAACATCAGTCCTAAACATGTGTAACACCTAAATAATCAGCTTCTAAACATATGGGGAAAAAATTGATGGAATAACAGAGAAAAATCAAAATATCCAAAATCATATATGTAGATATTTAACACCCTTGTCTTAGTAATTGATATTAATAGAATAAATAAAAACTCAGAAAGGCTGTCAACAAGCCAAACAACAGAATCAGCTAACTTGACTTAAGTGACATTTATAAAACATAACTCCAGCACCTGCAAAGCATACAATTATTTTCAAGTGCACATGGAATGGTCACTGATATAGACCATATGCTAGCCCACAAAATAAGTCTTGGTAAATCCCAAGCCTGGAAATCTTGAAAGTATGCCCTCTGACCACATTGTAATTAAATTCAAAATCAACAAGTCGTATATAGTAAAATTCAAAGTATTTTGAAAGTAAGTGACAGAACCCTAAATAAACCATGGATCAAGCAGGAAATCATTACAGGGACTTCCCTGGTGGTCCAGTGGCTAAGACTTGATGCTCCCAATGCAAGAGACCCAGGTTCAATTCCTGGTCAGGGAACTAGATCTCACATGTCACAGCTAAGAGTTCACATGCTGCAACTAAAGACTACCCCAAGCCACAACTAAAAGATCCTGCCTGCCACAAAGATTCCACATGCCACTACTAAGACTTGGCACAGTCAAATAAATAAATAAAACAAAATACTTTTTAAAAGTAAATATTTTATATAAAATAATACTAAAAACACAACACTTCAAAATTTGTGGGATAAAGCTAAAATGTTATATAAGAGAATCTTTATAGTTTTAAAAGACTGTATTAGAAATATAAAGTTTAAAATAAATGATTTACATTTATGCTTTAGTAAACTAGAAAAATAAAAGCAAATTAAACCAAAATAATTAGAAAGATCATAATAAATATAACAATAGAAATCAATGAAATAAAAAACATACAAACAACAGAGAAAATAACATTTTTGAGTCTTCAAAAATCTTAAGAAAATTAATAAAACCCATAAGTACTGGTCAAGAAAAAAAGAAAAAAATTTAGTGCCAATAATAAAAGATGAGATATCACTATAGATCCCCATGTGACTGCAGCCATGAAATTGAAAAAGGTTTACTCCTTGGAAGGAAAGTTATGACCAACCTAGATAGCACATTAAAAAGCAGAGGCATCACTTTGCCAACAAAGGTCCATCTAGTCAAGGCTATGGTTTTTCCAGTGGTTATATACGGATGTGAGAGTTGGACTATAAAGAAAGCTGAGCGCCAAAGAATTGATGCTTTTGAACTGTGGTGTTGAAGACTCTTGAGAGTCCCTTGGACCGCAGGGAGATTCAACCAGTCCATCCTAAAGGAGATCAGTCCTGAGTGTTCATTGGAAGGACTCATGTTGAAGCTGAAACTCCAATACTTTAGTCACCTGATGCAGAGAGCTGATTCATTGGAAAAGACCCTGGTGCTGGGAAAGATTGGGGGCAGGAGGAGAAAGGGACGACAGAGGATGAGATGGTTGGATGGCATCACAGACTCAACGGACATGGGTTTGGGTGGACTGGGAGTTGGTGATGGACAGGGAGGCCTGGCGTGTTGCGATTCATCGGGTCACAGAGTCAGACACAACTGAGCGACTGAACTGAACTGAATATAAAAGGATAATAAATGAACAAAATAAACAACTTTTGCCAGTAAACCTGATAACTTAGAGGAAATGGATATATTCTTTGAAAAGTATTATTTACCATTAGTTCCATCCATAGGATTTTCCAGGTAAGAATACTGGAGTGGGTTGCCATTTCCTTCTCCAGAGGATCTTCCTGATCCAGGGATCGAATCCAGGTCTCCCACATTGTAGGCAGACGCTTTACCATCTGAGCCACCAGGGAAATCCCACCAAAGTTAGCTCAAGAATAAGCAGAATGGAAAATTTTTATATATTTATTAATGATATTAAGTTAGAAAGGAAAAGAAAAAAGTTTTCAATAAATAAAACTCCAGAGCTAGATGGTTTCACTAGTGAATTTTATCATATATTTAATAAGGAAATAGTGACAATTTTACACAAGATCTTTCACTTACTAAAGAAAGGAATGCTTTTCAATTCATTTTATGAAGGAAGCATAAAAATAACAAAATCAGACAAAGATATCAGAAGAAAACATTATTACAGACTATTGTCTATTGAGAACAAAAATGCAAAAATTCTCAACAGAATCATATCAAATAGAATCAGCACTATGTACCAAGATAATACTTCATGATTAAGTAGGGTTTATTCCATGAATGCAAAGTTATTTAAACATTTAGAAACTGATCAGTGTATTTTATCACATCGACAGAACAAAAGAAAAAGTCAATTTAATATCTCAGTACTTTAAGAAAAAGCACTGGAAAAATTCAAACACTTACTTATAATAAAAACCAGAAATAGAAGGGACTTTTCTTAACTTGATAAAAGGTGTACATAAAATACTTACAGCTAACCTACTTAAAGATCAGAAACTGAACACTAAGAGCAGAAATAAGGCAAGAATCTCCACTCTTCCTCCAGATCAGGTACAAGGCAATGGTGCCCACTCTCACCACTATTATTCAATATAGTTTTGGAAGTCTTAGCCACAGCAATCAGAGAAGAAAAAGACATAAAAGGAAATCAGATTGGAAAAGAAGAAGCAAAACTCTCACTATTTGCAGATGACATGATACTGTACATAGAATACCCTAAAAATGCCACCAGAAAATTACTAGAGCTAACCAACAAATATAGTAAAGTTGCAAGATATAAAAGTAATATGCAGAAATCCATGGCACTCCTATACATTACCAATGAGAAATCAGAAAGAGAAATTAGGGGGGAGGGGTGGGAATCCCATTTACCATTGCAACAAAAAGAATAAAATACCTAGGAATAAACCTACCTAAAGAGACAAAAGACCTGTATAAAGAAAACTATAAGACACAGATGAAAGAAATTAAAGATGACACAAACAGATGGAGATATATATCATGTCCCAGAGGGATGGTATGGGGAGGGAGGTAGGAGGGGGGTTCAGGATTGGGAACATGTGTACACCCGTGGCAGATTCATGTTCAGTTCAGTTCAGTCGCTCAGTCGTGTCCAACTCTTTGCAACCCCATGAATCGCAGCACGCCAGGCCTCCCTGTCCATCACCAACTCCCGGAGTTCAGAGACTCACGTCCATCGAGTGAGTGATGCCATCCAGCCATCTCATCCTCTGTCGTCCCCTTCTCCTCCTGCCCACAATCCCTCCCAGCATCAGAGTCTTTTCCAATGAGTCAACTCTTCGCATGAGGTGGCCAAAGTACTGGAGTTTCAGCTTTAGCATCATTCCCTCCAAAGAAATCCCAGGGCTGATCTGCTTCAGAATGGACTGGTTGGATCTCCTTGCAGTCCAAGGGACTCTCAAGAGTCTTCTCCAACACCACAGTTCAAAACCATCAATTCTTCGGCGTTCAGCCTTCTTCACAGTCCAACTCTCACATCCATACATGACCACAGGAAAAACCATAGCCTTGACTAGACGGACCTTGGTTGGCAAAGTGATGCCTCTGCTTTTTAATGTGCTATCTAGGTTGGTCATAACTTTCCTTCCAAGGAGCAAGCGTCTTTTAATTTCATGGCTGCAATCACCATCTGCTGTGATTCTGGAGCCCAGAAAAATAAAGTCAGCCACTGGTTTTCACTGTTTCCCCCTCTATTTGCCATGAAGTGATGGGACCAGATGCCATGATCTTAGTTTTCTGAATGTTGAGCTTAAAGCCAACTTTTTCACTCTCCACTTTCACTTACATCAAGAGGCTCTTTAGTTATTCTTCACTTTCTGCCATAAGGGTGGTGTCATCTGCATATCTGAGGTTATTGATATTTCTCCTGGCAATCTTGATTCCAGCTTGTGCTTCCTCCAGCCCAGTGTTTCTCATGATGTACTCTGCATATAAGTTAAATAAACAGGGTGACAATATACAGCCTTGATGTACTCCTTTTCCTATTTGGAACCAGTCTGTTGTTCTATGTCCAGTTCTCACTGTCACTTCCTGACCTGCATACAAATTTCTCAAGAGGCAGGTCAGGTGGACTGGTATTCCCATCTCCTGAAGAATTTTCCACAGTTTATTGTGATTCACACAGTCAAAGGCTTTGGCATAGTCAATAAAGCAGAAAAAGATGTTTTTCTGGAACTCTCTTGGTTTTTTGATGATCCAGTGGATGTTGGCAATTTGATCTCTGGTTCTTCTGCCTTTTCTAAAACCAGCTTGAACATCTGGAAGTAAATGGTTCACATATGGCTGAAGCCTGGCTTGGAGAATTTTGAGCATTACTTTACTAGTGGTGAGATGAGTGCAATTGTGCTTCCTAAGTCCCACCTGACTTCACATTCCAGGATGTCTGGCTCTATGTGACTGTGAGTGATCACACCTTCATGATTATCTGGGTCGTGAAGATCTTTTGTGTATAGTTCTTCTGTGTATTCTTGCCACCTCTTCTTAATATCTTCTGCTTCTGTTAGGTCCATACCATTTCTGTCCTTTATCAAGCCCATCTTTGCATGAAACGTTCCCTTGGTATCTCTAATTTTCTTGAAGAGATCTCTAGTCTTCTCCATTCTATTGTTTTCCTCTATTTCTTTGCATTGATCACTGAGGAAGGCTTTCTTATCTCTCCTTGCTATTCTTTGTAACTCTGCATTCAAATGGGTATATCTTTCCTTTTCTCCTTTGCTTTTCACTTCTCTTCTTTTCACAGCTATTTGAAAGGCCTCCTCAGACAGCCATTTTGCTTTTTTGCATTTTTTTTTCCTTTGGGATGGGCTTGATCCCTATCTCCTGCACAATGTCACGAGCCTCCGTCCATAGTTCATCAGGCACTCTGTCTATCAGATCTCATCCCTTAAATCTATTTCTCACTTCCACTGTATAGTCATAAGAGATTTGATTTAGGTTGTACCTGAATAGTCTAGTGGTTTTCCCCACTTTCTTCAATTTAATTCTGAATTTGGCAATAAGGATTTCATGATCTGAGCCACAGTCAGCTCCCGGTCTTGTTTTTGCTGACTGTATAGAGCTTCTCCATCTTTGGCTGCAAAGGATATAATCAATCTGATTTCGGTGTTGACCATCTGGTGATGTCCACGTGTAGAGTCTTCTCTTGTGTTATTGGAAGAGGGTGTTTGCTATGACCAGTGCGTTCTCTTGGCAGAAGTCTGTTAGCCTTTGCCCTGCTTCATTCTGTATTCCAAGGCCAAATTTGCCTGTTACTCCAGGTGTTTCTTGGTGCTTAGTGAAATGCAAATCAAAACTACTATCACCTCACGCCAATCAAAATGGCCATCATCAAAAAATCTACAAACAATGAATCCTGGAGACAGTGTGGAGAAAAGGGAACCTGTTGCATTGTTGGCAGGAATTTAAATTGGTACAGCCACTATGGAGAACAGTATGGAAATTCCTTTTACAATCTAGGAGTAAAACTACTACATTACCCAGCAATCCCACTACTGGGCAAATATATCCTGAGAAAACCATAACTGAAAAAATACATATGTAGCCCAACATTCATAGCAGCACAATTTACAATAGCTAGGACATGGAAACAACCTAGATGTCCATCATCAGATGAATGGATAAAGAAGTTGTGGTAGATATATACAATAGAATATTACTCAGCCATAAAAGGAATGCATTTGAGTCAGTTCTAGTGATGTGGATGAACCTAGAACCTGTTATGCAGAGTGAAGTCAGAAAGAGAAAATCAAATTTTGTATATTAACATATATATACAGAATCTAGAAAAAATGATACTAATGAACCTACTTGCAAGGCAGGAATAGCAATGCAAACATAGAGAACAGACTTTGGATATAGTATGGGTAGGAGAGGGTGGGACAAATTGATATATATACATTACCATGTGTAAAATAGATAGCTAGTGGAAAGCTGCTGTACAGACACAGGGAGCTCAACCCAGTGCTCTATGACAACCTAGAGGAGTGGGATGGGGTGGGAAGTAAGGGGGAGGTTCAGGAGGGAGGGGACATATTTGTATTTGTGGCTTATTCATGTTGTTGTATGGCAGAAGCCAACACAATATTGAAACACAATTATCTACCAATAAAAATAAATTTTTAAAAAGAAAAATATCCACTCTTGCAGTTTCTATTTAGTATTATACTGGAGGTCCAGCCAGTGCAATAAGACAAGAAAAAGAAATAAATGTCATAAAGATTAAAAACAAGTAAACCTGTTTATATTGTCAGATGATGTTTATCTTGTTGAAAATACCAAGGAATCTACCCCAAAAAAGTACTAAAATTAGTAAAGGAATTCAACAAGATCACAAGATACAAGATCAATATATGAAAATCAGATATAAATTGGTTATCATTGAAATTTAAGACCTCTTATCTTCAAGAGAAATTGTTAAGAAACTAAAAAGCCATGTCCTACTGGAATAAAATATTCACAAAATATATGTGCATAAAAGACAAATAAAATATGAACAAGAATATTTTACACATATTCCACAAGAGAAGATATAACACATATAATAAGCACATGAAATGATGCACAGTCATTAGTCATCATGGTAATCCACATTAGAGCCAAAAATGAGATACTACTAGGGTGCTGTGCTGCTATGCTGTGCTTAGTCACTCAGTCATGTCCAACTCTTTGTGACCCTATGGACTGTAGCCCACCAGACTTCTCTGTCCATGGGGATTCTCCAGGCAAGAATATTACAGTGGGTTGCCATGCCCACCTCCAGGGGATCTTCCCAACCCAGGAATCAAACACAGGTGTCCCACATTGCAGGTGGATTCTTTACCATCTGAGCCACCAGGAAGGCCAAGAATACTGGAGTGAGTAGCCTATCCTTTCTCCAGGGGATCTTCCTGATCCAGGAATTGAACTGGGGTCTCCTGCATTACAGGCAGATTCTTCACCAGCTGAGCTACCAGGAAAACTCTAGGGTTACCAAAATTAAAAGTATGAAAATTCTAAGTGTTGACAAAGATGTGGAAAAAATTGATTTTCATACATCCCTATTGGGTACAACTACTTTGACCATTTTGGAAAAGAGTTTGGTAGTTTTTAGGAAGTCAAATGTACATTTATCAGGACTTCTCCAGTAGTCCAGTGGCTAAGGCTCCATGTTCCCAGTGCAGAGGGTCCGAGTTTGATCCCTGGTCGGGAAACTAGATCTCATATGCCACAACTAAAAGGGTTCACATGCTATAACTAAAAGATCCTGCATGCCATAGTGAAGATCAAAGATCCCACATGCCATGACTAAGACCCAGGGCAGCCAAATAAATCAAAATAAATAAATTTTTAAAATATATATAGACATTTATCACATGATTTGGCAGCTCCACTTCTAGATATTTACCCAAAGAGAAATGAATATATATGTATACCTCCAAAAAATTTTCAAAAATGCTATTAGTTTTGTTTGTAAGAGTCCCAAATTGAAAACAACTCAAATGTCCATCAAGAAGGGAATAGATAAAAACACCATAGGATGATCATAAGGTGATGTCATAGTCAACAATTTTTTTTTAAATTACTGCTTTAAGCAGTAATATGGATGATTTTCTAAAACGTATGACTAATGGAAAAGATCAGACAAGTCCTAGTACAAGCAAAACAGTTTCTAGTCAAAGAAAATCAATGATAGGTGCCAAGAGAAAGGTGGAGTGACTGACTGCAAAGGGATGCAAGGAAACATTCTGGAACAACAGAAATCTTTTTGTGGGATGGTGGTAACATGGATGCATATGTTTGTCAAAACTTGTTAAACTATTCACTTAAACATATGTTTATAAATTATGGCTCAATACGTTTGATTTAAAAAATAATCATTCTGACAAGAACAATGAAGACAGTCACGGGGCAAGGATAGAAGGGAAAAATATCATGAGGTATGCACAGTAAGTTTACCTCTTCGTTTGAGGATAGGAAGACATTTTTGTAACTGCAATAATGACTCTCTATTCCCAGATAAAGACTAATGAGAATAAAAGCAGTTTCAAAGAACTCAATTCAGCCCTTGGTAGAACAGGCTTTTTTTTTTTTTTCATTGAAAGATAATTGCTTTACGGTATTGTGTAGAACAGGCATTTTTAATGTGAAATAAGGAAAAGGACTTTAAAAGGTAATGGGGACTAAGTCTTATTCCAGGAGGCACTCTAACAGAAGCAGGGAAGAAGCATATACTATTCAGAACATTGATATAACCCATTGGTTTCATAGAAGTAGAACTTTCCTACTTCAGAATTATGAGGCTATATGAATATATTTTCTGTTTTCAATATGAGTTAGATTGAATTGTCCTGAAGAATAAATGCTTGTTCTTGGGAGAGATGCGAACATATGTCTTTAATTTTAAAGAAACAGATATGCTCACAAGTCAAGCTGCAGAGCCCTGGATGCCCACTTCCACTCCATCCCTCTTCTGTGAACAGCAAAAGATCTTAGACACCATTGACCCTTTCTCTCAGAGTCCAGACCAAACACCCTAGATCTGAATCTTGGTTATTTGAATGTGGGATAAGGAATACTTTCAAGTACTTGATTTTCTTTGGGTTTTGGCATGAAGACCCCAGGCAGGTGAGTTAGGATTATCAAGAGATGAGAAGGAACTCAAAAAAAAAAAAAAAAGGGGGCGGGGGGCACAAACCTTGGATCAGAGGAGCAGGTTAGCAAATGGCTTGAATCCTTAGGCAACTCCCTTTGGACTCCTAGGTAAACCATATCTAGCAAGAAATTTAAACTTGACCCCCTTGTGTTATAATTCCCATCACAAACTGCTATATACCTTCAGTGAATAACTGTAAATTTCCACAAAGCCTGATAAGATGATCTTGGGGAAGCTCAAGCCAAGTTACAAAGGAGAAGAGAGTCAGCCCTTCTGAACTTCATAGGGCCTCTGATAGGGGCTTAACTTAGATCTGATAAAGTGTGTTGAATTCCATGAAAACCAACTAGTTCACTAGTTTTCCATGAAAACCAAACTAGTTCAGTGAGCCTGAAAGAGAAAATGAGTAAAGGGGGAGAAGCAGAAGCTCCTTCTTTTGGAAGCAAAGTGCCAGACTGCTAAGAGAAAGAGGGAAGAAAGATATTCTCAAGCAATAAAAACTAAGAGTGACAAATATTTACTGTGTACTACAATGCACCTGGTACTGTTACAAGGCCTTAGGGCATAGCAGCTCTTACAGTTTCCCAATCACATTAGAAACAGGTGTTATTATTATTTCAGCAATAGTGAAATTGATGTTCAGGGGATTCTAATAAATTGCTAGAGGCTATATAACTAGTTAATGTTGCATGATGTCAGGTTTAAAATTCAAGTTTCTACAGGTTAGAAGTCATAATTTAGAAAAAGAAGAGAAAGTCACAGAATAGGAAAGAGAAATGAATCCAAACTCACATGGCAGAGAGTGCAGCAGGAGGAGGGTACACAATTTCTGTGGTATTAGGCCAGGATAACACTGAAACCTCACTCTTCTTGGATGTGGCAATTAGCTATTTAGCCAGCAGTCACCACTCTTCTGTGAGATCCTTCACTCCGAAATCCTCAGACTAGTTGAAGCCTCTTTTTTCTTGAATCTTAAAATGTAGCTACAGATACCAGCAGAGGTACTGTCTCCATCTGGAAACTTGTTAGAAATGCACATTCTC
This sequence comes from Bos grunniens, assembly GCF_055505025.1. NCBI lineage: Eukaryota > Metazoa > Chordata > Mammalia > Artiodactyla > Bovidae > Bos > Bos grunniens. The sequence goes on from NC_141172.1 coordinate 57,492,044, forward strand.
ATATCCATCCCCAGAGCAGAAACTCTGGTGGACAGGTTCAGCAAATGCATTTTTAATAAAATTTTGTGTTTTTTAGTCTAAAACAACACAGATTTGTTATCTTGCAGTTATGTTGGTTAGAATTCCTAGATAGACCTCACTTGGCTAAAGTCAAGGTAGCAGTAGGGCTGAGCTTCTTTCTGGAGATGCTAGAGGAGAATTCACTTTCCTGCCTTTTCCAGCTTCTAGAAGCCACCTGCTTTCCTTGGCTCATAGCCCCTTATTCCATCTTCAAAGTCAACAGCAATGAGTCAAGTCCTTCTCACATCACACCACTCTGACCTCCTCTTCTGCCTCCCTCTTCTGCTTTTAAGGAGACTGGTGCTGACTGGACCCACTCAGATAATCCAGGAGAATCTCCCTCGTTTAAGATCAACTAATTAGTAACCTTAATTCCATCTGCAATTTTGTCTGGGCTTAAACTACAGACATCTTCAGCAGCTATATGTAGCCAGCCGGAAAGTGTTGCTGGCCACTCAAAAGTTTGAGATCCAGCACTTAGGCCTCAGCATTTGTCAAAGGCTTGTCCCCAGGTCCCCCCAGGCCACATGATTAGAGCCCCAGTTTCCAGAATATGAAAGAAACTAGACCATAGCTAAAAGGCCTGGGTACAAATGATGTTATTAGGGTAAAATCACAACCACCAGGCTGCAATGAACTTTTCCCTGCTACTGAAGCTTGTCACTTTTGAAATATCATCATTAAGAACCTGGATGCACCAGCCCCTGGGATGACCCAGAGGGATGGTATAGGGAGGGAGGAGGGAGGAGGGTTCAGGATGGGGAACACATGTATACCTGTGGTGGATTCATTTTGATATTTGGCAAAACTAATACAATTATGTAAGGTTTAAAAATAAATATTAAAAAAAAAAGAACCTGGATGGTATTCAAGAGCTAGTATAATTTACAAAGAATCTGTTAAACAAGCCAGGCTTGTGGAGTTGTTCTGCTATATGAGCATTTTTCACTTTAATGATTAGGTTGAGAAGAAAAGGAACCAGCTCTCCTATCCAGATAGTCAAGCTGAGCTGTCTTTTCTCAGATGCTTCTATGTCTATGACAAAAGCTTCACACTGAAAAATAATGGGCCCTGGTTGTTGGGTCATTGAATATTCCTTTATTCCTCCTAATCTCCGCAATAACAGAATTTGGATATATGACTAGCAGACAGAGATCACCGATAATGCTCTGTCTTGGTTGAAAACATTTTGCCAAAGATGCTGTGCACATTTCCTCAATTAGATTTTTTCATTAAATTTCTTTGTACTTTTCTTTTTTTTCCCTCCAAACTTGAACCTGACCTAATGTTCACCTTGATATTTAGTTGATGCTGACTGGCTTATTTTCTTCTTTCTTTTTTAATATGCAGTGTTCATAAGAACATGTTTTAAGAGTTACATGTGGGCAAAAAGGTTACTCGAGCCAAATTAAACCAAATTACAGTAAGTAACAATAGAGGAAATAAGATATTTCATTAAAATGATACATTCTTATTATGCATTATCATGTATTTAATACAGGACTTGCTATACATCACAAGTGTGTTATTACTATGCATATTTAGGGTACGAAAGTAATGAAAACAATATTTCATTCTGTAATAGTAAAGTAGTTTTATGGGCAAAATTTGAATGGGAAGCAGTAAAATCAAAAAGTAAACCTTAGATTAGTTGTTTGTCAGTTGCTTCATTTGCTATTATTTTCTCCCATTCTGAAGGCTGCCTTTTCACCTTGCTAATAGTTTCCTTTGTTGTGCAGAAGCTTTTAAGTTTAATTAGGTCCCATTTGTTAATTTTTGTTTTTATTTCCAATATTCTGGGAGGTGGGTCATAGAGGATCCTGCTGTGATGTATGTCGGAGAGTGTTTTGCCTATGTTCTCCTCTAGGAGTTTTATAGTTTCTAGTCTTACGTTTAGATCTTTAATCTATTTTGAGTTTATTTTTGTGTATGGTGTTAGAAAGTGTTATAGTTTCATTCTTTTACAAGTGGTTGACCAGTTTTCCCAGCAAGCAACTCCTACAGCTCAAATGTAGAAAAATAAATGACCCAATCAAAAAATGGGCCAAAGAACTAAATAGACATTTCTCCAAAGAAGACATACAGATGGCTAACAAACACATGAAAAGATGCTCAACATCACTCATTATCAGAGAAATGCAAATCAAAACCACTATAAGGTACCATTTCACACCAGTCAGAATGGCTGCGATCCAAAAGTCTACAAGCAATAAATGCTGGAGAGGGTGTGGAGAAAAGGGAACCCTCTTACACTGCTGGTGGGAATGCAAACTAGTACAGCCACTATGGAGAACAGTGTGGAGATTCCTTAAAAAACTGGAAATAAAACTACCTTATGATCCAGCAATCCCACTGCTGGGCATACATACTGAAGAAACCAGAAGGGAAAGAGACACGTGTACCCCAATGTTCATCGCAGCACTGTTTATAATAGCCAGGACATGGAAGCAACCTAGATGTCCATCAGCAGTTGAATGGATAAGAAAGCTGTGGTACATATACACAATGGAGTATTACTCAGCCATTAAAAAGAATACATTTGAATCAGTTCTAATGAGGTGGATGAAACTGGAGCCTATTATACAGAGTGAAGTAAGCCAGAAAGAAAAACACCAATACAGTATACTAACGCATATATATGGAATTTAGAAAGATGGTAACGATAACCCTGTGTACGAGACAGCAAAAGAGACACTGATGTATAGATCAGTCTTATGGACTCTGTGGGAGAGGGAGAGGGTGGGGAGATTTGGGAGAATGGCATTGAAGCATGTATAATATCATGTATGAAACGAGTCGCCAGTCCAGGTTCGATGCACGATACTGGATGCTTGGGGCTGGTGCACTGGGACGACCCAGAGGGATGGTATGGGGAGGGAGGAGGGAGGCGGGTTCAGGATGGGGAACACATGTATACCTGTGGTGGATTCATTTCGATATTTGGCAAAACTAACACAATATTGTAAAGTTTAAAAATAGAATAAAATTTAAAAAGTAAACCTGATAATCTCTGAAATAAGGTTAGGATGGGAGGGTAGGTATGGGGAGAGGGTGCTTGAAAGAGATGTGGAAGGAAACAGATAACTGGGAGAGAAAATAAATTCCCATTTGTTCGGCAGTAGGTCTGTGTTTGTGAGTGCTAAAGTTAGTGAGGGCTCCAAGCTGTAGTGAACCAGGGTTCACTTTGATGGGGAAAGCAAGAAACAATTGAATCCCATGGTCAAGACAGTCACCACCATTTCTTGAGTAGGAGGAGACAGTTGAAGACGAAAAATGTGCTAAAATAAAGCAAGAAGGAAGTGGTCACAGTCTTAAGGGAATGAGGAGTAGGACAGCCAAAAACTCCAGACAAAATCAGGGTGCTGCAATAAATTTACCCCAAACAAATACATCGAGGCAAGCCCATTTCTCCTTCTCAGGTTCAGAGGGTTATTTTCTCTGTGCACATTGGAATGGCCTGGAAAGTCTTTACCTCTGGAGTTATGCTTCCAGATTTCTCTTTACTTGGGAATTGAAGCAAAAGAGTACACACTTAAAATGGTTCAGGAGACCATGACGCAAACATTTTGAGGTATTTAGGAGCCATGGGATGTATGAGACACACACAATGCCTTTGCATCTTAACTCAAATCCAGTGGCATGGGCTTCCCTAGTGACTCAGTGGTAAAAATCTGCCTACCAATGCAGGAGACATGGGTTTGATCCCTGCTTCAAGAAGATCCCACATGCTACAGAGCAACTCAGCCCGTGCACCGCAACTAATGAGCCTGTGCGCCACAGCTAGGGAAGACCACAGGCCCTAGAGCCCATGCTCCACGGGAAGAGAAGCCACTGCGATGAGAAGCCTGAGCACCACAACTAGAGAGCAGCCACTGCTCACTGCAACTAGAGAAAAGCCCATGCAGCAACGAAGACTCAGTGCAGCCAAAAACAACTAACTAAATAAAAATTATTTTTAAAATTCCAGCAGCGTGTGAATCCCACTTTAAGCACAAGGAAGGTATATTGCCTTCATTTGTTCACTTTAAACGACCTGAGTATAATTCACACTGAAGTTGCTATGAAGGAGGAAGTAGGATAGATTAACCTTTCGGTGCCACACCTGGTCTCCGGATTTCCCAACGTGTTAATGAATTTCCTGAGATGGGAGCGTCAGACCTGCTGGCAGTACATTAATCTGAGAGAGCATGCAGCAATACATCCTCCAGACTCAAAGGTGGGTGAACCAATTTAGAAAATGTTAAATCAAGTCCAAGCCGTTCCCTAAAGACAGTACCAACTGCAAAGCCCAAAGACATCTGGAAAAGTTACTCTGGCACAGCTTACTCAGTTGCTGCTGAATTTCTAGCCTACTTTCTTCATTTGCATCTAGAAAATAGGGGATTTGACCCTATGCCTCTCTGAAATTCCTGCAGAGTAAAGAGGAACTATAAACAAGAAGTTATTTCTCAAATGTACCAACCCATAGGTCAGCACCTACTCTGTTCAATATGCCTGTGGAGATACAGATATTTTTAATGAGCAGCCTGACTATAAAGATAAATATATGCTTTTAAAAATATATCTTGTCATTGGAAGTAACTGAGGATGAGAATCTACTGGGAAGTAAGCATTTTTTTAGTAACTAATTTTTAGATTTTTTTTTTCTGGTGGAATTCAAAAGCATGTTTAAGATGGGCTGGTGAACATGATAAGCAGATAAGAAGACAGCACAAAGGAATCTCATTCTTAAAGGGATTTACTACATTTAAACACCTGAGGCCAAATCCAGTGTGAACAAAACTGGAAAGCCCACCCGGGCTGTGTTGTGGAGGAGTCAGGCTGGGCAACGCTTCACAGAAACCAAGGGGTGTCTATGCAGATGTGTGCAGAGTAGGAACAGGAAGAGGAACAGGATCCTGGGGATTCTTCGACCTAAGTATATAAACCCAAGGGATGGAGAGAATTGCAAATAAAATGGAGATGGTTCAGGGAGAAAGAAACTGAAAAGTAGCTCCCCCAGCACGAGGAGCCTGGACAGTGAGCTAAGCAGAGGGTAGACCTTGCTCTGTCCTGCTCCAAATGATTCCTTTGTCCAAATTCTCACTTCCCCGGGACCAGGACAGGGAAGACAGTTTCTCTTTGTTACTCTAGCCCTAAAACTGAGTGGGATACCAGGCATAGAGCAGAGGGGTTCATAAATGTGCAGACTGAATCAATATGGCAACCATTCAACCCACATGTGAAACCACATGTGCTGGGATCATATCCCCGACACTTAATCTTGGTGTTCCCTTAGGTTTCCTGCCCCTCTGCCTTAAAACTTCTACCCGGAGGGCTTGGCTTTTTCCAGGAGCCTGCATAGATTGGCAGAAGTTATGTATTGTGTGAGCTGCCGTAGGCTATAAGACTGTAGCTTTAATTTCAGGAGATACTATTAGATTACTTGCCAAAAAACTCTACAGCAATTCACATTTCAGAAGTTTATGAGTATACACTTTTCCCTGCTTTCCTACCTAAAATTATTATCCTCATTCTAGTTTTTGACAATCAGATAGGTATAAAGGGAAAGTTAATAACTGCTTTCATTTATATTTTACTCACTACTAGTCAATGTGAGCATATTCTCATGTATTTATTGGCAATTTGTATTTGTTCATCTGTAAATTACTTATTCATTTTTAATCTATTTTTCTATTACATTGTCTCTTTTGTTTATTTGTTTTTACCAATTTGTAAAAGTCCATTAAACATGATAGATATTAGCTCTGTTACACATTTTAAATTTGCTTCCATATAAAATTCATCTGTTAATTTTGCTTATGTTATCTTTGTGTGCCCACTGTGGTGAATTTAAGCATAAAGAATGTGAGGCACCTCCCTGGTCATCCAGTAGCTAAGACTCCATGCTCCTAATGCAGGAGGCCTGGGTTCCATTCCTGGTCCTGGAACTAGGTCCCACATGTTGCAGCTAAGAGTCCATATGCTGCCACTAAAGATCCATGACAAAGATCAAAGACCCACGTGCTGCAACTAAGTCCTGGCACAGCTAAGAAAATAAAGAAAAAAAATTTTTTTAAGGGACATTGCCTGCCTGCTAAGTCACTTCAGTCGTGTCCAACTCTGTGCGACCCCAGAGACAGCAGCCCACCAGGCTCCCCCGTCCCTGGGATTGGCCAGGCAAGAACACTGGAGTGGGTTGCCATTTCCTTCTCCAATGCAGGAAAGTGAAAAGTGAAAGTGAAGTCATTCAGTCATTTCCAACCCTCAGCGACCCCATGGACTGCAGCCTACCAGGCTCCTCCATCCATGGAATTTGCCAGGCAAGAGTACTGGAGTGGGGTGCCATTGCCTTCTCCATTAAAGGGACATTAGCTGTTTTATATTTTGGTGGAGCAGTGGAGAAACTGACTCAGGGTTAAGAATCAAAGAATGCTGTCCAATCCATGATGCAGAACCAACCCATCTGGGATTATGACACCCAACACGCATGCCAGCAACTTGCTTCACTGCAACCACAGGGCTAACGTCCCCACAGTTGGTGAGCAGGCCTCTCTCTTCAGTTGGACATAATAAGGAAGTATGCCATCCTGACCACAAGTTGGCAGCTCCCTTGAGATCTAAGGGTCACCTGTCTTAGGATGTAGCTGAACATGAGGATGGCAGAACAGGCAGACAGAAGCCAAGCATGGCAGCATTAAACCACAGCCTGAAACAGACTTAAAGTCAGTGATTCCTCTGTATTCCCTGTTCGATGAAATAACAACTATCCAGATCATTTAAGCTTACATCAGGGTTTCTGATACTTGAGCCGAAAATGTCCATAAGAGATGCAGAAGACACAATGTTCTGATGCTTTTGTTCGTGGTGGATGTTTAAAAACATTTTCTATGTTTCCGACAATAGATCAATTGATCTAGGAAACCACCCATACTATTAGGTTTTCTAATTTATGTCGGAAGCAGCAAGTACAATTCTCTTATGATGTGTTCTATATTGTCCAGTATTTTCAAATACCTTTTAACTCATTGGTGCTGTTCTTTCAAAGGGAAACAGACAGTGTTATTTTGTTGAAAAAGGTGAAGAAAATACTAGAGCTCCACATTGCTCAGATTTCTCAGTGGACCCCAAAGCAATAAGGCTCCACAGAACACCAGGTGAGAAACACTGCTGTAATGCCACCACTGTCTAAGAGTAAAGTTCACCCTATAGTTTGTTTTAGTTCTATTTTGCAGATTTTTAAAATTTATTTTAGATACATATTCATTTGGTTCAAACACCAAAAACATGAAATGTCATTTGGTAAAACATATCTCTACATCCCCCATACCACATTTATCCAGTTCCCTGTCTGGCCAGTGTTATGTTTAACATTCCTATTTCCAGATAATCTTTAAAATAATATGAATATAAAAATTGTATATACTACACAGCTACATATATTCACACACACCTATATATTTTATTTCTGTAGTGCTTTAGATAAATGGTAGCTTACTGTATACATATATGCATATATGTATATGGCTTAAAGCTCAACATTCAGAAAATGAAGATCATGGCATCTGGTCCCATCACTTCATGGGAAATAGATGGGGAAATAGTGGAAACAGTGTCAGACTTTATCTTTTTGGGCTCCAAAATCACTGCAGATGGTGACTGCAGCCATGAAATTAAAAGATGCTTACTCCTTGGAAGAAAAGTTATGACCAATCTAGATAGCATATTGAAAAGCAGAGACATTACTTTGCCAACAAAGGTCTGTTTAGTCAAGGCTATGGTTTTTCCAGTGGTCATGTATGGATGCGAGAGTTGAACTGTGAAGAAAGCTGAGTGCCGAAGAATTGATGCTTTTGAACTGTGGTGTTGGAGAAGACTCTTGAGAGTCCCTTGGACTGCAAGAAGATCCAGCCAGTCCATTCTGAAGGAGATCAGCCCTGGGTGTTCTTTGGAAGGAATGATGCTAAAGCTGAAACTCCAGTACTTTGGCCACCTCATGCGAAGAGTTGACTCATTGGAAAAGACTCTGATGCTGGGAGGGATTGGGGGCAGGAGGAAAAGGGGACGACAGAGGATGAGATGGCTGGATGGCATCACTGACTCGATGGATGTGAGTTTGAGTGAACTCTGGGAGATGGTGATGGACAGGGAGGCCTGGCGTGCTGTGACTCATGGGGTCGCAAAGAGTCGGACACGACTGAGCGACTGAACTGAACTGAACTGATGATATGTATATGTGTGTATATATTTGTATTTGTCAAAATTTTTCCCCTGATAATGTATACCAGGGACCTCTCTACCTTAGAGATAGATAACACAATGTTCTATTATAGATATAGAGCATGATTAATCAGTTCCTTGCTGATGGCATTAAGATGTTTCTGTGTTTTTGCTATTATAAATAACTCTGTTGTGAACAATCTTGTACATGTGTCATTTCAAACATACTTGAGCATATCTACAGGATACATGCTGAGACATGGAATTTCTGGGTGACAGGGTAAATACATTTGTAAGTTTGATATATACTTTCCAGTCTCTAATTGCACTAATTTGCATTCCCACCAGTCATGAATGTCTGTTTCCTCCACTGCCTCACCATTATCTTGTGTTATCAAATTTTTAGATTTCTGCCAATATTATAGAATAAGATTGGATCTCTGTTTTTTATTTCTGTTTTTTCTTCTATGAATGAGATTGCACATCACTGCCTACGTGTAAGAGTTATTTGAAAGTCATCAGTCATCTCCTGTGAACTTCCATTCTCCTTCTTTGCCTATTTTGGTTTGTTGCTCTTTTTCTTACTTAGAGTTTATAGAAATTCTATATTTGAGAAGTTAACCACTTACCAGTGATGTCATTTGCAAATATTATTCTCAGTTTGTCATTTGTATTTTTTACTTACAGCATTTTTGCCATGCAAAATATTGTACCTTAATCTGTGTACAAATTAGATTTGTTTACATATATTTGATGGCTTTTTCATCTTGTGTCAGCTACAAAGGACTTTTCCACTCCAAGGCTAAATACTATTCTCCATGTTTTCTTTTTATTATTATTATGTGTTTCACTTTTGAGACTGACTTTAGCAATTTTCCAATTTTCATGCCAAGTATTGTGAAATACACTAGGATATTCACCTACCCCAATATCATTTCCTTTATAGTCCATCTTTTCCACATTGATTGAGATTAAACCTTTATCATACATAAGGAGTCCATTTCTTGATTTCATAGCATTGATCTGCCTATTCATTTTCCAGTGTCATAATGTTTAACACCTTGAGAAATATGGTCTATTTTTTAGGTGATAGCTCTGGTCTCCCTTCTTGCTTTTCTTTTATTGATCTTTGGTTATTCTTAGTTGAAATGGACCAATTTCTTGAAAGACACAATCTATAAAAACTCACATGAGGTGAAACAGATTTTCTGAACAGGCATACTTATGTATCTTAAATAAATTGAATCAATAATTAATTGCTTTCCAAAACAGAAAGTGCCAGATCCTGATGGTTTCACAAGTGAATTCTACCAAACACTGAAGGAAAAAATTATACCAATTCTCTACCATCTTTTGTAGAAAATAAAAGCAGAAGAGACTGTCTTATGAGGCCAGCATTATCCTAATACCAAAATCAGATTGTGGTGCTGGGGAAGATTCTTGAGAGTCCCTTGGACTGCAAGGAGATCAAACCAGTCAATCCTAAAGGAAATCAGTCCTGAATGTTCATTGGAAGGACTGATGCTGAAGCTCCAATACTTTGGCTACCTGATAGAAAAAGCCAACTCATTGGAAAAGACCCTGATGCTAGGAAAGATTGAAGGCAGGAGGAGAAGAGGGCGACAGAGGATGAGATGGTTGGATGGCATCACCAATTCGATGGACATGAGTTTGAGCAAACTCTGGCAGATACTGAAAGACAGGGAGGCCTGGCATGCTGCAGTCCATGGGGTGGCAAAGAGTCAGACACAACTGAGAACTGAACAACAACAACAACAACATTATAATAAAATAAAACTACTGATCAATAACTCTTCTGAGCACAGACATAAAAATCCTCAACAAAATATTAGCAAATTGAATCCAACAAGATATATATACACCATAACTAAGTGGGATTTATTCCAAGTAGCCAAGGTTGGTTCAGCATTCAGAAACCAGTTTATGCCATCCCTCACATCAACAGACTAAAGAAGAAAAATCATGTCATATCAATAGGTGCAGAAAAAGCATTTGACAAAATTCAACATGCATTTTCAGCAAACTAGGATTAGGCTTCCCACCTGACCCAAACTATCACTGGGTAGATATTAAAGTCCTGACACTCCTCCAGGCTTCCTCTGATACCATCCCAGCAGGGAGGTGGAAGAATAAACTCCGGGGGGCTGGAAGTCCCAGGTCCCTATGTGGTCTTGACTGAACAACTGAACACATATGCCCACCCCCAACCCCAGCCAAAAGAGGTGTTCATTTCAGCCTGGTGAGTTTGGAAATCTAGGATCTTCTCTCTGCCTTTGCCAGTATTGCGGAGGTGGGTAAAGGACACAGTTCTTCTCTATGACAACTGGCTGGAGTAGAGAGGTTACTGTCTAAAAGCTTTCTGTCTTGCTTGGTTGTGCATTTCTTTGTCCTTTAACAGGAGAGTGTGGGCTTCTGTAGGGCTTTATCTTACATCTTGGGGTTACCGGGTTCTTAGCTCCAAGTTGGAAGAAAAAAGAAAACCCAGAGCTCTTACCACTAGGCTGTTCACTGGGTCAGAGGTTCAGCCAGATACCCTCTTCACTCCACTTTTCAGAGCTTCCTGGTGTTTTGTATATAAAATCAGAGTGCTTCCTTAGATTCAATGATAGGAAGAGGGAAAAGCACACTTACAATATCTTCCAAAAAGTAGAAATCTTACTAGCTATTTGAAAATCTTTTTGTTGCAAATACAAAATGTAATATTTTATTCTATAATAGCATCGGACAATGTTCTGTGTATATATGAAAGTTATTAATGTGTGCATATTCATTTTTTTGCTTTTTATTTTGGAGTATAGCCAGTTAACAATTCTGTGATAGTTACAGGTGGACAGCAAAGGGACTCAGCCATACATATACATGTATCTATTCTCCCCCAGACTCCCCTCCCATCCAGGTTAACACATAACATTTAGCAAGATTTCCTGTGCTATACAGTAATCCATTTTAATAAAGAAGTGTATGTTAGCACCCACTCACTAAATTTTTTTGCTCTAGCCTTTTCTGGATATACAAACATATTGCCATAGATTTTTCTTTTTTTCACTTTTTATTACTTTTTTTCTTTTCTGTTACATGCTGCTGCTGCTGCTAAGTCGCTTCAGTTGTGTCCGACTCTGTGCGACCCAATAGACGGCAGACCACCAGGCTCCCCCATCCCTGGGATTCTCCAGACAAGAACAGTGGGAGAGGGGAGAAAGTACCAAATTACAGCGTTAATTAATGGTAGTGAAATTCTTTGTCTTCTTCCTCACTTAGAAATATTTTGTCCCTGCTTAAGCCTGATACTGGATTTGGGCTGGGATATTATTATGATATTGAGTGCTTTTAATAAGAAAGCTTTTGATGTCAAATGACTTTACAGACCTAAAGATTTGATTACCTAATATTTTCTTTTTATAATATTTATATAATAAACTATATTCATAGAATTCCTAATGTTGAATCATCCTTGCATTTTCAGAATAAATATCATTTGGACTCAACATATTTTTTAGCATGCTGCTAGATTCTATTTGCTAATATTTTATTTAACATTTTATATCAATATTTATAACTGAGACAGTTCTTTAGTTTTCATTTCTAAACATTCTTTGTCTAATGTTGGTATTGACATAATGTTTGCTTCATTAAGAGAATTTGGAAGCTTTCCTCAAACTTTCAGTTTATTTTTTTTAGTTTCTTTTCAATTTTTTTTAGTTGGAATCTCTACTTATTAACAGCCTTGATAGATTTCACCTATGAAACTATCATGTTCAGTAAATTGGGAAGGGAAGCATTTGCCAAGTTCCCTTATGTTTTCCGATGAAGTTCAGTTTGTTTACATTTTACAGTCTCATCTATGTATGTTTTGACAAATTATACTAGTTGAAAATCATTTATTTTTTAAAAGTTGTCTTCTTAGAATCAAATAAATTCATTTCCTATGATCCTTTGAATTGCCTTGGGATCTGGGTTATTTATGCCTGTATTTTTTGCCCTTTATTTTTTGAAAAACGTGACTGGTAGGTTCAGTTTTTTTGTTTTTTTGTTTTTCCTTCAGAAAATCAGCTTTTAGTTTTGTCTGTTATATATTTTGTTTATTTTCTAGAGGGTTTTATTTTGCTGTTGTCTTCAATTTTTTGATTTTTTTCTTTCCTTTGTACCTTGGTTCACTTTGCTGTTTCTTTTCTGATTTTTTTTTAATCAAACACTTCAAACTTTATTTTCATTAATACCAGTTTTATTGATATTAATATTTAAGTCAGTATACTCCTCAGTAAAAATTTAACTGTATCCTATGTTATTTTTTTTATTTATTTTTTTATTGAAGGATAATTGCTTTACAGAATTTTGGTGTTTTCTGTCAAACCTCAACATGAATCAGCCATAAGTATACCTATTATCTGCTCCCTTTTGAACCTCCCTCCTATCTCCCTCCCCAACCCACCCCTCTAGGTTGATACAGAGCCCCTGTTTGAGTTTCCTGAGCCATATAGCAAATTTCCATCGGCTATCTATTTTATATATGGTAATGTAAGTTTCCATGTTACTCTTTCCATACATCTCACCCTCTCCTTCCCTCTCCTCATGTGCATGAGTCTATTCTCTATTTCTGAGTCTCCATTGCTGCCCTGTAAATAAGTTCTTCAGTACCATTCTTCTAGATTCCATATGTATGTGTTAAAATACGATATTTATCTCTCTCTTTCTGACTCACTTCACTCTGTATAATAGGTTCTAGGTTCATCCACCTCATCAGAACTAACTCAAATGCATTCCTTTTTATGGCTGAGTAATATTTCATTGTGTATATGTACCACAACTTCTTTATCCATTCATCTATTGATGGACACTAGGTTGCTTCCATGTTCTAGCTATTGTAAATAGTGCTACAATGAACAATGGGTGTATCCCATGCTGTCTTTTTAATTATTGTCTTTTATCTGCTTCACAACTTTTTGTTTGTACTTTCCTCCTTAACTGAAAGTTGTTCAAGGTTTTGGGTTGTTGCTGTTTTCCCTATAGGTAGAAATGCTGCCTTCTCTCTTTTTGTTATTTTCTCACTTTAACATGTTACACTCATAGTGTCCATACTATTTCTACTTTTTTAAGTCATAAAAATTACTCTGTGGCCAAAAATATGGAGTCAATCCCATATTCTTTTATGCCAATTCCAGGGGCATTTGGGGGAAAAAAAAATCATGCAGTCTCTAATTTTAAAATGTTAGGTATGTGTACTATTCCACTCAGACTGTCATAACAAAACACCATACATTGGGTGGCTTAAACAACAGAAATTCATTTTCTCACAGTTCTGGAGTTTGGAAAAGTTCAAGATCAAGATTCTGGCAGAGTTCAGTTTCTAGTGAGGCTTATCTGGGGGTCTTGCCTTTGAGTGTACAAGAGGGAAAGATTTTCCTCTTTCTCTTCTTGTAAGGCCACCCATCTTATTGTTTTAGGGCCCCACCCATATGAGCTCATTTAATTTTAATTACCTCCTAAATTTTCCAAGCCAGGCTTCAGAAATATATGAACAGTGAACTTCCAGATATTCAAGCTGGCTTTAGAAAAGGCAGAAGAGCCAGAGATCAAATTGCCAACATCCACTGGATCATAAAAAAGCAAGAGAGTTCCAGAAAAACACCTATTTCTGCACCCTGCTTATTTAACTTCTATGCAGAGTACATCATGAGAAACGCTGGACTGGAAGAAACATAAGCTGAAATCAAGATTGCCGGGAGAAATATCAATAACCTTAGATATGCAGATGACACCACCCTTATGGCATAAAGTGAAGAGGAACTAAAAAGCCTCTTGATGAAAGTGAAAGTGGAGAGTGAAAAAGTTGGCTTAAAGCTCAACATTCAGAAAACAAAGATCATGGCGTCTGGTCCCATCACTTCATGGGAAATAGGTGGGGAAACAGTGGAAACCGTGTCAGACTTTATTTTTGGGGGCTCCAAAATCACTGCAGATGGTGACTGCAGCCATGAAATTAAAAGACGCTTACTCCTTGGAAGGAAAGTTATGACCAACCTAGATAGCATGTTCCAAAGCAGAGACATTACTTTGCCAACAAAGGTCCGTCTAGTCAAGGCTATGGTTTTTCCTGTGGTCATGTATGGATGTGAGAGTTGGACTGTGAAGAAGGCTGAGCGCCGAAGAATTGATGCTTTTGAACTGTGGTGCTGGAGAAGACTCTTGAGAGTCCCTTGGACTGCAAGGAGATCCAACCAGTCCATTCTGAAGGAGATCAGCCCTGGGATTTCTTTAGAAGGAATGATGCTGAAGCTGAAACTCCAGTACTTTGGCCACCTCATGCAAAGAGTTGACTCATGGGAAAAGACTCTGATGCTGGGAGGGATTGGGGGCAGGAAGAGAAGAGGACAACAGAGGATGAGATGGCTGGATGGCATCACTGACTCGATGGACGTGAGTCTGAGTGAACTCCAGGAGTTGGTGATGGACAAGGAGGCCTGGCGTGCTGCGATTCATGGGGTCGCAAAGAGTCGGACATGACTGAGCGACTGAACTGAACTATGCCAAAGTCTTTGACTGTTTGGATCACAACAAACTGGAAAATTCTACAAGAGATGGGAATACCAGACCACCTGACCTGCCTCCTGGGAAATCTGTATGCAGGTCAAGATCAAACAGTTAGAACTGGATATGGAACAACAGACTGGTTCCAAATAGGAAAAGGAGTATGTCAAGGCAGTATATTGTCACCCTGCTTATTTAACTTATATGCAGAGTACATCATGAGAAATGCTGGGCTGGAAGAAGCACAAGCTGGAATCAAGATTGCTGGGAGAAATATCAATAACATCAGCTATACAGATGACACCACCCTTATGGCAGAAAGTGAAGAACAACAAAAGAGCTTCTTGATGAAAGTGAAAGAAGAGAGTGAAAAAGTTGGCTTAAACCTCAACATTCAGAAAACAAAGATCATGGCATCTGGTCCCATCACTTCATGGAAAATAGATGGGGAAATAGTGGCTGACTTTATTTTGGGGGGCTCCAAAATCACTGCAGATGGTGACTGCAGCCATGAAATTAAAAGACACTTGATGTTCAGGGCCGGCGTGAGGCACTTTGCCCGTGGCAAAGGTCATGAGGAAGGAGGCTCGATATACGCAAAGGTGGGATCAAGCCTCAGGAGTCCCCCTGGAAATCCTTGAGCGTCTACCCCCATAACCAGAGCCTGCCTACTTTACTACTTTGTGCTCTCACCTACATCTCTGACTTTACGGGGGGCTGTCCCCCACCACCTCTTTCTGAGAAGGAGTTAACTTAGAGCTCCAGTTAATAAAAACTCCTGGGCGTGACAAGAGTGTTTTAACCTACAAACTCCTCTGAAGGTTCTCTAGCCTGCCTGACAGGCTTGTCCGGCCACATGTGATTGCTCACAGCCTCCCAACCGTGAGAGGCACGAGATGCTTTAAACCTTCTAAAAACAGGTTCCTTAGAAAAGTTAGAAAACCATTAGTATAAGTATAGTGGGCTGATTAGAAATTGTATTGGTGAAGGGTTTTTCATTTGTTGAGCCAATGTTTGTTGCTACGTCTCCACATCCCCTGCCCTTACACACATTAATGAATATATAGAAGAAACAAGTATTAACCTTTGATATTAATCACGTTAGACCTTAGGCTAAGTAAATTCTTTCCTTAATTAAAAACCACTACACCCTCACCCTATAAGAATGTAACTTTATCTGGTACCTTCGGAAGGGGGAGTCTTTTTTAAGAATAATCACCCCTGGAGAAATAAGTGTCCTGGTTGACTGACCACTGTCACAAGGAGAGGGTCATAAATTGTCAGCAGGCCCCCTGGCCAGAAGATGATGTAACACCCCTAAGACCTCTGTATACATTTTTATGAAACACCTGACTTTGATAAAAGTCAGAACTGCTGACCCCATGTGACTTTTGCATAATATCTCAGTGTATAAAAGTAGACCATGGAAAATAAAGAACTGGGATCAGTTCCTCGAAATACTGGTCTCCCCATGTCTCTCTCTCTCTCAAACTCTGGCTGAGTTTCCATCTGGAGTGCGGAGCCCACCATGCTTACTAATTATGCCTGGGCTTCTAAGATCCGACTGGGGAGGCCTCAGTGTCTCCTCTCCTTCAGGAGAACGGAAGGATGCCTGCGGCCTACGTAAGTGGTGCAAGCTTCTTGTCTTGAAGTTTTATTGGTTTCCCACGTAAACCAAGCTACTCAGCCTCTTTCCTCCACTGAATTTTCCTACTGAGCTATCCTTATTCTATTACTCTTTATACCTCTAATTAATATCTAATTGAAGCTATTGTATCCTGACTTCACCCATGCTGTCCCCGCTTCGAACTCCCTGGATCAGCCGGGGCTGGACCTCAGCAACTTACTCCCTGGAAGGAAAGTTATTACTAATCTAGACAGCATATTAAAAAGCAGAGACATTACTTTGCCAACAAAGGTCCATCTAGTCAAGTCTATGATTTTTCCAGTAGTCATGCATGGATATGAGAGTTGGACTATAAAGAAAGCTGAGCGCCAAAGAATTGATGCTTTTGAACTGTGACATTGGAGAAGACTCTTGAGAGTCCCTTGGACTGTAAGGAGATCAAACCATTCCATCCTAAAGGAGATCAGTTCTGAGTATTCATTGGAAGAACTGATGTTAAAGCTGAATCTCCAATACTTTGGCCACCTGATGCGAAGAGGTGACTCCTAGGAAAAGACCCTGATGCTGGGAAAGATTGAAAGCAGGAGGAGAAGGGGACGACAGAGGTGCTTGGATGGCTTCACCGACTCAATGGACACGAGTTTGAGTAAACTCCAGGAGTTGGTGATGGACAGGGAGGCCTGGCATGCTGTGGTCCATGGAATCCCAAAGAGTAGGACACAACTGAGCGACTGAACTGAACTGAACCTCCTAAAGGCCTTGTCTTCAAATACAGCCATGCTGGGGTTTAATGGCTCAACATATGAACATGGAAGAGAATTTAATTGATTGCACTATATAAGAATCAAAAATCTATCCTATTGATTGTGTTATTGGTGATTATTTTGAGATTAAAAAACAGACAAAAATACATAGGCACAAGTTTCCTTAATTTAAGGCAAGACTTGTTTAATTACACCTCGGGGTTTTTTGGTTGTTGTATCATTTCTTTCTAATGATAATGCTTTTGTTTTGGATCTCCTTTTCCTATCTTCTTTTGAATCCTTTTATACTCTAAGGCAATGCCAAAGAATGCTCAAACTACTGCACAATTGCACTCATCTCACATGCTAGTAAAGTAATGCTCCAAATTCTCCAAGCCAGGCTTCAGCAATACGTGAACCATGAACTTCTTGATGTTCAAGCTGGTTTTAGAAAAGGCAGAAGAACCAGAGATCAAATTGCCAACATCCGCTGGATCATGGAAAAAGCAATAGAGTTCCAGAAAAGCATCTATTTCTGCTTTATTGACTATGCCAAAGCCTTTGACTGTGTGGATCACAATAAACTGTGGAAAATTCTGAAAGAGATGGGAATACCAAACCACCTGACCTGCCTCTTGAGAAATCTGTATGCAGGTCAGGAAGCAACCGTTAGAACTGGACATGGAACAACAGACTGGTTCGAATTAGGAAAAGAAGTATGTCAAGGCTATATATTGTCACCCTGCTTATTTAACTTATATGCAGAGTACATCATGAGAAACGCTGGACTGGAGGAAGCACAGGCTGAAATCAAGATTGCCGGGAGAAATATCAATAACCTTAGATATGCAGATGACACCACCCTTATGGCATAAAGTGAAGAGGAACTAAAAAGCCTCTTGATGAAAGTGAAAGTGGAGAGTGAAAAAGTTGGCTTAAAGCTCAACATTCAGAAAACGAAGATCATGGCATCTAGTCCCATCACTTCATGGGAAATAGATGGGGAAACAGTGTAAACAGTGTCAGACTTTATTTTGGGGGGCTCCAAAATCACTGCAGATGGTGATTGCAGCCATGAAATTAAAAGATGCTTACTCCTTGGAAGGAAAGTTATGACCAACCTAGATAGCATGTTCAAAAGCAGACACATTACTTTGCCAACAAAGGTCCGTCTAGTCAAGGCTATGGTTTTTCCTGTGGTCATGTACGGATGTGAGAGTTGGACTGTGAAGAAGGCTGAGCGCGGAAGAATTGATGCTTTTGAACTGTGGTGTTGGAGAAGACTCTCGAGAGTCCCTTGGACTGCAAGGAGATCCAGCCAGTCCATTCTGAAGGAGACCAGCCCTGGGTGTTCTTTGGAAGGAATGATGCTGAAGCTGAAACTCCAGTACTTTGGCCATCTCATGCGAAGAGTTGACTCATGGGAAAAGACTCTGATGCTGGGAGGGATTGGGGGCAGGAGGAGAAGGGGATGACAGAGGATGAGATGGCTGGATGGCATCACTGACTTGATGGACATGAGTCTGAGTGAACTCCAGGAGTTGGGGATGGACAAGGAGGCCTGGCATGCTGCAATTCATGGGGTCGCAAAGAGTCGGACACGACTGAGCGACTGAATTGAACTGATACTCTTTAATTCATATTTCAATTATTTTAATTTTTTTTCAGTTCTCTCTTCTGTATATCTTACTATACATGTTTTCTACAATGCATGACAGACAAGCCTTCCTCCAAGTGTCTTCCTCCATGACAATTTTTCTTTCTTCTACTTACTTCCTGAGTTCCACCAGCTCATATTTTATTTCTTCTCATTGCCTCACCATTTCTTCCCTGAGTTTTTGCTTTGATTTTTTGTACATGGTTTTACTTCAAAGAAGCAACTGGATCATAAAGTTTTTGGTCCATGTTGAAATATGTATTCATAATTTTCATCTGTCCCAGGAAAACAATTTTTTGGTAAATATTACTTGTCAATAAATTTTACGGCTAATTCCTCCTATTTTGCAATATATTTTTATAGATGCTGTGCAAGCTCTTTTATGGACCAACTATTTTGAAGGAATTTCTGTAGGTGGGGAGGACCACTGTACCATTCTAGGATTTCATATCACAGAGGGCTCTCTTCTCTTCAGCGGACACAGGTAACACAGCTTTTTGCAAGTAACAGGCCTGTGGGATTTTGTTTGTAACAGAACCTCTTCCCCTCCTCTGAACCTAATTGCTTCTCCAGGGTGTGTTCTCTTTCTCATCTCTATCTATCTCTATCTCTAACATCTCTTTCCCCTCCTTCTCTTGCTCATGCCCAGTGTCTCTTGTGTGAAATTAAACTTATTTTGGCACCTTTAACAAATTATTTCACATTCTCTTTTCCAGTTCCTCAGAAAATGGCATTTGTGTTTTTGTTTTTATATCTCTTTGTTGATTGATTTTGTTTGGTTTCCTGGAAAAGATGGAGAGTGCCTTATCTCTGTAGTGTTCATCCTAGAAATCTTCCACTAGAAATAATGCAATCTACAGTTAGGACAGACCAAGCAGATTATGT
The DNA here is from genome assembly GCF_055505025.1 of Bos grunniens. Taxonomy (NCBI): domain Eukaryota; kingdom Metazoa; phylum Chordata; class Mammalia; order Artiodactyla; family Bovidae; genus Bos; species Bos grunniens. Next base: position 57,511,761 of record NC_141172.1, read on the forward strand.
AAACCAGCTATTCAACTGATGCCTGAATACAACCTTGTTTTATTCATTTCTGTAACTCTGGCACTACAGAAATGCATCAGCCTAGGGTACCACTGGGTTTGGTACAGCTGAAAGAGCCGCAGGCCAGGAACATATATAAAAGATACGGTGTTTAATATTTCCTTGGCCACTGTCCAAGGTAAAGCAAGACAATTTTCCGTGTGGGCCTCCAATTCTCCAACTGAATTGGGTGAAAGGATCACAATTTCCCTCCTTTTTAAGAAAGGTCAGCAGTTTTTATAAATATTTGGGCAAATATATGATGATATCAGATTTCAGGATATATTCTATATTATAAAGATAAAATTTTATATTAAAAATACATGATTTACACTGAGTCAAACTTCTGAAAGAGTCCTCAGCCATGACACCTCCAGGAAGGAGATGTCCCAGTATATCTTCATTATATCCTTACTAGGCTCAAACTTTTTAAATTTGGCTTTTCCAACAAACATAATTTAAAAGCGTGGGGAGATGTTTTACCTTTTCTCAACACTTGGCATTTTAATTATTAAATGCTTTTCCAAGTTAAATTTTGAGTGCACAAGCCATGCTGCTGTCTAATAATTTAATTTGGAAAACAAATTATATGTAATTTCCCTGACAATCTGAAATCTGTAAACTACTAAAAGAGAGCCAAGTCATTGAGCTGCATGATAATTAATGTTGATAATAAAATAATTATATTTTACATTGCAAAGGTCTAAAAATTCACAGTAATTCTTCATATCTTATTTTGCTTACTGACATTAGGAAAATAGAACAAGTTTGCTTCACTTCCAAAAAAACTGAAGTTTCAAATATCTGCAAAAAGAATCATCTTTATTAATAAAACTGTGAAGATAAGACAGTTGTAAGTGCTCTAAGTCAAAACGTGCCTTTTCCACCATAACCTAGAGATCTGGGGAGGTGGTTTAAATCCAGTCACCAGGGGACAATTTAGCAAGTATCTAAAACTTGGGCATTACTTACTGTGGCCTTCTAATCTTTTATTTCCTAACAATCATATTTGGGTTCAATAAATCAGTAACTAAATATAAACGGGTCAGAATAACTAATACCCAGGTCCTAGATGCTAACTAGATTGTCTACTTTTGTTTTTGATAAATAAAATGCTATATTGGATTCTCCTTACAAAAAATAGGTTTGTTTTAAACTTTAAAATGAAAATATACTTGATAAGTATTCTTATCATGACTAAACAACCTAACCTAAAATAAAAATGCAAACTTTCTCAGCTTGCCTCACCTACTGTTCATTTTACAAACTCAACTTAATCTGTTTGATTTGCTTGGCAAAGCAGGTGTGTAGCATAAACTACTCTCTCAGCATTCCTCAACATTGTTTCTAATGTTTTCAAGGTGTATGAACTGAAAGTATCCTCCTCAAAATTCATATTGGTAGCTTGACCCCCAGTGTGATGGTATTGGGTCAGGAGGGTGGAGTACTTCTGAATGGAGTGCTTTTATGCCTTTATGAAAGAGACCTCAGAGAGTTCCCTTGTTCTTTTCTTCCACATAAGGACACAGCAAGAAGATGGCTGTCTATAAACCAGGAAGCCACCACTTAATAGACACTAAATCTGCCAGAACCATGATTTTGAACTTCCCTGTCTCCAGAACTATAATAAGTGTTTGTTGTTCAAACTACCCAGTATGTGGTATTTTTCCGTGCATGCTAAGTCGCTTCAGTCACGTCCAACTCTTTGCAACCCAACGGACTGTGGCTCACTAGGCTCCTCTGTCCATGGGATTCTCCAGGCAAGAATACTGGACCGAGTTGCCATTTCCTCCTCCAGGGGATCTTCCTGACTCAAAGACTGAAACTATGTCTCTTACGTCTCCTGCATTGGCAGGCAAGATCTTTACCACTAGCGCCACCTGGGAAGCCCCATGGTATTTTTGTTATAGCAGCTCAAACGCAAACGAAATATAATTATCCCATTTTACAGATGTGCAATTCAATAACCAAAGAGGCGAGGCAGGAGACAGGAGTAATGGAGTGCAGACTTTACTCTGTAATCTGCCTGACTTAACCCCAAACCCCTGATCTCTCTACTCACCTTTGTGAACACACACTTAAACACCCCCATAGGAGAACAGGAAAATACCATGTCCCGCACTGCACTGCCACAATCAGAATCCACAATTAACACACAGTTGGAAAAGGGACCTGGTGAAGTGATAGATGCCACTCCCACTCACATTTTATTCAATGAGGCAAGTCACATGATCACATTTAACTACCCTGTGTTCAAAAACAGGAGAGAGAGAAATACTTGGTAGGCAGCACTGATGACTGCAGCATTTAGTCTAGAGGTGGTATCTGTAGTTTATGAGGCTAATGAAGTCAGCTTGTACTTAATATTAAAGGACTTTGAACTCCATGTTCTAGGACATTAGGAACCACTGAAGGTTTTGAGCAAGAACATGACACCGTAATGGATTGAGCAGCAATCTGAATTCCCATAAAAGACATGGGCTACTAGACTCTGAGGCCTGCTCTCCAATTATCGTTTCAAACCAACCTAGTTCATGCTTTTTTCTCACTCATCAAAGCGGAACCTGGGGCATGCCTCCTCAGGCCAGCTTCTCCCTCCTAAGAACCACAGAACGATATGATCTTTTAACACTAAAAGGAAAAGCTATTATCCGGCACAGGGTGAAGAGTCCTGCTGACACCACTTCAGGTGAATTGTAGTTGTATGTGGCAGGAAGGTGATCGAAGGCTCTCAGAGGAGAGCAGCCTGCCCCCAGGAGCAGGTACTATCACACAGCTGTGTAATTGAACTTGTTCCTTTTATTTAGTGGCAAAACCTTAGAAGTTCCCTCTCTGAAAAAGAAAATGCATACAAACAGAGACACAGAAAATATAAGCCTGTACTATGATTCATCTTGTTTTTTAGGGACAGATTCCAAGTTTTATGCTCATCAGAGCAAAAGGTGGTTGGGCCCATTTCCTCGAGTCTAGACAATTTGTGGCCACGTTGTTGTCACTTCATGTACTTTAAGCCTGACATTATTTACAAATTCCTTCTACACGCGGTTCTTTTACAATGTCTAAGATAGAATCTTATAAAATTAAATATTTAATACTATGAGACAATGTGTATACATATATATATGTAGATATACATATATGACTATATGTAGCAACAGATTTGTATACAGAATATATAAAAAAGTATACAAATATATAAATAAAAAATTATATATAAAATATATTTAAAAATTAAGGGTGTTAAATACAATAAAAATGGACAAAAGACACACTACTCAAAGGAAGATATATGAATAGCAAATAAGTACATGAAAAATGCTCAGTATCATTAGTTATCAGGGAAATGTAAATTAAAACAACATGATCCTACCATACCGACTAGAATAGGTAAAATTAAAAAGATTACCAATATTAACTACCGTCGAGGATGTGAAACAACTGAAATTTTCATCCACTGCTGTCAGGAGTGCAAAATCGTACAACTGATCTGGAAATGTAAGAAGTTTCTGATAAAGTTGTACTTTCATTTACCCTATCACTGAAACATTTCACTCTCGGGTGACTACCTTAGTGAAATTAAAATTTATATTCACAAAAAGACACAAAAATATTCCACCTGCCTCATTCAAAACACCTAAAAAGTAGAAATCAACCCAGATGCAAATGACAATATATTTATACAATGGAAAACTACTCAGCAATGTAAAAGAACAAGCAATTGCTTCTTCAAAAAACATGCTTGAATCTGAAAAGCATTTTACTAAAAGAAAGAAGTTGAACACAAAAGTTCATACTATAAGATTCAATTTATATAAAGTCCTAAAATAGGCAAAGTTAATCTATGGCAACAGAGCCTTCCACTGTGACCTATGGGTAGACAGAGCAAGCTTTGACTTCAATGGATAAAAGGGAATTTTCTAGAATAATGGGAATGTTCAACATCTTTGTGTATCAATAATGCAGGAAATACTCATTTGTCAAAATTTATTGCATACTGCAATTAGTATCTGTGAATTTCACTATATGTTACAATATCTCAAAATAGTAAAAATGGTTATTTAATAACCTGATCTAAATAATGACAGCTAGAATTTCTTAGAAATGCATTAGCCCTGATACATCTGCTATATTTAGTTCCTATTTTGGAAACTTCTAACATATAGCATGATAAAATATAGGAATCACAAAATCGAAATTCTGCAGTAGACAATAGCCAACATAAATCAATAAAATGGTCTGGATAAAGCAGTAAGGAGTTGGCCCATGGTGAACTGCAGAGAGAATGCCACATTTTAGAAGCCTTCAGATATGGCTCTAGCCAATGTTTGTTTCTTGGATTTGCTGGCCCAGAGTTGCTATGTTTCCTGGTTTCTCAATAGAAATCAGGAAAAAAAAAAAAAAAATATATATATATATATATATGAAACATACCAGCATTTATATTTGCAAAATTAATTTTAAAACTAAACACCAAGCAAGACAAACATTGTGTTTGATATAAATTTTAAGCAACATAAAATGACCCTAGGCTTCTCAGCCCCACCTAGACTCCAGTTATCTCACTACAGAATTGCTTTCTAAGATCAAAAGGAAGCAGGAAGAAATAATCATTGCTCAGAAACTAAATGTCAAGACATGCTTCCTTAATCCAATCAAACCCAAGTTCTTTCTGGTTGGTAATGGAGGGAGAACATCATTTTCAACTCTCAATATTTTCCTCCTTCTTGCTAATGTCCCTTGTCACCTCTCCATGCCAGCCCTAGGAGGAACTATTCACAGTTGAAATCTATGCCATATCACACACACACACCTCAAAAGCTGAAGTCAGACTTAAATTCTTAAACTCAGCTTCAATAAAGTTTCTGAAGAAAAAAGAACAAACAGAAAGATAATCTAGTTTGTGAGATTAAGTTATCTCAATTTATTTTGTTATCTTTCACTTATGATGCCATGTCATTGACACGCGGATTCTTTCCCACTGCCTCACCTGAGAAGTTGTAGACCTCTGCATCTCTGACTAAATACTAGCCTGCATCCATGGATCAAAGGTAGATTAATCTCACACCCCATTTTTCTTAGGATAATTCTTGGTATATGCATATTTTGTTGGCATAATTATTAATAGCTTCTCTTTAACTCTCAGAGTTGGCCTGGTTTGAAAGACAAATTGTACAGTCCCCCTTGTCAGAGGGTACCTTAAAACTGGAATAACTATCATATCTAGACTTTGAGCCTATAACCAAGAGGGAAGGAAAGTTTTTTCTTGCCTATCCATGGCTCACCTTTTACGTGCCAATTTCCTAGCAAAAGAACCTATAAATAACAAATTCCATTTTGTTTCTGAAATGATTTTAAAATTCATAAAAAAATAAATAAACATTGAAAGTCAATGGACATGTGGTTTGCTGAAACTAAGCATTATATGAAAAGATTATGTGAGTCCCTAAATCCTTGATTTTAATATGACTGTAGAACATAGAATAATAGATTTGGGAAGAAGACTTGATGGTGTAAAAGTAAGATCTCTGACAAAAGGAAATGGAATTGATAAAACGGGGGAGGAGGAATGAAAGAAAGAGGGCATATTGGAGTCCTTAAGAAAACATACCTTGTCCCACCTTAAAAATCAAGATCCTGAGTGAAGTCAGTGGGTTAAAGTTAGTGAAGACTTTACATGTGTTCAGGGGGTCACCAGGTCAGAGGGTGCCTGTGCCTCCTGTCTCAGGGCAGAGTTGAAGGGGAGCTACAGGCCTTATACAGAAACCTCGTACCATCATGGTGTGAGAGCCGCAGAGTGTCAAAGTCTAAGTAAGGCGTACAGGCAGGCAGATGAGGGCAACCCATAAAGACTCAGACAATCCAGCTAGTGTGAACAGAACATCAGAAAATCTCTAGAACCTCATTTTCCCTTCTACTTTCTCCATGCAGACTAATTCACGGAAAACTTTTCGTAGACCACCAACCTCACAAGTTCTCAGACTTATCAGATGTGTTAGTGTCATGACATTGGATATTGCAGCCTAAAAACTAGATAACTTCACCTTTCAAATTCTGCAGCAGTTGTAAAATGTAATGCTTTTTTGAAAATATGTATATGTGCCTGTATAATTGCATGCCTAGAAAGAAAAAGTATGCAAAAACCAGTGTTCATCTCTGAATGTCGAGATTAAATGTACATTTTTGCAAAGAATTTGATTACTTTTTCCACCAGAAAAAAATAAGTAACTGTTTTTTAAATTTTGCACTGATTGATGTGTGTAGTATGAAATATAGAATTCTTTACACAAAGGTAGAAACTGGTTACTTATTTCTTTAATTTGAAGACTCATTATATTTAAAAAAAAAGTCACATCATTTCTCAAACTAGAACTAATGCAAACACTACTAAGCATCACTCTTTCTAACACGTGATTGTTTTTGCAGCATATCTTATACAGTCATCACCAACAGCAAGCCTTAGGAGGCATTACTATAAAGAATTGGAATCATGTTTCAATTGTTGGTCTTGTATAGGAAAATACATTGAAGGCCCTAAATTCCCTTTCTCTGCTTATAGATTGATACATTAAATTGTTCACTGTATTTTAAAAAATAAAAGAGAACAAGAGAGTCTTTAGAACCCCACATGTGGGGCTCATATATGGCTGAGAAACGGGTTGTAGACCAGCCAGCCTTCATGAGTGGTTCAAAAAGGAAACAGATGGCCTAACATGTTAGCCAGAGTCCTTGGCAGATGAGTGATCACAGAGGATACCAGTCAGTGACAGAGGACAATGAGCAAATGACCAAGATGAGGCGCATCTTTGCGGGTGCAGAGGACAACCATGGGCACGTTGCCCTGCCCAGTACCATGAAGCCCAAAAGCCCTTGGAAGCTTAGTTGCTACACTAGGGGAAATGACCAATAGGGTAAGAACCCTAGTTTTTGACCATGTTTATGTTGAAATGCCTGAAAAATAAAGTTGGCTGAGTTTATCTGGAATCAGGATAACTACGTTTTCTGCTTTAAGTGAAAAAGGGGTATGAAATGAAAGCTACATTTCTGGTTTTTGCACATCTGAGTCTGTGACCTGTGAATTTCTTACCCACTCTATTGTATTTCCCCAGGTACTCTATGGTTTTTGTTATTGCTTTCCACCTGATAGCATAAAAAGCCTAAAAATCTTAAGGAAAAGCAAGTTTGGTGACTGGATTGCATCAAAAATATATATATTTGAAGTTGATACAACACCCAGATAAACCATAAATCTGACCTCTGCATGGCATTTCAAGTAGTGGACTCATTATCCATAACCACGTTCCCACAATCAGGAAATGTAATTTTTGTCATTTGTTTCAAACTCTGCCCCTACCAAAACCTGAACCTGAACAGCCAAGAATAACAAAATTGACAGATTTGTAATTCAACTCTCCATTTCCCCTTCCTGTTTGTTTGATGGATGTGTAGATTAGCAGTGAAATGGCCCAAGACTAGCAAGAAAATGAGGGGAAAATATCTGGTCGTGGTCTCATAACAGAACTTACTACTATAACCTGCCCACCTTCTGCATCTGTATCTTTGCTTTAACATGTGCACACAGAGAGGCGTGCCCACAGGCATACACACGCATCCTCTACAAAACAAACCTATTGTTCTTAATATTTCTAGAGCAAATACATCTTTAAAATAGGAATGCATTATTTGTACTTTAACTTTTTAAATTTACATTGGTCCACTTGTATTTTTCTTTAATCTCAGGGAGGTCCTTTTAAAGAAAAATTGTCCTTGGCCTCCAAAACTCTCTTCAACTAAGCCTCCACATTCTTCTCATAAACCCAACATATTGAAGGCCTGTACCTTCCAAGCCCTGTACCTTCACACAACAACCTCTTGTCCTTCATGGATATCCCATCCAATTAGCCATCCTCTTCCTTTTCAAGCACCCAAGTCAGAGTACCAGCCTCAGACCTTTGCCATTGCCCTTGCATATGATGGTGGATCTTGAATGCAAGATTTGCATTTGAGGATGCAAAAGCCTCAAAGGCCCTCCCTCCTCTCAGCCCCATGCACAGGTCCACGGCCCATATACAAATCACCTGCTATGTGGCCAGATCTCGTTCACCATTACCCCTAGACATTGCTCTCCTCCAAGGTCTCCACTTACACATTCCTTTCCTCTGACCATAACTCATCTCTTTCCATTTTTTCTAAATTCCACACTTCCAGTGACTGTTTTTTATGATCATTATGATCTCTAGATCCTTGAACTCTGTCATGCCTCTTAGATGTCCAAGGACCTTTTTCTGGACTCATTGACTCTCTAACTGTCCTGGACCCAATGGCAGTCATGATCACTAATACTCTACCACCTTACTTTCAAAGATACTCCAACTTTTTGCTTTCCTCAATATGGCCCCATTACCCCCTGCCAAGCATCCATGAAAGATACTTCTTGAAAGACAACTTTATTAACCTGAAACAAGTTGTCCTTTTGTGCCCTGTTGGATCTTTCTCATATTTCTTGAGCATGGTGTCTAAACTCCCACCTCCAATGCCATCCAGGATCCCCCAATTTCAGCCTTACCAAGATCAATCAATGGATTATTGACCTCAAAATATTTCTCTATTTTGCTTGATTCCATCTCTTCCTGCTTTGCTCCAGAATTTTTCTCCCTCTGTTTTGCATTTTCAATCTCTCTCCCTCCAAGTTCCTTCAACTAAGTTAAGCATCATGCTAAATTTTCCCACATCTTAAAACACTTCCCTCTCCTCTGACTAGTATAAGATGATCATTTCATGTCTCTTATCTTTTTAATCACAATTTATTGAACAAGTACTCTAATTCCATCCCCCCTTCTGGCTTCCCACTTACCTCTTACCATTTAGGACCAGCCTTCTCTTCTCAGAGACCACATCTCAGTGCCTACCCTCCATCTTTTCTCTGAAATCTTTGACACTGCTAACCCTAGCCTCACTGAAATTTCTCTCTTGTATCTGCTGAAACTGGCCCTCCTCCTACCTCTCTGATCAATCTCTGTCCCATTTTTTAGCTCTGCTTTATCCTCCTGCTTCCTCAGGTGTAGGCAGTTTCATGACTATCCTCAGCCAGGAGCTTTCTCTATATAAACCCTTTTCTCCAGGGACTATCTCTCTGCTAACATTTTCACTCATCTCCAAGACATCTTCATTTGAACATTGCATTTAGATCTCAAAGTGAGAAGTTGCTAATTTGAATGCATCTTCTTTCCCCCATCTACCACTTTTCCCAGAATTTTCAAATTTTTGTTAATATTCTTTATCATCCTTTATATCACACAGAGTTAAACTTCAAAGTAGTTGTCAAGCCATATATCATCTTTTGTTTCCATATCCAGGCTTTGTCTAATAGCCAGCATCTTCCAAACTTTGTCTCTATCTGAAGTCACATTTGTGATGACTCACCTTATATTTTAGTTTAAACTCTTGGTATCACACATTGAAACTCCTGAAATAGATAAATTGCCTCCCCTCTCATCTCTTCCTTCTCTGAGACAACCCAGATACTTCTATTGAACTAATCTTTTGAAGGCATAGATTTAAGAATACAGCTTCCCCTACTCAAAAGAGTCAATGGCACCCCATTGTGGTCTTAGTTAATGACAAACTCTCCATTCTGGCATTCGAGGACTACTACAATATGGCTCCAGCCTGTTTTCCAGTCATGTATTCTACTTATCCTCACGCTCTAATCATTTGAGGAAACTGAAGAAAAATACTGATAAGGGTTAAAACTGAAACATTTCTCTTTCCCCTTACTTTGTACGCCCTCTGTAAGATTTATCATTTAAAATTACCCACTTAAATGTCCACATACTCTCAGTTCAGTCGCTCAGTCATGTCCGACATGTTGCAACCCCATGAATCGCAGCATGCCAGGCCTCCCTGTCCATCACCAGCTCCCAGAGTTCACCCAAACTCACATCCATTGAGTTGGTGATGCCATCCAGCCATCTCATCCTCTGGCGTCCCCTTCTCCTCCTGCCCCCAACCCCTCCCAGCATCAGAGTCTTTTCCAATGAATCAACTCTTCGCATGAGGTGGCCAAAGTACTGGAGTTCAGCTTTAGCATCATTCCTTCCAAAGAACACCCAGGACTGATCTCCTTTAGAATAGACTGGTTGGATTTCCTTCCAGTCCAAGGGACTCTCAAGAGTCTTCTCCAGCACCACAGTTCAAAAGCATCAATACTTCAGCGCTCAGCTTTCTTCACAGTCCAACTCTCACATCCATACATGACTACTGGAAAAACCATAGCCTTGACTAGATGGACCTTTGTTGGCAAAGTAATGTCTCTTCTTTTGAATATGCTATTCTAGGTTGGTCATAACTTTCCTTCCAAGGAGTAAGCGTCTTTTAATTACATGGCTGCAATCACCATCTGCGGTGATTTTGCAGCCCCAAAAAATAAAGTCTGACACTGTTTCCACTGTTTCCCCCAACTATTTGCCATGAAGTGATGGGACCAGATACTATGATCTTCGTTTTCTGAATGTTGAGCTTTAAGCCAACTTTTTCACTCTCCTCTTTCACTTTCATCAAGAGGCTTTTTAGTTCCTCTTCACTTTCTGCCATAAAGGTGGGGTCATCTGCATATCTGAGGTTATTGATATTTCTCCCGGCAATCTTGATTCCAGCTTGTGCTTCTTCCAGCCCAGTGTTTCTCATGATGTACTCTGCATCTAAGTTAAATAAGCAGGGTGACAGTATACAGCCTTGACGTACTCCTTTTCCTATTTGGAACCAGTCTGTTGTTCCATGTCCAGTTCTAACTGTTGCTTCCTGACCTGCATATACGTTTCTCAAGGTCAGGTGGTCTGGTATTCCCATCTCTTTCAGAATTTTCCACAGTTTATTGTGATCCACACAGTCAAAGGTTTTGGCATAGTCAATAAAGCAGAAATAGATGTTTTCTGGAACTCTCTTGCTTTTTCCATGATCCAGAGGATGTTGGCAATTTGATCTCTGGTTCCTCACATACTCTAGTAAACTTTTTATCTTTAACCTCCTGTCATTCTGTGGGTGGATCTGGAAAAGGAGAATGACAAAGAAACATATTTCTCAAGGAGCCAACACTAAGGACTTCCATGGTGGTGCAATGGGAGACTCTGCACTCCCAATGCAGGGGCTCCAGGTTTGATCCCTGGTTGGGGAACCAGATCTCCATGCCACAACTAAAGATCCTGTGTGCTACAGCTAAGACCTGGAGCAACCAAATAAATAGAATAAATTAAAAAAAATTTTTTAAAAAGCCGACACTCTTTGTTCCCAGAGCTAGAACATTGAGTTTAAAAAAGTTTAACAGAACACCACCACTAGATAAATGATATTTATTATTATGGCTATGACTTAGTCTAAACTACATTCTTCATAACTCTGTAGAGATTAAGCCTAATACTTACAAACTTATAGCAATGCAATGAATTCTTGCCAATAGACAAGCAAATTAGACAAGCAAATTAAAGTCCACCCAAACCAGTTTTGAAATTGCAAATTCATTTCCAATATTCCTAATCCACAAATTAATCTGTTCATTGGATTCTCCTTTAAACTTATTGTAACATCTTTTTCCCTAATTTAATTAATGAGTTAAACAAGGTCTTTGAGATATATTTATTTTATACATGTATGAGAGTCATGTACCTTCATCACTCTGACTACAACTACCACTGAGGATGTCAGATCTGCCAGCCACTCACAGAGAACACCAGCGGTCACTCCAATACTACAAACCTAAAGCCTTACTTAGCCTACTGGCACCCATTGTGCTTATGAGTAAAGGAGCTTCTACACCTACCTTCATCTTTTCCCAGGGGTTATGGTGAGGTGGCATCAAGCTAGCTTGGGGGTAAATATAATATTTAGGCTTCCCTGGTGGCTCAGATGGTAAAGTGTCTGCCTGCAATGCGGGAGACCTGGGTTCAATCCCTGGGTGGGCAAGATCCCCTGGAGAAGGGAATGGCAACCCACTCCAGTACTCTTGCCTGGAAAATCCCATGGACAGAGAAGCCTGGTAAGCTACAGTCCATGGGGTCACAAGGAGTCGGACATGACTGAGCGACTTCACTCACTCAAATATAATATTTAGGAGGGCCCTAGCAGCACCCTAAAAGGCTATATGAATTAGCACACACTGTTCCTAAAGTCTCTAATATGTGTCAAGGGAATGTCTTAAGCCCTAGGAAAAATCCAGTTCATCATAAGGAAAGATCTTACAGATAAAGAGAACTGAATCGCAATCCTAGAAAGGTGAGTCTTGCCAACACCAATCAAAAAGCAAGTCAGTGTGAGAAGTGGGGTAGCAGTCTGTGGCCCAGAAGGCCCAGCACCATGGGAGTATTGCTGTGTGTCCAGTCCACGTGCTCTACCTGAGCCATCCCATGGTCTCACTGAATTCAGCAAAAGACAGATCCCCACTTGGAGCGGGGAGGGGTGCATTTATCCTTCCCAGAAATCTGCTGAGAAGAACCGCTGCTACAGCTGAGCATAAAACTAAGTGGTCTCAGTCTTTCGAGCCTGAGCAAAGGACAGTCTAGATCTAAGTGCTTCCCAAAAGTCAGTCAATTCATTACCACCTCCACCCCTTCCCTGAGAAGCTGTGGGACAAGGGAGGTCTTTGCATATGATCCCTGAGTGTCTCTAGCATTTCCTAAACATTTGGCCAGAAATAGACATGAGAGTGCTGTGTATTGGCCACTTAACCTACTTCATCCCTACCCCATTAGGACAACAGTGCTCTGGATGTCCACACGCATGCCCCTTTCTAGCCTTGGACAGCTGCCAAGGATGCTGTCAGCAAGCCCAATTCTAGAGTTACCCCAGAACAATAAAATCTGACTCTTCTCCCATTGTGTCTCTCTCAAAGTCACTTAATTTCCCCCTTTTTCCCACTAATTCACATTATAAAAACATTGTTATAGTTTAGGTGGAATTTTTTTCCTGCTTCATTACACTTGCTTTTTTTTTTTTTTGGACTTCCCTCCGCTATATCTGCAATGAGTACACACCACCTCCCTTGCAGCCTCTCTGCTTTTAGCAATAATTTGCACATAATGGAACAGCCAGAGGGGGTTTGATCAATGACCTCTGTCTCGGAGATGCTGTTCCTAGGGAAACACATCTGCCAACATAAAGTATTGGAGCAATCACAGCTCAGTGAACGCAGTAATAAGCAACTGTTACTCTGGCGCCATCAGTCATGTTCAGTTACAGACCTGAAAGGAAATGGCACCTCAGGGAGCAATGTCCTTCCATAAATTTGGGCAACAATGAAGAATGATTTGCAATCAAGTAATAAAAGGCCCCAAAAAGGTCCACCATGCATACTAACATCTAGTATAGCTGACAAAGGAAATAAAAAACCTTGGCATTGTTTGCTCGTTATGTAAACTACACAGCTGTCCAAGCAATTAAGATATGATTTTGGGAATTCTCTCGTAAAAATTTGCTAACAGTGCTTCCACTTGTGAAAGTGACATTCTTCTTTATCAGTAAAGTGCATTTCATTAAGGTAATGCAATTTCATCAAGCTTAATAGTAGGAATTGCTTAACCTTATGGCAAGAGTACGTAAACAACATAAAATTAATGTCACTCCTCATGTGGGGGAATAGATCTGCATCAGTGACAGTGCTGATCCAATAACAAAGAAAACCAATGGCAGAGCCTTCAGGTCCAGGGGCTCTGGGGGCAAACAGCTGCTCCCTAACTCACATGTTGGAAATCTGCCCCGGCAGTACCACAGTTAAATGTTAACCTTCATGCACTGTGTTAAGCTAGAAGGAAAGAAACTACTGAAGACTGGTGAGCAAAAGGGGCTGACTTTAGAACAAAACAGGGCACTGATCTTACCAAGAAGAGGCGCAGGCTTGCTAAGCAATCAAAAGAAATGAAAAGGAAAGTAACATTCCCAACCGAACTGAGTTACATCCATCCAAGAGATAAATGACCCCTTCAGTTTGTTGTAGACCCCACAGCCATTGTCTCTTACACTGGAGGTCTTCTCTGGACACCGCGTAGTGGATGGAAATAGGAAGTCCTTGCCAAGAAGAATTCCATTTGGACTCTTCACTTGCACCAATTCAAGCTAAGCTGAATTTCCCCCTCACAAAGCAAATGCTATTATAGAGTTCCCACAGGAGAGCTGGTACTTGAAAATCACTGTCAATAGAAGAAAGAGCCCTTCATCTTCTAAACAGAGCCCAAAAACATGGTTACCTTGAAAAGTTTCACCCTTGTCCTCAATGTGTACTTTCATCAAAATTGTTTATGATAAACACAATTGATTCACTTCAAATCTCCTTCTCAAATTTCCATAGCAAAGGAGTGGGGAAGTAGAAAAAATGAAAGCAAATAATCTAGATTATCTCCAGATTATGCAATTAACAGCCAAATGATTAGATACTCATCCTGCAAGGAAGCTCACTCCTTCTCACCTGAATACATAGTCACTGCTCACTATGTGTTTCCAGATGTGAGAATGACGGAGGCCGTGCCTTCAGGAAGCAAGTGGTCTGATAAGGAAGACAAGCATGCAAATAAAGGGAAGGTTGAATGAAATGAGCGGCACTTTGATTTGGTATCAGCAGTAGAGAAGAGTGCAGTTTTAATTTTGACTGTGGGGTAAGATTGTGAGTCTCCATGACCACGGTAGCATTTGTTGATGAGCAGGCCATCCCAGCAAACGATGCTATCATGGAGTCCTTTGAGAAGAGGGTAGAGATTGTTAATGAGATGCACTGACAGATGTGGCTGGATTGAGAACTGAGCCAGATTATGGAAAGCCTTGAATGACTCAGGGTTCTTTGGGAGCCAGATGGCACATTCAGATGAGATCATCAAGGGAAGGTCAATAATGGGATATTTACAGAAGTGTGGGCAGGATTAAGGGAAAGTAACAAGGGAAAGTGAAATAGTTTATAACTACCAAATACAGGGAGTCCTTATCACCCTGGAGGATACTGAAGATGGAAGAATTCAGAAACCTAAAGAAAAATTTATAGCTGTAGCTATCAGATTCAGTGTCCCAGAGAGAGCTGCGGTCTTAGAGGGATAAACCCAGCAAGGAGGAATGCACAGGAACAAATACTTTGATGACTCTCTCTCTCTCCCAAAGGGAAGCCAGAAAGCAAGGGAGCCCACAGTCTCAGTCAATAAATGCCAGTCCCAATGACAAAGCACAGGGGAAAAAAAAAAAAAGGATAGTGAGTTGGTCTAGAGAGGCACATGGTAAATATCTGGCAAAGCCTAATTACCATGATAAGAAATTTAGACAGGGTTTAACCACTTTGGTTATAATTCTGGTATTAATTCTATGTGAGTAGGACTGTAAGATTCTCATTTTAGATTATGAGCTATTTAAAAGCTCATAAATAGCTTTTCAATTTATTGTGTCTTTATCATCATTTTATCCCCTGCATCTCATGTAGGCAGGCACAAGTAGCAATGTGAGAATATTAGTGACTAGCAGTTAAACAAGACCAATACTGTCAAGCCTCAAATACCACAAAGAATTTTTGCTTATGGACTCAGGAAACTCACAATAGCTCCCTCAACAAGAACAACAACAGTATATGCATGTCAAAATTCATGGCATGCTACTTTTGCAGTACAATTTTAGGTCAGCCCTGAGTATATGACCAAATCCTGAATGGATTAGAGTTTTACCCTGGCCATGCGTCTTCTATTGCAAAGGGAAACCAAAAGCAAGTCACTGGGCTCTAAGGCCACCAGATCATTAAACTCTATATTGTATGCTGTGCTTAACATCGGTTTGGGTCCACAGAGAAGATGAAAGCACACTACACCAGCTCCCTCTGCCTGCAGAGAACTGGAGACAAGGGTCACTTTTCCCTGGAGATGAAAAGGGAAGAATAAGGGTAGCAGCCTTGTAGTACAAAGAGCCTTGGGCTTGTTATGAGCGGCCCCAAGTTTGGGGCCCAGAGCCACAGTATATGACTAACATGACCATCAAGTCTCTGAACCTCACTGAGCTGGAGCTGCTCACAGGTCAGGTCAAGATAATTCCTACAACCAAGGTTGTAGCTAGCATAAATGAAATACCATGTAAGAAAGTGGTTTATAAACTGCCACGCAGCATGCAAGTAGAAGGTATTATTCTGGCCACTGCTTCCTAGCATTCAACAATTATTCAGCCTCTGCAGAGGCATCCTATCAACTCCTCTTCCCCCAGTAATAAGTAAAAGGGTAAAACTAAACAATCTGGGGGTTAACAAGTTTTTCTTGGACATTTCTTTCATGACTTTTACAGCACATAGGAGAGAAAGTAATCAGATTTTTCAATTGTATTTTATTTATTCTACCTATAAATGAAGCCTGTTGTCTATTGTTTGATTTATTCAGGTTACTCTGTCAGTTTTGCTAAATTTTCCATCAAATCCACGTGGGCAATGAATAGCTAGCTACCACTTTTAATTTGTCATGAATGCCCACAGAATGCTGTGCTTCAATACTCTGTACTAGGATTCTCAAGGCAGTCAAATGATGGAGATGATGGACAATAAAAATATAGCTGTGGGAGATAACAATACTATGGGAAGTTTCGTCAAGTATGTTGTATGATCAGGGGCACTAGAATGTTAAAATGATGGAAGTTCTTTGTCAGAAATGTTCAGTCAATGCTATTTTTGTTTCTGTTTTCACTGAGATACAGCTGACATACAACATTGTATTAGTTTCAGATTTATGACCTAATGACTCAATATTTGTATATATTACAAAATGATCACAATAAGTCTAGTTAACATTTGTCACCATACAGTTAACAAATATTTTTCTTGCAATAAGAATTCTTAAGATCTACTCCCAATAACTTTCAAATATATAATACAGTATTAGCAACTATAGTAAATAAACACACTGTGTATTACATCCCCAGGACTAGTTGATTGATTTGTACTTACTTATTTTACCACTGAAAGTTTGTACCTTTTGATCTCCTTCACCCATCTCACCCATTCACCCATCCTCTGTCCCAGCCTTTGGGAACCACTAATCTTTGTAGTTAAGAGCTTGGTTTGGTTTTTTTAGATTCCACATATAAGTGAGATAATAAAGGATTTGTCTTTCTCTGTCCGATTTATTTCACTTGACATAATGCCTTCAAAGTCCATCCATACTGTTGCAGGTGGAAAGATTTTATTCTTTTTTATGGCTGAAATACACACACACACACAATTTCTTTATCCATTCTTCTATCAATGGATACTTCGGTTGTTTCCATATCTTTTCTACTATAAATAATGCTGCAATGAGCATGGGGATGCAGATATCTTTCTGAGATACTATTTTTGTTTACTTTGGAAAAATACTCTGAAGTGTTTTAAATTCTCTCCCCCTCATATGCTTCCACCACTATGACTTAGCTGCTGCTGCTAAGTCACTTCAGTTGTGTCCGCCTCTGTGTGACCCAATAGACCTTAGCAGTCAGCCTTTAATAATGGCCAAATCTGTTGATTTTGCTTTCATCTTGATATCTGTCTTTATGAGGCAGAATAATGTAGTTTTAATAACTGCTCCCTGGAGCCATATGGCCTGGGTTCAAATCCTGTCTCTGCCATTACAAGTCACATGGCCACAGAAAAAAGTTATATAACCTGGTTATGCCTTCATTTCCTCAAATGTAAAATGGGAATAATAAGAGAACCCACTTCATAGGGTGTTACAGTGCCTAGCACATGGCTTTACAAGTACTTTTTAATTTAAAAACTGCTTATGATTTTGAAAAATAAACATTTTTGACAGTTTTCTGGATCTCTGTAAACAATTCCTCTATTTCTAAATAAGAACTTGGAGACCTTCTTTATAAATCAGTGGTTTAATGCATAGTTCTCCAGTTATGTTGGTTTCAAATTCCAATGTTGCTAAAAAATTTGCTTCTAAAAATTTGTTCTTGGACTTTAATGACCACCATGGAAAATTCTTTCACCAAATCCACCAACAACTCTGTCCAAAGACCTAGACTCTAGGCTAAGATCTCTAACATGGGGAATTGGGTCACTAACTAGCATGTGTGAGAAACTCATTTAACTTTTGCACTTGAATGTCCCTAAATTCAACAACACTGAAAGAGGAGGTGCTGGGACTTGGAAGCAAACCTATGAGTGCTTTCAAGGATTCAGACACGAACAAAAATGTTCAGAGATGACAATGGGTTTTGGAATTCCCTCATTAAAAAGTCAGCAAGACCAACAACGACCTACTGTATAGCACAGGAACTATACGTAATATTTTGTAATAACTTCTAAGGGAAAAGAATCTGAAAAAGAATATATATATATGTAGTTGTTTAGTCACTAAGTCGTATATGACTCTTTAGCGACTCCTTGGACTGTAGCCCACCAAGCTCCTCTGTCCGTGGAGGAGGTTCTAGGCAAGAACACTAGAGTGGGTTGCCATTCCCTTCTGCAGGGGATCTTCCTGACCCAAGGGTCAAACCTGCATCTCCTGCATTGGCAGGCAGATTCTTTACCACTGAGCCACCAGAAAAGCCCAAATCAGATCAGATCAGTCGCTCAGTTGTGTCCGACTCTTTGGGACCCCATGAATCGCAGCACGCCAGGTCTCCCTGTCCATCACCAACTCCCGGAGTTTACTCAGACTCACGTCCATCGAGTCAGTGATGCCATCCAGCCATCTCATCCTCTGTCGTCCCCTTCTCCTCCTGCCCCCAATCCCTCCCAGCATCAGAGTCTTTTCCCATGAGTCAACCCTTCACATGAGGTGGCCAAAGTACTAGAGTTTCAGCTTTAGCATCATTCCTTCCAAAGAAATCCCAGGGCTGATCTCCTTCCGAATGGACTGGTTGGATCTCCTTGCAGTCCAAGGGACTCTCAAGAGTCTTCTCCAACACCACAGTTCAAAAGCATCAATTCTTTGGCGCTCAGCCTTCTTCACAGTCCAACTCTCACATCCATACATGACCACAGGAAAAACCATAGCCTTGACTAGACGAACCTTTGTTGGCAAAATGTCTCTGCTTTTGAATATGCTATCTAGGTTGGTCATAACTATTCATAGGGTTGGCTAAAATGTTCATTTGGTTTTAAGTAAAAATAAAAGACACACTTTTCATTTTCACCAAGAACTTGATTGAGCAACATATTCACTAACTGAATGAACTTTTTGGCCAATCCAATCATACGTGTGTGTGTGTATGAATCACTGTGCTATACACCTGAAACTATCACATTGCAAATCAACTATACTCCAATAAGTAAATAATTTTCCCTCCTCCCCTCCCCCCACAAAAAAAGACAAGAAGACATTTCTGCATAGCCTACCTAAATCTTCTGGGTAGAATTGCTAATTCAACATTGTTATGCCCAGGTACTTCTCTTGCTTTACATTTCAGAAAGGATGACTAATATGGGATGGACAGAAGGGTGAGGGAAATAGCCTATGAGAGCAATTTGATTTGAAGGCCCTCATTCTTCTCTGCGTTTCAACAAGCAATGAGAAGTCATTCACTATGAGACGCATAGCATGATACCCCTTTCTGGGTATCCCTGCAACCTAAAAGGATAGAGAAGATACCCAGAAAACTCTTAACTGCCCTTAACAATGGAAGCACCAATGTGGAAGGATGTTAACCAAACCTGAGGTTATCGGCTCATTTAGGACAGCAGCCATTAAGGCACTCTCACCACAGGCTCCTGCTGCTGGGCAGCTCCAGTCCACCTAGAAGCAACTGTGATAGAATATAAAGGACACTGGACAGAGACTCAAAAGACCTGGATGTGAGGCCAGTCTCACAAGTTCACACAACAGAAAAGTATTTTTCAGAACTTTGGAGTCTAGAAAAAAATGGATGGACAGACTTGGACATAAAAGCTATGCATCTGAGGGTCTGTGATCCCTGCTGACTCAGCTTTATTCAGAGCTATCTATGGTATCATTGGGCTTCACTGGTAGAGAATCCACCTGCAATGCAGGAGACCTGGGTTTGATCCCTAGGTTGGGAAGATCCTCTGGAAAAGAGAGAGGCTACCCACTCCAGTATTCTGGCCTGAAGAATTCCATGGACTGTATAGTCCATGGGGTCACAAAGAGTTGGACACAACTGAGCAACTTTCTGTTCAAATTGATGCTTTTGAACTGTGGTGTTGGAGAAGACTCTTGAGAGTCCCTTGGACTGCAAGGAGATCCAACCAGTCCATTCTAAAGGAGATCGGTCCTGGGTATTCTTTGGAAGGAATGATGCTAAAGCTGAAATTCCAATACTTTGGCCACCTCATGCGAAGAGTTGACTCATTGGAAAAGACTCTGATGCTGGGAGGGATTGGGGGCAGGTAGAGAAGGGGACGACAGAAGATGAGATGGCTGGATGGTATCACCGACTCGATGATGAGTTTGAGCAAGCCCCAGGAGTTGGTGATGGAAAAGGAAGCCTGTCGTGCTGCAGTTCATGGGGTTGTAAAGAGGTCGGACATGACTGAGTGACTGAACTGAGAGACTTTCACTTTCACTTTTCATGATATCATTATTCTCATTTCTTAATCAAAGATGCTGCTGCTGCTAAGTCACTTCAGTCGTGTCCGACTCTGTGCGACCCCATAGATGGCAGCCCACCATGCTCCCCCGTCCCTGCGATTCTCTAGGCAAGAACACTGGAGTGGGTTGCCATTTCCTTCTCCAATGCATGAGAGTGAAAAGTGAAAGTGAAGTCACTCGGTCGTGTCCGACTCTGTGCAACCCCATGGACTGCAGCCTACTAGGCTCCTCCGTCCATGGGATTTTCCAGGCAAGAGTACTGGAGTGGGATGCCATTGAAGCACAAAGACGAGGCAAAACACAGGCTGACACATTAACAGGTATGGGGCATTAGGATTTGGACATCTTTGGGGGGCTATGATTCTTCCACACCAGTATTACGTTAGGGTGAGAGGGATGTTTAACAACCTTTCACAAAAAGTGTCAGACTACCATTCAGGGAGGTCTTTCTGCAAATCAGGCTACCGGTACTAAACACCTCTCCTCCACAAGGAGATACCAAGGGTCTCTCCCACTCCCATCATCAGGACACTCAGAACTCAAAGCCAGGAATAACAAGCCAAAATAGAAGAATTCGGAGAAATCAATGACTCACAGACAGTTAGTCAAGCAACTAGACTTAGGAACACATATTGAGCTAAGCATCCATAAGTTCTAACTAAAGACTATCTCCTAGCAAGTGACATTAGACAAAAGAATCTGGGAATATAAACCACCCCACCATGTCCCAGATTAATGCTAACCCCCTGACCACACTGTCAGTTTTATCACCCACTGCCTTTTTCAACAAAAACTATAAAGTGATCACCGATATGAAATCAGTGTAGTATTATTATAGTTCCAGAACTTAATATCCAACATAGAATGGATGCTCAACAAGCCTACAAAAAATACTGAATGAATGAATGCTATTTGGGGGCCTATTCTCTCATAGCTACACAAATGATAATATTTTATATGAGATTTTTTTAATTTCTATAATCGCACAATTTTTAATGAAGATCAGCAACCACTGTGATGAAACATATGCTATACATTAATAAAGCTGTACGTTCACATCATGGGATAATGTATACATGTCTAGATGTGTGTCTGTGTGTGTGTGTGTGAGTATTCATAATGTCATTAAGGAACAGTTAAATCCTGCTCTGCTCTATAATAAATGACTAACACGCCTGCAAATAGGCCAGGAGTTTTAAGTTCACACACCTATAGAGGGCAGACAAGCAACAAAGGCAGGAATCAGGCAGGACAGAAAGCAAAGCTGCCAAGTGTTTACTTCTCAACCAGACCGAGCTGGTCTCCAATAGCAATCACTGCACAAGGTTGTCAAAAGGATACAGAACCATAGAAAATGCTTTGCTAACCAGCTAAAATAGACAACAGAACACCTCCCTGGACTCTGTAAACAATATTGCATAGTTCCTTTACTCAGACCAGGAGAGGGGTATTGTCTGGGGTCCTCCCCAGACATCCTGTGATTCTAAAAAGAAAAGAGTTCTCCCCAAGTGAAAGCCAGCAGAGTAACAAGGGAAGTGGTAAGACAGGTGATTAATTCTTTTTAAAGCAGTAAACCAACAGATCTAGGGGAAAACAATCTGTAGTACCTAATGATCCACCAAAAAAATGGTAGCGATCTATTATCTATCAAGGGAGTAGAAGTGGAAAGTAACGGAACTTGTTTTAATTATGACAATTTAATTTTTACAAGGCAATAAAGACTATAGACAAAACAATTATTGAAGTGTAGTGCATGCATGCATGTGCATGCACACACCCAATATCATTAATTTATATAATGATACAGCAATGAGAATTTTGTTTTTGAGGGAGGAGACATTTAAGTTGTTTTTTTCTCCCTGTAATTTTACAATTTAGGACATTAGCAATCTAGGTTCTGAGGTGAAGATTTTAAATAATGGTCAATGCTACTACAAATTTTTCTCAGTCACTTATGCCATAAGTTAAGATATTGAATATTTGGGGGAAATTTGCAACTAAAGATCAAAATCTTCCAAGTCTCTGTACCTAATGAAAGAAGCTAAATGAGAAGGGTTTTTACTAATCAAAACTTACCTCCAAACCATTTATTCATTCACAGTCAAGTTTTTAACTCCGACTCTGATTATAAACGGTAAAGTGTCTGTCTGCAGTGTAGGAGACCCGGGTTCCATCCCTGGGTTGGAAAGATACCCTGGAGAAGGAAATGGCAGCCCACTCCAGTATTCTTGCCTGGAAAATCCCATGGACCCTTACCATCCATGGGGTCGCAAAGAGTCGGACACGACTGAGCAACTTCTCTTTCACTTTTCTGATTATAGAATTTTTTGTAATTTTTTTTTATTTTTAATTGAAGGTAATTGCTTTACAGAATCATGTTGGTTTGTACCAAACATCAACATGAATCAGTCAATTAAATCAAAAGGTTGATATTGTCTCTCTTTACAGTATTAGCAATTCCACCCACCCCTGGTATTAGAGACTATTTGGAGTACAGAAAAACTGAGGCCACTCATCTTAGACATTTGATCTTTTAACAATGCAAAGTAGTTTCCAAAGGATTGTCCTTTAGGGTACAATGCAGTGTTTTCAATTAATTTGGTATCTATAGAAATTTGGGGACTGTTTGTTGCTTTTCCTATGACAAAATAACAAAGCTTTAAAATGGAAAGCTCTTCTGCTAAGACCCCATTTCACACTACAGTGCCGAATGTTGCCAGTCTTTGATGCGCCATTAGTATTTCTTTCCCAAACACAAAGCTATATACAAAGTACAGCCTTTATAAAATGTTCAAAAAATTTTTTTCATTTACCAGTAACTCATGACCCAGCTGATCCATGGGAAAAATGGCTTATCCTGGAAGAAACAAAAACAAAAATCACAACAAAAACCAGGGTGGTTTAGAAAAGGCAGTTTCAAAGCCTGGAGTTTTAAAAAGAAAAAACGCACACACAAAACAAAACAATTAATACATCAGAGAATTTAGTCAGGGTTTTGTAGCATTACAAGTTTTCTCAGCTATAAAGAAACATATTGAATGTTTAGAGCACAGCCCATTCTTCACTGCTTCAGTTGTTTCCTTTTGTTTACAAGTCTCTGCCATCCTTCTTTGTGAATTGAATGCTAAACTATCTCTGGAGAGATGTTATATTGCTTACAGAATGCTTCAGCAGATGGTGCTTCCTGTTGCAACAGAAGGCTGTGATTATACCTGAACTCTTCAAGAACTCTAACACCGAAAAACAAGATAAATGAAAGTCTTGAAAAGTTTTATCTCTTCCCTCCCTAGCTATATAGATGCTCAGCCAACCACCGGTCCTTCTTTGTCAATTACCAAATAGAAGCAACTCTCCCCACCTCATCCCATCTCCTCCAAACCAAGGAAGCCTTTTTTTTTTTTTTTTTTTTTAATGGCTTACGTCTCCTATCAGCAGAGTTTGTTAAAGAATTATTAAGAGTATTGCTGATTCAGATGCCTGGTCACTGTGCATTCAGATATTTGAACAACCCATTATAAACAATAAAGAAAAGGGAATAGGTCTTCATCAGGAAGTGTCTATAAAAGTAAATTGAAATACTGAGAAGGCCACCTGGTGCCAAAAATTCAGGGCTATTGAGAAATTTATCTCCACACATTTGAGAGAAATTGTCCTCTTCGAAAGACTCTTGTACACATCCTTTGCAGTAATGCCGTCATCTTTGAAACTGAACAGCACTTCTTGGTGAGTCTCAAGGACCTGTCACTTTACCCTTGAACCTCTTTTCTATTTTTCTCTCCCTAAATGTCTTTCATGCATTTCCTGCCATGATCCATTTAGTTCACTGTCCAAAGTGAAGGGTAATTCCTAATTTGTCTTATCCTGCCTCTGCATTCAAAGGAAAAACGTCACAATATATAATAGAAGCAAGAGGGGAGAAACTATATACACACACAGTTACTTCATAGATATAAACTGGAAGATAGCAGAGTTCCTCTTTAGAACTCTGCTGATACACAGCATCCTGAAGCTTTAAGCCCTTTATTTGTATGATGCCCTGATCTGGCCTTCCGTTATCTCCACAATTAACCCGTGAGCCAAAACTCTTACCTCCTGTAACACAAAACACTCTTAGGGCTCTGCCTTCTCATATGACAATGGATGAGAAAGATTCAGGCAGGTTGTAGCCGAAGTGAAACGCAGCCTTCTATGGAAATTCATCATGTGGAATTTCAGAGCTGGAGACTATTCAAACAATCATCTCATTCATATCCCTCATCTCAGAGGGGAAATAAAACCCAAAATGTTTATTGATTTGCCCAACACCATATAAAGAGCCAAGACTGCCCTAGAACTTAAGTCTAGTTATTAAACATATCACCAGCCCTGGTCTTAAATATGCAAAATCTCACAAGTGCTGGAATGAGTAAAGCATTAAAAATTTCAATTGATCTCTGGGTTTGGTGCATCAGTACATCTAGCTACCACCTTTATGCACCTTTAGCTGGAAAAATCAACCAGCAGACCCCTCTTGAGTGACGTCACTATCTGCTTGCATCCAAGGTCACTGTTAAGGTCAGGAACTGGAGACATGGTGATAGTCTATTTATTTATGTTCAAGGAGAATAACAATTTCTATTAATATGGTTTACCCCAGTTAAGACTAGCAATATTTCAAGGACTCAGTAGCCATATTTGGGTAGTGGCTACTGTGTTAGCACAAGTCTGTAGACTTTGAATAACAGTGTCCAAAAGTTATAATGCTTTGTTCTGATACATTTTTTAGCTAGTCATAAAAAAGCCAAAATATGCAATGTCTGTGCTTTTCTTTTTTTCCTGCTTATCCCAATATGTCCTGGCCTTATGCCACCTCATGGTTTAATACCATACTCAGAGTATTTAGAAATTAAATCTTTTATTATTTTTGTGCTACAGAAGTTTTGCTTCCCTTTCATTATTGCAATAAAGTAGAAGGCTTTCCATTCCTGCTACCACACATCTTAAATCTTCTATCCCCTAAAAATGTATAGGCCCAGCGTGTGCATGTTGTCAAGCAGACTCTGTGCCGTTAGAGCCTGAGCCAATAAAAAGGAAGTTTATTAATAACAAAGGGCAACGTGGCAGATGGGAGAATCTAGGTTCATCCAACTTGGAAACTAAAGACCAAAAGAAATGTCTTATGGGGCATGTTGGAAAAATGTCTCCAAACTACACCAGCTGACTTCCTTCTGTTCCCTGGTTCACCTGAGCTGCTGACTGAATGCGAAACTCGAGAGCTGCACGTTGGTGAGAAAGAGCTCAGGCTAAACCTTCTGTATTCATCGCAACTGCAGGATTCTCAAACAAGAAACTGTTAAATATCAAGGAATGAAGAGGAAGGGGCATTGAAGAATAGTGAGAAAGAGTGAGAAAGAAAGAAAGGAGGGAAAATAACAAGAAAGGATATAGAGAAATGACAAATTATGTAAAAAATACATCTCTATTCCAGAAAACAGTTATCTTTGCAGTACTGCCACCCAGCGATTCAGGGGACCTGCCCTAAGCCCCAGTACTTAGAGGCCCCTGATCTGTAGGCTTTTGGCTGTAACATCCCTCAAAGGAAATATCTGTGAGCCCATAAGGAGAGCCCACCTGAGACCCACCCACCTTCCTCCTTCCAGATAATGCTGTGTGTATTCAGGAGCCTAGAAATCCTTGCCGATAAGACCCTCAGGTGCCTGGAGGGTTCGTGAGGGCCTTTTCTTCTGTCTGCATGATGATGATGATCCCTGAGGCTGCTCAGGAGTGGCCAGAGCAGCTGTCTGGGTGGAGGAATGAAAGGGGGCTTGACAAGGTGGGGGCATCCCTCAGCGAGCACGCAAAACAGCTCAGGATTTGGAAGGGACTCAGAAGTGGGAAGGGAAGGGATATTCATGTTCTGGACCCACAATGTTAGGGCCTGGTGACCTTTTTCACTTAAGTCAGTCAATCCAGTCATGCAGTATTTCCACATTTCTCATTGGGAGAAAAATATGCTGGATTAGACCTTCCTGTAATATTTTTTTTCATGGAAGGGTCTTTCTTTCACTTATGGCATCTTACAATTACAGGCTGCCCACATGGATCTGCTAGTTCTAACTTCGATACACGGGTGAAGCGTGGGCACCAGTGTCTGTATTTCTCCTTTCATTGTCAGTGTGTAGTTTATGCAGAAAGGGTGAACCAAGCCACGGAGCATTCCTGGTTTGAGAGCCTGAAATCACAATCAAAGAGCTACCCGAAGTCTGCATGAGTCCAATCACAGTAGTCCATAGACTGCACAGCTCCACTCAGAATGGAGCTCGAGGGGAAGAAAAGTTAGGCATTTATGCGGCAAATCTGTAGGAACCACTTAAGAGATGCAAAAAGAGAGCTATCTGAATCAGAGAAAGCTGAAAGACCATTTTTATTTGGTGAATTACTTTGGCTTTAGGGATACAAAGGTAATCAAAAAAAAGATGGAGTCTTGGTGATTTAAGCATATGGAGTTCTCAGACATACATTCATTTTAGGGTTTTTTCCCTCCTCCCACATTTTTGGAAAATTTATCCTAGCAATTGCTTTCTTGATGGAGACATGAATTATGCTTTCTGAATAGTGATGAGTAAATTTAAAAGGGTTCAGGGCTGAATGCATGAATACTCAGTCAGCTCCTTCTTCTTAACTCATAATTTCAGCCTTCCCAACCATTAAAATCAAATGGGTAAGCTTGTAAGAATAGGCTTCCTTAAAATATGGTCAGGACTTCAGTCCAATTTGGCTTGGACCAGGTACATCATAAAATTATAAAAGAAAGAATTAAGACAAAAGTGAACCTCAAAAATATCTCGTTTAAAAGTTAAGATGATTGGTTAAAAAATTTTAAAGTAGGACTGTTAATCTCTAAGAAATAGTAATTTGATCTGCATGATATTTAGTTTGTAACAACTAAATATTATTCTGATTTTCACTTTTCTCCTTCAAGTTTCATATGTAAGAGAAAAAATACTGCATATGAAGTATTGTAGTATACTCCATATACTGCAGTATAGTAGTGTTAGTGTACTATTATATATTAGAGGTACAAGGTAAGTAAGACACCAGTCTTTTTACACACAAACATGAGATTTTTAAACCGACTGACATTCAATCCAAATTGTTTACCTACCACTGACAATGAGTTCATCGCTTATTGGCAGCCTAAGGAAAAAACTTGAATATCATTTGTTACCTGTCTTTTTAAATGTTCTGGCAGCGTATGTTTGTGTGTACTTATCTCTGTAATCACTTTTGTGTGTCTTTGTTTCCCTCAGAGTAACTCTGCATGAGGTAAAGACCCATCACCATAATCAGATCACCACTTAATCATTTTAAGTTCTACTTCATACCTTTACACTAACATGTCAATATGTGCTCGGTTGCTAAGTCATGGCTGACTCTTTGAGACCCCATGGATTGTAGCTGGCCAGGCCCCTCTGTCCACGGGATTCTCCAGGCAAGAATACTGAAGTGAGTTCTCCAGAGACATTCTCCACCCAGGGATCAAAGCTGCATCAGCAAGCAGATTCTTTACCAGCTGAGCCACCTTACACTAACATAGTTTCCATTCATCACTAAGTCTCCAGACAATCTAACCAGACTTGAGTTCCATCTTTATTAAGTTCAGGTACTAACAGTAGATACATGGGTGTTATTGTATGTGTGAAATGACTGACTCTAGTCAGAAAGAAAAGGGAAATTCTCAATTTAGAGAACAGGGACAGAATTAAGTAGGTATTACACACTTCATGGAGTTTATTTGGTTTCATTATGCAGTATCTACAGTTAGTCACACGGGAGAAAGTAATAAAAGAGGAGTGTGAGTTAGGTGTTTAAATTTGTTCAAGTATTACAGTAATGAGTTCCACAATTTACCTCCCCCCCCAAAAAAAAAAGTACAGTAAAACACTGCTCTAAAATAGCACAGCAAGCCCCATTAGTACTGTGGGGAAAGCAAAGTGCTTTAATTCCTTCCAAACTGTCAAGAAGACAGTGAGAGATGGAGCACTTAAAAGTGCCTTTGTTAAGGATGTTATTGTTAACCCATCTAGAAATAAAGGTGGTGCTGGGCTGGGGGAACATAAAAAATAATCCTTTCTTTGTACATCATGTTATCTTTTCTCAAATGGGACACTCTATTACCACAAACTTGGTGGCTTGAAACAACATACGTTTATTCTCTCACAATTCTCAGGGTCCTAAGTCACTTCTACGGACTTAAAATCAAGGTGTCAGTGGGGCCATGCTCCCTCTAGAGACTTTAAGGGAGACGCTGTTTCTTGTCTCTTGCAGCTTCTGGACACTAATGGTATTCCCTGGCTAGGGTCACATCGCTCCAGATTCTGCCACCATGGTCACATTGGAAACTCCTCTATTCTGCATGTGCATGCGTGTGTGCATGTGTGTGTATGTTAGATCACCCTTGGCCTCTCTCTTATTTAAACACATGTGTATTTGCATGTAGGGCTCACCTAGAAAATATAAAATACTCTTCCAGCTCAAGATACTCAATGAATTGCATCTAAAAGAAAGTAAAAGTTGCTCAGTCATGTCTGACTCTTTGCGACCCCATTTATTGTAGCCTGCCAGGCTCCTCTGTCCGTGGGATTCTCCAGGAAAGAATACCAGAGTGGGTTCCCATGCCATTCTCCAGAGGATATTTCTGACCCTGCGATCAAACCCAGGTCTCCTACTTTGCAGACAGATTCTTTACCATCTGAGTCACCAAGAAAGCTTTTTTCTTTTTCTTTTCTTTTTTTGTTTGTTTTGTGGGGTTTCCTTTGCTTGGTTGATTTTTTGGTCATGTAAGGTCACGTTTACAGGATCCAGAAATTAGAATGTGGATATCTTTAGGGAGTCCTTTTATAGCCTACACAGACACCACTGAGGTGAATGGTAGTATCTCAAGTCCTTGAGGGTGGTCTCCAACATCCAGCATCAAAATACTAAAGATGACAAAGAATAATTCCCTTATCTCTGCCCCCCAGCAATTCTAATGAAAGACAACATGGGCAAGGGTACAAACACAGATCCCTGTACCCACAGCCACCTTACGTGGCTCAAAACAGCATCTACTTCTGTAAGAATGTGACTCTAAAGGGCTTTCTGACAAGCACAGGTTTTCCTTACCTTGACAAACCATCTCTTGTGATGATGCCCCTTCGCACCGCCATCTTATTTAAATCCTCATTTTCATGTCTACATTTTATCACCGCCCGCTCACTCCTAATTCTCTAAATTGTTTTCCATTTGTCTTCATCCCTCAACTGAAATAGTTCTTCCATGTCCTCTAAGACAAGTGGCAGTCCTGGTCCCTGTCTTCCTCACCCAGTCCTGACCCTCCCCCTCTTCCATTTCCCCACTCTCCTCTCACTGGCCTCCCTTTTGAGTATGAGCTTGGACCTCACACTCTCATACACTCTTGCCGCTCTCAGAACTCTTAGTCTTTTGTGGCTCTTGAATTGATATCACCAACTGCTGCCCCTCACGTTCTCATCTGGTGACCCACAAGTACCTCCTAGAAAGCCTGATAAAATGCATATTCCTGGATCCCATCCAAGTTTCTAGCTCAATAGTTCTGAAAAGGAACTCAGAAATTCCATCTTACATGCACTCAAGTGATTCTGATGCATGTGGTCTGGAAGCCAGGGTTTAAGAAACGCTGTTCTGGAACCATATTACTATTGCCTCATGAAACCACTGAGGTATTTGTTCACCACCAAAAACTAAACTTACATAAAAAGCAAATATGACCTCACCAGACTGACCTTGCTGTTTTGTTTCCCTTAGTGACATTACCATACTTCCAGACATTCAAGAGGACATCTTTGACTCTCTCCTTGGCCCTACTGTACCCAGATTCCAATCCACATCTAGAATATTACACTGAACAGCCTGGACACCTCTCACAGACTACAGAATCATAGAATTCTTGAGAGAGGAAGCTCTGAGAAGTAATCTAGCCATCCCAGTTCTTCCAGCTGTCAGGACCTTGAAGCCCAGAGAGGTTATATTAGAAGCTGCAAAGCATCTGAAAATACCCCTGGGGTCAGAGGTTCATAAAAGAGATCCCACAGCCCAGATTTTCTGAATGAGCATGCTCTCTGAAGCCAGATTGCTTGGACTTAAATCCCCAGCTCAGCCACCTACCAGGTACATGATATATGACACAGAAAAGTAACCTAACTTCTCCGTGCCACCATTGCAAAATGGAGATAATAGTAATTCCTACTAGTTTGCTGTGAGGATTAGTGGGTCAACATATAGAAAATGCATAGAACAATATACGGGCTTAGTTGCTCAGTTGTGTCCAACTCTTTGTGACCCCGTGGACTGTATAGCCCTCCAGGTTCCTCTGTCCATGGGGATTCTTCAGGCAAGAATATTGAAGTGGGTTCCCATGCCCTCCTCCAGGGATCTTCCCAACCCAGGGATTGAACCCAGGTCTCCTGAATTGCAGACGGATTCTTTACCAGCTGAGCTACCAGGGAAGCCCCATAGAACAGTATATAGGTAATGGTAGTTAAGTGTCAGCAATCACTATTATAACCATAAAGCCACCAGGAGTATCTCCTAAATTAAAGTTTGACTTCCGTTTCCAATACGTGTCTGCTAACTCTATAGTTTTGCATCACACTTGTACTGCTCAGTCTAAAGGACATCATTTGACTGAGAAAAAGGTTGCAGACTCCCAGCTGTCACAATTTTACAGAAATGAAGAACATGCAAGCCACAGGTATCAAAAAAATGAGGTGCAGCTCCACCATTTGCCTGAAAAATAAAGGTTATCTATGACACATACTATATAGCTGGCATGCAGCTATTATTATAAAATATTCATTGGCACTACAAAATGCTGCAGGCACTGCACAAAATATAAAGTAACAATCTCTCCAGGCCCTAACTGATTATAAGCCATATATTTTTAAGGGAAGATGCTACTGAGTTACTTAACAGAGAATGAAAGACCCCAGGCTTTTAGGCAAAGGAAAAATCATATAGTCTTGAAGGACAGTGACGATTTATGGTGTGTCTAGAGGGTGTATCTGTGTTTCTTCTTCAGCAGCAGCACATCTGAACTGTCCACAGGCTTTGTACAAAGCAAGTCCGGTGCTGGGTCCTTACACTGACCCAAGCGCAGCTTCCAGTTATAGGATTATCACATAGACTAAAGATCTCTCCTATTTGAAGTCAGACACAGGGGTACGAGACAACATTATGTGTTACAAATATCAGATCACAGCCACAGGACCACAAAATTTTCAATTATGTTTGCGTCGGATAGGTTGGAAGGAAACAAAATTGCAGCTGAAACGAAATAAAATATTTGAAAATGAGTTTTCACTTGGGGAATTTCAAAGTCAAAATATTTCTACTCATTGTATCATTACTATTCTATTCTTTAACTGTGCTTTTCATCCCTATCCTTTCTCTTTCCTTTAAAAGAAGAAAATGCCCTTAAGATAAAATTTTGTGTAAATAACAGTAAACCTCAGGACAAGCCATTCAAGGCTTAATTTTTAAAAAACTAAAATCTCATGTCTTTTTCCACGAGGCCCCTGAACATATGTGCAAACAGCGCTCTTTTCAGCTATCCTTAAGAGACAATAATCCCCAAAGTCAGAGAAAATTCTTAGTTGACAACCTTGTCATTTGAAAGTGTGTATATGCATGTGTTCCACAGTCTTAAAAATAGCCAACACTAAGAAGAAATAACTGGGGAGAGGAATGCTGAATGTAAAAGTGTCACCTTTTTCTCTTTTCCTTTTCCATTTTACCTTTCATTCAGTAGAAGTTCACACAGTGACACCTAGTGCAGCTGGCGAGGCTATGACAGCCTAGGAGAGTGAATGAGAGAAGCTGCTTGGCAAACTCCAGGTTTAATTTCAGCTAATTCAGTAAAACTGAAAGGCTTGCCTTTCGTCTTAGACCCCAATGTGCATGCATATCCTAATTATCATTTGAATCTATTTAAAAATGTATCATGCTTATGGACCATAATTCCAGCTCAGTTCATTTCCTAACAGTTAGAAATGCTGGATCATTAATATCCATAATGAAGTAGAACTGCAATTAAGGGACTCAGCAAAAAAAAACCCCCTCTTTCTAAGAGGCTTGCCAAGATAAGCTCGGCGGGTTTTGAGGACTCTTCCTAAGCATTACTATGGTATTTTCTCCTGAAAGATCTCCCTTCCTCTGAGTCTGTTACAAGAAACCCGCCAGAGACCGGCAGACACTGTGTGCCACATTTTGCAAAGCAGCCTTAAGACATTCTAGTCAACTGATCTCTGACTCAGATGACCTTCTATATCAGAACAATCCAGAAACTCCCTCAGCGAGGTTTGAGGCTCTTCAAGTGTCAAGATCACGCTGCCCAACCTTGGCATCCCCCCAACAGCTACGACAGCCTACAGCCTTACATACAATAAGTGCTCAATTAATTTTTGCTAAATGGATTTTCTTTTGTTCTGTTTCTACTAAGGGCTGCCTCTTTAAATTTCTCTCATTCCTATACTTCTGTGTCACCCATGTGCATTATTTTCTACCAGTTCTGTTTGGAGACTGGATAACAGCTAAAGAGAATCCAATGGTGAGAAATACATGCCACACACGTAGCTTTAACTTCTGCACTTGGGCGGGGGCATTTGTCAAAGCTCCACTACTTACACTGACAGAAGGTAATGGGTGCAAGATGAAGCCATCTCCCCAATACTTGAGAGTAGGATTGCCTGAGGAATCTTTATCAAAAAATTTCACTGTTACTCACATTAAGTTTGAGTCCATAAGCTAAGCTTCCCCAAGACATAAATTCAAAATGCCACGCCTTTCCACAAAGGAAATTCAACATCTCAGAACGAATTCTAAATATGTACACAAAAATAGGTCTATTCATTACAGCTGATTCATCATAGCAAAATTAAAAGGATACAACTTAAATGTCCAATATTATCCATCCATTTAATTAGTGTGGCTGATTATCTACCCCAGTGTCCTGCTCCAAGTCCCAGGCCTGCCCTTCCCACTAAGTTCACCAGCTGTTGATACAGAATTCCCAGCCCCTGGCAGTTTCCTATCTCCGGTGCCTCTGTCTCTCTTGCTTTTTTGTCAGACAGCTCTCTCTGGCACCCAAGAAGGGCCAAGGAGTCAACACTCTCAGAGGGTCACTTCAAGGAGTGTGTGGTGAGAGACCACGGACATTCCACATGGTGTCTCTGTGGATCTCCAGCAGGACTGCCCTGCCCCCAACCCCCGCTGGTGACCCCGTGATACTCTCATCAGTGTACTCCCTTCCCTGCCTCACTTTCCCCATTTATCAACTGTGGTTGTTGGGATCAGCTCTGAATACTGCCACACCCAAGTCCTTGTCTCAGGTCTGGAGAGCCCAAAGTCAGTCAATTAGGCTATATGCATAAGTGAATATGTAGTAATAAAAACTAATGCCTACCAGATTCATACTATTTCCAGAGCTCGAGTTGGTGACTGTGCCCACAGCTGAAAACCAAGGTACCATGCACCCTGATTTTCTAAAGGGACCACAGAGCAGCCACACAAAGTCAGAAGCCAGACGTTGTCTCATCTGGTTTACACAGAGGCAGCAGAATCAGCCCTTCTCCTCCCAGCTTTTCCCTCCCAATGTCCCTATGAAGACAGCTGGCAAGGTGGGACCATCCTTAGCCTCTGGGTGAGGTGCTGAGTTCATGCTGAGATGCTGTCTCCTCCCCTTCTGCAGGATGCTCCTTCCTGCCCAAAGCCAAAAGATGAAGCTCCAAAGGAAAACCTGTAAGGGTTGCAGGATGTCCTGAAGGAGGAGAATTGAGAATCTTGCTTCCCTGCAGGAAGGTTGCTGAGATGCAGCAGCCAACAGCTGCATCTGAAGCCAGGGAGAACTGTGGGAGGGTCAGCACGTGCTCTCTGAAGATCCAGACACAGCGGGCGCTGGAAATGGTGCTGAGTCTGATGGGGAGACTTCTAAAGGAGGAGGTGCCTACTGGAGTAGCCAAGATAGTAAGGCTCAAAGAGCCCAAAGTGCAACCTCTTAGGGAAGCCAGCAGGGCGGGTCCATTTATAAGAGTGTTCTGTGGCCTTGGAGAAGGCAAAAGTCACCCTCAGCAATTCCTATGGCTCCTCATAAAGGGGATCAAGATTTGGGGAAGGCCTGGGCTCTTGAGGAAAAAGAGGCTTACCTAAGAGAAGGCATCTGAGGCCTGGATAGCTTAGAGATCAGGCCCATGGAGAAACTGTACACAGCTGTCCCTCTCAGGAGGCTCCCAGGGATGGAGGGCAGAATGAAGCCAAATACCACCCCAAGGAAACTATCCATAGCCCCTCACTCAGAATAGACACATCCATCAAATCAGATGGAACCAGAAAGTGGTGGAGACCATCTCCTCAGAAGGCACCTTAGGACAGTACTCCTGCCCCAGGACCTGAAGTGACAGCCTGGGATTGGGCAGGGAACAAGGACTAGAGCCCGGTCATTCTCCCCACTGCCACCCCGGCTTCCCAGCATTAGGGTCAAAGAGCTATCCTGTTCTGGAGAGGAAATGAGCAAAGCTTTGAAACTTGAAGTGTTGAAATGAACACAATTCATTCAGCTTTAAAGAACTGAAAACAGGACTGTTACAGTAAGAGAAAGCAATGGGAAAGTTGGAGAATCTGACCAGGATGTCATTAAGAGCTGAGACCCCAGGAGGAGAGGAGTTTAAGCTAAAAACAGTGATGGGAAGTAAAACCATGTCACACGTACACCCAGAACACCGACTCTTCAATAAACCCATTACTTTTATGAAAAATTCTCAATGATGTCACAAAATACTTATGTATATAGAAAAATAGAGAGATATGTATAGATAGTGAAGGACAGGGAGGCCTAGCATGCTGCAGTCCATGGAGTGGCAAAGAGTCAGACGTGACTTAGCAATTGAACAACATATCGTAAAATACAAAATATTAAGTGAAAAAGTATATAATATGCCATTAGAGGTGATGGGAATGAAGGAGGGAAGGAAATAGATGGATTGGTAAAGAAGGAGACACACTCACAATTTTAAGCAAAGTTATTTTTGAAAGTTAAAATTACAGGTGACTTTATTTTCTTTATAATACTCTATTGTCTATAAATTTCTTAAGGCAAGAACTTCTGAAATTATAACTTGTGAAACTAGAAGAAAACGTTAGAAGGATAAATAAGAAAATAAGTACCAAGATACAGTCTTCTTTTAAAAATATAAACTTCAGCTCCTGCACCTCACTCTACTTGCAAACCGGTACCTGCCCAGGACTAGTGACTGACCACAGGCTGCCAACAGCCCTGAACAATGCTCTTGTCCCCTGCTCACCTAAGTAATAAAATTCTCACAGGGACCATGATTCTATTACTCAATATGTATTAAATAAAAGGTTAAAAACAATAAATTAGTGGGGGAAAGAACATTAAAGGAAAATTCCTTAACCTTATACTGTATTTACATGAATAACATTTTGGTACTGTGGACAGTCCTAAGAGGGAGGGAAGAATTAGATAGAAGACCCCCACTGGGTAATATGTTTCAAACCACTGTGTCCCAAAACCAATTATCCTTTGTGTTTTAGAGAAAAACCAGGGACCTTGAATACAATCCTAGACAAGACACCGAGGCAGAACAGCACAGTGCTGTGGACACTGCTCTGGAGCAAGGTCAGCCTCGGTTGATTCAAGTTCTGCTACTTCTTGGCTGTGTGACTTTGGGCAAATGACTTAACCCCTTTGTGTCTCAGTTTCCTTATTTAAAAGGGTTCTGAGGGTTAAATAAGTCAACACATGAAAAGATCTTGGAAGAATGCCTGATGCTCAGTGAGTGGTCCAGTGAGCCTCATGGGGGTAACTGAACCACAGACTCCTATTAAGAAATGACAGCTTTCATTCATTTAGGAGTGTATCAACCAAACAGTGAAATTTTCAACTTCTCTTTCGTCCGTCTTTGGGAAGCTCCATGACTTCAGCAACTTCACCCAGAAAAACAAGAAATCCCAGGTTCTGATGTCACACAAATATCACTGTCATTGTCATACAAGTAGTAAAGTCACCTTTTAACTGTGCCTTGGTCTCCTCATCTCAAGAGTGAAATGACTGTTGCCATTTGCCCCACCACTTTCACAAGACTGTCAAAGAGCAGCAAGCGAGAGAATGTATGTGGAAATGATTTGAAAAAGTAAAAAGCGCTATATAATACAAAAAATTTTAAATAGACCAATAATTAAAATATGAAGATAAGACTGAACTTGGGCCTTCCTAGTTCTTGAGAAGAACCCTCACAAAGACTAAAATCTAAATTATGTCTAAATTTTATCATTCCAGGCTTTCTGGGGTTATTGTTGCTATTTATTTATTTTTATTTTTTATTGAATATAGTTGATTTACAATATTAGTTTAAGATATGCAGTATAGTGATTCAGTATGATTCATTTATACATTATGAGATTATATGTGTATAAAATAGATAAGCAATAGGATATATTATACAGCCATTATCATGGCCATTATTTTGTAATAACTTTAAATGGAGAGTAACTTTTTACTTTTTGTATATGGCCACTAGAAAATTTTTAATTACATGTGTGGCCCACATTATGTTTCTATTGGGAAGTGCAGCCTTGGCCAATAACAGGTCCATTTGTAAGAAGGACTTGGAAACACGGTCTCAGTAAATGAAGTACCTGGAGGCACGTGAGATGGGAAAGAGCAGGATTCTGGCACTTACGGTTTTGTACCACGTCTTCCCTTTGTTACTAGTTGCCTGAACATTAATGCATACTAGAAAGGTAAATATAAATTCTAGTAGGCTGAAAAGAAACATTAAATTACATGACCTTTCTTAGACAGAGTTGCTATGAAAGAATCACAACCACAACCATGAGCATGCACTTGTGGTTCCATAGAAGTACCTGCCGTGCGCCGAAGACCACAAAGCCCCCAGGTGCGTCCAGTGTATGCCTCAGTTACTACAAAGCATGCCTGAACAGACATGGGAGCGCATCTGAGCCAGACATTCAGGGGCTACAGAAATCACAAGCCCCCATGATGCCTTTTATAGACGGTGTGGTCTGAGAGATGTCAACTTCATAGAACAGAATGAGGAGATGCATGCCACATGCTGAGTTCTAAAAGAACATTTTGGAAGGACAAGACCAAGAGCAGCAGGAAAGGGCCTTTCTTATCTATTCAGTTCTGTATATATACACCAACAACTGTGGAGTTTCTGGACCGTGGGCAAACAGAACATAAAAATAGTTTGACTTTAGCCAACAAAGATCCTGGCGCCAAAGAACCAGCCACATCTCCATTTCGGGTACAGTTTACGTTTGGTGCCGGCCGTCTGAGTTCAAGGCACAGGCGATAACTAGACTGTAGAGGGCTTGGCTGCTTGCGGTGGATGCATTTGAGGCCAAGTGCATGATGCGTCAAAGAGAACAAGAGACGAAGATTCACTACAGTATGAATCAATTTAAAGTATATTTAATGTTCCATTGGTTTCCATAAAAAGAGGACCTAGAATTAGTAATGACTATTGATTTCCAATTATTGGAAGGGAAGAATTCAACAATTAAATGAGAAGTAAATAACTGTCCCACATAGACCTATTCTGAGCAGAAAAAAAATAGTACACAGAGCAATTACAAATATAAATTCAGAGAAATGTATTTTAAATGTTCAGTATCAGTAGTCAATTCTTAAAAATTTATCAAGGCAATATCCTTCTTGCTTATAAATAGACAATACAATTTGAAAAGAAATCATACCTACAAGTATTTAGAATTGAAACAAAAAATGACCATTAAGTATCCCATCCTCAAAACACTGGAGTTTTATAAATATCTTTTGAAGAAATTCCAAGTGAAGTATCTTTAGTGCTCTTCTACCTTAAATTCTTAGCTTTACATGAAAAGTAGATTAAAAACAAACTGCAAATACTAGAGTACACAAGATGTCAGTGCTGTACAACTTGTAAGGAGACCACTAATAAAGAGAAAGGCTATGGGAAATTCATTTGAATTCAGTTTTTTGTTTTTTGTGGGGTTTTTTTTTGTTTTTGTTTTTGTTTGTTTGTTTTTTTGGGCCAGCCAGCTTGTCAGCTTGCCACAGTTTTTTTTCAGAGTTTGTCTTTTCAGGATATTGGCAGGAATGGTCAACAAATTTCATCATGAAGGCTACCCAAGCTCTGTGATGAGAAGGACTCTGAGGTCATGTCTGTGCTCAGGCTCAGCAGGAAGGAGTACTGCCATTGATTAGTGATGTGTGACTAGAGGGGAAGTGGCTATCCTTGGGCCATATCTTTGCTTTCCCTCCAAAGGAAAGTACAGCTGTAGAAACACCTTTCCTACCTGCAATTCTGATCAGTGTCAGTTTATTTAGATGAGATGATTTCACAAGCTAATGATTATAGAATCAGACCACTCTACCCAGAAAAGCAGGGTGTAGGAAATATTAATTCCTGAGCTCACCTTTCTACTCTTCTGACCCTCATTTTTACAAAAGGCACTTATACTTGCCCATTATCCCTCTTTTAAGGGCACGTTAACCTCTTTATGGTGATCCTGCATGGCTCAGAGGGTAAAGCGTCTGCCTGCAGTGCAGGAGACCTGGGTTCGATCCCTGGGTCAGGAAGATCCCCTGGAGAAGGAAATGGCAACCCACTCCAGTACTCTTGCCTGGAAAATCCCATGGACAGAGAAGCCTGGTAGACTACAGTCCATGGGATCGCAGAGAGTTGGACACAACTGAGCAACTTCACTTTCACTTTCACTTTCACCTCTTTCACCTCCAAAACACAAAGTTCTTCTCCAACACATGAAAATTTCTTTGCTGTGTATAAACCAGGGGATGATGGAAATTCTGCAAAAGCAAAAACCTTCTGTACCCTCCCCCACCAACAAAATCCCATTTACCACCAATATAATGTTCTCTTCCCAAATTATTCAGACCTAATTTTTTGACTTAATTAATGCCAGCACTGCCCTTTCGCTCACTGCCATCTGCCAGGAGTCATCTCCCAGGCAGAAAGGTCACAGTGCTGAGCGTGACACGGACACCAGAGACACGCGGGATCCAGGCTTCCCTCGCCCTGTCATTCACCTCTCCCGCACCAACACCAGCCAGTGTCAATTATCACTGCCAGTGTCGGACAGTCACATATCATCAATTAGCGGTGGCAAAAGCTCAGCAGCTTCTGAGCTTGCCCTAAGAAAAGCATGCAGATGCTTGTACCCACTTGGCGAAACAACTAAAATGTGTAGGAAGGAAAGCACATCTTTTCCAATTAGAATGCTATCTGTTAATGCAGACAGCACAGTCATAGATTGAGCCACATGGAACTGCCGTTTTTCTAAGCCAGTGACAGTCAATTACTAGCAATTCCAGATGGTTCAGACTAACAAGAGTACAGACGACTGTCTGCACCAGTTTGGCACGTACTTAACTAGGACCTGAACTGAGTTTGTTACCTGAGACATGTAACATGATAACCAAATATCTTATTTCAGAAGCATTTCAGGCTGTTACAATTACCTAATGAAAGGAAATATGCTTCTATGAATGGAATACCTATGTCAGGCTCTGCAATGGGTATCCAGTGATACCCCTGTGCTAGTGGAAGAGACAGATACATGAGGAAGGATCTGTGAGAGGGAAGCCAGGGTTCATAGGGAATACATCAGAGATCCACCCAGACTCCTCTGGAGGGGTCCAGGCAGGCTCTTGGAGGAGACAGCATCTTGGCTGGGTTTTCAAGGATGTGTCAGGAGAGCCAAACTGAAGTCCAAGAGTCGGTGGACTGAGAGAAGGGGGTGGTGAGGACAGAATCAACTTCTAGGCAGTCCCGCTTCCAAAAAAGTTTGGCAAAGAATGTTTCCATTCACAGCATCTCTGGCTTGTTTCTGCTATTCTGATTCATTATAACTGTCTTTTCCAGCATTAACTCAGGCCAGTGGTTGCAATGAATAAAGAGCAACATTAAAATACCACCAGGAAAGATTCATCATTTTCAGCTTCTGACTGGGAAGAGAAAATGTCTTAAAGCTTCATAGGTGTTTCTGTTTAATCTGGGGACCCATGTCATATTAACTAACTAGATAAATACCTGGGGTACTCAATCTTGCTACTAACATTTTAATCCCTCCCAGTCCCATTTAAATTGTGCCTAATATCTGGTGACTACGAATAACATAAAACAGATCTAAAATTCATTTTCAGGGGGGGAAAATGTGCAAGGAGCGAGGTCCACCTCTGCAATAACCTTCTCATTACAGGATTGCCATTTGAGATTGCTCAGCTGGCATTTGATTCCTGCAGTGTGTGGAGTCCCCTCTCTTGCTAATTTAGCTGCAGGTCAGACCTTGCTCTGCTTTAGAACTGCATTAAGGGAATTGTCTTTTCTGGCTGGGAAAGACCGCTCGAATCCAGAGAAGGAAAAACAAAGGGCGCCCTCCTCAGAGAAGCTGCCAAACGCTCAGACCTTTCATGTTGAATTACACTTGTCACCCTGGGATCCGTGTTGCTGGCCTCTTCCCCCTCCCATCTGCAGTCGTCAAACCCTCCCCATTCAGAATCCACAGCGAGCATTCAACTGCTGCAACCCAGGGAGAAAATCCAATACTTTTTCTACATCTCATTATTAAAGCAAAAATGGAACAGTAGCTGCCCAATTCAGCTTATGTAAGAAACTCAGTGAATTACATTGCCATGAACTAAAAAAATAAATCCAAATGTTAGCATCTCTGGGACTGAGACAGCAACAAGAAAGGTACCTTGGGCAGAATCATAGACCTCTGCACAGGGAGCCCAGCCTGGTATCTGAGTGATCCTGGCAAGGATCTTATCTGCCCCTCCTTTTTTTCTCACATGGTTCCTTTTGCAACTTTTTCAGCCTTTGGGACCTTGATCAAGGAGCAGGCAGATCTACTTTGTCAGCTAAACGGAGCTAAAATTACAAGCTAAGATGTACATGCACTCCTCCTTCTAAGCTAAAGATCTCCTTTGGGTGAGGAGTGTGAAAGTTGAGGGAATAACGGGCAGAGTGTTAGGTCATTCCCCTGCTGGGACAGTTACAAAAAATCTTCTGACTGAGGCATAACACACATGCAAAGAAGGGCACAAATCATATGTGCTCAGTGACTACCCTTGTGGAACCTGCACCCAGATTAAAATCAGAACATTATGCCAGAAGCCCCTCCCTGGGATCCCATCCTGCTTCTCCCCACAGCCAGGGTATCCACTCTGTTGACTGCTAACACCATTGATTTATTTGACCTCAAATTAGGATACTTTTAAGAGACCCATGCTGAAGCTGACGGTCTGATACTTTGGCCACCAGATGTGAAGAACTGACTCATTAGAAAAGACCCTGATGTTGGGAAAGATTGAAGGCAGAAGAAAGAAGGGGACGACAGAGGATGAGATGGTTGGATGGCATCACTGACTCAATGGATATGAGTTTGAGCAAGCTCCAGGAGTTGGTGATGGACAGGGAAGGCTGGCGTGCTGCAGTCCATGGGGTCACAAAGAGTCGGACACGACTGAGCAATTGAACTGAACTGAATCATGCTGGGACAACAGCATAAACCAGGCTGTCTGTGACCAACCCAGATGTATGTTGTATAAACATCAGTCACATCTGGTCTGTTTCCCAAGGCACTTTACACTGACCCCTGTTCTAACACGTGTCACATTCTGCATAGTTGCCAAGTTTTGCAACAAACTCCCTGCTTCTGGAGGTCAAGGTCAAGTCTGAGTCTTCTCTTTTTTTCTCCCAGTATCATTCAGTGACTGTCTCATCCCACCTGATGAAGGGTCCAATAGCACTTGGGTTTCCAAATTCCTATCCCTCATTAGTAGGTTGGGCAGAGAATATACCATTTTATCTCCATCCTGGCCTGATGATGGGGTCTTCTGGAGGAAGATTATGCCTGAGCAAAGTTTCCTGTCAGCCAAGAGTCTGTCTGGCCCCTTCCTTCAATCAAACCATCATATGACCTGTGCTCTCAGCCTGCCCATTTTTTGTGCATACCCACCACCACCCTCCCACCTGTATGTGTGTCTGGCAGGGGAGGGAGGAGGCGGGAGAGAGGGGAGAAAAAGATCCTGTCCTTGATTGTCAGGCTCCTCTCAGCCCTCCAGGCCTCAACCTGCAGTG
This sequence comes from Bos grunniens, assembly GCF_055505025.1. Lineage (NCBI taxonomy): Eukaryota > Metazoa > Chordata > Mammalia > Artiodactyla > Bovidae > Bos > Bos grunniens. The sequence continues at coordinate 57,554,506 of NC_141172.1, forward strand.
TCCATCTTTGTAGGACCCACACTGCCCAGTTTTAGCAAGAATCTTGTTAGGTCAATCTAAAAAGAACACCCACCTTCAATACCTAACAATTCTCAGTGTCTGATCAAACTCCTCATCCACCACCGTTGGTACCTGACCACCCTGGCCAGCCTTCAGCAAGCATCCTGTCCAGTCCATTTAGCCGCAATGCCCCATACTCCTGATGTTTCCTCTTAGCAATTTTCCATCCATCACCCCCCGCCCTGCTCCTCAGCTATAAATCCCCACTTGTCCGTGCTGTACTTGGAATTGAGCCCAGCTCTAAACTGAGGTCTCTTTTCCCTGATTGCAATAATTCCTGAGTAAAATCTGTTTTTATGCTTTAACTACAGTCAGACTCTGGTTTTCTTTGGGAGGGAGGGCACATGCTGTGCACACATGTGTGTGTTTCTTCTTCTTGGTTCTGCTGCCACTGGTCTATGTTAAAACAAAAAGCTTCCTTTCCAGCCCCTACCCCTCCACTCCTCACATCCACCATTTGACCTGCAGGCAAATGAAGCCATTCAAATATTTGCTCATCATGTCATCTATTCCCACCCGACCTTGCAATTCCTGTCATGCCCCGCATGTCAGTTTGAAGCATAACGTCATTAATACCTCCAGTGCACTAATGGATGCTTCACACATGAACGCATTAATGAAATGTGTTATTGTTTTCCCTCACAGGACATTAACAATCTACCTCACGCTGGGTCCCGGAGCCCCTCAGAGTTGCTGAAAACCACTAGCTATCAAATGAACCCTCAGTTCCGCCTCAGTAACTTTAAGTTCAAGTTTATCACTGAAGCGTCATTCATGTGAGAAGAAAATACAAGCCTCTGAGGGCTTTGGGGCCCAGCTTCAATTACCATAAAGAGTAACAGGCAGTCATGGCTGCAGGATGGTGGGGGGAGCCAGTGCCCCATGGAAACAAATCCTGTCAAAATGAAATAGGAAAGATCTGGGTGTCACTGGCATGATTTGTTTCTTGTTTCTCCCTTTTGTCTATGGGCTGATGGTTTGAATAATGAAGATGGTATTGGTTTTCTTCCTGAGCTCGCTGGCACAGGAGGTCTGCTTTTCTGACGCACAGCTGACATATTAAGAGGGATTAAAGTTTCTGTACACAGGCAATGTTTAAATTAGCTTCCTTAAGCCCCAAAGAAATCTTTCCAGCTGATTTGCAAAATGAACCCCAGCACGGCCCGCAGCCACCCTGCACTGGTTGCCTAAACAGAGCCTCGGGTTTCTATTTGGCCAGCTGTTTTGCAAAATCGGAAGAAAAGGAAAGGTAATTCCCTTTCAACGTTGCCTCAGCCAGTATTTCTTCCGTAATTAAAATTGAAAGCTTTCCCCAACAGGTTCTTAGAGGCTCTCCTGGAGAAACAGATTTCTCTTTTCCTATATAATTAAGCGCAAATTGTAAGGTGTGGGGCTTTGCCATTGCGGAGGGATGGATGGTCAAGAGGTGTTCCATGCAAGGCTGGGGGACAGCTTTTGTGTTTGGTTAGCTGTTAGGAAATGCTAATTGCCTTTTCTCTTGCCATTAGGCACTAATCCCCTGCTGTGCCAGAAATTTTTTGCAGGCTGGGGCCAGAAAGGTGGAGGGAGATGTACAGCACAAACACCACACAGAGAATCACCTGCACTGGGAAATTGCTGCTCGGCCAGGAAGGTGATTGTTCGCCCAGCGTTTGTGCCAACAACATGCCCCCAAATTTCTTTTCTTCTTGTCCTTGGGAGCAGGCTTAAGAGTAGGTACGAAATCCAGTCTCTGAATGTTTCAGGTCACTAAGCGTGTACCCTACACTTAAAGCTTCCAAGAGCAATTAAGCATCTAATCAAAAACTCCTGGCTCAGGAACAAAAGTCAAGGCTTAACTCTTTCCTGAGCTTCTGACTGCAAGGAGATCCTTGTTGCCTGCCTGTCAGAGCTGTGTCCCTGCATCCCCACATCTATCCTCTGAAGGGGAGACAGCACACAGCAAGCTCCCAGAGTCCCCCAGCACAGCTACCTAGAAAGCTTAGGAGGCCAGTGTGTGTTCCTTCTCCCTCCCACAAATACAGGCAAAATGGGCTGGACCCACATCACCCTAACACCTCTGCCTCTGCAGGTCTCATCCCAGAGATGCCTTTGACTTTTAAAGAACCAGAGCTGTGAGCACAGATGACAATTTTCTGTCATTTTACTTTAGCCCTATGCAAAAAGCCTCCAGGGCAGCCCTAAGACTCTGTTCCCCTGGTGTGGACACCCTGTATGGTCATCACCTCCCTCTCAGCATAGACAGAATCTGTGACTTTTTTCTAAACAATTGAGTATGGCGAAGGTGAAGGAGTTTGGCAGATGTTATGAAGGTCTCAAATTAAAAAGGTATATCAACAAAGGAGATTATCCTGTGGGGCCTCGTCACGTGAAAGCTCATCAAAGAGGAACCAGGCCTCCACAAGCCAGGGACCCTCCTTTCTGGCTGGCTGAAGTAAGCAGCCACACTGAAGAAGCCTATGGGGAGGAATTTCAGGGCCTCTAGGACCTGGGGGGCCTCCAACAACAATCAGCAAAAAAGCTGGGGACCCCAGTCTTAGAGCAACCAAGAAATGAATTCTGCCAAGAACCTGAATGAGCATGAAAGTGCATTTCTCCCCAGGCCAATGTCCACAAGACAATGTGGTCCTCCCAACAGATTTATCAGAGCCTGGTGAGACCCCAAGCAAAGGACACAGTATCTGGACTCTTGACCCATAAAATGTGTAGTTTTAAGCCACTAATTTGTTACCCAGAAAATAGATAACTAATACAAGTTGGATACATTCAGATCCAACATTTTTAAATGACTACTGATTCAGCTATATTGCAGCCATGGTCTTCATCATTAATATCTTCAAATCACCAGGCAATTAATATGTTCCTTCTATGCACTGCTGTCTGGGGGCATGCTGCATATTTTGAGACCACTGTGTGAGATATTCTATCAGTCATTTCTCATTTCTTCTCAACCTTGCCTTTTTAGTCCCTGAGACAGCCCATGTTGCAAAGAAAGACCTTAAAGCAGGTGGAAAACTACATTAAACAAAAAGATATGGATTCTATGCTTGACACACATACATTGCAAAGATATATTCTTTTTCTTTCAAGCTTTCACATGTACAAATAATGAGAAAATCATATTTTATTCCTGTTTGTCTTAAGCCTCACTTAGTCTTCGGTTCATAAACTTCTGGACAACTTTCAAAGTTCTCAAACAGCAAGTATTGTAGTTCAGATCATTTTAGAAATCAACTGCCATATACCAACAGGACTTTTTCCCCATGAAGCTTGACAAGCTAAACCTATTTATATAGAAAAGCAGACCAAGAAAGATGAAGATACTTTTGAAGACTCTAAATATCGGATACAGTGATAATTTATAGTATATTATAAAGTGTGATACTTGCACAGTGATTTAAAGAAATAATAAACCAACAGAATAGAAAGAAGTGCCCAACACAGGCCCATGCATGTACTGAAATTTGATATATAGAAGATAGGACATTACAAACCAGAGGGAAAAAATATCCTGCATAGTAAATGGTACCTGATGATAGGTTTCCAATACAGAGGTGGGGATGACTAAATTCCTAAATGGAGATTTCTTCCATTTTCTTCCATTTCATTTAACTACCAAACAATGAAGAGAGAAGTAAAAAAGGTACAAGCCAATATTTTTAAACTATAACACAGAAAATAGTTACATAAATCATGTTACTTCACTGTATTTTGCAACCATTTCATTATTATCTTAAAATAATCTAAGATTCAGTGGGGCTGACTGACCTTTTAAAAAATATATTAATTACTGCCTATGATTCAGCTCTTAACACACATGCTAAATTTGTGATTGAGAAAGGGGATTTGTTTTCTTAAAAAACAGTTTTAACATGCCTTTGGCCTAACAAAAGCCAAACATAGGATACATTTCAAAATCGCAGGATTATGAAGATTCAATAGGATTATGAATGCAACAAGATTGGTCATAAATTGTTAAGTATTGAAGCAAAATAATGGGCATCTAGGGTTTTATTACGCATGTATTTTTAAACTTCTCCATAACTTTTTTTTTTAAAGGAAAGAAAGAGTATTTGATAAAGCATCTCAAGAAAGTAAGCTATACAGAACTTGTGTGCTATGATTTTAAGAAAATACACATGTATATGTGTGCATATATATAATATGGATATATAGGCATACTAAAATACATGTGCATAGAAGTTATGCTATATATACACATACATATATACATAAGTAACATAACTTTGGGGAGTAGGCAAGTCTGCATTCTTATGCCTTTATGTTACAGGTAAGGATCCTAAACCCTCCTGGGTGGTTATCTTCTGTTTGCCCTCCAGATCCCCTCTCCACCCTTCTCTGGTGTCCTGCAAGAATGAGGCTTACAGGATCCCAGCCCCTCTAACCGGGTCTGGGCTACGAAGAGCATTAGAGAGACATAGGGCTTCCCTGATGGCTCAGCTGCTAAAGAATCTGCCCACAATGCAGGATACCTGGGTTCAATCCCTGGGTTAGAAAGATCCCCTGGAGAAGAGAAAGGCTACCCACTCCAGTATTCCAGCCTGGAGAATTCAATGGACTGTATAGTCCATGGGATCACAGAAAGTCAGACATGACTGAGCAACTTTGACTTTCAGAGAGACATATGGGAGGGAGGTGGAAGGTAAAGTCACAAGATTTGTTACCCTGACTCTCTCCCCACCAGACAGCCTCCACATGGGCTATAACCTTCCACTGAAGGTTACCATATCTCTCAAGAAGACCAGTTCTACAAGACCACTTTCTGCTGGGTTCCTGAAACTGATCCCTCTTTTCTCCTCTGGACATAGAATTTGCTTCAGCTCAGCTTCCACTATTCCCAGATTCCTGTACAATCCCTTGTATGGGGTTATCCTCACACCTTCATAATAGTTTTGTGTGCCATCTGTTTTCTTTAAGGACCCTAATTACCATACTCTTCATTAAACAATAGATGGCACACAGTTATGATGAATAGAGATGGGGAGATTTTATTCTCTACATGTGCAAGTATTTCCAATACTGCAGTTATATTCTAGGTGATTCCCAGGCTGAACACAGCATAGGTAGGAGTAAATTTTAAAAATTGTAGAATTGGGGGTATCGACTAGATATTTACTGGTCCACAAACTAGTTCCCTTTGCTAACAGACATGAAAGGAACTAGAGAACAGTCCTTTCTCTGAAAAGCCCAAATTGTGAGAGTAACTCAGCTCTTCTAACTTTCCCCATATTCAAACCTAGACTCAGTGCTATAACATTATTAAAGCACAAATATTACACTATAATTACCTGAGTACACGTATTTTCCTCCTCCAGTAGGCTGTAAGCAATTCAAGGAAAAGAGTCTATTCATTCAACTTTATATCCTCACCATCTAGCATAGTGTCTGGCACATAACAGACACACAGTAAATGTTAATTGAATGAATAAATGTCTGCTTGAATAAATGAACGCCAGTGGGGCCCGTGTGTTCCATAGCAGGGCTCTAAACAGGGGCTCTTCTCACCTTCTAGTTGCCATCTGGCTTCCAAAAGCAGCAGCAAATCCAAATGTGACCTTCATACCATGGAATAAAGAATCTTTCTCATCTGAATCACTCCCATCTGCCTGGCTACAGTCAATGTAAGGTCTTGAGGCTGAGACACACCTTCATTCGTTAAAAGGGGATGGGGGAGCAGATGGCAAATGAAGGTACTAAAGCTCATTAATTCCTAATGGAGGCTTCCTCCTGGATGTAATTAGAACAAAAAGAAGGAAGAGCCAAAGGAGGAGTGTTTGGGAGATAAAGTGGGCAGCTGGAAGAGGTTTATGAAAGGTATAAACCCTCAGGGAGCTTTCCATTAGTGAGGATAATAATACCCACACTTCACAATGGCATAGTTTTCCATAACCAGCAAAACACGTCTGCATACATTATTTCATCACAGTCTCAGGAAAGGATTGTGAGACATCACGGAGAGTTTTATTTTTTCAATTGCATAGATTTAAAAAGTGGTACTCAGAGAAGTTAGGCCACCTGCCCTGAGTAATGTGGCTAGAAAGTGATAGAATAAGGATGGATTTAAAACATTCTGATGCTGAATTTGGTCTCCATCTATTCTATGGCTATAAATGGAAAGAGACCCCCAGACCAGTTCTGAAAAGCAAGTGACACTCCACCCAGTTCAGCTATTGCATACCATGGTCTTCTTCCATGCCCATTACCAATCACTTAAAGACATCCCGTTGCCTTCTATTTATGATTGGCAAGTGAAACACAGGAGTTCTTATGGGCCCACAGTTTTTATTTCTTGATGTCCCCATGGAAGACCAAGACAAGAGAGAAAGGAACTCTTCCTATTAGACCTAGTTAACTGACTCCATTTATTCCCATTGTTCCCAACACAAAATAAAAGTATTCAAATATACAGTTGAATAGAAATTAAGAATTACATATTGTACTTAGATCTTATGGAAAGTGTACAGCATAGGTCTGAGATATCAGCATTAAATGCAGAGACTTTATTATCAAGGGTTTGCTAATCATACTCAACATCAGTTTATCCAAAAAAGGATTACATTACTTGAAAACTGACTCTTTGCATTAAAGTAAACTTGCCCCTTGAAGTCTTTTTCTTCCTCTCTCAAAGGCACACAGCTGACAGTTCAAAAGCAAGCAGAAGCGGAAAAGAAAAAGGAAGATGTTCTATTTAACCAGCATCAATTGCTTATAGCTATCCTGTTCTCAATATCCTTTCCCCTCAAGGAAGCATTCAGCCAACATTTTTATTGGACTGATGCCCAGATAGCTCCATTAATTCATGCAACTACCTTTGTTGGAGCGCTCCAGGCATTATTACTCATGAATCCTACAGAGCACAAATATATCTCTAGAAAAACTGTCATTTGTATTACATATGACCTTAAAGCATCTTCATAAATTATACCTTCAAAGCAAACTAGAGAGCACCACAATCTTTTGCTACGTTAGTCATCTTAATTTCACAAGACGTACTGTCTTTTATTTACATATACAATGTAATTAAACTGGTTTCAGTGAGCTAGGTCTTTCGGCTTCATCAATATCATAAGGTACTTTTGATGATGTATGATCTTTAAATCTGTAATGGTATCTTCCTACTCTGTGGGTTTCATTGGTTCATACTTGTCCTCTAATTATGCCATCCTGTGATGTATTCTAGCTATGATGTGGACTTATAGGCTGTGGTTTACTTCTGATACTACATCTAGCATGTAACTGAACAAGAAAAATCATACTTTGACTTCATATACATTGGACCGTTTAGCATGAAACCTGTCCATTTTCAAAGATTTTTGGCAATAGAAATATAGTCAATTATTATATTAGTTACCTTATCCTAAAGTGTCAGTAGCCCACCATGGTAATAAGAAAATTCTTTCCCCAAATAAGTACCATTTTATTTCTAACTGATTATAAAATGAGCACTGTTTTTTACCCAAAATTTCCATGAAATCTTTTAATAAATATTCTTGTTTCACATTAGGAGTTTAAATGAATAAAGCATTATTCACATAAAGGGAAGATGTACTTTGACCTACTACACTATTTTCTAAAAGAAACTGGAATCACAGTTCATGTTAATATCCTGAAGATGATCTGGGACATACAAAAATTCAGTATTATCTGTGAACACTTTAGCAAAACTTTTTTGTCTGCAGACAGAAAGCAACGATGTCATTCAGCTATTTACATATGGCCCAGATATTAAAAAGGAACTGTTTCCTGCTCTCTGTGAAGGAAAACTATGAATAAATATCACTGGGGTCATTATCAACTGCACACAAGGTAACAGGTAGCTTGCAATAAAGTAGTGTCAGAAAAAAATGGATGTGGAGCAAGAAAATCTGTCTTAAGGCATGATGGGGGGAAAATATTAACTAAGGATAAATATTTGTGTTGCCTGGCAAAGTTCCCCAAGTTCCCAGATGAGGAAAGTTCTTTCACACAGATATGGAGTTTTCCAGGAGAGTTCTAGAACCTTTCAACCTTAGAATATATCTGGCCTGTCCTCTTTTCAAAAGTTAAACTGGTGTGATCTTGGAGAAATGGGAGTTGAACCAACTCTTAGAGCTCTTCAGACAACAGGAATTTCAGCTTCCTGACTTAAGCATGTTACTTCTATCTATTTTATATGGCCACATTTACCACACTTAAAATGCAGCCCAAATCCACCTGTTCTTTTTTTTTTTAAGCAGCATTCACTCATTTATTCAATAATTATATATTGAGCACCTCTTACATTCCAGGTACAACTTTAGGAGCTGGGATTAAAAAAGAAACCAAATTCTTCCTTTTGTGGTCTTTATTATTCTAGCAATAAACTATTCAGTTCCAGTAACAGCCATATTTCTTGTATGACATTGGGTCAACTACTTTGATCAAAACTAGTTTTGTTAGAATTCCTTTAACAAAAAAAACTCAGCTACATGAAAACCAACATTAGGTTTATACTCACAATTTGACCACATTTGGGGCTGGTTCTTTTCTATTATTTGTCATCCTCGTGTTTCCTAGAGGTGTACCCTGAACTGAAGAGCTGTTTTCCCTCATTCTGGAAGGACACCCAGTTCAATCCTATATGCCTCTCTGAAGGAACACAGGTGGATGGAATGTGAAGAAAGAGGGTGCCTAGCCAGCTACCGGCCCATTCAACCTTGGGAAAAATGGGATTGTCCTTACACCAAGTTTCCCAGGAAGGATACAAGGAAAGGCTGTACTGTAATTACTACTCCAGCTAATGTGTAACGACTACTACTACTACCACTGTGCTTTGACCTCACAAACATTAGAATACTTATGCAACTTCAGTACTTAGCAACTCCTTGAGGAACAGATGAGGAAACAGGCCAGAAAAAGATAAGTGACTTGTCTACAATTAAGAACTCTGGTAAAGGGTGGTGCTGGGATCCAAACTTAGGCCTGTCTGATTTCAAGGGTCCCCCTCTTATGAAAAACTTATTTTGTTATTTATCTAATAAAACCACAGAAAGGAATTATCAAACTTTAACCATCACTATTTCACATCCTATAGAATGACATAACCCAAGATGAAAATACAGAGTTTAAACATCAATCATGTATTTTCAGTTCCTTCTCTGAATCTTAGCTATGAATCTATGCTTATTTTGAACATTGTTTTGTATGCAATCTCATAAGAAGACCATCTATGTCTGTATCAATTAAAATATAAAAGAAACAAATATTCAGTGCAGATATCTGGTTCACTTACCTTGAACAAAGGAGCTTCCAGTTCTTCTACTTTTGAAGATGGGGAAAGATCAGACAGAAATGAAGTTCACTTTAGTTTGGTCCAGGAAAAACAAAGATTCACAGTTCTGGGAATAAAGAAAGAATCAGACCTTGTCAGGACACTTTGTTCTAATTACTAGGGACAAAATATTTCTACAACGCAACTACATAAAAATAGTTGAGTCATTTGAGCTACAGAAGGTCAAAAACAATGATTACCATCAAGATATGATTATTATTGCATATACTTTTGATTCTTGGGAATGAGTCTTCCTTTCTCTTCTCCTTATTAAAATTAAGATTTTATGGTTTATCAGTGTAAAGTTGATAAGTAAACAAGATAGTTTAATATTATGTTGATAATGAAGCATATTCTTTGTAAAACATAAATTCTCTGGAGTCTTAGTCTCTCAATTCCCCTTGCTCTATCCCAACAAAGCTTCCTCTGCCTAGCATCTAGCCATAGCTTTGCTCAATAAAGCAAAACAAAACACAAATCATCTAATGATAGCCATTAGAATGAAGACCTGGCTCAGAAGACAAAAAAATGCCATTTGACATAAAACAATAGCATGTCGTGGTCTAAACTACTCATCTGGCATGTACCATAAATCCCCGAGCACCATTAGTTAGTTGTCTTTTCAGATAAACTCAATGAAAGCTTATTGAATAATTTTCCATGTGCAAGCACTGTGCTAGATATTAAGAGCAAGGAGGCAAATAGAAGATTTATCACTGAAGAAAGGGATATATGCAAACAGTCCTGACATCAAGTGATAATTTCAGGGATAGACAGAAATATAGCATACTTTTGAAGAATAATGCTAACTTGATATGATATTTTTTCTGATTTATTATAAATCCTTGCAAGCCATAAACTTGTATTTTCCAGGATCTTTGCATTCATGAGTGTAAGGACAGAAAATGCGATATATTCTAAAGTACACGTGTAACCTGATATCGGCTTCAGACACAGGTAGATCAGGCTTTTTAAAGAGGACATAAGAATTTCCTTATCTACTCCTTGGCTCTGGTTTTCTTTATATTGGCTTCATTCTTCAAAGATCCTCTAATAGTGGGATTAAAGATAGCCCCAGAAATACTGCACCTGGTTAGTAATCTTGGGAGAAAGAGCTTCTCTTCCCCATAGTTTAAGTCAAAAGTAATGGAATTCATTCCTAATAGACTGTTTTATGTTGTATGTCCATCACCATACAAGCCACTGGGGCCAGAGGGTTGGGATACACTGACTGGCCAATCTGAGTCATGTGCCTCCTGCCGGAGCTCCTGGAAAACCCAAAGCACATGACTGAGAGCTGTAAGGGGAGGTTCACCTAAGGGAAACCTAAGTGTAGTTATCATACTAAAGGGAAACCTTTCCTGAGCAAGGCAAACACCATGCACCCACCACAAAAGGTACTCAGCAAATATTTGTTAATTGATGTATTGATTAGTAAGCCTGGGATAAGTGAGATGATGGTAAATACTATGTGTGAAAGGAAACAGAGCCTAGATAAATTGTGAAATGAAGCTAGAGGTGGGCAGTATCCTGCAAGGCCTTCTGGAAATAAATCAACAAAAAGGAGCCGATCTTGACTGTTTTGCACCATTTGAGAATTAGCTGAGTCTGTAATCAAAAAACAATCCTTGATTTGCGGATATTGAAGAATCCTTGCATCCCCGGGATAAAGCCCACTTGGTCATGGTGTATGATCTTTTTAATGTGTTGTTGGATTCTGATTGCTAGAATTTTGTTAAGGATTTTTGCATCTATGTTCATCAGTGATATTGGCCTGTAGTTTTCTTTTTTTGTGGGATCTTTGTCAGGTTTTGGTATTAGGGTGATGGTGGCCTCATAGAATGAGTTTGGAAGTTTACCTTCCTCTGCAATTTTCTGGAAGAGTTTGAGCAGGATAGGTGTTAGCTCTTCTCTAAATTTTTGGTAGAATTCAGCTGTGAAGCCATCTGGACCTGGGCTTTTGTTTGCTGGAAGATTTTTGATTACAGTTTCAATTTCCATGCTTGTGATGGGTCTGTTAAGATTTTCTATTTCTTCCTGGTCGAGTTTTGGAAAGTTGTACTTTTCTAAGAATTTGTCCATTTCTTCCACGTTGTCCATTTTATTGCCATATAATTGTTGATAGTAGTCTCTTATGATCCTTTGTATTTCTGTGTTGTCTGTTGTGATCTCTCCATTTTCGTTTCTAATTTTGTTGATTTGATTTTTCTTCCTTTGTTTCTTGATGAGTCTGGCTAATGGTTTGTCAATTTTATTTATCCTTTCAAAGAACCAGCTTTTGGTTTTGTTGATTTTTGCTATGGTCTCTTTTGTTTCTTTTGCATTTATTTCTGCTCTAATTTTTAAGATTTCTTTCCTTCTACTAGCCCTGGGGTTCTTCATTTCTTCCTTTTCTAGTTGCTTTAGGTGTAGAGTTAGGTTATTTATTTGACTTTTTTCTTGTTTCTTGAGGTGTGCCTGTATTGCTATGAACTTTCCCCTTAGGACTGCTTTTACCGTGTCCCACAGGTTTTGGGTTGTTGTGTTTTCATTTTCATTCGTTTCTATGCAAATTTTGATTTCTTTTTTGATTTCTTCTGTGATTTGTTGGTTATTCAGCAGCGTGTTGTTCAGCCTCCATATGTTGGAATTTTTAATCGTTTTTCTCCTGTAATTGAGATCTAATCTTACTGCATTATGGTCAGAAAAGATGCTTGGGATGACTTCTATTTTTTTGAATTTACCAAGGCTAGCTTTATGGCCCAGGATGTGATCTATCCTGGAGAAGGTTCCATGTGCGCTTGAGAAAAAGGTGAAATTCATTGTTTTGGGATGAAATGTCCTATAGATATCAATTAGGTCTAACTGGTCTATTGTATCATTTAAAGTTTGTGTTTCCTTGTTAATTTTCTGTTTAGTTGATCTATCCATAGATGTGAGTGGGGTATTAAAGTCTCCCACTATTATCGTGTTATTGTTAATTTCTCCTTTCATACTTGTTAGCATTTGTCTTACATACTGCGGTGCTCCCGTGTTGGGTGCATATATATTTATAATTGTTATATCTTCTTCTTGGATTGATCCTTTGATCATTATGTAGTGACCTTCTTTGTCTCTTTTCACAGCCTTTGTTTTAAAGTCTATTTTATCTGATATGAGTATTGCTACTCCTGCTTTCTTTTGGTCCCTATTTGCATGGAAAATCTTTTTCCAGCCCTTCACTTTCAGTCTGTATGTGTCCCCTGTTTTGAGGTGGGTCTCTTGTAGACAACATATATAGTGGTCTTGTTTTTGTATCCATTCAGCCAGTCTTTGTCTTTTGGTTGGGGCATTCAACCCATTTACGTTTAAGGTAATTACTGATAAGTATGATCCCGTTGCCATTTACTTTATTGTTTTGGGTTCGAACTTATACACCGTTTTTGTGTTTCCTGTCTAGAGAATATCTTTTAGTATTTGTTGGAGAGCTGGTTTGGTGGCGCAGAATTCTCTCAGCTTTTGCTTCGCAAATCAATCAATGTAATACACCACATTAACAAATTGAAAAATAAAAACCATATGATAATCTCAATAGATGCAGACAAAGCCTTTGACAAAATTCAACACCCATTTATGATAAAAACTCTCCAGAAAGCAGGAATAGAAGGAACATACCTCAACATAATAAAAGCTATATATGACAAACCCACAGCAAACATTATCCTCAATGGTGAAAAATTGAAAGCATTTCCTCTAAAGTCAGGAACAAGACAAGGGTGCCCACTTTCACCATTACTATTCAACATAGTTTTGGAAGTTTTGGCCACAGCAATCAGAGCAGAAAAAGAAATAAAAGGAATCCAAATTGGAAAAGAAGAAGTAAAACTCTCACTATTTGCAGATGACATGATCCTCTACGTAGAAAACCCTAAAGACTCCACCAGAAAATTACTAGAACTAATTAATGACTATAGTAAAGTTGCAGGATATAAAATCAACACACAGAAATCCCTTGCATTCCTATACACTAATAATGAGAAAACAGAAAGAGAAATTAAGGAAACAATTCCATTCACCATTGCAACGGAAAGAATAAAATACTTAGGAATATATCTACCTAAAGAAACTAAAGACCTATATATAGAAAACTATAAAACACTGGTGAAAGAAATCAAGGTGGACACTAATAGATGGAGAAATATACCATGTTCATGGATTGGAAGAATCAATATAGTGAAAATGAGTATACTACCCAAAGCAATTTATAGATTCAATGCAATCCTTATCAAGCTACCAACAGTATTCTTCACAGAGCTAGAACAAATAATTTCACAATTTGTATGGAAATACAAAAAACCTCGAATAGCCAAAGCGATCTTGAGAAAGAAGAATGGAACTGGAGGAATCAACCTACCTGACTTCAGGCTCTACTACAAAGCCACAGTTATCAAGACAGTATGGTACTGGCACAAAGACAGAAATATAGATCAATGGAACAAAATAGAAAGCCCAGAGATAAATCCATGCACATATAGACACCTTATCTTTGACAAAGGAGGCAAGAATATACAACGGATTAAAGACAATCTCTTTAATAAGTGGTGCTTGGAAAACTGGTCAACCACTTGTAAAAGAATGAAACTAGAACACTTTCTAACACCATACACAAAAATAAACTCAAAATGGATTAAAGATCTAAACATAAGACCAGAAACTTTAAAACTCCTAGAGGAGAACATAGGCAAAACACTCTCTGACATACATCACAGCAGGATCCTCTATGACCCACCTCCCAGAATATCGGAAATAAAAGCAAAAATAAACAAATGGGACCTCATTAACCTTAAAAGCTTTTGCACATCAAAGGAAACTATCAGCAAGGTGAAAAGACAGCCTTCAGAATGGGAGAAAATAATAGCAAATGAAGCAACTGACAAACAACTAATCTCAAAATATACAAGCAACTCCTACAGCTCAACTCCAGAAAAATAAATGACCCAATCAAAAAATGGGCCAAAGAACTAAATAGACATTTCTCCAAAGAAGACATACAGATGGCTAACAAACACATGAAAAGATGCTCAACATCACTCATTATCAGAGAAATGCAAATCAAGACCACTATGAGGTACCATTTCACACCAGTCAGAATGGCTGCGATCCAAAAGTCTACAAATAATAAATGTTGGAGAGGGTATGGAGAAAAGGGAACCCTCTTACACTGTTGGTGGGAATGCAAACTAGTACAGCCACTATGGAGAACAGTGTGGAGATTCCTTAAAAAACTGGAAATAGAACTGCCTTATGATTCAGCAATCCCACTGCTGGGCATACACACTGAGGAAACCAGAAGGGAAAGAGACACGTGTACCTCAATGTTCATCGCAGCACTGTTTATAATAGCCAGGACATGGAAGCAACCTAGATGTCCATCAGCAGATGAATGGATAAGAAAGCTGTGGTACATATACACAATGGAGTATTACTCAGGCGTTAAAAAGAATTCATTTGAATCAGTTCTAATGAGGTGGATGAAACTGGAGCCTATTATACAGAGTGAAGTAAGCCAGAAGGAAAAACACCAATACAGTATACTAACGCATATATATGGAATTTAGAAAGATGATAACAATAACCCTGTGTTCGAGACAGCAAAAGAGACACTGATGTATGGAACAGTCTTATGGACTCTGTGGGAGAGGGAGAGGGTGGGGAGATTTGGGAGAATGGCATTGAAACATGTAAAATATCATGTATGAAACAAGATGCCAGTCCAGGTTCAATGCACGATACTGGATGCTTGGGGCTAGTGCACTGGGGCGACCCAGAGGGATGGTATGGGGAGGGAGGAGGGAGGAGGGTTCAGGATGGGGAGCACATGTATACCTGTGATGGATTCATTTTGATATTTGGCAAAACTAATACAATTATGTAAAGTTTAAAAATAAAATAAAATTAAAAAAAAAAAAAAATCCTGAGGGCTTGCTAAGGTGAGTGCTGCCTTCCGTGATATGAAAAACATGTCATAGGTTTCAGAAGGTGAACATGGCTAACTATGATTGCCACAAAACAAGAAAAATAAACAGAAATCTTAAATGAGTCCTTGAATCACAACAGATACAATTATGAAAACTAGACTATACGTTTACCAGACTTTCATTTTATTACTTTAAAAGACTTCCCTAAAAAGCCACAAGGAAAAGATATCTCTTATTTGAGTCATGGAATGATCTGAAATGGCAACAAACCATTGCTTCAAAAGAAAATCAATTAGTCCTATAAAAACAGTGTCTATAAAAATGCACATAACTTTGATAATGCATTATATTTGCAAGGTAGAGGAACCTTTAAAAATGCATCAGTGACTTAAATGACTTTTCATTGTTATACTACCTTAAACAAATCTTACTTAATGCATTAAAAGCTTTGTGCAGTTCTTACTTTATCCAACCAGGAACTAGAACATGTTTCAAGAGGTCTTCAAGTCCAGCCACCTGCCTCCAAGAAAAGCTACACATACAGTATCATAGACAATGGCCTCACATGTCCATGCTGGCATCTCATAATTCATGCCACTCGCCCAGGTCTTTGCAAAAGCCCATTTTTACATGGAAATAATTCATTTAGTATAATTAGAAAGCCATAAGTTTTCACTTATTTATTCAGAAATGATTTTTAGTTCCTATAAACACTGTGCTAGAAAATAACATGGAAAAATGAATGAAATACCTCTCTTGCTCCTAAGGAACTCACAGGCTAAAGACACCAAGGTGAGCCAAAGATCACCATACAGTCTGATGAGCACGGTGCAGAAGGAAATGGCAGCCCGCTCCACTGTTCTTGCCTGGAGAATCCCAGGGACAGAGGAGCCTGGTGGGCTGCTGTCCATGGGGTCGCACAGAGTCGGACATGACTGAAGCAGCTTAGCATGCATGCATGCGTTGGAGAAGGAAATGACAACCCACTCCAGTATTCTTGCCTGGAGAATCCCAGGGACAGAGGAGCCTGGTGGGCTGCCGTCTATGGGTCGCACAAAGTCGGACACGATGTAAGAGACTTAGCAGCAGCAGCACCATGATGAGCACGGAGACAGGGAGACACATGCAAGGTAAGAGGGGCTACAAGCCCTCTCTGTACCTGGTCACACTATTTAAAAAGTTGGAGGAAAAAGTTGGCCACTCTGAAATAATTCTGCGTACATTATCTCCAAAGATTTATATGTTCCTAATTTCTCCATCATTTCCACACTAAGGAATTCCCTAACTGTCCCAAAACTAGAGTGTGTTTTATATGGAAAAACTGCTACAGGCAATCATTATTAACAGCGTTTACTAATATAATACCCAACCAGAGAAACTACTCTTTGCCATGATAAGTTTTTCAAACTATGAGGAGCAGTAGGGCTGAAATGAATCTAGTCATGAATGAAAACAAAATGATTGAATGAAAACAGTTTGTTTAAAAGTATACACTTGACATTTCCACTCCAGACACACAGATTAAGAGGCTGTCTATCAAGGTAAATCAATTTGAAAGTTGAGCCTGACTCTCTCCACCCTCAAGAAGTGATTTGCAGGTATTTGTGGCCTTTCTTTTTGGTTTGACTGTTATTTCATGTTTTACTGGTAATTCTTCTTATGGAACACTAAGAACATTTATTTGTTCTTCGGTCAGGTTTACTGAGGTATAATTTACAGTCAGTAAAATGCACCCTTTCTAGCACACAGTTCTGAGTTTTGACAAATGTATATAGTCATGCAACCACCACCACAGCAAAGATAGAGAATAGTTCTAACATCCTGAAAATTTTTCCCTGTCCCTTGGAAGTCAGCTTCTACCCCTCGAAAACCATGGTAAATAAATAGAAGCCCCTGTTTGGCAACTTTTAGCTATTCAAGTGCCACCTTTCATAATTGCACCTCTACCTGCACATCACCCATATCATTATTTATTTAACAATTATATGGCTTGCAGTTTTATTGAGAAATTTATTTTCAAATGGAAATTTATTCACTATTTTAAATGAGAATCCCTTGCCATAAATAAATAAAACTATGAACAATATCCAACAAATAAAACTCTACATGAGTAGAGGTACCTCCCCAGATCCTGAGTTCTTGAGTGTCCCTGGTGGGGCCAGTATACACACCTACGCATGCTTTTGGAAACACCAGTGATGGTAGCTATCCCATGCTCTAAATGCTTTCTCCTTGACTGTGTATTCTGTGTATCCTCTAAGAGTCAGATTAGAGCTCAAATAAAGCATTAAAACCTATTTAAAATTACAAAATTAAAATCTGTTTAAAAATTTTAAAACTATTAAAATTGCAACGTCTTTCTATCTACATCAGGCCTTGGATGCCTACTGCTTATTTGCCAAACAGGTTGCTGCTGCTAAGTCGCTTCAGTCATGTCCGATTCTGTGCGATCCCATAGATGGCAGCCCACCAGGCTCCCCCTGTCCCTCGGATTCTCCAGGCAAGGACACTGGAGTAGGTTGCCATTTCCTTCTCCAATGCATGAAAGTGAAAAGTGAAAGTGAAGTTGCTCAGTCATGTCCAACTCTTAGCGACCCCATGGACTGCAGCCCATCAGGCTTCTCCGTCCATGGGATTTTCCAGGCTGGAAAATTTGGAGTGGGGTGCCATTGCCTTCTCTGCCAAACAGGTTACCAAGGCTGATTTTTATGGAAATACAGACCAGATGGACCTTCTTCCTCATCTCTTCAAAATGGTCCTTTCTAAGCAAGACGAAGGCCAGTGTGATTCAGCAACACCTATTTTTGTTACAGTTGACATATGGTATCTCCTTACTCTAGATGAAAAAATGGAATAGAACCTTGGCCCCCAAAACACTTAAACAATTTATTCACCAATTCTTATCTTTGTGTGAGTATTATCTTATATACCTGGTGATTGCTATAGGAATCTATGTAGATAATCACATTTTTAAAGGAAATACACTATTGAAATTTCTTCTAACCCATGGTCACTATGCTCCTTGACAACAATCGTTGACTTTCGTGATATTAATCATCTCTTCTGTCTGAAAGGGACTAAAATGTTTGTTCTGCTTCCTGTTTAATAAAGCCATAAGAAGGATTAATGAGGGAAAACCTCTAGAATACTCCAAGCACTTTCCAAAAAGGCAGCAGTAAAACAGCAGGTGCCTCTTGTGAACACACATTTGTCTTCTTCCTGTAAACTCATCCTGAAGGACATCAGGCTTCCAGCTTATATTTAATTGGCTGATTATGTTGTCACTCTTGAGCTCCTTGCCAAGTTACAGGGAAGAGTTTTCTTGGAAACCATAGCTCCCCAACTTTCTCCAGCTATGCAGTTTAATTACATCTAGCAAAATGACAACAGAGCTCCTAATTAGCCTGGAGATTAATTACTGCTGAATCAGTCCAAACACCACAGCTACCAAATTCAACACAGGTGCTTAGATGAAGGGAAAGAGTTTTCTCAATACCCAACAGAAGGTGGACAAGGAAGGTGTGCTTTACGACTCTCTTCCTGCGAGCTTAAACACACAACCTGTGCAAAATACCCTGTGTCTTTAGAGCCAGGATACCCTGAAGTATTTGAAAAAGAACTAGACTCAAAAACATTTCAAATACTGATATCACATATTCTGAAATGTGCATACTTTCTTGCTACACAAATTTATGCAAACTAGAGCTCCATTTCCCCTTCTCATTTTACTGAGGAGTCTAAAAATCCTACATAATTCATCTACTTCTTCAAAACTATAAATGAAAGAGTGATATAGAGAAAATAAAAAGCAAGCAAAAAATTGTGCTGTATCTTGTGTTAATCTTGTGACTTCTAAGAGTGTCTATAAGCCTGTAGGGTGGATACCACAATACCAGGGTGATAAATGCATTGTCATATCAAAGTCTTGAAAGCCAACCACCACACAGTGGAAACTCCTATTTTCAATGGGAGAATGCCTGAAAGAGGAAAGGGCTAGATTAGCTAGGTAGAGAAAGGAAGGAGTTGATTCCACATACAAATGCTATCCATTTCTTCTCTTTATGTACAAGTCACTTGAGGTATGTTTAAATATATATACACCTAGAATCCAACAAACATGAATTAAACCCCCAAGTGATTCTATATCTGGCCAGAGCTGAGACCAGCTGGTCTGGAGTAACCAAAAGGCTGCCCAGAGGGTGTAACTGCCTAAGACTTAGGAAAGTGACAAAACCAGAAAATGGAGAAGTAGACCAGAAAGAATGAAGCTACAAATCAGAATTCCAAGAGCTCAGGGACTTCCCTAGTGGTCCAGTGGCTAAGACTCTGAGCTCCCAATGCAGAAGGCCCAGGTTTGATCCCTGGTCAGGGAACTAGATCCCACAGGCCAAAACTAAGACCCTGTGCAGCCAAATAAAAAAATTTTAAGTTAAAAAAAAAATTCCAGAATCTCATATGCCAAAGAAATTCAAGGCATGTGGAAATAGACTCATGCTTGATTCTTAAACCACATAAGAAACAAGCAAAGTATCCCCTAATTAGAAGTTGATGTGATAGTGCTGAAGAAGCACTTTTAAAGCATTGGTAGGATGCAAATCTTTGTTGGTTTGAATTCCTGTTTGTTTCTTTGTGTGTTCAGAGGAGTTGTGGGATTTTGTTGGGAATTTAAAAAAAAATAAATAATCCTGACGTTGACTAAAAAGAAAAACTACTCAAATAACCCAAAGGGACATCCATGGGAGGAAGGAGGAAATGAAGTCTGAAAAAGACTTTGTGGAAAGATTCAAGTAAGAGAAACGTACACAAATGCATAGGCCTGATGCGTGTGCCTCACTTACACCAGGACTGGGCAAAGCTGCTGCAAAGCCATTTGCTTGCACAGGACTAGAGGAGAGAGTACATGGCTGCCAGGAGAGGAATGTTGTCAGAGCGACTTCAGAATGAGCTCAGCCACGCTCTCCAGCACTGGGAGGCCCGACCACTGTGCAAGCAGCCGCCCCACCATCTGTACAGGGTAGCTCCTCGGTGCTGGGCCAACCCAAGCTGGGCCACAAGGCCACCTCCTGGGACAGCTTCTGTGTGTGGACACACGCCCACATCCACACGTGGTAGGAAATGGCACTCAGAGAGAGGTGTCCCCGTCATTCCCAGCTTCTGTAGTGGCACTGCTCAGGGTGACGTGACTTGAAATCCAAAGATACATGTTCAAGACTCAAGCCTATATCTTACTTCCTGGATGACCGCTGGCAAATCATTTCACTTCTGTGAGCCATAGTGTCATCATTTTGTAAACGGACATAACATAGAATTTTAGAGTTCATTCAGTCTAACGGTTATCATTTCACAGCTGAAGAAATTAAGAACCAGAGAATATAAAGTGAATGCCCACCTTCAGCCAGCTTATGGATGGGTAAGCAGAATTCACGCTTAAATTTTCCAACTTGAGTTACCTTTCTTCCCTAACCATTGGAATCTTCCGCCTCAGTACTTCCCCTGACTTGCAGGATGGTTTAAGAAAGGAGGTTAGGAGGGTAAGAGCTTCTGGTTCGTGATGGTGAACTGAAACCACATCTCACTTCCAATGCCTCCCCAAAAGCCCACAGAACTTATGGAAAAGATTTTTTTAAAGGAGAAAGAGGAATAAACGAATGAGAAGGGAGGAAAGGGCACCAGCAATGAACTCTGAATAAATCCTAGGAGATTGCAACCACACTGGGATCGGATTGGGGGAGAAAATTTTTTTAAAGTAATAAAACAGTTTCAGTTAAAAAAAGAGTG
This sequence comes from Bos grunniens, assembly GCF_055505025.1. Lineage (NCBI taxonomy): Eukaryota > Metazoa > Chordata > Mammalia > Artiodactyla > Bovidae > Bos > Bos grunniens. The sequence continues at coordinate 57,575,590 of NC_141172.1, forward strand.
CCTTCATCAGTGAAAACATTATTCCCCTCTCCAGGGTATCTTCCCAACTCAGGTATCCTAACTGGGTCTCCCACATCATAGGCAGATTCTTTACTGTCCGAGCCACCACGGAAGCCCTTAAAAAGAATATATAACTTTAAACCTAATATTAATGCATTAAATATATTAATAAATATGCAATATTAAATATATGTTAATTCATACATATGATAGACTACTACTGTGCAGCATTTGGCATTCATAGAAGTAGGGAAGACCTTCACATACTGACATGGAAAGGTAATAATGTAATTTCACATGAACAAAAGAGGCATCAAAACGATACAAATAACACAAACCTATGAGTGCATGCTTTTCACTTTCATGCATTGGAGAAGGAAATGGCAACCCACTCCAGTGTTCTTGCCTGGAGAATCTCAGGGACAAGGGAGCCTGGTAGGCTGCTGTCTATGGGGTCGCACAGAGTCGGACACGACTGAAGTGACTTAGCATAGCATGAGTGCATGTCATATGTTCCTACAGTAAAAATAGAAAATGCCTAAGTGCTTGTCATGTAAATGCCTACCAGATTGTGATAAGCACCATTTTGTACATAAGGTAAATGAGAAACAGAGAGGTTAAGTAATTTGCCCAAGGTCACAAAGCAACAGTTGAGTAAATGAAGGGGCTGGGACACAAATCAAGGTCATGTGGCTCCTGAGGTGACGTACTTCCCAGCAGCTCTCAGCCTGCAGAATTGCAGAGAGGGCTCTAAAAAGAGCTCTGGATTGAGTTAGGGAGGTAAGGAGTGAAGACTCCCTATTTTACTTTCACATTTCCCTATCGTTTAATAATCTTCAATAAGAATGTGTTTTTCACTTTAAAATTGGCTCTTTTTTGAGGTACAGTTTTATGAATTGTAGCACATGCATGGGTTCATGTAACCACCAGCACAATCAGGATACAGAACAGTTTCATTACACCCAAAACCTCCCCATTGCTCTCCCCGCCTCAAACCCCTGGCAACCACTGACCTACTTTCCATTACTATACAGCTGACCCTACAGCAGTTACAGTTTGAACTACACAGGTTCAGATTATACATGCGGTCCACTTACAGATGAATTTTTTTATAGTAAATACTGGAGCACTACACAAGTTTGCTTGAATCTGCAGATGCAAAACCACAGGTGAGAAGGGCTGACTATAGTTATATTCTGATTCCAACTGGGAGGGGGTGGTTGGCACCCCTAATCCCTTATTGTTCAAGGGTTAACTGTAGTTCTGTCTCCTTGAGACCATCATGCTGTATGTAGCCTTCTGATGTTGGCTTCTTTCATTCTACAGAGTGCCTTTGCAATTGCACAATTAATTACATGCATCAAAAATATGCTCCTTTATATTACTGAGTAGTATTCTATTCCATGAATGCAGCAGTTAAAGCACATTTAGGCTGTTTCTAGTTTGGGGCGATTATGAATACAGCTACTGTAAGCATTTGTGTAGAGTTTTGTATGAACACAAACTTTCATTCCTCTTGGACCAACACCTAGGAGTACACTTGCCGAGTCTCATAAGTATGTGTCCTTCATAGACAAATGCCAGGCTGTTTTCTAGAGTTGCTAGACAATTCCCCATTTTCATCAATAATGGATGACAGTCCCTATTGCTCTACATTCTCATCAGCATTTGGTACTTTCAATATTTTAATTTTAGTCATTCTGAGAGGTGTGCAGTAAGAATATATTACTTAAACTTTTAAAAAATGGAACAGAATTGAATGGCATAAGTATAAAACAGATTATCTCCTAAGCTGTTGGTAGGTAGAAACACAAATAAGAACTGTTTGGGGACATTCCTTTCATCCATTAAATATTTCTTGAGCACCTAACATATGTGTCCACTAGGCTTTTCATACACATGTTTCAAAGGCTTAGGAATTCTCACGTACCTTATGATTTTATTTTGTCATCACTATCTATTTACTTATAATACCCATAGTCTGTGTCATACAACACTAAAATGTAGCTTTTAAAAAGCAGTAGAGCTCAAAAAAGATAACATATTAAACTCTTGTTTACATTAATAATTTGTAATTTTGGAAGACACTGTACTCTACAGATACACAAAAGGAAGTTCAGCTATAGAATTTTATCTATTTCTTCCACCCTGAATCTCTTTGTTTTGTCAAAACAGGTAGAAGACTTAGTTTATTTCCTACCAAGGCCCTGTGAGTGCTTGACAATGAGAAATTAATTGAGAAGATATAAGCGCCAATTGATTTTCTGCTTGCCAACTGTGGACACTCTGCAGATTATTTACAAAAGCCAGAAAGAAAATAGGAAAAAAGGCAAAGATGTGTGCCTGGGTCAGAAAGCAGCAAGGGGCTGCCCAGGAATTCAATTACAGTAATCCCTGCTGGCTCAGGACTTCCCTGCAACTTTGCCACATCCTTCTTGCCAAACCTAGCCCACCTGGGCCAAAGGACTCCAAGTGTAATGCTTTAGCATCTCAAAGACCTCTTTCTCCTGGTTTGTATAGACTGTCAACAGCATCTTCAATGGTAGAGAGAGAATAGATGCAAGAAAGTCAGTTTGGAATATAAAAATCCATTACTACAAAGAGGCCGAACAACATGGCCCTGGACTGAAGGAAAATCAGGAAAAAAAAGTATTCTTAGAAATTACTTTTAGCCAAAGAAAGTATTATATTCAGGGAAAGACCTGCATTTCTCCCCAGGGTAGTCTCATGTTGGTTCCTGACCCCAATTCTCCTGTGTGTGCTTAGTCGCTCAGTCATGTCCAACTCTTTGAGACTATAGCCCTCCAGGTTTCTCTGTCCATGGGGATTCTCCAGGCAAGAATACTAGAGTGGGTTGCCATGCCCTCCTCCAGGGGATCTTCCCAACCCAAGGATCAAACCCAGGTCTCCCACATTGTGGTCCAGGAAGCCCCAACTTTCCTAAACCAGGTTAAATTTAACTAACTGGCTAGAAATGCTTTTCATAATTCTTTTGTGTAGGGTCCTAATCATGGAGACCTACAATTTTAAGTTGGTTGAATATGTGATTCAAATTTTAGTTCAGATTCCACAGATGGGACCCCGAGCCATGGAGGAGCAAGAGGACAGCAGTGTCAGAGCAGAGCCATGACCAGAAGGAAAGTTTTCAGATACCAAGTCTAGAACACACATTAAACTTACTTTACATAATTGTTCTGCCTCTTAAAGGAGAGCTATTCATATGCATTGCTTTTGGATATTACTGTTATCGCCTACTAAAAATGGTGTTCATATTGACATTCCTCCCAGATATGCCCCTCAAGAAAGGAAAAGGGGCAACAGAGGAGGAAAATCTTCAGAAAGAAACTGTTGCAAAGTAATGAGAATAACTTTTTCATTAAAGCTGGTTTTAAGCACAAATAGTTCATTCTTAATGAGATTCAGTTGATCCTAAATATTGTACAATTTTACCTCATCATAATCATATTCTAGTCTTCCTGTCATTCCGATCAAGATGCATGATACAGCTTCAAATTAAGTTCAATTCCTCAATTTTTAAGGACTGTGAAATTCAACCCCAATACTTCAACTATCACTATCCAAGAGCTACTAGTGTGGACTTGGCCTTCAAAGAGAGCAAGAATAAAAGGGACCCAAGAAAATGGATGAGATTTCTGGAAGCAAAGATAAGTAATGGATTTTCCATTTCCAGGGAGTTCATTTCTCAGGTATATAAAAATACATTTAAGTTATGCCTACTCAAAATCCTATCTAACTTTTATGTTCTTAGGAGCCTGGTAGGCTCCAGTCCATGAGGTCACTAAGAGTCGGACATGACTGAGCGACTTCACTTTCACTTTTCACTTTCATGCACTGGAGAAGGAAATGGCAACCCACTCCAGTGTTCTTGCCTGGAGAATCCCAGGGACGGCGGAGCCTGGGGGGCTGCCGTCTATGGGGTCACACAGAGTCAGAGACGACTGAAGCGACTTAGCAGCAGCAGCAGCAGCATGTGGTAAAGAACTTGCCTGCCAACGCAGGAGACGTAAGAGACTCAATCCCTGGGTCGGGAAGATCCTCTGGAGCAGGAAATGGTAAACTACTCCAGTATTCTTGCCTGGAGAATCCCATGGACAGAGCAGCCTGGTGGGCTACAGTCCACCGGGTTGCAAAAAGTCAGACGTGACTGAAACAACTTAGGACAGACCCATATTTAAGGTCTAGAGCACCTAATATATCTGATGATGTGATCTGTCCTAGCAGAGTGATTGCCAATGCTGGTTAATGGTCCTGGTTTATCTATCTCTGCTTAAACTACCTGAATGGATACTTTTATTTCAAGACTTTACAAATAATTATTAAGCCCTAACTATGTGTCAGGTGCTCTTTTTAGCAAATAACATGTACTAATTCATTTAAATCTCAAACACACCTATGAGATGAGCATTACTGTTATCCTCACTTTACAGCTGAAGAAACTGAGGCAATTGAGGCTAAGATACTGTGATCCAAGTCACAGTGTATAAAAGCTGGGAAATAAGCCCATGCTTGAAAAGAAGCAAAACCCATTAATGAACAAATTATGTAGAGTTTGAGAGTTAATTTAAGTATATGTGGGAATAGATAAGGATATATAGTAAATTATTAAGAATTAACATCAATGACCATGGTCTAGGTTTATTGTTAACTCCATCTCACTATTTAAGCTATTAGCGACAAGTGATAAGAATCAGATCTTTATCCTAGACTACACACATCTTGCTGAGTGTCTCACCAGTTATATTACCTGATGCTGAGTGTCTCTTCTGTTTCCGGTTGCTCCACACCTCGCACTCTTCCATACTGCCCTTGCTTGGATCACCCAGTGCCTTTTTTTCATAACAAGCAAACATACTGCAAAGAGCCTTAACTCCTTTCCTACTATTATGCCATTTCGTCCTTAAAGCAGAGAGCTTTCTTGCCTTAACTATAAAAATTTCATGTCTACAACACAAACGAACATATCTATGAGACAGAAACAGAGAGATAGACAGAGGAGGTGAGTGAGGGAGGAAAGGATTGGGAGTTTGGAATTAGCAGATGCGAACTATTATTTATTAAACAATAAGGTCCTATTGTATAGCATGGGGAACTCTACCCAATCTCCTGGGACAAACAATAATGGAAGTTTTTTTTAATGAATGTATGTACGTGTATAACTGATTCATTTTGCTGTACAGCAAAAGTTAACACATTATCGAATATACTTCAATAAAATTTTTAAAAATAAAAGTTTCCTGTGACTGTCTACTGCTCCAGCTATTTGTTGCTCTCTTCACCAACACTGAATGCATAATTCCTTCCACTGGCATGCCCTCTTTAAATGCCTTCTTAGAACCTGTTAATATCCCCTGGGTTGTATAGGTCTCCCTGGCTTTGACAGCACCCAGTTCAAGGACTGCCCATAGACTAGAGCTTCTTAAACCCAAATGTTCATATGAATCAGCTGCTGTTATTAAAATACAGATTCCATCTTAGTATCTCTGGGGTAAAGCCTCAGATGCTACATTTCTAACAAGCTTCTAGGTGATACTTATCCTGTTTCAAAGACCACAATACAATCAGCAAGAACCTCACAGACTCGTCACCTCTTCCTTACCAGTTTCTTTTATCCCACCATTCAGTTCAGTTCAGTCACTAAGTCGTGTCCGACTCTTTGCGATCCCATGGTCTGCAGCATGCCAGGCTTCCCTGTCCTTCACCATCTCCTGGAGCTTGCTCAAACTCATGTCCATTGAGTCAATAATGCCATCCAACTATCTCATCCTCTGTTGTCTCCTTCTCCTCCCACCTTCAATCTTTCCCAGCATCAGGGGCTTTTCAAATGAGTCAGTTCTTCACATCAGGTGGCCAAAGTATTGGAGTTTCAGCTACAGCATCAGTCCTTCCAATGAACACTCAGGACTGATTTCCTTCAGGATGGACTTGTTGGACCTCCTTGCAGTCCAAGGGACTCTCAAGAGTCTTCTCCACCACCACAGTTCAAAGGCATCAATTCTTCCTTGCTCAGCTTTCTTTATAGTCCAACTCTCACATCCATACATGACTACTGGAAAACCATAGCTTTGACTAGACAGACCTTTGCAACTACCTAGTCACACAACCTTTGGCATAAGCCCTCTTGGACCATTAACCCCACTGTAGAGCTGCCAAGCAGACGACTCACAAACTGCAGAACAATTATACCAAAGAAGTTCTCACGCTGTTAAGAAAGTTCTAGGACCCACAACAAATTTCCCAACCTGGGGATCTGGCAAAGGGACTGAGAATTCTCAGAGAGCTTGACTTTGGAGGCCGATGGGACTTGATTACAGAATTTACACAGAACCAGAGAAACAGTCTCTTGGAGGACACAAACAAAACCTTGTGCACACCAGGACCCAGGAGAAAGGAGTAGTGACCCCACAAAAGAGTGACCCAGACTTGCCTGTGAGTGTCCAGAAGTCTCCAGCAGAGGTGTGGGTCAGCGGTGGCCTATTGCAGGGCCGGGGCACTGAATGCAGCAGTGAGTGCATGGGACCTTTTGAAGGAGGTCACTATTATCTTCATTACCTCCACCATAGTTTGGTCTCAGGTCAAACAATACGGAGGGAACAGGGCCCCGCCCATCAACAGAATGCCACTATTAATGCCCCGGTATCTTCCTTCCATGGAGAAGGCAATGGCACACCACTCCAGTACTCTTGCCTGGAAAATCCCATGGATGGAGGAGCCTGGTAGGCTGCAGTCCATGGGGTCGCTAAGAGTCGGACACGACTGAGCGACTTCACTTTCACTTTTCACTTTCATGCATTGGAGAAGGAAATGGCAGCCCACTCCAGTGTTCTTGCCTGGAGAATTCCAGGGACTGGGGAGCCTGGTGGGCTGCCATCTATGGGGTCGCACAGAGTCGGACACGACTGAAGTAACTTAGCATAGCATATCTTCCTTCCATCTCCTGCCTGAGCTGCAGCACCTGGGTTACACATAACAAGTGTCTGAGTTTTTTTCCTCCTGTTTCTATGGTCACTAAACATGTATGTTTCTCAGTTCTCCCAAGAATATAATCGACCAAATAATCTAGAGATTTTCTCCTTCAGGGCACCTGAAAGAATGAGAAAAACATCACCAGCACCACCCTTAAAATTTTAATTCATAAATAGATAGGCTGCAAAGCTGCCTTCTTCTTAGCTCATATTTATTCTCCTCTAGCAGCTGGAAGTCTAACTTATGAGGAAATGGAAAATAGATGAGAGGAGGGCTTTGCCCAAGAGAGCTTTCATCAGTAAAGTACCAAAGTAATTACTGCACCTGACAAATTCCTACTCCTTGTTTTAGCCCAGTTTTAATAAAAGAAAGATTCAACAATGGTTTATATTACCTGGCATTGCCTTTAATTTCATCAAGCTCCAGCATGAAGACTTGCCACATTTACACTAAACTTCTTTTTACTCCTGAAGTTCATTTGTGAAGGCAGCTGCTGGGGCTTTAATCATCTTTTCTTCAATCTTTCATTTCTAACACACTGTGAGTGATAATGGCTCTCCCAGGCCCCCCTGCAAACTAGGCAAATTCTCCTTCATGTCACTCCCAGGTAGTCAGTGGTACAGAAAGCATCTACTAATTAAGAACTGAAAGGCCATTTCAAATGCTCTGGCTATAAAGACTTACCATTTCACATTCACGGTGGGCCCCATGCAAAGGTAAGGTCCTCCGACCTGCTGGACCAGGCAGTATTTCTCCTAACTTAGGAACAGCAGGCAAATTCTTGGCATTTCAGAGGTTCTGCAGAAATCTAGGGTAATGAAATGCTGCTCATGTTTGAGAGCACAAAGCCCTTAGAATAACCTTGTCAGTATTAAGTAGATCACAGGAGTTCAAATCTCAATCACTGAGGCCCCAATGTCTCAAGGAGCACTTAGAAAAACCTCGACAATGTTTTATGCCTCCAGGGTCATTCTTTTCACACTGATGCTACTTAAAAAGTTTATTTCCTATGATTTTCTCTAAAAACCTGTAGGCTGCAAGCTGTTGCATGATTTGAAGAGTGTTTAAAATTCCATCTGGCTCAGACTGTAAAGCGTCTGTCTACAATGAGAGAGACCTGGGTTCGATCCCTGGGTCGGGAAGATCCCCTGGAGAAGGAAATGGCAATCCATTCCAGTACTATTGCCTGGAAAATCCCATGGACAGAGGAGCCTGGTAGGCTATAGTCCATGGGGTCACAAAGAGTTGGACACGACTGAGTGACTTCACTTTTTCACTTTAAAATTCCATCTAGAAAAGTTACTGTTCAAGATGGCAACACAGGAAGATCCCAAACTGACCTCCTCCCATAGACACACTGAGTTTAGAGCCACATATGGACAAGTTTTTCTCTTAAGACAACCTAAAGTTAGGCTGAGTGGCAAACAAGAAACCACCCGCTCCCCACACAGCTTGCCACAACCAGAAGAAACTCAAAACCCAGGATTTCTCCCCAAGAGGAAAAACTTTGAGCCCCACATTGGACACCTTACCTTTCAGTACCTGCACCTGAGAGATGAGCCCCCAAAAGCTCTAACTTTGAAAGCAAACAGGGCTCACATCCTGAGACCCACAGGACTATAGCATCCTGAGAGCATGCTTTTAAAGGGTGCACGTGCTCAGCTCTACCCACTCCAGGACCCAGCTTGGAGGCAGCCAATCAAGCCCTGAATTAACTGAAGGAGACTCACCAGTTGATAAGAGTGTTGTCCTGAGGGGCGGGCATCTAATTAACATCCACCTCTAGGAGCCTGCTGGAACTCTACAGTGAGGGAGGTGGGGGAAGGGGCCATTTTCACACTCTCCCTTTGCTCTGGAGCACCAGCATCATCCAGAAGGGAGCTTTTACCTGTGTCTGGTGCCCAGATCTCTGTGACTGCCACCAGGGGCAGTGGGTACCTCTTGACTACCTGGCTCTGGAGGCAAACCGAGCTTGCACTCCTGGTCCTGTGGGACTGTAATAATCAGTATTACCCAGAAAAGAGCTCATACCCTAATTTTTGCAGCTGCTACCAGAGGACACGTCTGTAACACCAGCCTCTGGCAGCCAGTGGGGCTTTCACCTGTAGGTCTCACAAGACTGTAACCAAAGGAGAAAGAGTTCTTAAGTAGCTACCACTCCTCAGGGCACAGCAAGAGGTAGCAGACCCAGAAGCCTGTCTCTGGGAAGAAGTGCTTAGTCATTCAGTCATGTCTGACTCTTTGCAACCCCGTGGACTGTAGCCCTCCAGGCTCCTCTGTCCATAGGGATTCTCCAGGCAAGAATACTGGAATGGGTTGCCATGCCATCCTCCAGGAGATCTTTCCCAACCATGGTACCCAGATTTCCTGCATTGCAGGTGGATTCTTTACCATCTGAGCCACCAAGGAAGCCCAAGAATACGGGAATGGGTAACTTATCCCTTCTTCAGGGGATTTTCCCAACCCAGGAATCAAACTGGAGTCTCCTGCATTGCAGGTGGATTCTTTACCAGCTGAGCTACCAGGGAAGTCCCCTGGGAAGAAGGCCTATTAGCTTATCATCATGGATGTGGCCTGAGGGGCAGGCTTCTAATTAAACACACATCCAGGGGCTGACTGTAACCTTGGAGGACAGGCACTACCTCCAGGCTTTCCTGCTGCTGTGCTCCAGGGAGCCAGTGTCTCCTGGAGGGGAGCTTTCCACTTGGCCCCAGCCTTGGCTTTTGCATCCAGTGCCCCCAGGTTTGCAGTTGCTGCCTAGGGGATGCCCTTTGATCACCTGGCTCTGATGGACAGGGGATGGGGTGCTTGCATTCATGGATCCTAATTGTGACAAATCAAAGAGCCGGTTCTTGGAAGGCAGCCAACCCGGGGACTGTGCGGACAGACTGACGCCACCCCGCCCACACCCGCCAGTCCCAGGTTTCTTGGCTTGTCCTGGAGCTCTGGCCTGAGGGGCAGGTGTGAGATCCCCCACACATCTAGCAGACTCTGGAGCGACTCTCAAGCAATGCAGGCTGTGGGTACCATCTTGGCAATCTCCTTCTGTCTTGTTCCAGCTCCCCAGTATCTCCCAGAAAGAGCTTATACAGTTGTTTGGAGCTCCAATTGTTGTGACTGCCAGATCACCTGGCTAGCAGAGTACACACTTATGATCCCACAAAAAAAAAAGTATGTATTTTCATACTTTAAAAAGCCACTACCTGAGGGGTCTGGCTTCTAAACAGTCTGAATCTAGATGCTGAGATCTTCCCCCTAGAAACACTGACAGGTCTTGTCGCATCCTCAATTACTGAGAGTTACTAAAATTATAATAGGCTGCTTGGATAAGCACAACGGTTTGAGAGACAACAAAGCATTGGGGCAGGGTTGAACAACAAGGTTCATCTCCTACACGAGGCCACTCCTTCAGGGCTGGGAGAAGTGGTTGTTTCATCGACTGTATAGAAGCCAACACGGAGTGTCGAGCAAAATGAAGAAACAAATGCAAGAACAAGGTAAAATCTCAGGGGAAAAAAAAACCTTAATGAAATGGAGGTAATAGGAAGAGCAACAGGATAAGCATCTCCAAATAAGGAGTGAAGATGGCAGGGCCAGCTGACAAGAACCATCTTTCTTGACAATTTCCTCATCATCCCCATCTGGATGGGAATGTATCCTGGGATAGAACTGATCCTGGGACAACGAAAAGCCCTGATCAGACTTCTACTTCTTTGAGATTAGCTTGAGGCATCATCTGGCCTGCTTTCCTGGGAGCTCTCTGGTTTTCACAAAGGAGAGCCAAGTGTATTGTAGAGGGAGTGGACGGGAATTTTATAATGATAAGAGTCAATCCAACAAAAGGACATAACATGTGTAAATATATATGCAGCCAACATAGAAGCACTTAAATATATAAAGCAAGCATTAACAGATCTAAACGGAGAAACAAACAGCAATATAATGGTAGGGTATTTTAAAATCCCACTTACATCAATAGATAGATGATCCACATGGAAAATCAATAAGGAAACATCAGCCTCAAATGACACATGAGATCAAATGAGATTAACATACAGAACATTCCATCCAAAAGCAACAGAATACACATCCTTCTCAAGTACACACAAAGCATTTTCTAGGATAGGTAATATGTTAGGTCAAAAAACAAGTCTTAATAAATTTAAGAGGGCTAAATTCATATCAAGGATCTTTTCCAGCACAGTGGTATGAAACTAAGAATTACCTGAAGAAAGCTGGAAAAATATGTGGAGATTAAACCACATAGCACTAAAAAACCAAAGGGTCAAGAAGAAATAAAGAGAAAAACTTGAAAATACCTTCAGACAAACAAAAATGGAAATATACCAAAATCTGGGGGATGTTGCAAATGCAGTTCTAAGAGGGAATTTCATAGCAATAAATATCTACTTCAAGAAACAAGTCTCAAATAAACAACCAAACTTTACTCCTCAAGGGAGCAGAAAAAGAAGAACAAAGGAAACTCAAAGTTAGTAGAAGGAAGGAAATAACAAAGGTTACAGTAGAAATAGAGACCAAAATGACAGTACAGAAGTTCAAACTTAGAGCTGATTCTTTGAAAAGATAAATGAAATTGACAAGTCTTTAGCTAGACTTAACCAAGAAAAAAAGGACTCAAATAATATCAAAAATAAAAAGGAAATATTACAAATGATACAGCATAAATATGAAGGATCATAAGAGGCTGCTATGAAACATCAACAAACTGAACAACCTAGAAGAAATGGATAAATTCACAGAAATATACAACCTACCAAGACATAATCATGATTAAATAGAAAATGTGAACAGACCAGCTACTAGTAAGAAGATTGAATCAATAGTCTAGAAGGACGTCAACATCATTAATCATCGGTTCAGTTCAGTTCAGTTCAGTCACTCAGTCATGTCCAACTCTTTGCAACCCCATGAATCGCAGCACGCCAGGCCTCCCTGTCCATCACCAACTCCCAGAGTTCACTCAGACTCACGTCCATCGAGTCAGTGATGCCATCCAGCCATCTCATCCTCTATTGTCCCCTTCTCCTCCTGCCCCCAATCCCTCCCAGCATCAGAGTCTTTTCCAATGAGTCAGCTCTTCACATGAGGTGGCCAAAGTACTGGAGTTTCAGCTTTAGCATCATTCCTTCCAAAGAAATCCCAGGGCCGATCTCCTTCCGAATGGACTGGTTGGATCTCCTTGCAGTCCAAGGGACTCTCAAGAGTCTTCTCCAACACCACAGTTCAAAAACATCAATTCTTTGGCGCTCAGCTTTCTTCACAGTCCAACTCTCACATCCATACATGACCACTGGAAAAACCATAGCAGAATGTGGTCCACTGGAGAAGGGAATGGAAAACCACTTCAGTATTCTTGCCTTGAGAACCCCATGAACAGTATGAAAAGACAAAATGATAGGATACTGAAAGAGGAACTCCCCAGGTCAGTAGGTGCCCAATATGCTACTGAAGATCAGTGGAGAAATAACTCCAGAAAGAATGAAGGGATGAAGCCAAAGCAAAAACAATACCCAGTTGTGGATGTGACTGGTGATAGAAGCAAGGTCTGATGCTGTAAAGAGCAATATTGCATAGGAACCTGGAATGTCAGGTCCATGAATCAAGGCAAATTGGAAGTGGTCAAACAGGAGATGGCAAGAGTGAACGTCGACATTCTAGGAATCAGTGAACTAAAATGGACTGGAATGGGTGAATTTAACTTAGATGACCATTATATCTACTACTGCGGGCAGGAATCCCTCAGAAGAAATGGAGTAGCCATCGTGGTCAACAAGAGAGTTCGAAATGCAGTACTTGGATGCAATCTCAAAAACGACAGAATGATCTCTGTTCGTTTCCGAGGCAAACCATTCAATATCACAGTAATCCAAGTCTATGCCCCAACCAGTAACGCTGAAGAAGCTGAAGTTGAATGGTTCTATGAAGACCTACAAGACCTTTTAAAACTAACACCCAAAAATGATGTCCTTTTCATTATAGGGGACTGGAATGCGAAAGTAAGAAGTCAAGAAACACTTGGAGTAACAGGCAAATTTGGCCTTGGAATATGGAATGAAGCACGGCAAAGACTAATAGAGTTTTGCCAAGAAAATGCACTGGTCATAGCAAACACCTTCATTAATCATCAGGGAAATGCAAATCAAAGCTACAACAAGATATCACTGCAAACCTATTAGAGTGGCTACTATCAACAAGACAAGAAATAGCAAACACTGGTGAAGATGTGGAGGAAAGGGAACCCTTGTGATTGTTGGTGGGAAAATAAATTGGTGCAATCACAATGAAAAACAGTTGAGAGGTTCCTTAGAAATTTAAAAATATAACTACCATATGCTATGCTATGCTATGCTACGTCACTTCAGTCGTGTCCGATTCTGTGTGACCCCATAGACGGCAGCCCACTGGGCTCCCCTGTCCCTGGGATTCTCCAGGCAAGAACACTGGAGTGGGTTGCCATTTCCTTCTCCAATGCATGAAGGTGAAAAGTCAAAGTGAAGTCGCTCAGTCGTATCCGGCTCTTAGGGACCCCATAGACTGAAGCGCACCAGGCTCCTCCATCCATGGGATTTTCCAGGCAAGAGTACTGGAGTGGGGTGCCATTGCCTTAATTTCACTTCTGGGTATTTGTCTAAATAAAACACTAACTCAAAAATATATTTTCACCTCCATATTCATTGCAGCATTATTTAACAATAGCCAAGACATGGAAACAACTGAAGTGTCTATCAATGGATGAATGAATAAAGAAGTTATTGGGTGTGTACACTTATATGCTTGGAATGCAACACTGTGACAGAAATAACTGAACAATACACTCCATGCCTCGACCTCTGCACAAGACCTATAGTGTCCTTCACCCCAAGTGGCTGAATCCATGGAATATGATTGGAATTCATTTATAATCTACCTAAAACAATCTAGAAGTTGTTTTTTTTTTTTTAATGTATACAGCAAAGGGTAATGCCTAACTACTTTAATTCTACCACATGAACTTGCAGAGTGGTACAGAAATTTACTGTATGACTATTTCCACTTTGTGCCAGTATATAAATTCTTCATCTCTCCATTGATAGCTCATCATGAGATTACATGATCACTTAACACATCAGTTCTTCAAAGGGGGCAATTTCAATTACATGGAAGCCTCCCAACATTGTCATTAACAAGGAAACATAGTAGAAGGCAAAACCCCAGGCTAGATGTTCATACGGAAGAACTAATGATTACCTCCAAAGTCCACATTTCCTTAATTATAGCATCACATTCAGTAAAGTTAAAGCTTTGTCAGGCATCTCTGTGTTTATGGGGGAAAGGAATTTGTATCATTCAAAATTGACATGTTGTACAAGGGAAGGTTACCATCAAAGCGGAATGAAATAGATTGCACTGCAGTCTTCCTTTTTAGAACAACACATTCTCCCAAAAGGGAGAAAATAAATAGAAGGGTAAATCATCTCTGTTGTTACATTATTTCTAATTCTGCACTCTTTTGACACCCAAAAAAGAATGCACTCCATAGAGTGTATACTCAAACATGAAGCAGCTTGATTGCTAGTCCTGACAATTGCATAAATTAATGACAACTCTCCATCAAGATCTAATTTGATGATGTTTCAAAACAATGTCTAAATTTTTTGCAGTACCCAGATAAGATGTAACAAATCATTTCAGTTAGTGCTTCTTGGGCTAGATGTGACAAGCTATGACCTAAATGAAAGAAATATTCTTGTTTTCTGTGATTATTTCTCCTCTGAAGGATAAACTAAATCTAAATCTAGATCTTTTACAAGATACATTATTAAGCTGGACTCAATACTGCCCTATAAAATGGAGAAGGTTGACTCATGGGGTTAGAAAGTAGTGAAGAGGTGGAAGTGCTCAGTCGCTCTGTCGTGGCTGACTCTTTGCGACCCCATGGACGTAGCCCACCAGGCTCCTCTATTCATGGAATTTCCCAGGCAAAGAATACCGGAGTGGGTTGCCGTTTCCTTCTCCAGGGAGAAGTGAATGAGAAAGAGAAGGGAAGTACATCCTACTGACAATGATGGGAGAGAAGAAATTATCCAATCTCTCCATGTTAGTACCAGGTGACCTGGTCACTCAGCTGACCTATATTTCCTTTCCAGGTTTGTGAAGGGAGTGAGGAAGGTGAGAAATATTTGCCAGGGAAAGGATGCTAGCTAACATAGTGTTAGGTAGTACAGTTAAACAGAAAATGATATCAGCCTGAATCTGAGGAGTCTTGATACCTATCCCAGCTTCACTACTGATTTTGTCCGTGGCTTTGGAAATGCCCCAGTGCCTCCAGTTCTCCATTTTATCATCTGCAAAATGGATCATCTCTAAACTATTGCTCTCCAGAAAATGTACATAGTAGCACAAATGATTTATAGAGAATGCTATGCAAAGAATATTATTCGAGCTAAGTGATGCTCACCAAGAGAAAACTGTGTCCACCTCTCTATTTGCATTTATGATTTGATCATATATTTTTAATAATAAGGTCATAAGTTAAATTGGCCAAGAGGCAAATGAGTTACTCTAAATGTTCCTAATAAACCTGTATTAGAATCAATTTTTCAGGAGGGAAAAATCAAACAAGTTTTTCGATCCATCTCAATTTCTCTTTCTAGAGTCCCACGCTTTCCACCATCTTCCTAGTTACAACAAGCCGCTGTCACACCTCGAGTGTGAACCAGCCAGTATGGCTCATGCTAGTTTCTCTGCCCTCTCCATAACAGCCCTTTACAAAATATCTTTGGAGGGGAGACCTCATTCCCCACCTCCACATATCCTAGAATGTGCCTCTTACGTCCGACTTTCCCCTCTCCCCAGTGTCTTTCCCAGTTTCCCCTGCAGAATCAGCCTTCCTCGGGATGTCACCCCCACTCCCTCAGCACACACCAAACTATCCCCTTTGCTGCTCACCCCCAGAATGACAGAGTTCATCCCATGTCCTCCCTACAGAACTGTCTTTGGAGTCCACTGGTATTGATGGAGGCCTCTGCAGACATTCCATGGGGTTGCAAAGAGTCAGCCACGACTGAGCAACTTCACTTTCACTTTTCTGCAGAGTTAGTCTCAAAGAAAGAGTGTATTCTTTGTGGGTGGAAGGGTGCAATGAGCTCAGCTCATCTCTCTACAGCAGCGTTGCTGGGTTGGGGGCAGTGAGTCCTCTAACTGCAAATACAGCTGTTCTCCATTATAAGTCATCACGTTCTGGAGGATGTGGGCCCTGTGGATCTGAAGCCTAACCTCTCTACCTACACCCAACCTAGGAAGCAGTTCCTAAGAATGCTTTTACAAAGCCAACTTTAACCCAACGTCCAGAGTATTCCCCCGCTACATTATCCTGAAAGCGCTTTTGCTGCTTTCCAGGGTCACTTTCACCTACAGAAATTCGTATTAACTCCTGGAGACAACA
Organism: Bos grunniens; assembly: GCF_055505025.1. NCBI lineage: Eukaryota > Metazoa > Chordata > Mammalia > Artiodactyla > Bovidae > Bos > Bos grunniens. The sequence goes on from NC_141172.1 coordinate 57,592,019, forward strand.
CAGATGTGGACTGGTACACAGTTCACTCCAGCTCTCCTATCACCAAATTTCTGCTTCTGTCATGGGGAAAGGAGCTTCAGTGCTTCCACAAATGAATCATGTGTGTGTTTCATAAGGAAGCAGATGACTCAAGTTACGTGAATATATAAATTAATTCCCCCCAAAGACCTAAAATGGAAAAAAAATCTATGAATTCTCACAATACCTGGTGAATGGAGAGTCCCAGTGGGTTCAGCAAGGATGGGAATGGGAATCTGGGGACCCTACGTCCATGGTATCTCCTTATGCCCTGCCTGCCTGAGCTCAGAAAAGACTCTCTCTCGCTAATCTTTCATCTTCCCCATCACCAAAATGATGAGTCAGATTTGCTGTCCCTCAGTTCCCTGCCGACCCAGACACTCAAGGATTTCTATCATACTCTTTTCTTCCATAAACAGTGAAAGCAACTGCTTCATTTTACCTTACCAGTTCACTTTTTGTAGTCAGATTTCCAATGGTAGCCCAGAATTATTTCTATATACGCTAAGTTGGGAAGCAAAGAAAACACTTACTTTTTTTCCTCATTATAAAAAATTCCACAATAAAATAATATGGAAATGTAACTTAGAAAGAGATAGTAACCCATTATCTTACTTCTCTTGGAAAATAAGTTGGTTACCGTTTCTTTCACAGTTTTATAAGACAAACGTGCATTATTCTTACTATTAATATTTTAATAAAAACAGATTTACACTAAATAGACTTATTACAAAATTGTCTTTGTGTTTAGAAATCCTTTTTTGTCAGCAAGTATAAATCTCTCTCTTTCTTTCTTATCAACTGCATTAGATTCCCCTGTGGGTCTGTACCATAATATGGTCATCCTTTTAATAAAATTTTTTGTTCAATTTCCTAATCACAAATTTCCTAAACACACAGTATCTTTATACATGTAAATGACTATTATAGAATAATTAAACCGAGACTGGAGCTTACCAACTCCTTTTAGGTTGTGTTTTGGTTTATTAATAAACCAACATGTCAGCATCCATCATTTAGTCAAATATGGCACAATACACTATCCTGGAAGGCAAATAAGAGGTAACCAGAATGTAAGTTATTATATATGATAAAACTTAATTAGCCATTTGCCTCAAAATGATTATATCTCTTTTAAAATGTCTGCCTCCTTTGTTTGCTATAAATATTCATTTAGATACATAAAATATACTAAGCAGCATTTTGTCTGCATCCCATCAAGCAAATTCACTGAGGCGTGAGGGCTATATAAGCAGTGGAGCAGAAGACCATGCTATTACATGGATAAATGCTCTGGAGTTACTGAAGCAAGACAAAAACAATCACGGGAACATGGATTTGGAATATGCTGAAGCAACCATGTTTGGGGGGATGGGGAAAAAAGGAGAGTTGCTCATAAATAAGAAAATACAGATGTCATGATATTCCATAAAATTGAGTGTGTTTAGTCTGATTCAGACAGATTGTTACTGTTATGCTATCTGCCTATCAGATATTTTAAGTTCATCAAGAAGCCATGGTCAGTTAACAGACCTACATAATGGAATGTTTTATAAGATGATTTTCTTTTAATCACCCAGAGGTCTAATAGGGTGGTTGGCCTGCTTCCCTAATAAAATTTAAATAGCTTTGCCTCAGGTCAAAGTGAAGTCGGCCATCCTACAAGGAGTTCATCTGTGACATCCATAATAGCTGCCCAGTCTCAAGGGACCATTTGAGGTTACTGCTTCTGTGGGAAAATAAATAGTCACACACACACACACACACACACACACACACACACACACACTGCAAGCAGCAGTTTCCTGGCCAAAATGAATTTCAATCCATAGTCTATGTCTTTGTTTTTAAGGGCTGAGTAAGCAGACTAACCTCATTCTATATCTTCCTGGCCCAGCACCCTTCATGACTTCCTCCTCACCTACTGCAGAGTTCCGAGATTCCCTGTGGCAGGTACCACAGCCAGAGGCCGGCAGTACAGCGCCTCTCTGCAGGCCCCATTCTCATCCCTTGGGCTATAGCCTTGGCTCTCTAGTGGTTCTGTGGCCTCCCCCCCATTTTCTGCCCCCTTGCTGCATCCATGCCTCTAGTGTAGTTTCTGCTTGACTTTTAGTGGTGTCTTCAGCCTTGGGCCCATTCTCTAATGCTGAGCCCAGATCCCAGGGCCAAGGCCCTTAAATGGGAGGAGATTGAACCTACACAGTTGATAGGCCTTTAACTGGTAATTACACATGGCACACATGTGCAAGGGCGTGCACACACACATGCACACACACACACATACACATGTTAATAAATGTATCTAACCACGTATGGGTAAACCTGCCCAGTTACTTTAAGTAAAGCTCAAAAGGCTTCCCAGGACTTGAGTTCTCTCCCTACATGTCTTTAAGTCCATTTTCTCTTTGTGGGTAACCTTACTGTGCACACATGGTAATAAGGTGAGATGACCATGGCAGCTCTAGTCCTTCAAGATCAAGCCCAGGAAAAAAACATCTCTGCCTCATCCTTGAATTCTCAGGCATACATTTGATTGTATTTTACTGGCTTTCAGTTTGTCTCGTGACATTCCCTGAACCAAATGTTTTCTGGCCAGAAAATCGTAAACAGGTGCCTTCCAAACGCACCTGAAGCACAGGTTAAGGACTGGAGAGAACCTCCAGAGATTCTGAAGATTTACTGCTGAAAGAAGAGAGAATGAATGTTGGGGTGAATGATCAAGTACCTGGACGTTAAGATAACCAAACCAATTGCTTCATATTTTTGTGCCAATTATATAAATTAAGAAACAGTTCAATTTGAGCTCACAGGCTCAAATACTAGGACGACTTAGCAATCACGTAGCTCCTGGTTATTTAAAATGTGCTTCCTGGACCAGCAACAATAGCATCACCAGTTTTAGAGTTGCAGCATCTCAGACCCCCTGGCCCTGCTGAATCAGAATCTGCAGTTTAACAAGATCTGCAGTATATACAGTAATGTTGAAAATGAATAGTCCAAATTTAACTCTCAGTTTACAGATATGGAACCTGGGATGAGGCAGATGAAGATCCTTGCCCAAAGTCATACATCCAGTAAGTGGGATATTAGAATCCAGGTCTCTTGTCATATGTGGGAGGCTTTACTCCAAATTGACGCTACTTTGCACTGTCAATTTTTCAACCAATCACAATTATATTTTCAATGATGTATTTGTTATTAAAACATACAAATCAGGAAAGAAGTCAGCATAGCATAATGGTTCAGAAGTACAACTCTGAAATCAAAGAGGTCTGGATGCAAATCTCAGCTCCAGCATTTATTACCTCAGAAATTTGGGAAAGTTATTTGACTGCTGTAAAATGTGGCATCTCAACTACCTATCTTACAGAATTATTGTAGGAATTAAAAAAGGCATATATATATATATATACACACATATATACACACATACATATATATGTTAAAAACTTAATCAGCATGTTAAGCATATGAAGCTTAAAAATATTATCTTTAACATTTTTCATAGAATAACCTTTTCCATCCATTTATTCTATTCATCTCTGTCTTCACAGGTATCAGCAATACAAACATGGATAAAAATGAGTGCCTGCCATCAAGAAGACTACATTCTATCAGAGGAGGTAGAGTAGCAACAAACTAGGTTGTGACAAATGCTAAACCATCGCACAAAGTGCCACCAAACCACAGAGAAGAAGCAATTAATTTTGCCTAGCAAAGGAGAAGGCAATGGCACCCCACTCCAGTATTCTTCCCTGGAAAATCCCATGGACGGAGGAGCCTGGTAGGCTGCAGACCATGGGGTCTCGAAGAGTCGGACACGACTGAACGACTTCACTTTCACTTTTCACTTTCATGCATTGGAGAAGGAAATGGCAACCCACTCCAGTGTTCTTGCCTGGAGAATCCCAGGGACAGGGGAGCCTGGTGGGCCACCGTCTATGGGGTCGCACAGAGTCGGACACGACTGAAGCGACTTAGCAGCAGCAGCAGCAGCAAAGGAGAACAGGCTCCTCAGAAAAAAATCATATAGCTTTCACCTGAAGGGGGCCTGAAAGTGCATCAAGGTATTCAATTGCAGTGAGTTTTTGACGAATTAACATATATGTGGTGTTGAGGGTTGAGGGCATTAAAAAATTAATAAGATCCCCAACAGCATCATAAGATCATCAAGTGCAGAGCTATATGTGACCGCTGTTGGAGGCTGTGAGGCTCAGCCAATTATCTCCCCACACCCTTGCCTTTATATTAGTTGTAACAAAGAAGGGGTAGACATAATGTGTATCTGATCCAGAGCAGAGCATGGGAGAGAGGGCCTGAGAACACACATTCCATCTGGTGCAGTTACAAGATGGTAGAGCTTTGTTCATTGGAAGGACTGATGCTGAAGCTGAAGCACCAATACTTTGGCCACCTGTTGCTAAGAGCCAACTCACTGGAAAAGAAAACCCTGATGCTGGAAAAGACTGAAGACAAAAGGAAAAGAAGGCAGCAGAGGATGAGATGGTTGGATAGCATCACTGACTCAACGGACTTGAGTTTGAGCAAACTCCGGGAGATAGTGAAGGACAGGGAAGCCTGGCGTGCTGCAGTCCATGGGGTCACAAAGAATCGGACACGACTTAGTGACTGAACAACAAGAACTTTGTGATGGCTTCACAATAGAGTTTCCTGCTGACCGAGTTAGTCATGCTGTGTGGGCTAGAAATACACTTTGGTGGAGTAAATCGCTCTGACTTGGGGGTTGCTTATTATCATAGCATAACCCAGAACACCTGACTCACGTGGGATGATAATATTCATGAAGGTGACTCCAAGGAAACTATGACTTCAGAAGGGGTAAAGGGAGGGAATTGGCTCCAAATCAAGTGTGTTTTGGGGGGTGAGGGGGGGGGCCAGAGGAAGTTTCTTACTAAACCTATCAAAATGTGTTACTAAGTAATACCTGCTAATCATATTTCCCTGCTCAAACAACAGTATTTTTCAGAATTTCATCTTGAAATCCTCCTCAGGATGCACCCTCTCTCATGACTAGTGAAACCACCGTACGTCACCGGGTCATCATGCATGTCAGTGTTACAAAAACAGCTATGAATCGCTTTAAACAAAGCAAATCCATCTGTCCGTCTTTCCATGCTACTTCAAAGCCGCCCGACCATCTAAAGTCAAACTTCTCTGGATTAAATAGGCTACAAGGCTAAAGCCCAGCAAGTGTCTCTTTTAACCTCTAGCAGATTTTCACAGCCCAGTGGCAAACTCCTCCCAAACAACATTTCTAATGGGAGGCTGACAGACTTCTAACTAAAGCAGTTCCAATGTGCCACTATAATAACCTACTTCTTTTGATTGCATTTATTTTTAATGATTATTTTCCCTGCGTGCCAATCCAACCTGTGCTTCCAGCCCAGAAAGAGGGGGGAGGGGAGGAAGCCAGGACCGAGAACGTTATCTTGGGCTGCACTGCCACCTAGAGGTACTGCGGAAGAACTGCCGCATTGCTCTTCTAAGAGCAGTGGCCGCTGTTGACACAAAGCGGGACCTTCCTCCCTCTGCATAGGGTTGGGTAAAATAACTGAAATGAGCCCCTCAGTTTCGCTTAAACAAAATACAATAAAACAATCATAAAATATATAATAATTTTTCACTTAACACACCCAAGGTGGTCCTAAAGAGGGAGATCCTTTAAGAAATGGTTCTGAGGAGCTCTTAGAAAAGAACAGTTTTCAGTATTACAACAGTTAGATTTGATTTGCAGCTTGAACTGCATAGATGGAAAAATCATTTGGAAACGGATTGTTGCCAAAGTCTGAACAGGTCTATCTGGTCAGAACTACACTTCGATTGCAAAACTGAAATTTATTCAAAAGTTATTCAGGCTCAAATCAGAAGCCAAGGAGTATCATGGAGATAGAAAAAAGGACAAGGCTAATGATGTCTTGATTACTGAAGTTCTGCAAGTGACAGAATTTGACAGGTGCATTCCTAATTGTCATTATTTCAAGGGCAAAGTCAAAAGTTTGTTGTTGACAAGGTCTTTGACGTTCTCCTTAGGCAACGTCAGCGTGTACACAAACGCAAGCTATTTTAAATAAACCTGAAGAACTTGTATTTCAGGAGGATGTTATTTCCAAACGATTAGTACAATGAACACACAAGTTCAGGGAAAAGATAATTTGGGCAGGCTTCAGGAGAGGTAATGATTTAGTCCACATTACTAATGGCACTTGCAATGAAAGAGGGGCAAAAACCTGAGATGAATCATTCAAGGGCTTGGAGATTTTCAGCTGCAATCTCTCTGTGACATTTTAAGCCAGGAATGATGGGCTGTTCTTTGACTTTAATGAGCACACGCACATTCAGGAACACATCCCAGGACCACAGACTGTGTGGTTCCCTTCGTTTGCATCGCTTCTCTGCGATCAAAAAACGGGGTTTTGAAGTTGAAAAAACAAGAAAGCAAAGAAACAGAAAAGGGGAGAAAAAAGTTATTTTGCAATGCAAAAAGCCTATTACCCTTACTAGTACAAAATTCAAAATTAGGCAAATTATCAGTTCCACTCACTGGAAGAGGGTTATTTTGGGAAAGTCAAAACAGCTCAGTTAAAGTAACTGTTTACATTTTTGAGTACTTAGAATGGTCCTGGTGCTATCTTAGGGCTTTACTCATTTAGTCCTCAAACCACCATGTGGGGTGGATACTATCACCCCATTTACAAATGAGGACAGTGAAATCCAGAGAAGTAAAATAAAGATCAAAACCCAGGCAGTTATTCTGACTCCAGAGTATCCATTCTTAAAAACCATGCTATTAAGCTATCTCATTAAAGAACATTTTCTATAGGACAATGCAAGAAACTACTGCTTTTTCCTGTGGGATTTTTCAAGACGGTGCCTCTTGATGACTTGATGAAAGTCATTGCCTTCCTGGACCATTCCCGCTGCCACTCTGTAGGTTTCCTTTCCTGCTCAATGCCCATTCAGGTCAGATCACCTCACTAATAGAAGAGGCCATAACCCTGTTAGTGTTCAGGACCTAGTGGCTTTCCCTCTTGGACCCTTCTCTGGTTGGAGCTGAGCCAGCCCATTCTTCAGTCACCCCATGAGGAATTTCCTTTTCCCACCCAGAGTCCACATGTGCCCTCCCCTCCCAGGCCTTGGGTGAAGGTGACTTTTCTGAAGTCAATCTGAGGTAGGTGTTCAATAAACAGTTGAATAGGATCGATGGAGGTATTTCCGAAAATTAATCAAGCTGGAGGCGTTTTTCAATATTGATGGGGTTCCTGGCAGCTCTTCTAACCTCACCCAAGATCCCTGATGGCTAAAGGTAGAAAGTGGTCGATGGTCTACAGACATTCTTTGCTTTCCCTAAGATGCCCTCTGAAAAAACTGGAACACTGAAAAGCCTCAATAATAAGGATTTTTATTGGTTCAGGAAAAAAAAAAAATCAGCCAAGAGAAATAAAACTCGCCTGCAAATGTCATTAAAATGAACACTTCTTTGTTATAGATCCTTTCCAGTGAGCATGAAAGGAAGGTCATTTAATTGTAACCCCCAGAAACTGCCTCTGTTAATGTAACATGTTCAATTGGTTTAATTATTCAGTCTTTTGCTATCAGAATGTGATAAAAACCTAAATTATCCATGCAATTGGGGAAAAGGAAAAGTAGAGGGAAATGAAATTCCCAGGCACGTCTCTAATATTAATTCCACTGAACCATAGCTTGTTTCTCAGGTTCAGAAGTATTGAACGAATGAATGAACAAATGAACCAACAAATCAACCTTTGAAGAAACAAGTGAATGAAGAAACCAAGATGGCCCGGGCTAATCAAAGGTAAAATGTCACCACAGAGAGTCCCAGTAATACATCTACACAATGGACAACCACACAGACCATTCCTTCCCTGTGCCTCGGCAGGGTCTGTGGCCAGGAGACGCATGTTGTCTAGTGACCTGGCTGGCCTGGCCAGGAGTCAGCTGGCTCCAGAAGGCTGAGTCCCACAGAACCAGAGAACATGCAAGAGAGAGAGCACCAGAGATGGAAGCCAGAGGACCCTGTCTGAAATGGGTTTTCAGGACAAAGGAGACTGGTGGTGGGTATTGGGAGTCAGGAGAGAGCCAAGGTGAAGATCCAAGAGGCCAGTGAGTCAAAGGAGATTGGTCCAAGCACATTAGACTAGATGAGTGGGATCGCTGTTAGTGCCAGCACTGAAACCACAAGAATTATATTTGTTTGGCTGGCCTTTCTATTTGCTTTGTGTTTATTTTTTCTAAATAGGAAATACATGTACATTAAGCAAATCTCCAAAAAGATTCCAAAGGGTATACTAAATGGTAATCTCACTCTCACCCTTGGCTCCCAGCTCCCCAGTTCTCCTCCCCTGAATTTCTTCTGGGTCCTTCCATAGGTAGCCTGTACATATATAAGCATAAATGTATTTACATCCTATGTATCACAAATCATATCATATTATACTTATCAGTTCTTTATCTTTCTTTTACATTTACCAGTACATCTTAGAAATGGTTCCATAAGTATATGGAGAGCTGGTTCATCTTGATGGCTGAGTAATATTCCTTTGCACAGACCCACCAAAATTAATCCTGTTAAAATGTCTATTTAGCTCCTCTGTGAACTTTGCTATAACAGATAATGCTGCAGTGATGGACATGTCGGGCACATGTGAATATATGTGTAAAAGTGAAAACAGGTTAATAAAGTTCATTTTAAATTTTGATATGTATTGCCAAATTATTCTCTGAAGAAGTGATACCAATTAATATTCCAAACCATACTCTGGTATCCAAGACATCTGGGTTTGGAGTCTGATGTTGATGGACAGGGTTTGATGGAACACCTACTACCTGCAGACACACTTGTCCCTCACAACAAGCAGGAACTTGCTCTTCCACAGTGTATTGTTTATCAGAGAAAAGTTGGTTAAATGGTTTTTCTAAAGCTACATGAAAAAGCTGTGCAACCTTGGGTAAATGATAACTTACCCAAGAGAGGTCTCAGGTTTCCCAAAGAATTTGTCAAAAAGCTGGAGTCATTATCTTCTTGTCTTCCAGTTCCCAGTCTGCAGTACCTTGTAATATGGCAAAAATTCAGATGTCCCATAGGGAAAAGAAGAAGGCAATGGCAACCCACTCCAGTACTCTTGCCTGGAAAATCCCATAGGTGGAGGAGCCTGGTGGGCTGCAGTCCATGGGGTCGCAAAGAGTTGGACACGACTGAGCAACTTCACTTTCACTCTTCACTTTCATGCATTGGAGAAGGAAGTGGCAACCCATTCCAGTGTTCAGACCCAGGGACGGGGGAGACTCGTGGGCTGCCATCTATGGGGTCGCACAGAGTCGGACATGACTGAAGTGACTTAGCAGCATAGGGAAAAGAAAAGCTAAGGTCCTGGCTCATGAACATGCATTAACATAACCGGCACAAAACCAGAGTCACTATGGATCCCCTCCTCTCTTATGACCAGCTCAACTCTTCATATGAAACAAGAGCTAGGGAAATGGTCACAACTTAACTCAAGCCAACCCAGTAGGAATTTACCATGTACAAGAGGAGCTGGGAAGGGGTGATGCTAGAGCCATGTGGGTCCTCAGAAGCTGGTGGCCTCTGCACCATGTTTCCCCCTTGAATCCCAGCTCGAAGTATTTTCAGACAGAATTTTCTTACCCTCTACTCTCCGATTTCTTCATCTTGGCGAAGAACCTCCAAACAACTCCAAACAACTCTAAATACTACTGTTGTTCTTTCAGTGGTTGACAATTCTGGCCTCAGTTCTCATTGAGGCTGACCTCAGTGATGGCCTGACTCCCAAGACTCACTAACATCTCCTCTCCCAACAGTGTTGCCTGCGATCACTTCCTGCATGGAAAGCGTAACACACAGATGTCACCATGGATGTCACCTGTCCTTAACTGCTGTTCTGAAAAGTGGATAAACCTGTGAATGGGATGGGGGCATCACTAAGGTTCCTAACAATACTGCCAGACTCTGAGTGCCTGAAAGTAAAAAAAAAAAAAAAAAAAAACTGTTCTCTGCATCTCTTTGGTCCTCTCTTCCCCACCATGCAGGCTTCTCAAAGCTTCTAGCTCTAGCAGGGGTTCTGGAAATGTCTGAGGACTGTGTTTGTTTCCAAGGGTAACTGGAACAAATGACCACAAACTATGTGATTTAAAACAACACATATGTATGCTCTCTCAATTCTGGAGGTCAGAAGTCCAAAACCAAAGAGTTGACAAGTCCAGGCCCTCTATAAAGGCTCTCGAGGTAAATCTGGTCTATGCCTGCCTCTTAGTTTCCGATGTTGCTGGCTATCCTTATGGGTCCTTGACGTTGCAGCTGCATTGCTCTCATCTCAGAGTCCATCATCGCATGCTGTCCTCCCTGCCTGCCAGTCTGCCTTCTCTTCTGATGCGCATGCCGGTCACATGGGACTAGGAGTCACCCTAGTCAGGTATGACCTCATCTTAGTTTGAGTATATCTGCAGGGACCTTATTTCCAAGTAAAGTCACATTCATCAATACTAAAAGTTAGAATTTCCACATATCTTCTGGAGGGGATACAATTCAACCCACAACTGTGATTTAATGGAAAGTGCAAGTACATGAGCAAGTTCGTACTTTGCAGAAAGAAGAAAGGAAGGAGGAAGGAAAAGAAGAAAGGAAAAAACTGAATTTTTCATAAGATACACATGATAAGAAAGTATCATAATTTATGTATCTAAGTATCACATCAGGAGGAAAAAAGGCCATTTTAACTTGGTTTTCTGAATTTATGTTCTGCAGAGTCATTATGTGATTTGTAGTCCTTTATATAACTGAGGACACATGAACAGCTCTTTTCCTCTTAGTTAATTTCTTCTTTTGCCTACTAGCTTGCTTATTAAAAAAAAAAAAATTACCTGACAGTGAGAGCTTTGCATTAAATACTCTGAGTATTTTAGGTTAAGGTCTTAAGGGGGAAAAAATTACTTCTAAGTTTAACAGGGGCTTCCCTGGAAGCTCAGTTAGTAAAGAATCCACCTGCAGTGCAGGAGACCCCAGTTCAATTCCTGAGTCAGGAAGAACCACTGGAAAGAGGATAAGCTACTCACTCCAGTATTCTTGGGCTTCCCTGGTGGCTCAGCTGGTAAAGAATCCACCTGCAATGCGGGAGACCTGGGTTCAATCCCCGGGTTGGGAAGATCCCCTGGAGAAGGGAAAGGCTACCCATTCCAGTATTCTGGCTTGGAGAATTCCATGGACTATATAGTCCATGGGGTCACAAAGAGTTGGACGTGACTGAGCGACTTTCACACACACACGCGCGCACGCGCAAGCTCAACAGGGGAGTCACTAATGATAGGGCCATATGATTCTAGTTGTCCTTCTTTCCTTCTGGGCCTGAAACAAAGCCCCCACATGTCTTGTGCCTTTACCTCCACACTCAAGAGAAGGAAGGGAGGGAGGGAAGGAGGGAAAAGCCAGCCCCACTCTCAGCTCCCAGTCCTGCAAAGGAGGAATAAGTGTGTTGGCTTGAAGACAGGAACCCTGGGCTCTCCATCTGGCTCTGAAACCACACCAAACCATCACAAGCTGTCCAGTTACTTCACCAATTAAATACAAAGTGCTTAGGATGGATAATCTCTAAAATCCCTCTCAGCAGGGCATTCGTTCTATTCTGGGTGTCCACTCACTGGATTAGGTCCATGGAGAGGTGAGTGTTTCTTCTGCTCAGCATCCAGTTGAGAAGTCATGAACTGATTCTTCGAAGAACTTGAGAGCTTCCAATACTCAAGAGGGAGAGAGAAAAACCCTATGGAAACCAGTCATTCTAAAACAAAACAGCAAGAGACCTGGCCTGCCATAGGGTAAATGCCATTGAGATGACTCAGAATGTGAATCTGAGCAAGGGTCACATTACAGTCTTTTCCCTCCTTCCAAGGAGTCAAAACAACAGAAAGCTGTTTCCTATCATTTTTAAGACATATGTATATATATATACATATATATATACATACTTAATAATAATTAAGTAGTGAAATATTTTCTTCTCCAAAATCATCTGGACTCAGTAAATCCAGTATTCTTTAACACACACATTGTCTGAGGCAGGGTGCTATAGTGGAAAGACTCAAACAGGCCCAGGTTAAATCCTATCACTACCCTCAGGCCCTCAGTCAACTGAGCTAAATCACTCACCTTGGTTAAGTGTGTTTCCTCTTCTGTTAAAACAGGGGTTCTTGAAAGGATACCATGAGAAGATCTGTGGAAAGTTTGTGGGACACAGTATTTAGGAAATACTCGTTTTTCACACTAAAATAAGAAATATATGTCCTCTCCATACCTTGCCCAATCTAAGCGAGCCGCAGTCTGGCTGATGCTCTGCAGTACCCTCTGGTATCACTCCCTTTATGATAGTGCATCTGCACAAGGTCAGCCGAACACGCCGTGATGTGTATTTTCAGTTGTTCATCTGTGTACTTGCCCAGTGCTCCCACTGAAATCCCATCGAGTCTACAATCTCCAGAGTTATAAACTCCTCAAAGGGCCATATCCATTTACAGCCATTTGAACAGCCTCTAAAATGACAAGAGGCGCAGAGTACACATTAACCCAGTGGCTAGCGGAGAAGCCCACGGGAACGCACATTCTCTCAGGCACTGCACAGCTGGGATTTATCAATGGCTCCATTTTCTCCAGCGCAGAGGAGATGGCCTCTTCTGTGATCTTGTCAACTAAATGACATGTTCCTCAGGAATAGGGAGCATACTTTTGTTTTCTTTCTGCCCAGGCTTTCAGAGAGCATTTCCTCTAATCGATGCTTATGTAAGTGTTTAGTTCGCCAACTCTAAGTCAGGTTGTGTTCATTTAGATGAACTTTATGTTTGAAATGATAAATGCTCATTTCCTATTTTCAAAAAGCATCCATGAATTTTTAAAAATCACTTCACATGTAAGTATTAAAATAGGTCTCAAAATGTTTGGTTCTGTGCTTCTATTTACGTTCTCAAAATTAGAAGATGAAAAGGCAAACTATGGAAGAGTGTAAAAGCATTCTTCCTTTATAACATTTAAATCACTTAATAACTTACAAAGAAAAAAAAATAAAGGTACAAAATTATTGTGTTGTGGCAGTAGTGAGACTAATAGCCCACCAAACTACCAATCCACAGAAACTGTAATATGTTGTTACCTTACTGGCAAAAGGATCTTTGTGGGTGTGATTAATGATCTTGAGATGCAGAGGGCATTCTGGATTATTCAGGTCATCTCAAGAAAATCACAAGGATCCTCAGAAGAGAAGGAGCAAGGGAGGAAAGTCAGAACAAGAAAGAGATGTGAAGGCAGAAAAGGAAGTTGAATGATGTCGCTGCTGGAGGGCAGGGGGAGTGATGTCATGCCAGGAGGCACAGAACGTGGGCAGCCTCTAAGGAGCTAGAAACAAGGAACAGATCCTCTCTGCAATCTCCACAAGAAATTCCATCCTGTTGACATTGTGATTTTAGTCCATGAGACCTACTTTGTACTTGTGGCCTCCAAAACTGTAAGATCACTCTATGCTGTTTTCAGTCATAGGGTTTGTGATTATTTGTCAGATCAAGAAGAAAAACAAGATGAAATACATATACTAATTATTAGGGGGAGTTGATACCAAAATTAAGAGGTGTTACTTGTAAACAAACTAGAAAGGTTAATGGATTAATTGTATTTATATCTTTTTAGTATTAGCAGAAAATAATCTTATCCATAGGCCTTGGGTAACTCATAGGAAGTGAGAAGGCTTAAGTGCAGATTACAAGCAGATATCAAGCAAGGGGAGCTCAGTCCTGGGGAGTACAGCCACGGCCATGCCCCAGAGGGTCCAGGGTAGCACCCCCTCTACCATCACTGTGGGGTGAGTGATTTAATAACTACCTTTAAGTCTGTATCACTCCTTTAGAGATAGGTACTAAGTCGAGGTTGTACACATAAGCCTGGGTTTTAGGAGATGCAGAGAGGAATGTTTGTTCCTTTAAATTTCTCTCAGGATCTGTGGAGTTCTGCTTCCCACTAACATCCATGGTGTGGGATTCCAGCTAAAGAGGAAGGGTACTCAGATGCTGGTAGTATAGAAAGTGACAAATGGCTGTCAGAGAGTCTGATAACCTGAATTATCTAGCACAGTACTTAATTAAGAAATTTAAAATTCTATTGTGAAGACCCATTTGTCTGTAGTAAGGAAAAACAGAGGCAGATGAGTAAAAAACTTTTGAATGAAATTCAAGTATCTAAATTAGAGAATATTTGAAAATTGTGTTCCATGTAATACTAATCCACCTCTTCCATCCCTCCCTTCCTCTTTATTTCCTCCCTTTCTTCCTTTCTTTCTTCCTCCCTCCTTCTGGATACATCAGTTGAAAGTCCAATGAGCTACTCTCTGGAAATAAGGCTCACTAGAGATGTGCAATCTGGGAGGATCTAGTGAGAGTGGGCACAGAATGTCTGTGGCAGTATAGGAAGGGAGAGTGTACAGAGCTCTCTTTCCCTCCCTCTCTCCTTCCTTGCTTCCCTTCCTCCCTCCCTCCTTCTCGCTTTTGTTTTATAGTCCATGCAGTCTCCCATCAAGAGGCAGAAACAGAATAATCCTATGAGGCAGAATGAACAGCTAATCTAAACAGCAGGGCATGAAGGGAAGGAAGCAGGACTCCATCAGCATGTGGAGGCAAGGACAGGAGAGCACAGCTGAAATAGAACTGGGGTCAAGCTCTCCCCACGTTCTGTCCTCAGACAAAAAGATGGTGTAATGGTGCTTGATGATGACATTTTCTCTTTTTTTATTTTAAGTGGACTTTTGTGGGGGTTTTTTCCCTTCAGTATTATTGAGATATAATTGACACGCGTTGTTTAGGCTTGCAGTGTACCGCATAATGACTTGACTTACATACATCATGAAAGTCGTATCACAAATTTAGTGAGCGTCCATCATTTCATTTAGATAAAAAAATTTAAAAAACAGAAAAAAGTTTTTCTTGTGATGAGAACTCCTACATCTTCTCTCTTAACTTTCATGTATAGCATTCAGCAGTGTTAGCTATATTTAGATTACAGCCTTCTTAAGTCACACGGCTCCAATTTGGACCAGTATCCTTTTGCACCTGGCAAAGTCTCCCATCCTGGGATCTCCCTTCAGTATCTTTCTCAGAATATTCCTGTGCTGAATCTCTTATGTCCTGTATTCTGTGTCACTTACTCTTCCTTTGTCGGAACAAGTTCTCCAAGCACTTCTTTTAAAAGCATGTATAGTGTATGAAGGAGTTTTCTGAGATTGTGAATGTCTTGAAAATGTCATCATTAATGACATTTTACTGACAGTTTGGCTAGGTATGGAATTAAAATTTAGAAATTATTTTCTTTCAGAAATCTGAAAGCATTGTTTCCCTGCCTTGTGCTTCTGGTGTCTCCATTGAAATGTGAACAGCCATTCTAATTCTTGTTTCCTAATTTTATTTCTTCTTTTCTCTGGAAACTTGCAGAGACCCTAGGCATAGGGTCCTAAGAACCTTGTACTCTATCTTCATTCCTTCTGATTTCTAGATAGGCTGTTTCAGTCTAGCAACATGTTTTTTGGTTCTGAAAGTTTGTCTTGAGTATTTACGTCATTCTGATTTTTCTGCTGTTGCCTTCTGGAAAAGCTATTTTTGAATGTTGTCCTTCCTTTCTCTCCTGGTTTCTCTTTGTGCTTTTCTTTCTGAAAGACTCCTTGAATCTGTATTCCAAACTCTGGTGTAGATTGTTTACTTTTTAAAACGTTTACTGTCATATTTCTAAGAGCTTATTTTTGCTCTATGAATGTTCTTCATTGATAGTACCTTGTTCTTATTTCATGGCTGCAATAGTCTTGTCTCTCTCTAAATATATTAATGATAGCTTTTTTCTCTGCAAAAGCTCTATTCCCCCCACCCACCCCAGGTTGATATTTTTCTGTTTATTTGCTCTCAATTTTACATGTTAGAGCCTTTCCATAAAAACCCAGTGACCCTTCAATTGTTCAGAAGATCTAAAATCCTGATTGAAAGCTCCAAGTAATGGGAGCAACTTGCCAACTTTGAACTTTACTGTAGGGTGAAGAGGACAGGGCCTATTTCTTAGAAAGAGGTCTTTCCTCTTAGCTGACCAGTATTACAGGGAAAAGTCTTTCAGTCTCTGAAAGATAAAGGCATCGGTGTCCCGAAAACTGAGTGCATATTTTCAGCTTTTAGCACTGAGCACTCAGATAGTGTCACTTAACTCTCCTGCTTTTTGAATAGTACCAACACAGTCAACAGTGCCCGGCCTAGCCCCTAATCTAGCATCCCTCCCTTTCACTCCATAAAATACATCTCCAGACTTTGGTCACAGTAGTAGTGGCACAGCATGGGAGAATATTTAAGAATAGAACTGCTTCTCAAACTGCTTTCCCCTGCCCACCTTCCCTTTTAAACCCCATGCTTCCACCAACTCCTGAGCTGTGGGAGAAATCTGCAGTGTAAATCTAGAGTACTCTCAGCTTTCCCCCACTACTGGCCTCAGATTCAGCTTTCTTGGGCTGTTAGCTCATTTCCAAACTTTAATCTGCTCTCCAGTTTCATAACTTTGTTGCTATTGTCTTCTGTCTTTGCAGGTTTGTACCTTTAAAAGAAATATCCATTTGACTCTAGTTTCAATGGAGTTTTACAGAGAAGAAAAATTATATACCATCTCACCCCAGAAAACATTCAATATTTCTGACCCTTAACCCAGTTATCTTCAATCTTTAAACCTTCCTTACTTCCTCAGCCCATGTTCATGACTGTAAGAGGGATGATTAAATCAGGTTAGTTTCAGAGCTCCAGTCTTAAGGCAGGAGTAGACTATACAACACATTCCTGCAAGGGCCAACACATTTTATCCTTAAACTTCAGCACACTTGATGGTCAAGAACTACTGGCCACATGCATCTTTTTCTTCTTTGAGATTTAGCTTGCTAACATATAAAACAGCGTATATGGTGTGAGCACCAGGCTCCCCTTGCTTGGAGCCTCAAGGAATATCTATGTATTAGCAGTAAGCAGTAAATCAGAGGTGCAGGACAGAGCAGGGAATCAAGCCCTCCTTCCCACAGCAGGCTTCCAGGCTGAAGCAGCCCTGAATGAGAGCTTATAAAAAACTAACATCTCTAAATCAAATTTGGAGTTTTGATTACTACATGGGAATTACCATCTGAATATACTAAATTTGCAGCTTCTCACTCAGGGTAGGGGTTCTTATAATACTTGCGGTCATGGTCTCATTGGGTCTATGGATAAAAATCCCTATTTCTGTCTCAGATGGGAAAAAAATTACATGTTTTTGATCAATGCCCACAAGAATGTAGTCTGCTTGAGAATCTATCTTACCGCTACACTTCCCCAGTGTCTAGAATCATATCCAGGATATAGTCGAGCTCAATAAACACAAGTGAATTAGTGAGGGAACAGTTAGGAGGGAGATCACCAAGGGCCTGAGAGATCATGCTAAAAAGTTTTGGGGTTTTATCTGAGACAAAATATCTATTTCTGGAATAACCAATCAAGAAGAGATGATATTTTTGGGAAATTAATGGACATGGAACAGACTGGTTCCAAATAGGAAAAGTACGTCAAGGCTGTATATTGTCACCTTGCCTATTTAACTTATACGCAGAGTACATCATGAGAAACGCTGGGCTGAAAGAAACACAAGCTGGAATCAAGATTGCTGGGAGAAATATCAATAACCTCAGATATGCAGATGACACCACCCTTATGGCAGAAAGTGAAAGAGGAACTAAAAAGCCTCTTGATGAAAGTGAAAGAGGAGAGTGAAAAAGTTGGCTTAAAGCTCAACATTCAGAAAACGAAGATCATGGCATCCGGTCCCATCACTTCATGGCAAATAGATGGGGAAACAGTGGAAACAGTGTCAGACTTTATTTTGGGGGGCTCCAAAATCACTGTAGATGGTGATTGCAGCCATGAAATTAAAAGACGCTTACTCCTTGGAAGGAAAATTATGACCAACCTAGAGAGCATATTAAAAAGCAGAGATATTACTTTGCCAACAAAGGTTTGTCTAGTCAAGGCTATGGTTTTTCCTGTGGTCATGTATGGATGTGAGAGTTGGACTGTGAAGAAGGCTGAGCGCCGAAGAATTCATGTCTTTGAACTGTGGTGTTGGAGAAGACTCTTGAGAGTCCCTTGGACTGCAAGAAGATCCAACCAGTCCATTCTGAAGGAGATCAGCCCTGGGATTTCTTTGGAAGGAATGATGCTAAAGCTGAAACTGTAGTACTTTGGCCACCTCATGCGAAGAGTTGACTCATTGGAAAAGACTCTGATGCTGGGAGGGATTGGGGGCAAGAGGAGAAGGGGACGACAGAGGATGAGATGGCTGGATGGCATCATTGACTTGATGCACATGAGTTTGGGTGAACTCCGGGAGTTGGTAATGGACAGGGAGGCCTGGCATGCTATGATTCATGGGGTCACAAAGAGTCGGACACAACTGAGTGACTGAACTGAACTGAACTGAAAGCACATTAATTTTACTCCTAAAACCACACTGGAACTACTCATAAGACTCCCCATGCAGAGATCTTTATCCAGCTCCTGAGTTGTATCCTGCTGCACAGCAATGGGATGATGTGCCAGAAAACTGGGGTTGAAAGGTTTTTAGAAAGCCAAAATCCTAACAACAGCATAGGACTCTATGAAAATATATTTCAAATGCCATGGAACATGGTTTATGCACTGCCACCCTGCAAGGTCAAAAGTTAAAGGGTCTTACAACTAAATTTCCACTCTCTGAAAATATTTAAGAAACATAAATTCACAAATAAATCTGATACACAGATGCAGAAAAAAGAATTTTAATAAGTAATTAATCCTAGAATTTTGCACATGAAAATTTATCTTGCCCTGCAATTTTGAGTTGAAGCATTTGTGCCTCTTTTCCATTTTCAGCTATGAAGACATATCTTAACATCTAGATCTGGATAGAAGAGATGTTATTTTTACTTTAAGGCTTGCAAAACAATATGCTTTGCTAGGGATGTATTCTCATTTTGTGGTGTTTTGGGTATATCCACTGGAGATCCCTGTTGACAGGCTACATCCTATTATTAACATAAAGGTTAACTTCCATGTAGTTAGAAATCACCACCACCATTTACTATCATTTAGATTCAAAATCTTGATCAGAAGTCATATATTCTTAATCCCTTCAACTACTTCATCTAATCAGCCCTTAATAACTAGAAATTCCATACTTATAAGTACTCCATTCACAACTTTACCTTCTAACTCCATGGGCCTCATTTTTCTTTGTGATTTCCTTCTCTTTTAATCCACTCTACACAATATCCTATCCTGTATGATACACCAACTTTGTGTCCATCGAAACACCAAGAATATATGTGACAGGTGAATGAACTTATGTCACAATGAATCCTCTCCAATGCCCCATCCCCCAGGTAACAGGGTAAATTTCAGGAGTTGTCATGTACTTATGGTAGTACCCAGGGTCCTGAACAAGACAAATGCAATCAATTGTGCTTCAAATTTTTCTTTTTTAATTGACTGATCACAGTGCCAGGTACTGTTCCAAGCCCTTTTCATACATTAACTCATTTAGTCTTCATAACAACTCTTTAAGAAAGCTATTGTCATCACCCCTATTTTACCAATGAAGAAGCTGGGATACACAGAGGTTATGCCCCTTGCTCATAGTTACCTACCGGTAAGCACATGGGGCCAAGTTCAAACCATGCAGGCTGGCTGCAGAGTTCATGCCCATGGCCACTACATATGCTGTCTCTTATTTATACTGTTCTTGTCCACTGTGTATGAGTGTCTCTGTGTATGTGCCTGCAAAAACTCTGCAAATCCTGCCTTAAACAGTTCATTTTTGAAGGACTGTGTAAAGCAGAGTGGAAGCAGCAGCAAGCAGGGATAAAGCTCAGGGCATATGTCTAGCTGAACAAATATAAGAACAGTGAGGATGTTGACCAGTTGGAAAGGGTGCTACACAAAGATAGCAGGCGGCATCATCCTGGTTTGGGGTCAAGAGGGTAAACTTCCTGAAGGAAGTGATGTTTACGCTAAAGCAAAAGGGGACTTCCCCAGTGCTCCCGTGGCTAAGAATCTGTGCTCCCAGTGCAGAGGGCTCAGGTTCGATCCCTGGTCAGGGAACTAGATCTCACATGCTGCAACTAAGAGCTCACAGGCTGCAGCCAAGACCTGGCTCAGCCAAATAAAAAAATAAACATTAAAAAAAATACTAATACAAAAGGATGAATAAAAGCTATCTGGGGGACACGGGGCAGGCAGTGGAGGCGGGGGAGGTGGGTCAGAGAAAGGGACTAACCCCTGAGATCGTGAGGATGACCAGAGCACATCCTGAAAATTTTCTATGACAGCCTCACTATTCCTAACCATCACACTCCAAGCTGGTCAGCTGGCTGAGATGACAAGGCTATGCCACAGCACTGCAGACCATACGTTCATCCTCTTCTCACCCAGGCCAGAAAACAACAGTGCTTTAAGGCACGGTTTCCTGAAGGCACATCCTAGAACTAAAACTGCTTCAGGGATGCCTGCAGCCATACTGAAAGGGAACACCCAGAAGGCCCAAGTAAGCATGCTGTACTGAATTTATAATGCAGAAAACATTTGTAGTTCCTTGGACATTTGCATTGCTATAAAAATTATACTTTATGGGATAATTATTAATGGTTTGAAGAGACATAAACAGTACAAACGAAATATAGCTGATACTATGAAAATGTAAACCATGTAAATCAAAATCATAAAACAATTATTCAATACTCAGAGGCCTACTTAATATATACATATGAAATTCTTACACACATATGCAATAAAAGCCCACAAAAACCATCACTCTAAAGTCATTCACTATACAAATATGAAGATAAATCTTTATCTTTAACCTCAGTTTTATCTTCAGCAAGAGGGTTGTGTGGTTTGGCTTTATGCAAATCACATTTAGTATTAAATAATCAAATGTCACATATGTCATATAAAGCAGCAAGTGGAAAAAAATAAATTATGAAAATGTATGAGGCTAAAAGTTAACAGTGAAAAATGTCTCCATATTCAATGTTCTTTTCCATGATGAAACTAAAATATTATCCAATGTATCAGGATACATAAAAGAGTGTAGCATAATTGTGATTTTAAAAGCTCTCAAAGGAAAAATTGAGCCAAGATGAGTTACTTGCACAGAACTATGCAAATGTATTGAATTAAGTCTAAGTTAAAAACATTAGATACTTTTGTTCTTACCAAAAACATTATTTAAACTTGTGAACACCTTCATGAAATCAAATGTTGGTAATAATCTTGATTCCATTGCAAGGCAACAGAAAGAGCTTTTGTTTAAACAAGATTGCTAACTGGAACTTTAAGTCTCTAATTTGGATTTTGTTGCAAAAATATTTATCCAGGTTCAAATAGTTAAAGATGATGGCTTTGTCTATCAGAGGTACCGTTGTAATCTAATCAGTTTGGGTAAGCTGGTGGTAAAACCCAGAAGCAAAGAACAAGATGATTCTTCTATATCAAAGGTACATTCTTATATATAAATTGTAAGACAAATATTGACACTCTGCTACATGGAACTGTTTTAATTCAACAAAAAGGGATGTTCTTAGATTACTTAGTACAATAAGTAAGAACTATTATTTCTGTTTTTCTCAGCAAGCTACTTGGCCTGGCCCTATGAACCAAGGTAAATTCAAGTCTCTGTCTGGGAATAACTTGATTGGTTCAGGTCACTGAAAACCAAAACCTGAATACCAGGCCTCAGTGAGCCAGCCTGGGGTCAGGCGTTGACTCTTTCAGCTCTTAAAGACATTTTGGTGGGGAAGTCTGGGAGGCAACATAGCTTCCAGCAAGCAGGACCCACCAGGCTGTGTGCAAGAGTAAGTCATCAGTCACCTCAGACAAAAGACTCCAACTTGCCTGTCCCTTAACCACAATACCCCTTCAAAAGAGATGACTTTCCAAAACCACACAGAACATTTTATTCACTGTTCATTATTTAAGAAATAGAATGCAGGGAGAGTTAGGAAATTTGCATTATATTGGAGATTATGCTTCTAAACCATGGAGAGATTCAAGCATGCATACTTTCATTTGGCAAGATGTTAAATCATTCTAAGTACTAGTGTATTTTTTTTTCAGTCAGTTCAGTTCAGTTGCTCAATCGTGTCCAACTCTTTGCGACCCCATGGACTTCAGCATGCCAGGCCTCCCTGTCCATCACCAACTCCAAGAGTTTACTCAAACTCATATCCATTGAGTCAGTGATGCCATCCAACTACCTCATCCTCTGTCATCCCCTTCTCCTCTTGCCTTCAATCTTTCCCAGCATCAGGGTCTTTTCCAATGAGTCAGCTCTTCACATCAGGTGGCCAAAGTATTGGAGTTTCAGCTTCAGCATCAGTCCTTCCAATGAATGTTCAGGACTGATTTCCCTTAGGATGGACTGGTTGGATCTACAAGGGATCCAAGGGACTCTCAAGAGTCTTCTCCAACACCACAGTTCAAAAGCATCAATTCTTCTGTGCTCAGCTTTCTTTATAGTCCAACTCTCATATCCATATATGACCCCTGGAAAAACCACAGTCTTGACTAGATGGAGCTTTGTTGGCAAAGTAAGTCTCTGCTTTTTTTTTTTTTTTTAACATTATTTTAATTTTAATAAAAAGTTAAACCAGGGATCTCTAAATTTTGGAATCCTAGTATTAATCAACTATAAATAAGTATTAGCCCCTATCACTAACGACTGAGATGTTTCTTTCTAATGAATTGACCATTACATTTCCAAGATCTGAAATGGCCAACAGACCATAGAAAGAGACTTCTTTAGGCTCCTGTTTGAAACCAACAGCTTCAGCAAACTGCTGGCCTTGATTCAGGGCCAATGTCTCTGCTTTTTAATATGCTGTCTAGGTTGGTCATAACTTTTCTCCCAAGGAGTAAGTGTCTTTTAATTTCATGGCTGCAGTCACCATCTGCAGTGATTTTGGAGCCCAAAAAAATAAAGTCTGCCACTCTTTCCACTGTTTCTCCATCTATTTGCCATGAAGTGATCGGACCAGATGCCATGATCTTTGTTTTCTGAATGCTGAGCTTTAAGCCAACTTTTTCACTCTCCTCTTTCACTTTCATCAAGAGGCTCTTTAGTTCTTCTTCACTTTCTGCCATAAGGGTGGTGTCATCTGCATATCTGAGGTTATTGATATTTCTCCCAGAAATCTTGATTTCAGCTTGTGCTTCTTCCAGCCCAGCGTTTCTCATGATGTACTCTGCATATCAGTTAAATAAGCAGGGTGACAATATACAGCCTTTTCCTATTTGGAACCAGTCTGTTGTTCCATGTCCAGTTCTAACTGTTGCTTCCTGACCTGCATACAGATTTCTCAAGAGGTAGGTCAAGTGCTCTGGTATTCCCATCTCTTTCAGAATTTTCCACAGTTTATTGTGATCTACACAGTCAAAGGCTTTGGCATTAATGAGATATAATTCACATACCATAATATTCACCATTTCAAATACACAATTTAGTGGGTTTTAGTATATTCACAAAGTTGTACAATTCCAGAACATTTTCATCATCCCCCAAAGAAACTATACCCATTAGTAGTCACTCTGTTTCTCCTTCACCAGCCCCTGGCAGTCACTTGCTGGTGTGTGCTTTTTAAGTGAAATGTGACAACTTTCCTACACATTATGCTTTCAGTAGTGTGTTGCTTTATATGTTCTCATCAGAACTTTTAACACAGAATTCAAACCATGAACTTTACAAGTATTCTGAGATTTAAAAATACCCTCTTCTATACACAAACTTTTTCTCTTGCAAAAATATTTTCATTCTTTATACATAAAAAATAGATTTTTCTGTCTCCACTGAAGTTTAAAACATTACTATTTTTCCTCTCAATTAAATTCTGTTCTTGTATAAAAAGTAAGAAGAATAAATGCTCCAATATTTAAAAAGCATGAAGGACAAGAGTCCTTATTAACTGTGGCCATCATGCTGTCCTTCCCGCTGCTATGAGCCGAGAGGGTCCAGGTCTGAAAGGCCATGCTGCCTGCTTACAGAGGAGGAAAATGGATCTATGTGGGCTGGTGACCACAAGACTAGTTAACAGTGCAGCTAGGCTGGTAACCCCCATTTCCTAGTTTTCCAGTATTGAATGTTGGAAGTAAATGTTATAGGTTATCTACAAAGTCAGCAATCTTCTATAGCTTTGATCTGAGCATATGATTTTTTTTTAACCACTTTAAAAACATTTACATGCCATCTGGTAAGATTTTGTAATGACAAGACAGGTATATTTAACCAGAGGGTCCAAATCATTCATTGAAACACAGCAAAAAAAAAAAAAAAACACAAAAAGAGCCAAGGTTCTGGAGGGACCCCAGAGCACTGCTCAGATTCCACACATGGTAACTCTCCACACGACAGTGTCCACAGGATTGCACCACTCTACATAAGAAGCAAACAAGCCACATACATTCAGTTCTCTGAGAACAAAGGCTTCACGGGCTAAGGATGTTTGAGATTTAACCACTGCAACGATTCTTATCTGGGTTGACTTTTTGGAACTGGTCCCACTCAGATTGGTAATTGTCATCCTCATTTTCATCTTTTTTTTTTTTTTTTTTACTTCTCTGGAGAGAGAAAAAGAGAGAGAAAGATTACTGAGGTATAAAACTGAACCATAAACAGAGAAATAAAATAGCACCGCTGAGCACTTACTATGTGCTACCCAGACAGCATTCTAAATCCTTTGTAGGTCCTGACTTATTCCTTGCAACAACTATGCAATTTTGTTGTGACCCACATTATATGTGAGGAAATGAAAGAAAAAAAAGTGAAGAAATTTCCCTTGGGTCATAAAGCTGGAGAAGTGGCAGGGCTGGGATTCCAACCATGCAGGTGGATTCCAGTGCCTGCATTCTGAGCACCAGACCACACACTCATGCATGCATGCACACACACACACCCAAATGCATACATACATGTGTACACACTCACATGCACACACAGGCTACTCCTGCCCTCTCTTGTGGTTTCACATGATTTATATATAGTCTGCCACACACAGCTCACTCCTTAGGACCCTGGAACATGGCTCCCATTCCCAGCTAATGCTTATGATAAAAGTCATTGCTTTATTACCATTTATGATCATGGAGATAACAGATGGTTAAAATTCAGGGGGAAAGGTCTTCCTCTTGCCTCTTCCTAATTTTCTTGCAGAATTAACTTCTAGAGGCAATATTGGACCAAAAATATCCACAATCTTAAGAAAAAGAAGTCTCCTACCCCTGGGGATGCATGGGAAATACACCCTCAGACAAGCTGAACCACAGTCTCTGGGTGAGGAGAATGTGACAGCTCGTCCCCAAGAGTTTTCACCTCCCTGCAGTGTCTGGCACTTCCCACGAAGTGGTGAAGCTTGTGCCGCTCCCCCATGGCCAGTACCTACCTGCTCTGTGACTGCTCAGACCAGTAGAAAAGCGAGGAAAGGCTGTGCTGACACTTTCAACCCAGGCATTAGTAAGGTCTAGAGACCTCCCTGGTGACCAGTGGCCAAGACTCTGTGCTCCCAGTGCAGGGGGCCTAGGTTTGATCCCTGGTCAGGGAACTAGATCCTGCTTACCACAACTAAGACTTGGCGTAGCCAAATAAATAAATACATGTTTTTTAAAAAGAGGTCTGGCTACTCTGAGCTGCGATAAAAGCAGCCCAGGGATCTTCACTGGAGAGAAGCCAGCAGAGAGGTCCCAAGGGCTGAGATGCACAGGGAGGAGTATCCTGGCAGCAGACAGGCAAACCACGTCTAAGTCCCTGTTCATCTGACTGCAAACACATGAGGGAGAGGAACTGTGGACACTCCAGTGAGATCCAGTCAACTCCAATAATTATAAAAACTAAAAAGTGGTGCTCTAGGCAACTACAGTTTGGGCAGTTTGTTACAGAGCAGTAGATGCTGATTCCTAGGACAGTGACACTATTGAAGAGGAATAGACTGTAATCCACAAATGTCATTAAAATGTTTCAGCAGCCACATCCAAAATGTAAAGAGAAATAGGTGAAATTAATTTTATTAATATATTTTAACTCAGTATTGCAAAGATATTATCATTTCATCATGTTACCAATAAAAATATCAATGAGGTATTTTACAATGTTTATACCATCTTCAAAAGCCAGTATTTATTTAATACATTCAGCACATCTCAGCTTGGATCAGCCACACGTCAGGCAGCCAATGGCTACTAAACTGGTCAGCATAGCCCAAGAAGGAGCTGATATGCGCTAATCTTTGAAAACCACTGCCCTGTGAGTAGGGGAAAAAGGAAAAGCTTGTTCTTACTCTTTAGTGTTCATAAACACTATGCTACTATTTTCACATATTCCTTATTTAATACATGCAAAGCACACCCACAAAATCCTGATGGGTAACAGATGAGCATCAGTCTACTTACTTCACAGATGAGGAAACAAAGACTCAGGAAAAGAGAGAGTTGAACCTTCTTCACAGTTCAACCCATAAACCATATCAGACTCAGTTCAGAATTTTAACCTCCAGAACTGTATGATAATACATGTTTATTGTTTAAACCACTAGGCCAATGGGGATTTGTTACAGTGACAACAGAAAATTCACCCAACTTTCCAATGCAAAATAGCAACCATTTGGTCATTAAACAAATGTCTGATTTATGCCAAGCTCTGGGACCCTCAACCAGTGAGCTTTGAAAGAGAGAGAGATAGCTGTCTTCTAAATAAATCATTAGCATGTGCCTGAAAGAAAGTTGCTAACACAAAAGCACAGCTTTTGCAGGAACACAAAGGGTGCACTACAGCCATGCTGGGGTGACGGGAAGGCAGGCTTTGTGGAGATGCAGTTTCATGGAGACTTTGCCAGTGGAGCAACCTCTTGATGGGATAGGAATTCACCTCCATTTAATGAGGGAGATCCTAGGTGTAGGAAACAGCACGCATGAGGCAAAGAGGTATAAAAGAACGTGGCCATGACAGGAAGCAAAGTTTGCTGTGTCTATAGATTATCAGTCATTTGGGAAGCAAGATAAGAGATTCAAACAAAGGTAGGTGATGCTGGGCTCTGAGGGACTATTTGCCACTTGCTAGGGAATTTGCACTCTCTGTTGTAGGTAGAACACCAATGTCGGGGTGCGAGAAAAAAAAGTATGAACTGGATTTTCACTTATAAAGATTACCCTGATTACAGGGTAAAGAATGAACTAATGTTGGAGAAACTCTGAGGCAGAAACTTAGGTGCCTCCTGAACTAACTGGGGTAGGAAATTCTCAGGCCTAAAGAAGAACAGAGAGAGAGAAAAAACATGGACAGATTCAAGAAAGATTACAGAGAGGTCACTAAGTCAATAGGGACCCAGAGCCCACTAAAGGTAGGTGATGGAGAAAGCCAGGAAGGAGTCAAGACTGATTCTGGGTGACTATGTTTTAGTGATAATGCTGGTAGTTTCTGAGAAAGGGAATGTAGAATGAGGAATAATTGTAGAGAAAAATTAACACATTAGATTTTAGATATGTTGGGGGCAGTCATGCCTATGGAATTTCCATCTGTTGGTGGGTGGGAATGTGATCATGGAATTTTTTTAAAAGATGGAGATTAAAATACAGAAAAATACAGAAATTGGAAGTCATCAGCTAGACAAAATTCTAGAAACCATGAGGGTAGAAAACAGTCAGAGAGAGAGAGAGTAAAGAGGAAGAGAGAACAGAATCTTCAGATTACCAACATTAAAGACAAGCCAGAGGTTCAGAGTAGCAAAAAGTCCCAATTTTGCCACTTAGTATTAGGTTGCTGCAAAAGTAATTGTGGTTTTTCAATGTTGAACTTTGCTGTTTTGATATTGGATACATTCTTAAATAAATGCAGCTCTGTTATACATCATTTTAATGTGCATTTCTCACTTTATGTTTTTTACTAACCACTTATTACTTGCTGTTTATTTTATATTTATTTTAGACTATAGAAATTATGTTAGACAAAAAGCAAATTCAAGTGATTTTCTTATTCGAGTTCAAAATGTGTCATAAAGCAGTGGAGACAACTTGCAACATTAACAATGCATTAACTGCTAACTAGCATACAGTGCAGTGGTGGTTCAAGAAGTTTTGCAAAGGAGTGGAGAGCCTCGAAGATGAGGAGCCCAGTGGCTAGCTGTCGGAAGCTGACAACAAATTGAGATCATCTAAGCTGATCCTCTTACAATTGCACGAGAAGTTGCCAAAGAACTCAATGTCAACCATTCTACAGTTGTCTGGCACCTGAAGCAAATTGGAAATGTGAAAAAGCTCGATAATTGGGTGCCTCATAAACTGACCGAAAATTTAAAAAAAGTCATTTTGAAGTGTCATCTTCTCTTATCCTATGCAACAATAACAAAACCATTTCTCAATCGGATTATGACATGCAACAAAAAGTGGATTTTATAATGACAACCGGTGACAACCAGCTCAGTGGTTGGACCAAGAAGAAACTTCAAAGCACTTCCCAAAGCCAAATTTGCACCCAAAAAAGGTCAAGGTCACTATTTGGTATTCTGCTGCCTGTCTGATCGACAACAGCTTTCTGAATCCTGGCGAAACCACTACATCTGAGAAATATGCTCAGTAAATTGATAAAATGCACTGAAAACTGCAATGCCTGCACCCAGCATTGGTCAACAGAATGGGCCCAATTCTTTCCCATGACAACATTCAACCGCATGTCACACAACCAACACTTCAAAAATTGAACGAATTGGGCTATGAAGTTTTACCTCATTCACCATATTCACCTGACCTCTCACTAACCAACCACCACTTCTTCAAGCATCTCAACAACTTTTTGCAGGAAAAACACTTCCACAACCAGCAGGAAGCAGAAAATGCCTTCCAAGAGTTCAGTGAATCCTGAAGCAGGATTTTTACACTACAGGAATGCGTGTGTGTTCAGTCACTCAGTCGTGTCCTGACCCTTAGTGACCCCATGGACTATAGCCCACCAGACTTCTCTGTCCATGGGGTTTTCCAGGCAAGAATAGTGGAGTAGTCTTCCTCCTCCAGCGGATCTTCCCGACCCAGGGATCGAACCTGCATCTCTTGTGCCCCTTCTTTGTCAGGTGGATTCTTTACCATTGCACCACCTGGGAAACCCAAACTACAGGAATAAACAAACATTTCTCGTCGGCAAAAACTGTGTTGATTGTAATGGTTCCTATTTTGATTAATAAAGATGTGTTTGAACCTAGTTATAATGATTTAAAATTCATGGTCCAAAAGTAACCACAGTTACTTTTGTACAAACCTAACAGCCATGTCAGTTTGAGCAAGCTGATTAAGCAGTCTAATTTCCCATTTTCTTATGTACAGTGGGTATAATAATCACAGCATCCTCACAAGACAACTCACATCTCTCCCTTAGGCCTCTATCAGCTACATATCGTATGATTGCCTGGTCATATAGTTTCTTTTTTCTCTAATGTTAAATTACATGGTCTATCTTATATACCCCGATATACGGGGCTTTCATGCCACATACTCATAACAATGGAGACATTACTGAACCTGAATGCAAACATTAAGAGAGAAAAGTACCCATATTGTTCACCTGGCCTTCAGTTTCTTTAATCCACCAAAAATGCGAGCACGTTCCATTTTAAGAAAATCAGGAAGACACAGTTCTAAACATCTAAAGCAGGTTAAGGCTGGGAAAATTAAATTACCTCACCAAAAAATACCATATGCTTAACAATTGCATTTTAAAAGACTCACTCTTACAGACAGATTTACACCCAGTGGGGTCAACAATGGAGCTCCACTGATACCTCCTCCAGATTTTTTTTCTTTTTTTCAAATTTCAGGTCATTGATCAATTTAATGCCTGTTGAACTTGAATTTACTGCAAAATATTGAACATTTGTGGCTCCAGTGACAGCATATGTACTTACAGTGGTTAGGATAAATGTCCTATTAGCCATACAGGAAACTGCATTTCAAGGAGAAACTTTCCCTGGGATTGAGAGGTTTTCCAGGAAAAAGCAGTGTTCAGGTTGTTAAGCAAACATGTATGACTTTCCTTCCAAAATGAATTCTGTTTCAGACAGTGAAAATCTTCAACTCTTTTAGTTCAAGTTCTTTATGACATGACATGGTAGGAAGTATCTTATGAGATCTTATGAGATCTAAATCAAGAAATTAACATGTTTTCCATTATACATAAAGTTCTAAAGGCTGTAAAACTTTTAAATGGTAAAGTTACCTGTGGAAACTATATTGTTTTCATTTAAGAAAATTTGGGTACTTTGCAAGTAAATCTGATGCCACAATAATAAAGCAAATTAAAATCTTTACATGACTATTTATTTTTAATTTTCATATTTAACACATTGTTAACATAACTTAGAGGCCTCAAGTCAGGCCATAATACCACAACAACAATTTTTAAAACTCCTGGATAAATGGTTCACAGGAAGTGCTTATGTTACCAAAACACTTCTGCATAAGGTGTTTTAGGTAAAGAAACGTAAGCCTGGGTGGAAGCTACACTGTAAACAGCATGGCTGCCGAGCTAACCCAATTCACCCACAGGAGCAGGTGAGGGAAGGGCATAGACAGCCTCCAGCTCTCCTATCTTTATGATATAATAAAGAGGATTGATCCTGCATTCTGGGTATGACAATGGCAATCTGGAGTCATTTAACTGTAATATGATTCCACAAGACAACTCAGCGTTAAATAGCGATTATGTTATTCAGTGGAGTCCAGGCTGTTAAACATACAGAAGCATACACCATCAGAACTAGAAAGGGCCTTAGGCACCATCTTCTTCAGCCCCTTCCCTCACTGTACAGATTCAGTTCAGTTCAGTTCAGTCGTTCAGTCGTGTCCGACTCTTTGCAACCCCATGAATTGCAGCACGCCAGGCCTCCCTGTCCATCGCCAACTCCTGGAGTTCACTCAAACTCATGTCCATTGAGTCAGTGATGTCATCCAGCCATCTCATCCTCTGTCGTCCCCTTTTCCTCCTGCCCCCAATCCCTCCAAGCATCAGAGCCTTTTCCAGTGAGTCAACTCTTCGCATGAGGTGGCCAAAGTTCAGAGATACCGAAGGAATGATGCTAAAGCTGAAACTCCAGTACTTTGGCCACCTCATGTGAAGAGTTGACTCATTGGAAAAGACTCTGATGCTGGGAGGGATTGGGGGCAGGAGGAAAAGGGGACGACAGAGGATGAGATGGCTGGATGGCATCACTGACTCAATGGACGTGAGTCTGGGTGAACTCCGGGAGTTGGTGATGGACAGGGAGGCCTGGCGTGCTGCGATTCATGGGGTCACAAAGAGTCGGACACGACTGAGCGACTGAACTGAACTGAACTGAAAAAAGACTAAGAGACTTAGTCAAAATTGCACAGGTGTTCAGGGTAGACTTTAGACTGGACTTTGAACCTCCTGACACCACACTCCTCCAACATGCTGGGCAGAAGCCAAGGGCCACCCATAGGGCCTGACCTGCAGCATCCTTTCCTGCTCAGTAGGGGCAGCAATTCAGCAACCCCAGCTTGAGGCCAAGGTAGCACTGAGCCCCTTATTCTACTAAAGTTAAGATTCTGATGAAACCAGAATCTCAGAAATAATCAGGGGAAGAACTACATGCCTAAAGTTACATTTTTGCTTTGTCAGCAACTAAAGATCATTATGCACGGATGTGAGAGTTGGACCGTAAATAAGGCTGAGTGACAAAGAATCAATGCTGTCAAATTGTAGTGCTGGATAAGACTCTTGAGAGTCCCTTGGACTGCAAGGAGATCAAACCAGTCAATCCTAAAGGAAATCAACCCTGAATATTTGATGGAAGGACTGATTCTCAAGTTCCAATACTTTGGCCTCCTGATAGGAAGAGCTGACTCACTGGAAAAGACCC
Source organism: Bos grunniens (assembly GCF_055505025.1). Lineage (NCBI taxonomy): Eukaryota > Metazoa > Chordata > Mammalia > Artiodactyla > Bovidae > Bos > Bos grunniens. The sequence goes on from NC_141172.1 coordinate 57,624,043, forward strand.
TGATGCTGGGAAAGATTGAGGGCAGGAGGAGAAGGGGCTGGAAGAGGATGAGATGGTTAGATAGTACCACTGACTCAATGGACATGAATTTCAGCAAACTCTGGGAGATAGTGAAGGACAGAGGAGCCCGGAGTGCTGCAGTCCATGAGGTCACAAAGAGTCAGACACAACTTAGCAACTGAACAAAAACAAAAAGATCATTAGCCTAGATTTTGTTAATGCACATTTTTTTTATATTTAATTCTTTTAGACCAGCAAAGACTCATCTTTTCATTTGTGACAGAAAACTGTACAGAAGAAATAAATCCAACATAAAACACTGCTATTAAAAAAACAACAACACTGTTCTTTCTTAAGAATACTGCAAGGATTAAAGTATAGTTAAATCCAAATTCCTCAATGATGCAATTTTCATTCTAATCCACATCCTAAAATGTTATTTATTATTAACACCATTGCCTTAGCTTAATAATTACCTGAGTAATAATTTAAACAAAGTGCTTCCAACTGGCATGATATACAATTTGCTTTATTGAGTTTTTTCCTCCCTTTATCTTGGAAAATGTCATAATAGACAGTTATATTCATAATAGTCTCTTGTGTTTAAAATCTAGCTCCTGGAATTGATTCATACACGTCAACTATTAGCTTTGTGATGACATTTGCAGAAATGTCAACGATTTCTCAGATGCACCTGCTTTGTTTGGCAGCAAAGGTATTATATTTTGCCAGAGTCCACAGTGAACAAGCAGCACTACCAGTTTTTATAAAAACTACATTTAATTGTTTCTCCAACTACTACTGAAAGACTAGACAGTGTTTTCTGGTGCAGACTCATGTTAGGGTCAAGAACCTTGGCACATGCAACAGCTAAGTGAAAATTCTATCTTGCATCCAGTTTTCTAAATACAAGGCAAAACTTTACCAAACTCCCACTATATTCAAACCATCTTTTAGGCTGTTTTACAAAATAATGCCCCACAGATCTATAAATACACATACACACACACACCATTAAGTGAAGGCTTTGATTAGGTTTCCTGGAATGTTAGCTTTTAAAACTAATAAAAGAAAATAAAAATATTCTCCTGTTGAGTTTGGTAAAACAAATACTTAAGAAATCGGATTCAATTTTTTACTTAATAAAAAAAAAAAAAAAGGTTTGAGCCTAGTTATTCCAGGAACAACTCCTAACTAGATTTTTATTTGTATCCAAAAAAAAAAAAGACCCTACAGTACAAAATTTCGTGATTTAAGCTTCTTACTTCTAAGAGTCACCCAGGCTACCAAGTGTTCTCTACCAATAATTTGAGAGAGAGAAAAATGATAGCTTAAGGTAAGCACTCAGGAATTAAATGTCCTTCAAAAGTACATCTTCTCGTGGCCAGAAGCTAACACACTTCCCCCTTCACCCTATCATCCCTATCATCGTTTTCTATCAAGATTCAGCAGCCTATGTCACTGCTGTCCGGTCCACCATATTTCAACCTCCCCCAGGGGTTATGCACATGATCATCCATCATACTGTTCTCCTGCTTCAAACCCTTTAATGCTTCCCCCATCCCGCTCAAGTAATGTTGAAATGCTTACCCAGCTGATAAGGCCTCACTTGTATGTGGCCCCAGCCAACCTTCCAGTTTTATCTGCCACCTCTTCCCCTCACTCACAAGGCTCAAGTTACCCTGGCTGTCCCCCTATCTCCCCAGTGCTCCAAATTCCCTGCCACCTCAGGACCTTTGTACCTGCTGTCCCCACTATCTAGGTTATTCCCTGCCCCCATAACCCCCTTTACCAGGCTTTTACCTACCTTCTAGATTTTTAGGTAATCCTCTCTTGAAGTTCAGTGTTTTCTAACTCTGAAAAGCTGATATTAGGTTTTCCTATTATTAAACCTCTTGACTTACGTATTTTCCCAGCACAACTGTAACTGACAAAGTTATTTATGTGTGTTTTTGTTGAATCAGCTGGAGACAATTTCCCTTAGGAAAGGAGAACTGGGTGTGTTGTGGGGCCGGGTGTGGCTACACAGTCCAGTGTGGGAGACGGGGAGGGTGTGGTAGGTGCTCTGGAGCAGGGAAAGAGGGAAGAACCAGGTAACAGGGACAGACTACTATGAAACCTCTACCCATGAGCCCCCAAATCCATAGAGAACCTTAAAAAACCGAAACGAATGTACTTCTAGTAGAATGGGTAGTGCTGCTAAGTTTCACAATCAATATGCTATGGGGTAAAATAGAGACCCCTTTGAAGATGCAAGAGGGTGGAGGTCGAGAGATGCATAATAACCAAATCTGAAAAATTGTGGTTAGGGAATAAAACTGGCACGTAGCCAGGAATTACAAGATCTCTAGGGGGACATGTGCATTATATGAGTTTAATATCTGTCTGCCCCTGAGAGCAAACCATGTGAGGGCAAGGACAGTCTGCTTTATTCTTTACCCTCTGCTCAGCTCACACTGAAGTGCTTTTCATGTGGTGGATACAATTAAATATGTGCTGAATGAATCTGTTCTGTATTTCATTGCCTAGTTTTTGATTCTTATTATATCAGGTTCACAGTTCTAAAGCTTAAAACAAGGAATAAGTCCAACTTAAAATAGTGAACTCAGAACTTCCTTTTAAAGTTCATGTGTATATACTACAAAGTGGTCTTTTCATGGTGGTGAGGACAGACATCAGTGATCACATCAGGTCAGATGCTATATTATGAACTTCTTATTTGACCCATCTGGTTCCTTGTTTGGGTTGTTGTTCAGTTGCTCAGTCGTGTCCAACTTTTTGTGACCCCATGGGCTGCAGCACACCAGGCTTCCCTGTCCTTCACCATCTCCCAGAGTTTGCTCAAACTCATGTCCACTGAGTCAGCAATACCATCCAACCATCTCATCCTCTGTTGTCCCCTTCTCCTCCTGCCTTCAATCTTTCCCAGCAACAGAGTCTTTTCCAATGAGTCAGCTCTTCAATCAGGTGGCCAAAGTATTGGAGCTTCAGCATCAGTCTTTCCAATCAATATTGAGGGTTGATTTCTTTTAGGATTGACTGGTTTGATCTCCTTGCTATCCAAGAGACTCTCAAGAGTCTTCTCCAGCACCATAATTTGAAAGCCTCAATTCTTTAGCACTCAGTCTTCTTTATGGTCCAGCTCTCACATCTGTACATGACTACTATGGTTTATAGCTTTGACTATACGTACCTTGTTCAGGTAGGACAAGTCATAAGAGACCCACGTAGCATTCTGACACAGTGACATAATAATAACAAGAGAATAAACACTGCTCACAGTAATAATGGGGACAGAAATGGTATTCAACTTCAATACAAACACATAACCAAAAATAATTGTATACTGTTCCAACTGAGTACGAATCCTGGAGAAAAGAACAAGTTTTCCAACTCTCTTCACCTCTTCACCAAGATGATACACTGCACCATCTACTGCCCCCTGGCACAGAGATCTTCCAGAATCAAACCCATCTTTTCCAGATAGGATACCCATTATTTTTCCTTTACCTGGATTCCAGAGCAAGAAAAGAATTTCAGAAACGGGAAGAGCGAGGAGGAAGATGGGTTAATTTTGCCTCCTCTTTGTCATTGATACTCAGCAGGGGGAAAAGATTTAATTCTTGGTGCAATTACTTACCTTCATGGGGCAGAAGCGGGCCACTGGGAGTACTGCCTGTATAAGGACAAAAGACCCAACAAACAGAGTGGAGGTTTGTCAAACAACCTCTTCAGTAAAGTTAGACAACAGTGAAAGACCCCTTCCAGTTTGGACCCACTCTCTCTCTTATCACAGCCAGTTTTTCTCCAAGGTACACTGGGACACATTTTTGTCCCTCTGCTTCAGCAGCATCATGAAGATCAGCCTTGTTTCATGCCAACACAGAGGAATGCTCTCATGGGCTACATCTTACCTCAAAGAGAAGAAAAAAACTGTGCACATGTCGAACATTTCATAAGTTACCAGGATGATGATGACAACAGCTACCATTTCCAAAAGCCCTTTATGTGCCACTTGATTTATAGACAATATCTTCAAACCTCAAACTATCTGTAAAAGGAGCCAAACTTTTTCCCACTGCCAGGTGAGTTAAATAAGACCTTGTAAGGCCAGGACCAGGGTCTAAACTGACTCTATCACCCCTGCCACTGCACAAACAATACAAACTCAAGAGGCGTGCCCACAAAATTTTATTTGGCTGCAGCACCCACATAATTTTGAACAATTTTCACTCCAAATAGTGGTGATTATGAGTCAACTTCATTATTCCAGATACAAAACACACAAGAATTACCTATGATGGGGCAAAATTGGAGTTTGAAAGTTCCACATTTGCTGTTATCTGGTTTATAACAAAAGCAAAATACAAAGGCCCTAAAGGTCAACTTTCTCCTTGTGAGGAGTCAATGAGCAATCATTCAAAGCTACAGATTCTCAGGATAATGCTCCCAAATCAGCACTGCACTCCGTCCCTCAGCCCTGGCATGCACAGAGGAGCGGGCAGCACAGCGGGAAGATGTGAGAGGCGGAGTTAAGCTGGAGACCCCGCCCCTCCCACCACCTCGCGGCTCACTGGCTGTGTGAAATCAGGCAGGGGTCTTCCTGTTTCTGCCTCCATTTCCCTATGTGTAAAATTAAGGCGTCAGTAAGGGCACATTCTCCGCTCAGCAAGCGGGATGAGAACAGAGGACAACCTGACTAGAAAAATAGGTTTCTGGTGTCTGAACAAGAGAGGCAGCAGCCCTGACTGAGATGTGGGGAATGACTCTTTGTGGTGCCAAAAGGCATCCAAGTGCTCATCTACTCTGGTGCCACACCTGAGACAGCATCAAAAAATAAGCCTCAAAAGCAATGAAACTATATTCGACTTCCTTTCTCTTCAGACCATTTTCCTCCAATGGAAGGCACGAGAGTGAAGTAAAAGCAAAGGGGAGAAGGAAATGAATGGCCTCCCCCAAAACTAGATCCCCTACCCATTAATGTTTTAAGTAATTGCATTTGGTGGGGAACCACTCAAGATCTAAGGGGGTATCACATGGAAGCCATGAGTCGAACATTCACTTAAGTGAGCCAAAAGTCTGTGCGTCTAAATGACTTCCCACAGGCATACAGGTAAAATAAATCCTGGCACCTCCTCCAGGTCCTGACTCAAATGTCACCTTCTGGTGCGGCTACCCTGACCACACTGTCTTTAGCCCACTGCCTCACTATGAGGCCTGTCACCTTTCCCTCTTTTTGTTTCTATAACATTGATCACTTTCTATCATTCTATGTATTTTACTTATGTTTGCCCTGTGTTATGTCTCCCACACTGGAGCATAAGCTCCATAAGGGTAGGGCTCCTTGCTTTGTTAGTGGATATACTGCGAGCACTAGCCCAGTACATGCACAAAACAGGTATCCCAAAAATATTTTTAAAGATGTAAAAGTCAGAAAGATATCTCACATAAATATTCAAACAATAAATTATTCATGACAGGTAAGTAAATGGCCTTAATTTTATTGTAAGATTTTATAACTTGGTTGTTTTCGATCAAAGTATATTAATTATTAATTCAGAGGGTCCATTCACCACTAACATTCGACAGCTTCTCAATCCTCTGGCCTATCCCAACGATCTCACCATGAGTTTCTACCCACTTATAGTGACCATACAAATCATCCCAGTACAACTGCCTCAAATCAGAAAATTTAAGCCATGGCAAAGTTTCATCGTGATTAGTGAAAGTCAAATGCCAAGTGGCATCTAATTTTTTCTCCATAACAAATTCAAGAATTCATTTTGAATACAGTTTTCTTCCTTTTCAGACCATATGAAAGGTAATACAAATAGCTAAAAAGGTCACATCACATGTAGATGCTTATTTAGCAAATTATGGCAGTGGGGCTCCTGGTACAGGCCATGACAGCTGGTCACTCAGGGCTATTTCAACCCAGGGGCTGACCCTGTCTTCTGTGCCTCCTTTCCTTGAATATAATCTAAAGTCTTAAAATGAACCAACAGTTTCAGCAATAAAAGGTTTTGCTATAAAGCTTATATATCTGTGGGTATGAGTGAGCAAGAGTTATCCATTCTCACTGGGTTCTCTGAACTCACTCGTCTATCCCAGGAAGGTCTTCTATCCCCTCGGGCAGATCCCTCTCAGCTACACACTAACGACCTTGGAGATCCTTTCTTGACAGCAAAATCTGTTTTTTTCTTAATCTTCTGCATATTCATGTTTAATCAAAGGAGCAACCAGTATTGAATCAGGAGGTCAAATTCCCCCTTCCACCCCTAACCTTTCAATAACCAAAAACAAGTGTCATACACTTTCTATGCCTCAGGTTTCTCATAAAAAGTGAGAATAGCATTATATTTCTTACTTTCTTTCTCATACAAGTTACAGAGATGAACACAACATGGGGAAAATTATGTGAAATAAAATACAATATAAAAGTCAACACACTTTCATTGTATTTACAATCATTTTAAGTCATATTTCAGTTGAACAACATGCATTATTATTGCCTGAATCTTATCATTCATTTCAACCAGTCTTTGCTTTCCTTTTTTTTTTTTAATTGGCCATATCTCAGCATTTGGGATCTTAGTTCCCCGACCAGGGATTGAACCAGCGCCCCCTGCAGTGGAAGCACAGTCTTAACCACTGGACTGCCAGGTAAGTCCCTGAACCAGTCATTTCTTACTTCTTTAGTTAAAAAGAATACTCATTCCAGTGTTTCACAGGGTATGAAACAGGACCAACTGAAGAATCTAGAGGCTAACTTGAGATCAGATAGCAATCAGTTCTCCGTTCAGCCACCTCTTCACTTAATGCCTGTTAAAAAATTACAGACAATAGATTTACTTGAAAAATTGTATTAGCCACGGGTTTTGGTTTTTTTCCCAAGAGAGTATGATGAACCATGGCTTGAACTCTAGTTTTATAGTGATTAATGACTGTTGGTAGCACACTAACTGTGGTCAAAATCATTTCCTACTTTAAAAAAAATATTTACCATGAAACCAAAGGATATGAAAGCCTCTCAGATGAAAGACACCATCTTACCAGAGCAAAAGAAAGCACAGATAGTCACCCACATATCCTTAAAATACCAAAGGTATTTCAGTGGTACCTTGGGATGTGTAAATCACCCAAATCACTACCTCAAAGAATAAAATTGAGAACATGGCTGTTATGGAATCTGGGCCTGGCACAAGCTCACACCCAGGGAGCATTTCATCTATGCTTCCAGCACATGTGGAAGCCCCTATTACACCTCCAATCACACTCCACACTCAGCCCCACTGCCCCCTTGTTTGTGAGAGGTGCTGCTCCTTCTTGGGCTGCCTGAATTTTTGCTTACTGCCAATGGGATTCTGAAATGAAGAAGTTATTTTTTTTTCCCAGAAGCTCACTTTAGTAGCGTCCTTGGCTCTGTGGGAACTTCCCCAGCTACTAAGGCAGAGGTCAATATGGCCAGATGCCCCTGGGAACCCTGCTTCTCACACCCAATTCTTTTTGATAGTCTGGATCAGTGGCTTGGAATCAAGTTCATTTTGACAAAGGAAAAAAATAGCATTCTCCAGGACAGCCTGTAACTCTCCAGTGTAACTTTTTTGCTTCTCTGTTTGATTTCTCACCTCAATCATATCTACCCATTCTTGTACATTAAGAGAGATTTTCTCACACATAACATCATACACCAGCAAAACACCATCTGCACTTCTGAAGTAAGACTTGGCAATACTTATGAATCTGGAAAACAGAAAATCTCATTATGTAACAGTTCTAATCAATCAGTTTGGTGCTGCCTCATTCTTCATCTCTTTTATGCTCACTTTTTTTTTCTCATCTTCTAAAATAAGCCCTGATTGAGAAGAATCTAATGGCAGCCTATTATTGTGAAACAGCCATCCCCAAGGCCTACAGTAACCTGGTGAAAGGGAACAGGATAAGAATCTGGGCTACTGATTTAGAAGAGCCATCATTCTCTCCACCAAATAATTCCAAGAATATATACAAACCCCAAAGCATAACTAGAACAAGGCTGAAAGCACAATTTTTAAAAAACTTTCAGCCTCAGCAACAAGCTGGAGAAGGCAATGGCACCCCACTCCAGTACTCTTGCCTGGAAAAATCCCATGGACGGAGAAGCCTGGTAGGCTGCAGTCCATGGGGTCGCTAAGAGTCAGACATGACTGAGCGACTTCACTTTCACTTTTCACTTTCATGCATTGGAGAAGGAAATGGCAACCCACTCCAGTGTTCTTGCCTGGAGAATTCCATGGACAGAGGAGCCTGGTGGGCTTCCGTCTATAGGGTCGCACAGAATCAGAGACGACTGAAGCGACTTAGCAGCAGCAGCAAGCTACCAGATCCCATATGTGGGACACAGAGAAAGATGGAATGAGATGCACATCAGAGACAGATTATTTAGGGGGTGGTGGGTAGGGAGTATTGTGGGTGGGGGGAAGAACTAACCATGTGGAAAATCACAGGGCACATGCACAGAGTATGGGATGGGGCGGGGGGCGTCACCAGAGGAAGGACATACCTCCACCCACATTTCCTAACTCTAAACCTAGTGCAGCACGTCACAGGATCTTAAACAGGGCCATGTCAACCACATGTATTTTTTTTAATTGGAGGATAATTGCTTTAGAATGTTGTGTTGGTTTCTGTCATACAACAATGTGAACCAGCCACAAGCGTGTGTGTGTGTGTGTGTGTCCCCTCCCTTTCGAACCTCCCTCCCACCCCATCATCCCACCCCTCTAGGTTGTCACAGAGCATGACATTAAGCTTCCTGCATCATATAGCAAATTTCCACTGGCTATCTGTTTTACATATGGTAATGTTTATGTTTCAATGCTACTTTCTCAGTTTGTCCTACCCTCTCCTTCCCCCACTGTGTCCACAAGTCTTTGCTCTATGTCTGCATCTCTATTACTGCCCTGCACATTGATTCATCAGTGCCACTTTTCTAGATCCCATATATATGTGTTAATACACAATATTAGTTTTTCTCTGACTTATTTTACTCTGTATAATAGGCACTAGGTTCATCCACCTCACTAAAACTGACTCCAGTTCGTTCCTGTCCATGGCTGAGTAATAGTCCATTGTGTATACGTGTACCATGATTTCTTTATCCATTCATCTGTTGATGAATATCTAGGTGGCTTCCATGTCCTAGCTATTGTAAATAGTGCTACAGTGAACATTGGGGTACATGTGTCTTTTAGAATTGCGGTTTTCTCAGGGTATATGCCAGTAATGGGACAGCTGGGTCACATGGTGGTTTTGTTCCTAGAGTTTTTAAGGAATCTCCATATTGTTCTCCATCATGGCTGCATCAATTACCTATTCCCACCAATAGTACAAGAGGTCTCTTTTTTCCACACCCTCTCCAGCATCCACTCCAGCATTTATTGTTTGTGGATTTTTTGATGATAGCCATTCTGACCGGTGGTGAGGTGATACCTCATTACAATTCTGATTTGCATGTCTCTAATAATGAGCGATGTTGAGCATCTTTTCATGTGTTTATTGGCCATCTGTATTATTTCTTTAAAGAATTGTCTGTTAGGTCTTCTGCCCAATTTTTAATTGGGTTGTTAGTTTTTCTGATATTGAGCTGCATGAGCTGCTTATATATTTTGGAGATTAATCCTTTATCACTTGCTTCATTTGAAATTATTTTCTTCCATTCTGAGAGTTCTTTTTTATCTTGTTTAGTTTCCTTTGCTGTGCAAAAGCTTTTAAGTTCAGTTAGGTCCCATGTCTTTATTTTTATTTTCATTATTCTAGGAGGTAGGTGAAAAAGGATCTTGCTGAAATTCATGTCAAAGAGTGTTCTGCCTATGCTTTCCTCTAAGAGTTTTATAGTTTCTGGCCTTACATTGGGTATTTAATCCATTTTGAGTTTTTTGTGTGTATGGTGTTAGGAAGCATCCTAATTTCAATCTTTAACACGTAGCTGTCCAGTTTTTCCAGCACCACTCATTGAAGAGACTGTTTTTTCTCCATAATGTGTTCTTGCCGCCTTTGTCAAAGATAAGATGCCCATAGGTTCATGGTCAACCACATACGTTTTTTAAATGGTTCGTCTGTCTCAACAGAACTCAAAGCATCTTGCCTATCCTGCGCAGTGGTATCCCAGCATTGCAATATGGTTCTTCTATAATAAGAGTTTTCATTTGGAAATCAGTTTCTAAAAAACTATTCCATTGGTTTTCACTTTCAAGCTCTCTTTGGATTAGACAAGGGCCAATAAGTCAAAGTTCAGTGAAGTAGAGAGGAATGAACCTGGCTTTCAAGAAGAGTGACCTTCACAAACTATATGTCAGATCACACATGTGCACACAGACACACATCTGCAGGCTGGCTGACCTAGGGAAGGAGTTAATCTACAGATAAAAGGAAAATCCATGTTCTATTTGTCCATGTTATTAGATGGACTCAGTTATATCTGTGTGTGTACATGCACATAAACATGTCTATGTGTATACATATAAATGTATATATGCAAGAATATTCTATGTATATATGTACATGTATATGATACGTATATATGCCATGCTCTCTAGCAACTGAACCAGTATCTTTTCACGAATTAAATTGAAATGAACTTTCAACTTTGGTATCTTGAAGGATATAACAGGGAACCACAAATTTACAAAAATACCCATTGTGAAGAGGGTAATCAATCTGTTCTAACATTTCTGGTTATCAAAATAAGAACTCTTTAGATGAGAAAAAATAAATGATAATTTGCATATTTTCAATGCCTTTTTCAGATTATGCAAATTTGGGAAGTCAAGACAGTACTTTTTCCTGGTTCTGAGAGGTATTACTCATATACCCTATTGTGAAGAAGTGGAAGGAACATACATGCAGCTACAGTTTTGACCATAATGGCAAACTGGGCATCAGTAAGATCACGTTACCAAGAAAAGATGACACCTGATCACAAAGTCTTTCCTTAGGCGCCCTGTGTAGAACTATACCTCTCCCAAACTTTATTTTTTTAATTTGCTTTTCATCCAATTCCCTCCTTTGGGATGTAAGTTCCTTTCAGCCTAGGATTTAGCCAACTTTGTTTATTGTGCATCCACAGTCCTACAACAGCACATGACTCACAGGAAGACTCAGGAAGTGCTGCTGCATAAGCGAATCTGTCATCTCGGGCTCTAAATTTGGTTTGGTTGATCTCACTGGGTAAATATATATCTAAGTTATTTGTCAGTCTTCCTTTCCCCAATTTAGGCCTTAGCCAGAACAGAGGAGGACTATTCTATACACACGCCCCTACTTATATACACATGTATCATACCAAGAGAAAAAGCAAGACTGGTGTATGCATGCATGCTGTGCTTAGTCCCTCAGTCATGTACAACTCTTTGTGACCCCATGGACTGTAGTCCGCCAGGCTCCTCTGTCCGTGGGATTCTCCAGGCAAGAGTACTGGAGTGGGTTGCCATGCCCTCCTCCAGGGGATCTTCCCAACCCAGGGGTCGAACCCAGGTCTCCTGCATTGCAGGTGGATTCTTTACCACCTAAGCCACCTGGGAAGCCCATGTATCATACAGAAAGAAAGAGCAAGACCTGTGTATGTGTGTATATAATCCCTATAGAAAATAGAATCAAGCTAAAGAAGGTCTTCTTCCCATTATTCACTGAAAAAGGAACCGTACCCAGGGTGGCACCTGTATTTCCTCAAAGTCATCCTTGCAAAGTCTCATGAGGAAACTTGGCTTCCCCACTGCAGCAGCCCCAGCCAGCACAATCTTGTGAGGCTTCTGTGAACCACAGCATTTGTGGTTATCATCCACCATCCGTTTAGGGAAAGAAAGCCACCATGGATGACAAAGGTAGTGTCAGCTTTCTTCCTAGTAAGTTATGTGGCTCAAAAATTAAGTGTTCATGAATACAAGTGCCTGCAAAACCAACTACCTGTGATGAAAGAGCTAAGATGAGCTTTCTTGAAGAGCTAACAGCGCTGTCTTCACTGGCAGATCCCAGGGCTTCCAACCCAGGATGGAAGCTGCACCTTCTGATCCATACATCTCTTCATCCCTTATATTCAGGAAGCTTTTTTTTTTTAATTTTTAGTCAGCTATTATAAAACAGTCTTTCATTACACATATATATCACAAAGTAAAAAGAAGAAATATATGTACCTGAATCTACAGTCAATGATGTTATGGAACAAAATGGCCCCAAAAGGAAACCTGTGAGTTTTCCCTAACTTGGTAGAGAAAAACACACTCCTGTGTTTCATATGTATAACCTTTAAAACAATGCCCATGACAGATAAAGGTCAAACAGGATGATACATGCTTTTCTACTAAAGATGGAACCTAGGTGAGCAGTGATTTAAGGGCTTATGTCTGTGTCTCAAAATCACCTTCAAAACTCTCCTGCAAACCCTGTGATCTCTGGAATCCCCTCTGGTGCTGGTACTCCACCTCTGAGTCCTACTCATTGTAGTCTCTCAGGGTAGACAGCCTACTGTCAAAGCAGTTTTTGGGCAGGGTGTCAACGTCACAATTCATCCTCTGCATGGGATCCCAGAGGGCCAGAGAGCCACAGTCCTCACCCATGCAGGGAGACAGAATGACCTGGTGACAAAGGAGAGGACCTTTGTACCTGAAGGCTGGCAATGTTGAAGACAACACAGCAGTGAAATCAGACAGCAAGGGAATCAAGAAGACTGACATTTTCATTCTTGCCAAGAGCCACAGTGTATTCCACGATTAAGCATCAGGGGAAATAAAATGCTCAGAGCAATATCAGTTCATTCTATGCAACAATCAATTAAGATAAAGACATTTAAATCAAGCAATTAATAAAATAAACTATTTTTTTAATTACTTTCTTTATTTCCTGATACAAAAAGAATTAGAATGTCCAGGACATAAATGCAATCTCAAATTGTGTAAGAAAAAGGCACACAGAACATATGAACCTTTCTCCTCTAATGTGATCAGACCATATTCTGAACAGCTATCCATTTCTGGATATTATTTCTACTGAAAAGGGATGCCGAGAACCTGGATAAGAAACTCAACTGATGACATGATACTTAAAGCCCTCAGGTCAGTGCACTGAGTTTAAATTGTAATGGTTTCTCTCTCCAAATACCTGAAGAGCTGACACAGAAAGAATACACTGCCTCAGGCTGCACAAGACAAAATAAGGGTCAACTGAACCTTTCTGGGAGTCACATCTCTAATCAACATGGTAAGAACAGCAGGCAATTAGAAATGCGGCTCTGGAATGGTTTGACATCTGAGATGAGTTTTCTGCCACTAAGTGGTGACGTGTGTGGAAGACTCCTAAGGGAGAGACTTAACAGGGAGGTGCCTCACACAGAGGCTGCAACTCCTAACTTCTAGAGTTGGGAAATTCTAACATTTTATAAGTGAGAGAGAAGTTAACATCAAAGAGGAAAAAAAAAAAAAAAAAAAAAAACATCAAAGAGGAGAATAAAAGAATCAAAGAAACTGCATTTTTTAAATTTACTTTTGCTTTTCCATTTGATTCCCATAATTAAGTTTATATTGAAATAAAAACAATGGCTACAACTTATTTAGTCCCCAGTACACACTGGGCACCATCCTAATCAGCTGGCATACATGACGTCATCAGAAAGAGGCGGGGTACACAGGTCTCCAGATATAATAGTAAGACATGGGTGTTATTAGAGAAGAGAGGGTAAATTAGTTCATTGGTATCTTTTCTTTTAGAATCCACACATAAGTGGTATCAAATGATATTTGTTTTTCTCTGTGTGACTTCCTTCACTTGACACGATAATCTCCAGACTCATTGACTTAGGGAATGAATTTATGGCTACCAGGGAGGGGTAAGGATGGAGGGGAGGGATAGACTGGGAGTTTCGGATTGGTATGTACATACTGCTGCATTTAAAACAGATATACAGTCCAGGTTCGATGCATGATACAGGATGCTTGGGGCTGGTGCACTGGGATGACCCAGAGGGATGGTATGGGGAGGGAGGTGGGAGGGGGTTTAGGATGGGGAACATGTGTACACCCGTGGCGGATTCATGTTGATGTATGACAAAACGAATGCAATATTGTAAAGTAATTAGCCTCCTATTAAAATAAATAAATTTATATTAAAAAAAAGGAAATATTTTACTTCAGGAAGCTCTGGAAACAATGTTTTGATATTTTGTTTCATTTCAGTTATTCTTCCCATGGATTATTTTTATACTTATTTAATTCAGAGTCAAAGGAAAAAAAACAGATACACAAAAAGGACCTACTGTACAGCACAGAGAACTCTGCTTAATATTCTGTAATAACCTAAATGGGAAAAGAATTTGAAAAAGAACAGGTACCCATATATGTATAACTGAATCCCTGTGCTGTACACCTGAAACTAACACAACATTGTCAATCAACTATACTCCAACATAAAATACATTTTTTACAAAATAATAAAGTAAAAATAAGCTAAAAAATAAAAGAGGGTAATCTTAAATATAAGCCGTATAAATCTAAGTCAAAAGTATTTTGGTGCCATTAGCTAATGTTTAAAATTAACTAAAAGGGTAATGTAACCACCAAACTCTCTCTAAATATACTGCTCAATTTTAAAGTCTTCATCCCAGAACAGGAATTTCATATCATCTCTCAATCTACCTAGCTAACTCCATGTGTGCAAGTTTCTGTACATTTTTTCTGTTAGTCTCATCATTTATGAAACTCTCTTTCTGAAACTGATTTTAGATCAATCTGTAAGAAACCTAAGGAAGTCATTCTACTACAATATAGTACAAATTCAGCTCCATGTCATTACTAGTCAGAATTTTATTTTTTTTTAATCTATTCATATTTTTGATAGGGAATGAAGGAGAAAAAATCCTGAATTGAAAAATCAACTCTATTAATATATAGAATCTAAATTAATAATATAGCTATAGATCAGATTTTCTCAAACTCAAATTATATAAATACCCTTTTAAAAGTAAACTATTCTTATCTGCCCAAAGAGTACTTTCATTATAATTAAATGCATAAAAACATAAAATAAGTTATATTTTTGCTAGCGTTCTTAGAAAAAGCACAAAACTAAAACAAACATACAAGTTAAAACCCAGTAAGTCCACAAAAGAAATAAAATTAAACTTACAAGATGCTTTTAAGTTTTTTAAAATTTTATTGTAGCAGTGGAAATAGTGTCAGACTTTATTTTGGGGGGGGGCTCCAAAATCACTGCAGATGGTGACTGCAGCCATGAAATTAAAAGACGCTTACTCCTTGGAAGGAAAGTTATGACCAACCTAGATAGCATATTCAAAAGCAGAGACATTACTTTGACAACAAAGGTCCGTCTAGTCAAGGCTATGGTTTTTCCTGTGGTCATGTATGGATGTGAGAGTTGGACTGTGAAGAAGGCTGAGCATTGAAGAATTGATGCTTTGAACTGTGGTGTTGGAAAAGACTCTTGAGAGTCCCTTGGACTGCAAGGAGATCCAACCAGTCCATTCTGAAGGAGATCAGCCCTGGGATTTCTTTGGAAGGAATGATGCTAAAGCTGAAACTCCAGTACTTTGGCCACCTCATGCGAAGAGTTGACTCATTGGAAAAAACTCTGATGCTGGGAGGGATTGGGGGCAGGAGGAGAAGGGGACGACAGAGGATGAGATGGCTGGATGGCATCACTGACTCGACGGACGTGAGTCTGAGTGAACTCTGGGAGTTGGTGATGGACAGGGAGGCCTGGCGTGCTGTGATTCATGGGGTCACAAAGAGTTGGACATGACTGAGTGACTGAACTGAACTGAACTGATATATATTATATAAATGATAGGTATACAATATAATGACTCACAATTTTTAAAGGTTATACTTCATTTATAGTGGCTTCCTTCATAGCTCAGTTGGTAAAGAATCTGCCTGCAATGCAGGAGACCTGGGTTCGATCCCTGGGTTGGGAAGATCCCCTGGAGAAGGGAAAGGCTACCCACTCCAGTATTCTGGCCTGGAGAATTCCGTGGACTATACAGCTGCAAAGAGTTGGACACAACTGAGTGACGTTCACTTTCCATTTACAGTTATTGTAAATATTGGCTATATTCTCCATGTTGTACAATATATCCTTGTAGCTTATTTTATAACCAGCAGTTTGCACCTTTTAATCCTGCCCCTATATTGCCCCTCCTCCCTCCCCTCTCCCCATGGGTAGCCACTAGTTTGTTCTCTATATCAGTGAGTCTGCTTCTTTTTTGTTACGTCCACTAGTTTCTTGTATTTTTTGGATTTCACATATAAGTGATATCATATAGATTTTGTCTTTCTCTGTCTGACTTATTTCACTTAGCATAATGTCCTCCAAGTCCATCCATGTTACTGCAAATGGCAAAATTTCATTCTTTTTATGGGTGAGTAATTTTCCATTCTATATATATTTACATTCCCACCAATAGTATATCAGGGGTCCCTTTTCTCTAGATCCTAACATTTTTTATTTGTGGTATTTTTGATGACAGCCATTCTGACAGGTGTGAGGAGATAGCTCACTGTGGTTTTGACTTGCATTTCCCTGATGATTAGTAATGTTGAGTACCTTTTCATGTGCCGAATGGCCATCTACATTTATTCTTTGTAAAAATGTCTATTCAGTTCTTTACCCATTTTTTATCAGGTTGTTTGTTTTTTTGATGTTGAGTTAAATGAGCTGTTTATATACATTGAATATTAACCCCTTACGCATGCTAAGTCACTCCAGTGGTGCCTAACTCTCTGCAACCCTATGGACTGTAGCCTGCTAGGCTCCTCTGTCCATGGGATTCTCCAGGCAAGAATACTGGAGTGGGTTGCCATGCCCTTCTCCAGGGAATCTTTTCAACCCAGGGACTGAACCCACATCTCTTACATCTCCTGAATTGGCAGGTGGGTTCTTTACCACTAGAGCCACCCCTTATAAGTTATACCATTTCCAAATATTTTCTCTCATTCAGTAGGTTGCCTTTTTGTTTTGTGTGTGGTTTCCTTTGCTATTCAAAAGCTTTTAAGTTTGTTTCTTTAAAAAGGAAGAAGAAATCATTGGAGGCTTCCAGTTCAGTGTGGTGGATAGAACACATGAATTTGTCTTCTTTCCCTTGTGAGATCATTAATATGGAATTCCAAAGGAAATAAACCAGTAAAATTTAAAAGAATGGGAGAGGAGTCCATCAGCAGTCAAGTGACCTAACACATTGCTAGAAAAAGGAAACTGGATGGCAATGTGCTAACAAAGGGAGGAGGGCTGGGGAAAAGGAGATCCAAAAGATGTGTGTGGAAGGTTCTGCTGTAGAGCAAAGAAGAAACAAATGGTCATGTAGAACCCCAGAAAGTGAGAAGGAGTGTTGAAAATAGAGACTCAAATTGTATAGTAAGGCACACTGCCTCTCCAGCCCATACCTGCTCTTACTCTATAGAAGAGCAGATAAGCCAGAGCTGATTCCACAAGAATTGATGCTTTTAAAATGTGGTGTTGGGAGAAGATTCTTGAGAGTCCCTTGAACTGCAAGGAGATCAAACCAGTCAATCCTAAAGGAAATCAGTCCTGAATATTCATTGGAAGTACTGAAGCTGAAGCTCCAATACTTTGGCCACCTGATGTGAAGAACTGACTCATTAGAAAAGACCCTGATGCTGGGAAAGATTGAAGGCAGGAGAAGAAGGGGCCGACAGAGAATGAGATGGTTGGATGGCATCACCGACTCAATGGACATGAGTTTGAGAAGACTGAAGGCAGGAGAAGAAGGGGCCGACAGAGGATGAGATGGTTGGATGGCATCACCGACTCAATGGGCATGAGTTTGAGCAAGCACTGGGAGTTGGTGGCACACAGGGAAGCCTGGCATGCTGCAGTCCATGAGGTCACAAAGAGTCAGACATGACTGAGTGGCTGAACTGACTGATTTCAAAAGCAGCAAAACATTGTTTGTCTTTTTAAAAAATAACTGAATGATTCCCCAAAGGAAAGCTAAGGCTTCTCTTTGAACATCTATGCCCCATGCACCTAGTAATCAAGGTCACAGCTTCACGCACAGAGCTCTGAGGAAGATGATCTTTCAAGGAGACACCTTGAGCTAAACAGATCTATTTGCCTAGTTATACAGGAATCTGTATAGTACTTTACAGCCAATAAGAGGCTCTCACATGAATCATCTTTGACTCTCGCACAACCTATCAGGCAGGCAGGAAGTCTGGAACAAGCAAGAAAGCACTAATTGTGTAAAGAGAAAGACAACCCATTGCTCATTAGCTGAGGGACTTTGAACAAGTTATTAAACATGTAACTCTGTCTTCAGCTATAAAAGAGGAAAATTTGTACCTTCCTCAGGGAAAGTTTGAGAATTTTATTTTTTTTAATTATGAAAAACAGCATAATTAACTACAGTCAATAAAATGTCAATTATGGTAAGATAGAACAGTTTATTATTAATCCCTTTTTACAGATGAGACATTAACAAACAGAATGATGAAAACAACTGTCTCACATGTTACAGGCAAAAATTAGCATAGTCTTAATAAGGACTCTGGTCTTGTCACCCCTGACTCTTACTGTTAAGTGCCTATATGGTCTTCATCATATGCTGTATCAAGGCAAGAAATTCTGTGTTCTCTTGCAAACATTCTCTTAGTCTAAAGATTTGGGATGATGTTGAAATAAGTAAAAAGTGTCTAGGAGCACCAGTGACTCTAGCATAAAGCAAAGAATTGGTTCAAATTCTGTAATAAAAGCATAGTATGTATAGTCTAATGACCTCTGGAAATCAGATATAAGGTTGACATTGATAATTTTCCAAGGAGGATACTGGGAAGAATTTTTTAAAATTCCAGACGTTTAGATGGCAATAGACCACAAAATGTATTTAATTGTCAAAACTCATTCAGTATGAACACTGGAAAGAGCACTACAGATTATATTATGAACAACTGGGAAAGCAAAGTGAGGTACCCAAATTTTACAATGCCAATTTCAGGGATGATTATTTTTTAAGCACCCATTTTCGTTTTAGCTGAGATATTTCCATTAGTTATAGAGAAAATCCACATGCAGAAAGTGAATCCAGTTCTGTGCCAGAGCCAATGTGCACCAGCAAGTGACAGCCTATTTATTTTAAGCATCTCCTCCCCAACTCTACATTCAGTGATGTCAGCTTGGTAGCTTGAAATCAGAAATGGTGGAGTAATTATTCCATGGAAATTGTCAAATACTACAAATTCCTCCTTCCTTTCTCCCTCTCTGCAGAGCCTGTTGGTAAACATCTACCAGCACAGCAGAGTGAAACCAACCTACTCATCAGAAACCAAACAGAGCAAAGGCCAAAACCAATCACACTTTTGCTTTCACTTCAACAGGTTCTCTCCCACTTCTTGCTGATCAGGGATCCTCTAGATCTGGAACTTTCACAGGGAAAAGAAATATTCTTTTCATTTAATAAATATTCACTGAATACATGTACCTCGCAGTAAGCTGGGTGTAGGGCTACATGACTAGGAAAGACGGTGTCCCTGCTGTCATGAGCAGACAGTCCACTGGACACCTAGGGCCTAAGGGTAGTTGGTTGGTAAAGACAATAAAAGAAAACTGAGGTCTGATGGACAACTGTTCAAGGGTTCAGAAATATCTATTCAATTCAGTTCAGTTCAGTTCAGTCGCTCAGTCGTGTCCGACTCTTTGCGACCCCATGAATCGCAGCAAGCCAGGCCTCCCTGTCCATCACCATCTCCTGGAGTTCATTCAAACTCACGTCCATCGAGTCAGCGATGCCATCCAGCCATCTCATCCTCTAGCATCCCCTTCTCCTCCTGTCCCCAATCCCTCCCAGCATCAGAGTCTTTTCCAATGAGTCAACTCTTCGCATGAGGTGGCCAGAGTATTGAGTTTCAGCTTTAGCATCATTCCTTCCAAAGAATACCCAGGACTGATCTCCTTTAGAATGGACTGGTTGGATCTCCTTGCAGTCCAAGGGACTCTCAAGCGTCTTCTCCAGCACCACAGTGCAAAAGCATCAATTCTTTGGTGCTCAGCTTTCTTCACAGTCCAACTCTCACATCCATACATGACTACTGGAAAAACCATAGCCTTGACTAGACGGACCCTTGTTGGCAAAGTAATGTCTCTGCTTTTCAATATGCTCTCTAGGTTGGTCATAACTTTGCTTCCAAGGAGTAAGAATCTTTTAATTTCATGGATGCAATCACCATCTGCAGTGATTTTGGAGCCCAAAAAATAAAGTCTGACACTGTTTCCACTGTTTCCCCATCTATTTCCCATGAAGTGATGGAACCAGATGCCATGATCTTAGTTTTCTGAATGTTGAGCTTTAAGCCTACTTTTTCACTCTCCTCTTTCACTTTCATCAAGAGGCGTTTTAGTTCCTCTTCACTTTCTGCCATAAGGGTGGTGTCATCTGCATATCTGAGGTTATTGATATTTCTCCCAGCAATCTTGATTCCAGCTTGTGCTTCTTCCAGCCCAGCGTTTGTCGTGATGTACTCTGCATAGAAGTTAAATAAGCAGGGTGACAATATACAGCCTTGACGTACTCCTTTTCCTATTTGGAACCAGTCTGTTGTTCCATGTCCAGTTCTAACTGTTGCTTCCTGACCTGCATATAGGTTTCTATCACACCTATGCAAAAGGTAGGCTGGTACCCCAGTGTTCATTGCAGCAGTATCTATAATAGCTAGGACATGGAAGCAACCTAGATGTCCATCAACAGATGCATATATAAGCCATGGCATGTGTGTGTGTGTGTGTGTGTGTGTGTATATATATATATAAAACGGATTATTACTCAGCCATAAAAAGGAATGAATTTGAGTCAGTGCTAATGAGGTGGATGAATCTAGAACCTATTATACAGAGTGAAGTAAGTCAGAAAGTGAAAAATAAATATTGTATATTAACACATATGCATGAAATCTAGAAAGATGATACTGATGAACCTATTTGCAGGGCAGCAATGGAGATGCAGACATAGAGAACAGACTCGTAGACATGGTGCAGAAGGAGAGGGTGGGACAAATGGAGAGTATCATGGAAATATATACATTACCATATATAAAATAGATAGCCATTGAGAATTTGCTGTATGAGTTGGGGAACTCAAACTGGGGCTCTGTGACAACCTAGAAGGGTGAGATAGGGTGGGAGGGAGGTTCAAGAGGGAGGGGATATATGTTTGCTGATTCATGTTGATGTATGACAGAAACCAACACAATATTATAAAGCAATCATCCTTCAATTAAAAATAAATACTTTTTTTAAAATGGTAGTCTTCCCTTAGAAACAGAAAAAGAAATTAGAGGCCTTTAAATTTTTTTTCTTGCCAGGGAATCCAATTTGATTCTGAAATCTGATCCATCCACTGCTTCAATATGATTACATATGTTTTAGGTTGCTAATAATTCATACACACTGAAATATCCTCAGAGTCCAGCTGCCCTGTACCTACCTTTTTGAGTTTCTTTATCATCACTGTAGATATGTCAGTTCTGTTTTATACAAGTCACTGAGGGCTTCCTCAGCTTTGCATTTTTCCTGAAAGAAAAAGATTTTTTTTTTAATAAATTCTTCAAAACTATGTAGGTGAGAAACATATTGTGTCAAACTAAGGCTGATGCCAAGTCTCCTACAGAGATAGTTTTCCAGTCTTTCTGTTTAATGCAAAGAGAGACCAAAAAAATATCAAACTAAAATTAAAAAAAAAGAAAATTTCTTACAGTTTTCTTGAACACATTTCTTCTTTAAAACAAAATGCTGTTGATATCTTCAATTTTGACATTTCAATGGTTAAAACCCTTTGAGAGTGTCTTGGTCTCATTCAGTGATGCCTGGGGTGTATTAATATTTTCCACAAGGTAGAAGTTTCCTGAGTTACACTTCACTGCTCATCAACTTTGCACTTCACTGCTTCCCCAGAAACCTGCAGGAAAGTTTAATTACTTTTTCATTTGATTTTCTGAAGAACCGATGGGTGATTTTCTGAAATGTTATTTTAAAAAGAAAGTAGCCAAAAATCCTATTAAGACCTGACTTTTTCACATTATACCAGGATCAGTTGCCCTGAAAACTAGTCCACTTTTAAGCTCCCAGAGCTACACCTCACTAAAACAGCACACAATCTTCAGATTTGCAAACACTATGTCCTGAAGTAATCTGACCTCAAACCTTAGGAAAGCTAAGAAAAGAAAAGTCAGTCTTGGGCTTCCCAGGTGGCTCAGTGGTAAAAAGAAAAATCCACCTGCCAATGCAGGAGACATTGGTTTGCTCCCTGGTCCAGGAAGATCCCACATGCTGTGGAGCAACTAAGCCCACGCACCCATGTGCTCTAGAGCCTGGGAGCCACAACCACTGAACCCACATGCCACACCCTAGAGCCCGAGCTCCTCAACAAAAGAAGTCACCACAATGAGAAGCCTGTGCGTTGCAACAAAGAGTAGCTCCCCCTCTCCGCAACTAGAGAAAAGCCTGCACAGCAATGAAGACCCAGCTATTGATTAATGAAATTATTTTTTTAAGTCAGTCTTAATTGATTCATCACTTAATTCACTGGTTCATCAGATAAGGAAAAGGCAATTTCAATCAACTGTGTATTTACATTTATCTCAGTTTACATTTTTCATCCCAATCCTTTATTCTTCCGTGGTTTCCAGTTCTGGTTCCCTGAGGTATGAGTTGCCCTCTCTCACCTGTGTGGATAACATCCTTCTGGGGCAGTACAACTAGTTTAAAAGCTACTAATCAAAACAGAAATAAATGCAGAATGGTTTCTTTAAAAGCAAGTGGTGCTAAAGAAGGAGCTGTAATAAAGTTAGTACAGTAATCTTGAATGGACAAGGAGAACCCACAAAGTGGTAGTATCTGTTTCCCTCCATGTACAGTTTCTGTAGCATTTTCTCAAGACTCAGAAAAAAAAAAAAAAAGCATTAAAAATAATTTCAGTGACCAACCATTGCACTGAGGGCCCAAGACACAGAAGCAAGCCCGAATCTTGCCAGACTCTTGTGGCTTCATATCAGCATAATACTATGCCCACTCTTGGCCAGACAACTACTTCTCACATGTATCAGTGATACTATAAATCCATGTTTCGTGTTGACCTTTTGAAATGGCATGATTTCTATAAAGGTAATTTAGAACTACAGTGTCTACTTTGGTGAACTTTCAAAATGAACAAAAGAGGGAAAGGAGTTAAAATATACATCAAAATGGAAAAGGAATAAAATGGTTAAAAATAATAATAATGATTTCAAAATGACGGCAGTACTCCAGTCATCTGAAATTCATGTATTTGGTACCATGAAGAATCCAAAAGCAGACTGAAAATCAAGAAAGAATGAACAGCAGCCTGTGAGATATCCCTCCTTGGCACAGGAATAACAGGGATTAAAATACAATTCTAGTATACCTGATCATTTTGCTTTCTGAGTTTTCAGGTACCCAGGAAGGAAAGAAGGATTGACCATCATAAATTGTAACACAGTAGCCTGACAGCAAGAACACAAATGAAAATGCACACAAGAACTCAAAAAGCCAAGCTGAACTACCATCCCCACAAATCCTGGGGATATCACTATACCACAGCCCAGGATGAAACTCAGCTTCATAATGATGACCCTAAGTATACAAGGAAAGCTGAAGTTATTTTAACAGTTATTAAAAGCAAGGCATCGAGTGACTCCATATGTTTACCAAAAGATGTATGATGGACTGCCCATGGCAGCACTATATGCGACAACCACAAAGTACCAAGTACCCAAATGGCCATGAACAGTAAAATGGATAAATGAATTGTGGTATCTTCACCCAATGAATATCTATAGCAATGGAAATGAAAGATCTACAAAAGTTCACAAGCAACAGTTTTGAATGCTAGAAGCCAAACCCATGTAGTAAGAAAAAGAACAGGCAAGAGCTTGTGCACGGGGACAGAGAAGGGCTATAGTGATGGGAAGGGAGCATGGGGGCTTCTAGTAACATGCTGTTTCCTGATCTGGGTGCTGAGTATGCAAGTATGCAAATCTTTCCATCTGGAAAGACTAGGCAAGCTGTACACCAACTCTCTGTCCTTTTCTCTATGTGCATTTGTCTCTGAAGAACACATTCACAAAATATTACACAATATACTTGGAAATATAAACTTCTTATCTTCATGGTAAATCCAATCATGAATACAGATTTCAAGTAACCAGAGGCAACCCTCTGCAAAATCTGAAGTGCATGATTTATCTTTCCTACCTCAGTTCCACATTCTCTTTCTAGGGCTTTTCTACCTTTTGAAAAGCAACTCCCAACCAAGTGTGGTCACATACCACACCCTCATTTCTCATTTCCTCAGGAGAGTTTAACACACAAATCTCCAAAGATGCTTCAGTAGGTCTGTGGCAGGACCTAAAGCCTGCATGCCTAGAAAAGCTCCCTGCTGTTGCTGCTGCTGCTGCTGCTGCTAAGTTGCTTCAGTCGTGTCCGACTCTGTGCGACCCCATAGACGGCAGCCCACTGGGCTCCCCCATCCCTGGGATGCTCCAGGCAAGAACACTGGAGTGGGTTGCCATTTCCTTCTCCATGCATGAAAGTGAAAAGTGAAAGTGAAGTCGCTCAGTCGTATCCGACTCTTAGCGACCCCATGGACTTCAGCCTACCAGGCTCCTCCGTCCATGGGATTTTCCAGGCAAGGGTTCTGGAGTGGGTTGCCATTGCCTTCTCCCAGAAAAGCTCCCAGGGGTGGCTAATACTACTGGTCTTCAGAGCCTGACAAAAGATGCAACTTAAAACCAGTGTCTGCCAAGCTCCTGGGACCTGAGGAATGCCCCATCCCAGGAATCTGAGCATAGACATTTTAGGACTCATATCTGTTACAACATTCTGGGCATCCCTATGCCTCTCTAACTGCATCCCTGTTCAGTCAGTTCACTTCAGCTGCTCAGTCATGTCCAACTCTTTGCGACCCCATGGACTGCAGCACACCAGGCTTCCCTGTCCTTCAACCATCTCCTGGAGCTAGCTCAAACTCAGTCAGTAAAGTGGGTGATGCCACCCAACCATCTCATCTTCTGTCATCCCCTACTCCTGCCTTCAATCCTTCCCAGCATCAGGGTCTTTTCCAATGAGTCAGTTCTTCACATCAGATGGCCAAAGTATGGGAGTTTCAGCTTCAACATTAGTCCTTCCAATGAATCTTCAGGACTGATTTCCTTTAGGATGTACTGGTTTGATCTCCTTGCTGTCCAAGGGACTCTCAAGAATCTTCTCCAACACCACACTTCAAAAGCATCAATTCTTCAGCACTCAACTTTCTTTATGGTCCAACTCTCACATCCATACATGACCGCTGGAAAAACCACAGCTTTGACTAGAACCTTTGTTGGCAAAATAATGTCTCTGCTTTTTAATATGCTATCCAGATTGGTCATAGCTTTTCCAAGGAGCAAGCGTCTTTTAATTCCATGGCTGCAGTCACCATCTGCAGTGATTTTGGAGACCAAGAAAATAAAGTTTCTCACTGTTTCCCCATCTATTTGCCATGAAGTTATGGGACCAGCTGCCACGAGCTTAAGTTTTCTGAATGTTGATTTTAAGCCAGCTTTTTCACTCTCCTCTTTCACTTTCATCAAGAGACTCTTTAGTTCCTCTTCACTTTCTGCCATAAGGGTGGTGTCATCTGCATATCTGAGGTTATTGATATTACTCCCAGTAATCTGAATTCCAGCTTGTGCTTCATCCAGCCTGGCATTTCACATGATGTACTCTGCATATAAGTTAAATAAGCAAGGTGACAATATACAACCTTGTCGTACTCCTTTCCCAATTTGGAACCAGTCCATTTTTCCATGTCTGGTTCTAACTGTTGCTTCTTGACCCCTGCATCCCTGTCAGCATCCACCAACTCAAGGACAAAAATGAGCAGTTGGGGACAGTAAAGTAAGAACTAGTTCCTTCTGGAGGGAGTTTTGTACTATTTCTCATTAAAACGTCACCTTTGGACTTGTTAGATAGTGTCTTTTCCACAGTATTTGCAGAAGGAAGGATGGAGAAGGAGGGAAAAGAAATGAGCAAGCAAGCAGTTAGTCTGCCTGGGAAAGTGCAGCAAAGAAAAGTGCTGGCATGACTTGCCAGATGGCTGAGGCTTCTTAAATCTAAGATGTCTCTCCTGTGAGGGGGCTCAGTTTGAAGTTAAGGATATGTGATAAGTGAGATTGTAGAGTGAGAATGGAGGGGTAGACACCAAGATGAGTAAGCCCTCTTTTCCCAGGGTGGCATCTCAAAGTCATGAACACAGGTAGGCCAAGACTTTTCTTGACAGATAGAAAAATGTTAATAACTTTACAACCACCCCAGAAACTTGGTATGTGGTTCTGAAGTGTTTAGGCATTTGGAAGGGGTGCCAGGGGAATATAACATATGTACAGGGATTTTTCCCAGATTCAAATAAATATTTGAAAATTTTCTGGTGCATGTTTTATCAGATGGAAGCAATTTTTTAAAAAATGCTTTCTGATCTCTCCAAAACTGATTCCTATAACATAGGAAATCTTAAAAACAGAGTATCTGAAAAACATTTTTTAGCAGCTGCAAAGGTTAATTTTATGTGCCACTTTAGCTAGGCTGCAATGCTTAAAATATTTGGTCATCCATGTCTAGATGGTGCATGAGACTAATAGATTGTACATGAAATTTATAGATTTTGAGTAAAGTAGATTACCCTCCATAATGTGGGTAGGCCTCTTCCAACGAGTGGAAGACCTTTAAATGAAGACTGACCACCCACAACAGCAGGAATTCTGCCAGTCCACTGCCTTTGGACTCAAACTGCTATTATCAACTCTTCCCAGGGTCTCCAGTCTGCCGACCCACCCTGCAGATTTCAAACTTGCCAGCCTCCACAATCATGTGAGTCAATTTCTTAAAATAAATCCAGCCCCCGCCTCTATATACTCACACCCATTCACATCTTATTAGTTGTTTCTCTGGATAACCCTAACTAATATAATTAGTTATATATCATTGTACTTTCACTGGAGTTAATTACATAAACAAATGTACCAGCTTCACAGTGAATATATGTTAGCACTGCTTAAAAGAGTTGAGTAAGATTATTCAGCTTACTTACAGTTGAATAAGTTGAATTCAATAAGAACTGAATTCTTACTTGGCTGCTGAATAAGAATTTTAATTTTAAATATCATTCAACAGAATAGGTCACTTTTTAAGGGCCCAAATGCTCACCTATAACATAACATTTTAATTCTTGCCAGGGTTCATTAGGATTGTAACAGCCTGTCTAATAGCTATAAAGACTTTTGTGGACAGGTTTTATTAGCCTGAAGACAGCTTATTCTCTGTAATCTTTTAGGAGAGAGGCAATGCACTATCTATTCAGACCAATATAAATCCTCCAGATCTGTACACACAGAATTAATCTAACTCTCATTTCTGGCTTGATGCCATGCTTTAGCCTCCCATGAATTTGGACTGAAGAGTAGGACTGCTCAGACACAGTGCATGTTCCTACAGCATCAATTAGCTTGTCCCCTAGGTCAACAGGTGAATGATGCAGGAGTGGAAGTTGCATTTCCCAGCATTTCAATGCTCTGGGCCCAAGTAACAGCCACCCAATACAAGCCCATTACTACAGCTGAATGCAGTCAGCTGAAAGTGAACACACAGTGCTGAGCTCAATGCCCACTCCCTGGGCACTTCCTCCTGGCACAGACTGTCCACAAGCTTTGTCTTTGGGCATGCCGTCCTTTTCCCAATGACTCGGTGGTCACAGTCCATATACCTCCATCCATCAAATTACCTTCACTTTAAAAAAGAACCCACAAAATCCAATATTTTTGCTGTTTAAAACATCAACAGTTGAGGCTCAAACAAGATGGCTGAGGAGTAGGTAGACAAATACATCTCTCTCCAAGGATACATCAGGAACACACCTTCAGATATAGAAATGCAGGCAGAACACCAGCTGAGAGCAGACCAGAGTACCTGAGCAGCGGAAAAGAATATACAGAACCACACAAAACTTGGTAGGACAAAGGAACTGGGGGAAAAACAGGAGTGTTAGTAGGACTGGACCTTCCCTGGGAGGCTGGGGGAAACTGAAGCAGGGGTCTGATCCCCACATTGGGGCAATTGTCTGAGTCAGAGGAGAAACATTCAAGGCTGAGAGTGAAACAGCTGATCTGTGGAAGCTTAAATGGAATGAGAATCAGACAGTCCTTGCTGCAGCCATACATTTGCCAGACAGGAATGCTAGTCTCCTGGAAGGCGCAACAGCTGGGAGCTGGAGTTTAGGGATTGTGGAGCAATCCCAGGGCAAGCGCTGCTGTTGACTGTGGACAGACAAATTGAGGGGATGCGAGGGAGGAGATCCTGGTGGGAAATGCCAGTGGAGGAAATCAGGCAGCCATGGAAGCAAGGCGATACCGCTGAGTCATGCATAGGGGATACAGCCATCACCATAGCCTCTCACTCCCCCCACACACCAACATCAGCAGCTGAACAATAGAGAGGCTGGCCCATCAAATGCCGGATGCACTGAACTACAGAGTAGGACCCCACCCAAGGTGCTCCTTTAAGAGATTGATGCGCCACCCCAGGGGCCCCCATCTAGGTACCTGACACGCCAAACAACAGAAGGACCCCAGGCGAGGGAGCCCGCTAAATGCCTGAATGGGAGGAGCTACGGAAAAAGACTAGCCAAAGAGGCCTTCTGATAGCCAGCTACAAGAGGCTCAAAAAAAAGACTCTGATAGGGCCATAACTCCTGCAGTAGCAGTCCATGTCCCTGCACACTTGGTGCTGCCAGGGTCCCCACAAACCAAGCAGCTGTGCCACCTTCATGCTCAACTCTCACTGGGGCAGAGCTGCACAGGCAAAAAAAGTCTTGCATCTATGTGCACAAGGTTGCTTCAGTCATGTCCAACTCTTTGCAACCCAGTAGACTGTGGCCTGCCAGGTTTCTCTGTCAGGGAAGGGAGTTCTCCAGGCAAGAACACTGGAGCGTATTGGCCAATACTGGTTGCTATACTCTTCTAGAGCACTATATATCCTGCTGCCCTAGCCACCAACTCCCCTGAGTACCTGGTGCTTCCAGAACCCCTGTGACCCAAGAAGCTGCACCACCTCCACACCTGGCCCTCACAGGGGCAAATCCAAGTCCTGCAGGGCAGCCTCAGGAGCAAACCCCAGTGGACAAACCACATGTAGTGGTGGAAATAAAACCACAGTTGAAACTCAGGGGAAGTATGGCTAAGGAAGAAAATGCAAAACCTTCCCACCAGCTGTATTAGCTGCAGATTAAATCCACACAATCAACTAGGCAGACTCTGTGTCTATGGAAGATATAAAAGGTCACTGAGAGCTCCCACGAAAGAAAACACAGTAGTTTAGATAGCTGTGGACATTGGAGGCAAGAACGCATAGGAATAGGATGAGATTAGAATCTGAGTTGCCCCCACAGCAGGTCCAGAGATAGCACAGTGTTAGAGGGCAACCTAGGGAAGTAAGGTGGGCTGTGACTCCCAATGAGGGAAAGGACTCTGACAGCAGTGACTCAAGAAAAACTTTTATTACTCTTATTTTTTGACTGTTCTATAGATTCTTTTGGATTTTCCCTTTTTTCCCCACTCTGTTGTCGTTCTCCATTTTATAGGACTATAAAATCCAATTAAGCCTTTGAGTTGTTTTGGTTTTTTTTTCACAGTCACATTTTTTATTATTGTTATAAACCTCTGCCCCTGTGCTGGGCATTGGCAGTTCTGTGGAGTTTTCCTTTTTTATTTTCTTTTCTCTTTTTTTAATTTTAATTTTTAATTTATCTATTATTATTTTATCTACATGTATTTCTGTTAGTTTTCCTACTATTCTTATCCCCTTGCAATTAATCTTTAACATATATATCTTCTTTATCTACCTCTATTTAACTTTGCATATCTATTCTTTCTTTTCTTTCTTTCCTTCACCTCAAAATATTTGTTAGTTTTATTTTCATTGCTTTATTCCCCAACTGGCACTTTGCTTTAGTTTTGCTTTCCTGTTTCTGCTTTAATTAGTTTTGCTCTGGTAGATATAATTTTTGGTTTCCTTTGTTTGCCAGGTCAATCTATTGTACTTTATTTTTGTTGCACTATTTTGATTTTGATTATGGGTGTATATGTATACGTGTATATTCAGTCACACTTTTTATTGTTTCCTCTGTCTCTACGTTGGGCTATTGCAATTCTGTGGAGTTTTCCTTTTCTTTTCCTTTTTTCTTTCTTCTTCTGTTGTTTTTTTTTTTCCTCTCTTTCTTTTTTATAATTTTAACTTTTTTAATTTTTTAAAACCTATTATATTTTTTCTACATTTATTCCTTTGTTTGCCTTTCCTACTGTTCTTTTCCCCTTGCAGTTAATCTTTAATGTATATAAATCTTTTTCATCTACTTTTATTTAACTTCACATATCTATTCTTTCTTTTCTTTCTTTCCTTCCCTCTCAACATATTTGTTAGTTTTTATTCCATTTCTCTATTCCCCATCTGGCACCTTGCTTTAGTTTTGTCTTCCAGTTTGTGCTTAACTTAGTTTTGTTCTTAACTCATAAATATAATTTTTTATTTCATTAGTTTGCTGGGTCAATCTACTGTACTTTATTTTTGTTGGACTATTTTGACTTTGTTCATGGATGTGTAAGTATATATGTATATTCCATTATTTTAATAATTATTCATCTGATATTGTAATTGCCATTTGTCTGGGGTTCATCTTTGGTATCTTGATTTTGGATATCTGTTTTAATCTCACTTAATGCCATAACAAACCACTTGTGGAATCTTCATTCCTGACCAGAGATCAAGCCCTAGGCCTTTGGAGTGGGAGCACTGACTCCAAGATCCTAGACTACCAGAGAACTAACCCTAGGGAGTATCAAATAGTGAGAACTCACACAAAAGAAACCACTGGAATGCAAGACCCTGCATCACCCAACCACCAGTAGCACCCTGTGCAGGATGCCTCATCTAAACAACAAAAATACAAACCAAATCATCAACAGACAGGATTACCACCTCACTTAGCCTTTCCCATCAGAGGAAAAACAAACAAACAAACAAAAACCTATATGAAGCTTACACAAACCACTGGATCAACCTTACAAAAAAACAAAGACAAAAAAGTCTCTCAGTCATGTCCAACTCTTTGCAACCCCATGGACTGTAGCCTACCAGGCTTCTCCATCCATGGGATTCTCCAGGCAAGAATACTGGAGTGGGTTACCATTTCCTTCTCCAGGGGATCTTCCCGACCCAGGGATTGAACCTGGGTCTCCCACATTGGAGGCAGACGCTTTAACCTCTGAGCCACCAAGGACGAACCTTAGGAGGGCAGAAACCAAAAGGAAGAAAGAATTCAACCTCCTTTAAGGAAAGAATTCACCTCTCCCTGAAGCCTGGGAAAAGGAGACCTCAAACACAATAACTTCTTTAAAAAAAAATAAGGAAAAGGCAGAGAAATACTATGTAAATGAAGGAACAAACTAGAAACACAGAAGTCCAAATAAATGAAGAGGAAATAGGCAAGCTCCCTGAAGAAGAATGAAGAATAATGATAGTATAGATGATCAAAAACCTTGACAACAAAATGGAGAAAATGTAAGAATCAATTAACAAAGACCTAGAAGAATTAAAGAATAAACATACAGAGACAAACAACACAATTACTGAAATTAAAAATGCTCTAGAAGGAATCAATAGCAGACTATCTGAAACAGAAGAACAAATCAGTGAGCTGGAAGATAAAATGGTGGAAATAACTTCTGCAGAGCAGAATAAAGTAAGAAGAATGAAAAGAATTGAGGAAAGTCTCAGAGAATCTGGCACAATATCAAACACACCAACATTTGAATTATAGGGGTCCCAGAAGAAGTAGAGAAAAAGAAAGGATATGAGAAAATTTTTGAAGAGATTAGAGCTGAAAATTTCCTCAACATGGAAAAGGAAATAGTCAATCAAGTACAAGATGCACAAAGAGTCCAATACAGGATACACCCAAGGAGAAACATGCCAAGACACACACTAATCAAACTAACAAAGATTAAACACAAAGAAAGAATATTAAAAGCAGCAAGGGAGAAGCAACAAGTAACATACAAGGGAAACCACATATGCTTAACAGCTGATCTTTCAGCAGAAACTCTGCAGGCCAGAAGGGAATGGCAGGATATATTTAAAGTATTGAAAGGGAAAAATCTACAGCTAAGATTACTGTACCCAGCAAGGATCTCATTCAAAACTGATGCAAGAATAAAAAGCTTTTCAAACAAGCAAAACTCAAGAGAATTCAGTACCACCAAACCAGCTTTACAACAAATGTTAAAGGGACTCATATGGTCAAGAAATAAAACAGAAGAAAAAAGATCTACAAAATCAACCCCAAACAATTAAGAAAATGGCAATAGGAAAATATATATCAATAATTACTTTAAATGTAAATGGATTAAATGCTCCAACCAAAAGACACAGACTGACTGAATGGATACAAAAACAAGACCCATATATTTGCTGTCTACAAGAAACCCACTTCAGACCTAAAGACACATATGACTGAAAGCGAGAGGATGGAAAAATATATTCCATGCAAATGGGAAGCAAAAGAAATCTGGAGTAGCAATCCTCATATCAGACAAAATAGACCTTAAAATAAAGAATATTCCAAGAGATAAGGAAGGACACTACATAACAATCAAGGGATCAATCCAAGAGGAAGAACACAATTGTAAATATCTATGCACCCAAAATAGGAGCACCTCAATACATAACACAAACACTAATAGACATAAAAGGAGAAATTGACAGTAACACAATAATAGTAGGAGACTTGAACACCTCAATCACACCAATGGAGAGATCATCAAGACAGAAAATTAATTAGGAAACACAAGTCATAAATGAAACATTAGATGAGATGGATCTCATTGTATCTTTAGGACATTCCATCCAAATGCAGAACACACCTTCTCAGGTGCACATGGAACATTCTCCAGGATAGACCACATCTTGGGTCACAAATCAAACCTCAGTAAATTTAAGAAAATTGAAATCATATCAAGCATCTTCTTTGACCACAATGCTATGAGGCTAGATATCAATTGCAAGAAAAAAACTGTAAGAAACTTAAACACATGGAGACTAAACAACACATTTCTGAATAACCAACAGGTTACTGAAGAAATCAGAAGGGAAATCAAAAAGTATCCAGAAACAAATGAAAATGAAAACATGACAACTCAAAACCTATGAGCTACAGCAAAAGCATTTCTAAGAGGGAAGTTTATAGCAATACAATCCTACCTCAAGAAACAAGAAAAATATCGAAAAGACAACTTAACTTTACACCTAAAACAACTGGAAAAAGAACAACAACAACAAATAAAAATTAATAGAAATAAATCATAAAGATCTGAGCAGAAATAAAGGAAAATGAAATGAAAGAAACAATAGTAAACATTCATAAAATAAAAGCTGGTTCTTTGAGAAGATAAACAAAATTGATAAAACTTTACCAAACTCATCAAGTAAACAAAAGAGAAAAATCAAATCAACAAAATTAGAAATTAAAAAGGAGAGTTTACAACAGACAATGCAGAAATACAAAGTATTATAAGAGACAATTATGAAAAACTATATGGCAATAAAATAGATAACCTGGAAGAAATGGACAGATTCTTAGAAAAGTTCAGTCTTCCAAGACTGAACTAGGAAGAAATAGAAATTAGGAACACCCAATTACAAGCACTGAGATTGAAGCGGTGCTCAAGAATCTCCCAAAAAAACAAAAGCCCAGGACCACATGGCTTCACAGGAGAATTCTATCAAACACTTAGAGTAGAGCTAATGCCTATCCTTCTAAAACTCTTTCAAAAAATTGCAGAGGAAGGAACACTTCCAAACTCATTCTACAAGCTCACCATTACCCTGATACCAAAACCAGACAAAGACAACACAAAAAAAGAAAACTACACACCAATATCACTGATGAACATAGATGCAAAAATCCTCAACAAAATTTTAGCTAACAGAATTCAGCAACACATCAAAAAGCTCATACACCATGATCAAGTTGGATTTATTCCAGGGTTTCAAAGATTCTTCAATATACACAAATCAATCAATGTGATACACCATATTAACAAATTGAAAGACAAAAACCATATGAAAATCTCAATAGATGCAGAAAAAGCCTTTGACAAAATTCAGCACCCATTTACGGTTAAAACTTTTCCAAAAATGGGCATAGAAGAAACCTACCTCAACATACTAAAGGCCATATATGATAAGTCTATAGCAAACATTATTCTCAATGGTGAAAAACTGAAAGCATTCCCCCTAAGATCAGGAACAAGACAAGTGGGTCCACTTTCACCACTATTATTCAACATAGTTCTGGTTCTAGCTACAGCAATCAGAGAAGAAAAAGGAAAAGAAATAAAAGGATTGGAAAAGAAGAAGTTAAGCTCTCGCTGTTTGCAGATGACATGATACTATACATAGAAAACCCTAAAGATGGTATCAGAAAATTACTAGAGCTAATCAGTAAATTTAGCAAAGTTGCAGGATACTAAAGCAATACACAGAAATCAATTTCATTTCTATATACTAATAATGAAAAATCAGAATGAGAAATTAAGGAAGCAATCCCATTCACCACTGCAACGAAAAGAATTAAACATCTAAGAATAAACTTACCTAAGGAGGCAAAAGAACTGCACACAGAAAATTATAAGATACTAATGAAAGAAATCAAAGATGACATAAACAGATGGAGAGATATTCCATGTTCCTGGGTAGAAAGAATCAATATTGTGAAAATGACTGTACTACCAATCTACTGATTCAATGCGATCCCTATCAAATTACCAATGGCATTTTTCACAGAACTAGAACAAAAAATTTCACAGTTCATATGGAAACACAAAATACCCTGAATAGCCAAAGCAGTCTTGAGAAAGAAGAATGGAGCTGGAGGAATTAACCTTCCTGACTTCATATTATACTACAAAGCTACAGTCATCAAGACAGTATGGTACTGACACAAAAATAGAAATATATACCAATGGAACAAGATAGAAAGCCCAGAAATAAACCCACGCACCTACAGGGCCCTTATTTTTGACAAAGGAGGCAAGAATATACCATGGGACAAAGACAGCCTCTTCAATAAATGGTGCTGGGAAAACTGGACAGCTACATGTAAAAGAATGAAATTAGAACACTTCCTAACACCATACACAAAGATAAATTCAAAATGGATTAAAGACCTAAATGTAAGACCAGAAACTATAAAACTCTTAGAGGAAAACATAGGCAGAACACTCAATGACATAAATCAAAGCAAGATCCTCTATGACCCACCTCCTAGAGTAATGGGAATAAAAACAAAAGTAAACAAGGGGGACCTGATTGAACTTAAAAGGCTTTTTCACAGCAAGGGAACTACAAGCAAGGTGAAAAGACAACTGTCAGAATGGAAGAAAATAATAGCAAATCAAACAACTGACAAAGGGTTAATTTCCAAAATATACAAGCAGCTCGTACAACTCAATACCAGAAAAAAAAATAATAATAATAACCAATCAAGAACTGGGAAAAAGACCTAAACAGACATTTCTCCAAAGAAGACATACAAATATCTAACAAACACATGAAAAGATGCTCAATATCACTCATCATTAGAAAATGCAAATCAAAATTACAATGGCATATCACCTCACACCAGTCAGAATGGCCCTCATCAAAAAGTCTATAATAAATGCTGGTAGGGTGTGCAGAAAAGGGAACACTATTGCACTGTTGGTGGGAATATAAATGGATACAGCCACTATGGAAGACAGTATGGAGATTCCTTAAAAATCTAGGAATAAAATCATCATATGACCCAGCAATCCCACTCCTAGGCATATACCCTAGGGAAACCAAAATTGAAAAATACACATGTATCCCATTGTTCATTGCAGCACTATTTACAATAGCTAGAACATGGAAGCAACCTAGATGTCCATCAACAGATGAATGGATAAAGAAGTTATGGTACATATACACAATGGAATATTACTCAGCCATAAAAAGAAATGCATTTGGGTGAGTTCTAATGAGGAGGATGAACCTAGAACCTATTACATAGAGTGAAGTAAGTCAGAAAGAGATAAATATCGTATTCTAATGGATCAAGACCATTCCCATGGAATAGAAATGCAAAAAACCAAAATGGCTGTCTGGGGAGGCCTTACAAATAGCTGTGAAAAGAAGAGAAGCGAAAAGCAAAGGAGAAAAGGAAAGATATAAACATCTGAATGCAGAGTTCCAAAGAATAACAAGAAGAGATAAGAAAGCCTTCTTCAGTGATCAATGCAAACAAATAGAGGAAAACAACAGAATGGGAAAGACTAGGGATCTCTTCAAGAAAATCAGAGATACCAAAGAAACATTTCATGCAAAGATGAGCTCGATAAAGGACAGAAATGGTATGGACCTAACAGAAGCAGAAGATATTAAGAAGAGATGGCAAGAATACACAGAAGAACTGTACAAAAAAGATCTTCATGACCCAGATAATCACCATGGTGTGATCACTCACCTAGAGCCAGACATCCTGGAATGTGAAGTCAAGTGGGCCTTAGAAAGCATCACTACAAACAAAGCTAGTGGAGGTGATGGAATTCCAGTTGAACTATTCCAAATCCTGAAAGATGATGCTGTGAAAGTGTTGCACTCAATATGCCAGCAAATTTGGAAAACTCAGCAGTGGCCACAGGACTGGAAAAGGTCAGTTTTCATTCCAATCCCAAAGAAAGGCAATGCCAAAGAATGCTCAAACTACCACACAATTGCACTCATCTCACATGCTAGTAAAGTAATGCTCAAAATTCTCCAAGCCAGGCTTCAGCAATATGTGAACCGTGAACTTCCTGATGTTCAAGCTGGTTTTAGAAAAGGCAGAAGAATCAGAGATCAAAGTGCCAACATCCGCTGGATCATGGAAAAAGCAAGAGAGTTCCAGAAAAACATCTATTTCTGCTTTATTGACTATGCCAAAGCCTTTGACTGTGTGGATCACAATAAACTGTGGAAAATTCTGGAAGAGATGGGAATACCAGACCACCTGATCTGCCTCTTGAGAAATTTGTATGCAGGTCAGGAAGCAACAGTTAGAACTGGACATGGAACAACAGACTGGTTCCAAATAGAAAAAGGAGTACGTCAAGGCTGTATATTGTCACCCTGTTTATTTAACTTATATGCAGAGTACATCATGAGAAACGCTGGACTGGAAGAAACACAAACTGGAATCAAGATTGCTGGGAGAAATATCAATAACCTCAGATATGCAGATGACACCACCCTTATGGCAGAAAGTGAAGAGGAACTAAAAAGCCTCCTGATGAAAGTGAAAGAGGAGAGTGAAAACAGTTGGCTTAAATCTCAACCTTCAGAAAACGAAGATCATGGCATCCGGTCCCACCACTTCATGGGAAATAGATGGGGAAACAGTGGAAACAGTGTCAGACTTTATTTTTCTGGGCTCCAAAATCACTACAGATGGTGACTGCAGCCATGAAATTAAAAGACACTTAGTCCTTGGAAGGAAAGTTATGACCAACCTAGATAGCATATTCAAAAGTAGAGACATTGCCAACAAAGGTTCGTCTAGTCAAGGCTATGGTTTTTCCTGTGGTCATGTATGGATGTGAGAGTTGGACTGAGTGAAGCTCAGTGAAGAAGGCTGAGCGTGGAAGAATTGATGCTTTTGAAGTGTGGTGTTGGAAAAGACTCTTGAGAGTCCCTTGGACTGCAAGGAGATCCAACCAGTCCATTCTGAAGGAGATCAGCCCTGGGATTTCTTTGGAAGGAATGGTGCTGAAGCTGAAACTCCAGTACTTTGGCCACCTCATGGGAAGAGTTGACTCATTGGAAAAGACTCTGATGCTGGGAGGGATTGAGGGTAGGAGGAGAAGGGGACGACAGAGGATGAGAAGGCTGGATGGCATCGCTGACTCAATGGACGTGAGTCTCAGTGAACTCCGGGAGTTGGTAATGGACAGGGAGGCCTGGCATGCTGCGATTCATGGGGTCACAAAGAGTCGGACACGACTGAGCGACTGATCTGATCTGATCTGATCTGAATGCATATATACAGATCTAGAAAAATGGTACTGAAGAATTTATTTGCAGGGCAACAGTGCAGAAACAGACATACAGAATAGACTTATGCTCATGAGGAGAGGGGAGGAGAGGGTGAGATGTATAGAAAGAGTAACATGCAAACTTACATTACCATATGTAAAATAGATAGCCAATGGGAATTTGCTATATGGCTCAGCAAACTTAAACAGGGGCTCTGTATCAACCTAGAGGGGTGGGATGGGGAGGGAGATGAGAGGGAGTTTCAAAAGGGAGCAGATATATGTATACCTATGGCTGATTCATGTTGAGGTTTGACAGAAAACAACAAAATTCTGTAAAGCAATTATCCTTCAATTAAAAATAAATTTTTTAAAAAATCAACAGTTTATTCTGCACTGGTATTCTGGATTGTTTTATGTCTCTATTAAGAATGTAACATGGGACTTTTTATTGTGCTAACATCTTATTAGGATGGTTACTATTTTTTGAGTATTCTGGTTGCAAAGCTATACAGATATGGAGAGACTGGCCCCATTCCTACTTTTTTCCCCCATTTGTCCTATGTGTGTTTGCAGAATATTAGGTTTTTCTGGAATGCATATACTATGTTAGAGCAGAAATTCATGTACTGTAATACATTCATTAACATCCCCAAGCTAACCATATCTGCCAAACTGAAGTACATGCTATGCCAACAGATCCCAAGAAGGAAAAGAAAAACTGTTTGCATCACAAAGGCTAACACTAGTTTATGGCATGTTTGTCTGAAAACATGACCTATGAACATCCTAAAACATGGATTTTTCTAAGCAAATGTTAGTTGACTCCTCACAAATTCTTATACCTCAGCCAGAGTAGACTGTAACTCTATTTTACAGGAACGAGAATTATGAGGTGACTGTCACATGAAGGGATGAACTGTAAAGCCGCCACACCTAAGGGACTGGCAACAAGCCAGCCCATGCTGCCACAACCTCCTGACCCTCCACCTGGGGACCCTCCACCTGGGGATCAAGGAGGCTGCTGGCAGGGGAGACTTCTACCACTGCATTCAGGTTTCAGAATGAATAACTCACTTGCACTTTTTTGTTTTCTGGTCAGACATAATACTCTAGGTCAGAGATACCATTATGATAAAAAGGCCACTTAGGTAGGCTCCATAACTGTGTAGTTATAAATGATGACAAGCAGGTACCATGGCTCATATGTATGTATGTGCTAAGCCACTCAGTCACGTCCAACTCTTTGCAGCCCCATGGACTGTAGGCCACCAGGCTCCTCTGCCCACAAAATTTTCCAGGCAAGAATACTGAAAGGAGTGTCATCTCCTTCTCCAGGTGATGTCCCCAACCCAGGGATCAAACCTGTGTCTCTTGCATCTCCTGCCTTGGCATGTAGATTCTTTACCACTGCACCAACTGGGGTACCCATGCCTCAAAGGAAAACACACACACACACACACACAGGTGTGAGTATCTTTGAAGGGCAACCCTTGGGACTTCTCTGGTGGTTCAGTAGTTAAGACTGTTCTTCCAATCTGGGGGGCCCAGGTTCAATCCCTGGTCAGGGAACTAAGACCCCACACGCTACACAGTGAGACCTGAGAAAACAAAGGGGCAACCCTTGGTGGAGCCTGTATTTGGTACTGACCCAAAAAGATACAAGACACAGATCTTTTGTGGCTATCCAAATTTCTTATCTCTATAAAAAAGAAATTTCATATTTCCATAATGTTTGCTTTTCTTGTGTTTAAGAAATATATAATGTGATACCTACCTTCTTAACAAACTTGCAAATATACAGAAACATATAATGTGATACCTACCTTCTTAACAAACTTGCAAGTATAAGGTATTGTCACGTGCACCATATCACATGGCAAACCTCTAGAGCTTGTTCATGTTAAACAACTGAAACTATAAACTGCTGAACAGCAACTCTTCATTTCCCAATCCCCTTGCCTCTGGCAACCATCATTATACTTTCTAAGAGCTGGCTACTTTAGATATGTCATATAAGTGGAATTACACATGATTGGCCTTCCTGTGACTGGTTTATTTCACTTAGTATAATGTTCTCAAGGTCCACGCATGTTGTCGCATACTGAGTGATATTCTATTGTATGTGTACATCCCATTTTCTTTCTTCACTCGTCTGTCAATGAATGCTTGAAATGTTTCCACCTCTTGGCTACTGTGACTAGTGCTGCAAATACCACAGGTATACAGATGTCTCTTCAAGATGCTGATTTCAATCCTTTAGCTCTATGCATGC
Organism: Bos grunniens; assembly: GCF_055505025.1. Lineage (NCBI taxonomy): Eukaryota > Metazoa > Chordata > Mammalia > Artiodactyla > Bovidae > Bos > Bos grunniens. The sequence goes on from NC_141172.1 coordinate 57,664,501, forward strand.
AGAAGTGAGATTGCTGAATCATATAGTAGTTCTATTTCTAATTTTTCTGAGGAATCTCCATATTGTTTTCCATAGTGCCCACACTTTTCATTCCCAGCAACAGTGTACAAAGGTCCCAATTTCTTGACATTCTCACTAGCACTTACTACTTTCTGTGTTTTGGTAACAGCCATCATGGCAGATATGAAATTATATTTCACTGCAATTTGAGCTATACTTCTCTGATGACTAGTGATGTTGAGCATCTTTTCATCCCCTAAAAGTTTTTTTTTTTTTTTTCACCTGAAGGACAAAATATCCCAACAATGAAAGGAAATACCACTGTGGTACCACAAAACATAACTCTCATCACTAAATTTCCTTATTTTTAATCAGAAATAATGCCATTCCAATTGATTTTTTAACATGTTTAAAAATGTGACAGATAAGTACTTTTAGCTTTAAATAAAGATAAGGAAAGACAGTGGGGTATAAGGTGTTCTGGTCATCTCAAAGCTTTCAGAGCTCGGCCTTCCTCCCACAAGAATACACCTAATAGAGCAGCATAATCTGGAGGCAGAAAATACTGTACAGCAACACATGTTGAGCCTGAACAAGCTAAATCTAAAAAGTACAAGAACATCCAAGAGTGAAAAAGAGAGTAAAGACAGACTACCTTTGGGTCAAAATACTATCCCACAAAATTGGAAGGGGAACAAGTAACATGATTAAAGTTCTAAGTTCTAGTTCTAGTTCAGTCTCTCTGTCGTGTCCGACTCTTTGCGACCCCATGAATCGCAGCATGCCAGGCCTCCCTGTCCATCACCAACTCCCGGAGTTCACTCAGACTCATGTCCATCGAGTCAGTGATGCCATCCAGCCATCTCATCCTCTGTCGTCCCCTTTTCCTCCTGTCCCCAATCCCTCCCAGCATCAGTCTTTTCCAATGAGTCAACTCTTCCCATGAGGTGGCCAAAATACTGGAGTTTCAGCTTTAGCATCATTCCTTCCAAAGAACACCCAGGACTGATCTCCTTTAGAATGGACTGGTTGGATCTCCTTGCAGTCCAAGGGACATGCAAGAGTCTTCTCCAGCACCACAGTTCAAAAGCATCAATTCTTTGGTGCTCAGCTTTCTTCACAGTCCAACTCTCACATCCATACATGACCACAGGAAAAACCATAGCTTTGACTAGATGGACCTTTGTTGGCAAAGTAATGTCTCTGCTTTTGAATATGCTCTCTAGGTTGGTGGTAACTTTCCTTCCAAGGAGTAAACGTCTTTTAATTTCATGGCTGCAATCACCATCTGCAGTGATTTTGGAGCCCAGAAAAATACAGTCTGACACTGTTTCCACTGTTTCCCCCATCTATTTCTAAGTTAGGGCACCATTGAACCACAGGTCTTCAAAGCAAGTTCACAACTGACACTTGAATTTACCAGGGCATGTTCACATGTAGGAAACAGGGACTTCAAACTGGAAACAGTATCTTTTCCACCTCACAAAATATGCAAAATTGGAAATTTATATGGAAAGGTTGGATATTTCACCATGCTTCATAAGTTGACATTGCTGGCAACACTGGGCATACATCCTGCGTGGCAGCATCTGTCCCTGCCCCCAGCAGATAAAGCAGAGATTGGCACTGTGCCCCAACTCCACTCTAACAAGTCAATGTTTCCCGAATGACCCAGAGGTTTTGAGTCCCCCACTTCGTGACATCACACAACCCACGAGATGGTGAAGATGGGCGGGGGGCGGTACCAGGAGATAATCCGACCAGGGCCTAGAGTCTCTCTTACTAAACTATAACACCACCACACAAGATAAATGAAGATAATTTCCCTACTGAAGAGAGGAAGAAACCCCCTGAATTTAGCTGGTCTGCTTGATTTCTGACCTCTAGTGAGAGCTCAACCCAGACTATCTACCTTGTGATTCCCATTCATTACACTCAATGGTGCCATCACCTCTGGAAAGAGAGTAACTGACCAAGAAACTTAGATTTTTGACTGGATACAATTTAAAGCACACAATTCTTAGTGCAGCCCTAGGCACAAGTAGATTAAAAAAAAAAAAAAAAACAACGTTTTTTAGATGAAGGAATTGAAGGAAGCCCTTTAAAAAAAACTATTACATATTATATACATATGTAACTATACAGTCCATGGAATTCTCCAGGCCAGAATACTGGAGTGGGGTAGCCTTTCCATGCTCCAGGGGATCTTCCCAAACCAGGGATCGAACATGAATGACAGAGGGAAAAGGCAAGAGGAGTTTCTTCTGTGGGCAAAAGACAAAGATGATCCTTAAGACTAGGACCAATTTAAGATGAACTTCTTTAACAATATCATGCCCTCAATTTAAATGACAGACAAGATCAATAAGCAGGAAAAATGGAGAAAATAATGTTTTCAATCTTTTACAGTTCTCAAGGAGTTCAAGTTCCTTTAGAACAGTATTTTTCACACTTGAGTAACATACAGACCTTATTAAAGAAAATATTTCCCAGGGACTCTATAAATGATGTAAACATTGTTTGTAGCATGCTACTTAACTATGAACAAACATAAGCCAGATGTAAGCTCCTTACGGGCTTCCCTTGTGGCTCAGCTGGTAAAGAACCCACCTGCAATGAGGGAGACCTGGGTTCGATCCCTGGTTTGGGAAGATCCCCTTTCAGAAAATTCTGAAAGAGATGAGAATACCAGACCACCTGATCTGCCTCTTGAGAAACCTACATGCAGGTCAGGAAGCAACAGTTAGAACTGGACCTGGAACAACAGACTGGTTCCAAATAGGAAAAGGAGTACATCAAGGCTGTATATTGTCCCCCTGCTTATTTAACTTCTATGCAGAGTACATCATGAGAAAAGCTGGGCTGGAAGAAGCACAAGCTGGAATCAAGATTGCCGGGAGAAATATCAATAACCTCAGATATGCAGATGACACCACTCTTATGGCAGAGAGTGAAGAGGAACTAAAAAGCCTCGATGAAAGTGAAAGAGGAGAGTGAAAAAGTTGGCTTAAAACTCAACATTCAGAAAACGAAGATCATGGCATCTGGTCCCATCATTTCATGGGAAATAGATGCTGAAACAGTGGAAACAGTGTCAGACTTTATATTTCTGGGCTCCAAAATCACTCCAGATGGTGACTGCAGCCATGAAATTAAAAGATGCTTACTCCTTGGAAGGAAAGTTATGACCAACCTAGACAGCATATTGAAAAGCAGAGACATTACTTTGCCAACAAAGGTCCATCTAGTCAAGTTTTTTTTTTTTCCAGTGGTCATGTATGGATGTGAGAGTTGGACTGTGAAGAAAGCTGAGTGCTGAAGAATTGATGCTTTTGAACTGTGGTGTTGGAGAAGACTCTTGAGAGTCCCTTGGACTGCAAGAAGATCCAACCAGTCCATTCTGAAGGAGATCAGCCCTGGGATTTCTTTGGAAGGAATGACGCTAAAGCTGAAACTCCAGTAGTTTGGCCACCTCATGGGAAGAGTTGACTCATTGGAAAAGACTCTGATGCTGGGAGGGATTGGGGGCCGGAGGAGAAGGGGATGACAGAGGATGAGATGGCTGGATCACTGACTCGATGGATGTGAGTCTGAGTGAACTCCGGGAGTTGGTGATGGACAGGGAGGCCTGGCATGCTGCGATTCATGGGGTCGCAAAGAGTCAGACATGACTGAGCCACTGAACTGAACTGAAAATGAAAACAAAAATATTTAATCTTTTAAGACTCCCATGCATACAAGTAAAGACCCGAAGGACCCCTGACTTAGAAGCATTGTTGACATAGTCTGAGGATGTGCCCAGAGGTATTTTTCCATTTATTATATAGCATCCTAGGTCCTTCAAGTGTCAGAAACTCCTAGTTATTTAAAAAGATGAGACAATAAGTTTCTGAAAGGTCAGTGTCATTCTAGTGCCTGGGACATCAGCAGGCACATGAATACTGAGGGAGTTAGAGAAATAATTATAGAAAGATGCTTGAGCTACTGTATCTATACATCTTTATATTAGGAAATACAGACTAAGGTCTTAAGATTTAAAATTCACTTTTTGCTTTTTGTAATTTGACAAAAGCAATTACAAATTTGGAAGACCCCAAATATTCACCAGCTAAAGCAATGAAACTGTCCTTTTGAGGAACTGATTTCAAAGAAATCATACGTATTATTCCACCATTACAACTTTCCTCAGCTGAAACAGTGCTTACTTCCCATCTCACAATGTGGCATAAGACTAATACAGCCAGATGGAAGCAGCCTGAATACCATGATAAATAATCTCTTCCCATTTCTTCCTCCAACGACATACCACAGTCAGATGCCACTTAAGCTTTAACAAGCTACACATGAAGCAAGAAAGTATATTGTATATACTCTCTCAGGAGAAAAAAGTAGACATTTGAATCACTACAGCAACTTAACCTCTCCTAGCATCTAAAAGGTCTCTCCGCCATCAGCCACCACGCTTCCATTCAAAGCAGATTAGCCTGATTCAGCTACTTCCATTTTACAAATGAAATAAGATCATGTAATCTGGGAAGAAATGGAGAAACAGGAGAAGATGTTTATGTGCTCAAAGTGACAGGAGTAGTATGACTATAAATTTGAACAGTGATTCAAGATAGGAGTAAATGAAAACTTCAGGCTAAAAAACAAGTCAGAAAAGAGTCTGTGGTTCTTGGAACACAGTCTTCCAGTGACACCCCATTTTAAACATTTCTCTTTTTGCCCACACCGTAAGGCAGAGTAAACAATCTCTCATCAAAACCTGACAGCAAACTCGGAAAAATCAGTGAGGTCTGAGCATCAGAGCCAGCCATTGTCCCAACGGCCAACATTGACAGTCCTCTAAGGATGGGAAAGCCAGCATACCTTTCTGGGGCCAAGAGGCCAAAAAGAAATTACTATCTTGAGATGTAACTCAAATATTAGAACCAGAAAGGGTCACCATCAGCAAGCAGAGCTCATAAAAACTAAGCCACACACAGACTCCTGCTGGGTCCAGGAGCAAGGTTTGAAAGCTTCAAGATAGAGCTGTTGTCTTAACAGACAGGTTTCTCCCACTCAGGAGTAGGGTAATATAGTAATTGTGATAGAGGATATACTGAAGAGAGAAAACAAAAAGCAACATACCAGCAACCGTTAGAAAATAAAGATACATAGAGAGATATACAGATAAAGATATAGAGATAAAGGTATTCATTTACCTATATATCTATCTCTATATACCTCCAGTTCTGAATGCATAAAAGGCAGAGACTAACTGGAAAACTCCTGGCTAGAACACTGCTGGGGTCCAAAGCCAGTGCCAAAGGAAAGCGTCACACACAGTCAAAAACACCCCTGAACTTCTTCCAGGACTGAGGGTCAACCCACCATTATGTCTCAAGGCTGGAACAAATCTTTTATCTCCTTGGATGAGCATCAGACACTACTGGCCATATGAGTAAAAGAAATGGGTTTTTATCTTCAAACACTATAAACACACTCCAAAGCACCCAGATGCTCACATTTGGAAGATACTCAAGAGCTGAGATCAACCAGAGAAGAGCCGATTTAACTCTCACATCAAAAGCTGCCTCAGGGCCATAACCTCATTGAGCAGGAAGAGAGGGGAAACTGAGGCCTCACTCCGTGTCTCCAACCCTCTCTCTGTGTTTGTTTCTCTTGGCATCCACCTCTCTTCTCTCCCTTTCCCATCTTGCAAAGCACCATATCATGTAGGCGAAGTGGGGAAAGCCCTAACGTGGAACCCAAGAAAGGGAAATGTAAAGGAAACCATGACCAGTGCTGAAACTATGCCTCTGCCCACTTGTAGCTGTGTGTGTGTTTTTAAAATCTCCTAGTGAAGTGGGTCTGGCCCTGTGGAACCTGTTGCTCTTTTCCTCTCTATTGTAGTCATCATCTTTATAGTTATTTGTCAGGCTGAAATAAAACATTTGACAACCCATATTCGGGTCGCACATGGGTAGTTTCGGTTCTTCCCAACTAAATTTCCTGATTCTAAATTATTCAGAAGACTCTTCAACACTGTACATGCAGAAAGGATACAAATCATGTGAAACAGCTGACCACACAGGTTCAATTTTAGTGCCTGAACAAATCCCACCCTAGCCCTGTCTGGCAGGTCACCAAATCACACTAACTGCTATTACACTGGAAGCACCCACTCTGAGTGTGGTCTGGTTATGGGGGAAAAAATCAGTGCCCATTCACAAATGCACTGAGGTTCCAGTGCTGCTGGAACCCTGTGTTTCTGCTTCTGAGGATGTGGGATTCTAACTTAATTTATTGATGTGAATCAGTCCACAAATGACATTATCACTACAAATGTAAAGGAGAAAAGTCTGGAAAGTGTTGGCTCTGACACTGAGAGATGAATTCCTGCCATGCACCTGCCTCAGTCAAATGCTCAATATGCACGTGTGTGTAAGTGCACACACATGCACCCATATGCACGCGCACACACACCCTATATCCTCTCCTTGCCAATCTCAGAACATACCAGCTCTCACTAGGAACTGGAAAGTACAGGGATGCATGCTTCATTGCTCAGTTGTGTCTGACTCTTTGCAACCCTCTGGACTGTAGCCCTCCAGGCTCCTCTGACCATGGGATTTCCCAGGCAAGAATGCTGGAGTGGGTTGCCATTTCCTTTTCCCAAAGTATAGAGAGGGAACCAACAAAATAAAATTAGAAAAAAAAAAAAGAAAATACATGGAACCAACAAAAGAAATGAAGAGAAAGCAGGCAGCATGAGCTGCAGTCTCAGTATATGAAGCAAGGAATCAAAGAACACAGGTTTATTTGATTCATTCAGCAAATACTGAGTACATTTACTAAGTACCTACTAGGTACAAACCCCACTTTCACCAAGATAATGCCCCTGGCACCAGAAACTGGCTAGGCCAGGTTATTACAGGTCTGCTCTGTTTCGGAGAAGGCAATGGCACCCCACTCCAGTACTCTTGCCTGGAAAATCCCATGGACAGAGGAGCCTGGTAGGCTGCAGTCCATGGGGTTGCTAAGAGTCGGACATGACTGAGCGACTTCGCTTTCACTTTTCACTTTCACACGTTGGAGAGGGAAATGGCAACCCACTCCAGTGTTCTTGCCTGGAGAATCCCAGGGACGGGGGAGCCTGGTGGGCTTCCGTCTATGGGGTCGCACAGAGTCGGACACGACTGTAGTGACTTAGCAGCAGCAGCAGCTCTCTGTTTCTCCCCAGACATTCTCCAACCACTTCATATGCTTTTTTGGCCTAATACAATCCTCCTTCCAGAGTTCTCTTACATAACTACATTGCCTTGCCCATTCTGGTTTCACCTGTCGGTTGACCTTGTTCCAGCTTACTAGGAAATGGTGACAGCCTAGGCTGACACTCTTAACCATTTACACTGGCCCAGCCCAGGTCAATAGATTACATGGCTGCTCAAGACACTCCCCTCCTTGGCCTTTAAGGAAAAGAGTCCCTCAGTTTTCTAAGAGGAAATGAACTTAAGAATGTATTAACAACATCCCAGAGACCATTTTTATTCTTTTCCAATGCAATATTATTTTCTAATTATCACCATTATTGATGACTGAGGAATTTAACCCACATTTGCTTAATATTTTGATCTAAGAGCTTGAATTTATCTTTGAAATGGAAATCACCACTACATTTTGCCTCTACAGGAACCAAACATTCTCATATTCTCCTCAAAGTGTACATGAACACCTCCCAGGATAGGCATGAGACAGGGTGACCTGGGGGGAGATGGAATGCCAGGTGGAAACTAAGCCACCAGATGAAATGGCACACCTTCCCAGAGAGACAATTTTCCCCTTGGAAGAAAATATAACATTTTAAGTTAAAACAAGCCCCAATATAGAGTAAAATGAACAAATACAGTACATGATTTTTTAAGATAAGAACTCAAGAAGGCTTCAAAGAAAGTTCCTGTTCTCAGTCTGTTGGTCAGGCTATGCCCACAATATAAGGAGCTTCCTGCAAATAACTCTCCTGCCTTTACAAGCTCTTCAAGGAAATTTGTGAGAAATTTTTCACTCACACTATGAAATTCTTGAGAGCACAAATCAAAATGGAGCAGGACGCTATGGTCCTTGCCCCTGAATGCCTCTTTTATCTTTGGAAAAGCTTTAGTCAAAGAATAAGTTTAATCAGAGAAATGAAAACTTGCAGAAATTAAAACAGTCCAAGGAGACCAAATAATAATGTACTCATTAAGCAAAGTCAATGGCCTTTAGTTCCTTCTCAAGGACTATAGATAATACTCTGAGCCATATCCTGTGAGCTGTCTTGTAGAGACCGAAACCCCCACCAGGTGGAAGAAATTAACTACCTGATAACCAGACTGTAGCCATGAAATAAGCTGCCACAATTCTGAAATTTGGCCTCAAAGAAATGGAAAGAAATTGACCCTGGTATTGAAGATTAACTGTACCTAAAACAACCAAGACGACACTGGTCAGACCACTGATGACCAATATGAAGACAATTATGAGAGATGACTTTTTTTGCATGGTGCCCCTCCCTCTGTCTATAAAAGCTCTTACCTCTGCTTCTGGGGAGGGGGTGGGGGGGTGCAGTGGGACTCGGCCTTTGGACAGATGTCCAACCCCCCACACCCATTGTCAGCATCTGAAATAAAGCAAACTTTCCACCAACCTGGCCTCTTTATTGGCTTTTAAACAGCAAGCAGCCAGACCCCTTTTTTGGTAACAAAACTACATATCCTCTCCCTCTTTGTCTCATAGGGACCTAGGACAGTGTATAAGACAGTGCCTGGCACAAAACCGGCGCTCTAATGTGTGCAGAATAATTTGGCTGAAATAATGGCAATAACAGTCAATGACAAAAGTTTTTCTTTTTTTTAATCACATTTGAATGGGAGGAAGGGAAGGTGAACAGCTGTATGAGAACATGGAATAGAAGCAACCCAATTTACCCAAGCAGCTAATGGCTGCCAAGTAAACAATCAGATGAAGCAATTCAGTTCAGTTCTTCTTTACTTGAACAAGTACAGTAAGGCAAATGTTGTGCTTGTTAATCTCACAGAAAATAGTCATAGGGCTTAGGACACAAGTCTACCAAATGACACTGGTGACGTTAAATTTAATAACTTATGAAGAGTTGGAAGAGCATTGTGATAATAATAATGTCACCAATGATATTAAGTCCTGGTTTAACAATGACCTTAAGAAGGTTATTTTGATCATTTGAAAGTTGTGTCAAATATTTCCTACTGAGACTTGACAACTCTGAAAAGTAATTCAGTGTGTGTATGTATAAAATATGGTGTGGGCTCACCTCTCCTTATTCCTAATATTGTTACCTTTTTCAGCCAGCTGGACCCAAACCAAGTTACAGATGAAAGATGATTCAAAGTATATGACTTACAGCAAAATTTAAATTTTTCTACTTCCCTGGTGAAAGCACTGCATTTTCACTCATTTGTAAATAATAGAAAAGATGGGTATCACACACATACACATTGTCTACACAAGCCATCTTATACTGCAATGAGTCACCTTCCACGCCCAGTATACTCCAAACCTTCCAAACTGGAGGGAGAAGCTGGGCAGAGGGGGAATTGAGGACCCCCAGCCCTCAGGTCCGGAGAAGGCAATGGCACCCCACTCCAGTACTCTTGCCTGGAAAACCCCATGGATGGAGGAGCCTGGTGGGCTACAGTCCATGGGGTCGCTAAGAGTCGGACACGACTGAGCGACTTCACTTTCACTTTTCCCTTTGATGCATTGGAGAAGGAAATGGCAACCCACTCCAGTGTTCTTGCCTGGAGAATCCCAGGGACGGGGGAGCCTGGTGGGCTGCCATCTCTGGGGTTGCACAGAGTCGGACACGACTGAAGCGACTTAGCAGCAGCAGCCCTCAGGTCTAAGCTGCGAATGGTGAGCCAGGCCACTGCTGCCTTCTGCAGCTATTTCTTTTGCTAAGTCTTATGCCTCAAATACAGGAACTGTCAACCAAAATCATACCTTTCAGATCTTCCTAACAATGGCAGCCAGAGATCCATAAAATATCAACAGGAATCCAGAGAGCAGAAAAACATTTTCTAGTATTAACATGTTTGTAGCTCCTGAGGAAGAAGTGAAAATAGCTCAAGACCTACCATGACTCCAGGCAGAGACAGATACAAATTAATCTCAATAAAACCTGACTATATGTCCCTCAAGTAACTTGATGTTACGTTATTTCTGTAGGAGCCACAGGAGTAGAGTGTCTATTTTTCACGATTTTATCATTTTATTTTTGGTTTAGAAGTGACAGCTTTTTGGTTTACAACATCTGAGGATCAAATGCTCTTTTATTGACTGGACAAGTCCCTTAACATTTTTAGGTCTAAAATTCTTCATCGATCAGAAATAAAAAAAGTGTATGACCCCATCTAATTATGAAAATTAGATGAATGAACTTGTAAAATAGGTATCGATGAATATCTGTGTCTAGCAATATAAATGCACGATAATGTCTTGTTCTCTACACACCAGCAGGAAAACAACAAATACAAAAACTACTACAGAATGCCAAACTGGCTAACAGCGGGGCCACAGGACTGACCCTCAGGTGCAGCCTAGAGGCCTAGAGTAGAAGGTGACATAACCAAGTCGCTGAGAAGCTGGGTCTCCTAAAGCAAGTCAGGGAAGAATCTCCAAACGCTGTGTAACTACACTCTATCTACAGAGTGCCCTTTTCAGGGCCCAGATTCAAGCAAGTATAACTTTCTCCCCAAATTCAAGCTCTGAACTTGCCCTCGCCCCTGAAGCATGCCTGGAAGTCCTGTCAGGCCTGCTGGGGCTCACCAGGTCCCAGGGGCAGCCAGAGCCGCCGCCTCATCCTCGTCACCCTCCTCCTCCTTGCTTTCCTCGGGGTCGGACCCACCTGGTTCTTGGCAGAGAGCAATATTTAAACAAGGACCGAGGTAGCTTTTGTTTTCCCTTTTAACAAACCTTACGGGAATTATATATGCAGATGCGTGTTAACTTTTGATCTTAAACCCTTATTTCAACAGTGTTATTGTTTCTTTAATACTGGCTACTTAATGGGTATAAGATCTTCAAAAGTGAAAAGGAGAGTGAAAAAGTTGGCTTAAAGCTCAACATTCAGAAAACTAAGATCATGGCATCTGGTCCCATCACTTCATGGCAGATAGATGGGGAAACAGTGGCTGACTTTATTATTTTGGGGGGCTCAAAAATCACTGCAGATGGTGACTGTAGCTATGAAATTGAAAGATGCTTACTCCTTGGAAGGAAAGTTATGACCAACCTAGATAGCATATTGAAAAGCAGAGACATTACTTTGCCAACAAAGGTCCATCTAGTCAAAGCTATGGTTTTTCCAATAGTCATGTATGGATGTGAGAGTTAGACTATAAAGAAAGCTGAGCCCCGAAGAATTGATACCTTTGAACTGTGGTGTTGGAGAAGACTCTTGAGTCCCTTGGACTGCAAGGAAATCCAACCAGTCCATTCTAAAGGAGATCAGTTCTGAGTGTTCATTGGAGGGACTGATGTTGAAGCTGAAACTCCAATACTCTGGCCACCTGATGCAAAGAGCTGACTCATTTGAAAAGACCCTGATGCTGGGAAAGATTGAGGGCAGGAGAAGGGGACGACAGAGGATGAGATGGTTGGATGGCATCATTGATTCAATGGACATGAGTTTGGGTAGACTCCAGGAGTTGGTGATGGACAGGGAGGCCTGGCGTGTTGCAGTCCATGGGGTTGCAAAGAGTCGGACACGACTGAGCGACTGAACTGAATTGAACTGATCCTTTTATTAATTTTGTCTTATTTTCAAGAGACCATCACTCTGTCATATGGCTTATGTAATGTTCCTTTGGTGACTCTCATACCTTGTGAATATGCATTTGGGTTGTTTTATTTTATTCACATCAATTCCCTCCACTTTTTAAACTTTTTATTTCCATTTCTTTTAGTTATGACTGTATCACATTTATTCTCATTCTGGATTCTCTTTATTGCTTACTACTTTGCTTTTAATATAATAAAAATAGACGATTTGACTGACACATTTCTTCAAGTTGGTGTTCTTAAACAGAAAGCTAAATGCTAAACATCTGAAGAACTCTTTCTTCTTGCATAGTAAAAATAAGGTCAACACTCATAGCATCTGTCAAGCTGTAAATGCCACTGATACTTGCCATCTGTAAATTTAAATGGTAAATTATGAGAGGTGTTCTATTAAGAAGCTCCTGTCTTAGCAATCTAATTGCTAAGTGAATATAATTCTGTACAAGTAGAGAGCTAATACATTGAAATGAATTTTATTATTAGTGCAATATAAATTGTTATTGATTTTGAGTTTATGTGCTTTCCTGTTTATTCTAAAGATTGATTTTTCCACATAAAGTAAAAAGTAGCTACCTCGGTAATGCCTTTAAAGCTTTACAAACATACTTATTAAACTGAATCTTTGAAACATTATCATTATTCTGTTAGCAATTAATAAGTATCTGTATTTTTCAAAATAGATGAGTTAATATTTTTAACTGTTTAGGCAGAAATGTTCTTTTCTTTTTTTTTCAGAAATGTTTTCTTGAATACTGCTCGTCCAATTTCCTTCCTTAACACACACTGACCTTTATACTCAGTTTTAAATTCTTATATTGTTTTGACCTTCTTTGTCCTTTAAATAAGCCCCTTCACTGAAGAGTCATCAAGAAACACGGATTATTCCAAATGTCTTATGTACACACCTTCTCATTTCCACTGATTTTAATCTACTTCAGACATATTACAACAGTTTCTATCACTTCATAACAACACAGCAAAGTAATTTAAAACAGCAACCATTTTATTTGCATAATTTCATTGCCATCAACCTGGGTAGGGCTCAGGTAGGTGGTTTTTCTGGTGGCTTGCCTGGGATCATGCAGTCATGGTAGCTTTATTGTGGCTTCATGGTCTTAAAGCGCCTCACTCATCATTTGGAAGTTGGTGCTGGCTGTTAGGGGGACGTGTGTCTTCAGAAGGCTCACACTGGCTTTGTCACATAGTGGCAGTGTTTCGAGAGGTTTAGTAGCAGTGCACAAATGCTTTTCGAGCCTCAGCATCTATCATATTTGTTAATATTCCATTGATCAAAGCAAGTCACATGGCCAAGCCCTAAGTCAATGGGGAGGGGATTATACAAGGTCATGAACACAGGGAGATGTACTTTATTGGAGGCCCTTACTATAACAATATACCATGGTTGTTGTTTAGTCACTAAGTTGTGTCTGACTCTTTTGTGACCCCATGGACTGTAGCCCACCAGGATCCTCTGTCCATGGGATTACCCAGGCAAAAATACTGGAGTGGGTTGCCATTTCCTTCTCCTAAGGATTGAACCCACATCTCTTGCATTGGCAAGCAGATTCTTTACCATGGAACCACCTAGGAAGCCCAATAATATACCATACCTAGCCTCTTAATACATTCTCTCAGGCTCCTGTCCTAAGAAACTCCAGTTTATTCTATACAACCACAGCTGGACAGTCCTTCTTACACACTAATTATTCTATCATTTTGGAGCTTAGTGTTTCTCAACCAGTGGTAATTTTGTTCCCCAGGAGACATTTGGCAATAACAATTTTTAGTTGTCACAATCTGAAAAATGGGAGATGCCACTACCATCCATTAGAGGCCAGGGGTGCTGCTAAACATCCTATGTTACACGGGCCCAGCCACCCATAACGAAACAATCTGGTCAAAAATGTCAGTCATGAGATTGAGAACACCTTCACCCTAGCTCATCAACCCCTGGAGATGCCCCAATAAAAAAGAAAATGAAGGGTAAACTCTGTCCGGACATCCAAAATCTGCAATCTGATCTCACCTTATACATACAAACATTTCTCCCTTTGGTCTCAATCAGGGTTCCTGCTGCTGCTGCTGCTGCTGTTAAGTCGCTTCAGTCGTGTCTGACTCTGTGCAACCCCATAGACAGCAGCCCACCAGGCTCCCCCATCCCTGGGATTCTCCAGGCAAGAACACTGGAGTGGGTTGCCATTTCCCTCTCCAATGCATGAAAGTGAAAAGTGAAAGTGAAGTCACTCAGTCGTGTCAGACTCTTAGCAACCCCATGGACTGTAACCCATCAGGCTCCTCTATCCATGGGATTTTCCAGGCAAGAGTACTGGAGTGGGGTGCCATTGCCTTCTCCGAATCAGGGTTCCTACTGTTCTCCAAATATGCCATATTTGATTGCATGACTAACTTGATAGCTTGTCACTGTGACAAAATGTAAATACCAAACATCCTTTAGCTTTTTTCCCTTCTGCCTAACCAAATCTTTTCCCAGCCTCAGGGGAAGAGTTGGATCCCGCTTGTCCTACCAAAGTTTCCACAATTTCACTGTGACCTTACAAGGACATTGCGTAGCATGTACTATGTCAGCTCAGGCCACAGAATGCTTTTTTATTTCTAGTCTTTTTCACAGTTTTATTTGTCATTTTAAAGCTCTGATTCATCTGGAATTTATTTTGGGTCAGGTGTGAGCTGACAGATTCAGCTTTATTTTGTCCCAAATTTCTACCTAGTTATCTCAACATCATTTATGTAACAATCTCTTCCCCTCGGATTTAAATACCACCTTTAGCATGTACTAAATCCTCGTATATATTTCAGTTTATTTCTGGACTTTCTAGTCTGTTCTATTGAGGAATTACTCACATTTTGAAAGGATTCTTCAGCTTATAAAAAAGATTCCTAGAGGAATCCTATTGGACTGTCTTTTGTATTTTTAACTGTTTAAAGTACTTCACAAGGTCCTAAGGAATGCTTTTGAATATTCCCAGCAATATTCTCAGGGGAATGCCAAGGTTACGTAATCTGTCTGTTATATTTTGAATAATTAGAGAAAAGAGAGGAGGAAAAAAGAAACAAGAGGCATTTCTTTTCTATTTTAGCATCCAGAAACAGCTAAAAGCAGTGCATAACTACCTCCTTGGCGTGAAATATACTCTACTGTGACTTAAGTCTAAGGGTGTGGCATGGTCTGCAATTTGTGAAAAGACCCTATGGAATACATGGGCTACGTAGAAGCCACTGCAGTGCCCTGACACAGGTCCTGCTGAAATCAACACATCCGACATTGTTGTAGTACACAGAAACCCAGAGTATATACAATTAAATATCTGAATTAAAAGAGAGAAAATATTCCTTCCAGAGTGATCCAACTTACTCTTCTCTCATAATAAGTGACTGAAGAAAAGTAGATTGCAATGTACCATAGTAATGTCAAGTAAAAATTAAAATGCACTACAAACAAATGATAAAAACAAGGAAATATAAATACTTAAAACATACTTTTTTTACTTTATCATTATTTAGAGGGGTAGATGGGGCAGAGATGGATGCAAAATGCATTGTTTTTGTATGAGATGCCAAAATTTCATATGCAATTACCCCTTGATTATCTCCATCTAAATTTGAAAAGAATTTATGTCTTACTTTAATAGGGAAATTTTTAAATAGGCTTATTTAAGTATATTTTCAAAGTCTTTGTTGCTAGAAATTCTATTTTCCTGAAAACATGAGCAGATAAGGGCAGACGTGTGAAATACTATGACTCTTTTGTAAGGTTCTTTTATTTTGCACAGGTCAGAAGTGATAGTACAGCCACAAAAACAGACAATCTTCAATATAAAAAAGGAAAGACAAGGCCATAGATTTGTGGCAGAGATACAGTTCAGCCTAGATTCTAAGCATGATAAATGCATGAAAAGTCTTTAAAGTAACCTTGACTTGTACTTTAGGTTTTTCAAAGGAGAGAGATGCCATCAAACTTGAGAATAACAGATACAGTTTTTAAATCTGTCACATAAGTGAAGGAATAGTGAGAATGTCTGAAGTTAAAGACCAGCTATGTTCCAAAGGAAAGGGTATTAGGCCCTGCTGTGTGAAAGAATCACTGTCCATAGATAAAGTTTTTTTGGAACACAGTCACACCCATTCACTTTCACGCTATAGAAACACAGCTGAGCAGCTGCAACAGACACATATGACCTGCATAACCTAAAATATTTGTTCCCTGTCCCTTTACAGAGATAGTTTGCTAACACTGCTATATATGAAGAAATGCATTGGCAAAAAATTTTCTTAATTTCAAACCATTATACCCTGAAGGTAGTATCAGTGCTTCTAAAAATTCTTCAAACCCAATAAAAACAGAATAATTCAACTTACAGGAGAATTAAAGTCATCACAAGGAAATGGTGATAGGATAAAAGAATAATGCAGAAATTCTATTAATGATACTTTAATTAACATTTTTTAAAATAAGAAAATACCAACTAACCAGAATCTTGTGCAATTTTGTCTGGTTGCTAAGTTTTTCTGTTCCTCAGCAATACAGAAGAACGATAAATTGTGCTTGCTGCTGCTGCTGCTGCTAAGTCGCTTCAGTTGTGTACAACTCTGTGCAACCCCAGAGACGGCAGCCCACCAGGCTCCCCTGTCCCTGGGATTCTCCAGGCAAGAACACTGGAGTGGGTTGCCATTTCCTTCTCCAATGCATGAAAGTGAAAAGTGAAAGTGAAGTCGTTCAGTCGTGTCTGACTCCTACAGACCCCACGGACTGCAGCCTGCCAGGCTCCTCCATCCATGCGATTTTTCAGGCAAGAGTACTGGAGTGGGGTGTCATTGCCTATGTATTAATTTTCCCTTTAATGAAGAATTGCCAAGCCTCCTATTAGAAGGCAAAAGGGACCATGGTTTCATGGTATAATATTTCCCATCTTGTTTCCCTGCCAGTGGTTTCAAACTGAAACCACTGTAAATGTAAATTACATTTAGTGCTAAAATGCAGGACTTAAAAAATTGAGTTTGACCTCAATTCCATTGCTGCTCTTTCTCTAGTTGGTTTCTGATGAAAAACATTCTTAGTTTAATTTTGAATTGTTCAGCTGTATATGTGCGTGTGTGTGTGTGCGTGTAACAATAAAATGTCTCAAAGCCTTTTTGAAAGCAGGCAGTATTTATAAATTATAAATAATTGTAAACAACTATTAGATGGTTATGTTCATTTTAATATTGGTAAATTTGGAATGATAATTATGTCAATATTTCCTTGTTAGCAAATTCCTATTTATTTTAGAACTGGTCAGGACACATACAACTTTTTCCCAAACTTGTATTCTAACAATAGGCAGATCATGTTCTAAGAACACAATGAATTTTTTCCTAGGGAAGCCTATATTTTATCTCAAAACTCAAAAATGACTTTTAGCTCTAGAGAATGCAATGTGTGCATTGTTAGATCAGAGATACATTTATATTCACCTAAAATAATGGAGAAATGTACATTTCTGTGTGACATGAAAGTTGTTCCCAATTCTATAATATGAAAAGATGTTAAAATATTAATCCCATTTTTTAGACCAAAAAAGATTAAAGCTCCTATTCCCAGAAGTACAAAATGAGACAAACTATATCAGTCAGAAAGAGATCTATAAAATTCTAAAATCATCCCTATTCCTTTGGAAAGGATTATATCATTCAGAATACAAAGGCTGAGGTATTCAAATAAGGTTCTTTTCACCAAAACCCAAGAGCCTCAGCTTAGCAATGAACTAAGACACTCATTTTTTTTTTTTTAAACTAATACAGTAACTGGAAATACAGAATCAGGATTTCTAATGTTGTTCTCGTATTCCTTAATTTGCAACTCTTTAATGTTATAGAAGATGAGAGAATAACATGAAAGTTAACTTTAAAAAGAAAGTAACAGGTCACATTTGCACCATACAATGAGATATAATTCTTGCCCACCAATGCATTTATTGATAATGCAATACCTTTGAAGATGATTTTTTAAAACAATGTAGATTTCAGTATGTCTTTTATGCTCCCAATTCATGTCTCCCAGTAATAAACAAATTATTAATCTTTATATTTACAGTTGGAAAAAGGAATTTCCTCAAACTATTTCAAATTTTGTTTTGAAACCTAAAAAGTTCCAGGGCCCATATACAAACATTTGTTCTGTGTATTCCACAGTTTTTCTATGGATCCCCCCATTTCATAATCTAATAATCTAAGATTATTATAAACCTTAGATTTCATTCAAAGAACTCAGATTTCACAAAGTGGACTAGACCTAATAAAATAACTTTTGAAATATAGAGACTCTTGAAATGGGTAACTTCATCTCTGATAACTCCTAAATGTTTATCTTTCCTTAGCTTGTATAATTCTAGTAAATGGTGTTCTAAGGACAGAGGCCAAAATAACTGAAAGGCATTTCATTAAAGTTTTCCAAATTTTTTTTTTTCTGAACTTTTTAATGAATTCCTAAGTACATTTGAGATGTCATGAAGACTTCCTTTAGTCTTTTTTTTTTTTTCTCTTTTTTTCTTTTTGTCCTTCCCCCCCCCCCCCAGGGCCTACATACATTTATTTGTTGACAAAATTTACTGACCCCAACCCCATCCCAGCACTGGGTTTCTCCTGAGCAGCTGTAGGCCTGTGCATATGACATGAGTAGCCCAGGAAGGAAGCCAATAGGAGCTGGGACCAAAGGAGAGAAGGCGATAGCAGTCTGCTACAAGTCACCTTGGTTTAGCCTTAAATGAAGTTACCAGAAGCTATTTTCTGGGAAATATTTAATGATTGCCAGAATTCTCTGAATAAAATGGCAACGATGGCAAGGATTTATAAGGAAGCACAAATCAACGCACAGCTAACAGCAAGCTTCCTCTTCACTTCATGATGTCATTTAGGGCTGAAAGAGATATGGGTGGACAACATCAACATTCTCTTACTGTCTACAATTTTTCCAAAGTTTTTTTAACCACATCCAGGATGACATTCTTGCAGGAACTGAGTTTACACATTCCAAACTAATATGACAATAATTATTCAAAGACCAAACTGTGGAAAAGAGAAAGAGGACAAAAGAGGACTATCTAATAATAGTTTATTAGAGTAGATTGTGAAATGTACTTTTTATGAAGTTTACAAAAATTCAACCCTCAAATTTACCTTACCCCTGAAAGTCAAAGTCGCTCAGTTGTGTCCAACTCTTCGTGATCCCCTGCACTATGGAGTCCATGGAATTCTCCAGGCCAGAATACTAGAGTGGGTAGCCTTTCCCCTCTCCAGGGGATCTTCCCAACACAGGGATCGAACCCAGGTGTCCCACATTGCAGGCAGATTCTTTACCAGCTGAGCCACAAAGAAAGCCCAAGAATACTAGAGTGGGTAGCCTATCCCTTCCTCTCCGGGGGATCTTCCCGACCCTGGAATTGAATCAGGGTCTCCTGCATTGCAGGCGGATTCTTCACCAATTGAGCTATGAGGGAAGCCCCTACATATCCACTAACCCCACCACCCCATCCCTCCTCACCTTCTGGTCCTGCCCTTCCAAACAGACAGAGGCTACAAATGGAACGTTCGGAAACACACACAATGACCACACCTAATACAATTTCTAGACCATAAAAATCAAGTTAAAAAGTAAAAAATTATAGGGGCAAAGATCTAAAGATGTCAAAGTTTCATTTTAGGATGCTTAGAAAAACAGTGATAGTAGATAAGTCAGGATAATTGTTAGTGTTTTCATTTTCATGTGTGCTTAATAATAATGAGGTTTCTACTGAGTGTTTTCATGAGCACACGAATGGTGTTTCATATTTTCATGAAAACAAATTCACTTATGTGAGAAATGCAACGTAAGGACAGGTTTTACATTTCTCTAACATGTTTTTCTCAAATCATTCAACCACCATCGGAAGTTCCCATCATTATCGCTTTGAGAATAGAACTTTTTTTTTTCCTCATAATTGAATAAATCCTAAAATTAGCCAGGCTCTCCTCAATAGATACCATTGTTCAAAGAATTGTAGTAAGAGAAGAAGATGGCAGAGGACTAGGAGGACATTGAGTACATCTCTCTCCATGGATACATCAGGAAGACATCACTTCAGACACAGAAGTGCGCACAGAACACCAACTGAGAGCAGACAGGAGTACCTGACCAGTGGAGAAGAATATATAGAACCACGCAAAACTCAGTAGGATGAAGGAACTAGGGGGAAAAACAGGAGTGTTAGTAGGACTGGACCTGCCCTCAGCAGGTGGGGGAACTGAAGCAGGGGTCTGATACCCACAGCAGGGCAATTGTCTGAGTCAGAGGAGAAACATTTAAGACTGAGAGTGAAACAGCTGATCTGTGGAAGCCTAAATGGAATGAGAATCAGACAGTCCTTGCCACAGTCACACATACCCTGGACAGGAATGCTGGTCTCCTGGAAGGGGCAGCAGCTGGGAGCTGGAGTTTAGGGATTGTGGAGCAATCCCAGGGCAAGCGCTGCTGTTGACTGCGGAGAGAGGGATTGAGGGGATGTGAGGGAGGAGATTCTAGTGGGAAATGCAGGTGGAGGAAAGCCAGGCAGCCATGGAAGCAAGGAGATACTGCTTAGTCATGCACAGGGGATTGAGCCATCACCGTAGCCTCTTGCTCCCCACACACTCCAGCATCCACAGCTGAGCAGTAGAGAGGCTGGCCCATCAAATGCCGGATGCACTGAACTACAGAGTAGGACCACACCCAGGGAGCTCCTTTAAGAGACTGATGCACCAAACAATAGAGAAGGACCCCAGGCAAAGGAGCCCTCTAAATGCCTGAACGGGCAGAGTTAAGGAGAAAGACTGGCCAAAGGGGCCTTCTGATCACCAGCTACAAGAAGCTCAAAAAAAGACTCTGATAGGGCCATAACTCCTGTGACAAAGGCAGTCTGAGTCCCCGCACACTTGGCGCCACCAGGGTCCCCACAAGCCAAGCAGATGCGCCACCTTCACATTCAACTCTCACTGGAACAGAGCTGCCACAGGCAAAAAGTCTTGCCTCTATGCACTCAGGGTCACTTTGGTCGTGTCTGACTCTTGACCCTGTAGACTGTGTCTTTCCAGGCTTCTCTACAAGACAGGGGGTTCTCCAGGCAAGAATACTGGAGCGTTTTCTTTTGTGGGAACTCTCAATGACCTTTTGTATATTCCATAGACACAGAGTCTGCTTAGTTGATCGTGTAGTTTTAATCTGCAGCTAATACAGCTGGGGGGAAGGTTTTGGGTCTTCTTCCTTAGCCACACTGCCCCTGGGTTTCAATTGTGGTTTTATTCCACATCTACATGTGGGTCGTCCACTGGGGTTTAGCTCCTGAGGCTGCCCTGGAGGGCTTGGGTTTGCCTCTGTGAGGGCCAGGTGTGGAGGTGGTGCAACTGCCTGGGTCGTAGGGGTTCTGGCAGCACCAGGTATTCAGGGGAGTTGGTGGCTAGGGCAGCAGCGTATTCATTGCTTTATTCCCCACTTGGCACCTGGCTTTAGTTTGGTTTTCCAGATTGTGCTTAAGTTAGTTTTGTTCTTAACTCGTAAATATAATTTTTTATTTTCTTTGTTCGCCAGGTCAATCTACTGTACTTTACTTTTGTTGGAATGCTTTCACTTTTCTCATGGGTGTATATGTATATGTGTGTATTCCATTATTTTAATTACTATTTGCCTGATTTCTCTTGGGTTCATCTTTGGTTTCTCATTTTTAGAAATTTGTTTTAATCTTGGTGATGGACAGGGAGGCCTGGTGTGCTGTGATTCATGGGGTCGCAAAGAGTCAGACACGACTGACAGACTAATCTGATCTGATCTGAATACCACAAAAAACCACTTGTGGAATCTTCGTTCCTGACCAGAGATCAAGCCCCGAGCCTTTGGAGTAGGAGAACTGACTCCAGAGAACTAACCCTAGGGAGTATCAATAGTGAGAACTCACACACACAAAAAAACCATTTGAATACAAGACCCTGCATGACCCAATCAAAAGTAGCACCCTGTGCAGGACATCTCATCTAAACAACAAACAAAACAAAAATACAAACCCAATCATCATCAGATAGGATTACCACCTCACTCAGCCTTGCCCATCAAAGGAAAAACAAACAAAAACTCAGTGCAAATCTCACTCTATATGAAGCTCACACAAACCACTGGACCAATCTTAGGATGGCAGAAACCAAAAGGAAGAAAGAATTCAACCTTCTTTAAGGAAAGAATTCAACCTTCTTTAAGGATTCAACTTACCTTGAAGCCTGGGAAAAGGAGACCTCAAACACAATAACTTTAAAAAATAATAATGAAAGGTAGAGAAATACTACACAAATGAAGGAACAAACTAGAAACACAGAAGTCCAAAGAAATGAAAAGGAAATAGGCAAATTCCCTGAAAAATAATTAAAAATTATAATAGGAAAGATGATAAAAAACCTTGAAAACAAATTGAAGAAAATGCAAGAATCAGTTAACAAGGACCTAGAAGAATTAAAGAATAAACATACAGAGACAAACAACACAATTACTGAAATTAAAAATGCTCTAGAAGGAACCAATAGCGGAATATCTGAAACAGAAGAACAAACCAGTGAGCTGGAAGATAAAATGGCGGAAATAACTTCTGCAGAGCAGAATAAAGTAAGAAGAATGAAAAGAACTGAGGATAGTTTCAGAGACCTCTGGCACAATATTGAACGCACCAACATTCGAATTATAGGGGTCCCAGAAGAAGAAGAGAAAAAGAAAGGATATGAGAAAATTTTTGAAGAGATTAGAGCTGAAAATTTCCCCAACATGGAAAAGGAAATAGTCAAGTCTAAGAGGCACAAAGAGTCCAATACAGGCTACACAAGTCCAAGAGGCACAAAGAGTCCATACAGGATACACCCAAGGAGAAACATGCCAAGAAACACACTAATCAAACTAACAAAGACTAAACACAAAGAAAGGATATTAAAAGCAGCAAGGGAGAGGCAACAAGTAACATACAAGGGAAATCCCATATGCTTAACAGCTGATCTTTCAGCAGAAACTCTGCAGGCCAGAAGGGAATGGCAGGATATATTTAAAGTACTGAAGGGGAAAAATCTACAACCAATATTACTGTACCTGGCAGGGATTGCATTCAAAATTGATGGAGAAATAAAAAGCTTTTCAGACAAGTAAAACTTAAGAGAATTCAGTACCACCAAACCAGCTTTACAAAAAATGTTAAAGGGACTCATATAGTCAAGAAACAAAACAGAAGAAAAAAGATCTACAACATCAACCCCAAACAATTAAGAAAATGGCAATAGGAAAATATATATCAATAATTACTTTAAATGTAAATGGATTAAACTGACTGAATGGATACACAGCAAGACCCATACATATGCTGTCTACAAAAAACCCACGTCAGACCTAAAGACACATATAGACCGAGAGTGAGCGGATGAAAAAAATACATTCCATGCAAATGGGAAGCAAAAGAAAGCTCGAGTAGCAGTCCTCATATCAGACAAAATAGACCTTAAAATAAAGATTCCAAGATATAAGGAAGGATGCTACATAATGATCAGGTGATCAAACCAAGAGGAAGACATAACAATTGTAAATATCTATGCACCCAACATAGGAGCACCTCAATACATAACACAAACACTAACAGACATAAAAGGAGAAACTGAGAGTAACAAAATAATAGTAGGAGACTTTAACACCCCACTCACATCAATGGACAGATCATCAAGACAGAAAATTAATTAGGAAACACAAGTCATAAATGATACATTAGATGAGACAGATCTCACTGATATCTTCAGGACATTCCATCCAAATGCAGAACACACCTTCCTCAGGTGCACATGGAATATTCTCCAGGATAGACCACATCTTGGGTCACAAATCAAACCTCAGTAAATTTAAGAAAATTGAAATCATATTAAGCATCTTCTCTGACCACAATGCTATGAGGCTAGATATCAATTACAAGGAAAAAAACTGTAAGAGACATAAACAAATGGAGACTAAACAACACATTTCTAAATAACCAACAGGTTACTGAAGAAATCAGAAGGGAAATCAAAAAATTTCTAGAAACAAACGACAAAGAAAACATGACAACTCAAAGCCTATGGCATGCAGCAAAAGCAGTTTTAAGAGGGAAGTTTATAGCAATACAATCTTACCTCAAGAAACAAGAAAAACATCAAAAAGACAATTTAACTTTACACCTAAAACAACTGGAAAAAGAACAACAACAATTAAAAAAATTAAGAGAAGGAAAGAACTCATAAAGATCTGGGCAGAAATAAAAGAAAAACAAATGAAAGAAACAATAGTAAACATTCATAAAAATAAAAGCTGGTTCTTTGAGAAGATAAACAAAATTGACAAAACTTTACTAAACTCATCAAGAAAGAAAGAGAAAAATCAAATCAACAAACTTAGAAATGAAAAAGGAGAGGTTACAACAGACAATGCAGAAATACAAAGGATTGTAAGAGACCATTAAAAAACTATATCACAATAAAATAGATGACCTGAAAGAAATGGACAGATTCTTAGAAAAGTTCAATCTTCCAAGACTGAACCAGGAAGAAATCGAAATTAGGAACAAGGGAATATTTCAAGCAAAGATGGGCTCGATAAAGGACAGAAATGGTATGGACCTAACAGAAGCAGAAGATATTAAGAAGAGATGGCAAGAATACACAGAAGAACTGTACAAAAAAGATCTTCACAACCCAGATAATCACGATGGTGTGATCACTCACCTAGAACCAGACAACCTGGAATGTGAAGTCAAGTGGGCCTTAGAAAGCATCACTACAAACAAAGCTAGTGGAGGTGATGGAATTCCAGTTGAACTATTCCAAATCCTGAAAGATGATGCTGTGAAAGTGCTGCACTCAATATGCCAGCAAATTTGGAAAACTCAGCAGTGGCCACAGGACTGGAAAAGGTCAGTTTTCATTCCAATCCGAAAGAAAGGCAGTGCCAAAATACTCAAACTACCACACAATTGCACGCATCTCACACACTAGTAAAGTAATGCTCAAAATTCTCCAAGCCAGGCTTCAGCAATATGTGAACCGTGAACTTCCTGATGTTCAAGCTGGTTTTAGAAAAGGCAGAGGAACCAGAGACCAAATTGCCAACATCTGCTGGATCATCAAAAAAGCAAGAGAGTTCCAGAAAAACATCTATTTCTGCTTTATTGACTATGCCAAAGCCTTTGACTGTGTGGATCACAATACACTGTGGAAAATTCTGGAAGAGATGGGGATACCAGACCACCTGATCTGCCTCTTGAGAAATTTGCATGCAGGTCAGGAAGCAACAGTTAGAACTGGACATGGAACAACAGACTGGTTCCAAATAGGAAAAGGAGTACGTCAAGGCTGTATATTGTCACCCTGCTTATTTACCTTATGTGCAGAGTACATCATGAGAAACGCTGGGCTGGAAGAAGCACAAGCTGGAATCAAGATTGCCGGGAGAAATATCAATAACCTCAGATATGCAGATGACACCACCCTTATGGCAGAAAGTGAAGAGGAACTAAAAAGCCTCCTGATGAAAGTGAAAGAGGAGAGTGAAAAAGTTGGCTTAAAGCTCAACATTCAGAAAATGAAGATCATGGCATCTGGTCCCATCACTTCATGGGAAATGGATGGGGAAACAGTGGAAACAGTGTCAGACTTTATTTTGGGGGGCTCCAAAATCACTGTAGATGGTGATTGCAGCCATGAAATTAAAAGACGCTTACTCCTTGGAAGGAAAGTTATGACCAATCTAGATAGCATATTGAAAAGCAGAGACATTACTTTGCCAACAAAGGTCCGTCTAGTCAAGGCTATGGTTTTTCCAGTGGTCATGTATGGATGTGAGAGTTGGACTGTGAAGAAGGCTGAACACAAGAACTGATGTTTTTGAACTGTGGTGTTGGAGAAGACTCTTGAGAGTCCCTTGGACTGCATGGAGATCCAACCAGTCCATTCTGAAGGAGATCAGCCCTGGGATTTCTTTGGAAGGAATGACGCTAAAGCTGAAACTCCAGTACTTTGGCCACCTCATGGGAAGAGTTGACTCAAGAAAAGACTCTGATGCTGGGAGGGATTGGGGGCAGGAGGAGAAGGGGACAACAGAGGATGAGATGGCTGGATGGCACATCACTGACTCGATGGACGTGAGTCTGAGTGAACTCTGGGAGTTGGTGATGGACAGAGAGGCCTGGCATGCTGTGATTCATGGGGTCACAAAGAGTCGGACACAACTGAGCAACTGAACTGAACTGAACTGAATGTGCTAATTAGTGCTCCGATTATAAGCACTGAAATTGAAGCTGTGCTCAAAAATCTCCCAAAAAACAAAAGCCCAGGACCAGATGGCTTCACAGGAGAATTCTATCAAACATTTAAAGAAGAGCTAATCCCTATCCTTCTAAAACTCTTTCAAAAAATTACAGAGGAACACTTCCAAACTCATTCTATAAGGCCACCATCACCCTGATTCCAAAACCAGACAAAGACAACACAAAAAAAGAAAACTACATGCCAATATCACTGATGAACACAGATGCAAAAATCCTCAACAAAATTTTAGCTAACAGAATTCAGCAACACATCAAAAAGCTCATACAACATGATCAAGTTGGCTTTATTCCAGGGATGCAAGGATTCTTCAATATACACAAATAAATCAATGTGATATACCATATTAACATTAAAAGATAAAAACCATATGATAATCTCAATAGATACAGAAAAAGCCTTTGACAAAATTCAGCACCCATTTATGGTTAAAACTCTTCAAAAAATGGGCATAGGAAAAACCTACCTCAACATAATGAAGGCCATATATGATAAGCCTACAGCAAACATTATTCTCAATGGTGAAAATTTTAATGCATTCCCCCTAAGAAAATTATAAGACACTAATGAAAGAAATCAAAGATGACATAAACAGATGGAGAGATATTCCATGTTCCTGGGTCGGAGGAATCAATACTGTGAAAATGACATACCCATAGGTGCATGGGTTTATTTCTGGGCTTTCTATCTTTTTCCATTGGTCTCTCTTTCTGTTTTTGTGCCAGTACCATATCGTCTTGATGACTATAGCTTTGTAGTGTAATATGAAGTAAGGAAGGTTAATTCCTCCAGCTCCATTCTTCTTTCTCAAGACTGCTTTGGCTATTCGGGGTCTTTTGTGTTTCCATATGAACTGTAAAATTTTTTGTTCTAGTTCTGTGAAAAATGCCACGGGTAATTTGATAGGGATCGCATTGAATCTGTAGATTGTGTTTGGTAGTATAGTCATTTGCACAGTATTCATTCTTCCTACCCAGGAACATGGAATATCTCTCCATCTGCTTATGTCATCTTTGATTTCTTTCATTCAATTCAGTTCAGTCGCTCAGTCGTGTCCGACTTTGCGACCCCATGAATCGCAGCACACCAGGCCTCCCTGTCCATCACCAACCCCCAGAGTTCATTCAGACTCACGTCCATCGAGTGAGTGATGCCATCCAGCCATCTCATCCTCTGTCGTCCCCTTCTCCTCCTAACCCCAATCCCTCCCAGCATCAGAGTCTTTTCCAATGAGTCAACTCTTCACATGAGGTGGCCAAAGTACTGGAGTTTCAGCTTCAGCATCATTCCTTCCAAAGAAATCCCAGGGCTGATCTCCTTCAGAAAGGACTGGTTGGATCTCCTTGCAGTCCAAGGGACTCTCAAGAGTCTTCTCCAACACCACAGTTCAAAAGCATCAATTCTTCAGCGCTCAGCTTTCTTCACAGTCCAACTCTCACATCCATACATGACCACTGGAAAAATCATAGCCTTGACTAGATGGACCTTTGTTGGCAAAGTAATGTCTCTGCTTTTCAATATGCTATCTAGGTCGGTCACAACTTTCCTTCCAAGGAGTAAGCGTCTTTTAATTTCATGGCTGCAATCACCATCTACAGTGATTTTGGAGCCCCCCAAAATAAAGTCTGACACTGTTTCCACTGTTTCCCCATCCATTTCCCATGAAGTGATGGGACCAGATGCCATGATCTTCATTTTCTGAATGTTGAGCTTTAAGCCAACTTTTTCACTCTCCTCTTTCACTTTCATCAGGAGGCTTTTTAGTTCCTCTTCACTTTCTGCCATAAGGGTGGTGTCATCTGCATATCTGAGGTTATTGATATTTCTCCTGGCAATTTTGATTCCAGCTTGTGCTTTTGCCAGCCCAGCGTTTCTCATGATGTACTCTGCACATAAGGTAAATAAGCAGGGTGACAATATACAGCCTTGACGTACTCCTTTTCCTATTTGGAACCAGTCTGTTGTTCCATGTCCAGTTCTAACTGTTGCTTCCTGACCTGCATGCAAATTTCTCAAGAGGCAGATCAGGTGGTCTGGTATCCCCATCTCTTCCAGAATTTTCCACAGTGTATTGTGATCCACACAGTCAAAGGCTTTGGCATAGTCAATAAAGCAGAAATAGATGTTTTTCTGGAACTCTCTTGCTTTTTTGATGATCCAGCAGATGTTGGCAATTTGGTCTCTGGTTCCTCTGCCTTTTCTAAAACCAGCTTGAACATCAGGAAGTTCACGGTTCACGTATTGCTGAAGCCTGGCTTGGAGATGTTTGAGCATTACTTTACTAGTGTGTTAGATCAGTGAAATTGTGTAGTAGTTTGAGTATTCTTTGGCATTGCCTCTCTTTGAGATTGGAATGAAAACTAACCTTTTCCAGTCCTGTGGCCACTGCTGAGTTTTCCAAATTTGCTGGCATATTGAGTGCAGCACTTTCACAGCATCATCTTTCAGGATTTGAAATAGCTCAACTGGAATTCCATCACCTTCACTAGCTTTGTTCACAGTGATGCTTTCTAAGGCCCACTTGACTTCACATTCCAGGATATCTGGCTCTAGGTGAGTGATCACACCATGGTGATTATCTGGGTCGTGAAGATCTTTTTTGTACAGTTCTGTGTATTCTTGCCACCTCTTCTTAATATCTTCTGCTTCTGTTAGGTCCATACCATTTCTGTCCTTTATCAAGCCCATCTTTGCATGAAATGTTCCCTTGGTATCTCTAATCTTCTTGAAGAGATCTCTAGTCTTTCCCATTCTGTTGTGTTCCTCTATTTCTTTGCATTCATCGCTGAAGAAGGCTTTCTTATCTCTTCTTGCTATTCTTTGGAACTCTGCATTCAGATGTGTATATCTTTCCTTTTCTCCTTTGCTTTTCGCTTCTCTTTTCACAGCTATTTGTAAGCCCTCCCCAGACAGCCATTTTGCTTTTTTGCATTTCTTTTCCATGGGGATGGTCTTGATCCCTGTCTCCTGTACAATGTCACGAACCTCCATCCATAGTTCATCAGGCACTCTATCTATCAGATCTAGTCCCTTAAATCTATTTCTCACTACCACTGTATAATCATAAGGTATTTGATTTAGGTCATACCTGAATGGTCTTGTGGTTTTCCCTACTTTCTTCAATTTCAGTCTGAATTTGGCAATAAGGAGTTCATGATCTGAGCCACAGTCAGCTCCCAGTCTTGTTTTTGTTGACTGTATAGAGCTTCTCTATCTTTGGCTGCAAAGAATATAATCAGTCTGATTTCGGTGTTGACCATCTGGTGATGTCCCTGTGTAGAGTCTTCTCTTGTGTTGTTGGAAGAGAGTGTTTGCTATGACCAGTGCATTTTCTTGGCAGAACTCTAGTAGTCTTTGCCGTGCTTCATTCCATATTCCAAGGCCAAATTTGCCTGTTACTCCAGGTGTTACTTGACTTCCTACTTTTGCATTGCAGTCCCCTATAATGAAAAGGACATCTTTTTTGGGTGTTAGTTCTAAAAGGCCTTATAGGTCTCCATAGAACCATTCAACTTCAGCTTCTTCAGCATTAGTGGTTGGGGAATAGACTTGGATTACTGTGATATTGAATGGTTTGCCTCGGAAACGAACAGAGATCATTCTGTCTTTTTTGAGATTGCATCCAAGTACTGCATTTTGAACTCTTTTGTTGGCCATGATGGCTATTCCATTTTTTTGAGGGATTCCTTCCTGCAGTAGTAGATATAATGGTCATCTGAGTTAAATTCACCCATTCCAGTCCATTTTAGTTCACTGATTCTTAGAATGTCAACGTTCACTCTTGCCATCTACTGTTTGACCACTTCCAATTTGCCTTGATTCATGGACCTGACATTCCACGTTCCTATGCAATATTGCTCTTTACAGCATTGGACCTTGCTTCTATCACCAGTCACATCCACAAATGGGCATTGTTTTTGCTTTGGCTCCATCCCTTCATTCTTTCTGGAGTTATTTCTCCACTGATCTCCAGTAGCATATCGGGCACCTACTGACCTGGGGAGTTCCTCTTTAAGTAGCCTATCATTTTGCCTTTTCATACTGTTCATGGGGTTCTCAAGGCAAGAATACTGAAATGGTTTGCCATTCCTTTCTCCAATGGACTACATTCTGTCAGACCTCTCTACCATGACCCGCCCGTCTTGGGTGGCCCCACGGGCATGGCTTAGTTTCATTGAGTTAGACAAGGCTGTGGTCCTAGTGTAATTAGATTGACTAGTTTTCTGTGAGTATGGTTTCAGTGTGTCTGCCCTCTGATGCCCTCTTGCAACACCTACCATCTTACTTGGGTTTCTCTTACCTTGGACGTGGGGTATTTCTTCATGGCTGCTCCAGCAAAGTGCAGCCACTGCTCCTTACCTTGGACAAGGGGTATCTCCTCACCACCGCCCCTTCTGACCTTGAACGTGGAATAACTCCTCTAAGCCCTCCTGCACCCGCGCAGCCACCGCTCCTTGGAGGTGGGGTAGCTCCTCTCGGCTGCAGCCCCTGGCTTCCGACGCGGGGTAGCTCCTCCCGGCCGCCACCCCTGACCTCGGATGTGGGGTAGCTCCTCTCCACCGTTCCTGCACTGTCACAACCTGGCACTCTCGGCCGCTGCCCCTGACCTCGGTCGTGGGGTAACTCCTCTTGGCCGCCTCCCCTCGGGCATGGGGTCCTCCCGGCTTCTGCGCCTGACCTCGGACATGGGGTAGCTCCTCTCAGCCACGCTAAATGCGCCAGTCACAGCGCATGATTTCTTTCATTAGTGACTTCTAATTTTCTGTGTACAGTTCTTTTGCCTCCTTAGGTAAGTTTATTCCTAGATATTTAATTCTTTTTGTTGCAGTGGTGAATGGGATTGCTTCCTTAATTTCTCTTTCTGATTTTTCATTATTCAGTTCAGTTCAGTACAGTTCAGTTGCTCAGTCGTGTCCAACTCTTTGCGATCCCATGAATTGCAGCACGCCAGGCCTCTCTGTCCATCACCAACTCCCAGAGTTCACTCAGACTCATGTCCATCGAGTCAGTGATGCCATCTAGCCATCTCATCCTCTGTTGTCCCCTTCTCCTCCTGCCCCCAATCCCTCCCAGCATCAGAGTCTTTTCCAATGAGTCAACTCTTCGCATCAGGTGGCCAAAGTACTGGAGTTTCAGCTTTAGCGTCACTCCTTCCAAAGAAATCCCAGGGCTGATCTGCTTCAGAATGGACTGAATGCAATTGATTTCTGTGTATTGATTTTATATCCTGCAACTTTGTTAAATTCACTGATTAGCTCTAGTAATTTTCTGATACCATCTTTAGGGTTTTTTATGTACATCTGCAAACAGTGAGAGCTTTATTTCTTCTTTTCTGATCCTTTTATTTCATTTTCTTCTCTTATTGCTGTAGCTAGAACTACCAGAACTATGTTGAATAATAGTGGCAAAAGTGGACCCCCTTGTCTTGTTCCTGATTTTAGAGGGAATATTACTCAGCCACAAAAAGGAACGCATTTGAGTCAGTTCTAATGAGGTGGATGAACCTAGAACCTATTATACAGAGTGAAGTGAGTCAGAAAAAGAAAGATAAATACCATATTCTAATGCACTGAACTGTGGTGTTGGAGAAGACTCTTGAGAGTCCCTTGGACTGCAAGGAGATCCAACCAGTCCATCCTAAAGCAGATCAGTCCTGGGTGTTCATTGGAAGGACTGATGATTAAGCTGAAACTCCAACACTTTGGCCACCTGATGCAAAGAGCTGACTCATTTGAAAAGCCCCTGATGCTGGGAAAGATTGAGGGCAGGAGGAGAAGGGGACCACAGAGGATAAGATGGTTGGATGGCATCACCGACTCAATGGACATGCGTTTGGGTAGACTCTGGCAGTTGGTGATGGACAGAGAGGCCTGGCATGCTGCAGTTCATAGGGTCACAAAGAGTCGGACACGACTGAGCAACTGAACTGAACTGAACTGAATGCATATATACGGAATCTAGAAAAATGGTACTGAAGAATTTATTTACAGGGCAACAATGAGAAACAGACATAGAAAATAGACTTATGCACATGGGGAGAGGGGAGGAGATGGTGAGATGTATGGAAAGAGTAACATGGAAACTTACATCACCATATGTAAAATAGATAGCCAATGGGAATTTTCTGTATGGCTCAGGAAACTCAAACAGGGGCTCTGTATCAACCTAGAGGGGTGGGATGGGGAGGGAGATGGGAGGGAGTTTCAAAAGGGCGGGGATATATGCATACCTATGGCTGATTCATGTTGAGGTTTGACAGAAAACAAATTTCTGTAAAGCAATTATCCTTCAATAAAAATACATTTGAAAAAAAAAAAGAATTGTAGTAAAACAATGACACACCAGGGTGTTCACAGGCCTGTCAGATATTTACCTGTTTGATCACCTTTCTATATATTAAACTATTGAAGTACTGACTAGGGTACAATAAATAATGCAATGTAACTGGTTTTGAATTCACATTTGAATTGACTGAATAGTTTATTTAAGACATGGAAGTAAAATATAAATGGAAGATATCAAGTAGGACTGAAGCAGATAATCCTCTAAGAAAGTGCCAGGAGAGCCAAGGAAAATGGAGATGTTGCCATAGGTACCAGGAAACACAGTACTAGAATCTCAGTGTCAGAAAGAAATTGAAAATGCAGCAAAATAAGCTCAATTCAGTGGTCATTTCTGCCTCTGTACTTTAACTAATGTGATCTTGGCCTTTGGAAACAACCCAGAATAGGGGGGGGGGGGGGGGGGGGCGGGGCAAGGTGGGGAGTGTCTTAAATTCTTCCTATTGACAACAATCTATTCTTATGAAGCTCTCTCTCTCTGGAGCCTCTATTACAAATCAGTGTAATCAGAGACACAACCTCCTTCTAAAATGATCTCCTGATTAAGGAATTGATCTGACCTATCATTCAACACCATCAGTAACCTAGGAAAACTGAGGTTCTAGTAGAATCGCCCTTTTGTCAGTTCTATATCACCCATGGGAGCTTTTTTGTCTCATAGACAAAGTCAGTAGTAAAAATCTAATAGTTGCTTATCATTAGCCCCAGCATACCCTATATTCACTTTTTTCTTCATTTTATTTTAGTAAGACTTATAAATGAAATCCAAATATTTATAGCAAGCTGATCAAAGGGACCATAATCACAATATTCACAGATGAAAAACACAAAGAAAGGCAGAGAGAGGGAGAGAATTTCTATCTGTAACAGGGCTTACACATAATAACAAACTAGGCCTAAAGTAAAATTGGGCTAGGGACTTTCCTGGTGGTCCAGTGATTAAGAATCCACCTTCCAATGCAGGAGTCATAGGTTTGATCCCTGGTGTGGGAACTAAGATCCCACAACCTGTGGGGCAACTAAGCCCACATGGCGCAACCACTGAGTCTGCACTCTGCAACAGGAGAAGCCCACAGGAGAAGTCCGTGCCCCACAGGGAAGAGGTTATGCATCTCAACAAAGACCCAGAAGAAGTCCACAAGAGAAGTCCATGCCCCACAGGGAAGAGGCTATGCACCTCCACAAAGACCCAGGAGAGCTCAGTTCAAAAAAAAGAAAGTTGGGTATTATGAAGTAAATTTATTATGTCTTCCTATTAACTGATTTTTCTCATATAAAAGTTTGTAGGACTCAGAAGTCTACTCGGTCTACCAACTGCTACATAAATGATGGAGATTATAGATAGAAGTATAATTAGAAAGAGGGACATCTGTGAAGTAACAAACAGGAAGGGAAGCATGCTAATGTTGGAAATCTAACAGAAGTCGGTGAGCCCAGTGATCTGTAAGTATAGCACTGTGTATCTGTGGTAAATGAGTGAAAAATACTTGAGTAGCTTGAATTCATGTCTATTCAATATCACCTGACTTTTTTCCATTCAGATCCATTTCTGGACCTTGTATCTCATATATGCAAAGTTCCACAGGAAGAAATTGAGTACAACCACTTTCTTCTAGAACATCAATAGGTCATGACTTAAATGCCATCTGAGAGCAGATGAGTTCCATAAAGAGCTTTGTGTGTGACTCTCCAGAATTGGTAAATGATTGTCTCATATATTATCTTTAATCAGAGATTTTCAAGTGTAAGAACTTTATATGCTTATCATTTTAAGTCATATATATTTTGTACATAATATGTACTCAGTATATCAAGAAAACTCAAGAGAATTAACTGAAAAACTTCATAAATTATATACTTGGATTAATTTGTACAAAATATTTTAAAGACTAAGCATTAGTATTATAATATCTCTAAAGAATATGTACAAATCTATGAAATAAGATGTATGCTTAAATAGTAAAAGGAGGGGAAAAATCCACACATAAACACGCATGCACATAAGAAACCAAAAAATGCAAAATGCCATTAAGAATATTTTTAAAAATTAATGTCAAAAATCATCAAAGGACTTCCCTGGTCACCCAATGGATGGGAATCTGCCTTGCCATGCCAGAGACCCAGGTTCAATCCCTGGTCCAGGAGGCTACCACATGCACAGAGCAGCTAAGCCCATGCACCACAACTACTGAGCCTGTACTGAAGCCCGCCAGCCCTAGAGCCCATATGCTGCAGCTACTGAGCCTGCATGCCTAAGAGCACGTGCTCCACAACAAAAGAAGCCACTGCAGTGAGAAGCCTGGGCATTGTGGCAAAGAGCATCCCCCACTCGCCACAACTAGAGAAAGCCCACATAAAGCAATGAAGAACCAGTGCAGCCAAAAATAAATAAATAAATATAAGTAATCATCAGGAAACAAATTAAAATAAGATACCCTCTACATAATATTGGCTATATGGTTAACAGAGCACTGAAGTTTCCAATGGTGTGGCAAAATAAGCATTTCCATACATCACTATAAGGAGAATAAATTATACAGTCTTATTGAGGACAGTTTAACAATTTTTATTTGAAATCTTTAAAAATGTTCATTTTGTAACTTTTGAGCCAGTAATTCCTTTCTATGGCTTCATTCCAATTAAACAATAAAAAATGTAAACATTTGAGCGCAAGAACATTTTTTACTGTCATATTTCTCATGAGTGAAATTAGAAGCAATCTGTGTGTTCTGTAGGTTCAACATAGAGTAATATTTAAATAAATTATATAAAATTTCTATAATGGAATAGCAAGCAAGCATCTAAACAATGTTTTTTTTAAAAAATGGATAAAAAGAACATAGTACAAATTTAGATGGAAAACAGACAGATACAAAACTATATTTACAGGATGATTCACACTGAAGTATGTTATAATAATGCCACATCTTATTTTCATTTTAATAAACTAAAAATGTTTCATTTGATCATAAAGATCCTAAGTCAGTGATCAACACGCTTTTTCTTAAAGGTAAGATCACAAATACTGATAGTTTAGGCATTGCAGGATTTAATTTGTATTTTATTTTGTATCTGATCACAGGCTAAGAGGCAAAATCAAAGATATAATAGAGGTTACCATATAACCATTAAAATACAACAAATTAAAGTTGTAAAATCATTTTCAGGTTGTAGGCATTTTAAAAATAACAGGCAGCTGACTGCAATTTTCCAACCCCCTATCCTATATTGACAAACTTAGTAAGTTCTCAAGTCATTTTCTGGTTTAAAATGTCCTATTCAACAGATGTGAATATTAATACCTGCCCTGGGCACCTCATGGATTTTAATAAGAAGCTGACATGTAAGGAAGCTTTGGGCAAATATAAAATTTTTTTAAAATCACAATATGGAAGAATCTGCTCTCACCTGGAGTTCCTTTTTCCTTTTTCTGCCCACCTAAATCCTACCAGTCCTTCAAGGACTGTCTGAGATTAAACCCTATTCCAAGAGGCCACTCCCACTCCTAAAGCTCCACCATCTCTTTCTTCTTCAGACGGTGAGAATACCATTTAGATTTCTGCATGTGGTGGCGCTAGTGGTGAAGAAACTGCCTGCCAATGCAGGAGACATGAGAGATGTAAGTACGACACCTGGGTCGAGAAGATCCCCTGCAGGAGGGCACAGCAACCCACTCCAGTATTCTTGCCTGGAGAATCCCACGGTTAGAGGAGCCTAGCAGGCTACAGTCCATGGGGTCACAAAGAGTCGGAAACGACTGAGTGACTAACACTTTAACTTTCATGTGTAAGTGATATTACTTTTTTCTCAAATTAGATGATATGTATCTTGAGAAAAAACTTGTCTTGGACATTATTTTCTATCTCTCACTACAAATAACTAACCATAATCATTTTAATGTATTATACATTTAAAATGGGCTTCCCTGATGCCTCATCAGGTTAAAAAAGATCCACTTGCAATGAAGGATATGCAGGAGATGTGGGTTCGATCCCAGGGTCAGGAATATCCCCTGGAGGAGGAAATAACAACCCGCTCCAGTATTCATGCCTAAAAAATTCCATGGACAGAGGAGCCTGGTGGGCTACAGTCCATGAGGTCACAAAGAGTCAGACATGACTGAGCAACAGAGCACACACACATGTACATTTAAAATATACCAATTAAATTAAATGACAGGAATTGTACTATTGCATCTATTCCAGAAATACTCAACTTTGTGATACCAGGGAATAAGACTTAACTACAAAGCAGTCTTTTATTTTAAAATTTTAAAAGAAATGTCCCAATAAAAACAAACAGGTACAAAAACATCATTTAACTTTCCAGGGAAGCCAACTGCTTCCAGTAAACCACAGCTACCACCATGACCTCCCACTTTACTGCAAACTGAAAACGATAACAGTTCATGATCAAATACCTAGGACTGCAGAGTCCATTTACTTCCAATAATCATAGGGAATTGATTGTCTATATATTAGGTTATTCTAAGCTATTCTCATTTACAAATATAAAATCTCATTTTTTATGACATGAAATTATTATGTGTCCAATCAAAAAGAAGCTGCAAAACTTCAAATACTGATTAATAATGTGCATGTGGTGACCCTACACACTGCACATATTCTATACCAATATCCCCTCAGTGTTTTTTATTTCATTACTTTTATCTTAAAAATTTTTTTCAGGTATCTTTGGCAAGCTATGACAAACCTAGACAGCATATTAAAAAGCAAAGACATCACTCTGCCGACAAAGGTCCATATAGTCAAAGCTATGATTTTTCCAGTAATCATGTACAGATGTGAGAATTGAACCATAAAAAAGTTTGAGCACTGACAAATTGATGCTTTCAAATTGTGGTGCTGGAGAAGACTCTTGAAGGTCCCTTGGACTGCAAGGAGATTAAACAAGTCCTAAAGGAAATCAACCCTGAATATTCATTGGAAGGACTGATACTAAAGCTGAGGCTACAATACTTTGGCCACCTGATATGAAGAGCTGACTCACTGGGAAAGACCCTGATGCTTGGAAAGACTGAAGGCAAAAGGAGAGGAGGGCAGCAGAGGAAATGGTTAGATAGCATCACCGCCTCAGTGGGCATGAACGTGAGCAAACACTGGGAGATAGTAGAGGACAGGGAAGCCTGGTGTGTTGCAATCCATTGGGTCGCAAAGGGATGGATATGACTTAGCAACTGAACAACAAATCTTTGGCAAAGATACTTTAAGCAACGACGTATTATTTGGAGCTTATCCCTGAATGACCTAATTGTATACTAAATCTGCTAGGAGTTATGAAGAATGTGAAGAAGTACAATTAACCTCATAAAATCACAGTAGACTGTGCTGTAAGGCCAGGGAAGAGTCATTCTCGTTATACCGTTTCTCGGCTTTCTAGAAGTGAGATAGATTTTACACAAAACAAAAGAAACTCCAGGAGATAGTAAAATCAAAAGAGATTCCCTCAAGGCCATCATTAAAAGGTCTCAATTCAGGTCAGTCCCTCAGTCATGTGCGACTCTTTGTGACCCCATGAATTGTAGCACGCCAGGCCTCCCTGTCCATCACCAACTCCTGGAGTTCACTCAGACTCACGTCCATCGAGTCAGTGATGCCATCCAGCCATCTCATCCTCTGTCATCCCCTTCCCCTCCTGCCCCCAATCCCTCTCAGCATCCAAGTCTTTTCCAATGAGTCAACTCTTCACATGAGGTGGCCAAAGTACTGAAGTTTCAGCTTCAGCATCATTCCCTCCAAAGAAATCCCGGGGCTGATCTCCTTCAGAATGGACTGGTTGGATCTCCTTGCAGTCCAAGGGACTCTCAAGAGTCTTGTCCAACACCACAGTTCAAAAACATCAATTCTTCGGTACTCAGCTTTCTTCACAGTCCAACTCTCACATCAATACATGACCACTGGAAAAACCATAGCCTTGACTAGACGGACCTTTGTTGGCAAAGTAATGTCTCTGCTTTTCAATATGCTATCTAGGTTGGTCATAACTTTCCTTCCAAGGAGTAAGCATCTTTTAATTTCATGGCTGCAATCACCACCTGCAGTGATTTTGGAGCCCCCCAAAATAAAGTCTGACACTGTTTCCACTGTTTCCCCATCTATTTCCCATGAAGTGATGGGACCAGATGCCATGATCTTCGTTTTCTGAATGTTGAGCTTTAAGCCAACATTTTCACTCTCCACTTTCACTTTCATCAGGAGGCTTTTTAGTTCCTCTTCACTTTCTGCCATAAGGGTGGTGTCATCTGCATATCTGAGGTTATTGATATTTCTCCCATCTATCTTGATTCCAGCTTGTGCTTCTTCCAGCCCAGTTTCTCATGATGTATTCTGCATATAAGTTAAATAAGCAGGGTGACAAGCAGCCTTGAAGTACTCCTTTTCCTATTTGGAACCAGTCTGTTGTTCCATGTCCAGTTCTTTTTTTTTTTTTTTTCCATGTCCAGTTCTAACTGTTGCTTCCTGACCTGCATACAGATTTCTCAAGAGGCAGGTCAGGTGGTCTGGTATTCCCATCTCTTTCAGAATTTTCCACAGTTTACTGTGATCCACACAGTCAAAGGCTTTGGCATAGTCAATAAAGCAGAAATAGATGTTTTTCTGGAACTCTCTTGATTTTTCCGTGATCCAGCAGATGTTGTCAATTTGATCTCTGGTTCCTCTGCTTTTTCTAAAACCAGCTTGAATATCTGGAAGTTCACGGTTCACGTATTGCTGAAGCCTGGCTTTTTTGAGCATTACTTTACTAGCGTGTGAGATGAGTGCAATTGTGCAGTAGTTTGAGCATTCTTTGGCATTGCCTTTCTTTGGGGTTGCAATGAGAACTGACCTTTTCCAGTCCTGTGGCCACTGCTGAGTTTTCCAAATTTGCTGGCATATTGAGTGCAACACTTTCACAGCATCATCTTTCAGGATTTGAAATAGCTCAACTGGAATTCCATCACCTTCACTAGCTTTGTTCATAGTGATGCTTTCTAAGGCCCACTTGACTTCACATTCCAGGATGTCTGGCACTAGGTGAGTGATCACACCATCGTGATTATCTTGGTCGTGAAGATCTTTTTTGTACAGTTCTGTGTATTCTTGCCACCTCTTCTTAATATCTTCTGCTTCTGTTAGGTCCATATCATTTCTGTCTTTTATCGAGCCCATCTTTGCATGAAATGTTCCCTTGGTATCTCTAATTTTCTTGAAGAGATCTCTAGTTTTTCCCATTCTGTTGTTTTCCTCTATTTCTTTGCATTGATCGCTGAGGAAGGCTTTCTTATCTCTTCTTGCTATTCTTTGGAACTCTGCATTCAGATGTGTATATCTTTCCTTTTCTCCTTTGCTTTTCGCTTCTCTTCTTTTCACAGCTATTTGTAAGGCCTCTTCAGACAGCCATTTTCCTTTTTTGCATTTCTTTTCCATGGGGATGGTGAAAGGTTGTTGTTGAATCACGCGAAGACACTGGGATTCTTGGCCCCCAGAGGAGAAGAATTCAATCCAGGGCCAGAGACGAGGTTTGATTGCTAAGAGCTTTTGTGTAATAAAGTTTTATTAACGTATAAAGGAGATAGAGAAAGCGTCTAACATAGGCATCAGAAGGGGGCAGAAAGAGTACCCCCTTGCTAGTGTTAGCAATGAAGTTATATACTCTCCAATGAATCCAAAGAATGTCTGGAGGTTGTAAAGATCTCACCAGACCTACTCCCATAATTTATATTTTAAGATAACAGAATTAGCCAGAAGGTTTAATCCGGAGACTGTCCTCAGGCAGGATACATTATTGTTATATAATCCTAAGGAATGTAGAGAAGGAGAAAAAGTTTGTCCTTTCTTCTTCCTTGAGAATTCCAGACCCCTCTCTCCTTGAGGACCCCTAGACTCCTTATCAAGCTGCCTAGGAAATGACTCTCTCAATGGTCTTGATCCCTGTCTCCTGTACAATGTCACGAACCTCCATCCATAGTTCATCAGGCACTCTATCAGATCTAGTCCCTTAAATCTATTTCTCATTTCCACTGTATAATCATAAGGGATTTGATTTAGGTCATACCTGAATGGTCTTGTGGTTTTCCCTACTTTCTTCAATTTCAGTCTGAATTTGGCAATAAGGAGTTCATGATCTGAGCCACAGTCAGCTCCCAATCTTGTTTTTGCTGACTGAATAGAGCTTCTCCATCTTTGGCTGCAAAGAATATAATCAATCTGATTTCGGTGTTGACCATCTGGTGATGCCCATGTGTAGAGTCTTCTCTTGTGTTATTGGAAGAGGGTGTTTGCTATGACCAGTGCATTTTCTTGGCAAAACTCTATTAGTCTTTGCCGTGCTTCATTCCATATTCCAAGGCCAAATTTGCCTGTTACTCCAGGTGTTTCTTGACTTCCTACTTTTGCATTGCAATCCCCTATAATGAAAAGGACATCTTTTTTGGGTGTTAGTTCTAAAAGGTCTTGTAGATCTTCATAGAACCATTCAACTTCAGCTTCTTCAGCATTACTGGTTGGGGCATAGACTTGGATTACTGTGATATTGAATGGTTTGCCTTGGAAACGAACAGAGATCATTCTGTCGTTTCTGAGATTGCATCCAAGTACTGCATTTCAGACTCTTTTGTTGACCATGATGGCTACTCCATTTCTTCTAAGGGATTCCTGCCCGCAGTAGTAGATATAATGGTTATCTGAGTTAAATTCACCCATTCAAGTACATTTTAGTTCACTGATTCCTAGAATGTCAATGTTCACTCTTGCCATCTCCTGTTTGACCACTTCCAATTTGCCTTGATTCATGGACCTGACATTCCAGGTTCCTATGCAATATTGCTCTTAAAAGGTCTACAAATAAAGAATTCTGGAAAGGGCATGGAGAAAAAGGAACCCTCCTATATACTGCTGGTATGTAAACTGGCATAGCCACTGTGGAGAACAGTTTGGAGGTTCCCTAAAAAACTGAAATCAGAACTACCATATGACCTTGCAATCCCACTCCTGGGCATATACCCGGAGAAAACCATACTTCAAAAAGATACACGTGCCCCAGTGTTTATAAGAGCACTATTTACAATAGCCAAGACAGGGAAGTAACCTAAAAGTCCATCGACTGAAGAATGTATAAAGATGTGGTGTGTGTGTGTGTGTGAATGCAGGGGAGGGTCAGCAAAGCCCCAGATGTCAAAATATCAGAATAAAAAGACATGTGTAATACACATCCCCAAAGGCCACTCTCCTCTGGCTATGCGCACACTCTTCAGTGGGTCCACAGGTGCCATAAGACCAAAAGAAGGGAGCTTCTGCCCAGAGCAGTTGAAGTCAAATACCCAAGGAATAGCTTTTTACATAGCATAGTCACATCTACTACAAAGTGTAAAATGACTTAAATATTTATGAGACCCAGGTTGGAAACCCACTGCCCCTGAGAATGTCATTTAACCACTCAAAACCTCTTTTTTTTTTTTAATCTGCTCAATACTGGTGATAATATAATATATCAAATTTTTGTGATAATCTAATGAAGGCAGGCTAGAACTATAAAGCACTATGTAAGTTTTAGCATTTGTAGTTATTTTAACAGCATAAAAATAGATCGACAGGAGTGAATACTAAAGTGTTTATGGTTGAAATAATAAATGCAGAATTTTCTTTAAGTGATCCCAGAAAACAAACAAGAAAGTGGAGATTGATGACAGAAGATTGAAAAAAAAAATAGTAATTATTGAAGCTGAGTGATGTACATGGGAATTCATTACACAGTTCTTTTTGTGTATTCATGAATATTTTCATAGTAAAAAATTTTAATGTAATTTGAGAGATAAAGAAGCATTAACAATCATTGGAGTACTGCTATTTTATTCAAACCCAAACTCTACTGTACAATATTTATTTTTGCTATCATGAATCAAAAGCTAATGTTCTTTCTATAGACTCCTGGATTACTAAGATTACTTGATCTTTTTTCAATGGCTCCAAATATCTCCAGGCTAAAATTGACTTAGGTTAATCAAATTCTTATTATAATCCAGTTGTGTTAAGCAATGGAATTCCTAATGGTAAAACTATAATCAACATGTTATGACTGTTTCATGATGAAAGGTCCTATCCAATTAGGGAATTTCCCTTATCAAAGGCCCTTCACCCTCAAGAGACCTTCGCTGAATAGCAATGGAGGTTGCTTAATTAGTGAGGTTAAAACATCCTTCAGAAACAAGGTCAAGATGACATTTCTATCTGTGCCAAGTAGATGAAAGAATCCTCCAAACACAGCACTCAGAAATCTTGGTGTGAAAATTTCTTTAAGACTTAACCAACAGAAGGAAAGGTAAAATACATTGATCTTAATGGTATCAACAAATTTTTCTAGCACATTCTAGGTATTAGAATTACATAAGTATTTCCATAAAGTTTCCATAAAGTGACCAACTTTTGCTTGAGAAAACTTTTCCCCAAATTCATTGTTTTTAAGAAACAAGAATCTTTTAAAAACAAACAACCATGAAACATAATTCCGTAACTATAAAACAATCAACAGAGGAAATTTAAAAAGAAGCAATTCTCTGAAAACCTTCTTTTCATGATATCTATAAAGCCTCTTAAAGAGACTGCAGGAAATATTGAGTTAGTCTGTGATTATCTCTCAGGAGATGAACAATATAAAAGACCCTTTAATCAAAATACTGTATTCAACAATACAGCACTTGATAATCAGTGTCTGTTAAAGGAAAAGAGGATGCATCTACACAAATATACTTGGTGGTGTCAGATCATTCAAACTGCAAAGAATCATTTCCTTTTTCTTCCCACAAAAAAAAATCTCAATGACAAACCCCCCATAATTCTTTGCTACATCTGACCAAACAATTCTCCATTTTCTAAATGATTAAATTATTGGTAGCATCAACTGTCAAAATTCTCATTTAATTTTGTATACTTTAATAAGCTTTGTGTACTTTAATACAGTTACAATGATATAAATACGTAAGATGCTACGTTTCAACACTTCATGCCCTTTCTACCTCTTTTTGCTACTTCAAAGGCCAAATTGAGCTTCACATTACTAGCTAAGTGTTCAGGATAGCTGCCACTGTCACCCAATCTTAAAGAGTCACAAAGCTAAATGAGAGAATACAGATTCATGCATTGAGGA
Source organism: Bos grunniens (assembly GCF_055505025.1). Lineage (NCBI taxonomy): Eukaryota > Metazoa > Chordata > Mammalia > Artiodactyla > Bovidae > Bos > Bos grunniens. Next base: position 57,708,195 of record NC_141172.1, read on the forward strand.
ACACTGTTGAGGTTTGACAGAAAACAACAAAATTCTGTAAAGCAATTCAGTTCAGTTCAGTCGCTCAGTCTGTCCGACTCTGCGACCCCATGAACCACAGCATGCCAGCTCTCCCTGTCCATCACCAACTCCCAGAGTTTACCCAAACTCATGTCCATTGAGTCAGTGATGCCATCTAACCACCTCATCCTCTGTTGTCCCCTTCTCCGCCTGCCTTCAATCTTTCCCAACATCAGGGGCTTTTCAAATAAGTCAGCTCTTTGCATCAGGTGGCCAAAATATTGAAGTTTCAGCTTCAACATCAGTCCTTACAATGAACACCCAGGACTGATCTCCTTTAGGATGGACTGGTTGGATCTCCTTGCAGTCCAAGGGATTCTCAAGAGTCTTCTCCAACACCACAGTTCAAAAGCATCAATTCTTCTGCGCTCAGCTTTCTTTATAGTCCAACTCTCACATCCATATATTCAAAAAAATTTTAAGTGAAGAAAATGAAGAATAGAGAGAAGTCATCATCAAGTCTAGAAAACAGCATGAAGACCCAGCTGCTGTAAGTTGGTTTCAACTTCATCCATTCAGAGGCACTGAAAATTGACAAAGGGAACACCTTGCCTTTCACTACCCCCCACCTTATTTTTTAAATATTAACCCCCTTCAATGTGTTTTTTGTTTCTACTTGACAAACCAATTAGTCTAATGGAAATTATTAACCCAAAATAAAATTCTCTTTTCTCAGCCTTAACTGTGAAAAAGCCATAAGAGAAAAGCTTTGTTTTTATGAAGACAAAGTAAAATGCATAGTATTATATGGGGTCATGTGCTTGACTCAAAGTACCTTGAAAATTGTTCTAAAAGCTGTTAACTCTATGGAAGTGTATGACTGCATTACTATAGATGCCAGCCAAATTATCACAAGCAACTATGATAGTAGGATACAAAAGCTGACCAGAATCATAGCCAGGAATTTGGGTTATAAAGTTGAATGCTCCAGCTGCAGGGTTGCAGCATAGAAGAACAGCACCGAAGGCCAAGTGACTGCAGAAATTGAAGCTGCTCGGACCAACATCTTTTAAGAGAAGTCTTAGAAGTCCATTACCCACGGCCCCCTCTTTTAAAAGAGATTAACTGTAAGCCTACTTTGCATGTTCTCCAGGAATACCCAAAGAATGCATCTCTGGCCATCCATTCTCTCCTCCATTCGCATCCCTTCTGCTTGGTACTTTGGGATCCTTGACCCTTCCCATCTATGTCCTATGCATTCTAAACACTGAATTGAGCACTGCTCGTAAAAGCATTATTTGCAATATGCCAAAATTGGACAGCCTCAATGTCCAAAAGTAATAGACCTGATAAATACAAAAAGTGTGACATATCAATGATTTGGGATACTATACATTAATTAAATTAATGCACCATAACCATATGCCTTAACACCAGTGTAATATTAAACAAAAGAAGCAAATCACAAAGTAAGGTAAACAGAATGATTCCAGTCATGAAGATTTTTTAAAGAGGCAAAATTAAGCAATTTTTTAAGATGCATACATATGTGGTAAAACTGTAAATAAAAACAGGATGATGGTTATCACAAGGGTCAGGCCATTTATGGTCTCTATTTTAGAAACAGGATAATGTACTGAATGGATTTTTATTCATTGGAAAATATTTTATTTCTTAAGATAATTGATAGTTATACAAGTGATTTCCAGTTAGTCTCTATGCTTTATAATTATCTTTCAAATTGTCTATATGCTATAAATACCATTTACACATAAGAAATTTTTCAAATACACAGAATTTTTAAAAATATAAAACTAAAAAAGACTTTTGTACTGAAAATGTTATTTGTGAAACATCTGAAAACAGGGCTTTGGAATTATAGAGAAGGGTAGGAAGGCTATAATGGGCAAAAGTGCTATATAAACTGTTACTACTAATTTAGGCTGTGGAAGAACTGATGCTAAAGCTGAAATTCCAATACTTTGGCCACCTCATGCGAAGAGTTGACTCATTGGAAAAGACTCTGACGCTGGGAGGGATTGGGGGCAGGAGGAGAAGGGGATGACAGAGGATGAGATGGCTGGATGGCATCACCAACTCGATGCACATGAGTTTGGGTGAACTCCAGGAGTTGGTGATGGACAGGGAGGCCTGGCATGCTGCAATTCATGGGGTCACAAAGAGTCGGACACGACTGAGGGACTAAACTGAACTGTTATAAAATATGGGATAAGTCATTGGAATCATTGTGTAAATGAAGTCCCCAAATAAGTAGTATGTGTGTGTGAGTTGGGGCTCAGCAAAGAGGTAACACACACATGAACGTGAACTGTTATGAAAAACAGTTCCTAGAGAGATTGTGGGCAAGCTGAAGTAAGAGATGAAAATCAACAAAATCAGATGTTTTCATAAAAATATCTGTCTGTTGGAGGAAGGTCAAGTTGCCACGAAGTAATAACCTGCTTAACAAAACAGCACTGGAAGATGGGATGGACCTAAGTCCACGTGAAGATGGTAGGCCCCAAAATGTGTTATCAATCTAAGAGCAAATGGTATGTCAACATTTACTGCATAAAAGTAGAGGTAGTTAGGTAGAATCATGAGAACTAAGCAGGTAACTATTATGACACAGAGAGTGCAGGCCTTTCTTAAGAAAAATCTACTGTAAACCTAGTAGAGGAAAACCTTGAAAGTCTAGACATAGGAATGGTGGAAAATACATGTTGCTCCAGCAGGAACCCACATTAGTAAGTTCCCATGGCTACAAAAAATTCAGGGGCAGAAGCAATCCAGAGCTGGATAATAATCTGGATAGGTATCCAGAGCTACCATCATTCATCTAATTTCATAAGGAGAACTCCTAGGAATCATCCTTGGTATCTTCTGTTCTTCATGTACTATTCCAGTTTCTCCAGAATTTCTAACCCATTTTAACTCATCAATATCTTATTTCTGAGTTTGTATTATCACTGCCCGCGGATACCATCATCTCTGGTCTAAACCATATCAATAATGATTACTAGATGAGAGTCCTGCTACTCAAAGTTTGTTTAACATGCAAGCAGCATCAGTGCTCTGTAGGGACTGGCCAGATACACAGATTCTCAGGCTACACCAGGACCAGCTGACTCATAATCTGCATCTTAACAAAACCCCCAGGTGGTTTGCATGCACATTAAAATCTGAGAAGCACCGGATTAAAGGGCATTAGACACTTCCTTAGGATTCTATGGACAAATGGCAGTATTAAACCAAATTAGTTCCCACCAATCTGAGGGTAAAGAGAAAGAAGAGCCTTCGCTCCTTAATAATATGTCTAGACCTTTACTCTCTCCAATGACAAAGAATACTCAGTTTCAATTTGTTGATGTAATCTGTTATGTGTAGCAGCTCTTGAATTGCAATTTCTGTTTTTGTGGTTTAACTCCAAGTGGTAGGAGGGTGGAGATAGGAATTCTCCTGCATTTTCTTGTGGCCCTTAGTCCAGTGACACAAGCACCAAAAGGACCAAGAAAATCTTGCTATTTAAGCAAGAAGGGTCTTCAGGAATAACAATATTATAAATTAACCAGGACATCTAAACAAAAAGTCTGTGTATTCAAAAACAGATGAATCTCAAAACATTATGTTGAGTAAAAGAAGCCAAACACACATACACAAAAACACATTGCTCTACAATCTCATGTAAATGAAGCTCAAGGAAAGATAAAATTGGAGAAGGAAATGGCAACCTACTCCAGTACTCTTGCCTAGAAAATCCCATGGACGGAGGAGCCTGGCACAGCCTACTGTCCATGGGGTCGCAAAGAGTCGGACACCACTGAGCGACTTCACTTTCACTTTCACTAATGTCAAGTGGTTAAGACTCCACACATCCATTGCAGGGGGCACAGATTTGATCCTTGCTCAGGGAATTAATAATCCCACATGCATGCGGCGCAGTCAAATTTTTTTTTAAGAGAAAAGGTAAAGCTAAGTTATGATGATAGAAGAAAGAAGAATGGTTATTTCTGGGGGAGGGAGAAGATTATGACTAAAGAGGAATATAAGAGACATTTCTGAATTGATGGAAATATTCTATATCTTGATGTGGGTGGTGGCTACATGGGTATTTACACATGCAAAAATTCACTAAGCTGTACATTTAAGAATTGTTCATTTTATTCCATGTAAATTATACTTCAGTAAGAAAAAAACAAAATTAAGTAAATAAAATTCATATGTTAAGTATGATTTTTTAAAACAATTATAGTTAATGTACAATGCTGTGTTGTTAGTTTCATGTGTACAGCAAAGTAAATATAATTCATATAAAAGTGAAAACTTGAATGTACTTCAGCACAGTATTTTGAAAGTTCCATCTTAACAAATCATAGCCTAAATCAGAAGTGGGAAACCTAAGGCCCCGGGGCTACAGCCACACCCATCTGTTTACAGAGACTAAATGCTCTTCAAAGCCTAAAATATTTACTACCTTGTGCTTTTCAGAAAAAATTCACCAACCCCTGCCTTAGGCCAATAGTTCACAACTTTTTTAGGAATTCATGACTATCTTAGAATCCAGTGAAAGCTATAGATTATCTATGCAGGAAAACACACAGCTTCTTAAATATAAAATGTTATTCATAATTTCAGGAAATTCACAGATCCTCTGAGGCAGTCATCAACCCCAACTTAAGACTTCCTGTTTGAGGTTTTCATCACACATTACTAAACCACTCTACTGAGAAGGCCACTCTACAGATGGGCTCTCTTTTCTTTGAACCACATATGATTGAACTTCCATTTCACATTCTTCTTTGCTCTATGGAACTACTCACAGTTATAGGCAATAACAAAGTTGCCCAGGTCACAACATCTAGTCCTGTGTCAATCAAATTTTTTCTCCCTCTAGGTGACAGTCTATATACTACTTAGCCGTAAGAAGTCTTTCTGAAAATGTAATATAGTTTGGTGCCAAGGGAGACCAAGAATATCAAAAGTGAGGAACTAGCAGTCCCCAGCCTTTGTTTTAGAAAAAAAAAAAAAAAACACAAAACAAGAGTTTACAGACAGAGAAGTGACCAGTGTCGCAGTCACGAGTGAATAACATTGCATGTTTCCACTCCTGGGCATATACCCAGAGAAAACCATAATTCAAAAAGACACATACCCACCAATGTTCACTATAGCGCTGTTCACAATAGCCAGGACATGGGAAACAACCTAAATGTCCATTAACAGAGGAATGGATAAATAAGATGTAATACATATATACCATGAATTATTACTGTCATAAAAAGGAACAAAATTGGGTCATTTGTAGAGACTGTCATACAGAGTGAAGTAAGAAAGATAAAAATAAATGTATATTAATCTATGTATTTGGAATCTGAAAAAATTGTTATAGACTATCTTACTTACAAAGCAGAAATAGACATGCAGACGTTGAGAACAAAAGTATGGATACCAAGGGGAGGAGGTGGGGAAGGGTATGCAGAATGAATTGGGAAATTGGGACTGACACATATAAACTATTGATACGATTTATAAAACATACAACTAATGAGAATGTATTATATAGCACAGGAAATTCTACTCAGTGCTCTGTGATGACCGACATGGGAAGGAAATCCAAGAAAAAGAGGATATGTGTATACATGTAGCTGATTCATTTTGCTGTATGGTAGAAACTATCACAACATTGTAAGGCAACTATATTCCAATAAAAATTTTTTTAAAATATTGGCAAATTTATTCAATAGATCAAAAATGTGGAGGAAGAATATATGGGGATTCCTTGGTAGCTCAGAGATAAAAGAATCCGCTGCCAATGCAGGAAACATGGGTTCGATCCCTGATCCAGGAAGATCCCACATGCCTTGGAGCAACTAAGCCTGTGTGCCACAACTGTTGAGCCTGTGCCCTAGAGCCCAGGAGCCACAGCTACTGAGCCCACCTGCAGCAACTACTGAAGCCTGCACACCCTAGAGCCCGGGCACCGCAACTTAATAGAGGAGCTTCCCCTTGCCACAACGAGAGAAAAAGCCCTCGCAGCAACGAAGACCCAGTACAGCCAAAAAAAAGAATATAGACAAAGTAAAAAACTGTGGACCAAACAATGGAATGTATATGGATACTATAAACTCTTTTACAGCAGGGCCATTTTTGTGCATCCACTTCGTCCCTGCAGTGCCTTACACATTGTAGGAACCTAAGAAGCAATAAAAAAATAAAAGCATGGATTAAATTAAACCAATTTATAAAAACAAAGTCATTATTTTATAAATAGGTTTAAGCTTCCTGGGAGCACTACGATAGTTTGATTTATTTTGAATTCCAGAAAAAGACAACCATGAGTGGGGAACACTCCCTATGTTTCTATAATTCTGAATTCTTATTCATGTGCTCATACAACATATATTAAATGTCTAGTTGGTGGGAGGCTGGCCAACTTATTAGCACCATTTATTGTTCTAAAAGAAGCATTCACAGAAGTCATTTGAGGAGGACAATGCATGTTTTGACCAATTTCAGAATAATAAAAAAAAAGTCTTCACACAAAACAAAGACACTGTAGCCAGCATGATCTCTGATCTAATGCTAGTTCTTCAATTTTTCATTACTGCCTTCCTCACTGCTGTATGAACAGTGGGTGGCATTCAGCAAAAGCTGATTAATGCTGGGATTTCAAATTGCTGAAAATTGAAGGAATGTGCCCCCATGCTGACAATTTGTTAATCAAAAATTGTCATTTCTACACCATGCAAGCTCTAACTCATCTAATTTTCTTCCCAGATGCAGTATTATATATTCTCCTTTCAATGAGATTGAATGGTTTTTTCCTAACAGTAAAAAGATAATATGGGTTCATCAAGAGGCTAAATCTCTCCAAAGAATCAATTTCCAAAGTGGAGGGAACATATTTTGTTCATATTTGCTACTTCTTGTATCAAGTTGATTAAGAATCCATAGATTTGTATGGACTCTGAACTCTTACAAGTTTATTAAAAAAGCATTTTCTTGATTATCAATTATATTTTTAAAGAAGAGTAAATGTGTGTATTCATTTCTAGTAGTTGGCAACCCATTCCAGTGTTCTTGCCTGGAGAATTCCAGGGACGACAGAGCCTGGTGGGCTGCCGTCTATGGGGTCACACAGAGTCGGACACAACTGAAGTGAATTAGCAGCAGTTAGCATTATCAAGGCTTCAGAGCAACTGGCATACATCAGCCTATACAAAGTGGCCATCTTAACATGGACACATGACAACTATCAGAACAACCATATTTAGGAGGCAGAATGGACTCAAAGAGGGCTTCCCAGGTGGCACAAGTGGTAAAGAACCCACCTGCCAATGCAGGTAGATGTAAGAGATGCAGGTTCGATCCCTGGTTCCAGAAGATCTTCTGGAGGAGGGCACGGCAACACATTCCAGTATTCTGCCTGGAGAATCCCTTGGACAGAGGAGTCTGGCAGGTTGCAGTCCATAGGGTTGCACAGAGTTTGACACACCTGAAGCAACTTAGAACACACACACACATGGACTCAAAGAACAGAAAAAGGACATAAGGCCCTGTGGCTCCTAAACCACAGGGGACATGGGCCAAAACTCTCCTAGTGGTTCTCATCACCCTTTCCTCTTGACTTGAGGTCAAGGACACTTCCCTTCCCATAAGCGTATACCAATGACTCATTTCAAGATAGTCCCTCCCCTCAACTCCAACTTATACTTCTCATACAGGCTGAGTGTAGGTGTTTGCCATCCTACAAAACTAATATCACATTCCCTTAACATGCCTTATGTGACTGGCCTAGTATCTTTTTTATATATACAAATTAACTTTATTTCTTTGTATCAGCAATAAAAGATTAGAAAAAAATTTTAAATGGAAAGGTATACTTCATTTATGAATTGGAAAGATGGCAGCTCTCTTCAAATTGATCTAAGTAATTCCAATAAAAAGCCAAGTAGGTATTTTGTTGTTGTTGTTGTTGTTCAGTCACTAAGTCATGTCTGATTCTTTGTGACCCCGTGAACTATAGCACACCCGGATTCCCTGTCTTTCACTATCTCCCAGAGTTTGCTCAAACTCATGTCCATTGAATCAGTGATGCCATCCAACCATCATCTCATCCTCTGTTGTCCCCTTCTCCTCCTGCCCTCAATCTCTCCCAGCATCAGGGTCTTTTTCAGTGAGTCAGCTCTTTGCATCAGGTGGCCAAAGTATTGGAGCTTCAGCTTAAACATCAGTCCTTTCAATGAATATTCAGGACTGATTTCCTTTAGGATTGACTGCTTTGATCTCCTTGCTCTCTAAGGGACTCTCAAGAGTCTTCTATCAATTCTTTGGTGCTCAGCCTTCTTAATGGTCCAACTCTCACATCCATACATGGCTACTGAAAAAAACATAGCTTTGACTATACGGACCTTTGTCAGCAAAGTGTTTATAAATGCTGACAATTCTTCCAAAATAACTTAAAGTCCTGCAAAGAATTTGATAAGAAAATTCTAGAGAAATTTTTATGAGAAAATTATTCTAAATATTGTCTGGAAAGCAATCAGGGAAGGATGGAGAATAAAAAGTTTACAAATTAAATATATGAAAGGAATTTTTTCACATATTAGAATATTTAATAAAAAATATATAGAAAAATAAGATATTAGCACAGTAATTGACAAAGTAATGTAATAGAGTGGATAGTCATTAAAGTGTGACCAGTTTTACAGGTGATCCTGTATCTGCAAGCAGCCCTGAAACAGGATACGAACAGCAAAGATGTGGGAGACTTGGCATGTCTACCAAAATGTATACCCCAAGGATGCAGGAGCCACTGACTAATAAAAACAATTCAGAGATGATTTCTCTAATTTTTCATGCATTTCAGCCAAAACCAAACCTTCTTGTGGTTTTCCCATATTTCTTAGATGAGTTGCTGTTTGCTTCTATTCATTGATCTGAAACTCAAAGAACAAGGCCAAGGAAAAGAGTGCCTACCACTACAAAGGGATTTTTTGAAAAATCTAATGGAATTATATCCAACACTTCTTCTTCTCTGCTCTGTAATTTATGTAAAGACAAAATATTTTCATTATGAAACATTTAGCCATTCTAAACTCTTTAATAATGATGATGATGACAGCTTCAATTTCACATTATTTTATTCTTTTAAATTCTACTCTAATACTTTGTTAACCACAATTTCAGCAAAATCAATGGGTTCTACCCCTATACTTGTCAGTTACCTTTAAATAAAAATGAAGAGAAAAATCAAGTTATTATCTATGTCAAACTATATACTCTTAATTCTTGTCAGATGATTTACAAATAGTGCCTTTGGGGACAAGATGGTTCTGGGTAAAATCAATAAAAATTCATCACTAGTATGGGAATGAATTTTAAGTACCTTGACTTATAGTCAATTCAAGTCAATTTTAAAATGATGTAGCTGCTTTGGAAGAGTCTAGCTATTCCCCGGAATACAGAGTTCCAATATGATCCCACAATTCTATTCCCAGGAGGATTGAAAACAAATATATATTCACACAAACACTCATCCACACAAACACTCATAAGCAAATGCTCATAGCAATATGATCATAGAAGACAAAAAGTTGGAACAATCCAAATGTCCGTCTATTGACAAATGGATAAACAAAATGTGGTATTATCAACCAACAAAGGAATTATTTATCCATAAAAAATGAAACACTGATCCATGCTATAACATTAAAACCTTAAAAACATTATGCTAAATGAAAGAAGACAAACACAGGGACTTTCCTGGTGGTCCAGTAGTTAAGACTCCAAGCTTCCAATGCAGGGAGCATGTGTTCCCATCCCTGGTCGGGGAACTAAGATCCCACATGATGCTCAGTGTGGCCAAAAAAAAAAAAAGAAAAAGAAACCAGACACAAAAGACCACTTAAATCATATGATTCCATTTATATGCAATGTCTTAAATAGGGAAATTTATAGAGAAACTACAACACAAGATGAGATGGCTGGATGGCATCACCAACTCAATGGACATGAGTTTGGGTAGACTCTGGGAGCTGGTGATGGACAGGGAGGCCTGGCGTGCTGTGGTTCATGGGGTCGCAAAGAGTCAGACACAACTGAGTGACTGAACTGAGCTGAACTGAACTGACAGAGAAAGTAGATCAGTGGTTACTGCAGGCTGCAGGGAGGAGAAATAGGGAGTGACTGCTAATGGGTACAGGTTTTCTTTAGTGGTATAAAAATCAATAGAGGGCTTCCCTGCTGGCTCAGTGGTAAAGAATCTGCCTCCCAGTGCAGGAGACATGAGTTTGATCCCTGGTCTGAGGATCCAGCATGTTATGGAGCAACTAAGCCTGTGTACCACAACTATTGAGCCTGTGCTCTAGAGCCCAAGAGCTGCAACTACCGGGCCCTCACTCCTAGAGTCCGTGCTGAGAACCCACCACAATGAGAAGCCCACACGCCACAACTAGAGAGTAGCCTACACTCTCTGCAACTAGAGAAAAGCTTGTGCAACAACAAAGACCCAGCACAGCCAAAAATAAATAAATAAAATTATAAAAAAGATTCAAAATTTGATAGAAGTGATAATTGTACAATTCAGTAAATATACTAAAAACCCCTGCATTATACACTTTAAAGGGGTGCTGTGGTTTGTAAATTATCTCAATAAACCAGTTATTTCTTTAACACATGTAAATCCAAGACATAAAAATAAGCAGTTAATATTTTCAGTGTTGCAAATTATCTCCTAGTGGGTACCCACCAGTCAATCCATTCAAAAATGGTCCCATCCGTTGTTGTGGCAACTACAGCTTGGGATGCCTCTAAGCCTTGTTCTCTATATGCAGGAAACATGACACGCTTTCTGCTTCATAGGTCTGCTAAAGTAGACAATGCCTCAAGAACTTTTCTTCCAAGCTTCCCCTCAATCTTTAGTTGACATCACGTTTCCGGCTCTCTTGTAAATAATCATTAATGAGTATATCAGGCTTCCCTGGTGGCTCAGTGGGTAAAGAATCCTCCTGCAATGCAGGAGATTTAGGAGATGCAGGTTCAATCCCTGGGTTGGGAAGATCCCCTGGAGGAGAAAGCATGGAAACCCACTCCAGTATTCTTGCTTAGGAAATCCTATGGACAGAGGAGCCCGGTGGGCTACAGTCCATGGGGTCGCAAAAGAGTCTGACACAACTTAGTGACTAAACCACGACCACAGTGAATTTATCAATATTAGTGGAGAGCCTATCGGTCAGTAAGTAACAACTACAATTTCCCTAGGAGACCAACAGCTTCACTCAGTTCAGTTGCCCAGTCGTGTCCGACTCTTTGTAACCCCATGGACTGCAAGCCAGGCTTCCCTGTCCATCACCAATTCCCAGAGCTTACACAAACTCATGTCCATCGAGTCACTGATGCCATCCACCAGCTTTACTAGTCTCATAAAAATGTAAACTAAATATGTATACATTTATGGAAATATATGGATAAATATTATATAGAGAAACCATTTTATATTTAATTTCTTAATTAAAACTGATATTAAAAATATATAAAATAATAGTAAAACAAGTCTACAACCCACATAAAACTGATTTTATTTATGCATGCATGCATATGTCTTTTATGTGCTAATAGAATTTTTATAGCTTCAATCAGAACATAATACTATGCATTCTGTTTAATAATATTTGCTTGGTTTCATAACAAACCCTTTGTGCAAAGTGAAAATGCAAGCAACCATTCTCCTAAAATTAAATATTATAAAGTTAGATTGAATATCTTTAGCATATAAATATATATAGAATATAGAAATATTCACTATTTATATCTATTTAATCTGTACATATGAAATATTAATATTTAACCTTGGCTACTTCATTAGGATAAATTTATGCATGAGGTATGATATGCCCTTATTACAAATTAACATGTTACCTTCAAAAGGTCACCAATTTAAAGAGCCACTATAAGGAATATGTACCAATTCTACGATAACACTGCTGATACTTTATGCTTTTTTTAACTATTATAGTTGGCATGTTTTAGCCCATGTCCAGAGTTATTTATTTCACTTATTTATCCATACAGCAATAAGACTTTAAGATCTTGCAGTAATAAGATTTTACTTTTTATTTGTGGCCCCCTAATCATTTATTTACTCAATACTGATTATATACCTATTATCTATGAGTGCCATGTGCTCAGTCATGTCCAACTCTTTGCGACCCCATGCATTGTAGCCCTCCAGGCTCCTCTCTCCATGAGACTCTCCAAGCAAGAATACTGGAATGGGTTGCATTTCCTTCTCTAGGGGATTTTCCTGACCCAGGGATCGAACCCATGTCTCCTATGTCTCCTGCATTGCAGGTGGATTCTTTACCAGCTGAGCCATCAGGCATTTTCTGTGAAGTATCAGGAAATGTCCCTGTCCTCTCAGAGCTTACAGTCTAGTGAAATGCATTGATACCCTCTTTTTTATTAATCCTTCCAAATTTGAATGTCTTCTTCATAAATGTGAATTTTTACAAATATTGTATATATCAGCCCCTTTGGGGTTTTTTAGTGGTATAGAAATCTCAAATACATATATTCTTGAAGCTATCAATCATCCATTTACATCTTTTTAAATTTCTTCCAAAAGGAATAAGTTATCCTCTATCTATATATTTCATGAAAGTGAAAGTGAAGTTGCTCAGTCGTAACCAACTCTTTGCAACCCCATGGACACCAGGCTCCTCCGTCCGTGGGATTTTCTAGGCAAGAGTACTAGAGTGGGTTGCCATTTCCTTCTCCAGGGATTCTTCCCAACCCAGGGACTGAACCCAGGTCTCCCACATTATAGACAGACGCTCTACTGACTGAGCCACCATTTAATCTTTGTCAATTTCTATTATAATTTGGTTCAATGTTTACATTTTTATTCCATATTGATTGACTTTGAAACACAATAAAGGAGGGATTCACCTTAAACTACTGAAATGTTACCTGTTTCTATAATACCCTATCTTAAACAACCCTTTCTGAACCTCTTTAAACATACAGAGTTTTATATACATATAATTGTCTATGTCGGTACTCTCTAGTCTATTGTATTAATTGACATTCCTATTATTATTGCAGTAAATACTATTTGGAGAATTGCAGGTTTATGGACTAACCTTGATAGTACACATAAAAAAAGAACATAAATAAATAAGTTAGTATGTAATAAAAAATAATAATCATAAAAACTGAGTAAGTCAAAGTAGGTAGATAAGGGCTGTGAAATATTTGTATTAAAAGTTAATCTTGATAAATGTATTGCTAGGTCTGTCTTCAAGTGAGATTTCCTATAATAGTGGAACATAATTTAGTAGACAGAAAAAAGGACAATTATGAATGTTCAGAAAGACTAGAGACAGCAAAATAATAACAGATGAGTTCATGCTGGAAATAATAAAAATAGAGCTATACCAATAAATATTAAAACACTTGCTCCCTGAAGTCAGAAGCTGGATCCACGGGGACAGGGTCTACTGGACGATGCTTAATCAGAATGATATGGAAATTCATGAAAAGCTTAATTAGGCACAGTTTGGGACCCAGAAGAGTTAGGAGGCTGGAAATTCAGTAGGGAGTGTTGAAGCGGCCATAAAGGATTTTTTTATATGACGGGACTGAAAAGGAGAGCATTAAATGCTAAGAGGCAGGGAGGGAAGAAGGCAGGAAGGAAAGGAGAGATGGCTATAGGCTAAGGCAGCAACAAACTGCTTCTTAAAAAGTAAGATGAAAGATACTTAAAAGACTAGTTTTTGGTAGAGAATATACAAAACTTGAACATTATTGAACAGAGCTGACTATTTTAAGACATAAGTGAAATTTAATTTTTAGTTATTTCATGAAACTTAAAGTATTAAAAACAACTATAATGAATTGTCCAAGGCTACAGAACTGGTGTCAATGCTGCTTGCATTAATTTGCTTTTTCCAAACATTTAAGGTATTTAAAGCTTCCTGGGCATGGTTGCTTTCCTGCCTGTATCCACTGACCAAACCACCCCAACTATTTTCAGGTGGTGCTATCACTGAAAACACCACCATTACCTTTCTTCTACATGAAAGCTCAAGTTTACTCTTTGGGCATTTCTAGCTAAATGCCTTGTAATCCTGAGCTACAACATATAAACTGAAACTGCCAATCATGAAGAAGATTCTCTAAAGAAAATATTAGAATAAGAAAGTAATTACGTTGGAGGAGAGGTCTAGAAAACAGTGAGCAACAAGCAGGCTGAGGAATAAAAGCAGTCTTATCCTGAAAAGTAACTCATTTAAGTCTGACACCATGAAAATGCCCAAGTTGGCAAATAAAAGACTACACACTACGAGTGATTTGGGCCCCAAATCACGGACAGAGCATGCCAACTCTTCTAGCACGGTACTGCTCTTAACATCAGTATCCACATCACCAGGGATCTTGTGAGAACCACAGAATCTGCATTTTAATAGCATCCTCAGGGGATCCATATGCACATGAAATGTTTAGAAGCACTGTATATTAAAATTTGATGTTTGCTGCTCTAGTACACACTCCTCCAAATATTTCTGTGCATAGAAACTATAGCAGTAAATGTATTTTTCAGGGATATAAGCTGAAAAGCTTAGTACATGCATGCTCAGTTATGCCCAACTCTGCAACCCCATGGACTGTAGCCTGCCAGGCTCCTCTGTCCATGGCATTTTCCAAGCAAGAATATTGGAGAGGGTCTCCATGCTCTCCTCCAGGGGATCTTCCCAACCCAGGGATGGAACCTGTATTGACAAGCAGATTCTTTATCCTTAAGGGTTCTATTAGTTAGCCAGTATTTGGATACTTTCAGTATATGGTAGCAGGCAGTTAATTTCCCCCTCAAACTTAATACTGATGTGGTAGGAAAATACAATAGCAGAGGAAACTAAAGATATAAATCAGTGATATCAATGGTGTTTTTTAATCACTGGAAGGAATTAGTTCTGTTATGTAGATGGGTCATACTGAGAAATGATGGCCAGTGAGCTCATGTAAGTGTCTCTGAAAGACAGCACACAGCCATAAACATTGACCATCATATTAGAGACCTAGTTCCTGAGGGGAATCTTCCTCTCTAAGAGAATTCTTCCCTGAGGATTCTTCAGTGCTTCATTCCTAGATTCACTTTGGAGTCTTATAACATCCAGTAATTGAACTTGGCCCATCAGTATTATACCCTGTGGTGTCAAGACATGAGTTGGGGGGGCAGGGTACAGAAAGAGAAAGAAATCCACACTGGAGACTGGATTACCCATGCTCTACTTCCAACAAAGCAGAGTTACCATGTTGACTCAACGTTTTCAGTAGTAAATACACTAGTTCTGAGTTAGAAAACCAGGTAATGGGAACAAAGTCATGACTCAATAAAGTAATGCTGAACTGGATAAATGTCTTCTAGACATTAAAAACTTCAATGCTGGGATGGGTGCATCTGCTTGGCTTTTAGCTTCTTTCTTGAAAGAGAATTGTAACAGTACATTGGTGGATGGTGAAAGAATCTAAATAGAATATGAGACCTATCAGCTGGCAAATATCAGACTAGATCTATCCTCTTTGTTCAAAGTTGAGTAAATTAGGAAAATTATATAAAACGCAGCATTTGAAAATCAAAGAATACCATTGTTCCAAAAATAGAGAAAATTTTTTCTTATTAATACTATGAAATCAAATAAAAAACATGAAAGAAACTTTATAAAATTAAGAAAAAAATGATAAAAATAAACTGAGATGCCAGACTGATGTAAAGAGGTAGACAGCAAGGACACATTACAAACTTACACCTAATAGTCGCTCAGTCGTGCCCGACTCTTAGAGACCCCATGGACTGCAGCCCACCAGGCTCCTCCGTCCATGGGATTTTCCAGGCAAGAGTATTGGAGTGGGGTGCCATTGCCTTCTCTGATAGCTAACTAAAGCCCATCTCAAAGACACTGCAGAGTAGAAGAAACAGAGATGATGATGATAAGATAAAGAGAGACAGCAATTGATTACAAAGTTCCAACTAGCTGCACTGATATCATTGAGGGAAAAAAAAAAAAAATCAAAGTAAGCCTTCTAGCTAATGGCTGACTTAGGAAGTCAGCAAAGCATTTTCCTCAAAACAACTGCAAACAATAATCTGTGAAATATTTGTGCTTAAAAAAACAGCTGAACTTTAAGTAGGAACAGTGAGAGTCTGAAGCATTCTTGTCTAAAGCAGCTCCAATCACTCCCCAGCTCAGTAAGGTTCTGCCAGGGCAGGGGACAAGTTGTGGAAGGAAGTTCACTCCATGTGGAGTGATGGCCACACCCATGTCCAGCGGCATTGTTGGGAAGTGATGACCTCAGTGATGAGTGAATAAGGAGGGCTGATGACTGCCCAAGGTTGAGGTCATGACTGGGTCAAGTGTATTTCTGGCTTAAGTTTGGCTAGAGCTGGGGCAGGGGGTTGGGGGTGGGCAAGGGGTGGTATGGCTGGGAGCAGGGATCAACTGCAAATAAGAACAAAGGGACTTTGGGAGATGATGAAAATGTTCTGAAATCAAAAATCATTGAGCAGTTTACCACTTAGCATGTGTAAATTTTATATGAAATTTAAAATTTAAAACTATATACCCAAAGGAAAACTTGCTAGGGTGAAAAAAAAGTCTAAATCTAAAGCTCTAATGAGACCAAGCCCCTGACAAAAATTAATTTAATGTTGCTCAGTTTTTAATTTGTCTTGACAACAGTTTCATTTTTGTGATTAAAAGCTATATAAAAAGAATGATCTTATCTATGCAGGAAAAGAAAGCCAAACAAAAAGATTACTTGCAAAGGAAGAACATTTACACTAAACTTGAGCTTCTCCTATGCAAAAGTAAATGTCATAATAAAATAAATTTTTACAGAATTTTAATAGGACAAATTGAGCTCTTGGAATTATATGCCAGGCTAAGATGTAGCTCTTGTCAAGGAAACAAATATAATCAAGTCTGCTCATTTGATGTACAAAAGAGTTAAGTGTATAGTTACAGTTGATTCCTCTGAATAGCAAACTACATACATTTCAGATGGAATTTGTCAACAATATTTTTCCACAATATTTCTTAGAAACACATCTGTTGCAAATCTGAGGACTCAAGTTCAGTTGTCTTCAGTGACAGGCAAGAACACAAATGCAGGAAAAAGGCCAGGTGTATTTCCATGGTATGCCAGAGTCACTATTTGCGGGGTTTAGTGCTGCTCTTCATACATAGTTTCTGCATCAGGGAAACTTTAGGGAATAATGAGGACTGTGCTAAACTGGAGAAGGTTCCAGAAGATTGACACTTTTCAAGAATGAGAAACCAAAACCTTATTGCTGGGTCTTTAAATTTTTCAAGAGAAATCAAATTACCTAGATTTTATATTAGAAAATCTTCAATTC
This sequence comes from Bos grunniens, assembly GCF_055505025.1. Taxonomy (NCBI): domain Eukaryota; kingdom Metazoa; phylum Chordata; class Mammalia; order Artiodactyla; family Bovidae; genus Bos; species Bos grunniens. Next base: position 57,725,611 of record NC_141172.1, read on the forward strand.
ACTGATCTGAAAATAGTTTGTCCAGAATCAGTGGTTTTCATGATGTTTTATGCCAGAGAAGCCTTTCTTCAAATTAAATTCTCCATAAAACACAAAATATATGAGCCAGAACTAGATTATCTTTCAAATACCTGTGATTCTATGGAATCCTAAATAAGAGTTGGCTGAATAATGAATGGTCTATTATCTAGCTAGTCAGCATATTTACCTTATGCCAGTTTAATTCTTTAGGTTAGCTCAATTTAACACATATTAAGTGATTATTATGGACCAGACACTGTGCTTTTATGGATGCATGATCCCACCACTGAGAGTCATACATACCTATTTCAGGGCAGGGAAAGTAGAATAACACAGAGGATGTAGAAAACTCTGCTTCTGGAGGAAGACATCAGCCAAGGGCACATTTCCACCGTGCCTTAAAGGATGGGTTAAGTTTTTCAAAGTTAAAGTAGGACAGTGGGTGTCTGGAAAAGCCTGAAGAAACACACAGAGGTGTTAAAGTACAATAGTACCTCCAGGGAAAACGAGACAGCTTGTACACAAAAGGAAGCAGCACCCAGAAATTAAGCATTAACTGTTTACTGGTGAGTAACTGAGTTACAGTAAGCAGTCATCTTCTTACCGGATTTGCATGGAGGAGGAGAAAAAACGGGCCACAGAGTGGTGAGGATGTAAACCCTAACTTACCTGAATAAAACAGTTTATATAATTATATATTTTAAGATAAAATCATAAGGATAATTTTAATTGTTTTCTTTTTGTATTAACAGATTTTAATCTTAGAAATTAAGACTAGAAATGTTGATGAGAATCAAGCCCATGAGAGGCTGTGTTAAAATCTATACATGTACAAAAATGAAGATGCCATGCTCCCTATTTGCTAGGACTTGGTGTTTAACAGGAAAAGGGATTTTGTGGAGAAGCCATTCTTCTCCAGTGCAGGAGAGGTCAGATGACTTAAATTCTCTCTCCAGAATTCTGAAATGCTCTCTGCAGAGACCAAGATAAGGACTCCAAAAGGTCAGAGCCTTGTGCCATGACAACATGGTATCTCAGAGGGCAGAGGCAAATTCCAAGTTTCCCAAGCAAACGTTGATATATTCCTAGCATCTACCACCAATTATGGAACAGTGAATACTTGAGGTGTGCCCTGCCATGAGAGTTTTCATTCTCATTTTACCTCTTGAGCTGAGGGGGAGCTGGAAGGTGGGACCGGTGCTAGGGTTATAGGATGGGATGAGCAAGGCTTCATCTCCCTGCAACATCCTACATGAATCATAGGCTCTGACACTTCACTCAGCTCTTGACTCTGCTGAGACTTAAGAATCCTGAAGGTCTTTGTTTCAGATCAACTCTCTGCCCCTGGCTCTTTGTTGCAAAACTTGGTCAGCACAGCGAATTCATGGTTTTCTAGAGCAGGCAGCTTGTGGAAGACCAAGGAAAGGACTTGCTCCACCTCAGCCCAGAACGTGGGCACATTAACCTCAGCTTCCCACCTGTCACTGCTGTGACCCTTCTGAGTCACATTCCTTCTCCTGGGCATCCTCCTACATGGCTCTCAGCCCAACTCCCACCAGGAAGGGAGGATGTGCCTGTCACAAGACCTCTTATGACCTTTGGGGATGCTTTAGGAAAACTCTGGAAGATGTGGTTCAACCGGCCTGGGCCTTGTGCCTCCTCGCCCTGGGGGTCACAAAAGGGGCTGGGCTGCCACCCCTTAGGCACAGAGTCACCATTCAGAAGTGGGACACGTTCATACTTCTTCCCATCCTGCCTTTTCTGCATCCAGCTGGCAGTGGACACATTGTGCTAAGTACTAGGTCCTATCAGAGGAGGAGACTCCCGGCCCCACTGCTGGTTGTGGTATGTACAGCCATCCTCAGTTTCCTTCAGAATCAGTGAGGCAGGGCATCCCACAGCCCCCATACCACACCGTGAGGAGACCACAGCCCTTTCTGCCCTTACTCTCCCCTCTGGTAGGTCAGAAGGTGGGAATGCAGAGGTGCCACCTTCTGAGAGAAATGAAGTGTCCAGAACAGAGCCCTCCCATCCGCTCAGGGCAACCTTTGTCTTTCTGCTTCCTACTTCTCTCCTCCAGCCCCTGAAACTCCCTGGCCCCTGGCTGACAATTAGGATGCCACACTTCGTCCCACGTGACCACTAACCTCAACTGTGCTTTCCTGCTCACCAGGATTCACATGCTACTACCAATTTCTTAGGCCCTAACAAAAAAAAACCTTGCCATGGTAACTTCCAGAATTCCTCTTCATCTCTGGCTTTGGCTCTTGGTATCAACCCCCCGCCCCCAGCCATGATCTTTCCTAGTTCCTTATCACCCCTTCAGGTATTCGCCTTGCTCCCTTAACCGTAGAGAAACCATTCTTTGCATGAGACACAGAGTCCTTCCTCACTACTGTTACTTTTTCTCTACTTACTACCAGTGAAGCATCTGTGCTTTTAGCCAAGGCCAACCCCTCAACCTGGGACTTACTCCTATTATGATATACTTCTGCACCATGACCCTGCCTCTCTTGCAGTTCTCTCTTTCTCTCCTGCATCATGGTTTTCCTCCCACCTCACTGACTACTTCTCAGTCTCTGCTTATCGGTTCCTACTTTTTCCTCCAAATTCTTAATGTTGGGGTGTACCAGGCCTGGTCCTTAGATCGTTCCTTCATTAACAATCATTGTCTGGATGATTTTATCCAGTCTCATGGTTTTACATGCCTTTCTTTCTCCTCCCCTCCTCCCTCTCCCCCTCCTCCTTCATCTTCTTCATCATCATCATCATCATCATCTAACCTTAATCTACCTTTCTATCTAGTTGTCTATAGTCAGGACCTTCCCTGATGAGTATTAAGCTTCCGTGTTGAGAACAGACTGTTAGAAGTATGGTCTCAGGCAGAAGTTGGGGTCAGTTATTACACTACTGCAGTAATAATAGCAGCAGAGTGAGTGAGAAGTGGTTGTGTTATGAATTCATTTCAGAAGGTAGAGACAACAGAGTGGACTGGACATGGACAGTTAGGGAAAAAATGTCAAGGAAGACATCAATGTTTTTGTCCTGAACAACTGCAAAGATGCCATTGCCATTAACTGATGTTATGAATACTGTGATTGGAGCATGTTTCATATGTGTAATGAGATAATGGATGGGCACAGGGAATCAAGAATGTACTGTTCTACAGTTTAAGATGAATATTGGACATTCAAGTATATGTGTTGATTAGACAATCTGGGCATGTAGACTGTCTATCCCGTGAAATCACGAGTTCCACTTTTAAATTCTATGTCTTTGCCATGTTAGTTATAGCTATTTGCATATAATAAATACACATTTTAATTGAATGTAAAATAGTTCTCGAAGTTATTTTTTAAGTTTATTTTATCTTCCTTTCATTTTGAGATATAATTGACATACAGCACCGTGTGAGTTTAAGGTGCACAGCATAATCAAGGTTATTTTATTGTGACCCTTCTGGGGCCCTTCTGAGCTGAGTACCCCAGTAATCCCATGGCAGGACTCCTTATTCCATAGCACTCAACATACTAATGTAATGATTTGTTTGCCTCCACAGCCCAGACTTTGTATTCAAGTACCATTAAGGTATTATTATGCCAACCACTATCCTAGGCCCTGGGCATATGAGACACTATTGTATTATTTAGGCAAGAATGAGTGAGTAATTTAACAAACAGAGACAGTAAACACAGAAAAAAGGGGGCAAAGTTGAGATATATCAAGATTAGAACACAGTCACTGACTTCATGTTTGAGCTGAGCAAAAACACGGGTTTATAGTTATACCAATCCCTAACACTGAACAATTTTGTAGGGTGGAGGTGAGTGTTCAGAAATTTTAATTTGCATTGCCCTTGGACAACAAGGTTCAACTCACTGCTCTTCATCACACTATGAACCACCAAAACTCAGTTTATTCGTCCCCATCCCCCAAAAGCAAGTAGGCACTGGGTTGGCTTCCTGGTTCAAGCAAACCAGTCTTTTCTCTTATTATGCCCTCTTCAGGACCATGTCAGCTTCTATCCCAAGTACTCAGACTTCCATCTACATGCTCTCCCTTCCTGCTTATCTCCTGCCTACCCTTGGGAGTTTCCATGTCCTACTGTGATGTTCATTCCCAGTGTCACTTATTCCATGCAGCTGATAGACAGAGGAGGTGGGATACAGGCAAGAGAACTACAGCCGCCTCCCAGGTGAGTTCTCCAAAAAGATCTAACATAACCGACAGGAGCAGAAGGGGAGATTCTATCATTTGTTTTTGGTATTTATCATATTATCTATATGCTATTGATAATACAAAGCACCTCCTCAAGATTGGAACACTGGCACTCTCCTAAATATCTCCCTTCCAGATTGTGACATACATATAGAAGTCATCAGTGAATTTTGCCTGGGGCAAAAAATTCCTGGCCACTCGTTCTTGACAGTACTGCCCTCCACATTGCTTCTCTGGGCCAAGGACACCATGATATTAATCAAATTCAAGTCTGACCTTTAACTTCAATGTATCTTAGACAAGGGCCTTCCTTCTCTGCTCAAGTCCCTTTTATCCACAGTCCAGGGGGTTTGGGGTTGCGGCGGGGGGTTGGGGGGGGGGTGGGTGTGGAATGCTGTCCCAGCTTAAGAGTGGGTTAAAGCTCCTTCCCTAGATAGGAACGACATTTACCTCCATTATGCCTTCCCTGAGCACACCATGGTGGAGAAAAGCAGCAGACATACAACTCTCTGCTTAGAGATATATAAAGTGTATTGGGGTGGTATTCTGCCCACCTGCACATTAATAAAAATGACAGGAGCAGTCCTCCTCAAGGGATGCAGACACTGGGGAGACTACAAAGTCTTCTGACTGTGTTGGGTCTTCTTGAGCAGACTAGAGTTTCCTTCCGAGGTGAGAGGTGAGAGCTGAGAGTTAGGGTGGGTTCTTTGGTTGGGTGGCACAAGCCACTAGAGGACAGTGCCGAGGACAGTGGCGGGGGGCACCCAGGACTGAGGCCAAGTGGAGCTGATGGGAGCGGGAGTGGTGCCGGAGCTTACTGCCTGGGGAGTGGGTAACATCCATGAAAGCCAGGCTCATCTGCTTCTCAGGGGGTGGAAACTGGGCCTTGGGGTCCCCTCTTGTCTTCTCTGTCTTAGTTCGTCCCTTGGGACTTTTGGCTGGAGCCAAGCTTTTTTCCACATTTTCTTTTCTGGTGCTGGCCACTTTCTCAGATGCAGAGGACATGGATGCCTCATGCCCTTTGCCTTTTGTCTTGGGTGTAATACAGTGCAGAAGAGATTTCATCTTATTTATCAGGCCATATTCTGGAAGGCTGGGCCTCTTGTGAGTATGGCCTTGAACTACCTGCCTCGGAAAGACCTGACCTTGTAAAGCTTGGCCCTCCGATGGCTTACCCACATTGAGCTGGCCCGGGAAAGGCTGGCCTTGTGATGCTTGGGGCACCACAGGCTGGGCATTCTCGGGAACCCTTGCTGGTTTGAGGATAACACTGAGCTTGGCTTGACTGTCTTGCAGGTCCTTCTTCTGAGAATCCTTCCCCCTAGGGACTCCAGGAGGTAGCTCTGGGAGTTTAGGCTGAGGGTGATGCCGAGGACTATGTTGACAGGAAGCATCAAGGTGAAAGCGATGTCTCCGTTGCCAGGGGCTGCGGGGTGTCCTATTCAGAAGTATCCCTTCTGGCCTCTGGCCTTCAACAGAGTGGCTTTTTTCTCTTGTGGAGGAGAGTGTGAACCCAGCATCACCTTCTCCATGGTCCCCAGCCAATCTGGGTTTGCCTGGCTCCTCTCTCTTTTCTGCCAGTGTAGGGACTTGGGCTGAGTCCTTGCTCTTGTCAGGACTATGGAGCTCAGGGCTCCGGGGCTCAGGGCTCCAAGGCTCCTCCAGACTGGGGTTGTTCACACTGGCCTCCAGCTGAACACAAAGCACCTGGGCCTCTGTCATGTCCCCACTGACTAAGATACCGGAAGCCCAGTGGACAGAACTATGGGGTACTATGCTGGAACTGGGTTGCTTCTGTTTCTGGTGCACCGCCTTTGACTCAGTGGCCAGCTGTTCTTTGAGGTGGAGCCACTCTGGGTCTGGGGCACATGGCACATCTGGTGGGATGGGGAGTTCCTGGAGCAGTGGTTGTCCTTGGTTGTTTAAAGTCTCAAGAGACTCCTGTGTACATACATCCTCTGACGTTCCTACAACTTGTTCCCTGGACTCTCTTGCCTTTAAGGGAATTCCAATTTGTGCCTCTAGGATCTTCTTTCTCAGATGGAAATTCATTTTGGCCAAGATGTGCTCCCCAAGTGAAGAGGGCCTCTCAGGCTCTGTTTGGCTTTCTATAGGCAGCATCTCAACTACTCCTTTCACCTGCGCATCAACCTGGAATTCTTCTGCAGTGTTTGAAAGAGCCTCACTGGCCTCTTGAAAGCCTGGCCCAGGACTTGGACCCTGCTCTTCAGGTGAGGTCACTTGAGTCAGAGGTTCTGTTGAGAATTCAACAGGCTCAGGCACCATCTCTGTGATCATAGCTGGGGATGTGATTGACGTGGTTGCTGGGGCCATGGCCCTGGAGAGAGCCACACAATAAAGAGCAGGCAGCCCTGACAAGAAGGCCAGATACTTGTGCCGTAAAGTTATCTCCAGTTTCTCAATGGCTGCCTCTGACAGGACTCCGGGCAGCTTAGGATGTTCAGTGACAGCTTTTGGTGAGACCTGTTGCTGCTGATCAAGGGCCACTGGCATCCCGGGTATAACTTCCTGTTGAAGGTCCTGGTCAGCTGCTGCCTGGAGTTCCAGGGGCTTGCTTTCCAGGATGCAGCTGAAGGGAGTCACTTCTAGGCCCCCAGGAATTATGCACTCCCAAGAACTATATACACAGGCAGGGATGTTGCCCTGGTGAATTTGTCCACATTTGGAGTCGATATGGCCCCGCAATATTGCCTTGGCCTGGTCAAATAAGTGTGGCATGGGGACTGACAATGCGTCCACAATAGGTGAGAATGGGTCATCAGCTCCAGTGGCCTCCAGAGATGTAGGCTGGGGGCCATTCACACTGTCTAGGGCTGTGCTGCTCCAGGATATAGTCTGCTGATTAGTGGGGGACAGGAGCAACTGGATGGACTGCTGGATCTTCTGGGGCAGGCCCCAGCGGTGGTGAATCAGCTGTCTCTGGAGGTGGTATTCCAGCACCCTCCTGGTGTGCTGCGGGAAGAGTAGCTCCCTTGTGAGGACTGAGACATGCTTCCCCGGCCAGAAAGTTTTCAGAGTCTCAGAAGACTGGGCTTTGTCACCAGGCTTACACTCCACGGGGCTCTGGACATGTTGATCTCTCTGGAAAACATCTGGCAAGTCCCACTGAAGCTGGAGCTGCCTCTGCAGCAGGTGCCACTCCAAGGCTTCACACTCATCCAGAGTCAGAAATGGGACATTGATGTGAGCTTGTTGGTGAGCAGACGGAGCAACACAATCTTGTGAAGACAGAGAAGAGAGTGGAGTTGACTGGGTTGGAGTTTTAGGCAGCAAAGGGAAGAAGGAGAGTTCCTTGAAGAGAAAGGGATCCTTCAAGTGGGGCTTGGACATGCTCTCATCGTTGGAGAGGCCTTGAGAAGCCAAGAAGGTGTCAACCAGTGACTCACTGTGCAGAGAAGGCAGGCCACAGAATAGCTGGCTGTATTTTGGCTGCACGGGGCTCACTGAGTCACTAGCCTGTTGCCCAGACATTAGATAGAGGCCACTTAATTCTTTAACGGCTGAAGAGGGCAAGGCTAAAACCTTATGGTTGGGAATTTGCTGGTAGAGGCGTCTTTGTTCTGGATCTGTAATGCACCATTCAGAAACCCAGAAGGCCTGGGTAGGCTGGCCAGCCATACCTGAACCCCAGTTCTGGTATGAAATGGTCCCAAATTTCTCAACAGAGAAACGAGAAGTATTATTGTGGATGAAAGAAACTGGTTGCTTATATACAGTTTGGTAAAATAGTGGCGGCTTTGGCATCAGCTGCCTCAGGGACTCTTCTACACGCCTGGGGAGCCCCCACCTCTGGAAATGCGTCCATTTTTTCACATGGACCTCAAGAAGTCTCAGGACTTCAGGACTCAGGAACGGCAGGTGGGCAGGGAGGACAGTGACCATCGGCAAGGCCACTGGATGTGTCAGGGTAGTAATTTCTTGTTTCAGGGTCAGCAGAGAGACCTGGGGATTTAAGGGCTGCTGGACTTGGTTCCCACAGATGAGGCTGAGGTTGCTCTGCATCATCTCCTGCAGATTCACTGAAATTCTAGGCTCCTCAGTCCCTGAGGGACCCTCTAGCACTTGGAATCCCTGCCTTAGCTTGAGATGTTCAGCCCAGTAATCATGGATGCCGGCTGCACCAGGTGACTGGGCCACTGACTGGACTAAGGATTTCTGTGACACTGTGAGGGTTGCAGATGGAAGTGAAAGGTCTTTGGAGTGTGGGGAACGATGCTCCAGACTCTGCTCAAAAGTCACATTAGACATGGACAAAACCTCTTGGCAAGAAGAGCCCTGAGAGGTATCCCCTGAAGTGGGGGAGATCAGGGTGTTCTCACCCAACAACTGCTGAATCTCCAGAGCCATGGTGTTGCAGGTTTGGCAGCAGGGATCTGCACACAGGATCTGCCGCACGTTCCCCTCCTGAGGTAGCCAGCCCTGGCTGGGAAGGGAAACATAGCAAATGTATGTTACTGATGGACAGTTTGTTACTCTTGGCCAGTGTGTGGCCCTGGGCCTGCCCTCCCCTAGTCCAGTAAACTCTGGGGCCTGCAACCACTGGGTGTTTAAGTGTCTACTTTTCTTCCTAGGGAAATGCCATTTGGCAAGCTGTAGTGGGCTGGGCTGAGAGCCTGGAGCTTGTTGGGCAAGGTCTCAGACAACGGATGGAAATACAGGGCCTTGAGAAACTGGGAGGCGGGTGAGCTCTCTGCTGACCTGTGCTGAGAAGCTGAATTAGGAGAAGGGAACCAGGCAGGTGGGGGAGCCAATGGTTAGCTGATGGGGCAGCACCAGAGACATCACCAGGTAGAACCTGGAGTCAGCCTCACTTGGGGCCACGGAAGTCCTGTGGGAGCTCTGCATTCTGGGGATTAGATGTACACATCTCTTAAGAGCCAATTCCTCATTCTGCAGAGCTCTTAAGAAGGGGATAATATGACAAGCTCCTGCCTGAGGGTTGTCCCAGGAACTGGCCTTCCTGAAGACAGAACCAGAGGAGGTAATGTCAGCAGGGTCCAGGGGTCTGCCCTTGAAAGGGAGCAGCTGTAAAGAGAATGTGAAAACGATGACTTGTTTATGCACTTAACTATCCATTCTCCTGACTGGGTAACTTGTCTCATGGTTGGGAGAAAACCCACATCATTAAATTCTGTCAAATCCTGACTTCCAGCACCTTTGTGAGCCTAGCCCAGAGCACAGCTGGAAGACCCCTCTCCACTGAGACGTCTGACCCCACCCTCTCCTCCACCAACTCTCACCCAGGGCTCCAGGTTCCATGTGTCTGGCTCCCTCTCAGCCATTCTCCTTCTGCCCAACCCTGCCGCAGGCCAAACACAGAAATTACCACAGGCCATACTAGGAGGTGGGAGACTGCAAAGAGCAAGAGATCACCTTCGCATGACTGAGAGCAGCTCCCACAGCTTGTCAGCTTCTTTCCGGGAATGTCTCCTAGCTGAGAAACCAGGAGACAGTGTTACACAGAACAGAAGGGGATTCAGGGACATCCTACAGGAATCTAAAAGCCTTGAACGACAGGAGACTGCAGACCCCTACCCCACCCCCATAAAAGTCTTCTGGAAGAATCTGTCAACTTGGGGATTGGAGCCTTCAGCAGTTAGAGCACCTGGTGCCTGGCACTAAGGGTCACTGGGGGACAGGGTCCATGGGAACTTCACCCCCAGGGGAGGGAAGTCAGGGCAGAGACTAGGACTTTACCTCTTGATGCTGCATCTCTAGCCCTTTGTCTGACTTTTCGGTGACGCTTAAAGACAAAAGAGTTGGAGTGTGAAGTTGGGACACCATTTTCTTTTTCACGTCCAAACCAAGACAAAGCTAATATAGATTACCTAATCCTTTTTAATTTACCTGTATTTTACTTAATTTCCTAACTTTTCATACTCATATTTTTTTTGTCTCAATATTTGTCTTATTTCTGATTCATTTTGAGGCTCTTCTGTCCTCCACACCTCCCATTTATTTCCTAAGAGAAGTTCTGTATCAAGCTTATAATGGAACAAGAGAAAGGGTGGAACAGAATAAAGTTGTGTAGATTTAATAACCAAAGGACTTCAATTTACAAATGCCTTAATGGACCACAAACCAGAAAAATCTCCCATAAAGGGAAGTCTTCTAAGATCCAGTGAGGCACAATCCATTTCATCTAAGTCTCAACCCAAGCCAGATAGAGATGTTCTTGATTTTTCAATTAGAATATACTGCAGGGATGGTCTGGTAAAAAATGATTTCTAGGCGCTGAGAAGAGAAATACCATATAAGAGTAACTAATGGATGGTAAAAAAAAAAATAATAATATGGGTGGGGAGGTAGACAGGTTGAGAGGAAGGATAAAAGGAAAGACACTGGGAGCTTAACGCATCTTATCTAAGGCTTAACTAGTTCAGTCCTGGTCATAGTGTTTCCCTACCCGGCAGCAGCTCCTTTTATGTTCCGTTAATCCATGGTAACTCTTTTTCACTTGCCAGATGATTAGAATAATAATGAAGATGGAGCCATAGGTATATAGGGGATACCCCAAATCCCAGAGAACAAAAGTCTGGCTCATCATGGTCTAAACCTCATAATCACGAGGAGACCAACCATCCCTATGAATGTAGGCATTCAGAGTCCTGGCACCTACTGACTTCCAATGCTTGCTACACATTGCTGTCTCCAACCTCACAGATGACGGAACCAAGCCACCAGACTGCATCACAAAGCCCTTCTGTTCCACAAGGTAGGTATGGTGTCAGAGAGCTTCACCTGTCTAGGAAGTCCATGTGGTAATTCCGTCTGCAGATGAGGGGGTCTGGTTGTAAGGAATGAAGGTGCCACTCACAGGCAGTGTCTGTGGTCTCACTCTGTCTTCACTCTCCATACCCTCCACCAGCCTGACGGCCAGTCTGGTTATGGCTTGGAAATGGAGAGCTTTGATGTTACAGGCAGTGGGTGATGGGAAATCAGAGGTGTATGAAGGGACCATGGCTGAAGTGGCAGGGACAGGTAAAAGTGGTAGCATCTTTAAAACGACATTGTGGGAATCAGAAAGGAATGCCTCCCAGACTGTGTGGCCTCAAGCTTGCGGATGAGTGAGAAGAGACTGTAAACATTGCCTTCCATTGAGACATATTAATGAGATTTCCTTGTGCATCTCTTTTAAGAGTTAGTTTTCTAGAACTGTTTTTAACTATGTTACAGAATTCTGTCTTCTCACAGAGATGCGTACCTGCAAAGACGTGTACCTACAGAGGTGTGTACCTGCAGAGATGTGTCAGTGACCACTTCTGACTTAAAGTCATAAAGTAGTTGCTGATTGTGGTTAGATCTACTCATCTATTCTGGATGTCTGCTGTTTGCCTAAAGGAATTTTGTTTGCTTGTTTTTTAACTAGAATTTTTTAAAACTTTAAGCAAGCCAGTTGTTTTCTAATTCATCACCAGGGCCCATCACTCCTATATGCTGACCATTTATTTACACATTTATGTTACTTACCTGACCTCTGTGGATATTGTCATATTTCTCTAACACTCTAATTTTTAAGTTTCTTTGAGGAAAAAAATCTTTCCCTGGTGACAGTGGTCTCACAGCCAAAAATCCTTGAGCTCAAAATCTCTGAAGATACTCCTTGGTCCTTCCTCCAGTATCTAATCTTTCACCCAACTGAAGACTGCTGTTGCTGCTGCTAAATCGTTTCAGTCGTATCCAACTCTATGCAACCCCATAGATAGCAGCCCAACCAGGCTCCTCTGTCCCTGGGATTCTCCAGGCAAGAATACTGGAGTGGGTTGCCATTTCCTTCTCCAATGCATACATGCAGGCTAAGTCACTTCAGTGATGTCCGACTCTGTGCGACCCTATGGGCAGCAGCCCTCCAGGCTCCTCTGTCCACAGGACTCTCCAGGCAAGAATTCTGGAGTGGGTTGCCATTTCCTTCTCCCAACTGAAGACTGGTGAGCCCTCAATCTATGCTCAGCCCTAAGCAAAGCAGTGTTAAGAGTACAAAGACATTTGAGTCATGCTGCCTTTCTGCTATCCAGACAGCCTATTTTCCAACATAAGACATCACACAAAGCAAGAACCAACAATCCAAAACATACGGGATCATATACTCACTTGTGAGGCCCAGGTCACAAACATCCCATTCCAGAGGAGAGAAAGCACAGTGAGGATTAGCGTGGTTAGAGAGGGCTCCTGGATAGATTAACGTAGAGTTAGGTCTAAAAGTGCAGGCTACAGGCAAAAGGAGTGTATTCTAGGTGGGAGAGAAACGTGCTAACAAACGCAGAACACTGAGGAATGGGCCACTAGCACATCTGGCAGTTAGAAATGTGGTCCATTTCTAGCAGAGGCATAGGTGGGCAGACTGGGGAGGACTTGTGGGATAAAGATTGGAGAAGTTGGGCCTCTTGATAAAGGATCAATGCATTTAACTGATTTCAATCACTGAGATTGTTTTGTTCTGTTTTTTGTAAGTAGACATACATATACATGGTGGGCTTCCCTTGTGGCTCAGCTGGTAAAGAATCCACCTGCAATGTGGGAGACCTGGGTTCGATCCCTGGGTTGGGAAGACCCCTGGAGAAGGGAAAGGCTACCCACTCCAGTATTCTGGCCTGGAGAATTCCGCAGACTGTATAGTTCATGGGGTCTCAAAGAGTCAGCACAACTGAGCGACTTTCACACTTCAGTATGCATGGTACAAAATTCAATAGGCAGAATAAGGTATGTATAAAATATGTTTTCTTCTCAATCTCTCATCTCCCATTTTTCTTCCCTTGAGACAGTCATTTCTATCAGATTCCTGTGTATCTTTCTTAACTAGTCTAATATAGTCAAAACCAAATGGATTTGCATGTATTTCTCTAAGAACAATAGTATAGACAGTTTTCTCTCTTATTTAATTTGATAATTAAATATATCTTGTGCATGTCACTTTTTAAAATGGCTGTCATGTCTTCCTTGATATAACACAAGTCACCTTCAGTTCTCTATTCATGGATATTTACTTCAGTTCAGTTCAGTTCAGTCGCTCAGTCGTGTCTGACTCTTTGCAACCCCATGAATCGCAGCACGCCAGGCCTCCCTGTCCATCACCAACTCCTAGAGTTCACTCAGACTCATGTCCATCGAGTCAGTGATGCCATCCAGCCATCTCATCCTCTGTTGTCCCCTTCTCCTCCTGCCCCCAATCCCTCCCAGCATCAGAGTCTTTTCCAATGAGTCAACTCTTCGCATGAGGTGGCCAAAGTACTGGAGTTTCAGCTTTAGCATCATTCCTTCCAAAGAAATCCCAGGGCTGATCTCCTTCAGAATGGACTGGTTGGATCTCCTTGCAGTCCAAGGGACTCTCAGGAGTCTTCTCCAACACCACAGTTCAAGGGACCTTTTGCACGGAATAAAAATCTCATATATATAAATCCTTGTATATACATATGGGTATATACGTAAGAAAAATTCCTACAAGTGAATTGATATCTTAACAATATTGTCTTTCAATTCACAGAAATGGTACATCTCTCCATTTTTTTAGGGTATTTTTATTTTCTCCTAGAAATTTTTTAGTTTCTTTGTACAAGTCTTGTACATATTTTGTGAATTTATCCCTATGTCAAATCTATGATGTTATTCAAAGTGATATTGTTTTTTATTTCAATTTCTAATGTTTGTTGTCTGTATATAGAAATAGAAATTGAATATTTATCTTCTATGTTTCAATCTTGCTAAATTCACTTATTAGTTGTAGTAGCTATGTTTTGTAAATTCTTTAGAATTTTCCAAATTGATGATAATATCTGACAATTCTACATCTTCTTTTCCAACCTGAATGCCTTTTATTTCTCCATTACTGCACTGACTAGAACATTCAGTATAATGCTGACAAGAAGTGGTGAGAGCAGACATATTTGCCTTGTTACCGATCTTAGAGGGAAAACATTCCCTTTTTTTGCTCCTTAAACTTGATAATTTCAAATCTCCTATCTTTAAGTCTGCTGTTCCTTTCTTCTGCCTGCATAAATCTGCTGTTAAATCCCTCTAGGGAATCTTTCCATCCACTTACTGTATTTTTTAGCTCTAGAATTTCTAGTTTCTTTTTATTTCTCTTTGTTGACATTCTCATTTTGTTCATATATTTCTTATTTCCTTTAGTTCTTTACCTGTGTTTTCATTTAGTTTCCTTCAGCATATTTCAGAGAGCTGTTTTAATGTCTTTATTTAGTAAATCTAATTAATGCCTGTGCTTCTTCAGGGATAGTTTTTAACAGTTTATTTTCTTCCTTTAAATAGGCCATGATCTCCTATTTATCGGTATCCTTTGTGACTTTTTTGTTGAAGGTTGGGCATCTGTAAAAATAGCTACCTCTCTCAGTCTTCGCAGACTGGCTCTATGCTGGAGTAGTCCTCTCATTAGCTGGGCATGCTGTTAGCCTAGCGATCAGCTCAGTGGAAAAGTTTAAGGTCTTCTCGGGTCTCTTCTAAACAGGTGTCTTGGCTGGACATATTTATGGCTTTTTCAATTCCCTCATACACATGGCTACATTTAAGTGTCTCAGTCTCCCAAAGAATCTCACTTTAGCTTCTTCTTTGGGCCTTCAGTGGTCTACTTTATGTCTCCATCCATAATCTCTTACCCAGGAGGTCTGTAGTCCCCTTATTTATAACTTACATGAGCAGTATCCACCATTTCTCTCTGTCTAAGACCTGAATTAGAGGTATAGAGCCCAATCCTTAGGCAGCCCTAAGATAGTCGTAACATTCAAATAAGGACCGCTCTGCTCAAGTCAGACATGACTTAGTGAATGAACAACTAACTGCTCCCTTTGTTTCAAGGGAGGGAACTGTGTATTGGGCTGCCACTTCCTCTACACCAGAACTACACTGCACTCAGAAGGGGAGTGGGGCAAAAAGTACAAACGTCATGAAATATTTTACTGTTTTGAATGTGACTTTTCTTGATTGAATATTTGCTTGGTTGTTATAGCCTTTTGACAATTTTCTGTAGTTTTTATAAGGATTTTATACCAGTTTCTGGTAGTTTTTTGGTGTTCCATGGGAGAACAAGGGCTTAAGAGATTCCCAGTCCACCGCTTTTCTCTATAAATATTCTTTTTTTTTTTTTTCTATAAATATTCTTGAGTTTTGTTTTGCAATTCAGTTAAGTTACTTGGAAACAATTTGATTCTTTCAGGTATTCCTCACAAGCCTCATTAGTCATCAACATTTAGTCCAAGATTTTTACTTACTACTGAGGTAGGGCCTTTCTTGGTACTCAACCCAATGCCCTAGTTATTACGAAGTTCTCTATTTTAACTGTTGGAATAGGCTCTCTATCTGCCTCTGTATGTGACCTCTGAGTACTATGCCCTTATATTTTTTCAGGTGTCTTTTTTAACCCTTCCTCTGGTACTTTTCTCAGAAGCATATTCTGACCAATCCTCGGCTGCACATTTGAGGCGGACCTTCTTCATATCCCAAGAGTTCTCTCTATATCCAGCCCTCTCTTCTCAGATAATCTGCACTGTGAATTCTAGCTGCCTTGGATTCCTTTGACTCCCAGCTCCACCCTCTCAACTCACAGACTGAAGTATGGATAACCATTTCTGAGCCATTCTTCAGCTGTGCAGAAAACAGCACTGGAAATACGTATCAGTTCACTTCAGTTCAGTTGCTCAGTCATGTCCAACTCTGAGACCCATGGACTGCAGCATATCACGCTGCCCTGTCCATCACCAACTCCTGGAGCTTGCTCAAACTCATGTCCATTGTATCGGTGATGCCATCCAACCATCTGATCCTCTGTCGTCCCCTTCTCCTCCTGCCTTCAACCTTTCACAGCATCAGGGTCTTTTCCAGTGAGTTAGTTCTTCACATCAGATGGCCAAAGTACTGGAGTTTCAGCTTCAACATCAGTCCTTCCAATGAACATTCAGGACTGATTTCCTTTAGGATGGACCGGTTGTATCTCCTTACAGTCCAAGGGACTCTCAAGAGTCTTCTCCAACACCACAGTTCAAAAGCATCAATTCTTCCATGCTCAGCTTTCTTTATAGTTCAATTCTCATATCCATACATGACTACTGGAAAAACATAGCTTTGACTACATGGAACTTTGTCGACAATGTAATCTCTCTGTTTTTTAATATGCTGTCTAGGTTGGTCATAGCTTTTCTTCCAAGGAGCAAGAATCTTTTATGGCTGCAGTAACCATCTGCAGTGATTTTAGAGCCCAGAAAAATAAAGTTTCTCACCGTTTCCATTGTTTCCCCATCTATTTGCCATGAAATGATAGAACCGGATGCCATGATGTTAGTTTTCTGAATGCTGAGCTTTAAGCCAACTTTTTCACTCTCTTTCACCTTCATCAAGAGGGTCTTTAGTTCTTCTTCGCTTTCTGCCATAAGGGTGGTGTCATCTGCATATCTGAGGTTATCGATATTTCTCTCAGAAAACTTGATTCCAGTTTGTGCTTCATCCAGCCCGGCATTTCGCATGATGTACTCTGCATATAAGTTAAATAAACAGAGTGACAATATACAGTCTTGATGCACTCCTTTCCCAATTTGGAACCAGTCTGTTGTTCCATGTCCAGTTCTAACTGTTGCTTCTTGGCCTGCATACAGATTTCTCAGGAGGCAGGTCAGGCGGTCTGGTAGTCCCATCTCTTTCAGAATTTTCCACAGTTTATTGTGATCCACACAGTCAAAGGCTTTGGTGTAATAAAGCAGAAGTTGATGTTTTTCTGGAACTCTCTTGTATTTTTGATGATCCAGCAGATGTTGGCAATTTGATCTCTGCTTTCTCTGCCTTTTCTAAATCTGGCTTGACATTCTCATTTCATGTACTGTTGAAGCCTGGCTTGAAGAATTTTGAGTGTTACTTAGCATGTGAAATGAGTGCAATTATGCAGTAGTTTGAACATTCTTTGGCATTGCCTTTCTTTGGGGTTGGAATGAAAACTGACCTTTTCCAGTCGTGTGGCCACTGTTGAGTTTTCCGAATTTACTGGCATATTGAGTGCAGCACTTTCACAGCATCATCTTTCAGGATTTGGAATAGCTCAACTGGAATTCCATCACCTCCACTAGCTTTGTTTGTAGTGACACTTCCTAAGGCCCACGTGACTTTGCATTCCAGAATGTCTGGCTCTAGGTGAGTGATCACACCATATCTAGGTCATGAAGATCTTTTTGTATAGTTCTTCTGTATATTCTTGCCACCTCTTCTTAATATCCTCTGCTTCTGTTAGGTCTATACCATTTCTGTCCTTTATTGTGCCCATCTTTGCATGAAATGTTCCCTTGGTAGCTCTAATTTTCTTGAAGAGATCTCTATAGTCTTTCCCATTCTATTGTTTTCCTCTATTTCTTTGCACTGATCACTGAGGAAGGCTTTCTTGTGTCTCCTTGCTATTCTCTGGAACTCTGCATTCCTTTTCTCCTTTGCCTTTAGCTTCTCTTCTTTTCTCAGCTATTTGTAAGGCCTCCTCAGACAACCATTTTGCCTTTTTGCATTTCTTTTTCTTGGGGATGGTCTTGATTGCTGCCTCCTGTACAATGTCATGAACCTCCGTCCATAGTTCTTCAGTCACTCTGTCTATCGGATCTAATCCCTGGAATTTGTCACTTCCACTGTATAATCATAAGGAATTTGATTTAGATCATACCTGAATGGTCTAGTGGTTTCCCCTACTTTCTTCAATTTAAATCTGAATTTTGCAATAAGGAGTTCATGATCTGTGCTACAGTCAGCTCTAGGTCTTGTTTTTGCTGACTATATTGAGCTTCCTCATCTTTGGCTGCAAAGAATATAATGAAACTGATTTCAGTATTGACCATCTGGTAATGTTCATGTGTAGCATCATCTCTTGTGTTGCTGGAAGAGGGTGTTTCCATGACTAGTACTTTCTCTTGGCAAAACTGTTAGCCTTTGCCCTGCTTCATTTTGTACTCCAAGGACAAATTTGCCTGTTACTCCAGGTGTTTCTTAACTTCCTACTTTTGCATTCCAGTCCCCTATAATGAAGAGGACATCTTTTTGCATGTTGGTTCTAGAAGGTCTTGTAGGTCTTCATAGAACTATTCAACTTCAGCTTCTTCAGCATTACTGGTTGGGACATAGACTTGGATTACTGTGATACTGAACGGTTTGCCTTGGAAACAAACAGATCATTCTGTTATTTTTGAGATTGCATCCAAGTACTACATTTCAGACTCTTTTGTTGACTATGAGGGCTACTCCATTTCTTCTAAGGGATTCTTCCCCACAATAGTAGATATAATGGTCATCTGAGTTAAATTTGCCCATTCTAGTCCATTTTAGTTCACTGATTCCTAAAACGTCCATGTTCACTCTTGCCATCTCCTGTTTGACCACTTTGAATTTACCTTGATTCATGGACCTAACATTCCAGGTTTCTATGCAGTATTGTTCTTTAAAACATCAGACTTTACTTCTGTCACCAGTCACATTCACAACTGGGTATTGTTTTTGCTTTGGCTCCATCTCCTCATTCTTTCTGGAATTATTTCTCCACTCTTCTCCCATAGCCTATTGGGCACCTAACAACCTAGGGAGTTCATCTTTCAGTGTCATATCTTTTTGCCTTTTCACACTGTTCATGGGGTTCTCAAAGCAAGAATATTGAAGTGGTTTTCCAAGTGGAAATATATATAGTGTGTCCAATAAGTCTCTGGTCAAAATGATAATCTGCACATATACAGGATGAGACTCTGTGAAATCTAGCTTAGGACAGCTGCTGGAGCTGTGAACTGAATGGAATTTCAGGAGGTTTAATGGCACTGCTGGATATAGGAACCCAATGGGTCAAAATGGAGGGAACTTACTGAAACATCAAGGACACTCAAAAGGCCTTCCAAAAAGTTCACACTGTAGGATAAAAAACTCTAGACCTTGATAAGGTCACTCTAATCCCACCCCAACAAAGGTTAGAAAAACCCTTGAAAAAAAATGTACTGATCTGCCAGCAAATTAACTATCTGTCAGAATAAATATCAATATTTCTCTAAATGTGAGACTGAAACAAAACTAATACAATTAGGTAAAGTTTAAAAATAAAATTAAATTAAAAAAAAAAGAAGTATAAGATTAACCTAGAATATCTTGTGCCAAAAAGTATGTTAAGTCCTCAAAAATTCATGAAGACATATCAAAAGAACACAAGAGACAACTTAAAGGAGCTACCTCTGGCCAAGTGAAGGACAATTTGAGCATCAAAATAGTGATAATAATGCATAACATAAGGTTAAGAATCAATTAATCCATACTGATATAAATAATATGAAAAGAGGGAAGTTCTTCCTTCCAGAAGAATGCCAACTTATAAATATAGAAGAAATAATGATAGAAAGTCTATAATGATTGCTACAAATAGTGACTGAAAATTTGATGAGGAATACTGAGTGACTTCACTTTGACTTTTCATTTTCATGCATTGGAGAAGGAAATGGCAATCCACTCCAGTCTTCTTGCCTAGAGAATCCCAGGGACGGGGGAGCCTGGTGGGCTGCTGTCTATGGGGTCACACAGGGTTGGACACGACTGAAGTGACTTAGCAGCAGAATACTTTCAGACTCAGAGTATCTTGCCATAAGTTAAGGCACCGTCTTAATTCAATTTAACATCATTAATATTGGGACAAATCAAATCATTTGCTTCCTGATACAATGCACTGAAAAGAACACTATCACTTTGGTTGCATAACTGTCAAAATTGCATAACTTGAATCTAATCATGAGGAAACACTGAACAAATGGATACTCTATAAAATAAATGGATACTCTATAAAATAACTGGTCTGTATCCTCCCAACAAGAAGAGACAAGACAACTAAATGCAATGCATGAGAGAAAATTAGCTATAAAGGATATTATAAGAGTAATATTGTCAGTTTTTACTCTTCAGAAAGATTGCTTTATAGGGGACAGACTTTAGGGGAACAAGAATTTTAAAAATGACCATTAGGATCACATTGCCTAGCTCAAAGTATTGGGTGCTATATCTAGCCCATACTAGACATAGTTGGGGCTTAGACTGGGTTTTTAGCAGTAGATTTGTTAAGAAGCTGTGCAATTTAGAACATATTTGGAAACACATCTACTGGTAAATTGAATATTAGGTGTGAAGGTAAAATAAAGAATTAAAATTCTTAGTTTATTATTGCCCTGAGGAATTGGATGGATGGTACCGTGAATGATAAGGTGAAAACTTATGGAATATGGATTCTGGGAGCTCAGGAATGAATACTTCTTTACTTGACTATATTATGTCTGAGGTACCTATTATATTTTCAAGCAAAAATATATATGGAATTGGATGTACAGGTCTGGAAGTCAGGGTGTAGATCTCAGCTAGAACTATAAACTTCAGAGTCATTTTGTTTTTGGTGCTGTTTAATCTCTAAGTTATGTCCAACTCTTTGTGACCCCATGGACTGCAGCACAACAGGCTCCTCTGTCCTCCACTATCCCCCAGAGTTTGTTTAAATTCATGTCCACTGAGTATGTGATGCTATCTAACCATCTCATCCTCTGAGGATCAGAGTCATTAGCTAGACATAATTGAGATATGTGGCCAGATAAAAAATAAAATTAGAAAAGAAAAGAAAATTAAGCAGTAATTGAAGTGTTGAAGTAATCTAGGGTTACTTCGACACTTAGAGTCTGGTAGAGGAGGAAGAGACAGCAAAGGAAATCAGAAAGGATGGATGGTGAGTTTAAAGAAAAGGAAGAGTGTGGTGTTCTTCTAGAAGTATTTCAAGAAAAAGGAAATGGTCAACTGTGTCAAATGCCAACAGAAGGTCTACTAAAGTGAAGATGTAAAATGACCATTGACTTTAGTGAGATATGAGTCATTGTGACGCTGACAAAGGTCCATTTCAGCAGAGCTGTGGGTAAAAAACCTGGTTAGAGGAGGTTCATCAAACAATGGAAAGTGAAAAAATAGAGCAAATGAGTATAAATATACAACACTTTCAAGAAATTTTACTGTGAAGGAGAACAAAAGACTTGTAAACAGAAACAATACAAGATCAAGGTTGTGTGTATATAAGAGTGTGTATGTTAACTTTGGTAGTCTAGCATATATTTGTGTGTTGATAAGAGTGATCTAGATATGAAGAAAATGATGGAAGGAGGGAGAGAAAACTTAAAGGCAGTTTAGTTCATAGAAAAGAATACAGAAGGAGAAATATTGGCAGAATTTTATGGGAAAATGTTGCTTAGTCACTCAGTTCTGTCCGACTCTTTGTGACCCCATGGACTGCAGCATATCAGGCTTCCCTGTCCTTTACCATCTCCTGGAGTTTGCTCAAACTCATGACCACTGAGTCACTGGGAAAATGAGAACCTTTCTTTTCCAACTGTACTTATTTTCTATACAAAATTGTAGTTGTTCGTCATCTGAGTGTTAAGGGGGAGGGTGGCACAACTATAAAATAAAATGGGGGTGTGAAATGGCTGGCTTAGGAGTGAAAAAAGTGTTAGTACAAGTGACCATTTGAGAATTATAGTTAACAAGTGCAATGAATCCAGTCAGCACTGTTAAATGATTTCTCCTGTAAGGTTCAGTAGCTGTGTGAACTAAACAGATAATTTAGGTTAGCCAAGGTGTGAGTTTCACTAAGCAAGGATTATGGACAAAAAAGAGGAGCAATATGGTAGATAGGGAAACAATGGAAACAGTGAGAGACTTTATTTTTTGGTCTCCAAAATCACTGCAGATAATGACTGCAGCCAAAAAACTTAAAAATGCTTGCTCCTTGGAAGAAAAGCTATGACCAACCTAGACAGCATATTAAAAAGCAGAGATATTACTTTGCCAACAAAGGTCCATCTAGTTAAAGCTTTGGTTTTCCCAGTAGTCATGTGTGGATATGAGAGTTGGACTATAAAGAAAGCTGAGCACCAAAGAATTGATGCTTTTGCACTGTGGTGTTGGAGAAAACTCTTAAGAGTCCCTTGGACAGCAAGGAGATCCAACCAGTCCATCCAAGAGGAAATCAGTCCTGAATATTCATTGGAAGGACTGATGCTATAGCTGAAACTCCAATATTTTGTCCACCTGATGCGTAGAACTGACTCATTGGAAAAAAACCCTGATGCTGGGAATGATTGAAGGTGGGAGGAGAAGGGGACAACAGAGGATGAGGTGGTTGGATGGCATCACCAACTCAATGGACATTAGTTTGAGTAAGTTCTGGGAGTTGGTGATGGACAGGGAAGCATGGCACATTGCAGTCCCTGGGGTCGCAAAGAGTCAGACACAACTGAGCAACTGAACTGAATCGAACTGAAAAAGGCCATTTTCAGTACTAGTCCATGGACTCCAGTCTGGCTAGGAAGAGAAGTGAGCATATGATAAAGGTGTAGGATAGTGAAAGAGTTTAGTCACTGAATTGAAAGTCATAATAGGCAAAACTGGAAATAATCCAACTGTTTATCAGTTGATGAATGGATTAATAAAATGTCATATGCATAAAATGGAATATTATTTGGAAATTAAAAGAAATAAAGTACTGATATATGCTATAATATGGATAAACCACAAAAACATTATGCTAAGTGAAAGAATCCAGTCACAAAATATCCCATATTGTATTATTCTATTTATATATCAATAAAATGTCCAGAAAGGCAAATATACATAAATAGTATATTAGTTTCCTAAGCCTAGCAGCAGTGAGGGAAAGCAGATACAGGGTTTCTTACTGGAGTAAAAAAAATTCTGAAATTTATATGGTGATGGTTACACAACTCTGAATACACTAAAAAACATTTAATTGTAAACTTGAAATGGGTGAACTAATGTAGTATGTGAATTATAGCTCAATAAAGTTATTTTTTTAATAACTTAAAGACTTTGTACATACAAAAATTGAAAGAATATGTCATCAGGAATCCAGAAAGAATTTTAAAGGAAGTCATTAGACAGAAGGAAAATTATACCAATTGGAAATAAAATCACAGAAAGGAATGAACTATAAATGGTAAGACCATAGGTGAACATATATTTTTCCTATTATTTATATCTCTGAAAATAATTGACTGCCTGAACAGAAATAACAACATATTATGTGGTTTGAAATATATGTATAAGCAAAATGTATGACAATATCATAAAGGCAGAGAATGGAGAAAGTGAAATATACTACTGTTAATGTCTCCTACATGTGTAGTGTTATAGTATCACTTGAAGTTAGTTGTTAAAATGTTGAAGAGTTAAACAGCAAACCCTAACACAACTATACAAAATATGTCCTCTGACCATAATGGAATTAAATTAGAAATCAATTACATAAATACATCTGGAAATCATCAAATATTTGGAATCAAATCAGTTCAGTTCAGTTCAGTTCAGTTGCTCAGTCGTACCCAATGCTTTGCGACCCCATGGACTGCAGCACGCCAGGCCTCCCTGTCCATCACCAACTCCTGGAGTTTACTCAGACTCATGTCCATTGAGTCAGTGATGCCATCCAACCATCTCATCCTCTGTCGTCCCCTTCTCCTCCTGCCTTCAATCTTTCCCAACATCAGGGTCTTTTCAAATGAGTCAGTTTTTCACATCAGGTGGCCAAATAACACACTCCTAAATAAATCAGTAAAAGGAAAAAAAATTAAAAAGGAAACTAAAAGTACTTTAAACTTTTAAAATATATTCTGACTGAAATCAGAATAAAAATTTGTGGGACATAGAGTGAGAGAAATATGTAGTACTAATCAGGTATATTTAAAAGAAGAAAACACTCAAATCAACAGTTTCAGCTTTCATCTTAAGAAACAAAAAAACAAATAAAATTCAAAGTAAGGAGAAAGAAGGAAATAATAGATACGAGAAGGGAAATCTGTAAAATAGAAAACAGAAAAATAATAGAGAAAATTGAGAATTTCAAAGGCTCTTTCTTTGAGATTATCAATAAAATTGATAAATTCTAGCCAGACTGATCAGGAAAAGTGAAGTGAAAGTTGCTCAGTTGTGTCCAACTCTTTTCGACCAGTCCATGGAATTCTCTAGGCAAGAATACTGGAGTGGGTAGCCTTTCCCTTCTCCAGGGGATCTTCCCAATCCAGGAATTGAACCCAGGTCTCCTGCATTTCAGGCAGATTCTTTACCAGCTGAGCCACAAGGGAAGCCCAAGAATACTGGAGTGGGTAGCCTATTCCTTCTCCAGGGCATCTTCCCAATCCAGGAATTGAACCAGGATCTCCTGCATTGCATGGATTCTTTACCTACTGAGCTATCAGGGAAGCAATCAGGAAAAAGAGAGGATCAAAATTACCAATACAGGGAATGAGAGAGATGACATCACCAGCAACTCTAGAGATAATAAAAGAATAAGAGACTATGATGAGCAACTTTATGCCAATAAACCAACAACTTAGATGACAATGACAAATTCCTTGCAAAACACAAACTACCAAGGCTCACACAAAAAGAAACAGACAACCTCAGTAGCCTTATATCTATAAAGCAAATTGAATTTTTAGTCAAAGACCTTCCCACAAAGAAAAATCCAGAGTCAAGTGTCTTTGCTGATTATTTCTACCAAACATTTAAGGAAGAAACAATAATAATTCTCTACAAACTCATTTGTAAAATTGAAAAGGAAGGAATATTTCCCAACTTGTTCCATAAGGCCAGTAGTACCTTGATGCCAAAACCAGAAAAATATATTATTTTTTTTAAAAGTACAGTTAAGTATCACTCATGCGCATAGATACAAAGCTTTTAAGAAAAGGTTTTGCAAATTGAAACAAAAAATTTATAAAAAGGATAATACATCATGACCAAGTGAGGTTATCACAGAAATACAAGGTTGATTTAACATTTGAAAAGCATCCTATTGATGCAATTTATAACATTAACAAACTAAAAAAAATATATCATTTCAACAGTGTAGAAAAAAACATTTGACAAAATCCAACATGAATTCCCAATTTTTTTAAATCTCAGCAAACTAGGAAAGGAATTCCTTCACCTGATAAAAGGCATCTATGAAAACCCCATTGGTAAGGTCATACTTAATGGTGAGAGACTAGATGCCTCTCCTCTAAGATTAGTAACAATTCAAGGATATCTACTTTTGCAACTTCTATTAAACATTGTACAGAAGGTCCTAGCAAATGCTATGACATTAGAGGAAGAAACAAAAGGCAACCAGACTGGAAAGGAAAATTGACTTTATTCACAAATGGTATGATTGTCTACGCAGAAAATCCTGTGGAATTTGAAAAAAAAAAAAAAGCACTATTAGAGCTGTAAGTGAATTTAGCAAGGTTGTAAGATACAAAGCAGATATACAGATTCAGCTGTATTTTGGTATACTGGTAATGAACAAACGGAAATTTAAATTTGAAAAAATCAATACCATTGAAACAGTATAAAAACATGAAATAGTTAGGGATAAACTTAGCAAAAATATAAGAATAATAATAATACACTGCATCTTTAAAACACTCCTCAGTTCAGTTCAGTTCAGTTGCTTAGTCGTGTCCGACTCTTTGCGACCCCATGAATCTCAGCATGCCAGGCCTCCCTGTCCATCACCATCTCCCGGAGTTCACTCAAATTCACATCCATCGAGTCAGTGATGCCATCCAGCCATCTCATCCCCTGTCGTCCCCTTTCCTCCTGCCCCCAATCCCTCCCAGCATCAGAGTCTTTTCCAATGAGTCAACTCTTCGCATGAGGTGGCCAAAGTACTGGAGTTTCAGCTTTAGCATAATTCCTTCCAAAGAACACCCAGGGCTGATCTCCTTTAGAATGGACTGGTTGGATCTCCTTGCAGTCCAAGGGACACGCAAGAGTCTTCTCCACCACAGTTCAAAAGGATTAATTCTTCAATGCTCAGCTTTCTTCACAGTCCAACTCTCGCATCCATACATGACCACTGGAAAAACCATAGCCTTGACTAGACGGACCTTTGTTGGAAAAGTAATGTCTCTGCTTTTCAATATGCTATCTAGGTTGGTCATAACTTTCCTTCCAAGGAGTAAGCGTCTTTTAATTTCATGGCTGCAATCACCATCTGCAGTGATTTTGGAGACCAAAAAAATAAAGTCAACCACTGTTTCCCCATCTATTTCCCATGAAGTGATGGGACCAGATGCCATGATCTTCGTTTTCTGAATGTTGAGCTTTAAGCCAACTCTTTCACTCTCCTCTTTCACTTTCATCAAGAGGGTCTTTAGTTCCTCTTCATTTTCTGCCATAAGGGTGGTGTCATCTGCATATCTGAGGTTATTGATATTTCTCCCAGCAATCTTGATTCCAGCTTGTGCTTCTTCCAGCCCAGCGTTTCTCATGATGTACTCTGCATATAAGTTAAATAAGCAGGGTGACAATATACAGCCTTGATGTACTCCTTTTCCTATTTAGATAACGTTTTAAATTATACTCAAAAAAATAGATATATTTTGTCCATGGATCAGAAGATTCAATATATCAACAAATGATACTGGAATAACTGGTTACCAGATATCCAAGAAAATGAATTTCAATCCCTACTTCACAGTATATACAAAAACAGTATTAAAAATGGATCACAAATTGAATGCAAAGTCTAAATGTTAAAATTTATAGAAAACCCATAAATATGAGTAAGGCAAAGATTTCTTAGATATAACTCCAGAAGTATGATCTATACAAGACAAAACAAGTAAGCTGTACTTCATCAAACATTTAAGATATCTTACCTCTGAAAGACACTGTTAAGAAAATGAGAATGTAAGTCACATAGTGGGTGAAAATATTTGCATACCATACATCTCAGAAAGGATTCATATGCAGAATATATAAAGAACTCTCAAGGCTCAATAATACGAAAGCAAACAGTGCAATTTTAAAAAGAGGAAAGAATTTGAACACACACTTTACCACAAAACTGGTGAAGCACAGGAATGCTGTGCCCAAGGCCACTATCGTAACTGCAGTGAAGACATTTAGAGCCCTTGAATTTTCAGAGCTTCCTCACTTCCTGTCTCTATTAATACTGCTTAATAATAACTCACCACAATACTTAGCAAGCTACAATAGCACATACTTATTGTCTCATGGTATCTGTGGGTCAAGAATCCAGACATACCTGGATCTTCTGCCGCACGGCCAAAATCAAGGTGTCAGCCCACCTTGATTTGGATGCAGTCTCATCCAAAGTTTCCACTGGAGATATGCTTCCAAGTTCATTCAGCGGTTGTGGCATAATTCAGTTCCTCAGGCTCTTCTGGAATGAGAGCTTCTTTTCCTCATTGCTTAGTGTCACGGGCCACCTTCAGTGCCTTGCCAGGTGGGCCTCTCCAACATGGCAGGTTACTTCATAAAAGTATACACACACCAAGAAGGCAATCGGGAGTTGGCTAACAAGACAGAAGTGAATTATGGAAGGTGACACCCCTCAATGTTGCCATAATGTATTATCAAAAGCAAGGTACTGAAGAGGAGGTGGTCATACAGTGCTATGAGTATCAGGAGGCAGGGCTCAATGGGAGTCATCTCAGAGGCTGCCTACCACACTGGCCTCAGAAAATGCAATTCTCTGGGGCAACTTATTTTTAATTCCTGAAATCCAAGGACATTTCCTTCTAATCACTTTAAGCATACTATTTTCAGTCAATTCTTTGAGCTGATAATTCTATGTGAAACTAGATTTCCTTGCTTATTTCTACCAGCATCCAGTCTGGTTTCATTCTGAGTCACAGTAGGGTCCCTGTTGATCTATGTGCCTGCTTTTGTGTGTGCTTCAACCTCCTCCTGGAATAACTCTTCCTTTATCCATTGTAGAAACTCTTGTCTTTTAAGATTTAGCCCATGCAAAAATACCTTAAAAAATTATCTAAAGTTGTGGTACATATACACAATGGGATATTACTCAGTCATAAAAAGGAATGCATTTAAGTCAGTTCTGATGAGGTGGATGAACCTAGAACCTATTATATGGAGTGAAGTAAGTCAGAAACAGAAAGATAAATATCATATTCTAACACATATATGGAATCTAGAAAAATGGTACTGAAGAATTTACAGGACAGCAATGGAGAAACAGACATAGAAAATAGGCTTATGGACATGGGGAGAGGGGAAGAGAGGGTGAGATGTATGGAAAAAGTAACATGGCAACTTACATTTCCATATGTAAAACAGACAGCCAACAGGAATTTGCTCTATAACTCAGGAAACTCAAACAGGGGCTCTGTATCAATCTAGAGGGGTGAGACGGGGTGGAAGATGGGAGGGAGGTTCAAAAGGCAGGGGATATATATGTATACCAATGGCTGATTCATGTTGAGGTTTGACAGAAAAGAACAAAATTCTGTAAAGCAATTAACCTTCAATAAAAAAATTAATTTAAAAAAATCTCCACTAAAGCTCCCTCTATACTCATATTCACACTGCATTCTACAGGCTGGGTGAGGTTCCATTTACTCATTTTACCAACATTTATTGAGAGACTAATCTGTGCCTGTCACATACTAGTCTGGACTCAACAATATCTGTAGAGCCAGCAAACTAATGAATGGTGATAAAGATAAATGGAGTGCAGAGTGCATTAAACAGGGCTGAATCTGTGCTTCAGGGGACCAGAGCAGAGAACAAGGAGTGTCTCTCTATCTTGCTGAAAACTTCTGCTTCCTAAGTACAATCATAGCAGTCAGTCACTGATAGTGTGATGTTCCTTAACTGCTGCTCTGCTTCTGTGGGAAGTCAGCACTCTTGCTTCTCATGAAGACTCCTTCCAGGCCTCTAAGGGCTAAAGATCATGCCAAAATTTGGAGCTCATGTTTATTAGTGCTTTGGGAAATTTCAGTTAGTGTTAAACAAGATCAGCACCTCCCATCTACCTCATTCTCTTGAGCTGAGTCCAGGAAGACTCAGCTTCAATCCTTGGAAACCCCCAAAATTTAGTTAATTTAGGATGGCCATGTTTTCCTGGGCTGGCTGAAGCCAGTTCACTGTACTATATAAACAGGAGTAAACAGAGAGACACTGTATCTACAGAGGAAGAAACTAAAAGGCTAATGCTAGATGACTTTGGCTAGGAATAGGCTCCAAAAGCACTGCGGTGACGCACTCGATTCCTAAACCAACAGTCAGACACTAGAAAAAAGGCAGATCACTTAGGGCTTGGATTTCCTCAAAGAGCCGGAGTCTCGAGGAGGAATTAAAAAGAATTTTTCTTCTGGTTATGCTTAGAGTCTCATCTGGGTCGATAACACCCATTTGTGTAGTGGTGGTGTTATCTGCATTCTTCATTTCTTATAGACCCTAAGTTATGCTGGTTTTCCATTTTGTGTTAGGTATGTGGCTTTCCCTCAGGCTCTCACACCATCTTTCAGGCACATGCTTCCAAAAGCCAATTATCAATCAACTTGAAAATTTTCACCCTAATGTGCAGATGCTGCTCATGCTAAATTTCCCTAGCTCAAACCCAGGACAGAGGAGATGCATTTTTAAGCTTCCTGCACATGTCTACACGGTAGCTACCATCTTGTAAGCCAGGCCACAGTGCCTCTGAATTTAGGATAAATGCAGGAAGCTTTTGAATTTGCTAATTTTGGTCTTATCATTTTACTTTGTGGAAACAGGCTAAATTCCAAAAGTCTGTAGCTCTCCCCTGTGGTCAGAGAAATCACCTGTAGCAAGTCTATATGTTGCCCCTTCTCCACTAGCCCTGACTCATCATTCAGGCTCCACCTCTGCAGAAGCCAGATCGATGTGATGAGTTGGTGACTGTATTTTCTAGAAGTGAGTTTTAAAGACTTGGTCTGATCAGTCATTCTGGCCCACTTTCGAGGAAAGGAAAAGGTACTGATCCCATGATCTGAAACTTCTCTGTTGCAGAGTCATTGATACAGCATTCATTCAACGAAGAACACACGCTCTGAGGAAGGCAGTGAGGGCCATCAAGCTTCACCTGCCTCCCTTAAACCTCAATGAAAAGTTACAACTTATTTTCCCACCTTTGGAACCCTCTTCGGTTGTTTCCACCTATCCTCCCTTTCAGAGGTTTCAGTTCAGTTCAGTGCAGTTCAGTCGCTCAGTCATGTCAGACTCTTTGCGACCCCATGAACCGCAGCACGCCAGTCCTCCCTGTCCATCACCAACTCCCAGAGTCCACCCAAACCCATGTCCATTGAATCGGTGATGCCATCCAATCATCTCATTCTCTGTCATCCCCTTCTCCTCCTGCACTCAATCTTTCCCAGCATCAGGGTCTTTTCGAATGAGCCAGCTCTTTGCCTCAGGTGGCCAAAGTATTGGAGTTTCAGCTTCAACATTAGTCCTTTCAATGAACCCCCAGGACTGATCTTCTTTAGGATGGACTGGTTAGATCTCCTTGCAGTCCAGGGGACTCAAGAGTCTTCTCCAACACCACAGTTCAAAAGCATCAATTCTTCGGCGCTAAGCTTTCTTTATAGTCCAACTCTCACATCCATACATGACCACAGGAAAAACCATAGCCTTGACTAGACAGACCTTTGTTGACAAATAATGTCTCTGCTTTTTAATATGCTGTCTAGGTTGGTCATAACTTTCCTTCCAAGGAGTAAGCGTCTTTTAATTTCATGGCTGCAATCACCATCTGCAGTGATTTTGGAGGCCAAAAAAATAAAGTCAACCACTGTTTCCACTGTTTCCCCATCTATTTGGCACGATGTGATGGGACCAGATGCCATAATCTTCGTTTTCTGAATGTTGAGCTTTAAGCCAGTTTTTTCACTCTTCACTTTCACTTTCATCAAGAGGCTTTTTAGTTCCTCTTCACTTTCTGCCATAAGGGTGGTGTCATCTGCATATCTGAGGTTATTGATATTTCTCCCAGCAATCTTGATTTCAGCTTGTGCTTCCTCCAGCCCAGCGTTTCTCATGATGTACTCTGCATATAAGTTAAATAAGCAGGGTGACAATATACAGCCTTGATGTACTCCTTTTCCTATTTGGAACCAGTCTGTTGTTCCATGTCCAGTTCTAACTGTTGCTTCCTGGCCTACATACAGGTTCTTAAGAGGCAGGTCGGGTATTCCCACCTCTTTCAGAATTTTCCACAGTTTATTGTGATCCACACAGTCAAAGGCTTTGGCATAGTCAATAAAGCAGAAATAGATGTTTTTCTGGAACTCTCTTGCTTTTTCCATGATCCAGAGGATGTTGGCAATTTGATCTCTGGTTCCTCTGCCTTTTCTGAAACCAGCTTGAACATCTGGAAGTTCACGGTTCACATATTGCTGAAGCCTGGCTTGGAGAATTTTGAGCATTACTTTACTAGCGTGTGAGATCAGTGAAATTGTGCAGTAGCTTGAGCATTCTTTGGCATTGCCTTTCTTTGGGGTTGCAATGAAAACTGACCTTTTCCAGTCCTGTGGCCACTACTGAGTTTTCCAAATTTGCTGGCATATTGAGTGCAGCATTTTCACAGCATCATCTTTCAGGATTTGAAACAGCTCAATTGGAATTCCATCACCTCCACTAGCTTTGTTCGTAGTGATGCTTCCTAAGGCTCACTTGACTTCACATTCCAGGATGTCTGGCTCTAGGTGAGTGATCACACCATCATGATTATCTGGGTCATGAAGATCTTTTTTGTACACTTCTGTGTATTCTTGCCACCTCTTCTTAATATCTTCTGCTTCTGTTAGGTCCATACCATTTCTGTCCTTTATTGTGCCCATCTTTGCATGAAATGTTCCCTTGGTATCTCTAATTTTCTTGAAGAGATCTCTAATCTTTCCCACTCTGTTGTTTTCCTCTATTTCTTTGCATTGATCACTGAGGAAGGCTTTCTTATCTCTCCTTGCTATTCTTTGGAACTCTGCATTCAAATGGGTATATCTTTCCTTTTCTTCTTTGCTTTTCACTTCCCTTCTTTTCACAGCTATTTGTAAGACCTCCTCAGACAGCCATTTTGCTTTTTTGCATCTCTTTTTCTTAGGGATGGTCTTGATTCCTGTGTCCTGTACAATGTCATGAACCTCTGTCCATAGTTCATCAGGCACTCTATCTATCAGATATAGTCCTTTAAATCATTTCTCACTTCCACTGTATAATCATAAGGGATCTGAGTTAGGTGATACCTGAATGGTCTAGTGGTTTTCCCCACTTTCTTCAATTTAAGTCTGAATTTGGCAATAAGGAGTTCATGATCTGAGCCATAGTCAGCTCCTGGTCTTGTTTTTGCTGACTGTATAGAGCTTTTCCATCTTTGGCTGCAAAGAATATAATTAATCTGATTTTGGTGTTGACCACCTGGTGATGTCCATGTGTAGAGTCTTCTCTTGTGTTGTTGAAAGAAGGTGTTTGCTATGACCAGAGAGTTCTCTTGGCAGAACTCTATTTACTTTTGCTTTGTTTTTGCCTAATGAAGTCTTCTCATTTTTCATGAGATCACTGCTACTTTTGAGTCTTTTCCCCAACAGCTGTCATTCTCATGTCAAGAATCAAATGAAAGCAAAGGCTCATCTTTTATATTTGCATTTAACATAACATCTGGTTGCTACTGATTAGGAGCCTCCTCCTCAGACTTTCTCAGTAATTTTTCTTTACAGAGAGGTGTTCCTAAACCACATTCTGATTCTCTCTTTCCCTTGTATTGTGGCAGAGCAATACCCACCCCACAAACTTCGCCATTATAAATAAGCAAGTTCTCTGCAGAGAATATACATGTTTCTTTTAATATACACTGCCATACAACCCAAGTTGCCATGTATATTTTACTGTCTTACAAACACATAGGCAGTTTTTTGGCTGAAACATTACCAAGGGAAGATTCATGTTGTCATCTTATTTCCTCTAGCTCTTAACAGCCAGATAAGATGGCCCTGTTATATCTTTTGTCCCACTTTTTGCCTCCCTGGCTTTATTCTTCTTCAAAATTGAGTTAGCTATTCTGGGTCTTCTGTTTCTCCATTTAAGCTTTAGAATTAGTTTGTTGATATTTACAAAACGACTTGCTGGGATTTTGATTGGGATTATATTGACTCTAGAGAACAATTGGCAAGAACTAACGTCTTGATAACATTGAGTCTTCCTTTCCTTGAATATGGAATGTCTCTATGTATTTGGCTTTTCTTTGGTATTCATCAGAGTTTTGTCATTTTCATCATATATATCTTAAATTTATTGTTAGATTTATATCTAAGTAATTTTTGGAGGTACTAATGGAATGAGTTTTTAATTTCAGATTCCACATGTTCATTACTGGTATACAGGAAAGCAATGAGCTTTTTATATTAACATTATATCCTACAACCTTGCAATAATCACTTATTGGTTCCAGTTTGTCAGTTCTTTAGATTTTCTACATAGACAACCATGTCATCTGTTGTCCCCTCACAATTTACTCTCAAAGTCTAAGCAACATCAATTTAAAATGACTTGAGATTATTTGGATTTGGATGTATTTATTTTAAAGTTCTATTTTACATTTTCTGCTTTTAGAGGGAAAAAAAATGGCCAAGAAAATGGAGCCATCTCAGGTAAAAGGAACAGAAAGGTTCTTAGAGCCCATGGTCAGGGCCGGGAAGTGTTGAGGGGTGGGGGGTGTGTGTGTGTGTGTGTGTGTGTGCGTGTGTGTATAGTTTGCTTTATTGGTGGATGGTGGCTCTAGTTCACCAAAATTCCTCTAAAAACTGATTTCTAAAGCCACTGATTAACAACTGAGTATAGCTAAATAGTGATTCTTATTATCCTTAGAGAATAATTGTTTCAGCAAGACTACAATGTATTAGGAAGTACCTGTGGTTAGTTTGCTGATACACTATTAATGAGTCAGTTCACTTACAGAATAACCCGCCTAATTGGTTGGCTGTTGTTCAATAATTCTTACTGTGTTGTATGAAAAAGTCAATAAGAACCAAATGCATATTTTATTGATTTTCTTCTAAGGAATCATTCTTAAAATTTTTTTCAAGTATGTTTTCCCAGGTCTTTGAACAGTGTTTCTCAATTTTTTAACATAAGAATCTTATTGTCTATTTCCTAAAACTTTTGCTATAACTCCAGGAAGGGGCTTTCCAGAAACTATTTAGAAAGCTAGTAACTTCTATGTATCCCCCTCAAACCAAGAAGATACTGTAAACCTTTGCTGTTTTGTAGTCTGTTACCAAAAAGGGGTGGGGAGGTAATGGCTTTTTAATATTTGTTTTCTAAACATAAACATGCATAATATAATGGATATGCTTTTTCAATCCATTCATTTCTCCCTCTCTTCCTGAAGTTTCTTACATACACTTCCCATCTGCCTAGGATCCAGCCAGTTCACCATTTAATAATCATTGCTCTACACTTCCTATTCCTATTGAGGTTGTTTCTTCCTTTAAACCACTAAAAGCAATGCTCCGATAAATATGCTTTTACATATGTCCACAAGTTAGAGGATCAGCCTCTTATACAAAGCAGGGTTTTCTTCAGCCAAAAGTATATCAGTATCAGAACAGATCTGCTAGAACTTCCAACCACACAGACTCTAAAAACAAGCTTGAGAATGCTGTGCTCACATCACTCCAGTCAAAGGGAAAGCATACCTTAGCCCACAATGTTGCCCTTGTCTTCTAGAGGTAACTATATTTAAATCAAAAGATAAAAGTATAGTTCACTAATCAAAAATATATAATGATCCTAAGGCTATGTTTTTAAAATTACACGTCCAGACCCATTAGGAAGTCATGAAATCATTTTAGAGAGTCACAATCAGGATTGTTTTAATGAACTAGGATAGAGAGGTTAGAAAATATCAGGGGAAATCACATGTAGTAAAATTAGGATTGCTCCATAAAAAATTGAGTTCAGTTATAGACCTCAGAACATATGTTTATAACTGTGTATAGAAGACCACATCATAAACTACATTTCTTACTATGGGTCACAATAAAAAAAAATGTGAAAAACATTTCACAGAAGGTTTCTGAGGAAAACACGGTGGCCGTGGAAATAGTAACTGATCATGAGAAAGGTCCACAGTGAAGGGCTGGGTTTTGCACTCTCTTTCTTGGGTGTGGAGTGCCAGTTCCTTTTGCTGTAAGTTGGGGGCTTTCACAGCCTGTGTGCATGAAGCCTGTGGGCAGTGTCTGTGGACTACAGGTCCAGCCTTTCACTTCAAGAAATTCCTACATGAAGTCTATAAAGCATTTATACATACACCCATACTCCTCCACTGCCTCATGGCTAATGCCCTATCAATGGATGCTGCAATTAGGTCCATGGACTTTTGGAGAAGGAAATGGCAACCCACTCCAATACTCTTGCCTGGAAAATTCCATGGATGGGGGAGCCTGGTAGGCTACGGTCCATGGAGTCGCAAAGAGTCGGACATGACTGAGTGACTTCACTTTCTTTATTTCTATAGTTCTTTTTGGAGAAGGAAATGGCAACCCACTCCAGTGTTCTTGCCTGGAGAATCCCATGGACAGAGGGGCCTGGTGGGGCTGCAGTCTATGGGGTTGCAAAGAGTCGGACACGACTAAGCAACACACACACACACACACACACACACACACACTTTTAAATGAATTTTAAAATAAACATGATCATTCTAGATGTTTATCACAGCCAGGGAACTTGGTAACTCTCTGTTCCAATATTTATTTATAGACATGGAAACTGAACCCAGGGCAATAAAGCAATGTCTTCTGAGTCACAGAATGTTATATGTAAAACTAAAAGAAGTCATCATGTTGCCAACCCTGAGATTTTAAAAAATTATATAATGAAGAATATAATTAATTTGTAATGTAGGAAAATTACGAAGTACAGATAACTGAAAAGATGAAAAACATAAATATATACAGGCAATATATCCTCCAATAGCTGAATGAATAATCAAACTGTGGTAAATCTATACAATGGAATATTACTCAGCATTAAAAAAGAAATGAGCTATCAAGCCATTTAAGACATGGACAAAATATATATTGCTAAGTGAAAGAATGACAAAATGAAAGAATGATCTCTGTTCGTTTCCAAGGCAAACCATTCAGTTTCACGGTAATCCAAGCCTATGCCCCAACCAGTAACACTGAAGAAGCTGAAGCTGAATGGTCCTATGAAGACCTACAAGACCTTTTAGAACTAACACCCAAAAAAGATGTCCTTTTCATTATAGGGGACTGGAATGCAAAAGTAGGAAGAAACACCTGGAGTAACAGGCGGATTTGGCCTTGGAGTACAGAATGAAGCAGGGCAAAGCCTAATAGAATTTTGCCAAGAGAACGCACTGGTCATAGCAAACACCCACTTCCAACAACACAAGAGAAGACTCTACACATGGACATCACCAGATGGTCATCAACAAAATCATATTGATTATATTCTTTGCAGCCAAAGATGGAGAAGCTCTATACAGTCAGCAAAAACAAGATTGGGAGCTGACTGTGGCTCAGATCATGAACTCCTTATTGCCAAATTCAGACTTAAATTGAAGAAAGTGGGGAAAACCACTAGACCATTCAGGTATGACCTAGTCAAATCCCTTATGATTACACAGTGGAAGTGAGAAATAGATTTAAGGGACTAGATCTGATAGATAGAGTGCCTGATGAACTATGGACGGAGGTTGGTGACACTGTACAGGAGACAGGCATCAAGACCATCCCATGGAAAAGAAATGCAAAAAAGCAAAATGGCTGTCTAAGGAGGCCTTACAAATAGCAGTGAAAAGAAGAGAAGCAAAAAGCAGTGGAGAAAAGGAAAGACATAAGCATCTGAATACAGAGTTCCATAGAATAGCAAGGAGGGATAAGAAAGTCTTCCTCAGTGATCAATACAAAGAAATAGAGGAAAATAACAGAATGGGAAAGACTAGAGATCTCTTCAAGAACATTAGAGATACCAAGGGTACATTTCATGTAAAGATGGGCTCGATAAAGGACAGAAATTGTATGGACCTAACAGAAGCAGAAGATATTAAGAGGTGGAAAGAATACACAGGAGAACTGTACAAAAAAGAGCTTCATGACCCAAATAATCACAATGGTGTGATCACTCACCTACAGCCAGAATGTGAAGTCAAATGGGCCTTAGGAAGCATCACTACAAATAAAGCTAGTGGAGGTGATGGAATTCCAGTTGAGCTATTTCAAATCCTGAAAGATGATGCTGTGAAAGTGCTGCATTCAATATGCCAGCAAATTTGGAAAACTCAGCAGTGGCCACAGGACTGGAAAAGGTCAGTTTTCATTCCAATCCCAAAGAAAGGCAATACCAAAGAATACTCAAACTACCGCACAATTGCACTCATCTCACACACTAGTAAGGTAATGCTCAAAATTCTCCAAGCCAGGCTTCAGCAATACATGAACCGTGAACTTTCAGATGTTCAAGCTGGTTTTAGAAGAGGTGAGGAACCAGAGATCAAATTGCCAACATCTGCTGGATCATCAAAAAAACAAGAGAGTTCCAGAAAAACATCTATTTCTGCTTTATTGACTATGCCAAAGCCTTTGACTGTGTGGATCACAATAAACTGTGGAAAATTCTGAAAGAGATGGGCATCAGACCACCTGACCTGCCTCTTGAGATACCTGTATGCAGGCCAGGAAGCAACAGTTAGAACTGGACATGGAACAACAGACTGGTTCCAAACAGGAAAAGGAGTATGTCAAGGCTATATATTGTCACTCTACTTATTTAACTTAGATGCAGAGTACATCATGAGAAACGCTGGGCTGGAAGAAGCACAAGCTAGAATCAAGATTGCCAGGAGAAATATCAATAACCTCAGATGTGCACATGACACCACCCTTATGGCAGAAAGTGAAGAAGAACTAAAGACCCTCTTGATGAAAGTGAAAGAGGAGAGTGAAAAAGTTGCCTTAAAGCTCAACATTCAGAAAACTAAGATCATGGCATCTGGTTCCATCACTTCATGGCAAATAGATGGGGAAACAGTGTCAGACTTTATTTTTTTGGGCTCCAAAATCACAGCAGATGGTGATTGCAGCCATGAAATTAAATGACGCTTACTCCTTGGAAGGAAAGTTATGACCAACGTAGACAGCATATTGAAAAGCAGAGACATTACTTTGTCAACAAAGGTCCGTCTAGTCAAGGCTACGGTTTTTCCAGTGGCCATGTATGAATGTGAGAGTTGGACTGTGAAGAAAGCTGAGTGGCAAAGAATTGATGCTTTTGAACTGTGGTGTTGGAGAAGACTCTGAGAGTCCCTTGGACTGCAAGGAGGTCCAACCAGTCCATCCTAAAGTAGATCAGTCCTGGGTGTTCATTGGAAGGACTGATGCTGAAGCTGAAACTCCAATACTTTGGGCGCCTGATGCGAAGAGCTGATTCACTGGAAAAGACTCTGATGCTGGGAAGGATTGGGGGCAGGAGAGAAGCGGATGACAGAGGATGAGATGGCTGGATGGCATCACCGACTCTATGGACATGAGTTTGAGTGAACTCCGGGAGTTGGTGATGGACAGGGAGGCCTGGCGTGCTGCAATTCATGGGTCGCAAAGAGTCAGACACGACTGAGCGACTGAACTGAACTGAAGCGAACGAAGCAAATCTGAAAAGCTACATTCTATAAGATTCCAACTATATGATACTTAAAAAAAGGCAAATCTATGGAGACAATAAAACTACTAGTGGTTAACCAACAACAAACAAAAAACCCAATTCAAAAATGGGAAATGGACTTGAACAGACAATTCTCCAAAGATATATAAATAGATATTAAGATGTTCATCATTAGTTATTCAGTTCAGTCGCTCAGTCATGTCCGACTCTTTGCAACCCCATGAACTGCAGCACACCAGGCCTCCCTGTCCATCACCAACTCCTGGAGTTCACCCAAACTCATGGCCATCGAGTCGGTGATGCCATCCACCCATCTCATCCTCCGTCGTCCCCTTCTCCTCTTTCCCCCAATCCCTCCCAGCATCAGAGTCTTTTCCAATGAGTCAACTCTTTGCATGAGGTGGCCCAAGTACTAGAGTTTCAGCTTTAGTATCAGTCCTTCCAAAGAACACCCAGGGCTGATCTCCTTTAGAAAAGACTGGTTGGATCTCCTTGCAGTCCAAGGGACTCTCAAGAGTCTTCTCCAACACCACAGTTCAAAAGCATCAATTCTTCGGTGCTCAGCTTTCTTCACAGTGCAACTCTCACATCCATACATGACCACTGGAAAAACCATAGCCTTGACTAGACGGACCTTTGTTGGCAAAGTAATGTCTCTGCTTTTGAATATGCTATCTAGGTTGGTCATAACTTTCCTTCTAAGGAGTAAGCATCTTTTAATTTCATGGCTGCAATCACCATCTACAGTGATTTTGGAGACCAAAAAATAAAGTCTGACACTGTTTCCACTGTTTCCCCATCTATTTGCCATGAAGTGATGGGACCAGATGCCATGATCTTAGTTTCTGAATGTTGAGATTTAAGCCAACTTTTTCACTCTCCTCTTTCACTTTCATCAAGAGGCGTTTTATTTCCTCTTCACATTAGTCATTAGAGGAATGCAAATCAAAGTCACAATGAGATACCATTTCAAACCCATGAGAATGATGATTATTTTTTTAAAAAAAGGAAACACACGTTGGTGAGGATGTGGAAAAAGCAGAACCCTTGTAGATTGCTGGTGGGAATGCAAAATGGTGAATTTTCTGTGGAAAACAATTTGGTGGTAGTTTCTTTGAAAGTTAAATATAGAATTACCATATGATCCAGCAATTCCATGCCTAGGTATATACCTAAGGAATCGAAAACAGGGGCTCAGATACCTGCTCATCAACATTCAATCTCAGCAATTTTGCAATAACAAAAAGGTGGAACCAACCCAAACATCCATCAATGTATAAACAGATAAACAAAATGCAATATATACATACAATGGACTATTATTTAACCATAAAAAGTAACTGAATTCTAATACTTGTTACAACATGTATGAACTTTGAATGCACTATGCTAAGCAAAAAAGCTAGACACAAAAAAATATTAACAAATGGGACTTAAACTCAAAAGTATTTGCACAGCAAAGGAAACGATAAGCAAATGAAAAGACCACCCACAGAATGGGAGAAAATATTTATGATGCAACAGACAAGGAATTAATCTCCAAAATTTACAAACAGCTCATGCAACTCAATATCAACAAAACAACTCAATCAAAAGATGGGCTGCTGCTGCTAAGTCGCTTCAGTAGTGTCCAAGTCTGTGCGACCCCATAGACAGCGGCCCACCAGGCTCCCCCGTCACTGGGATTCTCCAGGCAAGAACACTGGAGTGGGTTGCCATTTCTTTCTCCAGTGCATGAAAGTGAAAGTGAAGTCGCTCTGTAGTGTCCGACTCTTCGTGACCCCATGGACTGCAGCCCACTTAGGCTCCTCCATCCATGGGATTTTCCAGGCAAAAGTACAGAAGACCTCAATAGACATTTCTCCAAAGAAGACAAATGAAAAGGTACTCAACATCATTAATTATTAGAAAAATACAAATCAAAACTACAATGAAATATCAAAAATACAATGAAAATACTCAATAGACATTTCTCCAAAGAAGACAAATGAAAAGGTACTCAACATCATTAATTATTAGAAAAATACAAATCAAAACTACAATGAAATACCAGTCAGAATGGCCATCATCGAGAAGTCTACAAACAATAAATGCTGCAGAGGGTGTGGAGCAAAGGGTACCCTCCTACACCTTGGGCAGGAATGTAAACTGGTATAGCCACTATGGAGAACAGTATTGATGTTTTTTAAGCGACTAAAATTAGAGCTACCATATGATCTAGCAATCCCACTCCTGAAAATATATCCAGAGAAAAACATAATTTGAAAGAATACATGCGCCTCAACATTCATTGCATTGCTGTTTAATATAGCCAATACAATAGCCAATATATCCACTGACAGATGAATGGATAAAGATGTGCTACATACAAACATGGACATCACAGGATGGTCAACACTGAAATCAGATGATTCTGTGCAGCCAAAGACGGAAAAGCTCTATACAGTCAGAAAAAACAAGACCAGGAGCTGACTGTGGCTTGGATCATGAACTCCTTATTGCCAAATTCAGACTTAAATTGAAGAAAGTGGGGAAAACCACTAGACCATTCCGGTATAATCTAAATCAAATCCCTTATGACTATACAGTCTAAGTGAGAAATAGATTTAAGGGACTAGATCTGATAGATAGAGTGCCTGATGAACTATGGACAGAGGTTCGTGACATTGTACAGGAGACAGGAATCAAGACCATCCCTAAGGAAAAGAGATGCAAAAAAGCAAAATGGCTGTCTGAGGAGGTCTTACAAATAGCTGTGAAAAGAAGGGAAGTGAAAAGCAAAGGAGAAAAGGAAAGATATACCCATTTGAATGCAGAGTTCCAAAGAATAGCAAGGAGAGATAAGAAAGCCTTCCTCAGTGATCAATGCAAAGAAATAGAGGAAAACAACAGAATGGGCAAGACTAGAGATCTCTTCAAGAAAATTAGAGATACCAAGGGAACATTTCATGCAAAGATGGGCTCAATAAAGGACAGAAATGGTATGGACCTAACAGAAGCAGAAGATATTAAGAAGAGGTGGCAAGAATATACAGAAAAAGTGTACAAAAAAGATCTTCACAACCCAGATAATCACGATGGTGTGATCACTCACCTAGAGCCAGACATCCTGGAATGTGAAGTCAAATGGGCCTTAGGAAGCATCACTATGAATAAAGCCAGTGGAGGTGATGGAATTCCAGTTGAGCTGTTTCAAATCCTGAAAGATGATGCTGTGAAAGTACTGCACTCAATATGCCAGCAAATTTGGAAAACTCAGCAGTGGCCACAGGACTGGAAAAGGTCAGTTTTCATTCCAATCCCAAAGAAAGGCAATACCAAAGAATACTCAAACTACCGCACAAGTGCACTCATCTCACATGCTAGTAAGGTAATGCTCAAAATTCTCCAAGCCAGGCTTCAGCAATACATGAACCATGAACTTTCAGATGTTCAAGCTGGTTTTAGAAGAGGCGAGGAACCAGAGATCAAATTGCCAACATCTGCTGGATCATCAAAAAAGCAAGAGAGTTCCAGAAAAACATCTATTTCTGCTTTACTGACTATGCCAAAGCCTTTGACTATGTGCATCACAATAAACTGTGGAAAATTCTGAAAGAGATGGGCATCAGACCACCTGACCTGCCTCTTGAGATACCTGTATGCAGGTCAGGAAGCAACAGTTAGAACTGGACATGGAACAACAGACTGGTTCCAAATAGGAAAAGGAGTACGTCAAGGCTGTATATTGTCACCTTGCTTATTTTACTTAGATGCAGAGCACATCATGAGAAGCGCTGGGCTGGAAGAAGCACAAGCTGGAATCAAGATTGCCAGGAGAAATATCAATAACCTCAGATGTGCACATGAC
Source organism: Bos grunniens (assembly GCF_055505025.1). Taxonomy (NCBI): domain Eukaryota; kingdom Metazoa; phylum Chordata; class Mammalia; order Artiodactyla; family Bovidae; genus Bos; species Bos grunniens. The sequence goes on from NC_141172.1 coordinate 57,768,221, forward strand.
ACCACCCTTATGGCAGAAAGTGAAGAACTAAAGAGCCTCTTGATGAAAGTGAAAAAGGAGAGTGAAAAAGTTGGCCTAAAGCTCAACATTCAGAAAACTAAGATCATGGCATCCGGTTCCATCACTTCATGGCAAATAGATGGGGAAACAGTGGAAACAGTGTCAGACTTTATTTTTTGGGCTCCAAAATCACTGCAGATGGTGATTGCAGCCATGAAATTAAGACACTTACTCCTTGGAAGGAAAGTTATGACCAACCTAGACAGCATATTAAAAAGCAGAGACATTACTTTGCCAACAAAGGTCCGTCTAGTCAAGGCTATGGTTTTTCCAGTGGTCATGTATGGATGTGAGAGTTGGACTATAAAGAAAGCTGAGTGCAGAAGAATTGATGCTTTTGAACTGTGGTGTTAGAGAAGACTCTTGAGAGTCCCCTGGACTACAAGCAGATACAACCAGTCCATCCTAAAGGAGATCAGTCCTGGGTGTTCATTGAAAGGACTGATGTTGAAGCTGAAACTCCAATACTTTGGCCACCTTCTGGGAAGAGCTGACTCATTCGAAAAGACCCTGATGCTGGGTAAGATTGAGGGCAGGAGGAGAAGGGGACGACAGAGGATGAGATGGTTGGATGGCATCACCGACTCAATGTACGTGGGTTTGGGTGCACTCCAGGAGTTGGTGATGGACAGGGAGGCTGGCGTGCTGCGGTTCATGGGGTCACAAAGAGTTAGACACAACTGAGCGACTGAACTGAAATGAACATACATACATATAAAAGAATATTACTCATCCATTAAATAGAAAGAAACAATATAATTTGCAGTAACATGGATGGACTTAGAGATTATGATACTAATCAAAGTAAGTCAGATAAAGACAAAAATCATATGATATCACTTATATGCAGAATATATACACACACACACACACACACACAAGTGACTTTACCTACAAAACAGAAACACACTCATAGACTTACAGAACAAACGCCTGGTTCTTGGGGTGAAAGGAGGTGAGGAATGAATTCGGAGTTGGGGTTGATATGCTATATTTAAAATAAGTAACCAACAAAGACCTACTGCATAGCACAGGGAACTCAGCTCAATAGTCTGTAATAATCTAAATGGGAAAGGAATTTGAAAAAGAATAGATACATTTATAATGGAATCACTTTGCTGTATACCTGAAACTAACAGAATATTGTTAATCAACTATACTCCAATATAAAATAAAAAAAAATTTTAAAGGGACCTCCCTAGTAATCCAGTAGTTGAGAGTTCACTTTGCAATGGGAGGGACACAGGTTCCATCTCTGTTTGGGGGACTAAGATCCCACATGCCACAGGGCAACCAGGCCTGCGTGCTACAACTGCTGAGCCTGTGCACCACAACTAGAGAGCCCACGTGCCAACTCAACAAGAGATCCTACATGTCACAATGAAGATCTTGCACACAGCAACTAAAAACCAACACAGTTAAACAAATAAATTTTTTAATTTTAAAAAAAAGATCAATGGTTACCAGGGTTTGGGGGGAAGGGAGAAAGGGATGAATAGGCGGAACAAATGGAATTTTTAGGGCAATGAAACTCTTCTGATACTGTAATGGTGAATGTATGTCATTATACATTAGTCAAAACCCATATCAGGTATAACACAGAGTGAACCCTAACGTAAACTATGAATGTTAGTTTATAATAAAATCTATCAGTATTGTCTTATCAATTTTAACAAATGTACACCGCTAAATGAAAGATGTTAGCAATAGGGGAAACTGCATATGTGACCAAGGATGAGGAGGTATATGAGAACTCTCTACATACTGCTTAATATTCTGCAAACCTAAAACTGCTCTTTAAGTCTATTCATATTTTTATATGAGACTATAGCATGAATATTTTTGTAACATGCTTTTTTCCACTACCATGTCCATACATTATTAATTATCTTTGCACAGATTGAGCCTGGACACAGTGGCGATGGTAAAGTTAGTCAAGGATGTAGGAATTTAGGGGCAGGGGATATTTACTCAAAGACTCACAGAGGAGAGGGACTAGAAATTGCACGGATGAACAGACATAACTAAGCCCTTGAGTCTGAGCATCTCCAACAGGCTGGGAATTTCAGCAGGGCAGGGAGTTTCAGTTCCTGTTCTGGGAGTCCTGGTGCCCTGCTGGCAAGAGGCTGGCATGACAGGACTGAGCAAGAACAAGATGAAGCCTCAAACATTCACTCTGGAGCTCAGCAATAACCTTCCTGCTAGGATGAAGTGAGCAGGTACAAGAGACACTCAGTCATGATGGTCAGTTGTCTGAAATACCCATAACAGGAATCTGCTGAGGCAATTGGAAGCCTGCAGGGCACCAAGGGAAGGACCTGCTCCACTTCAGCCAAAATGTGTGCACCATTAACCTCGACTTCCCACCTGACCTTTCCGAGTTACATTCCTTTTCCTGGGCATTCTCCTATGTGGCTCTCAGCCCAACTCCCACCAGGAAGGGAGGATCTGCCTATCACAAGACCTTTTATGACCTTTGGGGATGCTTTAGAAAAACTCTGGAAGATGTGGTTCAGCCGGCCTGGGCCTTGTGCCTCCTCGCCCTGGGGGCCACAAAATGGGCTGGGCTGCCACCCCTTAGGCACAGAGTCACCATTCAGAGGTGGGACACATCCATGCTTCTTCCCATCCTGCCTTTTCTGCATCCAGCTGGCAGTGGACACACTGTGCTAAGTACTGGGTCCTATCAGAGGAGGAGACTCCCAGCCCCACTGCTGGTTGTGGTATGTGGAGCCATCCTCAATTTCCTTCAGAATCAGTGAGGCAGGGCATCCCACAGCCCCCATAGCACACCATGAGGAGGCCACAGCCCTTTCTGCCCTTACTCTCCCCTCTGGTAGGTCAGAAGGTGGGAATGCAGAGGTGCCACCTTCTGAGAGAAATGAAGTGTCCAGAACAGAGCCCTCCCATCCGCTCAGGGCAGCCTTTTTCTGCTTCCTACTTCTCTCCTCCAGCCCCTGAAACTCCCTGGTCTCTTAACATTAGGATACCATACCTGCCCCCTTCCTGTGTCCCTAGGCCCATCCTTTTCCTCATATTCTGGGCGTCTAGAGTTTCTCTGTGATCTTTCCTTAGTGCTTGTGTTCCAAGAGTATGTTCAACCACCACGACCTTTCCATACCCATCTGGCCCTCAGCTGACCACCAAATCCTTAGGCCCTAACAGAAACTTGCCGTGGTAACTTCCAGAATCTGCCTCTACTCTACTTCAGCTTTGGCTCTCCATACCACTCCTTCCACCCCCAGCCACGGTACCTTTCCAGCTCCTCACCTAGCCTTTTGAGCCACTGCCCAAACTCCATTACATGTGACAGCAACCTTTCTCCTCTTAATACACTAGGTCTCACCTCAATGCTTCCTTCTCTCTACTAACCACCAGCAAAGTGTCTATTTTTTCCAAGATCATCTCCTGGACTTGGACATTCGCTGCCATCTCCTCACCTCTACACCACCACATGGCTCCAGCAGTTCTCCCTGCATCATCAGTTTCTCTCTCCTTGATTTCATCCTTTCTCTCAACATCCAACATGTTATGTCTCTCATTTTAAAAAAATAAAAACACTCTCTGGGGTTTATCTACAGCTTTCTCCCCATTTGTCTGCACCTCCATGGAACAAACCTCTTTGAAGGAACTGATTACACTTGCTATCACCAATTACTCTCGTTTCATTCGCTCTTGAATCCACTCCAGTCATGCCTTCACCTCCATCACAGGTGAATATGTTTTTATCAAGGCCATTAGTGTTGCTAAATCTAATGGGGACTCTGCATCCTCATCTTTCTTGGCCAATTCACAACTTTTATTGCAGTTGATCACTTTCTCCTTGTAATATGCCAGTATGCTACACTCTTCCAGATTTCCTCCTTCCTCCCTGGTTTCTGCTTTTCAGTTTCCTCTGCTTACTTTTCCTTTTTTTCTTCCCAATTTCCTAACACTGGAATATCCCAGAGCCCAGTCTTTAGACCTCTCCTTCATTTATATTCATTCCTCTAGTGACCTCATCTGGTCCCATCGTTATACATCTCTCTCCATTTCTCTTTCTCCAGCCAGGGCCCTCCATGTGCACTGTGTGGAGAATAGACTGTTGGAGGTACGGTTTCAGGAAGCAGATTATGAAACTACTGTAGTATTGGTAGCAGCAGAGAAGACAAGAAGGAATTGTTTTTTGAATTTTGAAGGTAGAAACAACAGGATTTATTGATAGACCAAAAGCAGACTTTTTAGAAGCAAAAGTCAAGGATGGCACCAATATTTTGGCCTGAACAACTGGCAAGAGAAAGGTACCATTAACTATGTGGGAGCAGGTCTGGTACGTGTGATTGGGTGGTGGTGGCGGTACAAGGAATCAGTTCATTTCTGAAATAAATACTGGATATCCAACTATATACAGTTCTGATTAGACAATTTGGGCATGTGAGACTGTCCACCGCATAAGATAATGATCTCCATGGAGGCGAGGCCTGTGTTTAGGTGACTGCTGTGTCTGACATAGTTTCTGACATGCAGTAAGTACTCAAATACTTTAATTGTTGAATGCAAGATGATTATCAAAGTCATTTTTATTGTGACTCATTTTATTATTTTTATTGGGGACATTATCATCAACTGATTTTCATTCTAGGAGGCATTTATTCCATGCAACTGAAAGGCAATGAGGGTCAAAGAGTCAACAGAGCTATAGCAAGCTCCCAGACAGGTTACCTCTTAAAATCCAATCAATAACAACAAGGTGCAGACAGGGGAGATTCTATAATTTGCTTCTGACATCGGTCATATTAGCTATGTGCTTTTGATAAACACAAAGCACCTCCTCAAAGAAGAAGCACTGCAACACTCCTCTAAAAGTCTTCCCTCCAGATTGTGGGAATATACAGTAGTTATCGATGAACTGTGCCAAAAATGCATTAGATTCCTAGCTATCACTTCTTGTACTATCATCATGCACAATTTGCTTCTCTGGGGCCCAAAGACAGCAGGGAAGCCAGGACAGAAGTCAAGCATGATCTTTACCTTCAGTGTACCTTAGATATGGGTCTTCCTTTCTGAGCTGAAAGAGTCAGGCAGAATGCTTACCTACCTGTGAAATGGGTTTAAGCTCCATACCATATGGGGTGTACGATCTAACTCCTCTACTCTCTCCATCACATACCACATTGAAAACAAGGAGGCACAAACACATGGTTCTTTGCTTAAAGGTATAGAGTTTATTCAGAGAGGGAATGAACACCAGAATATTAATGGAAATGAGATGATGACAGCCTTTTCAGGAGGATGCAGAAGTCTGGGAACCCCTGAGCTCCTTCTTCCTGGACTGGGTACTCTCCTGGGGTAGACAAGTACCTTCTGCTGAGGTAGAAACTGAGACATGGGATGGATTTTCTGGCTGAGTGGCACAAGTCAGCAGAGGACTGCGCTTGGAGCTGCCACTGGAGAGGGGCAGGAAACAGGACTGGCTGGACCTCACGGACTCCATGGACTGTCGCTGGAACTCACTGTCCAGGCACTGGAGCGCGTCAAAGAAGCCCTCTTCCTTCTCCAACTTAGCTCCCTTCATGGGGCGTTTGGTGGAAGGTGGACTCTTCTCAGCCTTTTTTGTCTTGGTTTTGGCCACTTTCTCATCCTTACAGCGGAGAATGCATTCCTTATGCCCTTGACCTTTCATGTCAGGGTTAATCCACTGTGTAAAATGCTTCAGCTTATTTCCCAGGTCGGCTTCTACAGCTTCTGGAAGGATAGGCTCTTGTAAGTATGAGCTGTCTTTACCAGACGCTGCAGCTCTTGCCCCTAGAAAGGGTGGCCCTATAAATTTTGGCCCTGCAAAGTCTGGATCTGAAAAATATGTGAATCCTTTTAAATGCAAACTGTGGAATACCAAGTTGGTCCTATAAGGTCTGGCCCTTTAAGCCCTGAACACTTCCAGACACGGCATTCGCAGGAATCCTTGTTTGGGTGAGGTCATTCACCTTGTTCTAACAGCCTTACAGACTATTCTCATCTAGTCCTTTGGTCCCAGGGAATCTTGGAGGATGCTCTAGGAACTCAAGGTAAGGGAGATGCTGGTGAAGGTACGGACAGGGGACACTAAGCTGAGAGTTTGGAGATGGTGGCTCTACAGATCCAGATAGAACCTTGCTAGTCCCTACTCACTCAAGGCAACCATCCTGGCCAAACTAAAATTTTACCTAAGAAAGATCCTGAAGATACATTTGAGAAGTCAGGGGCTCTTGGAGTTTCAACTTAAAAGTGTCCTACTAGAACCCTGGCACAGCAAATGCTCTCTCTGGATGGAGAGAGATTTGGCACTGCACCCCTTCTCTGTGGTTCTCTGAAGCTTTGCGTTTCCCTATGTCCCTATTCTCCCTGCTACTGCAGGGAGTTATCTAAACAAGGTGATTGGAAACAGCATCTGGTGAGGCTTACTGCTGCGGGTTCAGGCCTGACAGTATTCAGGGTATCACTTCCTGATCTGTGTTGGGACTGACTGCTGCCTCTGTGTCTAGAGGCTTATTTTCTGGGATGCAGGGAACTGAGCTGCTTCCAGGGCCCTTGGAATTCTGTGGACCCAGTGATTTAGGTTCCAACTGCTGCAGATGTTCCAATAGATGTGTGTAGGGACAACCCCCTAGCAGATTTTCTCACATCTTTAATCAAGATGGCCCTACAACATCATCGTGGCCTGGACAAGCAACTATGGGCTGGCCCTGCTGGCCACAACAGATCAGAAGATGTCACTATCCCCTCAGGTCTCCAGGTCTGCAGGCTAGGGGACACTCATACTGGTCAGTATGCTGCCCTGGGACAGAGGCTGCTCGTCATCAGGGGAGAAGAGCAACTGGAGGGACTGCTGTATCTTCTAGGGCAGACCCCAGCAATGGTAAATTAAATTGCCAAATAAACCATTTCTAAAGGTGGAACTCCAGCAGCTCGGGACATGCTCCATAAAAATAATACTACCTTGGCTCCTGAGGATTTTTAAATGGACTTCTCCAAACAGGTAGGCCCCTGGGTCTCAGGAGACAGGCTTCAACACATCTCAGGACTCAGGCTGTAGGGTTTGCTACATCTACAGAGATCTCTGGGCAACAGCTAGCAAGCCCCATGGAAGCTGGAGCTGCCACTGAAGTGGAGGTGCCAATGCAAGGCTTCACAATTGACCAGAGTCAAAAATGGGACATTAATAGAGGCTTGCTGATAGAAAAATGAAGAAGCCCAAATTCAGGAGAGTGGGAAGAACGTGGGTCTAACTGAGGTAGAGGAAATTTTAGACAGTCTGGAGATTAATAAATCATTGGGGGGAAAAAAAGAGATCAAGATTGCCTTTTGGGGTAAGACATTTAGGAATAGACCAGGGACTCAATGAGCAGAAAAGAGGAACTAAGGAAAGACAGCTGTCTTCTGCTGCAGCCAGCACACTAAGGCCTCAGTGAATCCCCCAAGCAGTGGACACGGACGACTTACAAACTGAAATGTGGAAGAGGATAGAGCCAGGATCATAGGGTTTGGGATTTTTTTGCAGTGATATTTGCACAGGGTCCACAGTGGATCCTTCAAAAACAGAAAGTTTGGGTAGACTGGCTTACCTCCCATGAACCTCAGGTCAAGGGAAATAAAAGCCCATCTTTTCAACAGAGGCCTTAGAGGTAGTATTAATGATGAAAGAAATGGTAGTGTTTCCACCCAGGACTGGAAAATTTGGGGGTGGTATGACATAAGCTGCCATAGGAACCTTCCAAAATCTTGGGAATCCTCAGGTATAGATAGAAATGCATGCATTACATACAAATACTTAAAGATATATCAGCGACTGGGGGAGACGGGAACATTAGACGAAGGGAATCAAGGTAATGGGGTATTTTAGGTTTGTGAGCTTGATGTTCAGGGAAAGAAAGGGAATCAGATTTTCAAGGGCTACTGACCTTGTTTCTTCAGAATACCTTCAGAGTTGCTCTTCTTCTTGACATGCTGGTTCACAGGAATCCTAGGCTCTTCAAGGCTCGAAGAAGACAGAGCTCCTGCGTCCAACGGCAACTCTGGCCCTCGACATTCCTGCCTTAGCTGCTGGTGACCAGCCCAGTATTGGCGGATGCTGATTGCACTGACAGACTTGGTGGCTGGCTTAGTGGCTGACTTGGCAGCTGACTGGGTTACAGATTTCTGATTTGTTAGTTGTGACACTGTGCGGGTTGCTGATGGAAGTGAAAGCTGTTTGAAGGGCAGGGACTCCTGACTCTGATCAAAAGAGAGACTAGACATGGACAAAACCTCTAGGCAAGAGGAGCCCTGAGATGGCCCCGAAGAAGTAGGGGTGGTCAGCGTAGTCTCACCCGATATCAACTGCTGAATCTCCAGAGCCACAGAATTGCAGATTTGGCAGCAGGGGTCTGCACACAGGAGCCGACGCACACTCCCTTCCTGAGGAAGCCAGCCCTGGCTGGGAAGGGAAGCATGGCAATCATTTGTTACCAACGCAGTAACATCTGCCTCTTTGCCAGTGTGTGGCCTGAGACAGACCTATGAGCTCTTGCTTTCTACCCCCGGTGCTGTTATTACCACTGCTTTTCTACAGAAACATTTAGCAGGTTAGGGCTAGCTAAACTGGACAAGGTCTCAGACAACTGGTGGGAACACAGGGCCTTGAGAAACTGGGAGGCGGGTGAGCTCTCTGTTGACCTGTGCTGAGAAGCTGAGTTAGGAGAAGGGAACCAGGCAGGTGGGGGAGCCAATGGTTAGCTGATGGGGCAGCACCAGAGACATCACCAGGTAGAACCTGGAGTCAGTCTCACTTGGGGCCACAGAAGTCCTGTGGGAGCTCTGCATTCTGGGGATTAGATGTACACATCTCTTAAGAGTCAATTCCTCATTCTGCAGAGCTCTTAAGAAGGAATAATATGACAAGCTCCTGCCTGAGGGTTGTCCCAGGAACTGGCCTTCCTGAAGACAGAACCAGAGGAGGTAATGTCAGCAGGGTCCAGGGGTCTGCCCTTGAAAGGGAGCGGCTGTAAAGAGAATATGAAAACGATGACTTGTTTATGCACTTAACTATCCATTCTCCTGACTGGGTAACTTGTCTCATGGTTGGGAGAAAACCCACATCATTAAATTCTGTCAAATCCTGACTTCCAGCACCTTTGTGAGCCTAGCCCAGAGCACAGCTGGAAGACCCCTCTCCACTGAGATGTCTGACCCCACCCTCTCCTCCACCAACTCTCACCCAGGGCTCCAGGCTCCATGTGTCTGGCTCCCTCTCAGCCATTCTCCTTCTGCCCAACCCTGCCGCAGGCCAAACACAGAAATTACCACAGGCCATACTAGGAGGTGGGAGACTGCAAAGAGCAAGAGATCACCTTCGCATGATCGAAAGCAGCTCCAACGGCTTGTCAGCTTCTTTCCGGGAATGTCTCCTAGCTGATAAACCAGGAGACTAACGTTACACGGAACAGGAAGGAATTCAGGGATATCCTACAGGAGGTTGAAGGAGTTGAATGATGGGTGACTGCAGACAACCCCCCTCCCCAGTCAGCACTCTGAGGGCACATCTGGGTACAACTTAACCAGGTATGATGTGCTCTCCTAGACCTACTTTCATTACCTTCACAACCACACTATGAGTGAGATAGCATCATCAGATGCCCATTTTATGGATAACAAGACTGGGAGATGAAAAGACCTCTACTGGGTCATAAAACTAGTAAATGACACAGTTGAGGACATCTCCCCTACTTCCTCTTCACTCCCAGGGGAAAGGTGGAGAATTTTGGAACATTCCCAGGTTCTCATTTCCCACCCAAAAAGTCTTCTTGGAGGATCTGTCAACTTGGGGAACTGGAGCAATGGTTAGAGCACCCAGCGCCTGGCACCAGGGGTCACTGAGGGCCAGGGTCCATGCAAGTCTCACCCCCAGGGGAGGGAAGTCAGAGCAGAGACTGGGACTTTACCTCTTGGTGTTTTCTCTTTAGCCCTTTGTTTGACTTTCTGGTGACGCTTAAAGACAAAATAGAGTGTGAAGTGTCTAAACTGGGACAAAACCTGCAAATATTTCCCAAACTTCTTCTGCTTCAGTTCTATACATTCTGCTACCTTTTTCCCTGCTCTACCTTTTTCACCCCATCATTCCCTTTCTCTTCTTATTTCTGATTCATTTCAAACCTCTTCACACTCCATACCTCCACCCCCATTCCCTGAACAAGTTCTGTGGGAAATCAGAATAAGACGAGAGAAAGGGGAAAATGGAATAAAGGACAGGTGGTCTAGTAGACAAAGGACTTTAGCCATCCAAGGCTCTAAAAGTCCACCAGCTGAAAGGATCGCCCAAATCTGAAGGTGTACTGGGATCCAGTCAGGAAACTTCCTCCATTAAAAAAAAAAAAAAAAAAGCAGGGGTAAGGGTAATGAGAAACAGTGAAGGGATAAAACCTTGTCTGAGGTGTAATTGGTTCAGTCATGGTCATAGTGTTTCCCTACCCGGCAGCAGTTCCTGTTAGGTCCCAACTTTAAACCTCGGTGGTTCTTTTTCACTTGCCAAATAATTAATGCAATAATAATGATGGAGCCATAAGTGTAAAAGGGATATCCAACATCCCACAAAATAAAAGTAGGGCTCAACATAATCTAAACCTTACTAGCCATTCCTCTTCCTAGGCTTCCTAGGCTTTAAGGGTCTTAGAACCTAACACCTCCAAATCCTAGACCTATTGTCTCTGCCTCACAGAGCATAGAACCAAACCAGCAGACTGCATCACAAAGCCCTCCTGTTTCCTAAGTCATGCATGGCATCACAGACCTTTATTTGTCTAGGAGAAGCTCATGTGACACAGTGTTAAGGTGAGGGTGTCTGGTTGACTACATGGGTTGCAGAGCCTGAGCCTAAAGATGCCAAGTCACAGGAAGCAAATACTCCTTCATGCCCTCTCTATTCTCTCTATCCTGATGGCTCAGCCTTCAGCTCTCAGATAACAGTCTGGCATCTATCCCCAGATAACTGAGTCTTTATGTACACTGTGTGCCCTAAAAGAGAGATAGTGGATTGGTCAGACAAACTCCATGAACTATATATATCACTGTTCTGAGAAGATAACTAGGAAACACACAAGAGGACAGTGTATACATTATCCTATTAAGTCTTGGACAGTGAAGTTTGATGTCACAGGCAATAGGTGGGCAGTCATGAAAAGGACTGTAATTATTGTGGCAAGAAAAGGACATAGCTTCTGTTCTTTTAAACAACTTTCTGAGTTAAAGGAGTGCTCCCAGTCTGTGTGATCAAGCTTTTGATGGACGAGAAGAAACTGTAAACAGTGCCTTCCAAGGAGGAACATGATTGAGGCTCACTTCTGGAGCTTGGTTTTCCAGAATGGCCTTTACAACTCTCAGTAGTATCCTGTGGAGTATCCACTCATTGAGGTGAGTTACTGGCAAGACTAAGGACCACAAACTTGGGCTCTTGGGTTGAATCCACCATGGAGTGGTTGGCTGAAATGTTTATGAAAATCTGAATCTGAACACCTTTAGGCAGGTCAAGCTTTTTTCTGCTCATTCTTAGTACCCACCATCCCCATGTCCACTGATTTACATATTAATGTTAACTTCATGATCCCTGTCAACATTGTGATATGCCTCTAAGACTCCAGGATTTCTGAATTTCCTAAGAAATTCTTGCCCTGATGAGAATGGTCCCATAGCCCCCAAATTCTCAGGCTCAAAATCTCTGAAGAGGCTATTTGGTCCTTCCTCCAGCATTCAATCTACCAGTGAACAGATGTGGTGAGCCAACAATCTGTGTTCATCCTTAAGCTGCCCAGTCTCAAAGGTACAAAGACATTTGAGTTATATTACCTGCCTGCTCTCAAATCAGTTAAAAAATCTAGTTTCAAACACAAAAACTAATTCACAATCAAAAACCCACCTTATTAAGAGTTGAATCAGGACTTTCCTGGTGGTCCAGTGGTTGAGAATTTGCCTGCCAATGCAGGGACATGAGTTCAATCCCTGGTCCGGGAAGATTCCATATGTCAGGAGGCAACTAAGCCCATGTACCACAACTACTGAGCCCATGCTCTAGAGCCCAATAGTTGCAACTACTGAGTGCTCTAGAGCCCATGCTCCACAACAAGAAAAACCACCACAGTGAGAAGCCTGCACACCACAACTAGAGAATAGCCCCTGCTCGCCACAACTAGACAAACTTTGTTGCTTTGTGCACAGCAACGAAGACCCAGCACAGCCAAAAATTTTAAAAAAGGGTTGAAACAAGAACCAGCATTACTAGGAGCTTGGAAAGAAGAGTGTAAGGTGTTATTTAATGGGTACGAAATTTCTATATGAGATGATGAAAAGGTTCTGGAAATGGACAGTGGTGATGGCTGCACAGCACTGGGAATGTACTTAATGTCACTGATGTACACTTAAAAGTGGTTAAAAGAATAAAGTTCATGTTGTATATATTTTACCACAATTTAAAAAAAAAAAAAAACAGTCATTGGCATGAGGAATTTTTTTGCTATCTATAAGGAAGAATATTCTGAAAATAATTTGGCAAAGAAACAGATTACTGAATATTTTTCTTCAATGTCCTTTTTTACAGAAGAAAATAAAAATAAAATAGATCCTTAAATTTAAGATAATTTAAGAAGAGTCTCATCCTGAAAATGGGATGAATTTGAACCATTTCAACATTTTTCCTAAACTTGCAAAATTCTGTAATATAGGAATGAGAAGACATTTCCAATTAAAGAGAACTGAATGACAGGTTGTGTATATGTGTTAGTCGCTCAGTCGTGTCCGATTCTTTGCAGCCCCATGGACTGTAGCCTGCCAGGCTCCTCTGTCCATGGAATTCTCCAGGCAAGAATACTGGAATTGGTTGCCATTCCCTCCTCCAGGGGATCTTCCCCCCAGGAATCAAATGCAGGTCTCCTGCATTGCAGGTGGATTCTTTACCATCTGAGCCACCCAGGAAGCCCAAATGACAGGTTATTAATAATTAGTTAAAAAGCAGCTTGCATCGGCTTTTTAGCAGCAAGTCAAGATACCTAAAAAGTGACTTGAATTTTTTACAGTTGTCATTATTCCTCCCCAACCAAGTTCATGCTTCCTGCTCTGTGCTGCTGCAAGCGCTCTCAGTCTCCCGTTAACCTGACCCAATGTAGCACTGTGTGGTGCGCAGGGTCCTCCCCAACCCCGGGCTATGAATGTAAGTAATTAACAAACTTCTGTCAGGCTTATAAGTCCAGCATCAGGTGTCGTACTTTCAGACATCCCCAGGACCCCAGAGTTACCAACAGGACAAAGAGGAGGTGCACACAACACTCCATCTCCTACCCAACCCACTCCTGCTTCCTGCAGCTACTGCTGCAACTTCGCTCAGTCTCCCAATAGCCTCTTTGCCCCAGACAAAATTATCAAACTTGGCAAACTTGGTACCAGCTCCAACCTGTATACTATTTACCTTAAAGATAATCCATGGCCGCTGTCCTCCCACTAGGCCATTAAAACCATCTGCTACAGACTCCTCTACTGCAACTTACCCAGACCTTGCTCTTCCATCTCAGAGATGAGGAGGTAGAGCCGAAGACAACCTTATACCTTTCTGCAGACCAGACCTTTAGTACAGGCTTATATATTGATCGGGTACCTACTGACAGAGGGTGCTTGTGTGGATGCGACAGAGGGATCAGCGTCTTCCTAAACAAAGGCATATTTGCGTAATGAACACGCTGTCATTTTTGATGATGTGGACATGGATTGTCACATTTGCCCTTCCTGCCACATGGTTTACTGTGAATGGCAAACAAGGGAGATGAAGTACATCAAAGGCCTCTGTGGACTCTACACAGAGTCCTGTGTGGAGGGTACACAACTGCAAAGGATTCAGATTTGTCTGTTTCGAAAAAACTTGCTAAAGCAGGACCCTGCTCTCGTAATAATGCTATAGTGCCACAATTATAACAGTAGAATTTCTTCGGGAAACTGTTCGGGATTATTGATTCATATGCAACATGGGTCATATCATAGCCCAATAAAGAAAAATCCTCACAGGACACTAGTGTGATTTTGTCCCTCCACACAAGCCTTATGAAGGAGCTTTGCTGTGTCTCATTCTCAGAAAACACTAGTGAACATCTTTAGATGTCTCACATGATGGGGACAGAGAGGCACAGTTGCTGCCATTCAGAAGCAACATTTTTAGACACTAGCATTTTTATTAATGCCCAAGTGTTGGACAGGGAGTTAGACAAGAAGACCAGCGCTCCACAGCAGTCACTTTGCTATGCAGAAGTGTAGTAAAATGATAGAGGCACCAGAGGGCAGCACTTGCCTACCCAACGTGTCCCAAGGATTCTGTGACAGAAACTTTAAACGGCCATCTGTTGCACTGCCTCCCAATCCTGGCCTTACATCAAAATTACTGGGAGGCTTATCAAAATATAGACTTCCTGGCCTCACGCCAGACTTAATGAATCAGAATCTCTACAAGCAGGGTCTTGTAACCTATGTATTCAATTTTCAATAAGTGTCAAAATAATTTTCAAGCAACAAACACCGGGCTTTGGGTGTGCATTTGGGAGCAACGGGACTGCAGAGAACAACAGTGCTTCCTCCTACCCCAGTTTCACTGACATACAACTGGCACATAACACTATGAGTTTACGGTGAGGTAAACAATATAATGATTTGTTATATGCAGGCACTGTGAACTGGTTACCACAATAAGTTTAGGTAATGTTCATCACCTCACTTAGATTTTTTTTCCTGTAATATATTCAGGTCAGGAAGCAACAGTTAGAACTGGATATAGAACAACAGACTGGTTCCAAATAGGAAAAGGAGTACGTCAAGGCTGTATATTGTCACCCTGCTTATTTAACTTATATGCAGAGTACATCAGGAGAAACGCTGGGCTGGAAGAAGCACAAGTTGGAATCAAGATTGCCGGGAGAAATATCAATAACCTCAGCTATGCAGATGATACCACCCTTATGGCAGAAAGTGAAGAGGAACTCAAAAGCCCCTTTATTGATGAAAGTGAAAGAGGAGAGTGAAAAAGTTGGCTTAAAGCTCAACATTCAGAAAATGAAGATCATGGCATCTGGTCCCATCACTTTATGGGAAATAGATGGGGAAACAGTGTAAACAGTGTCAGACTTTATTTTGGGGGGCTCCAAAATCACTGCAGATGGTGACTGCAGCCATGAAATTAAAAGACGCTTACTCCTTGGAAGAAAAGTTATGACCAACCTAGACAGCATATTCAAAAGCAGAGACATTACTGTGCTAACAAAGGTCCGTCTTGTCAAGGCTATGGTTTTTCTTGTGGTCATGTATGGATGTGAGAGCTGGACTGTGAAGAAAGCTGAGCACTGAAGAATTAATGCTTTTGAACTGTGGTGTTGGAGAAGACTCTTGAGAGTCCCTTGGACTGCATGGAGATCCAACCAGTCCATTCTAAAGGAGATCAGTCCTGGGTGTTCTTTGGAAGGAATGATGCTAAAGCTGAAACTCCAGTACTTTGGCCACCTCATGGGAAGAGTTGACTCATTGGAAAAGACACTGATGCTGGGAGGGAATGGGGGCAGGAGGAGAAGGGGACGACAGAGGATGAGATGGCTGGATGGCATCACTGACTCAATGGATGTGAGTTTGAGTGAACTCTGGGAGTTGGTGATGGACAGGGAGGCCTGCCGTGCTGTGGTTCATGGGGTCGCAAAGAGTCGGACACGACTGAGCGACTGAACTGAAGAACTTTTAAGATCTACTCTTGGCAACTCTCAAACACATAATATCATTAACTACAGTCATCACACTATACATACATCAGAACTTATTAATCTTATAACGAATTCTGTACCTCTTGATCGTCTTCATCCATTTCCCCCACTCCCTCTCCCTGACCACCGATCTATTCTCTGAACGAGTCTGGTCATTTATTTTTAGATTCCATACATAACTAAGATCATATAGTATTTGTCATTCTCTGTCTTGAGATATAGTTCACTCAGCATAATGCTGTTAAGGGCCATCTGTATTGTTGCAAATGGCAGGATTTCCTTCTTTTTTATGGCTGAGAAATATTCCATGATATCATATTCTATATCCATTCACTGCCAACAGATGCTTAGATTGTTCCAAGTCTTGGTTATTAAAAATAATACTGCAATGGGCATGGGTGTTCAGATATCTCTGAGAGATAGTGATTTTCTTTCAGGTACATATCCAAAAGTGGGATTGTTGTGTCAAATTTAAAGCAACTTTATTAAAAAATTCCTCCTATAATAGATGAGTTTGACCATCTCTGGTCATGACCTAACTTAGACAGTGGTCTATAAACAGAAGTTAAGAATTCAGGAACACAAGGAAGAAAGGAGAATCAATCCTGACAGAGAAAAATTACTATGTGCCAGGCCCTTTACACATCACATCATTCAGTCTTTATCATCAACCCAGACCCAGGTATTATTATCCCAAGTTATATATGAGGAAACTGAGTCACCTATAAGTAAAGTTACTGCAGATGGTGACTGCAGCCATGAAATTAAAAGACACTTGCTCCCTGGAAGAAAAGCTATGACCAATCTAGACAGCATAATAAAAAGCAGAGACATTACTTTGCCAACAAAGGTCTGTCTAGTCAAAGCTATGGTTTTTCTAGTAGTCATGTATGGATGTGAGAATTGGACTATAAAGAAAGCTGAGCACCGAAGAATTGATGCTTTTGAACTGTGGTGTTGGAGAAGACTCTTGAGAGTCCCTTGGACTGCAAGAATATCAAACCAGTTCATCCTAAAGGAAACGAGACCTGAATATTCATTGGAAGGACTGATGCTGAAGCTGAAACTCCAATACTTTGGCCATGTGATGCGAAGAACTGACTCATCTGAAAAGACCCTGATGCTGGGAAAGATTGAAGGCAAGAGGAAAAGGGGATGACAGAGGATGAGATGGTTGGATGGCATCACCAACTCAATGAACACGAGTTTGAGTAAACTCCAGGAGTTGGCGATGGACAGGAAGGCCTGGTGTGCTGCAGTCCATGGGGTCACAAAGAGACGGACACAACTTAGCAACTGAACTGTAAGTAAAGTAACGTTTGTCTGAGGTCATATAGCAACTTAGTGGTGGATAGTTAGTTTCTAAATTCCACTAAGACTTGCAACCTTCAATCCAATCAAATTGAGAGAATACAGACATACCATATGATTATAAGATGTTTGAAAGTGCAGTCTACTCACATGTTCAGTCATTTTTGAAAAGGGCCACCATAAATAAAAGGAACTTAAAACAAGAGCCGAAGAGCAAGTCTGGGTCCAAAGGTGTCCAATGTCATCCAGATCATACCTACTTATCAGTTATGCCCCTCAGGCATCAGGCTGTCACAGCCCAGTGACATTAGCATCTGAGTGCCCCATTCACACTCCTGGTTTGATTATAGCCTCATCCAGTATCTTCTGACTAGAAGGTAACTTTCAAAGTAAATAAACCTATATAAAGAGAATAACCTGACCAGCAGGTGGGAGTACGCCAGGTCCTTTGCAATTATATTTCCCAGTGAAAACTACTACATTAGCATGATGATTTATGCCTTAGACTCTTTTCAATTTAATTATAGTTGATAATTCAGTTTACATACAGTGGGTTTCCTGAAGAGACCAATTGGCTCAGAGAACCCTGTTAAGATGTAGTCTTTCTACTTTACAGCTGAGGAAAGTAGTATACTTGGCTCCTAGTTCTCCCTCCTTTCCATTTCTCATGGTTACTCTCCATCCTGCTGACCAACTGCAGAGGTAGGGAGGGCCATTCTAAACATCAGGCTCCTGCAGTGACAACAATCCCCAGCCTTCTCACAGGGGAGAGCAGCACCACTGCTTCTCAGCCCAAGCTGCCTTCTTCTTGTGTTTCTCCCACTAGTACAGAGTCAGTTCAGTCACTCAGTCATGTCCAACTCTTTGCTACCCCATGGACTGCAGCACGCCAGGCCTCCCTGTCCATCACCAACTCCTGGAGTTTACTCAAACTCATGTCCATTGAGTCGGTGATGCCATCCATCTCATCCTCTGTCGTACCCTTCTCCTCCTGCCTTCAATCTTTCGCAGCATCAGGGTCTTTTCAGATGAGTCAGTTCTTTGCATCAGGTGGCCAAAGTATTGGAGTTTCAGAGTAGTATCTATTACAGACTGTTTATACAATAAAGCATTGGGTGGAGGCAAAAAAGTTTATTCAGAAGTGAATCCCGATAACTTTAAAGTAGGAAATAACAGTCAGAGAAGGCAACCCACTTCAGTATTCTTGCCTGGAAAATTCCATGGACAGAGGAGCCTGATGGGCTCCAGTCCATGGGGTCACAAAGAGTTGGACATGACTGAGCACGCATGCACACACAAAAATACTCAAAATAGCTCAGAGTGTGTCTGGTACAGATAAACTGCTATATGAGTCTCCTACAAAGAGGAGAGGGATTATTTTTGGCTGAAGTGATCTGGGAAAGCTTCATGATGTAGAAAACAGCATTTAACTTGCTGCCTGAAGCAGAGAGAGGATTTTAATTAGTGAAACTGGAAAGAGAGAGTGATCCACATGCAGGAGTTAGCATGCAAAAAACTGCTGGAACCTCTGTGTAATGGTATGTGGAAATAACAGAGGGATTTCTGAAATATTTATTTTACTCTGGGTACATTTTATTCTGTATATATTCGATCTTAATGAAGTGAGGTTTAGATTTCATGTTGTTTTTGTGTATAAACTAAGGTTGTGGATATCTCTTTGTGCGTGTATTTTTCTGCATCACGTGGACATGAACTGTGGAGATGGGTCTCCTAAATCAGACCATATGTATCTCTAGGTATAAATGTCTGTGTGGGTGCATTTCTCTACAGATTTTCTGATCTTTGTGGGTGTGTGCACATGCAGTCCTGGGGGGATGGGAAGGAAAGAGTAGAGGTGAGGAGGAGAAGGAAGAGGGGAAAGAGAATGAGAAGTTGTTGAGGTAAATCTGTGTCTGAAGCTC
The DNA here is from genome assembly GCF_055505025.1 of Bos grunniens. Taxonomy (NCBI): domain Eukaryota; kingdom Metazoa; phylum Chordata; class Mammalia; order Artiodactyla; family Bovidae; genus Bos; species Bos grunniens. Next base: position 57,787,278 of record NC_141172.1, read on the forward strand.
AAATGTGAATCCTACCCATCATTAGTATTTTAAATAGTTGATAATTGATGGTGCCATCATCCTTGGAAGTTCTTTTTCTAATAATAAAACATTTATTGGTAAAGGACAGCATCTCAAAATGCTATCTTTTATCCATCACATTCAATGTCTTTTCAAATATCTTTTCATTTGTCCTTCCTTTTATCCATTTTAATCCTCTTTTTGGATTTTTTTTTTCTTTTGGTGTCTTTTTTCCTTATGCTCCCAGTCCTAGTAATTTCTTTATTGGAATTTTGTCTTTCTGTAAGCTTTCCCCCTCTCCTCTAATTTAGAAAGCTAATACCATACCCTGGCTCAGACGTTAAAGAGTCTGCCTGCAATGCAGGAGACCCAGGGAGACCCAACCTGGGTCAGGAAGATCCCCTGGAGAAGGAAATGGCAACCCACTCCAGTATTTTTGCCTGGAGATTCTCATGGACAGAGGAGCCTGGTAGGCTACAGTCCATGGGGCCACAGAGTCAGATACGACTGAGCAGACTTCACTTTCACTTCACTTTCACCCACACCCCAGAAAACAAGTGTTTTTAATTTGGGAAAGGGGTACTTCATGTGGTACCCCTAAAATATCTTTAAAGATATTTCAGATTTGATCTTAGGTTTTTATCTTCACTGTCACTGCCACAGTCAATTCAACAAATTTTAACTGTGTGCTTTGGTGTATGTCCACAGCACTGTTCCAGCTACTGAAGAAACAGGGAAAAAATACCTAGAATAGTCAACCAATTATATTAATGATCATCTTTAAGTAACCAACTTTTCTTTTCTCCAGACATAGGGAGAAAACTAGAAGACAGAAAAGCACGAATGATTTAGCTAGTTTTTCCAAGGGCATCTACTACATATCATCTTAAGAAAACTAAAGTAGCAAATAAATCCAGTGAATTTGCATATTTTTTCATATTTTTTAATATATTGCCATTCCAAGAAATGAGAGTAAATCGAAATTATGTTTAGTGAGCAGTATTTTTGCATCTGTTTCTTAGATATAATTCTGGTATCCAAAGATGGTTTATTAATTAACTTAGTCATTTGCTTAATTATTAGGCTCCTAAGGTTAGTCAAGGATCTGGAAATATAATTTTAGCTAATATATCCTTATGAATTCTAGAATTCTAAGGACTTCATAATAATTTCAGAAACAATGGCTTGCTGCTCCTGCTGCTGCTAAGTCGCTTCAGTCATGTCCAACTCTGTGCGACTCCACAGACAGCAGCCCACCAGGCTCCGCCGTCCCTGGGATTCTCCAGGCAAGAACACTGGAGTGGGTTGCCATTTCCTTCTCCAATGCATGAAAGTGAAAAGCGAAAGTGAAGTTGCTCAGTGGCTTGAAAATCACCCAAATTTAACACGTCATAAATCTCTGAATTGAAAGCATTCAATGAGCCCCAAACAGGACAAATTAAAAGAAAATAATATCCAGACACATTATAATCAAGCTTCTTAAAACCAACGATAAAGAAATCTTGAAAACAATGAGAGAAAAATACTGTTATAGTTCAAATGACTGAATTTCTCATCAAAAACCACACAGGCCAGAAGATGGTGTAACAACATCTTTAAAGTGTTAAACATCCACAATGTTATAACCAGTTAAAATATCCTTCAAAAATGAAGATGCACTAATATGCACCCCAATGTTCATAGCAGCAATATTTGCAATTGCCAAGATATGGAAGCAACCTAAATGTCCATCGACAGATGAATGGATAAAGAAGATGTGGTATATATACAATGGAATACTAGTCAGCCATAAAAGAGAATGAAATTTTGCCATTTACAACAACTAACCTTAAGATGACTAACTTGACTAACCTTAAGATGGATTTAGAGGGTATTTATGCTAAGTGAAATAAGACAGAGAAAGGTAAATATTGTGTGGATCTAAAAAAAATAAAACAAACTAGTAAATATAACAAAAAGGAAACAGACTTACATATAGAGAACAAACTAGTGATTGCCAGTCAGGAGAGGGAAGAGGGGAGGGGCAATATAGGAATACAGGATTAAGAGGTGTAAACTATTATGTACAAATAAAGCTACAGGATATATTATATAACACAGGAAATATAGCCAATATTTTACAGTAACTATAAACGGAGACTTAAAACATAAATCACTGTTGTACGCCTATAATTTACTACATTGTACATCAACTATATCTTAATTTTAAAAGTATTAAAAAATGAAGATGAACTAGAAACATTCTCATAAGAAAGAAAACTAAGATAATTTTAGTATTTCTTTCAGCTGTGAAAGAAATGCTAAAGGAAGCTCTTTTGGCTGAAGAGACATGATCCCAGAAAGAAATGTGGAACTTAAGAAATCAAGGAAGAACAGAAAGGGTAAATGTCAGGAAAAACAGACTATTTTTCTACTCTTAAGTACTTTAAAATACTTATGAATGTTGAAAGCAACAATTACAATACTGTATTTATAGATGTAATACATAAGATACTGATAAAGAGACATGATAAAGGGAAATTTGTGGTTGTAAGGCTCCTGTGTTTTAAGTGATAAAATATTAAATCTAAATAGACTGTAAAAGCTAAGTGTGTAAATTGTAATCACTGGGGCAACCACTAAAAAATGATGCAAAGCTACATGGTCAAAAACCAATAAATAAATTAAAATAAAACATTCATATGCAAAAATTCCAAAAGAGGTCAGGTAAGAGGAAAAGAGGAACAACAGAGAAAACAGGAAAATGATATAATGCACAACTAAATCCAGCCATTTTAATTATCATGGTAAATATCAATGGTCTATACATACCAATTAAAACATAGAAATTCTCACATTTAATTTTTAAAAGACCAAACTATATACAACATGATAGTTTCAAGAAATCTACTTGATAGATAGTAACTCTAATCAGAAAAAAAACTGGATTGGCTTTTACAGTGTCAGAATAAGCAGACTTCAGAATAAGGAAAATTACCAGCAGTAAAGAGGAAAATTATATGGTGAAGATTGGAGCAAATACCCAAGAAGACAACAATTTAAAATGTATATGCTCCTAAGAACCCAGAGCTCCAGAGTATATGAAGCAAAAACTGATAGAAAAGAAGCAGAGACAAATCCACAAATATACCTGGCCATTTAAACACTCCTCTCTCTATAATAGGTAGATGGAAAATTAGCAAAGATAGAGAAGACCTGAACAATACTATCAACCAACTTGACCAGATGACATTTATAAAGCACACCACCCAACAGGAGCAGAATACACATTCAAGTGCACACATGGAATATTCATCAAGATAGGCCATATTCTGGGCCTTAAAAAAAAAATAGCAATTTTTTTTTTTTGCAATTTTTTAAAAAACTGAAGTTGTGGACTTCTCTGGTGGCTCAGCAATAAAGGATTCACCTGCCAATACAGGAGACATGGGTTTAATCCCTAGTCCTGGGGGTCCTGGGGGCTTCCCTGGTGGCTTAGACAGTAAAGAATCTGCCTGCAATGCAGGAAACCCTGGTTCAATCCCTGGGCCGGGAAGATACCCTGGAGAAAGAAATGGCAACCCACACCAGTATTCTTGCCTGGAAAATTCCATGGGCAGAGGGACCTGGCAGGCTACAGTTCATAGGGTCACAAAGAGTCAGACACGACTGAGCGACTAACACCAGGGGATCCCACATGCTGTGAAGAAACTAAGCCCATGCACCAAAACTACTGAGTCAGTGCTCTAGAGCCTGGGAGCCACAACTACTGAAGCCTGCGTGCCCTAGATCCCGTGCTCTGAAACAAAGAGAAGTCACTGCAGTGAGAAGCCCGTGCACCTCAACTAGAAAGTACCCCCCACCATACTCTCTGCAGCTAAAGAAAAGCCCATGCAGCAATGAAGACTCAGCACAGCAAAAAAATAATAATTTTTAAAAAACAAATTACACAGAGCTGATCATAAAAGCCTTAAACAGCAAGTCATTATTTAGTGACTAGAAAGATTTCTGGAAAATCCCCAAATATTTGGAAATTACAAAATGCTGATGGAAAAAATTGCTGATGAAAGAAATCAGGGAAGACCCAAATAAAGAGTCATATAGATGGGAAAAATTAATTCAGTTAATGTTTCAATTTTCTCCCGAATTGATATGTGTATTTCCAAAAGGATTTCTTACAGATTCATATGGAAAGGCAAAGAAAGTAGAATACCCCAAACAAAGTAAAGAAGAGTAAAAGAGTAAAAGACTCATGCCATATGATTTAAAAACTTACTACAGTAACCAATAGTGTGGTCCTGGAGAAAAGAGAGACACAAAAGTCAATGGAACAGAATAGGGCAGGGATTGGCAAACTGAGGCCTGTGGGCCAAATCTGACTGATTGCCTGTTTTTGTAAATTACGTTTTATGAAATACAGTCATGTTCACAGTCATAGCCATTTGTTTACATATTGTCTATAGTTGCTTTCATGCTACCATAACTGAGCTGAGTGCTGCAACAGAAACCATTTGACCTGCAGAGCCTAAACTATTTAACAAACATTTGGCCCTTTAAGGAAAAAATAATAATCAATTCCTGAAATAGAGAGGCTAGAAATAAACCCAAAACATATATAGCCAAATGATTTTTGATCAAAGTGAAAAACCAACTCAATGGAGAAATGACAGTCTTTTCAACAAATGGTGCCAGGATAATTGGACATCCATTTGCACACACACCCAATAAAGACCAACTGAATCTTGACTATACCTCACACTTCAAATTAACTCAAGATTGATCACAGACCCAAAAGTAAAGCAGAATACTAAAACTCTTAGAAGAAAATACAAGAGACTTTGAGTGAGGAATAGTCTTAAAACATACTATCTAAGCAAAATTCATAAAAGAACACATTGATAAGTTGTACTTCATCAAAATTCTAAACTTATGCTCTTTTAAAGATATTGTTAAGAAAATGAAAAGACAAGCCACAAATTGGCAGAAAATATTTGCAAATCAGATATTTGACAAAGGACTTTATCCAAAATATATGAAGAACTCTCAAAATTCCACAGTAATAAAACAGACAACCCAATTTTAAAATGGGCAAAAGAAGATATACAGATGGCAAATAAGCATATGAAAAGATGCCCCACATCATATGTCATTAGGGAAATACAAATTAAACCAATGAGATACCATTACATACCAATTAAAATGGCCAAAATCCAGAACGCTGACAACACAAAATGCTGGCAAGGTTACAGAGGAACAGGAAATAATCTGTAATTTTTGTAATGGACAAAAGCCTTGGACAGCTAATCAAAGAGATACACAGATGACAAATCAGCACGTAAAAAGATGTTTAATATTATTAGTCATGAGAAAAATGCAAATTAAAACCACAATGAGATACTAATATAAATCTAATAGAATGCCTAAAAACCAAACCAAAACAACAAAAAACTGATGTTGTCAAATGCTAATCAGGATGTAGAACAAGTGCTCTTTCTCAAACACTGCTGTTGGAAATGCAAAATGCTACAGTCACTTTGGAAAACATTTTAGTGATTTCTTATAAATTTAACAAACTTGCCATACAGCCCAGTTCCCAGTCCCAGGTATTTACTTAAGTGAAATGAAAGCCTCTAGTCACACAAAAACCTGTATCTGCTTTTTTGTCTTGTTTCTCTCGTTTTCCACCTTGATCCTGCCACCAGGTGTATCTCAACTGCTTTTGGCTTCTCAGCTTTACTCTCTGTTTTTCTTTCTTTATAATTCTCTCTAATCATCCTGTTCCTTGCTGCCTCAATAAGTTCCACATCTTAGCAGGCCTTGGAACCTAACCCCTAGCACTGGCAAATGCTCCACCCAGGACTATCACTTTCGGTTATTAGCATGATGTCATGCAAGCCCACTGCTCTGTTTTATCCATAAGCATTTTAGAAAGTATAATCATTTACTGGACTCTAGCTTTCCTCATCTATTTCATTTTCTGAGCTCTTAATATTTATCATATCCCTAATGTTATCTAAGGTTCCAGAAAATGGAGTCCTGCATGTGACTTAATGACCAACTAGAGTCTCTTATTAAAAAAAAAAAAAGCAAAGTCCCTTATCAAATAAAGCAAACAGCAAAGTCTGAAATAAAATCTGAACTCCAGTTTAGCTTCTTAATTGTATATTATTGCTTTTCTTGTTCTAATCTAAATATTTGATGTCCTCAAGCACCATTTAAACTTTTCTGTGAGGTTGGTCAAACCACCCACTCTCTTAGTATTTTAGTCTCTACTTTGAGTACACCATCATTTGAGAGAGCTTTTGAACACTGTCTCCAAGAAGCCAGCAATTAGTAGATTTGACAACTGTTTATTCTGCATTTAAGACAGCACCAGAAAAAAAGCCTCTATAGGTGACCTCCCTACATGGATGGCATAAACCTCTTACTCCAAAATATTCTCTAAGAAAGAGTATTTACAGATAGACTTTGTTTTGCAGTCAGTAGGGATATCTTGCCTTGTGATTAGATTTTCTTGGCTAGTTGTATGATTTTGTATGTGCATGAATGAAAGCATTTGTAACATGGGTGAGTGGGTGTGGATCCACCTGTCAATGACAACCTCAGCTAAGGGTTCCTGCTTCAGGGAGACGGAAATGGTCACTTATTCTACCAACTTGGAACTCATAGAGTTTTCTGGGGAAAAAAATTTTTTAAAGACACTACACCTACATGTTTAAATAATAGATCTTTTTTCCCTTAGTTTTTTCCTAGCTAAGATTATAGGGATTCTCTCAAATTATAAAAGGTTACTTAGCCCAAGTCCCTCTTTTGAACATGGTTCAGCCTCTATGACAACCAGTGATGGTATGGTAGGTGCAGGGAGATATCTCGGATCATACACAATTTAAGCTTTTATGATCTGAAGATTTCCTTTTTCTAACATTTCATCTTCTTTGTCCACCACAGTGTCATGTAGTGCTAGCTCTTAAAATAAATGTGTCTGATGATGACTTTCACTGTCCTATAGGACTGTGCTCTGAACTCTTAAGTGTGAAAAATGAATGTAGGTACTGAGACCAAATGAACCCTCTAATTTTTCAGTTTGCCTTTAAAATGAGTATGTATCTTCTCAGTAAGTCATAGTATTTTATAATGGCTAATCAAATTATCTTTGACTGTGTGGATCACAAAAAACTGAGGAAAATTCTTCAAGAGATGGGAATACCAGACCACCTTACTTGCCTCCTGAGAAATCTGCATGCAGGTCAGGAAGCAACAGTTAGAACCGGACATGAAACAACAATTTTTCCAAATTGGGAAAGGAGTACGTCAAGGCTGTATATTGTCACCCTGCTTATTATTTAACTTCTATGCAGAGCACATCCTGTGAAATGCCAGGCTGGATGAAGCACAAGCTGAAATCAAGATTGCTGGGAGAAATATCAATAACCTCAGATATGCAGATGACATCACCCTTATGGCAGAAAGTAAAGAAGAACTAAAGAGCCTCTTGATGAAAGTGAAAGAGGAGACTGAAGAAGTTGGCTTAAAGCTCAACATTCAGAAAACGAAGATCATGGCATCCAGTCCCATCACTTCATGGGAAATAGATGGGGAAACAGTGGAACAGTGACAGACTTTATTTTGGGGGGCTCCAAAATCACTGCAGATGGTGACTGCAGCCATGAAATTAAAAGACACTTGCTCCTTGGAAGAAAAGCTGTGACCAGCCTAGACAGCATATTAAAAAGCAGAGACATTACTTTGCCAACAAAGGTGCATATAGCCAAAGCTATAGTTTTTTACAGTAGTTACATACAGATGTGAGAGTTGGACCATAAAGAAAGCTGAGTGCTGAAGAACTGATGCTTTTGAACTGTGGTGTTGGAAAGACTCCTAAGAGTCCCTTGAACTGCAAGATCAAACCAGTCAATCCTAAAGGAAATCAGTCCTGAATATTCATTGGAAGGACTGATGCTGAAGCTGAAACTCCAATACTTTGGCCACTTGATACGAAGAACTGACTCATTGGAAAAGACCCTGATGCTGGGAAAGATTGAAGGCAGGAGGAGAAGGGGATGACAGAGGATGAGATGTTTGGATGGCATTACCAACTCAATGGACATGAGTTTGAGTAAGCTCCGGGAGTTGGTGATGGACAGGGAAGCCTGGCGTGCTGCAGTCCATGGGGTGGCAAAGAGTCAGACATGGCTGAGCGACTGAACTAAACTGAATCAAATTGTAAGACAGTAAAAGGATTAGGACTAATCTTTTAGACATACAGTTATAGAGACAGTCCTCACTTGGCACAATTTCAATATACACAAATTTCACTTACCACAGTTTAGTTAAATAATACCAATATGCACACAAATTTCAATTACCCGTAGGATATTTATTCACTGTAAGTAACTGCATGAAACACAAACCTCACTTCTAAGTTTTTAGTCCATAAATCACTACATAAATAACAGATGAGCACCATAGTGAGTGGCAAATTCATCACTTCTTTCAAACTGACTGGTCTCAGCACATGGGTTATTCAGTTCACACACAGACAACAAAGAATATTGCTTTATTGTCTCCATATCTCTGGATATGCAGCACTTTAGGAAAGAAGATACTCAAAAGAAGGAATTAGCCAACAAAGGTTGAGGTACAGTAAAGGATCAAAAAGTGATAATGCTGAAGATGAAAACTGAATCAAACATAAACGAAGTTACGGAAGAGATAACTGACCGTGGATGACACTGCCACCATTCGAGAGACCCTAGAAAAGCAGCGAGAGGAATGAGCAAAGCATAAATGAGGAAAGGATGATCATGTCCCAGAGCAAGTGATGCTGGAAAAATAGTTCACATTAAAGTGACCCTCAGAGATATTTTATAACATTGAAAAAAAAAAAGATAAAATGTTGGAACCTGATCTAGACTTGGAAAGGAATATGAGAATTTGGAAAGGCATAGAAAAGATGCTCACTCCATACCCTAAGTTACATTGTAAGAAGGCAAGCACTATTCAAACAATTCTTGATGAGTTTTTTCTTCTTTTGGTAGAAACTGTTCTAATGAATCCTAGCAAAACAATTCAGATGGTGTGTGAGAACATTATTTCCACTGCTACAATATGCAACCTTCTTTAAAAAAGTGTTTCAAAGAAGAACACAAACTTTCCATGTATATGGACTATAATATTGCAAAATTAAACCTTTTTTTCTTATACAAATTACTCCATAATTTTGAAACTTGAAAGAATCAGTGAGTAGTTTGATTTTAATACTCAGAAGCTTTTGAATAGTAGTGAACAAAAATAATGGGGGATTTTTCATTTAACAAAATCAATGAAGTACTTACACCTACATAACTCTTCAGTGTTGAAAGACTTATTGAAAAAGATATAAAACGCACCCTCCAAAATATCTCATAAGTAGGAAAGACCACTCTGTATGCCTTAAGACATTAGTTAAGAATTTAGAGACAGAGGAAGGGAAAATCCTTAGCAGTAGTATCTTGGTAAGCTTTCTTTACAAAAAAAACACAAAACTTTACATCTCAATATTTCTAATTAGAGTGTACTAAATATTAGCTTTACTGCTTTTTTCATTTCCCTATTCATTACCACTGACCATAATGGACTCTTTAATGTTTTGACAAAAAAAATTTTTAAGTCACTAAACAACTGTAATTTTTCCCATTGATTTTTAAGATCACAATTTCAGCCTATATAGTTCTTTTTATGGTCCCAGACAACCGTGCAAAGAACTGCCTGTGCTAGAAAATGAATTACATTAAGAATCATTTTATATTGATTAGACCAGGAGTTTTCATGCTATGCTCAGCAAAATCCTGGGTTTCAATAAAGTGTTTTAGGGCTTCCAAACATTTCGGAAGTGTTTGACTTTAACTTCATTTTTTAAATGTAGTTTATTTTTTAATTAATATACTATTTTCTAGAAGCTTTAGATTTATTGAAAAATGGAGACAATGCTGAAAGTTCCCATGTACTTCCCTTTCCTCTCTCCCCTCAGTTTTCTTTATTATTAATTATTATATTAGTATGGCACATTTGTTATCATTAATGAACTTATATGAATACATTATTACTATTAAAGTCTACATTGTATTCAGATTTCCATTGTTCTTATCTAAAGTTCCTTTTCTTTTTCTGGATCCCACCCAGGACACCACATTACATTTAGTTGTCATGCATATCTGCTGAGGCTCCTCTCAGCTGTGACAGGACTTCCCTTGTTTTTGAGGCTGAGGACAACTGGTCAGGTATACTGTAAGATGTCCCTCTATTGGAATTTGTCTATTATTTTTTTAATTAGACTGAGATTACAAGGCTTGGGGAGGAAGATTACACAGATAAAGTGCCATTTTCATCTCACAGTAACTATTTTTTAAAAATAAATACACAATATCATGCACTCTCTAATGGCCCCTCTACAAAATTTTTTATACACTGAAAGCTACCGAACTATGAACTCTTACAAAAATTACTGTAAAATGTCTCCTCTAATGGCTCTGTTTGGGTTTCCCAGGTGGCTCAGATGGTAAAGTGTCTGCCTGCAATGAAGGAGACAAGGGTTTGATCCCCAGGTCAGGAAGATCCCCTGGAGAAGGAAATGGCAACCCACTCCAGTACTCTTGCCCGGAAAATTCCATGGATGGAAGAAAATCCTGAGATTGCAAGATAGTACATAAAAATAAACTGTCATATTTTACAACCACTCATCTATATGTATGGGCTTCCCTGGTGGCTCAGTGGTAAAGAATCCATCTGCCAATGTAGGAGCTGCAGGTTCAGTCCATGGGTGAGGAAGATCCCCTGGAGAAGGAAATGGCAACTCACTCCAGCGTTCTTACCTGGGAAATCCCATGAACAGAGGAGCCTGACTGGCCACTGTCCATGGGATCTCAAAAGAGCAGGACATAACTCAGTGACTAAACAACAAATCTGTATGCATAAAGACTTTTCTAATGCTGTTCAAAACAAGTCAGGGATTCCAACAAAGGCCATTTCCTTCTCCAGGGAATCCTCCCAATCTAGGGATCGAACCTGCATCTCTTAAGTCTCCTGCACTGGCAAGCAGATTCTTTATCACAAATGCCACCTGGATCCTCCCTGTCCATCAAAGGTAAGATTAGATCAGCTACTCAATAAATATTTGTAGAAAGAATGAAAAAAATATGAGCCAACCAATAAATAATGAGTGACTTGTGCTACTGGCACTAGGCTCCATTCGAGGACTCTGAACAGAGGGTTGAAGGAAACAGAATTGCGGGTTATCAAATGTCTTTGTATGGACTAAATGTTTATGTCCTCCTACAAATTCACATATTGAAACCCTAACCTCAAAGTGATGGTATTCAGAAGTGAGGCCTTTGAGAGGTAATTTAGATTAGATGAGGTCATGAGGGTGGAACCCTCATGAATGGGATTACTGTATATATACCCTTAAAAGGGTCACCATAGAGCTCACTTCCCCTCTGTTTTCCACGATCTCAGATTACAACAAAAAGATGGCCATCTATGAACCAGGAAGCAGGTCCTCACTGGACACTGAAGCTACTGACTGGCACCTTGATCTTGGACTTCAGTCTCTAGGACCATAAGAAATCAGATCAGATCAGATCTGATCAGTCCTGTCCGACTCTTTGCGACCCCATGAATCGCAGCACGCCAGGCCTCCCTGTCCATCACCAACTCCCGGAGTTCACTGAGACTCACGTCCATCGAGTCAGTGATGCCATCCAGCCATCTCATCCTCTGTCACCCCCTTCTCCTCTTGCCCCCGATCCCTCCCAGCATCAGAGCCTTTTACAATGAGTCAACTCTTCGCATGAGGTGGCCAAAGTACTGGAGTTTCAGCTTTAGCATCATTCCTTCCAAAGAAATCCCAGGGCTGATCTCCTTTAGAATGGACTGGTTGGATCTCCTTGCAGTCCAAGGGACTCTCAAGAGTCTTCTCCAACACCACAGTTCAAAAGCATCAATTCTTTGGCGCTCAGCCTTCTTCACAGTCCAACTCTCACATCCATACATGACCACAGGAAAAACCATAGCCTTGACTAGACGGACCTTTGTTGGCACAGTAATGTCTCTGCTTTTGAATATGCTGTCTAGGTTGGTCATAACTTTCCTTCCAAGGAGTAAGCGTCTTTTAATTTCATGGCTGCAGTCACCATCTGCAGTGATTTTGGAGCCCCCAAAAATAAAGTCTGACACTGTTTACACTGTTTCCCCATCTATTTCCCATGAAGTGGTGGGACCGGATGCCATGATCTTCATTTTCTGAATGTTGAGCTTTAAGCCAACTTTTTCACTCTCCACTTTCACTTTCATCAATAAAGGGGCTTTTGAGTTCCTCTTCACTTTCTGCCATAAGGGTGGTGTCATCTGCATATCTGAGGTTATTGATATTTCTCCCGGCAATCTTGATTCCAGCTTGTGTTTCTTCCAGTCCATAAGAAATCAATTCTGTTATTTAAAAGCCACCCAGTCTACAGTATTGTTACAGAAGCCCAAACGTACCAAGACAGTCTTCAAGTTGTCACATAATCATAAGTATTATCCTCCCAAGTTACCGTTATTAACTCTCAAATATATATGTAGATATATAGATATATATTTCAGTGTATTCATTCCTGTAAATACTCAAATCTATGAACAACTTCCCCAGATGAGCTGAGGAGATGTCACAAACTAAAACTGCCTCCTCCTCTTCTACATCCTTTATTTTTACCCTCTCCAATCGCCTCACACAGTAGCCCTCTTAGTCAGATGCACTAGTTAGCCATTGTAACCCTTCAGAGAATTTCAGCAGAGATCTGGATATCCAGCACACTCTGATGTGGTATTTGCATTGCATGCTTAATTTGTCTATAACATTACGAATTCTGCACTCCTACATTTCACTGTTAAAATCATAATACTATTTTGGTACTTCTCTTTTGCAATGAAATTAGCATTTCCATGTAAAGTAGAAAAACTGTTGGTTGTCTCCCTAACGTGTCTAGGGACGTCATCCAAGCCTGAAGTTTAAATTCCCAGCACCTGGGATGAGCCATACACTTGTACAGGTTTCTCAGTGCACTGAAGTACTGCCGTGGACTCCTGCCTAGGTCTCTTCATGGCAGAGGATGACCTGGCTGACTTCTCCTTTGGTAAAACTGAAGGAACCTGAGATCAGAGACACTATATGGGAGTTTTCTACTGAAGTGAATTTTCTCCTTACCCTTATAGGATTTTCTGACAGAATGAAAGAGCATGTAGGCTGCACTGTTAAAGGAGGTACCAGGAATCCAGTGAGCCTAGTACCCAAAATAAGAAAGCTTAAGGGTTTTCCAACTAGTGCTCACACCAGAGCCTGCACCCAGACACTCCAGGGAGTATCTCAGAAAGGGGCCCAGAAGAAGGCAGAAGAGCCTCCAAAACATTTCCATCAAGTTCGGGGACATTTATTCCTCATATTCATGAAGATTTCCAGGAGTTGTGTGACTACTGGTCTTAGTTTATGGAATCTTGCCATCAGAGAACTGACAGTTTAAGCAGGAGAAACAAACAAACACACTTTTCAGACAGGGTCAGGGACATGGAGAGAAACTTCCCAGATGATATTTTTGACATATTTTTCAATTTCATAACTCTAATTCTAACCTTAAAAATCTACAAATTGTTCATATACTCATTTCAGTGTATGAAGAGTGAAGAATAAATTGGGAAACTGCATCCCAATTTAGATGTATCCAGGCAGAACCCAGACTGAGAAGACTTCGGTGGCAGCTGGAAAAGAGGGCAAGGGGCCAAACTCACAGCCTGTAGAACCCAAAATTAACTTGTTTCAGGGTTATCTTGGCAGTACTCTGGCTTGCATTTCAATCCATTGCCCTAAAACGCTAACAGAAAGAAAAGTGTTAAGTCTTTATGTTGTGGGGTAGAGGTAGCTATTTCCCCAAAAATCACCTGAGTTTGAGAAGACAAGTGAGAACCTGGAGCTCTTCTCTACCTCCAGAACCTTCTCTCTGGTCTTCTGGCACCTGTCATGTCCCAGGGATTTAATCCTGACTCAGTCTACTCACCTTCACCTGTTCTTTTTCAGCATGGCCAATATTCCTCTCCCTTTACTCTATCCCATAAAAGCAGGCCCTAAGGGAATCTCATGTCATTATGTAATATTCTTCCCTACTACTACCATCCCTCTGAGCTATCTGCAACTCCAAGCCATGCCCAAATGTCAAGAAACTGAGCCTATTTTTCCTATGTTGAAGCAGGCAATTTAGAAGGAATAATATTGTAATGAAATTATGGATACTTTTTCTATCCTTAAAAATTTCAGTATGGTGGCATTAGCATTGATATTATAATAAATGAAATAATGTTTTCCTTAAATATTTTATAAAATCATAAGCATATTTGTCTTAAAATAAAATATATGAGTGTGTGTGTATTAGGCACTCAGTCATGACTGACTCTTTGTGACCCCATGGACTGTAGCCCACCAGGCTCCTCTGTCCATGGAATTTTCCAGGCAAGAATACTGGAGTGGGTTGCCATTTCCTTCTCCAAGGGATCTTCCTGGCTCAAACCTGGGTCTCCCACATTGCAGACAGATTCTTTACTTTCTGAGTCACCTGGAAATTTAAATACTTCTATAAAAATGAATAGCTTACAAATAAATATTTAACCTATTGCTATAACAAAATACTATTTTTATGTAAAAATACAGAAATTTTTTCCATACATATCCCAAATATACCCTAATCATGCTTCTGTCCTCTCCGTGCGAGCCTAACTCCTACTAGAACATCTTCTAGTAGAAGTTAGATAATGTGAGTCCTTCGCCTCCTGCCAGAACATAAGCTTCATGCAAGCAGGTACTCCTTTTTTGTTCACCACTGTATCCCTAGCTCTAAGTACAATGTCTGATAAACAGTAGTCACTCAATCAATATTGCTTAATAAGTGAACGTACACCTGCATGCATTTTTATACAAGACAGGAACACTAAAGCAATCAAGTAGAAGCAATAAGAATGTATGTGTGGACTTCTCAGATGGTCCAGTGGTTAAGAATCCTCCTGCCAATGCAGGGGACACGGGTTCAATCCCTGGTCCAGGAAAATCCCACAACTAGAAAAGCTCCAGCTAGCTACAGCTAGAGAAAACCCCACATGAGGCAATAAAGATCCAATGAAGCCAAAAAATAAATTTAAAAAAAGTTTTAAAAAATGCATATGTTACATGGGTCTTTGTTGAAGTATTAATACTTGTTGAAGTATTAATAATGGATAACACTTATTAAGTACTTATTAGGTACATATGTTAGGCACTATGCTAAGCACTTGATATGTAAAAATATGATATAGCCACTATTATTAATTTTTTAAAACCTGGAGGAAACAATTTTTGAGAAGTTAGTATTGTTACTATATACCTACATATAATATCTCCTTTTAATTTAGCAAAATACTAAATAGTCTTCATGAGTTATTCTTCAATAAGATTACAGAATAATTTTAACAGTGTTCACATTTGCACTCTCAAAGTCACAGAGGAAGTTAAAAGAGCTGCAATAAGGATTTTGATTCCTTAATTCTAGTATGTTGCCAAAGCAGCTCAAATTTCTTCCCAGAAAACAAATACAAACATCTGTGGTACTGCTGCCCCTGTTCTGGTTCTGGTGTCGGAAAGTTAATCAGTGATTACAAAATTCTTTGTAAATACAAAGTGCCATAGAAATGCAAAACATCTACAACAACAGTAATTAGTTCTAATCACCATCTTTTTTGTGTGCAGCTGTCTCTCAAAATTCACTTTGGGAGTTTAATCACCCCATCTCAACAAATAAAGTAACCGCCCCTTTTCTCAGACCCTAATAAGAAGCTGTCCCTCACTCCTCCCCCCAGCCACACCCAAGACACCCTCCAT
The DNA here is from genome assembly GCF_055505025.1 of Bos grunniens. Taxonomy (NCBI): domain Eukaryota; kingdom Metazoa; phylum Chordata; class Mammalia; order Artiodactyla; family Bovidae; genus Bos; species Bos grunniens. The sequence continues at coordinate 57,803,170 of NC_141172.1, forward strand.
TCCCTACACACATCCTTCTCCCACGTGAGAAAACACTGAATGCTGACATTAAGAAAAACAAGTTCAAATTAAGCCTTGAGCCTTTTTCAGTTCAGTTTAGTTGCTCAGTTGTGTCCGACTCTTTGCAACCCCATGAACCACAGCACGCCAGGCTTCCCTGTCCATCACCAACTCCCAGAGCGTGCTCAAACTCATGTCCATCGACTCGGTAAAGCCATCCAACCATCTCATCTTCTGTTGTCCCCTTCTCCTCCCTTTAATCTTTCCCAGCATCAGGGTCTTCTCAGATGAGTCAGTTCTTCACATCAGGTGGCCAAAGTATTGGAGGTTCAGCTTCAGCATCAGTCCTTCCAATGAATGTTCAGAACTGATTTCCTTTAGGATTGACTGGTTGGATCTCCTCGTAGTCCAAGGGACTCTCAAGAGTCTTCTCCAACACCACAGTTCAAAAGCATCAATTCATCAGTGTTCAGCTTTCTTTATGGTCCAACTCTCACATCCATACACAACTACTGGAAAAACCATAGCTTTGACTAGATGGACCTTTATCAGCAGAGTATTTTAAAACCCTTGAATTTTAAACAAAATTGAGCACAAGACCCTGGAGAAATATACACATTTCAAAATATAACTCCTCCTGTCCCCTACACAGGTAGGAACCTTTTCCTCCATCTAAGCTCCAGTAACGCTCAGGTAACTATCCTAAAAACAAAAATCATGGCATCCAGTTCTATTTACTTCAAGGCAAATAGACAGGCAAACAACGGAAACAGTAAACAGATTTTAACAGACTTCTGCTCTGAAATCACTGCAGACAGTGACTGCAGCCATGAATTAGAATACTCTTGCTCCTTGGAAGAAAAGCTATGACCAACCTAGACAGCATATTAAAAAGCAGAGACATTACTTTGCCAACAAAGGTCCATATAGTCAAAGCTATGGTTTCTCCAGTGGTCATGTATGGATGCAAGAGTTGGATCATAAAGAAGGCTGAACACCAAAGAACTGATGCTTTTGAGCTGCAGTGTTCGAGAAGACTCTTGAGAGTCCCTTGGACTACAAGAAGATCCAACCAGTCAATCCTAAAGGAAATCAATCCTGAATATTCATTAGAAGGACTGATGCTGAAGCTGCAACTCCAATACTTTGGCCACCTAATTAGAAGAGTCTACTCATTAGAAAAGACCCTGATGCTGGGAAAGACAGAAGGCAGGAGGAGAACGGGACGACAGAGGACAAGATGGTTGGATGGTATCACCGACTCGATGGACATGGGTTTGAGCAAGCTCTGGGAGATAGTGAAGGACAGGGAAGCCTGGCGTGCTGCAGTTCATGGGATTGTAAACAGTCGGACATGACTGAGCAACTGAACAACTACTATGCTAAAAAACCAGGTTGACAAATATTGTTTATTTTGCAGTGTAAGGTTCATAATATGCACTGAATACATTTAACAATCATGACAATCATCAATTCAACATTCTTGTTTGTACTGTCTATGGCTTCTTGAGTAGTTGCAAGAGATCATATGGCCCACAAAACCAAAAATATTTACTATCTGGTCCTTTATAGAAGTAGTTCACCAACCCTTAATAGGGTATGAATATAGGTTGTGACTTCCCTGGTGGCTCAGATGGTAAAGCGTCTGTCTACAATGTGGGAGACCCAGGTTTGATCCCTGGGTTGGGAAGATCCCCTGGAGAAGGAAATGGCAATCCACTCCAGTACTCTTGCCTGGAAAATCCCATGGACACAGGAGCCTGGTAGGCTACAGTCCATTGGACTGCAAAGACTCAGACGTGACTGATCGACTTCACTTTCACTTTCACTTTCATAGGTAGAGAAAAGGTCTGAGGCCAGAGTCCTAGGGCACTTCAATATGATAAGGAATATAAGAAGGAAAGCTTCATGAACATAGGCAGGAAACCAAGGGAGTCTGGTATCTCCAAAGTCAAGTGAACATCCATTTGAAGGTCCAAGGAAGTAATTGACTATGTTAATATTGCCTAGTGGACAAACAAGATGGGGACTGAGAATTAAATGCTGGATTTCATAACCTGGAGGCCACTGAGGACCTTCACAAGAGCATTCTCAGTGGAATGGTAGGGATGAAGGTCTAATTGATGTGTGGGTGCAGTGAAAAATGGAGAAAGAGGCTGTGGGGACAGATAACAATTATGCTAGAAAGGAGAACAGAGAAAAGAGTCATAAACGAAAACGGTTGTAGAACAGAGTACATTTGTTCTGTGGTTTGTTTTTTGTTAAGATGGTATTAATATATCATGGCATGCTTATGTGCAGATGAGAATATGGGAATGATCCATTAGAGATGAAAATGATGATGAAGATGAAGATGGGTGAGGAGAAGGGGTTGAATTATGATATACTGTGGAAACTTCATCCCTACTGGAAAGAGACCAAGTTTCAGCAGTCAGATGAAATGACTCCCTGTGTTAAACATCTAGGGTGAGTGCGTGTGCGTGTGTGCATGCTGTTGCTTCAGTCGTGTTTGACTCTTTGCAACTCTATGGACTGTAGCTTGCCTGGCTTTCCTGTCCATGGGATTCTCCAGACAAGAATATTGGAGTGAATTGACATGCCCTCCTCCAAGGGATCTTCCTGATCCAGGGATCAAACCCACATCTCTTATGTCTCCTGCACTGGGAGGCAGGTTCTTTTACCACTAGCACCACCTGGGAAGCCCCCAGGACAAGCTCGGGTCCTCCACAAAGAAAGGAAACAATTTATCTGAAACAGAACCATTAAAGTGGGCCCCAAGGCAGACAGCTATCTGGTCTCACTCCTGTAAAAGGCAGTGGTTTGGGAGGCGCACAAAGGGCCACGAAGGGACGATCTCAGGTAACCTGTCCATAGATGGAATGCATCGTGCAGACTCTGAAAACAAAGCTGACTTGCAAGCCATATCGCCTGCTACTGACAGATGGCACTCCCTAGGCTGGTTTTCCTTTTGTTACCCTTTACTAACGTCTCATTCAGATATTTCAGCTTTCAACAGGGAATCTCCATAAAGCTGTATGTCCATGTGAGAATTAGCGTGGTAAAAGACATTGGTCTCCTTGAGGCTAGGGCAGTGAGGGAAACTGTGACCAGAAATGGGTGAATGAATTCCACAGGTGGTGCTCGACCACAAAGTCCACACACTCTTGATTTTCATTCCTTAAAAATTCTGTCTTATTTCATTAAGAAGAGGAAACCCTGGACCTCCCTGGTAGTCCAATGGTTAAGAATCCCCCTTTCAGGGAAGCAGATCTGGGTTAGATCCCTGGTCAGGAAACTAAGATCTCACATGCCTTGGGGCAACTAAGCCCAGATATAACAACTACAAAACTCGCACGATGCAACAAAATATCCCACATGCTGCAACTGAAGCCCCACAGAGCCAAAAATAAATTAATTAATTTTTTAAAAAAAAGAAGAGGAAACCTTAAAAATTCATAGAAGAGTTTGGGTAAAAAGGAGGACAGGTACTAGTAAGATCATGGTTTAAAGTCATACAGTTTTTCTTATAAAATAAAACTCTGAACTTTCAGTTTAACACTCCAGAAACACTCTCCAGGAGAGGAGGGGAAGTTCACCAACACTGTCCCCTGAGTTTCTCCTTTGCAGGGGGGAGCTCTTTAACCTCAAGAACTATAACTGATCCCAAGCATACAATGTTCTTTCTTTCACATTCTGTTACAAGTGTACCCAAAAGTCCTCCTGCCTTTGCAGGGTAGGGACAAACTAGAATATTCAAAAGCCTTTCCAGGAGGCTGGGAGAGAATGAAGGCAACAGAAACTGCAGAAGCAGGAAAAAAGGAAATATGAAATCTAGGCACGTGGGCTTTGAAGCCAGATGATCTTGGATTTAAATTTTGGCTCTTATTGACAGTATAACCTTGAGTAAGTCACTCAACCTCACTGAAGCACAGTTTCTTCATCTATAAAGTCAGTAAATTTCCACCTACCTGTGTTAGTTCAGAAGCAAGAAGCAGATACCAAGATCAGACTAGACTTGCAAGTAACTGGGGGAAGTGCCTGTGGGAAAAAAAAATGGGGAGAAAGCTGGAGAAGGCTGAGATGTGCCAGATAGTGACACACATCCGACCCAAAAGAAGGAGCGAGGGAAAGAAGGAAGACAGTACTGGAGGGACCTCAGAATGCCACACTTTCAGAGAGTTTCTGCAAAGCTGATGTAGGATTCTCAGGCCAAAATCTTCTGTCAGAGGTGCCCTCTGTCTCACAGGAACAGGCCTGCTGCGCACCATCACTGGCTGGAAACAGACCACAGGAAATGGGGCCTTGGAGCAAACTGTGGTGCTGTTGTAGAGCACAGCAGCTGAGGACATCGATTGTGCTGCCCACAGTAGGAGTTCTGAGACACATTCCTATAGTCACACACATCTCCCTCCCCACAAGGGCCTGGGGAGTAGCTCCTCCATGGTTCCATGGGAGGAAGGGCCTGCTGAGTCAAACAGACTGTCATCCTCATCACCATCACTGATCTCAGGCCTGCAACTGGTACTCACACCCTGCCTCCTCCTTTCTAAATTTCCCTCACTGTCATCTGTCACCTTGGCTTGTCTTGGTGACTCACCTGGTAGGGTGACCTTGAGACAGGCTGGGACCTGGGACCCTTTGCTGCAGTGCCAGCAATGCTTGTAACTAGACACACATCTCCTCCAGCAACAAAATACAAAGAAACTATATGGGACTAAAAATAACTGCACACACGCCACAGTTAGGGCAAATTCTGGACAAAGGACACAAAGAGACCAAAAATCCCAGCTGCCACTTTTGAAGAGCCTGGAGCAAAAGGAGAGTCAGGAGCAAAAGCAGAGTACTGTGCATGCTCCTTACACAAAATATCACCTAAGGGGTGGGCAAATCACCTAAGCCACTCCCGGCCAGACCTCCGGACACACCCCTACCCTTACCCCATAGCACCTAGTAAAGCCTAAGGTCTAAATTTCTTGTCTGGCCTGTGGTCCATTTCTGTTGATTAAGGAGGCCAAGAACCTGATCAGTAACATATGTGTCAACCTGAGCCTTCATTCCTGAAGGGTCTGGTAATCATGCTGTGAATAACCACACCCTTCTCAGACTAGAACTGCTGCATATGTCCAATCAAAAGGGCAAGGAAATGCCCCACTGCGTCACAGAAATTCCACACTTATTCCCTCCCTGTCCACCTTGAGTAAAAACTGCCTTACCATTTCCTGCTGATCAGGGTCAATTACTTCTGCCAATATGGTGGCTCTTCTCTCAGGCTAGTCCCTGGACACAGAAGTCCAAAATGCGCTGGCAGCAGCCAGTGCTTATAGTTCAGTAAGAACCCTGTTGTGTCCCCTGGCAAAATTACACCTTCTTTAGATATCAGAACCTCCAACTCTACAAAGCTCAGAGGTGCAGAGGCAGGAAGTACAAAACCCCTCTCTGGGTCCTTGGGGGTAATGGTAAGTGGGGTTACTTCTGCTTGCACCCCTTTCTTCCCAGGCCCATGTATTCTTCCCCCTGGGGACCTAGCACACATAATGTTCTCTCCACATATACTACATGCTGAAGGATGGTGCCCCATCCTTTCAGTGTTGCCACCACACTGGCACTTTAGCTGCATCTTTAAAAGGCTGTTCAATATTTTCTGAGGCCAGCTGCCCCTGGATGGTACAGTATGTGATATGACCAGTGGACCTATGCTCATGGGCTCACTCCACACATCCTTCACTCTGACGAGGTTCCCATGTTGGGATACTAAGTTATGTGAGAATCCCTGCCTGAAAATCAGGCATTTCCTAAGCCCCTAAATAGTGATGCTGACTGAGGCACTACAGGTAGTGCCCAAAAAAAGTCATATATCCCTGTGAAGATGAACCACTGGTCCTGCCATTGTGGGAGAGACCCAAAACAGCTGACTTGCCACCAAGTAGGTGGTTGCTCTGCTCAAGGAAAAGTGCCCTATCAAGGGCTCAGCATTGGTCCCTATTGCTGACAGGTTGGATATTCAGAGGCAACAGAAGCCAGAATTCCAAGAGCTTACAGTGTGATTGTTCCACTGGAATTTAATATATGCTCCAAACTGCATCATTTCCTACCAATGACCCTTCTAACAACAGAGGATTCTCTAGATCCTATTGGCAGAGATCTTTCTTTTCTAGGTCTCACTCAAAGCAGGCAGCTCTTCTGCTACTCTATGTGAGCCACAGCAATGAACCCAGCTGTAGAAAATATTGCTTCCCGAACCCAAGGAGGGTGCTGTGCTTCCATCTTTGTGGTAGGGGACACAAGATGCAGCGATTTGTTTTATACTTTGGAGAGCTATGCCAATATACTCCAGACCACTGGACTTCTAAAAACGTCACTGAAATGGCAGGTTTCTGAATCCCTGTAGGGTTTTACTCCCACCCTCTAGAGCACATCAGTATACCATCAATAAAATGGATTAGTGTGATGATTTGTGGAATGTCCAGTCACTCTAGATCTCAGCTATATAATGACTGGACAGGAAAGCTGACATAGCCCTGAGATCAAAATGTAAATGAGTTATTGTTGGCCATCCCTTCTTTTCTGATTTGAAGTGAAAAGAATGTTTTTGTCAGATTAGTGGCCATATACCATATACTTAAAGCCTTATTGATCAGTTCTAGCAATTAGACCATATCTGGCACAGTAACTATGATGAAGGCTACTGCTTGTTTAAGCCAGCAATGGTCTTCAGTCATTCTCCAGGGATGTGATATTGTTTCCAATTTAATATCTTGGCTCGGAGAGGAAGGAAGGTGAAAGAACAATTTCAAAGGTTTCTACTTGACCATCTTTACTATATCTTTAACCCAAAGTGAGGGTTACTCTAACATCCAAGTATATGGATGCAATCAAAAATAGGAGAAATAACCACTGAGGGTATCCACAAACCCAGAAAGCCTATTTGGAGCCAGACGTTAGCAAGAACTTCATTTATTATTTGGTCTCTGTAGGCAAATTTGGAAAACTCAGCAGTGGCCACAGGACTGGAAAAGGTCAGTTTTCATTCCAATCCCAAAGAAAGGCAATGCCAAAAGATGCTCAAACTACCACACAATTGCACTCATCTCACATGCTAGTAAAGTAATGCTCAAAATTCTCCAAGCCAGGCTTCAGCAATACGTGAACCGTGAACTTCCAGATGTTCAAGCTGGTTTTAGAAAAGGAAGAGGAACCAGAGATCAAATTGCCAACATCTGCTGGATCATGGAAAAAGCAAGAGAGTTCCAGAAAAACATCTATTTCTGTTTTATTGACTATGCCAAAGCCTTTGACTGTATGGATCACAATAAACTGTGGAAAATTCTGAAGGAGATGGGAATACCAGACCACCTGGCCTGCCTCTTGAGAAACCTGTATGCAGGCCAGGAAGCAACAGTTAGAACTGAACATGGAAAAACAGACTGGTTCCAAATAGGAAAAGGAGTACATCAAGGCTGTATATCGTCACCCTGCTTATTTAACTTATATGCAGAGTACATCATGAGAAACGCTGGGCTGGAAGAAGCGTAAGCTGGAATCAAGATTGTTGGGAGAAATATCAATAACCTCAGATATGCAGATGACACCACCCTTATGGCAGAAAGTGAAGAAGAACTAAAGAACCTCTTGATGAAAGTGAAAGAGGAGAGTGAAAAAGTTGGCTTAAAGCTCAACATTGAGAAAACGAAGATCATGGCATCTGGTCCCATCACTTCATGGCAAATAGATGGGGAAACAGTGGCTGACTTTATTTTTGGGGGCTCTAAAATCACTGCAGATGGTGATTGCAGCCATGAAATTAAAAAAACGCTTACTCCTTGGATGGAAAGTTATGACTAACCTAGACAGCATATTAAAAAGCAGAGATATTACTTTGCCCACAAAGGTTCATCTAGTCAGGCTATGGTTTTTCCAGTAGTCATATATGGATGGGAGAGTTGGACTATAAAGAAAGCTGAGAGCAGAAGAACTGATGCTTTTGAACTGTGGTGTTGAGAAGACTCTTGAGAGTCCCTTGGACTGCAAGTGGATCCAACCAGTCCATCCTAAAGGAGATCAGTCCTGGGTGTTCATTGAAAGGACTGATGTTGAATATTTCAATACTTTGGCCACCTGATGCAAAGAGCTGACTTATTTGAAAAGACCCTGATGCTGGGAAAGATTGAGGGCAGGAGAAGGGGATGACAGAGGATGAGATGGTTGGATGGTATCACCAACTCAGTGGACATGGGTTTGGGTAGACTCCAGCAGTTGGTGATGGACAGGGAGGCCTAGCGTGCAGTTCATGAGGTCACAAAGAGTCGGACACGACTGAGCGACTGAACTGAAATGAACTATTAGAACTATGGTCATGCTTTGGGTCTCCAGGTAGCAAAGTCAACTCAGACTGTAGGTCTAAAAATGTTTGAGTATTTTCCCCTTCCCAATATATAATCACCCAAGTAAGCTTCCATGTGTGCCTTTGGAAAAGAACTAGGGGAATCATCATAGGATATATTTGCCATGCTGTGTTACCTATTTTTCTCCTAGAAACACCATGCTGTACTGCTATTGCCACAACTCATGCAGCTCAAGTCCCTTGGCTGTTCCCTTAGACCTTGAAGGTCATTACAATTACTGTGGCCTCTATTACCTTAAACAGGCTTCTCAGGTGGCACTAGTGGTAAAGAACCTTCCTGCCAATGCAAGAGATGCAGGAGATTCAGATTCAATCCCTGGGTCAGGAAGATCCCCTGGAGAAGGGCATGGCAACCCACTCCAGTATTCTTGCCTGGAGAATCTCATGGTCAGAGGAGCCTGGCGGGCTACAGTCCCATAGGGTTGCAGAGTTGGACACGATTTAGCACACACATACTATTACCTTAAAGCTCCTCATCCCCATGGATACTTATGAGCTCAGCTCTGTGACCACCTCTCCTACAACTGGCCCTGATCTGTAGAGAAGAGCGACCACTATAATGCTGGTGTTACTCTCACCAGTACTTTCCCGATGGCCTTCATGAATGGGTTGTCTCCTGAACTCTCTCATGGAATATAATCAATGGGTATGTTTCGTGGCCTCACATAATACAGCCATTACTTTTGGGCCACTTTCATTAGCCTTCTACTATCTGCCAAGATAGCTCAAGAATTTCTACTTTACTCAACATTGCTATCACTTTGCTAAAGACTCTAATAACTACCCCAGGCCCTTAAGGTTCGTGCTAGGGTGTTAAATCCTATTATCCCAAAACTATCCAGAAGTGTATACATTCTTACTTACCTAGTCTTATACTTCAGGTCCCCTGACAAAGCACCATCAAAATACAATCCCATGTATATCACCTTGCTTCTGCCAGTACATGCTAGCTAATTCCTGCAGTTCCTCCAGTGTATGACATCTTTTCTCCCTTATCAGCAAGTTGTGCTAATATTTGACTCTAAGTTACTGGCCTGGCAGCCTGGAGAGGAGGTAGGGATTCTTATGGGTGTACTTTCTGCCTTATGGGAGGAGAGATTCTACATCTTATGTCTGTCAATACAGAAATGCTAGCTCTGTTACAGAGCAGTTCACTTCTGCAAATTCTGATGGTTGAGAGGGGTCTTCAGAGCCATATCCTTCGAAGCATCCATCCAGATGTCCCTACCTCACAAGTCAGGGTCCCAGGTTTTCCCAGCCAGGACCCTGAACTTAGCATAACAGACCTAACTTTACTGTTTTTAAATGTCTCTGGAGCTCTGCCAACCTAATCAGATTATCTGTTTGCTATTCAGTTACATCCTCTCTTCCACTGCAGTAATAAGGGCTCTCATACTTAGACTTTAACTATTTGTTAATAGCCTTCTGATTCTCATTGTCTCTCTGCCAAGTAAGCATCAGTTCAGCTTAGCAGTAGCCAGCCAGTTCCACAGTTTTCATATACATTGTCCCCCTCATAACTTCTGCAGTTGGAGCATCACATGAGTAAAGTCAATTCCCTCAAAAAGGAAGATTTCCCAAGCCACCTCCAGTGAACTCTTTAGCTACTGGAAAATCACTGTGTGCTAGGGACTACTTATGCTTCACAAACCACCCAAGAGGGAATAATCTTTGTCCACTGGGAAATGGGTGAACCATGCCCAGAACCCCACCTTACCACCTGTTTTCTTGGACCATGTGTACTGGTTGAATTATCTAAGAAGCAGATATCAAGATGAAAACAAATATACAAGAAATTTATGGTGGTGGCAGGGTGAGCTCCTGAGAGAGAAAATGGGAGAGATCTCAGAACATGATGCAGGTCTGACCCCTGTATAGGAAAGAGGGAAAGAAGGAAAGTTAGCCAGGAAGAGTCTTAGACTGTGATGCCATTCAAAGAAAATTTTGGCAAGGCCAATGGGAAATCCTCAAGCCAATGTAGCCTGTCAAAGGAGTCCTAATCTCCCAGAAACAGCCTGCCTTTGCAGCCCTGCTGTGCTCAGTCACAGGCTGAGAACAGTCCATGGGAAGTGTGGTTTTTGTGCAAATACAGTGGTGGGTTCAGAGTGCAGCAGCTAGGGCTGCCAGTTAATTAAAGTCTGCAGTAGGAAATATGAGAGGCACAATCTCATGGCCACCACAACACCTTATAGGATTATTCTGAGAACAAAATAAAATATATAAAGGCTTATTAATATATCTAGTGTATAATAAATGCTTAACACGTGCATTTTGTTAGTTCTTGTTACAATCATTATTATTGGTAGCTGGTTCTTGGCCTATCTCATTAAGAGGTTTAAGAAGTTGCATTTAGCTACAGAATTAGGGGGACTCTTTTACAGAGAGAGGGCAGGGAAGTCAATTTGGAATTCATTAACACAAGCAGGTGTGAAGTCACAAAAATCTAAGCTAGGGAGATAGCATTTGTAATGGACAGGAAGAGAAACATGAGAAATATTTAGAAGGACAAATCATCAGAAATTAGTAATTAATTCGCTCTAATGAATGAGAGGGAATTTAACAAAGAGAAATCAACAGCTCTAGAGTCCTAAGGAAAGAGGTGGTTCAGTTGACAGGATGGAGTGGACATTTGTTTTTGTTTTTGATTTGCTTGACATTCCTTTCCCCCTCTTCTTCAGAGAACTTCCCTTCCTTCACTCCATGAGTTCTCAAGGGACTGCCAATTATAGTATTCTACTTCCTGGCCATAGCATAGGCATGAGACCCAGACCTAGCCAATTGTAGAGTTTTATACTTCTGGCCACAGTGGTTGTCACGGTACTGAGAACATGATACAGGCATTTCAATCAGTTAACTCTGAAGCAGGGCAAAGGCTAACAGAATTTTGCCAAGAGAACTCACCCTCTTCCAATAACACAAGAAACAACTCTATACATGGAATCACCAGATGGTCAATACTGAAATCAGATCGATTATATTCTTTGTAGCAGAAGATGGAAAAGCTCTATACAGTCAGCAAAAACAAGACCGGGAGCTGATTGTGGCTCAGATCATGAACTCCTTAATGCAAAATTCCAAAATCACTGCAGATGGTGATTGCAGCCATGAAATTAAAAGACGCTTACTCCTTGGAAGGAAAGTTATGACCAACCTAGATAGCATATTCAAAAGCAGAGACATTACTTTGCCAACAAAGGTCCGTCTAGTTAAGGCTATGGTTTTTCTTGTGGTCATGTATGGATGTGAGAGTTGGACTGTGAAGAAGGCTGAGCGCCAAAGAATTGATGCTTTTGAACTGTGGTGTTGGAGAAGACTCCTGAGAGTCCCTTGGATTGCAAGGAGATCCAACCAGTCCATTCTAAAGGAGATCAGTCCTGGGTGTTCTTTGGAAGGACTGATGCTAAAGCTGAAACTCCAATACTTTGGCCACCTCATGGGAAGAACTGACTCATTGGAAAAGACTCTGATGCTGGGAGGGATTGGGGGCAGGAGGAAAAGGGGACAACAGAGGATGAGATGGCTGGATGGCATCACCAACTCGATGGACATGAGTTTGAGTGAACCCTGGGAGTTGATGATGGACAGGGAGGACTGGCGTGCTGTGATTCATGGGGTTGCAAAGAGTCGGACACGACTGAGTGACTGAACTGAACTGAACTGAGACTTAAACTGAAGAAAGTAGGGAAAACCACTATATCATTCATGTACGACCTAAATCAAATCCCTTAAGACAGCAATGGTCTTCAGTCATTCTCCAGGAATGTGATATTGTTTCTAAATTACCATCTTGGCTCAGAGAGGAAGGAAGATGAAACAACAATTTCAAAGGTTTCTACTTAACCATCTTTGCTATATCTTTAATATAGTAACACACTTCCACTTTATAAAGTGGAAGTAACAAATAGATTCAAGGGATTAGATCTGATAGATAGAGTTCCTGAAGAACTATGGACAGAAGTTCATAACATTGTACAGGAGGCAGTAATCAACACCATCTCAAAGAAGAAGAAATGCAAAAAGGCAAAATGGTTAACTGAGGAGGCCTTACAAATAGCTGAGAAACAGAGAGAAGCGAAAGGCAAAGGAGAAAACGAAAGATATATCCATCTGAATGTTGAGTTCCAAAGAATAGCAAGGAGAGATTAAGAAAGTCTTCCTAAGTGATCAATGCAAAGAGATAGAGGAAAACAACAGAGTGGAAAAGACCAGAGATCTCTTCCAGAAAATTAGAGACACCAAGAGAACATTTCATGCAAAGATGGGCACAATAAAGGACAGAAACAGTATGGACCTAACAGAAGCAGAAGATATTAAGAAGCCGTGGCAAGAATACACAGAAGAACAATACAAAAAAGATCTTAATGACCCAGATAACCACGACGGTGTGATCACTCACCTAGAGCCAGACATCCTGGAGTGCATGTCAAGTGGGCGTTAGGAAGCATCACTAAGAACAAAGCTAGTAGAGGTGATGGAATTCCAGCTGAGCTATTACAGATCCTAAAAGATGATGCTGTGAAAGTGTTTCACTCAATATACCAGCAAATTTGGAAAACTCAACAAAGGCCACAGGACTGGAAAAGCTGTTTTCATTTAATCCCAAAGAAGGGCAATGCCAAAGAATGTTCAAACTACCACACAATTGCACTCATCTCACACTCTAGCAAAGTAATGCTCAAAATTCTCCAAACTAGGCTTCAACAGTACATGAACTGAGAAATTCCAGATGTTCAAGCTGCATTTAGAAAAGGCAGAGGAACCACAGATCAAATTGCCAACATCCATTGGATCATAGAAAAAGCAAGAGTTCCAGAAAAAAATCTACTTCTGCATCACTGACTATGCTAAAGACTTTGACTGTGTGGATCACAACAAACTGAGGAAAATTCTGAACGAGATGGGAATACCAGACCACCTGACCTGCCTCCTGAGAAAACTGTATGCAGGTCAAGAAGCAACAGTCAGAATAGGACATGGAACAATGAACTGGTTCCAAACTGTCAAAGAAGTATGTCAAGGCTTATATTGTCACCTTACTTATTTAACTTATATACAGAGTACATCATGCAAAATGCTAAGCTGGATGAAGCACAAGCTGGAATCAAGATTGCTGAGAGAAATATCAATAACCTTAGATACGCAGATGACACCACCCTTATGACAAAAAGCAAAGAAGAACTAAAGAGCCTCTTGATGAAAGTGAAAGAGGAGAGTGAAAAAGCTGGCTTAAAACTCAACATTCAAAAAACTAAGAACATGGCATCTGGTCCTATCACTTCATGGCAAATAGATGGGGAAACAATGGAAACAAAATAAAGTGAGAGACTTTATTTTCTTGGGCTCAAAAATCACTGCAGATGGTGATTGCAGCCATGAAATTAAAAGACGCTTGCTCCTTGGAAGAAAAGCTATGACCAACCTAGACAACCTATTAAAAAGCAGAGACATTACTTCACCGACAAAGGTCCATCTAGTCAAAACTATGGTTTTTCCAGTAGTCATGTATGGATGTGAGAGTTGGACTATAAAGAAAGCTGAGCGCCAAATAATTGGTGCTTTTGAACTGTGGTATTAGAGAAGACTCTTGACAGTCCCTTGGACTGCAAGGAGATCAAACCTGTCAATCCTAAAGGAAATAAGTCCTGAATATTCACTGGAAGGACTGATGCTGAAGTTGAAGCTCCAATACTTTGGCCACCTAATGCAAAGAACTGACTCTTTCTTTAGAAAAGACCCTGATGCTGGGAAAGATTGAAGGCAGGAAGAGAAGGGAACAACAGAGGAAGAGCTGGCTGAATGCCACCACCAACTCCACGGACATGAGTTTGAGCAAGCTCTGGAGTTGGTGATGGACAGGGAAGCATGGTGTGCTGCAGTCCATGGGGTCAGCAAAGAATCAGACACAACTGAGCGAATGACCTGAACTAACTTTTATATACAGATGCTGGCAAAGAGATGTTTTCTTTCTTCTTTCCTCTCAGGGTGCTAAACTGCAAAACATAATCCTGAAACCCTTCCCCAAGTTCCCACCATCTTCTTACTGTATTCAGGAAGCCAAGCTGCAGTAGGATTGAAAGTGGGAGTGAAAGTGGCCACACAGAAAGAAAAAACAGATCTAAGAGATGACATTTTTTACAAACCTATACTCAGCTCCACTTTTGACATCCCAATTACATAAACCTTGTTTTCCTTTGCTCAAATTTGTTAGAATTAGATTCCTGTCATTTGTGAGAGTTCAGGTGTATGAGGAGAGAACTCATTTGATAAATTTGAGATAATGGGAGGAAGATTAAAAGGAGTGAGTACAGACTTAAGAGAATGAGCTTATGTCTGATGTGGGGGGAAGGATGAGGGGAAGGGACAGTGGGTAGTTTGGAATAGACATGTACACACTGCCATATTTGAAGTGGATAACCAACAAGGACTTACTGTATAGCACATGGAACTCTGTTCAATGTTATGTGGCAGCCTGGATAGGAGGGGAGTTTGGGGAAGAATGGATACACGTATATGTACGGCTAAGTCCCTTCACTGTTCACCTATAACTATCACAACACTGTACATTGGCTATATACCAAAACAAAAAAAAAAAAGTATAAAAAAAAAAAAACTAAAAAGGAGTGAGTCAATGGCAGAACAAAAAAGACTATTTCCAAGGAATTCCCTTGGGGTCTAGTGGTTAGGATTCTGTGTTTCCATTGCAAGGATCACAAGTTCGATCCCTGATCACAGAACTAACTTACTGCATCCTGTAAGCTGTGTGATGCAGCAAAATAAATAAATAAAGACTATATTCCAAATTAAAGACAACCACATACAGTGCATAAAAGTATATGCCATCTCTACTATGTCCTTGTGGTTATAGGTTTAAGATAATATTTTATAAAGGGCAAAGCAATATTTGTGAAATTTGAATTACAGAACCAAACAATTTTACAATCTTGGGCAATATAATAACTGACATTTATTAAGTCCATACTTTATGCCAAGACCTTTATATGCATTATTTTATTTAACTACCATTTCACATGTGAGAAGAAGACTAAGAGTCAGAGATGTTAAAAGACCACCCCAAAGGCATAATCTACCAAATGCAGGTTTGGGATCCATGTACAGATCTCTCTGACTTCAGAACCCATGCTCTTTTCCAATATAATATATGGCCTCTCTGGAGATCAGTGTGTGTCTACTACATGAGGCTAAAATGCTTTCAAATTCACAGATATCATTTTACTAACATTCATAATTCCTCTACTCACTGGAATTCTTAAAAACTGATGAATAAGTATGACTGTTTTTCAGATAATAAAATTTATGACTATATTTAGTACCTTCGAGGACTAGAATATGGAGCTTCCACTCCTGCTTAAGTCTAATATTGACTTTACACAGGCAGTGCAAACCGTTTTGATATAAATGGTAAATCTTACAGAGAGAAACCAGAAACACAAAAGTCTGTAGTTATCTTCTGGAGAATTTATCCCCTGTTTTTCACCAGAATTCCCACCCAGAAGCCTAGAAAATAGATAGTCCCTCTTTCTCTGCCCTTTCCAATCATGTTGTCCAAGGTATCTAAAGGAAATTTATGTAAAATAAATGAAGGTACTCAATAGGTAGAATATAATAAATAAAAGGTTCTTCATTTTCTTCTGTCTTCAAGACACTTAGTATAAATCTTCATTGTCATTTATAGTCTCAACAAGAGACATTTTCCATATGAGAACTCACTGGGCATATGGAAAACCTTGGCTGAGCATGACATGCTCACCAATTTCCTCTAATGGGGATATTTATCATTCTTCTGGGTATTGGCAGTAAACAGCTCAGAATTCCCCATTACTTCCTAGTCCAGTCTGGTTCCTTCCACCAATGCTTCCACTGAAACTGCTCTTGCTAAAACCCCAGCAACTCCCACATTGCCTACTCCAATGAGTACTTTTTAATGATTATCATTCTGGAACTCAGCAACAATTCCTAAGTTGGTCACTGCTTGCTCTGTTCTTCTGCCTTCCTCTGTCTTTCTGGTTTCATTCTTTGCAGATTTTCTTCTGTCTAGTCACTCCTTCAGTCTCTTTCTAAGACTTTCTTCTTTTTCTTAATTTGTCCCTAATCTCCTTCTATGTTCTCTCTATTCACTCTCCCTGGATGGTCTCAACTATATTCATGCCTTCAGCAACTACCCTGATGACTCCCAAATCTACATCTCCAGTCCTTTCCTCTCTTGTGAACTCCCAACCCATATATCTTTCATCTCTCTCTGGAAGTCCCACAAGTATCTCAAACCTAACAAAGCATAACTCAACTCCTCTTCTCAGCAGTACCTGGACCTTCACCTCTGTCTCTATCTCTGTCAGTGTCTCCATGGTCCACAGTCATCTCACCCTGGCCTGAGGAGTCATTCCGGAGTCCTTCCTCTCCTTCCCCCATCTCACCCATATTCCTTCACTTGTCTAGCTTCTACTCATTCTTCTTGTTTCCGCTTAGACATCATTTCTATCAGGAACCTTTCACCAACCCCACAAGTCTGTGTAAGATATTCCTTCTATATGTTCCTATAATACCTTAAATTCCTCTCATAACACTTAACACAATACAGGTTTATAACTGCCAGGTTACTTGTCTACGTCTTTCAGACTCTAAGCAGGAAACATATGTAAACTGTTCACTGCTATTTAATATGTCCTCAGTGTCTAACACAATTCCTGGCACATAATAGGTGTTCATGATATATTTGTCAAATGAGTGAATATATGAATCACTGAATTTTAAGCTAGATCCAAGAGTTCAAGAATGTTCACAGTTCAATATATACTGTGCTTATCATGTGCCATTTTATTTCCTAAATTGTATATTGAATATGTTCCCTTATATTACTTATAATCCCATTGTCTTGACTCAGATTCCAATCATTTCCTGGCTGGGCTACTGCAGCAGTTTCCCAACTCAAATCTCAGCTTCCTCTGCTACATTCTCCACACAGCTTCCAGAATGATGTTTCTAAAATCAAATTAGATCGTAATACTCTCAAGCTTAAGGACTTCAGTGGGTTCACTATAGCCTGCAGGACAGTCCCAATATTAGGCACAGTGTAACAGAAACCTCATGCTTTGGCTCTTGCCTACCTATTCACCAGCCACATCACTCACCACTCCCCAACAGGTACTACACCTCACACACACTATCCCCAACTGTCTACCCCAACTCACTTATTCTTTCAACAAAATGTCTACTGACCACTTAATATGTGCCAAGCAATGTTCCAGGTAGTAGAGAGTATGTGATGGATAAAAAGACAAAAATCCCTGTTCTCCTGGTACACAAATTCTCTTTCTACTCAAATGCCACCTTAAGCAAGATGCCTTTCTTTAGTGCTTCCACAGAACTATATGAATATCCTTATGGTGCTGGAGAAGACTCTTGACAGTCCCTTGGACTTCAAGGAGATCAAACCAATCAACCCTAAAGAAAATCAATCCTGAATATTAATTGGAAGGACTGTTGCTGAAGCTGAAGCTCCAATATTTTGGCCATCTGATGTGAAGATCTGACTCATTGGAAAAGATCCTGATGCTGGGAAAGATTAAAGGCAGGAGGAGAAGGGGGCAGCAGAGGATAAGATGGTGAGATAGCATCACCAACTCAATGGACATAAATTTGAGCAAACTCCAGGAGATAGTGGAGGACAGAGGAGCTGGGGCTGCTACAGTCCATGGGGTCACAAAGAGTCAGACACAACTTAGCAACTGAAAAACAACAACAAATGATACATTAGCACAACATGCTGTAATTACTAATGTACCTGAATGCACGGGTATATTAAGATTTTATGAGCCCTGAAGCTTATGCAATCTGGTTCTGTGTGTGAGAGGGCATATTTAGGGAAAACAATTACTAATCTAATATTGCTGTATCCTTTCCAGGGCCTTCCATTTCTATACCTCCCACTCTATAGTCATACTCTATGCCAGTTACAGAGTCCTTTCTCCCAAGTCTATTATCTTTGTTTACTGCTTGCTCATGAAGGCCAGTACAGAACAAGAATCTTGCCTAGGAGCTCTATCTACCTGTCCTCTCTCAGGAATGACAATGCCCAGGAGCTTGCTCTTGAGCTAGTGGATCACTAATTATAACACTTCATTCCAATTCTTACATGCTTTACAGGAAATAGGAATCATCTCCAAGCACCACTCACTGGCTCTCCAGAGGCTTCCAGACACTTCAATTCGTTTTCAGTCTATTCTCATCAGGCACAGGACCTTTTAAAGCAGATTAAGAACCTGTACAAGAGTGTTCCCAACAATCACCAAAGAACTTCAAAACTGTTTACAATAGGGGCTGTCACATGTACAAAGAGCAGACTCAGAGTCCAGACTTAGAAAAATTCTTTCTAGCTTCCTCACTCAGTTTATATAAGACTTTAAGTCTACCTAAATCTGCAAGCTTCTTGGTCAAAAATCACTTTGTCTGCTTCCTCTAGAAGTATATATCCTATTGATATTTATTATATATATATATATATATATATATATATATATATATATATATACACACACACACACACACACACACATATATATTTCCTGAGCTGCCCCAAATCAGAGAATCAAAAAATTTTAGAGTAATAAGGGACGCAGAGTAAAATATATATATATATATATTAATGTCTATTTATTTTTGGTTGTGCTGGGTCTTCATTGCTATGCGCGGACTTTCTCTAGTTGGGGCAAACAGGGGCTTCTCATTTTGGTGGCATCGCTTGTTGAGGAACATGGGCTCTATAGCACTGGCTCAGTAGTTGCGGCACACAGGCTTAGTTGCTCCATAGCGGGTGGAAACTTCCTGGACCAGGGATCGAATCTGTGTCCCCTGCATTGCCAGTCAGATTTTCAACCACTGGACCACCAGGGAAGCCCCTCAAAATATGTATTTTCATATATATATTATGTGCAAGCTCTTGTGAGGAATACAAAGATAAAATATGATACCAGTTCTCAAAGAACATATAAAAAAGTATTTCCATGGCCAGATTTTTTCTTACGTGTATTGTTATTTTTTTTCCCTCCTTTCTCCAGGTCTGAACTGGATTTTAAACCAGTTTCACTAATAAGTTACATGCTTCTGGCACAAATTAGAAGTAAATGCAGGAAAAAAAAAAAAAGCATACTTATCAACTAATCAGGTCAGGAAGCAACAGTTAGAACTGGACATGGAACAACAGACTGGTTCCAAATAGGAAAAGGCTGTATGTTGTCACCCTGCTTATTTAACTGATATGCAGAGTACATCATGAGAAACGCTGGGCTGGAAGAAGCATAAGCTGGAATCAAGATTGCTGGGAGAAATATCAATAACCTCAGATATGCAGATGACACCACCCTTATGGCAGAAAGTGAAGAAGAACTAAAGAGCCTCTTGATGAAAGTGAAAGAGGAGACTGAAAAAGTTGGCTTAAAGCTCAACACTCAGAAAACTAAGATCATGGCATCCGGTCCCACCACTTCATGGCAAACAGATGGGGAAACAGTGGCTGACTTTATTTTTCTGGGCTCCAAAATCACTGCAGATGGTGACTGCAGCCATGAAATTAAAAGACACTTACTCCTTGGAAGGAAAGTTATGACCAACCTAGACAGCATATTAAAAAGCAGAGACATTACTTTGCCAACAAAGATCTGTCTAGTCAAGGCTATGGTTTTTCCAGTGGTCATGTATGGATGTGAGAGTTGGACTATAAAGAAAGCTGAGTGCAGAAGAATTGATGATTTTGAACTGTGGTGTTGGAGAAGACTCTTGAAAGTCCCTTGGACTTCAAGGAGATCCAACCAGTTCATCCTAAAGGAGATCAGTCCTGGGTGTTCACTGAAAGGACTGATGTTGAAGCTGAAACTCCAATACTTTGGCCACCTGATGCGAAGAGCTAACTCATTTGAAAAGACCCTGATGCTGGGAAAAACTGAAAGCAGGAGGAGAAGGGGACGACAGAGGATGAGATGGTTGGATGGCATCACCAACTCAATAGACATGGGTTTGGGTGGACTCTGGGAGTTGGTGATGGACAGGGAGGCCTGGCATGCTGCAGTTCATGGGGTTGCAAAGAGTTGGACACAACTGAACGACTGAACTGAACTGAACTATCAACTAATCTCCTAAATATTCAGACATACTCAAAGAGAGAAAACTGCCTTTTTAATATCTTAGAAACAGGCCACTCATCCTAGAAATTAGCTAAATTTCATTTGCTGGAAACTAAGCAACTGAGCTGTAAGGAATGACCAAGGGTTTCTGTGGGCTTCCATGGCCTTAGCAGATCTGCATAACTGATGAGTCCAACACTGCAAATAATTCAGTTTTGAGGCAAATAAAGAATTTCAGAGCATAAAAAATATCTACCAAATATTTATGTTTGTGCCTTTGAAACACTGAGAATAAAACATGGTCTGTGTCCTTAAGAAACTCATGGTCTAGTAAGAGATGCAGAAATCCAGCAATTAATGAGATTAGAAAATAGCAGAAATGATGACAGGAATAAGCACAGGGTACTACGTAAACCCAAAGGAAGAGTATTAACCTAACTGATGTGAAGGATATAATATCTGGCCTAACTTTTAAAATAAGGTTAAGTTTTAGACAGCAAAACTGTGAGACAAGATAAGGCAGCATGCATACAGCAGTCAGGCTAACAATCAACAGAAAACAACTTTGGCTGATTTAATTAGAAGAGGAGTCTGTTGAAAAAATACTATGTAGTTCAGCAAATCCCTGGAAAGACTGATGATCCTAGATTTAAAAACAGATAGAGGTGGAGAAGGAAATGGCAGCCCACTCTAGTATTCTTGCCGGGAAATCCCATGGAGAGAGGAGCCTAGCAGGTGGATGTAAAAGAGTCAGACATGACTTAGGGACTAAACAACAACAAAAACAATAGTGTTTAGCAGAATAAAGCTTTAATAACAACAGAAAAAAAAAACAAACAAACAGAGGGCTTCCCTGGTGACTCAGTGGTGAAGAATCCACCTGCCAAATGCAGGAGACACAGGTTCCCTGCCTGATCCAGGAAGATCCCACATGCCATTGAGCAACTAAGCCCGTATGCCACAACTACTGAGCCTGTGCTCTAGAGCCCGGGAGCCACAACTACCAAGCCCATGTGCTGCAACTACTGAAACCTGCAAAACCTAGAGTCTGTACTCCGCAACAAGAGAAGCCAGTGCACTGCAACTAGAGAGTAGCCCCCGCTCGCCACAACTAAGAGAAAAGCCTGAGCAGCAAGGAAGACCCAGCACAGCCAAAAATAAATAGATTTTTTTGATTAAAAAAAAATTCCAGCATTAACCCATTAAATAAGAAAACAGATGAAAACAAAAGGATACTTCACAGAGTAAACATAGCCAAAATCACACCATAACCAGTCCAATGAAGAGGCTGGTGCTGCTGTCATTGAACCCTGGATGCTTCAGCTAAAATTGCCAATGCTGCTGTACTGAAAACTATATACTGGAAATGGTCAGTGGATGCTAGTACTGGATACTGGATGTCCAGCTAAGCATTGGTTGCCCCATTGGCAAAGTTCAAGACTCATAAAACTGGTGATTCCTAAACCACAGGAAGGAGGTTTCAATGCCAATTATTAAAAAAGAGTCACTATAGGACTTCCCTATAGTGGATAAGAATCCTACTGTCAATGAAAGGGACATGGGTTTGATCTCTGGTCCAGGAAGATTCCACGTGCCTTGGAGCAACTAAACCCCTGTGCCACAACTCCTGATCCCTTGCTCTGGAGCCTGTGATCCACAACAAGAGAAGCCACCAAAATGAGAAGCCCATTCACCGCAACCAAGACTTGTCCCAGCTCATCACAACTAGAGAAAGCCCATGCAAAGCAACACAGATCCAGTGCAGCCAAAAATAAAATAAACAAATAAATAAAATTTTTAAAAAAGAGTCACTACAGCAGCATTCTAAGGAGATGAGAAGGCAAGAGAAAAGGCACAGGTAAATGCTTGTACTGGAAAAGAATGATCCTAAATCAACACCCTAAGTTTTAAACTCAAGAAAATAGAAAACAATGAGCAAACTAAATCCAAAGCTAGCACAAGAAAGGAAATAAGGGACATAATAGAAATCAATAAAATAGAAAACAATGAAGCAAATCAATAAAATCAAAAGAACAGAACTGATAAACTATCAAGTAGATTCACCAAAAAGAGGTAAGGAGAACAAATTTCTAAAGTAGAAATAAAAGAGACATCATCAGCAACCTTAGAGAAATTAAAAGAATTATAAAGGAATGTTATAAACAACTTCATGACAATAACTTGGACAATTTATACAAAACACACAAATTCCTAGTAAGATACATATTGTAAAAAAATAACTCAAGAGGAAATGGAAAGTCCAAATGGATCCATATCAAGTAAAGAAATTGAATAAATAATTTAAAATCTCTCAACAAATAAAATCCAAGGCCCAGATAAACTTTCAAATGTGAATTCTATCAAAATTTAAAGAATAAATAATATCAATCTTTCCCAAACTCTTCAGAAAATAGTAGAGGAAAGATCACATCCCAACTCATTCTGTTAACTCAGCATTATCATGACAGAAATACTGGACAAAGACATCAAAAGAAAAACAAATCATAAACCAACTTTCCTCATGAATATAAATATAAAAATTCTCAACAAAATAACAGGCAACTGAATTCAGCAAAATATAAAAAGGATTAAAAACCATGATCAGGTGGGATTTATCTCAGAAATATGAGATTTATTTAATACATAAAGTTAATTAATGTAATATCCATCATTACAAGGAAGCCAGGCTTCCTTGCTGGCTCAGATGGTAAAGAATCTGCCTGCAATGCAGGAGACCTGGATTCGATCCCTGAGAATGGAAGATCTCCTGGAGAAGGGAATGACTACCCACTCCAGTATTCTTGCCTGGAAAATTCCATGGACAGGCAGGCTACAGTCCATGGGATCACAAACAGTTGAAGAGTTGGACACGACTGAGCAACTAACACACACACACACACACACACCATTAACTGAATAAAGGACAAAAAACTACATGATCTCCTTAACAGACACAGAAAGAACATTTAACAAACTCCAAACAATTCATGAAAAAAAATTTCAACAAACTAAGAAGAGATGAGAATTTCCAGCCATGAAATTAAAAGATGCTTGCTTCTTGGAAGGAAAGCTATGACAAACCTAGACAGTGTATTAAAAAGCAGAGACATCACTTTGCCAACAAAGGTCCATATAGTCAAAGCTATGGTTTTTCCAGTAGCCATGTACAGATGTGAGAGTTGGACCATAAATAAGGCTGAGTGCTGAAGAATTGATGCTTTCGAATTATGGTGTTGGAGAAGACTCTTCAGAGTCCCTTGGACTTCAAGATCAAACCAGTCAATTCTAAAGGAAATCAATCCTGAATATTCATTGGAAGGACTGAGGCTGAAGGTGAAGCTCCAGTATTTTGGCCACCTGATGCAAAAATCTGACTTACTGGAAAAGATCCTGATGCTGGGAAAGATTGAAGGCAAGAAGAGAAGGGGGCAACAGGGGATGAGATGGTTGGACAGCATTATCAACTCAATGGACATGAGTTTGAGCAAAATCAGGGGACAGTGAGGGACAGGGAAGCCTGGCATGCTGCAGTCCATGGGGTCACAAAGAGTCGGACACTACCTAACAACTAAACACCAACAACAATAAATGTCAGTTTTCCAAGGGGCGAAGTGGTAAAGAATCTGCCTGCCAATGCAGGAGATACAAGAGACACAGATTCAATCCCTGGGTCTGGAAATGGCAACCCACTCTAGTATTCTTGCTGGAAAACTCCATGGACAGAGAATTGACAGAAGAACCTGGAGGGTCTACAGTCCATGAGGTTGCAAAGAGTCAGACGCGAATGAGCACACACAGCACACAGGATAAATGGCATCTATGAAAAACCCATGGATAACATCGTCTTTATGGAGACTATGAAATATTGAATAATTTTCTCCTAAAAATCAAGAGCAAGGAAATGTCTGCTCCCACCACTTCTGTTCAACATTGCACTGATGATTCTAGCCACTGCAACAAGGAACAAAAAGAAATAAAAGGCATGTATATAGGGAAGGAAGATGTAAAACAGTCTTCATTCCCTAATAACATGATGTTGTATGTTAAAAAACCATGGAATAAAAAAAAAAAAAACCACACACACATATAAAAACTCATATATAGAACTAATTAGTTCAGAAGGTCACCAGATTCAAGATTATATAAAAATCATTTGTGTTTTTAAATACCAGCAAGGAGTAATCCAAAAATTAAAAACACAATTATTAGGATTAAACAAAATAAATACAAGAGCTATATACAGGAAACTACAAAATACTTCTGAGATAAAAATCTAAATAAATGGAGAGACATTTCATGTTCACAGAAGACTAAATATTATTATATATCAATTCTCTCTAAATCTATGGATTCAATGCAATTCCTTTTAAAACACAAGCTGTCTTGTTTCAGAAACTGACAAATTGATACTAAATTTTATATGGAAATTCAAAGGACAGAATAAACAAAACATACTGAAAGAGAACAAACTTAAATTTTCTAATTTCAAAACTTAACATAAAGCAACAGTAATTGAAATAGCATGATACTGGCATGACAGTGACATAGATCAATAAAACAGAACTGAGAGTCTAGAAATATATCCTTACACATAGAGCCAACTTATTTTTGACAAAGGTACCAAAGCAATGTAATGAAGAATAAACTGTCTTTTCAACAAATGGTGCTGGGACAATTGGATAGCTGGAAAATTGGAAAAGATGAGTTAATATCCTTGCCTCACATAATACACAAAAATTCAACTTGGACCACAGACCTAAATAAACAAGGTAAAGCTATAAAATTTATAGGAGAAAACCTTCATAACCATGGATCAGGTAAAAAGTTCCTAAAACATAAGCATACCATAACAACACCAAAAATATAATTCAGAAGAGAAAATATTGCTAAAGTGGACTTAATCAAAATTCAAAAGTTATACAATAAAAGTTAAGCAATAAAACAAGGAAGAGACAAGCCACAGTCTGACAGAAAATATCTGTAAATTAGATGCCTGATAAAGGACCTGTATCCAGAATATATAAAGAATTCAATAAGAGGACAACACAATTTTAAAATGGGCAAAAGATTTTGTTTTACATTTTAGAAGATGTATATATATATGGCCAATAACTACATGAAAGAATTCTCAACATCTTTAGTAATTAGGAAAATTAAAGTTAAAACCACAATAAGACACCACTTACCATCTATTAAAATGTCTATAGTCAAAAAGACAACAAAAAGTGTTGGAGAATATGCAGATAAAGTGGAATCCTCAAACATTGCTGGGGAGAATGGTATAGCCACCTAAGAAAAGAGTTTGCAGTTTCTTTAAAACTTAAAAATAAATATATCCTGGGGTGCAAGTCGCTCAGTCGTGTCCGACTCTTTGCAACTCAATGGAATATAGAGCCCATGGAATTCTCCAGGCCAGAATACTGGAGTGGATAGCCATTCCCTTCTCCAGGGGATCTTCCTAACCCAGCGATCGAACCCAGGTATCTTATGTATCTTGCTGCTGCTGCTAAGTCACTTCTTATGTTCTAGTAATTCCACTCCTAGGTATCTATCTAGGAGAAATGAAAATATATGTCTACACAAAGACTGTATGTAAATGTTCATAGCAGCATTATATTCATAATAGCCAAAACCCTGAAATAAACCAACTTCCATTTGCTGGTGAATAGTTAAACAAAAAATAGGGTATATGCAATTGATTACTAGAAAATAAAAAGGAAAGAAGTGATATGTTACAACATGCATGAACCTCCAAAACATGCTAAATTTAAAAAGCCAAGTATAAAACGTCATATATTACATAATTACATTATATCAATTCTATTATATCAAATGTTCAGAAAAGGTAACAGACAGAAGGCAGATTTGTAGTTGACTGGGGGTAGTAAATCAGATTGATTATATTCTTTGCAGCCAAAGATGGAGCAGCTCTAAACAGTCAGCAAAAAGAAGACTGGGAGCTGACTGTGGCTCAGATCATGAACTCCTTATTGCCAAATTCAGACTTAAATTGAAGAAAGTGGGGGAAACCACTAGACCATTCAGGTATGGCCTAAATCAACTCCCTTAAGATTATTCAGTGGAAGTGAGAAATAGACTTAAGGGACTAGATCTGATAGACAGAGTACCTGATGAACTATGGACAGAAGTTCGTGACATTGTACAGGAGGATCAAGACCATCCCCAAGAAAAAGAAAACAAAAAAAGAAAAATGGCTGTCTGAGGAGGCCTTACAAATAGCTGTGAAAAGAAGAGAAGCAAAAAGCAAAGGAGAAAAGGAAAGATATACCCATTTGAATGCAGAGTTCCAAAGAATAGCAAGGAGAAATAAGAAAGCCTTCCTAAGTGATCAGTGCAAAAAAATAGAGGAAAATAATAGAATGGGAAAGACTAGAGATCTCTTCAAGAAAATTAGAGCTATCAAGGGAACATTTCATGCAAAGATGGGCTCAACAAAGAACAGAAATGGTATGGATCTAACAGAAGCAGAAGATATTAAGAAGAGGTGGCAAGAATACACAGAAGACGTGTACAAAAAAGATCTCCACAACCCAGATAATCACAAAGGTGTGATCACTCACCTAGAGCCAGATATCCTGGAATGTGAAGTCGTGGGTTTTAGGAAGCATCACCATGAACAAAGCTAGTGGAGGTGATGGAATTCCAGTTGAGCTATTTCAAATCCTGAAAGATGATGTGGTGAAAGTGCTGCACAATATGACAGCAAATTTGGAAAACTCAGCAGTGGCCACAGGAAAGGAAAAGGTCAGTTTTCACTCCAATTCCAAAGAATGCTCAAACTACCACACAATTGCACTCATCTCACATGCTAGTAAAGTAATGCTCAAAATTCTCCAAGCCAGGCTTCAGCAATATGTGAACCGTGAACTTCCAGATGTTCAAGCTGCTTTTAGAAAAGGAAGAGGAACCACAGATCAAATTGCCAACATCTGCTGGATCATCAAAAAAGCAAGAGAGTTCCAGAAAAACATCTATTTCTGCTTTATTGACTATGCCAAAGCCTTTGACTGTGTGGATCACAATAAACCGTGGAAAATTCTTCAAGAGATGGGAATACCAGACCACCTGACCTGCCTCTTGAGAAACCTGTATGGAGGTCAGGAAGCAACAATTAGAACTGGACATGAAACAACAGACTGGTTCCAAATAGGAAAAGGAGTACGTCAAGGCTGTATATCGTCACCCTGCTTACTTAATTTATATGCAGAGTACATCATGAGAAACGCTGGGCTGAAAGAAGCACAAGCTGGGATCAAGACTGCCGGGAGAAATATCAATAACCTCAGATACGCAGATGATACCACCCTTATGGCAGAAAGTGAAGAAGAGCTAAAGAGCCTCTTGATGAAAGTGAAAGAGGAGAAAGAAAAGTTGGCTTAAAGCTCAACACTCAGAAAACTAAGATCAGGGCATCTGGTCCGGTCATTTCACGGCAAATAGATGGGGAAACAGTGGCTGACTTTATTTTTCCGGGCTCCAAAATCACTGCAGATGGTGACTGCAGCCATGAAATTAAAAGGCGCTTACTCTTTGGAAGGAAAGTTATGACCAACCTAGACAGCATATTAAAAACCAGAGACATTACTTTGTCAACAAAGATCCATCTAGTCAAGGCTATGGTTTTTCCAGTAGTCATGTATGGATGTGAGAGTTGAACTATAAAGAAAGCTGAGCGCAGAATTGATGCTTTTGAACTGTGGTGTTGGAGAAGACCCTTGAGAGTCCCTTGGACTACAAGCAGATCCAACCAGTCCATCCTAAAGGAGATCAGTCCTGGGTGTTCACTGAAAGGACTGATGTTGAGGCTGAAACTCCAATACTTTGGCCACCTGATGCGAAGAGCTGACTCATTTGAAAAGACCCTGATGCTGGCAAAGATTGAGGGCAGGAGGAGAAGGGGACGACAGAGGACGAGATGGTTGGATGGCATAACCAACTCAATGCACATGAGTTTCTGTAAACTCTGGGAGTTGGTGATAGACAGGGAGGCCTGGCGTGCTGTGGTTCATGAAGTCACAAAGAGTCGGACACGACTGAGCAGCTGAACTGAACTGGGGGTGGTAACTTCAAACTGGCAGGAGGGATCTTTCTGTGGTGGTAAAACTATTCTAAAATTGAACTCTGGTGGTGGTTATACAAAACTACAATTCAAAATCATTTAATCATACACTTAAGTAAATTCTATGGTATGCAAATTCCCAATAAAGATGTTAAAAACAATTGCAGAATGATTGAGTACAGAACATAAGGAAATGCTAATGCTAAGTCACTTCAGTCGTGTCCGACTCTGTGTGACCCCATAGACGGCAGCCCACCAGGCTTCCCCGTCCCTGGGATTCTCCAGGCAAGAACACTGGAGTGGGTTGCCATTTCCTTCTCCAATGCATGAAAGTGAAAAGAGAAAGTGAAGTCGCTCAGTCGTGTCCGACTCTTAGCGACCCCATGGACTGCAGCCTACCAGGCTCCTCCGTCCATGGGATTTCCCAGGCAAGAGTACTGGAGTGGGGTGCCACTGCCTTCTCCGGAACATAAGGAAAGGAAGAGACCTAAATCCACACATCAACAATTATGTTCAATATAAGTTGTATAAACACATCACTGAACAAAAGACTTTGTCAGATTGGATAAAAATAGTAACCAACTGCCCTGGTGGCTCAGATGGTAAAGAATCTGCCTACTATGCGGGAGACCTGGGTTCGATCCCTGGGTTGGGAAGAACCCCTGGAGAAAGAAATGGCAACTCACTCCAGTATTCTTGCCTGGAAATCCCCACGGACAGAGGAACCAGGCAGGGCTTCAGTACATGGGGTCACAAAGAGTCGGACACAGACTAAGTGACTAAGCTCGCACATATGCTATCTATAAGAAATCCACTTTAAATAATAAGATATACATAAATAAAAAGTTAAAAGATGAAAATATAAATACCATGGAAACGCTAATCAAAACAAAACGAAAGTAGTGACTTCCCTGGTGGTTCAGTGGTTAAGTGTCAACGCAGGGAACACGAGTTCTACAGGGTCACTCGTTTGATTCCTGATCCAGGAACTAACATCCCATATGCCATAGGGCAACTAAGCCTCTGCACCACAACTACTGAGTCCATATTCCACAACTACTTAAGTCCATACAACCCAGAGCCTGTGCTGCACACACAAAAGAAGATACTGCAGTAAGAAGCCCACACACTGCAACTAGAGAGTAGCCCCCACTCGCCACAACTAAAGAAAGCCCATGAACTGCAACGAAGACCCAGAGCAACCAAAAATAAATAAATAAATAAAAATTTTAAGTTAAAAAAAATTGTACCTATAAAAAGAAAACTAATGTGGCTATACTAATGTCACATAAAGTAAACCTCAGAACAAGGACCACTACCACGAATAAAGAGCTACATTTCATAATGATAAAAGAGTTAATTCACAAAGGCAGCATCACAATGCTAAATGTATATGCACTAACAACTGGTACTCAAAATACACAAAGCAAAAAGTAGTATTGCTAAGCTGCTAAGTCACTTCAGTTGTGTCCGACTCTGTGCGACCCCATAAACGGCAGCCCACCAGGCTCCCCCGTCCCTGGGATTCTCCAGGCAAGAACACTGGAGTGGGGTGCCATTTCCTTCTCCAATGCATGAAAGTGAAAAGTGAAAGTGAAGTCACTCAGTCGTGTCCGACTCTTAGCGACCCCATGGACTGCAGCCCACCAGGCTCCTCCGCCCATGGGATTTTCCAGGCAAGAGTCCTGGAGTGGGGTGCCATTGCCTTCTCCAAAAAACTAGTATTACTAAAAGTCAAATTCACAAGTAAACACTACTCTCTCAGTAATCAATAGAACAAGCAAATAGAAAATCACAGAGATATAAAAGACCTGAACAATACTGTCAACCAATTTGACCTAACTGACATTCATAGAGTACCTCAGCTAACAAAATTCTTTTAAAGTATCCATGAAAGATTCACCAAGGTAGACCATATTTCTAGGCCATAAAATAAAAGTTAATGAATCTAAAAGCTATGAAGTCATACAGAATATATTCTTGAACCATAATGAAATAAAATAGAAATCAATGACAGAAAGACACAGAGGGATATCCTAAGATAATTGGAAACTAAAGATACTACAAATAACCCATGTACCACAGCCTAAGTCTTTTTTTTTTTTTTTTAACAGTGTCAGACTTTATTTTTTGGGGCTCCAAAATCACTGCAGATGGTGACTGCAGCCATGAAATTAAAAGACGCTTACTCCTTGGAAGGAAAGTTATGACCAACCTAGATAGCATATTCAAAAGCAGAGACATTACTTTGCCAACAAAGGTCCGTCTAGTCAGGGCTATGGTTTTTCCTGTGGTCATGTATGGATGTGAAAGTTGGACTGTGAAGAGGCACAGCCTAAGTCTTAAGAGAAATGACAAAATATTTTTTAATTGAATGAAAATGAAAATATGACATATTAAAGTTTGGGGATATTTATATTAGTAAAAAAGAATGTTCTGAAATCAGATATTGGTAAGCATTGTACGACACTGTGAATATACTGAAAACCACTGAATTATATAAAGAGGTTGAATTTTATGGTATGTGAGTTATATCTCAATTTAAAAACATTGAAGACAGAAGAAAGATCTCAGACAAAACTTTTAAGATTCCACCTTTAAACTAAAAAAAAGAAAAACAAACCAAATCCAAAGAAAACAAAAGGAAGAAAATAGTAAAAATAAGATTCAAGTTTGATAAAATTACAAATAGAAAAACAATAGAGAAAATCGGTTAAAACAAAAGTTGATTTTTTGAAATGATTAATAAAATTGACAAATCTCTAGACAAACTGACCAAAGGGATTAAAAAAAACAACAAAACAAACTCCCATTATCTGGAATAAAACAAGGGACACCACTACAGGAACTACAGATGTTAAAAAGGATAAGGAAATATTATGAACAATCTGCCCATTGTATTAGTTTTCTATGTTCTTTAACAAACTACCATAAGCATAGTGGTTTAAAATAACACATTTATTATCTCACATTTTTCAAAGTCCCCACATGGTTTAGCAACATGTTATATTTAGGGTCTCAAGAGGCTGCAATCAAGGTGTTGGTTGGGCTGTGTTTTCAAATGGAGGTTTGACTGGTTAACAGGTAGAATAATGATCTCTGAAATACACCAACCTAATTCTGGGATCCTAATCCCTAGAATCTGTAAATAGGTTATCTTACATGCAAAGCTTAAACTTCTTATCCTTATTCATCAGAGGCCCAACAGAATGAAAACCACAATCACAGAAAACTAATCAAACTGATCACATAGACGACAGCCTTGTCTAACTCAATGAAACTATTAGCCATGCCATGTAGGGCCACCCAAGACAGACAAGTCATGGTGGAGAGTTCTGACAAAATGTGGTCCACTGGAGAAGGGAATGGCAAACCACTTCAGTATTCTTGCCCTGAGAACCCCATGAACAGTATGAAAAGGCAAAAAGATGGGACACTGAAAGATGAATTCCCCAGGTCAGCCCAATATGTTCCTGGAGATCAGTGGAGAAATAGCACCAGAAAGAACGAAAAGATGGAGCCAAAGCAAAAACAACACCCAGTTGTGAATGTGACTGGTGATGGAAGTAAAGTCCAATGCTGTAAAGAGCAACACTGCATATGAACCTGGAATGTTAGGTCCATGAATCAAGGCAAATTGAAAGTGGTCAAACAGGAGATGACAAGAGTGAACATCGAAATTTTAGGAATCAGTGAACTAAAATGGACTGGAATGGGTGAATGTAACTCAGATGACCATTATATCTACTACTGCGGGCAAGAATCCCTTAGAAGAAAAAAGGTAGCCATCATAGTCAACAAAAGAATCCAAAATGCAGTAGTTGGATGCAATCTCAAAAACAACAGAATAATCTCTGGTCATTTCCAAGGCTACCCGTTCAATATTGCAGTAATCCAAGTCTCGGCCCTGACCAGTAATGCTATAGAAGCTGATGTTGAACGGTTCTTTGAAGACCTACGAGACGTTCTAAAACGAACACCCCCAAAATATATCCTTTTCATTATAGGGGGATGGATGCAAAAGTAGGAACTCAAGACATACCTGGAGTAACAGGCAAATTTGGCCTTGGAGTATACAATGAAGCAGTTAAATAAGCAGGGTGATGATACACAGCCTTGATGTACTCCTTTTCCTATTTGGAATCAGTCCATTGTTCCATGTTCAGTTCTAATTGTTGCTTCCTGATCTGCATAATTAAGAACAGAAATGGTATGGATCCAACAGAAGCAGAAGATATTAAGAAGAGGTGGCAAGAACATACACAAGAACTATACAAAAAGATCTTCATGACCCAGATAACCATGATGGTGTGATCACTCACCTAGAGCCAGACATCCTGGATTGTGAAGTCAAGTGGGCCTTAGAAAGCACTACAAACAAAGCTAGTGGAAGTGATGGAAATCCAGTTGAGCAATTACAAATCCTAAAAGATGATGCTGTGAAAGTGCTTCACTCAATATGCCAGTAAATTTGGAAAACTCAGCAGTGGCCACAAGACTGGAAAATGTCAGTTTTCATTTCAATCCCAAAGAAAGGCAATGCCAAAAAATGTTCAAACTACCACATAATTGCACTCAAAATTCTCCAAGCCAGGCTTCAACAGTACATGAACTGAGATCTTAAAGATATTCAGGCTGGATTTAGAAAAGGCAGAGGAACCAAAGATCAAATTTCCAACATTCGTTGAATCATTGAAAAAGCATGAGAGTTCCAGAAAAACATCTACTTCTGCTTTATTGACTATGCCAAAGCCTTTGACTGTGTGGATCACAACAACTATGGAAAATTCTTAAAGAGATGGCAATACCAGACCCCCTGATCTGCCTCCTGAGAAATCTGTATGCAGGTCAAGAAGCAACAGTTAGAACTGGACACGGAACAACAGACTGGTTCCAAATCAGGAATGGAGTATGTCAAGGCTGTATATTGTCACCTTACTTAATTTAACTTATATGCAGAGCACATCATGAGAAATGCTGGGCTGGATGAAGCAAAAGCTGGAATCAAGATTTCTGGGAGAAATATCAATAACCTCAGATATGCAGATGACACCACCCTTATGTCAGAAAGTGAAGAAGAACTAAAGAGCCCCTTGATGAAAGTGAAAGAGAAGAGTGAAAAAGTTGGTTTAAAACTCCACATTTAGAAAACTTAGATCATGGCATCTGGTCCCATCACGTCATGGCAAATAATGGAAACAGTGAGAGACTTTATTTTCTTGGGCTCAAAAATCACTATAGTTGGTGACTGCAGCCATGAAATTAAAAGATGCTTGCTCCTTGGAAGAAAAGCTATGACCAACCTAGATAGCATATTAAAGAGCAGAGACATTACTTTGCCAACAAAGGTCCATTTAGTCAAAGATATGGTTTTTCCAGTAGTCATGTATGGATGTGAGAGTTGGACTATAAAGAAAGCTGAGCACAGAAGAATTGATGCTTTTGAACTGCGGTGTTGGAGAAGACCCTTGAGAGTCCCTTGGACTGCAAGGATATCCAACAAGTCCATCCTAAAGGAAATCAGTCCTGAGTATTCATTGGAAGGACTGATGTTGAAGCTAAAACACCAATACTTTGGCTACCTCATGTGAAGAACTGATTCATCTGAAAAGACCCTGATGCTGGGAAAGATTGAAGGTGGAGGACAAGGGGAGAGCAGTGGATGAGATGGTTGGATGGCATCACCAACTCGATGGACATGAGTTTGAGTAATTTCCAGGAGTTGGTGATGGACCGGGAAGCCTGGCGTGCTGCAGTCCACAGGGTCGCAAAGAGCTGGACAAGACTGAGTGACTGAACTGAACTGAACGTGCAAAGCAGCTTTGCAGGTGTGATTAAATTAAGGGTCTTAAACTGGAGATTATACTGGATTATCTGGGTTGGCCCAATGTAATCACAAAGGTCTATATAAGAGAAAAAGGCATGCAGGTGAGTTAGAGAAGGAGCTGTGACAATGAAATAAGAAGTCAGAATAATGCAGTATGAGAAAGAATTGTCTAGCCATTGCTGGTTTTGAAGACGAAGGAAGAAGCCAGAAGCCAAAGGATATACATGGCCTCCAGAAGCTGGAAAAGGCAAGGAATGGATTCTTCCCCATATCCTTCAGAAGGAATATAGCCCTGCTGACCTCGATGTTTAGCCCCACAAGATTCATTTTGGATTCATCCTCAGAATTATGAGATAATAAATTTGTATTGTTTCAAGCCACTGAGTTTGTAAAAATCTGATACAGCAATAGAAGACTAATACCATCAAGGAAAAGCATACTCCCTAAGTCAGACAAAGACAGATATCATATGATATCGCTTATTTGTAGAATCTTAAAAAAAAATGGTATAAATTTACAAAACAGAAATATAGTCACAGATGTAGAAAAAAAACTTATGGTTACCAAGAGGGAAATGAGGGGGAGGATAAATTGAGAGACTGGGATTGACACATACATACTACTACACATAAAATAGATAACTAATAAGAACTAACCTTATAGCACAGGGAACTCTACTCAATACTCTGTAGTGACCTATATGGGAGTAGAATCTAAAAAAGAGTGGATATATGTATACCTATAACTGATTCACTTTGCTGTACAGCAGAAACTAACACAACATTGTAAACCAACTAGATTCCAATAAAAATTAGTTAAAAAAAAAAAGAATACACTTCCAAGCTCACTCAGACTATTGGCAAAATTTATTTCCTGTGGGTATAAGGCTGAAGGCCCTGAATTCTTGCTGGCTATTGGCTGGAGGCTATCCTCAGCTCCTAGAGGCTTCCTTAAAATGATAAAGAACTTCTACACAAAACCTACAATTAACATACTTAATGCTGAATAACAAATCACTGCAGATGGTGACTGTAGCCATGAATTAAAAGACTCTTGCTCCTTGGAAGAAAAGCTATGACAAACCTAGACAGCATAATAAAAAGCAGAGACATTATTTTTGTCAACAAAGGCCCATCTAGTCAAAGCTACGGCTTTTAGAGTAGTCATGTATGGATGTGAGAGTTGGACCATGAAGAAGGCTGAGTGCTGAAGAATTGATGCTTTTGAACTGTGGTGTTGGAGGAGATTCTTGAAGAGATCTTGGAGGGGATTCTTGCAGTCCCCTTGGACTACAAGGAGATCAGTCGTGAAAAAAAAACAAAAAATACAAGGAGATCAAACCAATCAATCCTAAAGGAAATCAACCTTGACTATTCATTGGAAGGACTGATGCTGAAACTGAAGCTCCAATACTTTGGCCACCTGATGCAAAGAGCCAACTCATTGGAAAAGACCCTGATGCTGAGAAAGGCAGAAGGCAGGAGGAAAAGGGGGCGACAGAGGATGAGATGGTTGGATGGCATCACCAAGTCAATAACATGAGTTTGAGCAAGCTCCAGGAGATGGTGAAGGACCAGGAAACCTGGCATGCTGCAGTCTGTGGGTTGCAAAGAGTCAGACACTACTGAGCAACTAACAACAACCCTCTTCCACTGGAAGTCACCAACAGGATATAGAAAGGACAAAAATTGTTCAGTGGCATTCTCATCACTTCCTCCTCTCCCACCAGTCTCTTTAATATTCCAACAGGTTTTTATCTACAACTAAGGAGAAATTACCCTTATTCTCATGTTTATATTTCAAAATTTCATTTAAACTAATGACAAGGTCATATGCACTCTCACCCAGTCCCTTATCTAAAAGACAGTACCTCTAAATGCGTGGGGTGGTCTTTAACATGCTACTTCCTGCTCAAAAACTTATAGGTATTTCCTATTACCTAACACATTAAAGCATCTGAGTATTTTGAGTTCCTTCCTTATCAAATAGCCCCTTTCCGACTTTTGCAACTCTTTATTTATTAAACATTTGCTGAACATACAGTGATCTCTACTTTCTAGATAATAACATGAATATGATGACCGTATTTGTCAATCTCATTGACAAGAACTTGTGGCCATAATGGAATCAAATATTTGAAATCATACCATCCCAGAATACTTGCGGCATATGTTTGCCATAATTAAAGGATATCTCACATACTCACATAAAGTTAAAACACCATCTCTATCTTGCAAGAGTAGGTCTGTGTGGTACAGGCTACTCCACAGCAACCTCTGACCCTGCTCAGAGTCCTGGCTGCCTCTAGACCTACCTTGTTCAATCCCACCTTGCTTTCCTTTTGCTATTCCTTTGACCTTGAAAATCTTACCTTGTGCATCGTCATTCTATCCTGTGCCCCCCACTTCAGAGATAAGGTAAACATCTTCAAAATGTTTGTGCTCACCAATGTGCTCTCCTTTCTCTAAATAAGTCTTGCAACATAACAAAAAGTTGTCTCTTCCGAGTATGAGAACTTTGCATGTAATTGTTCTCCTTTTTTTTTCCTTTCTACATGTAATTTTCTTTTAAAAATAAAGGAATTTTATAAACTTTTATACTGTCTGTAATACTTTAATATCAACAGTAAGTTAAATGAAAATTATGAGTTTTCCAGGGGGCACTAGTGGTAAAGAACCCACCTGCCAACGCAGGAGACATAAGAAATGAGGGCTCCATCCCAGGGTTGGGAAGATCCCCTGGAGAAAGAAATGGCAACCCACTTCAGTATTCTTGCCTAGAGAATCCCATGGACAGAGGAGCCTGGCAGGCTACAGTCCATAAGATCTCAAAGAGTCGGACAGGACTGAAGTAACTGAAGGAAATACACAAGTGTTTTCCTTAACCCAAGCACCTCCATTCACAAGGTAATCTGTCCCGCTAATCCTTGGAACTTTCACTGCATTTCATTCCTCTACTGAGCACATCTCATTTTTTGTTTTGCATGATGGTTCTCTGTCAATTATCTGTTTCCTCTGTGAGATCACATCTCCTTGAAAGAAAGAACTGTGTCTTACTCTAATTTACACCCCTTCTAGTTCTCAGCTTGAGACACTTTTTTTCTTAAATGAAGGAAGGAATGAACCAACAAAGATTTATATAGTGATACTATTACAGCCTCAT
Source organism: Bos grunniens (assembly GCF_055505025.1). Lineage (NCBI taxonomy): Eukaryota > Metazoa > Chordata > Mammalia > Artiodactyla > Bovidae > Bos > Bos grunniens. The sequence goes on from NC_141172.1 coordinate 57,840,774, forward strand.
CTTCCATTTAAGCCTGTCGAACTGCCTAGAAATAAAACACTTACTGAAAACTGTTCAGAGAACCCTATCTGTGAAATCACTATTACAGTGTAATTCTAAAGAAGGCTTGGGACCCCTAGACTATATGTAAAGCTCTCTTCTCTTTCATGTTACCAAGCAAAAAAAAAAGAGAAACAAGTACTAATTTTAGAATTCTGTATATTAATGATTAGCAGCCAGTTCTTTCTTAGTGGCAGTACAGCTAAATGGTTAGGAATTTGGGGTCTGATGTCAGAATACCTGGATTTCAATCTCACTTCTACCACATATTAGCTATGGGACCTTAAGAAAGTTATTTAACATATTTGTGCCTCATTTTCATCACCAGTAAAAGGTAGAAACAATACAGAATCTCAAAGGGATGGTGTGAAAATTAATGATTTAATATATTTAAAGAGTTTAGAATAGTATCTGGCACTTTGCTGAAAAGTCATAGCAATATGTAGCCCTTTCTTAACTTTTTACTTTATACTGGAGTATGGTTTTTCCCGTGGTCATGTATGGATGGGAGAGTTGGACTGTGAAGAAGGCTGAGCACCGAAGAATGGATGCTTTGGAACTGTGGTGTTGGAGAAGACTCTTGAGAGTCCCTTGGACTGCAAGGAGATCCAACCAGTCCATTCTGAAGGAGATCAGCCCTGGGATTTCTTTGGAAGGAATGATGCTAAAGCTGAAACTCCAGTACTTTGGCCACCTCATGCGAAGAGTTGACTCATTGGAAAAGACTCTGATGCTGGGAGGGATTGGGGGCAGGAGGAGAAGGGGACGACAGAGGATGAGATGGCTGGATGGCATCACTGACTCGATGGATGTGAGTCTGAGTGAATTCCGGGAGTTGGTGATGGACAGGGAGGCCTGGCCTGCTGCGATTCATGGGGTCGCAAAGAGTCGGGCAAAGAGTCGGACAAGACTGAGCGACTGATCTGATCTGATGGTTGATTAACAATGATGTGTTAGTTTCAGGTGTACTGCGAAGTGATCCATTTATACATGTATCCTTTTTCAAGTTCTTTTCCCATTTAGGTTGTTACATAATATTGAGCAGAGTTGCCTGTGCTCTACAGTAGGTCCTTGTTGGTTACCCACTTTAAATATTTATCTTATATTCCCTATTGGTAAGTTTCATGACATTAAGAACAAACTGAATTCTTTTTTGGAGGGTCTCCTACAGTACATAACAGAACGAAACAAACACTAGATGTTCAAAAAACGTTAATTGTATTTGAGACGTAGGGAGTGAATGCACAAGAAAATGAACGTAGGTAAAAATGTAAACACAATTTAGATAAAAAGTTTTGGCGTTTCATTTGCATATTTTCAGTTATTTCTCTACAATTAGTGCTAGGGGCTTTATGACTCGGTTTTTTCCTTGCCCGCTTCAGAGAGTGGTGTTTGGTGAAGCACGTCAGAACTGCTGGCCTCCTGACAAGCTGTCTATTCAAACAGTCTGAGGTATGAGGTTGCTGCAGCAAAAACTGGGTTACATTAAAGTACATTACTTTGCTGCTGGAAATGAAAGGCCAATAATCTCAGGAAACAGCTCACTGAGAGTTGGGCCAGTCGAGCACTTTGTGAAAGCTCATTTGGACCCTTCGCCATAGGGTACTGCGAAGGTGAGTGCCCTGATGCCAGGGGTCGTGGGCTCGGAGACCTGAATGGGCAGCTGCCCTCGGCAGGAAAGATAGAGCCCGGCGAGGCCGCTGGTTGAGTCATTCTCACCTCCCCAGGCAGGTGCGGGCGGCAGGACGCTTCGGCTTAGCCACTGCGCGGGCGGGACTGGGAGCGGCCGCATTCCCCGCGGAGCCCCCTCCCGGGCCGCCTTCTCCGACGGGCACTGACCTTGCCGCGGGCGTCCGGGCTGCCGCAGTCCGGGCGCCGCAGAGTCTGGCGCTGGTGGAGGGCGAACACTGGCACCCGGACCCACGGCTCGTCGGGTCGGGCTGAGGAACCCAGGTGGAGCCGCGGCCCTCCCGCCATCCCTCGGCGCCTCATTCCCGCGCGCGGTCGCCGGCTGAGGCGCGAGGGCCGCGCGTCTCAGCGCCGGAGGGCGGGGCGGGGCGCGCGCCCCTCAGCCCGCGGAGGTCGTCTCGCGCGGGCGCACGCGCCGCAGCCGCGCGAGGAGGGGAGGGTGGGTGTGCTCGGGGCGCGCGCGCCGCCGCCGCCGCCGCCTCAGCCTGCTGCTCCGCCCGCGCTGCCTGCTCCGGGCGCTCGGTCCCATCACGCCGGCTTCCGAGCGGCCATGGGCGACGCGGGGCCCGCGGTGTAGAGTCCGCCAGCCCCGGACCCGTGTCCCGCACCCACAAGGTCTCGGTAAGCGGGGGCGGGGGCGGCGGGGACCCGGCAGGCACCGTGAGGGGCGGGTCTGCGGGCAGCGAACAACCCTTCGCGGACTCAGAGGTGTTGTGTGGGAGCCGTCCCCGAGGGGTCCCTGTGTAAGTGGATGAACCCCGAGTTTTCCTGCCACTACCTTTGGGCGAGCCCCAGAAGCGGTGTGCGGAACCGCCCCCATGGAAGACCCCTGTGCTAGTGGAGGCTCCCAGGGCTCTCTCTGCGTTTGCTACACCGGGAGGCCCAATGTGGAGGACACCATCCCCAGAGAGACCGTGCTCTGAGTACCTATGGGAGGGCAAAGGCGGTCTCTAGTATTGTCTCGGTGGAAGACCATTTGGGAACGTAGGGGAGCCGTAGGAGCCTGCACCTGGTATGGACCCCACAGAGGAGCCCAGTATACAAGAGGACCCGAGGCAGTACCCTAGAACTGCCTGGAAGGAGCCGCTGGCTGAGAGGAGAGGAATCCTGCCGTGGAATCCAGGCCAGGAGTAACTTCCCATATGCTCAGAGGTCTTTGGCCTTGACCTCCGTCAGGGCTCAAAGTGCCCTAACTTGTGTCCCTCCTTCACGGTCGAGAGTCAGGGCTCTTGTGGGACTGTATCTTTGCCCATTCGTCCCCCACCCCGTTACAATTTGTGTTCTCTGTGGTAGTCCAGTTGGCTCCAAGTTGGAGGCAAGAACTTCTTAAAGAGAGGGGAGAGGACCATTGATGCCTCTGAAGCAGAGAAAGGAGATTTGAGGCCCTGGGCTTGACCCTCAAGATTTAAAAAGCAATAAAATCAAGTAGAACAACTGACTCAGCCAGGTCCTGTAAAGAAGATCCTTTGACAGAAGAAAAAAGGATATGTAAGATTATTGAGCACCCATGTGCCAAGTACTATACCAGGGAAGCTTGACATCTCGTATAATTCTTACAACAGCATTATGAAATTATCCCCTTTTAAACATTTGGCACTTTAGACTCAAGAGAGGTTTAGCAATTTGCCCAAGGTCACAAAACATGGGATCTTGAAATCTGTTTTTCTAAGTTTATTTGGGAAAAAGTATCAAGGAGAGGCAGAAGCAAGAATATTTACTTGTTAATAAGTTGCAATAAGATACCAAGCATAGGGCTTTGCAGTGGTATACACACTCAGTAAATGTGATGATTAATTAAGTGGATGAAGACAGTTTAATTGGGGATGAGACTACTGCAGGAATTGATTTCCACTGAATCCCCAGATTTCAGGGTGTGGCTCCTTCACTGGCAGCCCCACTGTAATGATGCCTCTGGGTGGCTCTGTACTTAATTGGGTTTGGAAGAGGCCTCTGGGTATGGTCTTTGATGGGATTTGCTCAGGGGGACTAGTGGAACCTTTCAGAGGATGGAGTATTCTGAGACTACCCTCCCAGCTTGCAAAATCCTTAAGGGAGAGGACAGAGAGAGTGATCACTGTTAGGAAGCATGACCCACAGTGTCTTTGTGGCCATCTGACTACATGCACTAGCAGACATTGGTCCACAGATACCACTCGGACATCTGACCAATAGTGCCTCTGTGTGATGAGGGGGAGGCAGAAAAGGCTCAAAGCCAAGGAAAGCATACTGGGAGTCCATCGTCTGAGGAATGCAAAGGGTCTGTGCGGGACATAGTGAGGCATCCTCATCTCACCGCCTGGGCTGTGGTAGCTTTCATTCCACCTGAATCCCAAGGGTGTGAATTTGAGACCAAGGATAGACTGGTTTCTTGTCCAAAAATGGAGTGGTGAGGGCGCTAAGCAATAGAATTCACCACAAAACCATTCTGGAAGAGTCTTCCTATCCCCCGTCCTTTCTACTTCCACATAGCCAAACCTAATGACATTCTCCTTTAATAGAATAGAGTTCCCTGGGCTCCTGGGGTTACATAGTGAGAAGAGAGATCAGGCCTGTAAGAAAACCAAATAACCTGGGTGTGGCATCTCATGCACTGCTCAGTGAAGTAAACTGACAAAGGCTGATATTGGTTAAGCACCTCCCCATTAGAGAGTTGTTTATAATCCCCTTTCAGTTCAAACCCCTCTCATCAGTTTAACACACCAAAATAAACAGTGATGTATTTTTTTAAAGAAAATCAGAACAAGCCTGCAAATATGATCTTTGCTCTGATTCAGATTTATCACTGGAGTTTTATTCCTAAACTTGTATCACACTCACTCATGACCCTGGAAAAACTGTTAGATGGCTCCAGGTGCTAGATATCACTTCTTTAATGTCCAGCAATGGGTAAACATTAGGATTATAAAATTCTAAGAATATCTCTCCTCTAATTGCAATATGAGTCTGCAAATCAAATCATTCCTCAATGGGTATGAAGGATGTCACCAGGTGGCCTTTTTCTTAAAAAAAAAAAAGCTCTAAAGAGAAATAAAAGAGAACATGGCTCACACAATTTCACTTAAGTGCACACAAATGAGTCTGGATTTTTCAGTCTTTAATCTTCCTCATCTTCTCTGACCACATTCCTATGGTTTGGTTCCTCTACATTTGCCATCTCTAGACAATGCTTCCTGTTTCTCAAACATACGAATAGTAGGATCTTCCCCAGCCCATTTCTCATACTCCTTGTATTTTTTCCAGTACACCTGTTCCGAAGTGGATCATATTTATGCAAATATTTCTTTTTAGCTACAGAATCTATTATCTTCTAGTCCTACATGCTTTTTTCCAGCAGTGCTCTTGGTTTCTGCTGTCTTCATTTCCCAAATTGCTTTATTCATTTCTAATGGGAATGTCATTATCCACTCCAACCCCTCAATCTTAATGACCACATTCTGACAGAAATGCTTACCAGCTTTGGACCAAGAAACCAAGACCATCAGTGTCCAGCTGGAGACATGATTATTTTTTCCATTATAACATCTCCTTTCATTCTTCTCCCCTTCCAGCAATCCCTTCAGAGACCCATATACATTTACTAAGTGCTACCAACTGCCAGGCACTATGCTAGATAAAGATGAGAGTTTCTAGCCCTTGAGGAATTCAAATAGGATCAGTCTGCATTTCTTTAATCATTTAATATAACAAGATAAAAGAGAGAGAGAAGTACAGCTTTACAGAGTATCTATAGGAATCATCATGCATCACTAAAAAGCAACTGCTGTTCTGTGCCTCCTCTAGCAACCACATTCTCAGTCCCCGTGGCATTGCCCTGCCAGAATTTTTTTTGCCCATATGCTTTGAGTGAACTGGCCACACTCTTGGCCCTCTCTATGATAATGATGACAGTACCTTAGAGTCGGATAACTTATAAAGCCCTGTTACATACATGATCTCTATTTGGTTTTGAGAAATATTTCATCTTACTGGGGTCTTCTTACTAAAACAACAGTGTGCTGGCTGGCTAGCTGGCTTTCTCTCCATTTTTTTTTTGTTTTGTTTTGTTTCATTTCATTTTGTTTTTTGAGCTCCTAATCAGACTTACAGGTCTCCCAGAGGGACAGCCCCAAAGATTCACTACAGTCACTACGTATCAGCTCTTAGGCCATGAAGAGGAGTTTCCTGTTGGGCCAAAGGCCAAGCAGTGTACTTACTGGTCAGCCCTGGGACTTATCAGGGCTATCCTACTACCTGGCCTCAGAAAACCCAATTCTCTGGTTTGAGTTTCCCTGAAATCCAAATACATATTCCCTTAAACAGATTCAGCATACTACCTCAAACCAGTTCTTTGGGCTAATTCTTATGTGAAGGCAGGTTTCTTTGCCTATTTCCCTCCAGCACCTGGCTGGCTTCATACCGTCTAACCCATGAGAGAGTCCCCATATAGCTCCATGCCTTGGCGTGTGCTTTTTTTTTGTTTTGTTTTGTTTTTTGATTTGTCTTTTTGGCATGTGTTTTTATCTCTTCCTGGAATGCCGTTTTTTTTTTCTTTTCCACTGGGGTAACTCCCACTCATATTTCAAAATTTAGCTCAAGCAACACTTTTTTTTTTAATCCTAAACTTATGCCCCCTACACGCACACATACTCACACTGCTTTCTCACAGGCTGAGTAAGGTTCCATTTATTCATTTTACCAACAGCTACTAAGTGCCTAATTTGTTCCTGACACATAGTAGGCTGTACTCAGCAAATATATGTAGTATCAACAAATAAGTAAGTCGTGATAATTCAGGTGTAATGAATGCATTAAATGGGGCTGAGTCTGTGCTTCAGGGCCCTAGAGCAGAGAACAGGGAGTGTCTCCATCTTGCTGAAAAGCTCTGCTTGCTAAGTGCAATCACACCAGCTAATCACTGATGGTGTGCTATTCCTTAACTGTAGCTATGCTTCTGTGGGAAGCCAGCACTGTAGTTTTTCATGAAGACTAATCCCAGGCTCCCAGAGGCTATAGAGCCTAGCATAATTTTGTCCTCATGTGTATTAAAGCTTTTGGACTTTCAGAAAATATTAAACAACAACACCTCCCTCATGTCTCATTCTCTTGAGCTGAGGCCTAGAAGACATTTTTACTCAGTCTTCAGCCCTTCTGCTCCTTGGAAACCCCAGAAGAGCCCTGTGCAGTTGGGGGTAACTGTATCTTCCTGGGCTGACAGAAGCCAGTGCTGCTGCACTGGATAAATGTTTAGAAGAAGAGAATAAATCTTTAGAAGAAGGAAAAAGACAGGGAGATACCAGTTAGACCCCTTCAGGATCTATAGACATGAAAACTAAAAGTAGTCTGTAGACTGCTGCTGCTGCTGCTAAGTCGCTTCAGTCGTGTCCGACTCTGTGCAACCCCATAGACGGAAGCCCACCAGGCTCCCCCATCCCTGGGATTCTCCAGGCAAGAACACTGGAGTGGGTTGCCATTTCCTTCTCCAATGCATGAAAGTGAAAAGTGAAAGGGAAGTCGCTCAGTCGTGTCCGACTCTTAGCGACCCCATGGACTGCAGCAGGCTCCTCTGTCCATGGGATTTTCCAGGCAAGAGTACTGGAGTGGAGTGCCATTGCCTTCTCCGAGACTATGCCCCGCAACAGAATGGCCGACTAGAAATAGACTCCATGAGCACTGTGGTGAGGTGCTGGATTCCTAAAGCAGCACCTAGCCACTGGAGATCAGCCAGACTATTTCAGGCTTGAATTTCCTCAAAGACCAGCAGAGGGTAAGAGGACTCTTTGATTGCTTGTGTTTAAAGTCGCAAGGTTGATGATGTGCACAGTGAACTTAATGAGTCTATGCTATGCATTCTGCACTTTGGAGACCCTAGTTCTACTGGTTTCCATATCCTTATGGCTAGTCACCTTCTGTATTAGGTGTGTGGCTTTCCCTGAGGCTCTCAGACAACTTTTTAGGCACATGCTACCTGGAGCCAGTTGTCAACAACCTTGAAATTTTTCACCCTTATTTGCAGATGCTATTCATGCTAAATTTCTCCGTCCCAGACCAAGGAGGGAGGAGATATGTTTTTAAGTTTACTGCACGTGCCCTAAGAGCAACTGCCATCCTCTGGGCCGGTCACAGTGCCCAGGGATACAGCATAAATGCAGGGGACTGTTGACTTTGGTAATACTAGTCTCTCTCTTTTTTAAATCACTGTGGTTATGGAAACTGGCCAAATTCTAAAATTCTGTAGCTCTCTCCTGTGGTCAGAGATATCACCCACAACTACTGTATGATCACCTGTTCTCACCCTGACTAGCCCTGAGTCAGCAGTCAGGGTCCCCTCAAAGAGCAGAGTAGATGTGATGAGATGAGCAGGTGACCGTATAGCTTCTAGAACTGAACTTTGAAGATTTGGCCTGATCAGTCTCTGTGGCCAACATTGAGGATGTAAAAGGGTAGTGACACCATGATCTCAAACTTTTTCTGTTGCCTAGTTAACATGCTCTGTGGAAGGCAGTGAGAACCACTTAGATTTTTCTCCCTCTCAATCTCAGTGAAAAACTGGGATTACTTTTAATATCTGCTAAAGCCACTCTTGTTGTTTTCCCTTGTCCTCCAACTTAGAGGGGAGTTTACCTTGTTCCTGCCTAGGGAAGTCCTCATAACCTCCAAACAATCACTTATAGTTACTTTTGAGCCTTTTTCAAATAGCTGCCATTCCCATACAAGAACCATATGAAGACAAGTAAATGTACTTGACATTTAGCATGCCTAGTGAAGAGACTCCTGCCTATGGAGAGGGCTGCTTCCCAGGCTCCTCAGAGCTACAAATCTTTATAGAGAATTTTGGAAGAGGTTCCCTCACCGTCTTCCCTTTTCTTATTTCTTCACCAGCTCCTGCTATGGAGCAACCCCTCCTCCACTTACTCCCACCACTTTGCCCTTATAAATAATCCCACTTTGTTGTAAGCATGTGCTCTGCAGAGAATGGGTGTGCCTTGCACGCACACATTTAAGGCTGCCCACATATGTATTACTGCCTGACAAATGCATGTAAAGACTTTTCTTCCCTGAAGAAAGGTTCTGGTTGTCATCTGTTTCAGTTTTCTCCAGATCATAGACTCAGACAGCCCTGTTCTACCTTCCTCTCCCTCTTACTCCCACCACCTGCTCCTGCTCCCATGAGGTTTTTTCCCAAGCCTTCTCTAAGTACACATCCTCTGACAGTCACATCATTCTTGGGACAATGTCTTTTTATCCCTCCTTCATCCTTGTTAGGAGGCAGAAAACCCCAGTTCTACCCATCAGCAAAAGGAGTAATCATTAGATGTAATTTATGGCATTTGTGCACCTTGATTTCCTTTTAACTCTTCTTCCTAGGACTCCTTCCAGCACAAGAGAGGCCAGGTTTTTCTCACCAGGCATTTGTTTTTACCCATCACTAATCACTGCCACTTGTTTCTCTAGAAATTAGGACTGATTCTGTTAATTTCTCAAAAACCCCAGGTGCAGGATATTTCAGAATACTTGCTTCTAATCAAGGTGTCTTTTGTATATAGTTTCAGTCCTTCTCCATTAAGCATTAAGGGTTTCAGCCTCACTCTTGAAGTCTAATTCTGTTGCATCCTCACAATTGACTCTCAAAATTAAAGCCATGTCAAGACAAAATGACTTGGGCTCTTGTTTGGATTTTTGATGCTTCTTTTTAATGCCTCTGCTCTATATTTTCTGCCCTTGTGGGCATAAGGTGGCCTAGAAAACTGAAAGGAATAGCAGTCCTTGAAGATCCTGTGGTCAGGACTAGAAGGTGTTTTTTTTATTTTTATGTATATCTGTCTGTCTGTTTTGATGGTGGATGTCATCTTCAGTCTCCATTGAAATTCCTTTAAGGACAGACTTAAAAATCCACTGCAGTGACATCATTAACAATTGAGTAGCTTAATAGTGATTCTTAGCATCCTTACAGAGAATAAGGGTTGTGCAGGACTGCAGTGTGTTGGGATATGCTTATGATTAGTTTGCCAATACACTATTAATGAGTTGGGTCACTTACAGACTATAACCCTCCTAATTGGCTGGACTTTGTTCAGAGTTCTTATTATCTAAAAAAGCCACTAAGAATCAAATGCACACCATTGATTTTTCCTCCAGTGAATCATTCTTGAAAAAATGAATCTGATATGGCTATTCCAGGTCTCCAAATAAGTTTTTATCAACCTTTTTTTTAACTTGTGCCTTCTTGCTGATAAACACTAATGTCTTATGACTGCTTTCTGAATCTTCTACTACAACTTGTGGGAGGAGTTTACCCCCAGCTGTTTAGAGAGATAGCACCTTCTATATCTTCTCAGGAACCAGGAGAATACTGTCAAGCTCTGCTGTTTTGTAGTCTGTGTTACATACCCCCCGAAAAGGTGATGGCTTTTAATATTTGTTTTCCAAATATAAATATATTACAATTGATATGCTTTTTCAATCCACTATTTCTTCCTGTTTCCTAGAGTTCTGATATATATACCTCTATATGCCCAGCCAGTGAGAGTCATTGCTCTGAAACTAGTGTTTGTATTGGATTAAACCAGTTTTTTTCCTCTTTATTTTTATAGCATGAATATATCACAGGTTCTCTAATAATTCTCCCACTAAGGTAATTTTCACCCTCTTATGGCTGTAAAAATAAATGCTCTGATAAATGTTATTTTACATATGCCCACAGGTCAAACTGTTGTTATACAGTATGGTTTTCTTCAGTCAAAAGTATATTAGTATCTGGAGAAGGAAATGACAACCCACTCCAGTATTGCCTGAAAAGTCCCATGAACAGAGGAGCCTAGCAGGCTACAGTCCATGGGATGGCAAAAAGACACAACTGACCACGCATGCATGAATCTAGAATTATTTCAAATTAAAGGGTGTTTTTTAAAAAAAATATGTTAGTACCGTCCAGATTTTCTAGACCCTCCAACCACACAGACTCTTAAGACAGGCTTGAGAATTCAATTCTTACATCATTCCAGTCAAGGGAAAACCATACCCTATACCCCACAATGTTGTCCTTGTCTTTCAGAGGTGAAAAGTGAAAGTCGCTCAGTCATGTCAGACTCTTTGCAACTCCATGGACTATACAGTCCATGGAATTCTCCAGGCCAGAATACTGGAGAGGGTAGCCTTTCCTTTCTCCAGGGGATCTTCCCAACCCAGGTAACCATCTTTAAGTCAAAAAACAAAAGCACAGTTCTCTAATTAAAAATGTATAATTACTCTATGGCTGTTTTTCAAATTGCAGGTCCAGACCTGTTATGAAATTATCAAGTCATTTTAAAGAGTCACTATCAAGATTGCCCTTTGAACTAGAATAGAGAGGACAGAAAATACCTGGGAGCATGACATGTAGTAAAATTAGGATTCTTTCACAAAACTTTGGGTTCAGTTATAGGTCTATGAACATATGTTTATAACTTTGTGTGTACAGGGTTACATCGTAAACTATATATCTTACTGTGGGCCACAGTCAAAAATGTGAAAAACATACCATGGAAGGTTTCTGAGGAAAACATTGTGGCCTTGGAAATAGTAATTGATCATGAGGAAGGTTCTCAGTGAAGGGCTTAGTGTTAGTTTTGCATTCTCCTTGCCTGTTCCTCTTATTGTAAGTTGGGAACCTGCTTTTCCACCTAACTGTAGAGCACAGTAGTGTTCATAAGGCATGTGAGCAGTGTCTTTGGACTACAGACCAAGCCACTCAGGAGCCCCCTGGAGGCTTCCCTGGTAGTCCAGTGGTTAAGACTCCTCACTTCCAATGCAGGGGGCATGGGTTCAATTCCTGGTTGGAGAACTAAGATCCCATATGCCATGCTACACAGCCAAAAAAAAAGGGAAGACGGATTCCCTGGGCCCACAGCCTCAGCAAAGCTCTAACATACACACTCTCTCCTCCACCCATAGCCCCACCCAAGCTGTGTACCCTTATATGCTCAGGAGCTCACATGAACTTTTAAAAGAATGTAGAAAAGAACATGAGCATTCTAAATGCTTAAGACTGCATATTCCGAACATACGCATTAACAGATAAAGAGCTGAAGCTCATAGCAGTAGAATAACATGTCCTAGGTCACAGCAGGTTCATAGCTAAAGCAAGGCACCAAGTTGCCTCTGTGACTTTTTAAATTATAAAATGTGCAAGGTAGGAAAATGAGAAAAAACAGATTAACAAAAATGTGAAAAACATGCATCCTTTCTTAACAAAGATTAGATAACATGAGCATTTTTGTAACTTGCCTTTTTCATTAATGTTCATATATTTTTAACATCTTTCCACATTAATCAATTTACTTTTGCCTCAATGATTTTCATATTGTTCAGTCTTCCATTGTAACATAATTTAACCATTCTTCTGTGGTCTAATATTTGTTTACAACTGAGGGAAAAAATGAGTTTTTAATCACCTTAAACAGTTTCCTGAATTTGATCAATAAATCTTGCCCCAATAAATCTCTGTTGCTACCATCCTGTAAATGACACTTATTCACAGCAAATATTCTTTAATCATATTTTAATTTTAAAAACAAATTTTACAAAAGGGGAAATGGAATCTTTCCTTTCTTACCAGTAAATTTATAAATTTTAAAAAATGAGCTGGGTTCCTTTAATAACAAGTGATAGCAGGGCAAGCAGCTAGACAGAGTAGGAATTTGCTCTATTGTGGCACATAAAATAGTTGTTTCTAGAAAGAAGACGTAGCTGTCATCAGATTTTATGTGTATTAAGACGTCTCTGAAAAATAACAAAAAAAGACTTATCCACAATTAATTAACTGGGAAATGTTATTAAATGCCTTTTCTCTTTCAGATACTTTGCTAGTCAGTAGAGGTAGATACTACACAGGGTAAAAACAGTCTAATAGAGGAAACTGACATTGATTAAATAATCATCCTATTGAATATATAATGACAGCGTGTTCTCAAGCAGAAGAGCACAGTGCTGTCAGCACTCCTACATGGATTGGGGAGTCGACAGTGACTTCCATGAGGAAACAATAGTTGAACTGAGCTCTGATAGATGAAGAAGCACTAGCCAGGAGGAAGGAATCATCAAAGGTCCAAAATGGAGAAAGCATGGCAAAAAAAGACTAAAAGAAGACCAGTGTGGTTAGAACAGAATAAAAAAGGAAGACCAGACTGAGGAGGGCCTTACAGGCCATGGTAAAGAAACTGATTTTGGCGTCTTTCATGATGGTGAGGGGTGAGGGAAATGGGGGGATATTGGTCAAAGGGTACAACATTCATGATGGTCCAGTGGCTAAGACTCCATTTCAGTCCCCGATCAAGGAACTAGATCTCACATGCCACAACTAAGAGTTCGCATGCCACAACTAAAGATCCCATGTGCTGCAACTAAAGATAGAAGATCCTGAGGGCTACAACTAAGACCTGGTGCTGCCAAATAAATATTTTGGAAAAGAAAGAAACTGATTTGGGGCACTTTATCCTGAAAGCTTTGGAAAGCCATTGAAAAGTTTTAAGCTGTGGATAGCATAACACCTGAATGTCCCAGAGATATCTTTAATTCCACATGTATAAAATCCAACTTCATCATCCCTCTTTCTTATTTCCCAATTTCCATAAATGGCACTACCCTTCTTGTTAGTTTTAAATTTAAAACTGCCATCTCAATAAGTCAAGTGGGAAAATCCTGAATAAAATACTGTATGACTTCACTTGTGTGTGGAATTTAAAAACGCTGAACTCGTAGAAACAGAGTGAAGAATGCTTTCTCCATTTTGGACCTTTGATGATTCCTTCCTCCTGGCTAGTGCTTCTTCATCTATCAGAGCTCAGTTCAACTATTGTTTCCTCATGGAAGTCACTGTCGACTCCCCAATCCATGTAGGAGTGCTGACAGCACAGTTAAAAATTCTATATTGTGTACTTGAAAGATGCTGAGTGTAGACTTTAACATTCTCATCATAATAACAACAAAATAGTAATTATGTGAGATAAAGAATGTGCTAACCTTATGGTGGTACACACTTCACAATATGATTATCAAACCATCACATTGTACAGTTTAAACTTAAGCAGCGTTATATGTCAATAGCATCTCAATAAAGCTGGGAAATAAATATAACTTGCCCTCTCGCCCTTTCCATTGATCCAATCAAGTTATCAATTATTCCTACATTTCTGTTTCCACAGTATCCAATCAACTCAGTCAGTATCGTTCCTGCTGCTACCATTTCAGTTTAAACCCTCTGCCTCTTGCCTAGACTATTATAGTAGCCTTCTAATCGGCCTGAATCTCTCCTCCTTCCCTCTGTCACCTTTTTCCCCAAACTGAGGATAACTTCCTACCCATCTTTCAAGGTCCACTCTGACTCCCAGTTGTATAGTCTCACCGAGTTGTATGGTCTTTAGGCATTTCCAGAACTCTGTCTTATTTTTCTTTGAGTTCTGGTATTAAGTAGCTTGAGTGGTAAGACTCTGTTCCCCCGCCTTCTATTTCCAATGATAAGCTATCAGTGTCGTGCACAAATTACTGTTCAATAGGCCTTGATTATGATGGATTGAGAGAAAGTGGACTCTTTGTTCCACTCAGAATAGACGTTCCCCAACTGAATTCCACTAAGACCCTTCAGGCTAGAAAATAGCAGACCAGCTCTGCAGTGTGCCATGTTGTGCCCTCACTTTCCAATGCCCTGGTACTACAGAGGAAAAGCAAGAATAATGTACTTTTTTAACCTGTAAAGAATATAGACCTTTGTTCAACAGTTCAGAGAATCAAAGCAGAAAAGGTGAGCATGACATTAGTGAAGGCTTACAAGTGTGAGAAGCACTGTAAAGCTTGTAATGGCCTGGTTGTCTGTGATCGACAGACAGACTCATAAACAGGCATAGCTACTAATTAGAGAGGGCAAAGGAAGTGTTTGAGACCTTGACTACATGTATGAGGTAACCGAGTTTCCTGAATGAGGCATTCAGTCCTCCAAAAATAGGAGTTCATGCATTCTGACTCAAAAAGTAGGCATTTGATATGGACTCTTGTTTTTAGCACTTGTCAGAGGAGCATTCCTTCAGTCCCAAGACTGAAAGGTGTAGCTGCAGTCTTGCTTTATGCCTTAGATCATCTTTGGCTGACTTGGGTTCTTTGGTCTCCAACTATCTCAAAGTAGCAGAGGCCTGGGACCCCTAGACCTAATTGGCTTTGGGACAGGAAGGGAGACAGAGATACCAATCTCACATTTGTAGAGTGCTTTCTAGTCTATGTTAGTCTACTGTTAGTCTCATAACATCTCTGTGAAGTGTGCTGAGTAGGTCACCCTCATTTTACCAACAGGAAAACCAAAGTCACAGGGCCAGTCAGAAATAGAACCAAGGTCTTCTGATTCCTTAACAAGTGCTCTGTCCACCCCACCATGCTACTGAGTTCCAGAAAAGGGAAAAGCTGTTTAATAGTATTTGCCACTTAGATGAATGGTTGAAATGCATTGGCCTAACATGATAAGCCATTGGCTGAATCTGGGCCCCTCTGCTTTCTGTCCACAGAGCCATGGGGGTGTTGATGTCCAAGCGGCAGACGGTAGAACAGGTGCAGAAGGTGAGCCTGGCTGTGTCTGCCTTCAAGGATGGGCTGCGGGACAGGCCTTCCATCCGACGCACAGGTGAGCTTCCAGGGTCTCGCCGTGGCACAGTAGAGGGCTCTGTCCAAGAGGTGCAGGAGGAGAAAGAAGCAGAGGCAAGTGCCCCAGCACTCCAAGAAGAGAGCAGTGTCAACCGTGCCTCCTGGGAGAGGCTCCGGGATGGGCGTGGAGTGGAGCCTGAGGAGTTTGACAGGACCAGTCATTTTACACCCCCTGCCTTCATCCGCCCCACCCGGAAGCTGGATGACGACAAGCCTCCAGATATCCGCTTGGAGCCCAGAGAGCCTGTGAGTGTCCAAAAAGGGCAGAGTCCTCCAGTTTTAGACCTTCTGAGGATCAGGGAGCAGGACAGGGAGGCCTGGGTATGGTTAAAGTAAGACTCAAAACCAGAAAGATGGAGCTGAGTCAGAGTAATCTTTGAATTTCTTCCCCAAGAATAAAAATCTTATATCCTGGATAGACTTAGTGATAAAACTTGAGGAAACAGGTGATAAGGAGTGATACCATGGGGGGAGGTGGTCTTTTGCCAGCCCTCTCACCTAAGAGAGAATATTGCTCTCTATAGGAGGCATTTGGAAATTTGGGTGGGGTAGGGAGAGGGTCACAAAACTAGGAGTTGCTCTTGTATTTGGTGCTAAGAAACACAGGGATGCTGAGGGTCCTGCAATGCCTGGGACAGTCTTTCACAAGAGATTATTCTTTCCAAAAATGCTAATAGCATCCCTGCTCAGAAACATAGTCACAGAGGCCTGAGCAGCTGGAAGAACCTGCTAGTTCTTATCTTCCAGGGAGAAAGCTCTATTGCCCTAACAGTGGCTTCAGTTGGAGTTGCTCCTCTAGGTTACTCCAGGGACACTCAGTCCCATTCAGGTAGCTCTGTGCTTAGTGGCCTAGGATCTTGCTGCTGTTCACTGCTGCCATCTTTCCCCAGGTTGTTAATGATGAGATGTGTGATGTCTGTGAAGTCTGGACGGCCGAAAGTCTCTTCCCGTGCAGGGTCTGCACCAGGGTTTTCCATGATGGCTGCCTACGCCGCATGGGCTACATCCAGGGAGACAGTGCCGCAGAAGTGACCGAAACGGCCCACACGGAAACAGGCTGGAGCTGCCACTACTGTGTGAGCCTTGGCTGCAGGGACAGTGGGCTCCTGCACTGCTAAGGACTGGGCCCTTTCCCTGGAGGCCCAGTCTTACAACACTGGTTTCTGGGCAGTGACCTGAAGAGTGTTCCAATAGTACATACAAGGGCTAGGACAGGCTTTCCCTAGCTCAGTACTGTTGACACTTGGGGCACAGTAATTCTTTGTTGTGGGGGCTGTTTGCATTGTAGGATGTTTAACAGCATCCCTAGCCTCTACCCATTAGATACCAGTAACACTCACCGGCAGTGGCAACAACCAAAAATGTCTCCAGATGTTACCAAATGTGTCCTGGGGGAACAGGACATTCCAGTTGAGAACCACTGAGCTGGAGAACAGAATGCATAGGATGAGACCTAGTTATTCAAAATTGATTCTGCTTGGAGCAGTGGTGGTTTAGTTGCTAAGTTGTGTCCAACTTTTCCAGACACATGGACTGTAGCCTGCTAGGCTCCTTTGTCCATGGAATTCTCCAGGCAAGCATACTGGAGTGGATTGCCATTTCCTTCTCCAGGAGATCTTCCCCACCCAGGAATCAAACCCAGGTCTCCTGCATTGCAGGCAGATTCTTTACTAACCGAGCAATGAGGGAAGTCTTGCTTGGAACAGTATTTAATCTAATAGTTGATAGTTGTCATTCATTGTATTCATCTGGAAAACCAACCTGAAAGCCTAACTGGCTTGCTTTCAGTAAGAATAGATTCTACCTCAGGAAAAGTTCTTAGTCCTGAGATCCTCATTTGGCCTTCTACATAACTCTTTGAAGCCTTTTTCTTCATCTCTGAAGTAATCATTTTGTGACTTAAGTAACAAAGACCTGTTGATTCAGAACTTTGCAAATTATACATAAATGTCCTCTAACTCTTGAGAAGATAAAAATACAGATTCATGTCTATTTCTCAGTAAACCTGAGTAGAGTTCAAGTCTTGCTTTATTGATCTGTTGCCCTGCAGATCTTCATTATTCACTGATTTCAGAGTAAGGATTATAAGTTGATCCCCTCTTCTTCCTACCACCAAGGAGAAAGTAAAGATGTTCTACTTTCTAACAAATAACACATTCTCCATGTGTTATTGTCCATAAAGTGAAGTATAGAACAGTTACTTCTAGTCACAGGAATACCTTCTCCCCAGCTGGAATATGACACAGCAGAGCCTCCTCTACAGGCAGTCTCTCCTAGTCATCACTCCTCCAAATGCTAACTTTTTCACTCACAGCAACTCTGTTTGGCAGTACATCTCCTGTGATTGCCCAGCCACCTGTAATTTGGCTTGTGTATCCATCATTCTGCTGAACTGGCTCTTCTAAGGTCACCAGTGACCTAACTGTCAAGTTCAGTGACCTTTTCTCAGGAATCTTTTACTTGACCTCTCTGATGTATTTAGCACTTCTTATTGCTCCATTTTTTTTTAGGGTATGGATATTTTTGTGAGAATTTTTACACAAAATATGGAAATCAGAGAAAATAGAAAATCAGTAAAATGCCATCTGACTTGTATAACCACTGTTAACATTACCTCTACATTGCACAACTCTCTTTTCTTGGCTTCCAGTACCCTCTACTGATTCTCTTCCCAACTTCCTTCTCTGACCATTCTTCCTAAGTGCCCTTAGTTTCTTGTCCCAGACCTAAATGCTGATGTCTCTCAGGGTTCTCCCACTATATTCTCTCTCTCTGGATCTTCATCTACTTCAGTGGCTACTCCACCACCTAAATACTAATAATTCCAAAATCTGTGGGTCCAAACCTAAATTTCCTGTCTCTTAGACTTATATCCATCTTAATGTCTCACAAGTACTTCACACTCAACATGCCCCAAAATGAATTCATCTTTTTCCCCACACCCATTATTCCCTCCATTCCTTGCCTCTGTAAATAGTAACACCACCACCACCCGCTAGTTACCAGCCCCTACTCATTTCTCTCCCTCACCCCTCACATCCAGTGGGTCAGCAAGTCCTATGAACTCTACCTCCCAGTCTCTCTCAAAGCTTTCCCCTCTTCTTCATTCTCATGTCTTAGTTTAGCCACTCATCTTTTCTTTATTGCATCAACCACCTAACTGCCCTCCATGCCACCAGGCTTTGCCCATGTAACCCATTCTCTACACAGCAGACAAAGAGCTGACCATAGCACTCCACACTTAAAAACCTTTCTGTGACTCCCCTTTGCTCTCAGGAAAAAAGGCCCAGTTTGAAGGACTCAATAAAGGGTATTTGAGGCACGTCACAATCAGGCTTCTGCTTATCATTCCCTTATCATTTATCATTCCTCCCTACCCTCTCCCAAGACAGACACACACACACAGTCACACTCTACACTCCAGCTGTACTGAACGTCTCACAATGTTATACACCATTGTGCCAAGTATATACTAGGTACTCAAAAAGTATTTATTGAAAGAATGGTTTGGATTCTTCATGAAATCCACAAATGAATAGTCATGAAATGTCTGTTCCTATTCTTTTCTGGTATTTTAGAGAGGAAATGATCTACTGTAAAGAATCTTTGGTAGTTTAAAGACTGTAAGACTATAAATTAATGCTAACAAAATAACATGTCAGTGCTCTTTTGGAATTAAAACTTCCATGACACCACTAAAAAGAAAAATTCATTTGGTTTTAGGAAATTTTTCATGATGGCATCTCTTTCAAAACCATTCTGGAGTGAAAGTGATACAACTTTAGGGTTAAACAGTTTTACCAAATATGGAAACTGGAGTTAGAATTAAACTTTTTAAACTAAAATACTCTTTGAACACAGTCTAACACAGAGGCCAGATATGTAAAATAGATAAAGATGGAGCTACTCTGGTTGATGGAGCTGAGGATTCACAACCCTACCCACTTTCCCCCTTATTGCTTGCAGCAGCTTCCTAAGGCACCACCAAGGAGCCCCTAAGCTATCTCGGAGAATAATCCAAAAGCCACTACTTTAGTAAAAGGGACTTGGGGGTGGAGCCAGGATAACTGGGTTCTGGGGATGATCCCAGCCAGAGCTGGACAGCTCTGAACAAGTCCTTTCCCCTTTCTGGGGCCTCAGTCTCCTTGATTGTGAATGGGAGGCTGGGATTAGATGATCCCATAATTGCCTTCCATCTGAAATACTGTTTCACCCTTCTTGATCCTTGGCCTTTCTTTCTGGCCTATATGGCCATTGATTTAGCTCTTCTTCTTTTTCAGGACAATCTCAACTTGCTGCTAACTGAGGAGGAAATGTACAGCCTCACAGAGACCTTTCAGCAGTGTAAAGTTATCCCTGGTAAGGCTGGGTGGTACTGCCAATGGAGAAGGCCAGGAAGGTTTCTCCTTCATACTTTCTAGGATGAACCATGCAAGGAATAATCTGGAATTTGGTTTGGGCAAGGGTGTAAATGGAACCCTGTTTGCAAGCTGTTGACCCACCCCTGGTCACAGCCTGTGTTATCCTGGCTATGGAGACAAAGACTGGACAAAAGCTGTGGGCATAGGGGCTCTGGAGGGTGCACTCAAGGTGAGTCAAGGTGCTCCAGATGCTGAGAAGGGTGGGCATGGCTAGCATGCAGTGCCTCCCCACAGACTGCTCCCTGACGCTGGAGGACTTCCTACGCTACCGCCACCAAACAGCAAAGAGAGGGAACAGTGACAGAGCTCTCAGTGAGGAACAAGAGGAGCAGGCAGCCCGCCAGTTTGCAGCCCTGGACCCTGAACACCGAGGACATGTCGAGTGGCCTGATTTTTTGTCCCACGAGTCCCTCCTGCTTCTACAGCAGTTGCGTCCCCAGGTAAGGGCCAGCTGGGGTGATGTCTGTGGGATATTGGGTGACAGAGCCCTGGGAAGCATGCCAGGCAGGTTGGGGGAACACTGGGTACTCTCTGAGCAGGAACCAGTACCAGGAAAGGGCTCAGGTTCCAGCCAGTGACAGGTGATCCAGTGCCTGGGCTGGGGAAACTGCCCAAGGAAGACTGATTTGCGCTGGACCTCACTGCAAATGTTGGTGCTACCAGAAAGGCTCCAGGCAGCTTCAAAGGGAGGTTGCAGAGATGATAATGGAGGTAGGATTCTCTATGGCTTGACAGTTTACAAAATATTTTCATCTCCAAGGTCTTAATTTGTCTCTTCTTTCACAGAACTCTCTGTTAAGGCTTCTAACAGTCAAGGAGCGGGAGCGAGCCCGAGCCACCTTCCTGGCCCGGGGCAGCGGGAGCACGATCAGCGAGGCTGAATGCCACCGTGCCCAGCACTCTTGGTTCTGCAAACGCCCCATTGAGGCTCCTTCCTGCAGTGTCAGGTCCACTCCCTACCAATCCCTGCCCCTACTCACCTACCCTCCTCCTTTGTCCCTTGGTATGAAAGGTACCTGCCTCCCTGTTTCTTCTGCCCTTTCGTCCATAAGCCAGGAGAGGATCCTTCTGTGAATTAGATAGTGGCCGTGACTCCTACTGGCCAAGGCATAGTTCAGCCTTGACTCCAAACTCTGTCACCCATGTCAGAAAAGCCTGGATGTACATATCCAGGGGTTCACCAGAGCTTTGGATTCACCAGAATATGGGAAGGGCAGACCTTTCACAGTCCCACTTCTAACCACATGTCTTTGTACCCAACAGTGTCAGCCATGTGGGTCCCATAGCAGACAGCAGCCCAGCCAGCAGCAGCAGCAAGAGTCAGGACAAGGCCCCACTGCCCACAGAGCCTGAGTCCAGGTGAGTGACACCTCCTTACCTGGCTGTCTATACCCTGACCCCCACACACACAAGTAAGATTGAGCATTACCCACCATCACCCCAAAACAACAAATGCCCACCCCAGAAACCAGACTTCAAGAGTGTGCATTTGACCCCAGATCCATAGGGCTAGAGGGCTGTCAGCCTGGAAGCACAGTCTGCCAGCACCACGTCAGACACAAGCCAGGACTGCCCTGAGTTTTGCCCAGCTCAAGCCATGCTGTGGGGATCAGGTCTCCTGAGCCTCCAGACTCAGCAACCAGCCTCACAAATCTGTTCTTTGCTTCCACTCCAGATTCGTGGATTGGCCTACCTTCCTGCAGGAGAGTGTCATCTACATCTTGGCTGCTCGCCCCAACAGTTTGGCCATTCACCTGAAACCCCCAGGATAGCATGGAGCAGAAAAGCTCAGTTTGGGGACAGTGGCATTCTCTCCCTCCTTTCATTTCTCCCTTTCCCCACTAACCTCTGGTACTGAGACTTCTGGGGGTGGAGCACTGTCCACATCTCAGTTTATCACTAAGCTTTATGGCACTGAAGTCACCATTTCCCTCACAACAGAGGTGGTCAATGCATTGCCACATGGAGAAGCCCTGGGAGCTGTGGCAGCATCTGCTGCAGGACCACCCCCTGCCCTCACACTACAGACTGGACCTGCCACTGCACACGTATGTGTGCCCACACGTGCACGCACAAACACACACACCTAGCTGTCCATACCATCAGAGACCTGAGACTTCTTTTTTTTTGAAGAAAGACCAAAGTTCTTTTGTGAAGCCCCTGGTATAGATTTGGGGGGGGGGGGTCGTCTCTCTTTTGGCCAGTTTTCATTTACAGTAGATCAGTCTCTGGCCAAGTGATTCTTAATAAGGGGGCATATCAGACTCACATACTCTGCTAGAGATGCTGACAGACTCCCTCTTCCCACACTGAAAATCCCTTCTGTGATGAACCACTGTTCTAATAGGTGTGTGCTATGTGCTATGTCCCTTGGATGTGTTGGGGTGGGGAAAATGGTTGAAGACCACCACTGCACTTATTATTTATTTATTATTTATTTAAATTCCAATTCCTGGTGACAGAGAAGGCAGCTAATCTGTGGAGTGCCAGTTAGAAAAGGGGGAGGCAGCCCCTCCCAGGGACCCAGAAATCTAGGACCCTCTCATCCAGGTCATTTAAGTCCAAAAGTCTTTATTTAGCAGACCAGTCCAAACCCAAGGTGAGCCATCCTGACCCCTGTTTTTTAGGGGGGTGCTCATGGCCAAGAACCCAAGGCCTAAATGGAACAGGTATGATGGCAGTAGTCACAGCCTTCTGGGTTAGGTGCTTCACCCAAGTCAGCTACCACAGAGACCCAAAGCCTGAGCTCCAGTGAGGGCAGGCCTGGATGAAAGAGGAAAGAAGGCTCATTTTTTTCCATTCTTTAGCTTAACTGCAGACATAGAAAAGTATGCCATGGTATGGCATACAGAACCCTAAACAGGAACTCCTTTCAAACCACATGACAATGAGCATAAGAGGCTGAAGCTAAGATGATTTGAAGATCTCAGCTCTCTTGAACAGAGAAAGTCTCAGCAAAGCCTCACAGAAGGAGGAGGTGTTCCCTTCTCCCTGTTACTAAGATATTGCCTGAGTTGCTGCTTTTCCCCATTGCTCACTGCATGTTCTTCCCCACAAGCTTAGGGCCTAGACCTGGCAAGGGAGGACTTTGGAGGCAAAAAGATGCTACCACAAGGCCACCAGCCTGGCCTCTCAGCCCCAGCTGTTCTTCCTAAGTTCTTATCAAGTTCTCCAGTCAGCATATGCTATGGGTAAGCATAGGTCCTGAAGTTCAAGTTTCTGTTTCTAACCTCATGACTTAGGTTTAGCAAGGTCTGACTTGGTACCAGGAGTTATTCGAGAGGGGCTTGTCTCAGTCACAAATAAACTAACACATCCCCATTCCTTTAGGCACTTCTACAGAAGTCAGCATACAACTAAGTGTTGCTTAGGGGATAGCGGGGAGCTGTAACTTGGGGCATGGCAAGGGCACTATATGGTCTCCTCCTGTAGAGACAGCGTGACCTGAAAGTCAAGTAAGAAGCTTCTGGGGTTGGATTATTTAAGACTGAAAAGAAGCAGACAGAAGATGAACTGGGTTCATGTGTATGGCTCCGTTCTTTGTAAATACTCCATAGCCACACTCCCAAAACTAATCAGTAGGAGGGGCCATTATTTAGTCCAGCCAAAAAAAGAGAAAGCACATGACTCTTGGGCCCAAGGACTGCATCTGAAGCAGCCCATCCTGGGGTTCTGCACTGAGAAGATTAAACCATATTAAGCACAAGGGCTCTTGCTTACTCTCCTGGCAAATCACCTTTTATGTCAATGGCCTTGGGCTGCTTGATCTCAGGACAAGGCATTTTGAGTAAAAGCAAAGTCTAGGCTTTGAGAGCTGAACAGCTTTTTTCTCCTGCCTCATTGTCAGTCACAAGGATTGGAAGTCCATCTTCTTGTTCCCTGATCTTTCACAGACCAGGGTGATGCCTACCTCTGGAGCAGCAGCTTCTAGCTTTCTGTGGGTGAGTGTAAAGACTGGAGGCCACTAGAGCAGGCCAACTGTATCTCAGGGCCTGGCAAAACAGGCCCCAGGGTTCTTCCACAGTAGGATCTGACCCATTTGGGACCACCCCTCCCTATTTTGGGACAGCAAGCTTCCTTGGTGGGGACATGCTGCAAAGGGCCCAGAAGAGACACTGTCCTCATGAAAGGGTGGAGTGCCAAGTCACAGGAGTCCTAGGAAGCAGAAAAGGACGGAAAAGCAAGCAGTCTCTTCTCCATAGGCATCTAACTTTTTACCAAAGGAGAGAGGAGAGGTTCCATTGCTCCCTAAGTTAAGAGTTATAGAAGCTCTGTCCCAACCCGCCTTTCTGAGGCTTCCCCTTGCAGTGTCCTAATCCACAGGGCCTCTCTCCAGGATGTATAGAGACATTCAAACTTTTATAAACCTCAGTTCAGTTCAGTCGCTCAGTCATGTTTGACTGTTTGCGACCCCATGAACCGCAGCACGCCAGGCTTCCCTGTCCATCACCAACTCCCGGAGTTCCACCCAAACCCAAACCTAGTGAAGCTCATTTCCTTTCCTTTTCAAGCCCTTTCATCATTGTGACTGAAATTCTGCCAAGTACAGAAATTAGTGTTTGACTGTAATAGGAGTATGAGAAAATGTTTCCATCTTAGCTACCCAAAATTGCAGAGATCAGTTCTTTTCCCAGTCACCCCCAACTGCACCACCACCCCCAATCAAGGGAGGCTGAGGTTACACAGATGCTCCTCTGAAGACTACTTGTCCTCAGTCTGTTTTTAACCCACAGTCCTCTTCTCCATGCTCAGATATAAAGGCAGGGACGTCTGGATGATGCAGTGGAGCTTTGGGACTGAGAGTCAGCTGAGGCAATAGCTGTGGCCACATAGCCTCCTCAGATTTGTCCCGTGGCTTCCTCTCATGAGATCAGCCTTTGCCAGTAGATGGAGGCTCTATGCTTTTGAGCAACAGGCCCCTTTGATCCCAGGGATAGAGCGGTTTCCTCGCTCATAGATACTGATCCATTTCAAGAGCTCTTCCTTAGAGGATAGCCATGGCTGAAGCCACAAGCATGTTGCCTCTTTTTGTCCTCAGCCTAAGTAAGTGTGACTGCAGGCCAGATACTGGCCTTTCTGGCCCTGGTGCTCCCTATGGGATGTCACCCTGGCCTTGTTAGCGTGACCAAATATGGGGGTCCCCCATTCCTGTCAACAATATGGGAAGCACAGAATCAAACCACCTGGGAAGAGAGCACCTCCCTGGGTATTGGGTTCAGGATTGTGCCTAGGCTGCTAAGCCTCAACCTCAACCATTGCAGGTCTCATGGCTTCAGTAAAAGTGGTGCCAAGAAGCCTAAAGGCAAGAGAGAAGCTCAAAAGAAGCTGTCTGGGAGAAGGAAATGGCAACCCACTCCAGTGTTCTTGCCTGGAGAATCCCAGGGACGAGGGAGCCTGGTGGGCTGCCGTCTATGGGGTCGCACAGAATCAGACACAACTGAAGCGAAAAACAATTTAAAAAAAAAAAGAAGAAGCTGTCTGGTAGGGCCCCAGGCCAGCCACGAATACCACAAAGCCAAGAGGAACCTCAGGGCAGGACTGATAGCAGGCTCTGGTGATCCTGCAGGTCCCATCAAACCAACAGAGTAAAGACAGATATATACTTGGCATTTTAAAGGCAAAACACTACTGATGCCAGATTTTCAGGACATCCTGGCAGCACCTGTAACCAAACCCTTTTTTACCCCTCTTTTTACAGTGAAATAAAATAGTTGCTTTCTCCACACCACCGGGTTTCAGCTTGCCCAGAATCTCTCTCTGGGCCCTTAGCTTACAGCCCAGACAACAGAGGCCTCCTTGAGTGGGGGGTATTAATGCATCATGCCTATTCTCGATGGTTCACCCTGGAGTAGGGTAGGACTAGGCGTTTTCCCTGCTGTTGCTTTCTTGCTGCCACTGCTTTAGGCAACCTTGAAAGAAAATGAACAGGTTACAGAATCTCCGATAGACCCCACTAGCACTAAGGAAAAACTTTCTTCCCTCTGGGCCACATGCCCCAATAACTCAGATCAGAGAGGATGTCAGATCTGCTCAGGTCAGTGACTAAGAAGCCCAATAACATTCCAGTTGGTGTAGCATGGGTTGGGATGACCACAGATAAGAACATCAAGGTATAAGTAGCAAGGCCTTTCCATATCCTTGGTGAAACAAAGGCCATCAAGCGTAGCCTCCTGTGAGAGATGGCCTCTGATTTGTCTTCTGGCCAAATGCAAACTTGTGAGAATGGCTGTGAGAGCGCTCAAGTAGTATGGAGGATCCAATGCTGTTCTTCAGAAGGTAACTTGACAGCTGAGGGGAACATCCCCAGGCCCTGTCTTCCCATCACTATAGCTGCATGCTCCTCCGCATGGCTCAGCCTTCAATCCAGAAGGAGCTAATATTCCCAGAGGCTGGGCACAATGGAAATCATAATAAAAAGATTGTGATGTTATTTTGGCTTCTGTTTTCTCTTGTTCAGGGTGCCTGCCGAGTTTCAGTTTGGTTTCCTATCATTGGCCAACTCCTGAATCTAAAACAGGAGCAGCTGTAGCCTCCAGGAAGCCCACAGCTAGGTTGCCAGGGGGAGGGGCGGGTGGGAGGAGGCAGGGGCTCCACCATGAACACAGAGGAGATGGGGGCACAGAAGAGAAAAGTCAAAGTTTTTGAAGAAATTGAGGAAGAGGTAAGCCCTCTGAGCCTCCCTGGTGTGTGTTGCCCCCAAACACACACCACGGGCCAGTATTAGACATTCCCTTCCCAGTTTCTGCTGAACTACAAAGTGTGGACTACTAGTTGGCTGTTTTCTCCTGGTCTGGGCTCTCCTTGGTCTGAGAGTTTCCTCGCCATCTTTGCTAATTGTTTTAATGTGATATGGTAGGTTGGATAAACTAAGATCTGGAAAAGTTTTCAAAGGACTATGGAATCCCCAATTCATCCCTTTTGCCTGGGAAGAACAGAGCCAGTCCCTGTAGACGTGAAAGCGTCTCTGGACTTTGGATCAGAGGCAGATATTCCACTCTGAAACCATGGGAGCCCCAAACACAAATACAGCTAACTCGAGGGACCAGAGGCCATTAAGTTGCATGGTCTAACTATATGCAGATTTTTTTTCAATAAATAGGTACAACAGTACCACACAATCCTCGGTTGAATCTGCAGATGTGGAACCAGGGATATGGAGGCCCAATTATAAAGTTACAAGAGGATTTTTGTGGCAGGGGCATCAGCTCCCCTAATTCCCACATTGTTCAAGAATCAACTGTTAATTGCTAATATTTTAGCACTTACTATGTACTGGGCAGTTCTAAGTGCTTTGCATAAGCTAATCTTCAAAACAATCCTATGTGATTTGTATTACAGATGAGAAAGTAAAAGTGAGGTTCCACAGTCACAAAGCTAGGAAGTAGGGGAGTCAGGCAGTCTGATTTCGGTGCCCATGCTCTTAATTTATTGTGCTGCCTGTCAAAGTACACCTCAAATAAAGTTGCTGTATGGTCCAGCACCTTCTGTTTCCATCCCCAGGGAAGAGGCATACATAGGTAGCCAGGCATGTAGCCCCCATCAGAGGCTTTCTTAACCACCTGCACAACTCACCCCCTTCACTCACAGACTCCCACACCACTCCTTCCTGGAATTTTCCCACAGAACTCCATCAGGCTCAGACACAATAACATCCTACAAATCCTTTCTCCTGTTTCCAGGCTCAGTGAAGTCAAGCACTGGGACAGAGAAAAAAGGCATGAAAGCTGGACCTCTGTGAACCCTCATGACAAGAAAGGTTTCCCCACTCTCATTCAGACAGTCGACTGGAACTTCAGACCCTCCCAGCTCTGTTCCTCATACCAACTGCCACTTGTTCCCAGGGTTGGCTGGAGCTTCGGTTCCACAAAAACTTCCACCCACTCTGACTTTCCCTAGAGATAAAGAGGAGTGCACTTGAGCCAGAGTAGAGCAGTGATCACTAAATTTGCTAAATGTGGAGTAATTAGTGTTCTCTCTCCCACCCCACTCATAGGGTTGTTTAGTCTGGCCTTGCTAAACTTCAGTTTCCTCATCTGTAAAAATCTGGAAAACACTTCATTTTGTCTGCCTCCTAGGCTGATAGTTGAGTGAAGACAGGATAAAATTGGTAATTGAAAAGAGCTTGCTACACTGTAAGGCACTGAGTGAACAGCAAGAATTTCTGGCCCCTAAAGGCTGTGTGTGTATCACTCCGTGCACCACCCCCTCCCAGGCATAGCTGGGGATACTTCCATTGGCCTCTGTCCACAGTGCTGAAGTCACAGCCAAGACCGTTAGAGATTTTCAGTCCCTCTTTTTTTTTTTTAATATACTCATTTATTCATATACACAGTCACTTTACATTATTACATTTTAATACTCATCGAAAACAAAAATATAGAATGCTCCATGAATTTGCATGTCATCCTTGTGCAGAAGCCATGCAAATCATCTCTGTAATGTTCCAATTTTAGCATATGTGCTGCTAAAGTGAGCACTTAAGTCCCTCCTTGTCCCATCTAAGGAAGCATCAAATACAGAGACTACCAAATCCAAGGACTGCCCTAAAACTCAGAAGGTATTGCCAAAATGTTTTTTATTTCATTACTTTCAAGTATCTTTGTTTTTTAATAAACAATAACATTCCTTTAAAATTATAATAGGTACAAAACAGGCAGGATGTGATTTAGCAGGTCAGGGAGAGCAGAGGATGCAGTCTTCACTTGGTGAAGATGTAACCTGAGGCTACATGGAAAGAAAGGGTCAGAGGAGGGACGTGGGCTGGCTAGTATGCTGACTGGCACCCCTGGAAAAAGCTAATCAGAGCCAGGCATCATGAACTGAACCACAGCCAGGGGAACATGGTCTTAGTAGCTGGAACCACAGCTGGGGGAACATGGTCTTAGTAGCTGGAACTGAACAAGGCAGAGGAGGAACCCATGAAGGCCTGAGACATGTTCACCCTATCGAGGAGCAGATTTGAGGGATGCAAATGGCTGAGGTCTGGTAGATGGGACCAGTGAGGTTGATATGACCTCAAGAACAGAGCTAAGATCAAAGGTGGAGGAGGGGCAGATTTCTGCTCAATAGGACCAAAAGACAACTGAATACCAGGGAAGGTAGTGAAGCCATACATGCATATGACATAAATATGACGTTGAGGGTGAAATGCCTTCCCAGGTCTCCAGTTCTCTTGAGGCCTGCGACGCCAGTAAGTAGTTAGGCACCTTCTACTGTTCATTGGAAGGACTGATGCTGAGGCTGAAACTCCAATACTTTGGCCACCTCATGTGAAGAGTTGACTCATTGGAAAAGACTCTGATGCTGGGAGGGATTGGGGGCAGGAGGAGAAGGGGACGACAGAGGATGAGATGGCTGGATGGCATCACCGACTTGATGGACGTGAGTTTGAGTGAATTCTTGGGGTTGGTGATGGACAGGGAGGCCTGGCGTGCTGTGATTCATGGGGTCGCAAAGGGTCAGACACGACTGAGCAACTGAACCGAATTGTACTGTAACCCCAGCCCTGAGGCCTGCTGAACTATAGGGAGATCCAAGCTTGTACAGACCCACATGACCCCAAAACATCAGCATTACTGAGCTGGAAGCCTTAATTTCTTTAGTTCAACCTCTTAGACCAACTGCTGTGCCTCCAGCTCGGAGCCCTGACCTGAGAGAAGAGATCCAATATCATAATTCGCCTATTATCCCCTTTCCAGGTGGGCTCTGAGAAGCATGTGCTCAGAACCTGATGTTGCACGCCCTCTGATGGTCATTCCCAGTACTGTTCTCTCACCCCAAAGCAAAAAAAAAAAAACCCTTTGAACTTTTATGGTACTAGTCATTGCAGGGCTTCCCGGTGGCTCAGTGGTAAACAATTCACCTGCTAAGCAGGAGCGATGGGTTCAATCCGGGTTGGAAAGATCCCCTTGAGAAAGAAATAGCAACCCACTCCCGTATTCTTGCTGGAGAATCCCAGGGACAGCGGAGCCTGGCGGGCTACACTCCATGGGGTCACAAAGAGCCTGACACATCTTAGCGACTAAAAAAAGATGACAACTAGTCAGTGTAGGTTCAGAACAGGCAGGGAGACACTAGACAAGTACCTGGGAGTTAGAAGACTGGTCAGTGTTCAAGTATCAGTGTCAAGATTAGGGCTCATCTGAAAAGATCTAGGAGAAGGCTTAGACTGAAGCTGGATGGGGGAACTACCTGATCCATGACTAAGACCAATATCAGTGTCTCAGGCTGAGGCCAAAGTTGGGGCTCATTGTGGGGCTGAATTCTGGGCTAAACTGTCAGCATGAAGTGTGTATCTAGGTGATATGCAGAGAGTCTGACTACAGAAAGGAGTCAGTGGATAATGGGGTCAACAGGTATTCCTACAGGAGGTGAAACATCAGATAAGTACCATTCCATTGGAGAACTTAAGAAGAGATATTGCCAGGGGAGAAGTACAAGTGATAGTGGACAGAATAAGGAAATCACTAATTTCTAAGAGCCTCCCAACCTTAAAGATAGGAATAGCCAGGCTAGAGCCCCTTATCTCTTCAGAATGTGAATTTCTGTATTCTAGTTCCAGCTTCCTGTTAAAGCCCCCCACCAACCCTAGTACTGCCACATACAAATTATAGGATCAATTTTGGGACACAGGAGAGGTCCAAGAAACAGTCCTGTCACTGCATAAAGCCGGCAGCGTGGGGGTAGTCTTCCTTTCCCCCAGGATTCTCTGTTTCTACTGGCAACAGTGCTGGCAGCCTCCCACACCCAGATCTTAGCAACCCTGGGAGCCCCTGGCAACTGCTGCCATGGTGACAAGACAGGGAACTGAGAACAGGCTGGGGGGAGCACTTCCTCTGGAGCCTTCAGGATATACGTGAGAGAGGTCTCCCCCTCCCATGCACAGTCTGGGAGGGAACATGTGCTCCTGTCTAAACACCTCCTCACTGGCACCCACCCCCGCCCCTGCCCCCGGTTCCGGTTCCCTCAGGGTGAGGAAATGAGGGACATCTATGGTTGTGACGTCTCCAGAGGGAGAGAGGGTGAATGGGGGGTGTTTGGAACTGACAAGATCACAGATGCATGCATACAAAGGCAGACAGTGTCAGCATACCAACAGCCATGAAGCCTTATTTCATCCACTTTTTGTCATGTAGACAGACACCGGCCTACACTTAATCATACATGTACAGTAACACAAAATCACATACCTACAATAAATAACATAGAATCAAGCACACTACTGTGCAAAAATAATTAAACAGATACACTTTCACTCATAAATTGCATGATAAACACAACACTACAAATAATTTCCAGACTCCAACGTTTATAGATGCACTCACATATCCAGATATCTGTGAACATATAGAATAAGTTAACTTTCTTGAGCATTAACTTCAGGCCAAGCTGTCAGCACTACATGTGTCACCTTAATTAACCCTCAACAATCCTATGAGGTACAGCTGTTTTCTATCTCCATTTTACAAAAGAGGAAATTAGGCACCATAGTAAGCAACGTCACAAGGTCAACAGTCTGCCTTCAGAGCCTACTTCCTCACACCCTTTGCCACACCCTGAGGCACCCCTGGTTCCTCTCACACACACCTGATACCCAGGACAATGGGACACAGGACAGCAACTGCAAACTTGGCAAACAACAGAATCTGTGCCACCAATAACTGAAGGCACAGCTCTGCCCCCTTGAAGGTCTAAGCCAACACGTAAGCATTAGCTGGGACCAGGTAAAGGCCGGTGACTAAACTCTGCCTCCGTGTTGGCACAGGCAAGGCTGGAGGAGGCAAAATAGACAGAACTGGAATAGGAAGAAGCAGAGCCTCCCACAGTCCAGGCCCCCATGAATCTGGAGGTGGAAGATTGAGAGCCCTTAGGAGCCAGTACCAGTCCTGAGCCCCCTCACCCTCCCTTTCCCACCTCCATGTCACACTATTTCATTCAATCACCACCCAACCTCCCCTCCCTTTCTCATGCCTTCTCACCTCATCTCTCTATCCCATCCCTTTGCTAATCAATCCATCTCCACCCCCATCCCCTTTCCCTCATCCATCTCCCCTCCCTCCACCCCCTCACCCATATTCCCCCCTCCTCTCCCCACCCCCTACACCTGTTCTCACCTGCCTCTACTCCTCTACTCCCTTACCCCATCTTCTCTCCCTCCTCTCCTTATCCCCCCTCACCCTGCCTCCTCTTACCACACTTCCTTTCCTTCCTTCACACCCCTTTATTCCTGGAATACCCATCATGATAACCAGAAAGCCAGATCAGGCAGAGAATAGGCAGACCTGATCTTAGGACCCCTAGACTCCCCTCTTGTTCTGTTCTGTGTCCTAGATATTGATGCCCTCCAAGCTTCAGTTTCAAGCTCCATCTAGTTTGCATGACTTCATGGGTGTTCATACTCTGCCTCTGGGAAACCACAAGGAAAGAGAGGTGACAGCTTCTGCTCTGGCCCTTCCTTTGTCCTCAAAGCTCCCAAGAACTCCTTCCCTCTCTTCACCCCTGGATTACCCCCTCTCCACCCCCGCTCCCTCTAGCACAGATGGGCCTGGGAGACAGTGACGTGGGCGCCAGGCACCGTGTCTGCTCAAGCGTCGGCTTCCGCTGGCAACCGCCTCCGCAGCCCTGCCTGCTCTGAACATCGGGGACACTGGGGCTGAGAATTAATGGGGGTGGGGGTACTGAAATGGGAGATTATGAGGGTGTTAAGAAAGAAGATCATGTGGAACTGAGATGAAGGATTAAAAGGGGGACGAGGATAGGGGAGCTCATGGGAATAAATAAGGATTAAGAATAGAGTAAGGCAAAAGATCATGGGCGAAAGACAGGAGATCCTATGGGGCAAGAAGGGAGGAAAGTCAAACGGGTCTAAAACATGTGTTACCTTAATGGTAACTCAAAGGGGAAGTAAAATGAAAGATAATAGGAAGAACTTTAATGGGTATCATGCGGGTTGCTGAGAAGGGGCTGCTCATGAGGGAACACGAATGAGAGAAACATACAGAGGATAAAAAGGGGACTCAGAAAGGGAATTATGGAGGTGCTAAAATTGTGGAGAACTACCAGGTTACAAAGAAAAGAGCAGGAAGAGTACTATGCACATCTACCGGGGCCTATTTTGAGATTCAGTTAGGTCACATCAGGTCAACTCCGGGTCACGGTAAGGTAAAGCTAAATCAGGTCAGGGCAAGGTAAGTTCACGGTTCAATGGAAGACAGGTAAGAAGGAATGACCTTTTGACCCTGGTCCAAGGACTACACCTCCCAGGGTGCACTATTCTCTCCCCTACTCTCCTAAATGAAGAAAGGAAAGAATGCCCAGAGTCACCGCCAACTGGTAGGCGCAGTTTTCCTTTAAGCCTGCCTTTGACGTTGCAGGGGTTCCAGAAGGTTCTCCCGAGATTCGAGCAGCGGCCAGTACGTCCCACCTTCTCAAACCGGAGATTGGACTAAAATAGTTGTCCCCCAACTCGGGTCTAAGCCCCACTGACCAACCAATAAAATCAAAGGGCGCGAAGAGTTGCCGCCCTCTGTCCCTTTCACCAATGACATGACCAGATAGCGAAGAGGTGTGGTTGATTGATTCCAGAGTGCACCAATCAGACTCATACCAATCACTGCCCGGAATGTGTGCGCGTGTGGCCGGGTGACAGGGGCGGAGGAAGGGACGGCTACCACAGAACCACTCGTTGAAAGCTGTCCAATTACAACAGAGGCTGAGCTGAGTGACGGGCAGACGGCGCAATGGGCAGTACGGAGGCGGAGCTGTGGGGGCGGGTTCCCGGGCCGGCTGTCTGCCGCCGGCGGGCGGGCGACTCCTGTCCCTAGTGGAGGCGGCGGAGCCAGAGCCGGGGGTGGGGGCAGCGGCTGTCTGACGGACCGCGGCGGCGCCCGCAGCTCCTCACCGGTGAGGACGCCGAGCCAGGACTCGAGGGTCCCGGGGGTGGGGATTGGGGCGTCGCGAAGCCAGGGGTCTTAATTCGGGGGGAGCGGGGATCGGGACACTGAGGGCCCATCGACTCTTCCGCCGCGGGGGTGTGGGGACGCGGAGTCTGCAAGGTGCTTGATGTCCGCGACCCTCTTAGAGTGGGCAGCCAGCGTCTAAGCGGGGGAGGGTCGGGCCGGGTCGCACTGGGTTCTGCGGAGGCGTTTCTGAGCCAGCCCAGTCAGCCAGCGCCGGTGACATCACCGACCACCCTCCTCCGCCGGAGCCCCCTCCCCTTCCCTCCCCTCCTCTCCTCGCCGCGCCTTTTGTCCCAGCCGAGCTCTGTCCCGCCCCACCCCGCCCATCTGCGAGGGAGGAGACTCCCCGTCAGTGACTTCATTGAGTAGATTCTTGGGGATTGGGGTCTGCTCCTCCCCAGGAGAGGCGAGAAGAACACACTGCCTCTAAGGCCCTCACAGACAATCACACCTGTCACAGGTACACACGCTGCCACTCACAAGCACTCGCTCTTCGAACTGCCAGCCTTACTGTCACACTGCCATACAGCCATTCACAATCAGCCAGACCTCGCTGCACCTGAGAGCAGGTGATCTCGGGACCCTACCCCTTCACTCTCCACACCTGGGGATCAGGTCCAGCTCCTGCTGCACCGGACAAGGCTTGCTGGGCAAGTGCCCGAGACGCTGAGGAGGTGGCTTTCCAGAGCTTCAGCTTTCCAAGCGGGCTCCGGTGGAGCGATCCGAGGTGAGGGGCTGGGCTGGGCATGTTTAAGCGCACAGTGCTCTCCTGCCCATCCCCAGCAGCACCCCCACTACAGGCCCGAGGAGCTTTCCGGAGCTTCCCACACTTCTGGGGAGAAGACTTCTTAGCCAGCTTGATGTTTAAAATTCAGCTGGAGCCCTTAAAACTTCGAGCGTGGACGCTGAATGGGTTTGTAAAGTTTCGGTAAGTCCCTCTGGAGAAGGGCACTCATATCCATACCAAGTCAAATTCTTCATGTCATATCCCCCTCCATTGCCTATCTGCTTCCTCCATCTCATCTCATCCCCAGTTACATATAAGAATCCCCCTCCGTCCCACCCTTACATTTGAATGAACTGCACCCCTTGTCATTCATCTCCTATACCAAACCATTCAGGCATCCATCTTCCACAAATACCTCCTCTAGTATTTCAACTCTTTACATCCCATTGGTAACCCATTTGCCACCTCAGACATTTCCATTTCTCATCCTTCATCCCCCTCCCTCAGTACTTCATTTTCTGTATCAATCATTCCCCTTTCCTGGATCAGTCCCCCTTGCTATTTCTCATTTTTCATTCCTGCCTCTACATTAACATTCTCTCCATCCAAGGCAGTGCCACACCATGGGATTCCTTTGTCATTCCAACATGTGGCTCATGGGTATGGGAGGGAGGGAAGGAGGGAGGAAAGAAAAAAGGCAATTCCTGAAAGAGCTTGCCCTATGTCTGTGGAGGCAAGAGAATTATAGATCTAGAACAGCAAGCAGGTGGTTGCCAGGGAGGAAACTGGCCATACGAAGAGGTAATGCAGGGACAGCGAGGGGAGGATGAGAGCAGTACCAAGCCATTCCACTCACCCTCAGCCTAAAGGGTGCTGTAGTTCTCTGGGGGCACCCTTTTGGTGTGATAGGGTTCCTTCCCAGTTTCAGGGGAAAGAAAGTGTGGGCTGAGGCAGAGATGGTGGCAGACCACCCCCAGCTCCCTCTCAGACGGCTTTTACTGCTGCTTCTGAAAATGGCTGCCCTCCCCCAGATGCTCTTTCTTTTCTGCCTCCCCCAACTGCAGCCTCCCCCCACCAGGCATGACATGCTGGTAGGGAGAAGGGGGAGTACCCACCTTACTGGAGCCTTCTCTTCATCAGAGTGAGATGACTCCCAGAACCATGAGTCAACCCAGCCACCTGTAACAGGCCCTGTGGGGGCAGGAGTTAGGGCTCTTGTCCTTGTCTACCTGAAGCCTTGAGGCCTCCCCTTACCCATTATAACCCTTACTCCTGCCAGGAAACTCTGTATACCTCTCTGAAGCAATCAGAGGCAGAAAAGCAGGCCTCAGCTGTGGCTGCCAGCCCAGGACATTGCTAGAAAGACTCTGGGCTTTGGCAGGGGTTGGCCAAGTCTTGGGTCGGAGAATGGCTTCTGGCCATTCCCCCAAATAGCTCTAGCTACAGGAAAATGCCCTTCCTTCATATCCACCACAGAGACATTGATGGAGGGAGATTAGAGTGAAAGAATTAAGAGTCCTGTGTTTCTCCCTCATATAAATAACAAATGCCCTTGCACCCAGCATGCAA
The DNA here is from genome assembly GCF_055505025.1 of Bos grunniens. Lineage (NCBI taxonomy): Eukaryota > Metazoa > Chordata > Mammalia > Artiodactyla > Bovidae > Bos > Bos grunniens. The sequence continues at coordinate 57,876,818 of NC_141172.1, forward strand.
GGGATTATCAAAGGAGTATGGGCCTGGCACTGGGCCAGATCCTAAACCATGCAGCAGGTGAGAGAGAAGAACTGGTAGAAAAGGTATTGAGGAAATGTTGGTTAGTGCCCAACTGTCTCCTAAAAACTAAGGTTAAAAAGACCCTACCCTAGGATGCTTTTGTTCACTAACACTGATGCTTACACAGCACAGACATGTCTTCAAACACAGTTTTGTGTGTAGACACTGGGAAATGAGTAAAGCAAACTGTTGCCCTGGTTAGAAGGGCAGTGTCACCCCCGTGCTAATGAGGGAGTTAGAAACAGCAGTTTCCAAGGCTGTTAGTCATCCTCTGATCTGAATCACACTTGAGGCTTAGCATAATTTGGGGAGTGGGGGTAGGAAGACCTGGGGTCTCCAATGGCAGAGAGGAATTCAGCACCCACACCTGACTCAGCCTGGCTGGCCAAGGCATCTGGCTGAAGACCCAGGCCCGTCCCCAGTCCTGGGCCACTGCCCCAGCTGCCCTTAGCCTGGGCACCATGCCTGAGGCATGGCGTAGGAGACCACGATGCTCAGGTGACCTCACCCAGTACGCTGATCTTGGCCAGCTCCTGTGTGTGGATCTGTCAGTCCATGGTACCGCCACCCTCAGCTGGGCTCGTGGGGGTCCTCAGTCTGGCCCAAGGACCTAGGCCTTAGAATAGCCCCGAGACTTGGGCCACAGCCCCCAGCTTCCTGTTGGGAAAACCCAGGAGCTAAACAAAGAATCACAGAATCCTAGAATGTCAGAGCTGGAAGAGATCTTCTAGTCCAAACCTTTCATCATACTGATGGAGAGACAGAGGCCCACAGAACAGGCATGACCTGCTGAAAGTTACACAGTGAGTCATTTAGGAACTTCAAGATCATCAGGAATAGGACCGGGGTAGAAGGGAACAGTGGCATCAAGGATCAGCCCTGGTTTCTTTCAGAAACAAGGAGACCAGTGCCGGTCCAGTGGCTGTGATGGGAAAGGATTACTACAAGATTCTTGGGATCCCGTCTGGAGCCAACGAGGATGAGATCAAGAAAGCCTATCGGAAGATGGCCTTGAAGTACCATCCAGATAAGAACAAAGAACCCAACGCTGAGGAGAAGTTTAAGGAGATTGCAGAGGCCTATGATGTGCTGAGTGACCCTAAGAAACGGGGCCTGTATGACCAGTATGGGGAGGAAGGTAAGAGGGCAGTGCCCCAGCCTGATACTGGATGTCTTTCCTTGTTGGGGGTCCTGGGTGACCTAGTTCTCAAAGCAGGGAACTGGAGACCGAGAAAAGGGTGAGAGGCACAAGTGTTCCCAGCACTGACATCCAGAGGAAAAAAGAGACCACACACTCCCCAGTCTCAGCTCCCCATCCCTCTCCCTGCCTTTCTCTGCCCCTCTCCCTCCTCAAGTTCAGGCCTTAGAGAAGCTAGAGCCAGAGGCCTTCCCCGCCCTTCTTTCCCTCCCAGCCTTATTAGTCCTGCCTGAAGTCCCTGCTGCTTCATTGGCTGATGGGGAAGGTTAGGAAAGGGAGTGTGTGGCTCTCTGAGGACAGAGCATTTACAATCATCAGCATAAAAGTTTGGCCCTTAAGCAGCCGGGGAATTAACTACTGGAGCTCTGAGCTAGAGATGGTTGTCCCCTTCCCTGCCCCATTCCTGCCCACTTCAGGCCAGCAGAACAGAGTTAGAGTTTCGACTCCCTGAGGAAGTGGCAGGGATCCAAGAGTGGAACGGGAACTGCTGCTGGCAACTTGCCCCCTCCCTGGGGTAGCTGGTGGCCACGCATAGGGTGGCAGGAAAGGTCCAAATAAAGCCTCTGAGAGGGCGGCTCCTCCCAGCACATCCCACGGGCATGATGTAGCTGCTAATTCTGGGCCTGCCCCTCAGGGCCGCCTGCCACCCGCCAGCCACAAGCACCTGTCAGGCTATATTAAGAGACATTGTCACAGCTGAGGACTCTCCTTTCCAGGAGGAACTGCCCTTCCTCCCCAGTGGCATCTACCTTTCTTTCACTTTATCCTCCTCAGTCTCCCCATTCTAGTCTCAAAATTAGATGGGCTAATGATATGTACTGTACCTGACACAGAGTAGGTACTCAAAAGAATGTTCTTTTCCTCTCCCCAGCCCTTGCTTTGTGTTACATGACCCAATCCTCTGTATACCCTAGTCCTCCCAACCCTCTCTTCTCATTCTCCATGCCAAAATTCCTTCCATTATTCCCTCCTCACCTATTAGACTTGCCAATTCCCAGATTCACCAGGCAGTTGCTGGAATCCTCAGTATTCTTTCAGCTAAGAAATGTTTCTCTCTGGGGTAGAGAGATGGGAAGGGTAGTGGTTGGGAAGAGGAAAGCAGTGCAGACACCATGCCACCATGTGACCTGTCTAGGAATTGCATTCATTCCTCTGCTTGGCCTCATCTTGATTAGGAAAAAGGTAGGAGCTGGGTTATTTAGTCACCAAATTGTGTCCAAGTTTTTTGTGACCCCATGGATTATAGCCAGCCAGGCTCCTCTGTCTACGGGACTCGGCAGGCAAGAATACTGGAGTGGGTTGTCATTTCCTTCTCCAGGGCATCTTCCCAACCCAGGGATTGAACTCCTGCATTGCAGGCAGATTCTTTACCATTGAATCACCAGAGAAGCTGGTAGACTTCTTTCTGCAAGACCAAACTTAAGTGAAGGGCAAAGCTTGGGCCCTAGGTCCAGACACTAGTTCTAACACAGATCTACACCCCAGGAGGGCTCCTGGGGATACAGAACAACCTTAAGGAGACATCCAGGGCCTGGGAAGGGAGAAGCAGCCTTGGAAATGCAGGTTGTGTTTCTGTTTGCCCTGCCCCCTCCCCAGTAGCCAGCCAGAACAGTTGTGAATATAGACTCTGTGCACCCTGGCTAGGGACAAGTTGTTCCCAGCTTGAAAAGGGTGTAGTAGTGGTACAGCAGGAATCCTTGCAGAGAAATTACCCCCTCCTGTCATCATCAGACCAATTTCTCTCACTGAGCTCTGCCAAGCTTCTTGAGTTCACCTGACAATCAGACCCCCAGTAGAAGGAAAGAACAGACTTTGAATCTTAGGAAGGATGAAGAGGCAGCTGTTACAAGTCACTGAATTGCTTGCCTCTTGGCCTCTTCAGTGAAACCCAAATCTCTTCTTGTGGGCCCAGGAAATAGGAGGCTAATTCAGGCTCAGGCTTCCACAGCCAATAAATATCAAGATATAGGTCCCAAAGAGAAGAGTCCCTTCCCCTAGCCTGGGCCCCAGCCCTGAGTCTGTATACCCTAGATCATTTCTCAGTGTTAACCTCCTTCTTCTCCCCACACATGCCCCGCCCCCCTCTACTCCCATCACCATCACCACCATGCCCCATGAAGACTGCCTCCAGGAATCTGGGCCCCTGAGATAGAACCTGACTCCAGAGAGAGTCGCTGGGGTCACCACTGCAATGTTCCAGTTCATTCATGCATTTTGGTTGCTCTGACATAAGGTATGGGGAGAAAGCTTGGTGTTGTGTACTCCAGGGTGTTGCACAGTCTACACTTGCCCCTTTTGTGCATGGTACCCCTTGGAGCTGTGCAACACTGTGAGCCCTGAGTGTGGGAATGAAGCATTTTAAAACTTTTTGTAGAGAAATAAGTATTCTCCAGGCTAATGATCTTTCCTACTTTTGAGGGCCCTCCTGATTTCCCATTTGGGTGGGAGTCAGAGAAAGAGGAAACTGTGCTTGAAGTAGACTGAGAGGGGACTTCCTCCTTGATGATACCCCTACCTTATTTGGGACAAGTCACTTACTAGCCCCCTGGATGGTCAAATTCTTTGTGACTGCCTCTTGCCCTGTCTTTGGAGATAAGTAAATCTGGCAGCCAGGTATGACTTGTAATATGACCCCAGGACAGCTATTCAAGGCTTAGTGAGACATCTTTGGGTCACAGGTAGATGGAAGAGATTACAGCACTGGAGGTTGCATCCTACAAGTCTTCTAGTCTTAGCTTTTCAGCCTCTTTGACCCTCAGGATGTGCCTTATTATTATTAAGTTTATAAAAAAGTAGAAACTAATCTTGCCAGAGATTTTTCTTACTCTATTAGGCCAGCCCTCTCTGTGGGGGTTAAATGTTGCTTCTTTCTCTAGGCTGATGAACTGAGAGCTAGAGAGCAAGGGGAGGAGACTGGGGTGGGGCGGAGACCAGCCGCACTGCCCCTAACTTCTTCTCCCTCCAGGCCTGAAGACTGGTGGCGGTTCCTCCGGTGGCTCCAGTGGCTCCTTTCACTACACCTTCCATGGAGACCCCCATGCCACCTTTGCCTCCTTCTTTGGAGGCTCCAACCCCTTCGATATCTTCTTTGCCAGCAGTCGCTCGGCTCGTCCCTTCAGTGGCTTTGACCCAGATGACATGGATGTGGATGAAGATGACGACCCATTTGGCGCCTTTGGCCGTTTTGGCTTCAATGGGCTGAGTAGGGGTCCAAGGCGAGCCCCAGAACCACTATACCCTCGGCGCAAGGTTCAGGACCCACCTGTGGTGCATGAGTTGAGGGTGTCCCTGGAGGAAATCTACCATGGCTCCACCAAACGCATGAAGATCACAAGGCGGCGCCTCAACCCTGACGGGCGAACTGTGCGAACCGAGGACAAGATCCTGCATATTGTCATCAAGCGTGGCTGGAAGGAAGGCACCAAGATCACCTTCCCCAAAGAGGGTGATGCCACACCTGACAACATCCCTGCCGACATCGTCTTTGTGCTCAAAGACAAGCCCCATGCACACTTCCGCCGAGACGGTACCAACGTGCTCTACAGTGCCCTGATCAGCCTCAAGGAGGTGGGGCCTGGATCAGATCATGTTTTCACTGGGCAGGGGGTGGGAGTGATGGAAATTTTTTTCTTCCCCACTTTTACTTTTCTTCCCTTCCAATCACTCTACCCTACATTTTCCTCATTCTCTAATTTTCCCTAGGCGCTGTGCGGCTGCACCGTGAACATTCCCACCATTGATGGCCGAGTGATCCCTTTGCCCTGCAATGATGTCATCAAGCCAGGCACCGTGAAGAGACTCCGTGGGGAGGGCCTTCCCTTCCCCAAGGTGCCCACCCAGCGGGGAGATCTCATTGTCGAGTTCAAAGTTCGGTTCCCAGATAGATTAACACCACAGACACGGCAGATCCTTAAGCAGCACCTACCTTGTTCCTAGGCTCTGCCCTAGCCAACCCAGAGTCTACCACAGCAATACCCCCCACACTCACCCCATCCATTGTGCACCCAGCTTGATGTCCACTGGACACTGGCAACGTTTTCTAAAGTGAAAAAAAAAAAAAAAAAAAAGCCACTGGTTTTCAGGGGAAATGTTCCTATCCCTGACCCCTTTCAAAGCTGGGCTGCCCTGGGGGAGTGGGAGGGAGGTGGGGAGAGCTAGCCCAGACCAGGGGTCAATTTTCATGTCACAACCTTTGAATCCAGTTCCCACTCCAGTGGCTGGAGAATGACCTGAGTGCTACTTGAAGATATAGAGATTCCTTGTCCACGCCTGTAAATAGCATGTCCTCCTTCCCTTCTCAGCTTTGCTAATACCTCTCCTTTCCCTTCCCTTCAGCTTCCTCCTATTGAGGGAGGAAGAGGATAAAATGGACACTGCTTTCCCACCCCAGCCCCACCCTCAAGTCCACAGTGTCCAAGGTTATCACACACCTATTCATGCACACAAAACACACACCTAGAGCTATGTGTGCCTCTCCAGGGTTGAGATGGGAAGGGAAGGTCCATAACCCATGAACCGGGCCATTGAGCACGAGACACTTTTCATTTGGGGCAGGGAAGTGAATGGGACCCTCAGCAGCCTTCTTGACAGCTACCCTGCCCAGACCCTGCAGAGCTGGAAGTTCTGTCTTCCCTGCGGCTCCCAGGAATGTGCAAGGGTAGAGGAAGGGGAGGGGGCCTGCTGTATTAAGGCTAAGAGGTGGAGGGCACGGTCTGTCTTCCAACCTTCATCAGGAAGAGAAAGGGCTTTGGGGTCAGGTGGCAGCTATTCCCCACCAAGAGATTCAGGGTCACAGGTTTCTCCCCACACCTCTGAACTCAGGGCCTAGCCACCCCTAAACTTCCAAATCCCATTTTTGTGATATATGAAGCTACTTATTTCTTACCCTTCATGGAGGCTGCGTGGGGAATTTCTAGCCCTTTGATGCCTGTGTGATCCCACCCCACTCCCACAATTGTATAAAGGTCAAATAGTGAAGGAGCTAGGCTAAGACTGCTTCAGCCAGGTTCTGGGATGGGGTTTTTAGGTTTTCTCACTTTGACAAGCCCTTGAATGTTTTTATAGTAGTTTTTTTGTATTTTTTTGTAATGACAGTATTATGAAAAAAAATAAAGTATTTTAAAAATATGGCATCTGAGCAAGAACAATGAAGCTATGATGGGGTGGATATTCACTGTCAGCCTCCCTCCTGAGCCTTGCTCACCTCTGTGAAGCCCAAGTAGGCCCTCAATATAAGGTAAAGCTGACTCCTTCCTTCCTTCCTCTAAGCCCAGATTTACAGAATTTACAAAATGTGGACCCAAAACTCAGCAAAGACAGAAGATACCACTCAGCTATCAGAAGAAACAAAGATTTGAAAAGAATAAATATCCTGCATTATAGGAAATAGAGACTATCCTCCACAAAGGATGTGCTAGCCAGAGAACAAGGATCAGACCCACGATGACCATGCCCTCCTGAACTTCAGTATCCCAATGCCATGAAGACAACTCTGTCTTCACCTGAGCCTGGGCTCCATACAGAGGCTGACAAAGTGTAGACTTTTAATAGGGATCTTCCTGCCCTTGCTTTTTATCCTGGGACACCACCTATGAGAAAAACTCATTCTTTTATTCAAGGTACTTTTGGTGAAGACTATTCCTTCCAGTGCAGAAACTGAGGGACTTCTGTTTACAAAACGTATGCTAATATCCCATCCTGGGCAGGCAGATCCTTAATCCCGCATCCCCTACTCAGTGCTTTCCTATTCAGGTCTCCTAGGGTTGTCCGTCTCTTCACCCAGGGCTAAATTCTTATTCTAGCTCTTTCCTGAGGCCTGAAGCACTGGGATCCAGGTCTCCTGAGACAGACTGCTCTCTCCCACCTCTCTGTGGACATGGAGGATCTGGGATCTCAGAAACTGTCATGTCCCCACTGAGTATTCTCTGGGGATAAACTATGACACCTTAAAGGCTGAACTATCTGAGGTCAGGGGCACTTAAATGAGAAAGCTCTCAAGCTGGCCTTTCTCTGCCTACAACCTGAGCTTGCCATTCTCGGAAGTTACATGAGGATTTGTGGTCATTCTTAGATCATCACTATTTTAGCCTGTAAACACTGAGGACTGTGAAAGCCTATGAACATTCCTTCTGAGATTTGTCTGTTAGTTGCCTTGAGGCCACATCAGTGCCAGAGACTCAGATCCTGCAGGCCCAGACCCACTAGTGTTAAACATGGAACTCTTTCAAAGGTGGTGTTTTAGTTAGTTCCAAATATTATTTATAGGAAATTCTCTAAGAAAAATGGAATCTGAAATATAAGGCTGGGTACCCAGGCCATACTGAAAAAAGTTAAATCCCACAAATTTTCAGTCTGCTTCCGTAGCAGGTATTATTTCAGTTGGAGCGACAGACTGTGCCTTATACTGGGTCAGAAAGTTTACTCCAAAGGCCTTAGTCTGGGGTGGAGAAGAAGGTTGTAAGAGTGGGAGCAAGGATTGAAGGTAGGCATTATGTAGGGGGCTGGAAATAAAACAGGGTTCAGGACTGGGGAACCAGTGGGGAATATTTAGCTTGCATTTAAACTAGAGGGGGATAGAGGAGCGGGCATTAGAAATTCCACTGAATAAAACAAAAGAGGATCCCAGTGGGGAGCAACCACCAGAAATCAGGACAGCAGCTACAAGGGATTCACTGTGCAGAGAGGGGAAACCCTAGAAAAGCTGGCTCCATTTATGCTGCAAAAGGTCCTCCCGGGTTGGAGGATGTAAAGGAGCTGCTGAAGATTGAACAGTTGATTAGGTTTGTCATCAGTGTTCCATAGTGGTTGGGAGTGGGTGTCCTGTGTGTCAGCAAATGACTCTAAAATAGTCCCAGAAGGGGACTTCCCTGGTGGTACAGTGGATAGAACCTGTCTGCCAATGCCAGGGACATGGGTTTGATCCATGGTCCAGGAAGAGTCCACATGCCACAGAGCAACTAACCCTATGTGCTGCAATTATTGTACCTGTGCTCTAGAGCGCAGAAGCCACAACTACTGAGACCACGTGCCACAACTACTGAAAACCCCATTCTGTAATTACTGAAGCCAACACACCCACAACTACTGAGACCACACGCCACAACTACTGAGCCAGCATGCTGCAATCACTGAAGCCCATGTGCCTAGAACCTGTGCCCCACAACAAGAGATACCACTGCAATGAGAAGCCCATGCACTATAATGAAGAGTAGCCCCAGCTCACTGCAAATAGAGAAAACCCATAAGCAGCAACATAGACCCAATGCAACAAAAATAAATAAATAAAAATAGTCCCAGAAAGATAAGCAATGACTGGGAGATCTGAATTGGTGAAAGAAAAATCAGCAATTCTGAAGATAAGTCAATTAAGATTATCCAATGTGAGGAACAGAAAGAAAAAGAAATAAAGAAAAATCAACGGAGCCTAGAAGACCTGTGGGACAACATCAACTATACAACATACAAAGAGTGGAAGTCCCAGAAAGAGAGGAGAGAGAGAAAGGGGGAGAAATGATATCCAAAAAAATAATGGCCCAAACTTTCCAAGTTAAATGAAATGCTAGTCTACACATTCAAGAAGCTTAACAAGTTCTAGGTATGATAAACACAAAGAGGTCCACATTTAGACATACTAAACTGTCAGAATATATGACAATCTTGAAAAAGGCAAGAGAAAAGTGACTCATCATGTATAAGGGGTAAGATTAACAGCTGATTTCTCATCAGAGCTATGAAGGCCAGAAGGCATTGGATGACATACTCAAAGTTCTGAAAGAAAAATTCTATAATCAAATCACCAAAAATATACACAAAAATGGGAGAAAAATTAAGACCAGATAAACAAAACCCAAAAATCCATTGCTAGCAAATCTGCTCTACAACAAATACTAGTAGAGTCTTTTAGGGTGTGTATGTATATATATATATACATACACACCCTATTATTAGGAGATCCTCAGTTCAGTTCAGCCACTCAGTCATGTCCGACTCCTTGTGACCCCATGAACTGCAGCACACCAGGCCTCCCTGTCCATCACCAACTCCCAGAGTTTACCCAAACTCATGTCCATCAAGTCGGGGATGCCATCCAGCCATCCCATCCTCTGTCGTCCCCTTCTCCTCCTGCCCCCAATCCCTCCCAGCATCAGGGTCTTTTCCAATGAGTCAACTCTTTGCATGAGGTGGTCAAAGTATTGGAGTTTCAGCTTCAGCATCAGTCCTTCCAATGAACACCCAGGACAGATCCTTTAGGATGGACTGGTAGGAAACCCTAGACTCCTGCTAATATGATCCTGATCCTAGATTTTATATATATATAAATATGATGCATATATATATGTATATATGATGCATGCAAGCATGCTAAGTCACTTCAGTCATGTCCAACTCTTTGTGATCCTATGGACTGGAGCCTACCAGGCTCCTCCATCCATAGGATTCTCCAGACAAGAGTACTGGAGTGAGTTGCCATGCCTTCCTCTAGGGGATCTTCCCAACCCAAAGATTGAACCCACGTCCCTAGGTCTCCCACATTGGCAGGCAGGTTCTTTACCACTAGTACCATCTGGGAAGCCCAAAGGAAGATCCCCTAGAGGAGGGCATGGCAACCTACTCCATTTATTCAACAACTCATTCTTGCCTAAAGAATCCATGGCTAGAGGAGCTTGGCAGGCTCCTATCCATGGGGTCACAAAAAGTCGGACATGACTGAAGCAACTTAGCACACACACATATGTAATATATATATACATAGAGAGAGAGACAGAAACAGAGAGTCAACATAAAATCAATTAATGTAAAACATCATATTGATAAAACAAGCAGGAAAAAAAAAAAACACATGATCATCTCAGATAAATTTTTATGCCAGAAACTCAGAAATAAGGAATAGCAGGAAAATTCCCCAACATGACAATGAATATTTATGTTTTAAAAAACCCATAGCTAGGGACTTCCCTGATGGTCCAGTGGTGAGAACTCCACATTTCCAATGCAGGGGGTGCAAATTTGATCCTTGGTCAGGGAAGTAAGATCCCACATGCTGCACAGTGCTGCCAAAATAAAATAAATATAAAATAATATTTTAAAACCCACAGCTAGCATCATACTCCGTGGTGAAAGGCTGAAAGCATTTCCCCTATGATCAGGAACAGAACAAAGATGTTCACTTTCACAACTGTCATTCAACATTATACTGGAAGTTCTCCCTGATAAGAAAAAGAAATAGAAGTCATTCAAATTGAAAAGGAAAGGTGAAACTATTTTCCCTTCATAGATGACATGATCTTATGTATAGAAGACCCCAAAGAATCCACAAGAAAGCTAGTAGAGCTGTAAATGAATTCAACAAAGTTGTAGGGTACAAGATTAACACAAAAAAAATCCATTGTGTTTCTTAATACATCGCAAATAAACATTTTTCCAAAAAGGAAATTAGAAAGCAATTCCATTTTTAATAGCACATACAGTATCAAATACTTAGGAATAAATCTAACCAAGGAGGTTAATAATGTATATGCTGAAAACTACAAAACAATGGCTGAAAGAAATTAAAGAACTATACAAACAATCCTATGTCCATGGAGGGATGTTATGGGGAGGGAGGAGGGAGGAGGGTTCAGGATGGGGAACACATGTATACCTGTGGCAGATTCATTTCGATAAATGGCAAAACCAGTACATTATTGTAAAGTTAAAAAATAAAATAAAATTTAAAAAAAAGAAGACAACATTGTTAAGATGTCAGTATTGCCCAAAGTGATCTACAGACTCAGCATAATCTCTATTAAAATTCCAACTACCTTTCTCATAGAAATGGAAAGACCATCCTTAAAATCATATGGATTTTTGAAGAGTCTCAAATAGCCAAAACAGTCTTGAAAAAGAAGAACGAAGTTGGAGGACTCACACTTCTTGATTTCAAAACTTATCACAAAACTATTGTAATTAAAAGAGTATAGGGCTTCTCTGGTGAAAAAGCGAAAGTGTTAGTTGCTCAGTCATGACCAACTCTTTACATTCCCATTGACTATAGCCTGCCAGGCTCCTCTGTTCATGGAATTATCCAGACAAGAATCCTGGGATGGGTAGCCATTCCCTTCTCCAGGGGATCTTCTCGACCCAGGGATCAAACCCAGGTCTCCTGCATTGCAGGCAGATTTTTCACCATCTGAGACTCAAATAACCAAAACAATCTTGAAAAAGAAGAACAAAGTTGGAGGACTCACACTTTCTGACTTCAAGACTTACCATAAAACTACATTAATTAAAACAGTATAGGGGTTCCCTGGTGGTTCAGTGGTAAAGAATTTCCCTGCCAATGCAGGAGACACAGGTTTGATACCTGATCTGGGACTATCCCACACGTTGCAACTAAGCCCAAGTGCCATGACTATCAAGTCTGCACTCTAGAGCTCAGGACCTGCAACTACTGACACACAAGCTGCAACAACAGAAGTCACCGCACTGCAGTTAGAGAGTAGCCCTTGCTCTCTGCAGCTAGAGAAAGCCGAGCAGCCAAAAATAAATAGTAAAATAAAATTTTAAATAAATAAATAAAAATTTAAAACCACAATGAGATACCACTTCTACCAAATAATAGGATGACTATAATAAAACTTGAAAATAAGAAATGTTTACAAGGATATGGAAAAATTGGAACGTTCGTGCATTACTGATGGGAACGTAATAGTGCAGCCACTGAGGAAAACAGTTTGGTAGTTTTTTAAAAAGTTAAAGGTGGGGACTTCCCTGGTGGTTCAGTGACTAAGACTCCATGCTCCCAGTGCAGGGGGTCTGGGTTCGATCCCTGGTCAGGGAACTAGATCCCACATGCTGCAACTAAGACTCAGTGCAGTCAAATAAATAAATTAAAATAAAATATTAAAATAAATTAAAATAAAAAAAAGTTAAAGTTGGAACTACCATATGACACAGCAATTTTATTCCTAGGTATATATCCAAAAGAATTAAAAGCAGGAACTTGAACATATATTTGTACACCAAAGTTCATAGCAGCATTATTCACAATAGCCAAAAGTTGCAAACAACCCAAGTGTTCATCAACAGATGAATGAATAGACAAAATATAGTATATATACACACAATGGAATATAAGTCAACCCAAAGAGAAATGAAAATTTTCATATATGCTACAACATAGGTGAATCATTAAAACATGTGAAATTAGACACAGAAGGGTAAATATTCTATGAATCTACTTATAAGAGGTACCTAGAGTAGGCAAATTTACAGGGATAGAAAGTAGAATAAAGGCTACCAGAAGCTAGGGTTCTGAGAGGGCGAAGAGGGAGTTATTATTTCATGGGTACATAGTTTATGTTGAGGAAGATGAAAAAGTTTTAGGAGTAGATGGTAGTGATCATTATACAGCACTGTGAATGTATCTAATTCCTGAATCTGAATTGTACACTTACAAATGTTTAAAATGAGAAATACCATGTTATGTGTATTTTATTATAATAAAAACAATGAAGTCTACATCTAAAACTAATACAATGTTGGACTTCCCTGGTGGTCCAATGGCTAAGACTCTGCACTCCCAATGTAGCAGGCACAGGTTTGATCCCTGGTTGGTGAACACTACACAGTACAGCAAAATAAATAAACTAGTACAATATTATGTGTCAACTGTATCTCAATAAAAATTAACTAATTGACTTAAAAGAAACAACAACATTAAACATCAAACAACAATGAATTAAAGACCTAAATGCAAGAATTAAAACCATGAAACTCTTACAAAAACTCACAGGAGTAAATCTTCATAATTTTGGATTTGGCAATGGATTCTTAGATATGACACCAAATTTTTGAGCAACCAAAGGACAAATAGAAAAATCAGTCTTCAACAAAATTAAAAACTTTTGTGCTTCCAAGGACACTATCAAGAGAGGGAACAGATAACTCATAGAATGGGATAAAGTATTTGCAAGTCATATATTTATAAGGGTTTAGTATCCAGAATACATAACATACTCTTAAATTCAACAACAAAAAGACAATCTACCCAATTTTAAAATAGGCAAAAGACTTGAATAGAAGTTTTGCCAAACTATAACACATTTATTAGCCAACAAACACATGAGAAGTGTCAACATCATTGGTCAAGAGGAAACTCTTGTACGTTCCTGGGAAATGCAAATGTTTTGGTGGAATATTATTCAGCCATAAAAAAGAAATGAAGTAAGTAGTACATGCTACAACAAGGATAAATTTTCAAAATCTTATGTTATGTGAAAGAAATTTCAGTTATATATTCACAAAATTTCAGTTATATATTCCACTTATATGAAATATGTAGAACAGGCACATCCAGAGAGATTGACAGTATATTAGTGATTGCCAGGGGCTGGGAGAAGAGAGGAATGAGCAGTATGTCAATGGTATAACTCTTGTTGAAATGAAGAATTTGTTTTGGAATTAGTGGTGGTGATTGCACAACCTCGAGAATATAAAAAGAAACTATGAATTGTATACTTCTTAGGGTGAATTCTATGCTATGGGAACCATATCTCGATTTTTAGAAATAATATTTTAAAAAATGAATAAGAGAGATTCATGAGTAAGAGGCTGATATCCTGAGTCAGGAGTCAGGTGAGGTAAAATAGTCCAGACACAAAGTCTAGCTAGAGAATAGGACCTGAGTGTGCTCTGAAGGAAGAAGGGAAAAGGCAAATGTTAGAGGTGGAAGATAATCCAATAATAAAGTAGGAATCAGTGGCAAAAATGTCTGGTGGCCAAAAGGTGGTGAGAGTATTGAAAAAAGAGTCTCAGTCTTGAGAGTTTGAGAGGCAATAGGGTCTAGTAGCAGAAATCCTGGAACAAAGATAAAAGTTAGGGGTGGAGTGAAAGAACGTTAAGTGAATAAAAAGGCAAGGAGGGTACCTGGTGGCCTGGAAAGCTCCAGGAGGAAGAAATAAAGTTTCAGAGGATGAGAAAAATAGATAGGCCAAAATATGCAGGCAAATGTCAGAGTGACTTCTAATGACAGAAAGAAGGCCACTGATGTGAATTATAAGGGTGATGTAGGCCTGAGGTGATGTAGCCCAACATCGCAATTGTAGCCCAACTGCGATGTTGGGCTACAATTAAAGGAAGGGAGACAATGAACTAAGATGGGTACAGTGTGGGAAGATGGGTTTCTGTAGGTCCTCAGGCTGACGGATAAATAAGACAGTGTGAGAGGGCTCACTCAGAGGGGCTCTTAATTGGCTTTCAAAAGGGTCTGATGAGAGTGGGGATGCTGGAGAAGGGGAGAGAAGTTGGCTCAGGCAGAGAACCAGGGGTCATAGCCAAAGGGACACAGAAGACACAGCAGATTCCCAGCCTACTTAAGCATCAGAAGATCAGCTTTCACGATCACTCTATCGTGATCCTCTCAGCAGGGATCTTGCTACAAACTGCTATCATCAAGTTTTCCCAGATGGCTGCAGAAGACAGGATGCACAAACTGAATGGAGATAGAAGGACACAGCAAGCCTGGCAGGAGTCACATTCCCCATGTCACTGACTTCAAGATGCTTCTTTTATTCCTCAAGGAGGGGTTTCTCTCACATTTCCTTCCCTATAGGATTACCTTCTCATGTCAACCTCGGCTGCATGGGGACCCTGCAACCACAAGAGGCCATGCTAGGAAGAAGGGAACAGGAGAAGAGATTCATCAATACCTGTTTTCCCAAAGAGCAAGCAGGTCTCATGTCACATGCACACTTTCTGGCAAATTCTCCTAGGTAACCAGGAGACTTGGTCAAATGTAGTGAAGGTAGAAGCAAAGGATCTTATAGGAGGCTCAGCAAAACTGTTCTCTGGGGAAGGCTCTTGGGAGACTAGACTCCAAGAGCCCCAAGCATTAGTACACTAGGCCAAAGAGTGACAACAGTAGACAGGCTCAAGTATGGAATAGTGTTTTGTACTTTATCCCATCTGATCCTCATAACCATGCTGTGAGGGATGAAGATCAAGTGTAAGGAGGAATCTGAGCCTTTAGTTCAGTTCAATTCGGTTCAGTCACTCAGTCGTGTCTGACTCTTTGCGACCCCATGAATCACAGCATGCCAGGCCTCCCTGTCCATCACTAACTCCCGGAGTTCACTCAAACTCATGTCCATCGAGTTGGTGATGCCATCCAGCCATCTCATCCTCTGTCATCCCCTTTTCCTCCTGCCCCCAATCCCTCCCAGCATCAGGGTCTTTTCCAATGAGTCAACTCTTTGCATCAGGTGGCCAAAGTATGGGAGTTTCGGCTTCAGCATCAGTCCTTCCAATGAACACCCAGGACTGATCTTTAGGATGGACTGGTTGGATCTCCTTGCAGTCCATGGGACTCTCAAGAGTCTTCTCCAACACCACATTTCAAAAGCATCAATTCTTCAGCGCTCAGCTTTCTTCACAGTCCAACTCTCACATCTATACATGACCTCTGGAAAAACCATAGCCTTGACTAGATAGACTTGTTGGCAAAGTAATATCTCTGCTTTTTAATATGCTATCTAGGTTGGTCATAACTTTTCTTCCAAGGAGTAAGCGTCTTTTAATTTCATGGCTGCAATCACCATCTGCAGTGATTTTGGAGCCCCAAAAAATAAAGTCTGACTCTGAGCCTTAGGAAAGTTAAAACAATTTGTCCCAAATCAGGACCCAAAAGGCCTGCCTATAGATATCCATTCCACTGTGTCTCACACTGCCACCTGGTGGCCAAGACCCACTGGCCAGCTCTACCATTCTTCCACTTCCAGGACGGACCTAGCAGGTAACCGACCAAGTGTGCTTGGTTCTAACTCCTTCCCATGACTCTCCCTGAGGAGAGCTTTGTTTTCTAAGAGGGTTGAGCTCTAGCAGCTGACATCCTTAGAGACTGTGGATGTGGCCCTTGGGTCATGAAGAGGAGAGATTAAGGTTAACCCTTGAGTGCTATGGACTGAACAGTCAGAACCTTACCTACCAAATGCTCCCTTTGCTCCTCTTCCTTCTGCACTGATGCTGAAAAACAAAAAGGAATGAGGGGCTCGGACTCAATTATTATTCTCCTCTCCCTAGGCAAGTTGCAGACATTTATTATATATGAACAATATGATTTTCTACATTTAATTAATGAAATTCTGAGTTCTTATCCAGAAATCATTTTTAAAATGATTAAAGTATTTTCCATTTTTTTCCTTTGAAAATCTCAAACAAGTGTTTTTTGTATGTGATCCTCAGTTGATTTTTTTAGTTAGTAGTCCTTAATGATGGAGAAGGAAATGACAACTCACACCGGTACTATTGCCTAGAAAATTCCATGGACAGAGCAGCCTGGTGGGCTACAGTCCATGGGGTCACAAAGACTTTGCCACGACTGAACACATCACTACAATCCTTAATGAAAAGGGTAAATAATCTCAACAAGGGCATCAATGTTTCCATTTGATAGGATTTTACCCCATGATAGAGCTTAGACTCTAGCACCTCAGCACTGCTCTCCAGATCAGCTCAATCACAAAGGAAACATGTGAACCAGAGATATCTGAGGTGTGTGATGAATGTGTTTTGAAAGACTATTCTCCTATAAGTAACCTGAACTATCTTCATAATTTAATCCTGTGTTATCACATACAGTAGCTGCTAGCCACAACAGCTGAAGCACTTTGAAATGTGGCTAGTCTGAACTAAGATGTACTATAAGTGTAAAATATACACTGGATTTTAAATACAGTACCAAATAAGGATGAAAGATGTTTCAGTAATAATTTTTTCATATTGCTTACATGTTGAAATGACTGTTGAAAGGAAATTTCTGATCAAATTTGCTCTTTTTTTTGAAGATTTTTTGATGTGGACCATTTTTTAAAGTCTATTGAATTTGTTACAATATTGTTTCTGTTTTATGTTTTGTTTTTTTGGCCCTGAGGCCCAACATGGGATCTTAGATCTCCTACCAGGGACTGAACTTGCACCCCTTGCATTGGAAGGTAAAGTCTTAACCACTGGTACACCTGGGAAGTCACTCAAATTTGCTCTTAATGCCTCTTAATATTTGCTTAAATGTCTCTTAATAGTGTCAATTGAAAATTTTGTATGTGACCACCAGCTTTTTCATTTTTCTCTGCTGTACAGCATTCTTTTAATGCTTATTACTCAGAAACACTCTTTCACAACAGACCTTTGCAGAACTGGTGTCATCACCAGTTGAATGAGGGTCATCCCTCATTGAACCTTGGGTCTCACTGTGTAGTCAACTGTGAGGATTCATTTAAAAGTGAATTTCCTCTACACAAGATAAAGGAAATCATTTATCAAAGGCAATTTCAGTGCACATTATTACACAAAATATTATGGGGACAATAATGGCATAACAACTATTAACATGCCAAAGAATACACAAACAATTGTGTTTGTTGTTAAAAACTTGAGATTTATATATAAATACTTTAAAATATGTATGAGAAAATGGATCATGTCCTGTAAAACAGAAAAATAAGATGTGAACAATGGAAAAAATAGCCAAAAGAACATATAGTTGTTACCTCTGATAAGCAAAGCTTGAGGTAGAAGAAGGTGGGGGAAAAAGACTCTTCCCCCCACCCCACCCTTGGCCACTCTGCTTGGCTTGTGGGATTTTAGATACCAAACCAGGGACTGAATCAGGGCCCAACTAAGAAAGCATCAAGTCATAACCACTGGACCACCAGGGAATTCCCAAGCCTGCTTTTTGTTAAAAGAAATTACTATCTGACTTTTAAAACAATATGCATACATTACTTTGATTAAAAAAAAAAACAAAAACTAATTTTAACTCCAGGAATCAAACCCAGGTCTCCTGCATTGCAGGCAGATTCTTTACCGTCTGAGCCACCAGAACACAGATACTAAGGTTGCCCTAAAAATATGCCCAACCCAGAAATCTAAAGCTTTATTGGTTATCAGCCCAAAGGAGGAATAGTGTTTAGAACTGACAAAGTATGGGGAGCTGAATCTGAGAACTGCACA
Source organism: Bos grunniens (assembly GCF_055505025.1). Taxonomy (NCBI): domain Eukaryota; kingdom Metazoa; phylum Chordata; class Mammalia; order Artiodactyla; family Bovidae; genus Bos; species Bos grunniens. The sequence continues at coordinate 57,895,062 of NC_141172.1, forward strand.
TAAAACCAGGCAATCAAAAGGGCTATATATTGAACATGTGAACAAATCTGCATGTTGGAAACCAGAGCCAATTAAAAAAAACAATCTGTCTCTGGTGACACTAAGAATGTGAAACCAAGCAGGACCCTATGTGGCTCCTGGGCAAAGAAGTTTTTCTGTGTTTCCCATTTCCTGTTTGTAGGAAATAGGCTTCAGCCTCCTTGACGTCTCCTGAGTTCCAAAGGGCAGGTTCAAACAGTTGCTAATCAGGGAAGGGAAGGGATGCAGAGACCAGGGAGGAGCAGTGAAGAAACAATAGTGCAGTCTTGGGACCGGATCCAGTTTTTGCCTCAAGGGATACACATATAACTGTTTTTGAGCTCTTCTGCAAAACTAATGACATGAGTGTGTGCTGTCATGTCCAAGTCTTTTCGACCCATGGTCTGAAGCCTGCAAGGCTCTTCTGTCCATGGGATGTTCCAGGCAAGAATACTGGAGTGGGTTGCCATTTCCTACTCCAGGGGATCTTCCCGATCCAGGGATCGAACCTGCATTTCCTGTGTCTCTTGCATTGGCAGGTGGATTCTTCACCACTGCTCCACCTGTGGAAGATGATAACTACCAGATGAAGCATTTTCATTCCAGAGAAGTCAGTTTGATAACCTCCAGAATCACAGAAGCTCATCAGGAGAACACGGAAAGCCAGATTAGAGGAATGCAAGTCCTGCACGCACCCTGATCCTTTTCAACAACCCACCCTTGAACCATTGCATAAAGTTCAGTTTAGTTCAGTCCTTCAGTCCTGTCTGACTCTTTGTGACCCTGTGGACAGCAGCACGCCAGGCTTGCCTGTCCATCATCAACTGCAGGAGCTTGCTCAAACTCATGTCCATTGACTCAGTGATGACATCCAACCTTCTCAACTTTTGTTGTTCCCTTCTCCTGCCTTCAATCTTTCCCAGCATCAGGGTCTTTCCCAATGAGTCAGTTCTTTGCATCAGGTGGCCAAAGTACTGCAGATTTCAGCTTTAGCATCAGTCCTTCCAATGAATACTCAGGACTGATTTCCTTTAGGATGGACTGGTTTCATCTCCTTGCAGTCCAAGGGACTCTTAAAGAGTCTTCTCCAACACCACAGTGCATGAGTTCTTCAGCACTCAGCTTTCTTTATGGTCCAACTCTCACATCCATGCATGACTACTGAAATAACCATAGCTTTGACTAGATGGACCTTTGTTGGCAAAGTAATATCTCTGCTTTTTAACATGCTGTCTAGGTTGGTCATAGCTTTTCTTCCAAGGAGCATCTTTTAATTTCATGGCTACAGTCACCATCTGCAGCAATTTTGGAGCCCAGGAAAATAAAGTCTCTCACTGTTTCCACTGTTTCCCCATCTATTTGCCACGATCTAAGATTTTTGAATGTTGAGTTTCAAGCCAGCTTTTTCACTCTTTCACTTTCATCAAGAGGCTCTTCAGTTCCTCTTTGTGTTCTGTCATAAGGGTGGTGTCATCTGCATATCTGAGGTTATTGATATTTCTCCCGGCAATCTTGATTCCAGCTTGTGCTTCATCTAGCCCAGCATTTCGCATGATATAGTCTGCATAGAAGTTAAATAAACAGGGTGACAATATACAGCCTTGATGTCCTCCTATCCCAATTTGGAACTAGTCCGTTGTTCCATGTCTGGTTCTAACTGTTGCTTCTTGACCTGCATACAGATTTCTCGGGAGGCACGTCAGATGGCCTGGTATTCCCATGTCTTTAAGAATTTTCCATAGTTTGTTGTGATCCACACAAAAGACTTTAGCGTAGTCAATAAAGCAGAAGTAGATGTTTTTTCTGGAACTCTCTTGCTTTTTCGATGATCCAACAGATGTTGGCAATTTGATCTCTGGTTCCTCTGCCTTTTCTAAATCCAGGTTGAACATCTGGAAGTTCACGGTTCATGTATTGCTGAAGCCTGGCTTGGGGAATTTTGAGTATTACTTTGCTAGTTTGTGAGATGAGTGCCATTGTATGGTAGTTTGAACATTCTTTGGCATTGCCTTTCTTTGGGATTGAAATGAAAACTGATCTTTTCCAGTCCTGTGGCCACTGCTGAGCACATGGCACTCAAATTTGCTGGCATATTAAGTGCAGCACTTTCACAGCATCATCTTTGAGGAAGTGAAATAGCTCCACTGGAATGCCATCACCTCCACTAGCTTTGTTCGTATTGATGCTTCCTAAGGCCCACTTGACTTCACATTCCAGGATGTCTAGCTCTAGATGAGTGATCACACCATCGTGGTTATCAGGGTCATTAAGATCTTTTTTGTATAGTTCTTCTGTGTCTTGCCACCTCTTCTTAATATCTTCTGCTTCTGTTAGATTCATACCGCTTCTATACTTTATTGTACCCATCTTTGCATGAAATGTTCCCTTGGTATCTCTAATTTTCTTGAAGAGATCTCTAGTCTCTCCCATTCTATTGTTTTTCTCTGTTTCTTTGCGTTGATCACTAAGGAAGGCTCTCTTATGTCTCCTTGCTATTCTTTGGAATTCTGCATTCAAATAGGTATATCTTTCCTTTTTCTCCTTTGCCTTTAGCTTCTCTTTTTTCTTTTCTCAACTATTTGTAAGGCCTCTTCAGACAACCATTTTGCCTTTTTGCATTTCTTTTTCTTGGAGTGATCTTGATCATTACTTCCTGCACAATGTCACGAATCTCCGCACATAGTTCTCCGGGCACTGTGTCTATCAGATCTAATCCCCTGAATCTATTTGTCATTTCCACTGTATAAGCATAAGGGATTTGATTTAGGTCATACCTGAATGGTCTAGTGGTTTTCCCTACTTTCTTCAATTTAAGTCTGAATTTGGCAATAAGGAGTTCAAGATCTGAGCCACTGTCAGCTTCTGGTCTTGTTTTTGTTGACTGTATAGAGCTTCTCCATCTTCAGCCACAAAGAATATAATCAATCTGATTTTGGTACTGACCATCTGGTGATGTCCATGTATAGAGTCATCTCCTGTGTTGTTGGAAGATGGTGTTTGCTATGACCAGTGCGTTCTCTTGGCAAACTCTGTTAGCCTTTGCCCTGCTTCATTTTGTACCATTGCATAAAACTCCTCACCATTTCCACCTGTGCTGGGACACACAGGTTTTGTTTTTGCCATGTAAATATATGTATTCCAAAAATAAATAAAATTCACACTTTTAAAGACTTAGTCCTCTCTAACATCAACTCTTTATCAAGTCAACATTAGCTGAATCAAATACCACAAAATAAACACCAAAGTTTTCTCCAAAAAATCATATTTACCCAATGTTTTACAATATATGGAAATGCTTATTCTACAGTAAGTTTTCAAACAAAAAATTTGATCTAATATTGTATGTAAGAAATATGCAGGACTTCCCTCATGGTGCAGTGGATAAGATCCACCTGCCAATGCAGGGGACATGGGTTCAAACCTTGGTTGGGGAAGATACCACATTCCTCGGAGCCCACAGGTGGTAACTACTACAGCCCATGGTGTGCAACAAGAGAAGCCACCGCAGTGAGAAGCTCACGAACCTCAACTAGACAGTGGCCCTTGCTATTGCAACTAGAGAAAGCTCACGTATCATGAAGACCCAACACAACCAAAAATAAGTGTCAACTACAAATTGGCTGATCTTCCCGGTAGCTCAGATGGTAAAGAATCTGCCTGCAATGCAGGAGACCCAGGTTTGATTCCTGGGTCAGAAAGATCCTCTGGATAAGGCAATGGCAATCCACTCCAGTATTCTTGCCTGGAGAATCCCACGGACAGAGGAGCCTGGCAGGCCACAGTCCATGGGGTTGTAAAGAGTTAGACACAACTGAGTGACTAACACTACTACTACTACAAATTGGCACTTGCCAAGAGCATTTGCTAGTAACTAAACAACAACACGGAGAAGGCAATGAAACCCCACTTCAGTACTCTTGCCTGGAAAATCCCATGAACGGAGGAGCCTGGAAGGCTGCAGTCCATGGGGTCACTGAGGGTCAGACACGACTGAGCAACTTCACTTTCACTTTTCACTTTCATGCATTGGAGAAGGAAATGGCAACCCACTCCAGTGTTCTTGCCTGGAGAATCCCAGGGACGGGGGAGCCTGGTGGGCTGCCATCTCTGGGGTCGCACAGAGTCGGACACGACTAAAGTGACTTAGCAGCAGCAAACAACATCTACCTGTGCTGCTGCAGCTGCCAACCATCAATACCCACTAAAGGGAATTCAGGGTGGAAAGTGAGGTACTCTGTGCTCCAGGGAAACTGATGGAATAGGTCTTTAGATAGTTAGGAACTTATTTCATGATCCAAATTCTTACATCTCTTCATATCTAGAAAAGTACTAAATCCCTTCACAGTGACTAGCAGGAAACCTTTTGTAAAGTAAGGACTTGATTATGTTAACTTAACTTTCCCTTCACCAAAATTTTATACACTGACCTTCCCCTACTGCCGCTTTGAATCAGTCTCTCAGAGATATCTGAGGTGCTATATGCTACACTGCAGTCCTCAGTCAGTCAGTCAGTTCAGTCACTCAGTTGTGTCCGACTCTTTGCGACCCCGTGAGTTGCAGCATGCCAGGCCTCCCTGTCCATCACCAACTCCCAGAGTTCACTCAAACTCATGTCCATCAAGTCAGTGATGCCATCCAGCCATCTCATCCTCTGTCATCCCCTTCTCCTCCTGCCGCTAATCCCTCCCAGCATCAGAGTCTTTTCCAATGAGTTAACTCTTCACATGAGGTGGCCAAAATACTGGAGTTTCAGCTTTAGCATCTTTCCTTCCAAAGAAATCCCAGGACTGATCTCCTTTAGAATGGACTGGTTGGATCTCCTTGCAGTCCATGGGACTCTCAAGAGTCTTCTACAACACCACAGTTCAAAAGCATCAATTCTTCGGCGCTCAGCTTTCTTCACAGTCCAACTCTCACATCCATACATAACTACTGGAAAAACCATAGCCTTGACTAGAAGTACCTTTGTTGGCAAAGTAATGTCTCTGCTTTTCAATACGCTATCTAGGTTGGTCATAACTTTCCTTCCAAGGAGTAAGCATCTTTTAATTTCATGGCTGCAATCACCATCTGCAATGATTTTGGAGCCCCCAAAAATAAAGTCTGACACTGTTTCCACTGTTTCCCCATCTATTTCCCATTAAGTGATGCAGTCCTCATTTTACCCCAAATAATACTTAATTCACAGCTCTCACACGTTGTGTGTCTTTTTAGTGGACATAAGTAAATAAATTCTTTTTTTTTTTTCAGTAACATTTCTGAGGACTTCCCTGGTGGTCCAGTGGCTGAGAGTTTGCCTTGCAATGCAGGGGATGTGTGTTTGAGCCCTGGTCAGTGAACTAAGATTCCACAAGACTGGGAGCAACTAAGCCCTGCACTCTGGAGCCACTCAGTGCCACAACTAAGACTTGAGATAAACAAAATTTAAAAAGTAACATTTCCTCCTATCTCTAGTAGGACATAGCTAGAGTGCCTATCAAACACAGGACCTGACACATAGAAGCCCCCCCAAAAAATGCAGCAAGAGATTTGAAGGTAGTTGCTTCGGATTCCCCTCTAGAAGCCTGCGGGGCCAGCCCCTCAGGATGGCCCCTGACTTCTGCCCATATCTGTGTTCAAGGCTGGGGCCCGCCCCGCCCTCTGCTCCCACTGCCGGCCGCCCCCGGGGCCTCCCCACTTCGTCCTCCCACCTGAAACAATCCTCCTGGACATGACCTTCACCCTCCCGAGGACGCCAATCCCTCCCGGAGGGGCGGTTCCTTCAGGTTTCACAGTTCAGACCAGTCCTGACGTTTTTGGAACACTGGGCCCCTCAGGTGCAGGGGAATAGAGCGTGTCGATCCCGCGGTGCTGCAACTGGAGCTGGGTTACTGGCCCTTCACTCGACACATCCTTCTGGATGAAATGGGAAGGGGAAAAGGGAGGAGGAAGAGGAAAGAGGGGTCGGGAAAAGGGAGAAGGAAGGCGGAGGGAAAGGGAAAAAAACTAGTTGGGCAGTTTTATGACGCCAAAGCTACGGCCGCATGTGGAAGATGGTGCGCTCCGCGGCGAGACCTGGGCTCAGCCGCCGCACCCAGAGGCCTTCCGAGGATAGAGTCCTGCCCCGGAATGGGCCCTGAGGCGTCCGAAAAGCCTTGCCCGAATCTTGGCTGTGCGCTCTGATCTCAAGTATGCTTACTTCAGCGTCCTGAGCTGTTGTCTGCTAGTGGCCTCCAAGAAGCCTGAGAGGACAGTCCTGAGGCGGCCCCCACCCAGCCCCGCCCCGCCCATGAGCAGGCCCCGCCCATAAGCAGGCCCTCTCCGGAAATCTCACCCTTTCGTTCATTCACCCTTAGGGTACTGAGCTCCAACTATGTACTAAGCGCCTGAAAGTGAAAGTCACTCAGTCGTGTCCGACTCTTTGCAACCCTATGGACTGTAGTACATGGAATTCTCCAGGCTAGAATACTAGAGTGGGTAGCCTTTCCCTTCTCCAGGGGATCTTCCAAACCCAGGAATCGAACCAAGGTCTCCTGCATTGCAGGCAGATTTTTTACCTGCTGAGCCACAGGGAAAGCCCAAGCTAAGGGCCCGATGCTGAGGTTAAAACAGTGAACTGGGTAGACAAGGTCCCTACCCTCAGATAATTAAGATACAAGTTACAGTCTAGTGTGGAAAGTGCCTGTGGAGGAGGAGAGGATGAGGGCACCCGTCCTAGCTTGGGGGCGTCAAGGAAGGTCTCCCAGAGGAACACCTTTCACTATAGCAGGAAGAAAGGAGATTGGAGGCAATGATTTGGGATGATGCAAAGTTCTCATAGGATAGCTCCTGATTTCTCTGAAAAGTAGAGCTCTGCCATATATGTTAGGGGCCGAGAGAGAAAGAAGTGGAGGAAAGTAAAGAAGGTTTGAACTGGTTTTGAGTAGAGTGGGAGAATTTACTAAGAAATAAATTACATAGCACCATGGTCAAGAAGCTTTGCCTCCTGTTGTGTGTGTGTGCCGCATGATGGGGTTTGTGGGGATTTAGTTCCCCAATCAGGGATCAAACCCCCTCAGAGTCCTAATCACTGGACTGCCAGGGAAGCTTTGCCTGTTTTGATCACCCATGTATCCCAATACTTAGAACAGTGCCTAGCATATAGCAGGTCCTTAATAAATGGAATGCATGAATAAAAGCATTTCAAATAATGACGAATTTGACCATTAGTCATAGACCATGAATTTATGGTGCCAACAACTTATCTATATGTGTGATTTTATCCAATAATGCTGAGCTCTGCCTTCCCAGAGAGCAGCTCTGGCATCAAGTTGGGATTTTCCCAGATTGAATTGATGAATGTTGATTAGGTGATGAACCATGAAGTCTGTCTTGGAGAGGGAGGAAATAAGGCAAGAGGTTGTTTATGGATGAGGAGAAAGTGGAAAGATCAATGGACTAGATATCCTGAGAAGGTTGAAGAGTTGGTATTTTAGGATAAATCTGGAGGTTGAAGTTAGAGAGTGATATAAGACTATATTATTTCAGAAAGTAGAGTGTTTCCTGGTGATGATGCTTCAGATATGGCCATAGTTGGATAGTAGCAGAGGTAAAGGACTCTGAGATGAAAATATCTAGGAACTGAGTCTAAGTCATTGAATAGGGCTATCCACACTGATGTTTGGGTCTCCCATAGATTTCCCTCCTTCAAGATCTCTGCTCTATGCCCCATCCAACCCCTTCCCCAACCTCAGAGAATCTGCATTGCATTCATGTTTCAATTTAAGCCCCAGATCTCAAAAGATCTGGCATGGCTCTGGGCCAGAAAACAGAATGGGGTAGTTAGAGAGAGCTGTAGTGGACATCTCTTTTATGCCATCTTATTTTGCTGAGAGCAGGCATGCACCTTTCCAAAAACAGTATGTCTGTGTCTCCTGGAGGAATAACCATACCCCTGCTTCTTTGGTCTCAGTCCACGTGCAGGTGGAGTGTTCTTCCCTCCACACCCTTACTGCAAGAGTGAGTGTATGATTCAGACCTGTCAGATGAAGCATTCTATTTCCCTGTGTGCAGTTCAGTGAGTAGTTCAATGATGGATACATGACCAATTGGAATCCATAAGGACAATATTGTCACAGCAACACCACATTTTCAGCTTCACTTGAACTTGCTACCCACACAACACCTGAAAATAGTTAGCACATAAGACAGAGTCAAGAAATGAAAACAGGGGAATTCGCTGGTGGTCCAGTGGTTAGGACTCTGAGCTTCTACTACAGGGGGCGTGGGTTCGATCCCTAATCAGGAAACTAAGATCCTGCAAGCCATGCAATGCAGCCAAAAAAAGAAAAAGACAGGAAAGAAATGAAAATTGAATCCTGATGACATCAAATTGAATCCCTGCATCAGTCCTATTACCTGAAGCCACCCCTACCCCTGGATTGTTCAGATATGAATCATACATTCCCATTTATTTACACTGGTTGGATTTTAATTTCTGTCACATATACCCAAATGATTACTCACAATACAAGGGGGTTCTCAATCTCTAACTCTGCCTTATGGAATATCTATATACTATGGATACACAGAAATATAGATATAATAATAATATATATATGTTAATTTCTTTGTGTCACAGATTCTCCTATGTTGAAAGAATATAACAATACCTACTTTGCTGCTGCTGCTAAGTCACTTCAGTCATGTCCGACTCTGTGCGACCCCATAGACGGCAGCCCACCAGGCTCCCCGTCCCTGGGATTCTCCAGGCAAGAACACTGGAGTGGGTTACCATTTCCTTCTCCAATGCAGGAAAGTGAAAAGTAAAAGTGAAGTTGCTCAGTCGTGTCCGACTCTTAGCAAACCCATGGACTGCAGCCTACCAGGCTCCTCCATCCATGGGATTTTCCAGGCAAGAGTACTGGAGTGGGGTGCCATTGCCTTCTCCAATACCTACTTTAAAGGGTTGTAAAGATTAAATGAGATAGTTATGTTAGAGTATAAATTTATCCCACAACTGAGGCACAAGAAACATTACATTACTTAATTTTTCTAAATTAAACTAAATCTGGCTCGAAACTCTTATTTATCAGGGTTGTAAGATATCTAATATTAATCATGATTCATGTGGGAGTGGGGTTTTTCCCCTCTTTAGTGTGGTATATACATTGACCAAACAAAAAACATTTAGGAAAGAACCTCGGGTCTTGAGTCTGTCATGGTTTCCACTGGGATGTGCATTGTCTAAACTCATACAGTCCACACAGAGGCAAGTGACTCCACCTCATCTCTGCCAAGTGTGTACATCAGCATCTTTTGCTACAGTTCCCCAGGCTATGTACTAGATATTTAGTGCCCTAACCATTAAATCAGCTCTCCCTATGAGAAGTCCTGCTACCTCTTAACTGACTTTTTAAAATTTTTTTATTTATTTATTTTTGGTTGTGCTGGGTCTTCCTTGTGGTCCTCAGGCTTTTTCTAGTTGCAGAGAGCGGGAGCTACTCTCTAGCTTCAGTGCACAGGCTTCTCATTGTGGCAGCTTCTCTTGTTGCAGAGCACAGGTTCTAGGCACAGGGGCTTCAGCAGTTATAGCACTGAGGCTTCAGTAGTTGCAGCTCCCGGGCTCTAAAGTGCAGGCTCAGTAACTGTAGCGCATGGGCTTAATTGTTCCACAGCATGTGGAATCTTCCTGGCATGCCTGCTCAGTCAATCAGTCATGTCCAACTCTTTGTGACACCTTGGACTATGCTCATGAAGCTTCTCTGTCCATCGGATTCTATAGGCAAGAGTGCTGGAGTGGGTTGCCATTTCCTTCTCCAATGGATCTTCCTGACCCAGGGATCGAACTCAAGTCTCCTGCATTGGCAGGTGGATTCTTTACCACTCTACCACCAGGGAAGTCCAACCTCCTAATTGACTTCTGTCACTCATGGAGCCTATTGCAATATCTCTTTTCTCTAGTCCCTGAACACATGGCTATCCTTGGGCAACTCCTCTTCTTTCAACCCAGCACTTCCGCCATCTTCTTCTTAAGAGCACCTTAAATTTTTATCCTACACAAGAGCCTGGATAAGGTTGTAGAACAGGTGTACTGCAACTTTAATTTGGGACTAGAAAATTCAAAACCCATTAACTATTCCATAAGATAAGAAACCTATAATTCTTAGAAGAGAGGAGAGCAAAGTTACCTTTTCTTCCTACTGAGTATCTCTTTTGACAATGAGTAGCACACAGCACTTGGGAAATTATTCTGCTGTAAATGTAAATAAGCTGGCACAGAATAAGTATTCAGTATTGTCTTCTCTATTTCCTATCAGAACTCAACTTACTTGATTCATCCAGAGATAGCAAACTCAAATATCAGGCAGATAATACAAATGACTAAAAATAGACAAGTGTAAGAAAACAAAATCATAGCATAAAATAAACAGAAACTAGTCTTTAGCCTTGGCTTTAACAAAGAGAACATGGTGAGCTGGAAAGCACAGAGCCACTAAAGGACCTTCTGCTGCTGCTGCTGCTAAGTCACTTCAGTCGTGTCCAACTCTGTGCGGCCCCAAAGACAGCAGCCCACCAGGCTCCCCCTTCCCTGGGATTCTCCAGGCAAGAACACTGGAGTGGGTTGCCATTTCCTTCTCCAATCCATGAAAGTGAAAAGTAAAAGTGAAGTCGCTCAGTTGTGTCCGACTCTTCTCGACCCCATGGACTGTGCCTACCAGGCTCCTCCATCCATGGTATTTTCCAGGCAAGAGTACTGGAGTGGGGTCCCATCGTCTTCTCCAAAAGGACCTTCTACTTAGCTTTAAATGGTCTTAACTTGGTGGGAATGAGAGGCCTATGTTGCCAGATTTTACCCAAAAATATTATTGTGTACAATCTACTAATCTTACAATGTTGGCTACTCATTCAAGTCGGCTTCCCAGGTGGCGTAGTGGTAAAAAATCTGCCTGCCAATGCAGGAGATGCAAGAGATGCGGGTTTGTCTCAAAGTGGTGGGGGGTGAGGGGGGCATGTAATATGTATACCTATGGTTGATTCATGTTGAAGTTTGACAGAAAACAGCGAAATTCTGTAAAGCAATTATCCTTCAATAAAAAATAGATAAAATTAAAAAAAGAGAGATGCGGGTTTGATCTCTGGGTTGGGAAGATCCCTGGAGAAGGGAATGGCTACTCACTCCAGTATTCTTGTCTGGAGAATTCCATGGACAGAGAAACTTGGCAGCCTACAGTTTACAGGGTCACAAAGAGTTGGACACGACTGAGCAACTGTGCATGTGTGCAAGTTACAAAAAAGAAAACAAGAAACAAACTCCTGGCCACATTGTCTGGGCCAAGTCTTATTATGAGTATGTATCTTTAAGCCCTTTTATGATTTTTGCTGCTACGTATATACTGCTAGCTGTCAAATTTTATACCCTATATAGATTGCTTTACCTGCCACTTTACCTGCATCCTGAGAAATCTGTATGGAGGTCAAGAAGCCACAGTTAGAATGGGATATGGAACAACGGACTGGTTCCAAATTGGGATAGGAGGATGTCAAGGCTGTATATTGTCACCCTGTTTATTTAACTTATATGCAGAGTACATCATGTAAAAAGGCAGGCTGGATGAAGCACAAGCTGAAATCAAGATTACCAGGAGAAATATCAATAACCTCAGATATGCAGATGACATCACCCTTATGGCAGAAAGCAAAGAGGAACTAAAGAACCTCTTGATGAAGGTAAAAAAAGGAGAGTGAAAAAGCTGGCTTAAAACTCATATTAAAAAAACTAAGATCATGGCATCCAGTCCCATCTCTTCATGGCAAATAGATGGGGAAACAATGGAAACAGTGAGAGACTATTTTCTTGAGCTCCAAAATCACTGCAGATGCTGACTGCAGCCATGAAATTAAAACATGCTTGCTCCTTGGAAGAAAAGCTGTGACCAACCTAGACAGCATATTAAAAAGCAGAGACATTACTTTGCTGACAAAGGTCCATCTAGTCAAAGCTATGCTTTTTTCAGTAGTCATGTATGGATGTGAGAGTTGGACCATAAGGAAAGCTGAGTGCTGAAGAACTGATGCTTTTGAACTGTGGTGTTGGAGAAGATTCCTGAGAGTCCCTTGAACTGCAAGATCAAACCAGTCAATCCTAAAGGAAATCAGTCATGAATATTCATTGGAAGGACTGATGCTGAAGCTCCAATACTTTGGCCACCTGATGTGAAGAACTGACTCATTGGAAAAGACCCTGATGCTGGGAAAGATTGAAGGCAGGAGAAGGGGATGACAGAGGATGAGATGGTTAGATGGCATCACCGAGTCAACGGACATGAGTTTGAGCAAGCTCCGGGAGTTGGTGATGGACAGGGAAGCCTGGCATGCTGCACTGCATGGGATGGGAAAGAGTTGGACACAACTGAGCAACTGAACTGGAATTGAATAGACTGCTTTCCCAAGCTTCATTGCATGTATCTAACTGCCTCCTGCCTAACAAACATATCCTTGTCACAAGAATCTCAAATGCAAATGTCTAAAATGGAACACATTGCCCCGTCATCCTAAATCGGTCACCAGGTTTGTGTTACTTATCTCAGTAAAATGGCACAAACATATACACCCAGTCCCCCCAAGTCAGAAACGCTGGAGTCATTCTCAACTCCTGTTAGGGAAATTAAATGAATAGTCTTGTTTAGGCTTCAGAGAAAAAGCAGAGCAAGCCTCTGATCTTGCTTCTAACCTGCCTGGACGCTGCCCTGACTGTGAGTGACTGTGAGTGACTACCTGCTGTGAGTGCAAGCCTTGTAGCACCATAGATAAGATGAGGGAGAAATCTTGAGATTGATGAGACCCTGGAGAGGGCCTTGCCAACCAAGCCCCAGGCTTAACTATATTCCAAGTTTTACACAACAAAACAAACAGCATTAATATGAAACCAGAACTGTGATTTGGTCACAGATTGTCCTGGGATTATAAGCAGGAACTTGAACTGAAATCTTTGAAGTCTCACCCACTGAGTGGATGTGCCGCCTGGGACCCTTTCCCATTTGGGAATCCAGATGTACTGTGATATAGGAGTTTCCAATGCTGATTAAGTCTGGATGTTGGTCAAAACCCAATTTGGTGATGTATTCTCTGCTCTTTCTATTTCTCTTTTCTTTTAATGTTAGTATGTTGAAAGCTAGATAATTCTCTAATAAATATCTGTATTATTTATTAGTATATAACAAGTGACTTATTTTGTTAACAAATCCTTTGAACCTGAGATGAAAGTGAAAACTTTCTGCAAAACAACTCCTCATTCCACTCCATCCCACAGGTAACCAAGTCTAATCAATTATAACTTTGGAATTTTACTTGACTGTCATTTTCCACTCCCACCATCACTGCCTTGGTTCAGGCCTCATCTTTTGCCCAAACTAAAGCAAAGTTTCCCTAGCCAATCTCTTGCTTTCAATCTCTTTGCCCTCACTATAGCCAGAGTATTCTTTCCAAGACACAGACTTGATCTTGTCTCTTCCCTGCTCAAAATTTCTCAGTTATTTCCCATCACCTTCAGGATAAAGCTCCAACTTCTTAGTCTGGTATTCAGGGCCCTTTGTGATCTCGTCTGTCCTACTGCTTCCCTTATCCCCACCTAATACAACACATGCACTGAAACACCTTGTTTCCCTAATGGGACATGCTTTCTCTGCCCCACCACTTTTACACAGGCTGTTTCCACTGCTTGAATTGTCCTCTTGCTTCCTACACTCTCATTTTCTTGACTCTTCAAACCAAGCACTGATCTCTTCTGGGAAGCACCCTCTGACAAGCCATCCCCTTCCCCAAGCTGGTTAGATGTCCTCCACCTCCTTAGTACCCTGCGCATATCTCTATTTAACTTCTATTATTTGACTATTTCCCTCACTGAAATGGGAACTACTTTAGCACAGAGACCCTATCATCTGCCTCCTCAAGACTGAGCACAATACCTGATCCACAGGGAGCACTTAATAAATATATGTGGATTGAGCAAATGAATAAATCTAGGCCAAATCATGGTACCAGTGGAGAACGTTTTCTTGCCCAAGATCACATGGCCAAATAGTGACAGAGCTAGAAAATCCGTCTCCTCAACTTCAACTCACGGTCTCTCTACCAGACTAAGCTGGCAGCTGACGGGGCAGGGTGAGAAGAGAGGCACTGAAATGTATTGCAAAGGCAGATATTGAAGCTTGATCCAAAAAAGAGGAGTTGAAATGGAACAGAGTGGTGATTTTAGGGGAAAGAGGAACAAAAGAAAAAAAAAAAAAAGATCAAGCACATTTGATTTACTGTCATCCTTAACATGAATGCTTGCAAAAAAGATCTCAGGCAACCTAAAGACATGAGATATAAAAGAGGAAACAGACTCTACCTATTAAAGATGGAATGAGGCTTATATTAATAATTAGGAACTTTAAAAGTGATGAAAGATGACTTCTCTTGTTCCCAGTGGTTAAGAATCTACTTGCCAATGTAGGGGACACAGCTTTGATCCCTGGTCTGGGAAAATTCCACATGCTGCAGGGCAACTAAGCCCGTGTGCCACAACTACTGACACCTGTGCACCCTAGAGCCTGTGCTCCTCAACAAGAAAAGCCACAGCAATGAGAAGCCCACTCACCGCAACTAGAGAAAGCCTGCAGACAGCCAAAAATAAATACAAATTTTTAAAAATAAAAGTGATGGAAGACATTTTCACATATTGAGGTATGGGGAAGTCATTCTGGCTTATAAATGATTTGACTTGAACTTTATACTAGCTACAAGCCTGTCTTGTAGTCTATCAAACATACATTGTACATCTGATTTAACCATTGAAGAAAAGGGTGCATTGTCCAGAAGTAAAGAATATCTGTTTTGAAGTTAGAGATAAACGCCTCCCTTCGTGGGAGGCCAATGCCAGTACTCCTTTGACGATAAGGCTCCCTTCCCAGGTACCAAGGCCATACTGATTTGCTGTGTACCAAGTAATCTGTCTTTTTTGAAACATGGAAGAAATGTACCCCTGTTATATTTGATGTCTTTTATTCTGACAAGATATAAAGCTGTGCTGGAAACCAGGCTTCTTGGGAGCAGTTCCTCAGAGCTATGAGAGGCTGTCTCCTGGGTTACAGTCTTTAGCTTGACTCAAATAAAACTGTTCTCTATTCTAATCTTACTTTAGATTGGTTATTGATCATTTATGGCAACAAAAGAAAATTTTAACACAGCATATACTGTGTACTACTCTAAGCATATAAATGTTTTCTTCATTTAATCTTCAAAACAACTCTATGTGCTAAGTAATAATATTATCCCCATTTTACAGGTGAGAGAATTTAGGCACTGAGTCTTTTGAGACTCCACAGGTAAGAAGTGGCAGAGCTAGGATTTAAATAAGGCAGCTTGATGCTAGAATACATGTCCTCATCCACAATGCCTGAAGGTAATTCTGATCTTAGGAATCAAGACAAAAGGGGATCACTCAGGTTTCACTGAATGAAGTTTGAGTTGTCTAGTGGGGGCAATGTTTTGGCCCTGAATTCAGACAGACTGTTGTTAGGTATGTGGGGGATGGGAGTTCTTTGTTCTGTGATGCAGTGATGACCTCAGGAGGGTAAACTGCCACTAGGCTGAGGAAAATGGAATGGCTGCCAGAGGACCTGCGTGGGTCTGAGGGGGTCGTGGGGCTTCTCTGGAACCAGCTGACCTATGCCCTAGCCTGCAGACACTGTGGCAGCAGCTGCCTCCAGAGTCCAGGGAATCTGATAACACTGTTTTTGTTCATGGTTTGGCAGATCCAGAGGTGGTGGCAGCTTGGGACATGGCAGCAGCTTCAGCCCTGGTACTCTGGGGACAAGATGCGAGGCAAGGTGAATGACACAGCAGTGCAGCTGGGTTAAACGATTCACCACATGAGTTCAGGGGAGGAGTCATAGACATCAATGTGGGCCCAAAGAAGTGACCACATAAGCCTTAAGCGTGAGGCCGGGTGAGTTTTACCGTTAACACAACATTTGAAGCCGTGCTCACTGACCCTAGATGTTGAGTTATGTAAGGAAATGCTGGTCTTCAAATGTGGCTGGGTAATGGCCATTAACACCAGATGGGTAAGGGACTGTTGTCCCCAGACGTGGGCCCCAGTGAGTGACTGTCCACTCTGGGTGTAGACCAGAGACTGAGGCCTTCATGATACACACTCTGTGTCTCTGGAAAGCCTTCACACCTGACTGTATCTTTCTCCCCTCCCCAGGGCCTACCACTTCTGTACCGTGTGGCTTTCCTTGATCACCTGTGGAAGCAGAAGTCAGAGGAGGAAGAGGAGGCATTTCTGGATCCACTGAAGACATGTTCTCTTCCTAAAGAAGCTCCTATTGGAGAGCAAGTCACTACAGCCCCATCTCAGCCATCTTGTAATTCTGAAGGCCTCCATAAGGCCCCAGGGACACTAGAGCAAGGACTCACACAGGCCCCAAACCCTCCCCGATCCTTTCCCACCTTTCAGATCTTGACCAACCTGCCTGTGAGGCACACGACAACATCAGGGAGCCGCCCACAGGAGAGAAAAAGCCAGTTCTTCTGGGGTCTGCCCTCTCTGCACAGTGAGTCCTTGGAGGCCATCTTCCTGAGCTCAGGTGGCCTTTCTCCCTTGAAGCTATCTGTTAGTCCTTCTGTCTTCTTTAACAAGCTTGCCTTCCTGCCTAGATCCCCAGTATTGCTGCTTCCCTGGTATGGCTTCCCAACCCCACTTCCCACCCAGGAAGCCCATACTACAGAGGATCTGGAAAGGATGGCCTCTGATCCTCAACAACTTCCCTCTCCATCTTCCCCTCCTGTCCCATCACTTCCCCTTCATCTTAACCCCTTTCCCATGGACCGTAAGACAGTCCTATCTGGCACTGAGGCAAATACACAGTGGCTTACGCGGCAGAGAGAGATCCCTTGGGTCTCCGGGGATCAAGCTCTGCACCAACAGCCTAACTTTCAAAGAACCAGACCCTCCAAGCTCTTCTATTCATCTGAGGTCTGGTGGAAGGTGCCATGTGATCCTAGTCTCCAACAACACTTTCCAGACTCACTCTCTGCCTCCCTAGCAGAGAATCCCTCTAGTCTCCTGGGAGCCCTAACTAGGTCTGAGGCCCCATGGCAGACCATGGGGCAAAAGGAGGACCCCAAAATCCCTGAGCCAGCAATGCCAGCTACCAGCCTAACCCAAGCTTCTCTGCCAGAATGCCAGGGAGTCAGCCCTCTTGGAGGCCCTTCTGGATCTGAGGCCCTCTGGGAAACCATGAGGCAAAGAGAGAAGCCTCAGATCCCTGAGCCTGCCATCTTGGTCCCTTGCCAATCCGTAGCCCCCTTGATAGAGCCTCAAGGAACTAACACCCTGGGAGTTCCACCTGCAGATAAGACTCAATGGGGAACCACAGGACATAAAGAGAGTACTCAAGCCTTTCAGCCCCCAATGCCAGCCCCCTGCCAGCCTCTAGACCCTCTGTCAGAAGCCCAGGAAATCAGCCCTGAAGGAGGACCTTCTGCAACCAAGGATTTCTGGGGATCCTTGGGACACAGAGCTAACCCTATGGCCTCTGGGTCTCCAGTGTCAGCCCTCTGCCCTTCCCCACATCCCCTGCCAGAACTCTTGGGAGGCAGACTCTTGGGAGAGTCATCTGGATATGAGCCCCAGTGGAGATACAGAGAAAATTCAACAAAATCTTGGGCCTCGGAGCCTCCAGCCTTTGACCTTGACCCAGGACTCCATGGAACCAGATCTACTTGTGTTCCTTCAGAATCTGAGACTCCAAGGAAGGGCATGGAGAGTAAAGAAAATCTCTGTGTCTCTGCAGACCCAGTTTCACCTCCCAGCTTCCCCTCAGCTTCTCTGGAGTCCATAGGCACAGGTGTCCAGGCAGTCTTGTCTGACTCCAACACTTTGAGGGGGGCCATAAGGCAGAGAGAGAACCTCTGGACTTCAGAGTCCCCAGCCCCTGGCCACAGCCTATCTCTTGCTCCTGTTCTAGAACACCACAGAATCAGTCCTGTGGGAGGCCTCACTGGGTCAGAAACTGCATGGAAGGACACTAATCACCCCAGGAATTCCTGGGCTTCTGAATCCCCATCTCTGGCCTTCAGCACACCCCCAGTTCCTGTACTGGATTCCCTCAGAGCTAGCCCTATGGGAGTCCCATTTGAATCTGAAGCTAGACGTGGGGACTTAGGAGGGAGAAAGGACTCCCGGACCTCAGAGCTCCCGGACTGCAGCTTACCCCAAGACCCACATGGAGCCAACTCCTTGGGAGTCCAGCCTGACTCTAAGCCTATTTGGGGGGATGTGGAGCAGAAAGAAATCTGTTGGGTTCCTGCGTCCCCAGTGTGGAGCCCCAGCCCACTCCCAAACTCTGTGTCCAAGTGTCACACGAGTGAGCCTATTGGAGACAAACCTGACTATAAGCCTGAGGAGGAAACAGTGAAACATACAGAGAACTGCAGGACCACTGAACTCCCAGCCGCAACTCCCAGGTTCTCTGCTCTTCTACCAGATCCACACATTGACCTTGAGTTTGTGAGAAGGAATATGCAACATCTCAGAGGGATCCTCCAGGACCCCAACCCTCCAGCAGTGGATCACCTACAGCCAATACCCTGGCCTCCTGCCCAAGCTCAAGCTGTGAAGATTGAGTCCAACCAACCTGGCCTACCCAAGGGAGGGCTGTTAACAGGGGCTAACACAGAGACTCCATCCTCCCAGGGTGAGGCTATCCCAAAGGTACCCACCTACTCTGGGATCCGGCCCTGGCACTGGAGTAAGGAGCTGGAACTCAGGCTGGAGAAACTACAGCAGAGCCCTGCTTCCAGATCTCCAAGTCAGTCATTCAGCAGCTCCCTTATCCTGAGCTCCACAACTCAAGCCACCCGGAAACTCTCTTCTTGCCCACCACAGCAGACTCATCCCCCAAGTCTGTGGCCGCACTCTTCAAGCTGTCATCCCCCTAAAGCTCAGAGCACAGTGACTCAGCCTGTCCAGGTCCCCTACTGTTATCACTCCCACTTCTCTTTCCAACCTCAGACACAAAAGTCTGGCAGGGCAGAACAAGGGTCTCGGAAAGAGCAAAGCAAGCAAGCAAAGACAGTGCACCAGATCTCACCCCAAGAGTCATGTGTTCACATGGAGGCTGGTGAGAACTGCCTGGGCCAGGAAGAGCCCTCAAACCCTGTGGTTCTAGCCTCAGGCAGGAGACAAGACAAAGCTTCAACCCTATCTTCAGCCAAAAAGAGAGCCAGCCCCAGGAAACCCAAAGGAGGAGACTATGGAGAAGCAGATTCAAGTTTGGGGTCATTCACAGTTACAGAGGAAAGCCACCCAGCTCAGGCCAGATTAGCAGAGAACCTTGTCAGTAGACTTTCACGAGGATCTCAGCAGAGCAACCAGTGCTCTCCACACACTGCTTTCTACCCCCAGCCTCACTCCAAGTATTTAAGTTCCCAAGGTCAGAGAGGGGCAAGGCTGGGAACTCCTGACATTCTGTCCCCTAGGCACTGTAAGCCCTGCCCTTGGGCATGGAAGCATCTTTCCTCCTCACCTCCCGCTCCCCTTACCAGCAGTCTCCAAAGGATATTAGCCAAGTTTCTGGGTACCCATGGATCCATGCCCACCAAATCCATCAGCAGAAGAAAGCCTGGTAGTACTGGCACCCAATATAAGTATCCCAAGAAATGAAGCCCAATCAGTTGGGAGGCGGGGAGACAAAGGAAATGCTAATAAACTAGCTGAACTAGAAAAGTTCCACTCACGTCTTTTTTTGGAGTCTTGGGTACTGGGAATGTCAATTCCCTATGCTGCTGCAGCTGTTACATCCTCAGGATCAGGGTCCCACATGTAGAGAGCTTGGGATTCTATAGGCTTAACTTTCTTTTCTAGCTATTCACATATGATCAACCTGGAGTCCTCTACAGGGTGAGACTGTTAAGGCCAGGAAAGCACAGCCCAGTGTTGCCCTTGAGAAAAAAACTGCAGGAAGTCAACAGAAGAAAAATATACACAGGAGCACAACTGATCTGAGGCTAGGCAGCTGTTATTGGTCCTAGGCATGATCGCCTTCTTTACTTGATCCACAAATCTACCTTTCTAGCCAGTTCTTGTCAGCCCTCTGCTCTTTCTCAGGTTTAGCTCATGCATCCCAAGGTCACAAAAGTTTATCCCTTTTCTATCATATCGTATACCCATTTTTTGACTGCAGTTTGTAATACTGTTATTACTTTTCTACTGCTGCCATAACAAATTACCACAACACAAAGTTCGTTAAGTCTGATATATGTCTCACAGGGCTAAAATCAAGAGGTTGGTAGGGCCATATTTCTTTGTGGGCACTGGGTGTAGGGTTCATTCCTTGTCTTTCCCAGCTTCTAGAGGCTGCCCTCATTCCTCAGCTATTGGCCCTCCTCCTCCATCTTCAAAGCTAGCAAAAGAAAGTTAACTTTTCCTATTATGTCACTTTTTCTTCCCTCTCCCACTTTTAAGGATACTTTTAATTAAATTGGGCCCATCCTGACAATCCAAGATACTCTTCCCATCTTAGAGTCAGTTGCTTAGCAACCTTAATGCCATTTGCAACTTTCTTTGGCCATATAGCATAACATTCATAGGTGCCAAGGATTAGGATGTGGACATTGGGGGTGGGGGGCACGCCGGGTCCAGAATGGCATTATCCTGCCTATCACAGATATTCATTCAACCTGTTACATTTGCTGCAAATATTTTCTCCCAATTTATGTAGCTTATTTTCTAATTTTAAGGTGATTTTTACCATGCCAGAGTTTAAATCTACCATTTTTCTTTATGGCTTCTAAAACACTTTATTCTAGCACTTTCATGGACGTATACTTGTTTACTTGTTTACTTATGGCTGTGCCTTGCATGTGCAATTTTAGTTCCCCAACTAGAGATCAAACCTGTGCCCTCCTCAGGGGAAAGGGTGCAATCCTAATCACTGGACCACCAAGGAATTTCCACAGATGTACATTTAGATTATTAATGTAACTTTTGAGTAGGGAATGGAGGGAATCTGATTCCCCCAGCCCTGCAAAAAGATGTCCAATTTTATCAACAGCATTAAAAAAATTTCTTCACCCCATCCCATTAGGTGCTGTATTTCAAAACACGGGTCATTTTTAAACCATCTCTAGGCTTCAGGTCTGCATATCTAACCACTTACTGGTATTGTTGCATATTCAACTTGTCTAAAACCTACTCTTTTTCCCTTTAATCTTTTCTTTCAATGCGTGCGTTCCTATTGAAGGGTGTACGTCCACCCCAATACAAAGCCAGACGCCTGCCATCCTTGATTCCTCCTTTATCCTCAAAAAAAAAAGATGACTATCTTGCAATTTTTTTTTGGGGGGGTGGGGCATGTTGCAGATCTTAGTTCCTCAATCAGGGATCAAACCCAGGCCCACAGCAGTAAACGCACCAAATCCTAACCACTGGGCCACCAGGAAATTCCCCAAGTTTTTTTTTTTTAAGTGATTTATCAGGAAATCCCTGGTGGTCCCGTGGATAGGCCTCAGTGCTTTCACTGTGGGAGCCCAGGTTTGATCCCTGGTCATAGAACTGAGTGGAGAAGGCAATGGCACCCCACTCCAGTACTCTTGCTTGGAAAATCCCATGGATAGAGGAGCCTGGTAGGCTGCAGTCCATGGGGTCACTTAGAGTCGGACACAACTGAGTAGCTTCACTTCCACGCGTTGGAGAAGGAAATGGCAACCCACGCCAGTGTTCTTGCCTGGAGAATCCCAGGGACGGGGGAGCCTGGTGGGCTGCTGTCCATGGGGTCGCAGAGAAGTTCCATCTTTGCTTTTGCCTCTGTGGTAAACTGTTGGTCCTCTATGATCTAATTTGATGCCATATTCTTGATTAGAAACCCATCTTCTAATCATAGAACTTGATCTGCTATAAGACTCATTCCAATTTCTTCCTGAGAAACTTGTGGGGAAAAAGAGGGACTTGCTTTACAGTTCACCTACTGGTTTATACAGAATTCTGCAGGTGCATGTTGACAATAAACCATCCCTCACACTGCCTTCTACAGTTTACGAAGCACCATCAATCATTTTATCAGACTTGATAAAGAAATCTTGAGACCCCAGAAGAGCTAAGTGCCTGTTTGATGCTACACTGCTATGAGCACACATGTCAGAAGCAAAACCAGGCCTCTCACAAGTCTGCTCTTGTTTTTTCCTAAAGAGTCTATAGAGTTCCAACCACCTTCCCTATAGGTATACTTTGTGTTATAAGTGAGTACAAAACAATCATTCTAACATAAATTTCTGTAACGTATTATTAGTACCCTTCACGTATTTTGTGGGATCTTGCCATCCGCGCTCTTCCCACAGCTTGATGCAGAGGTATCAAATGTCTTTTCTCCAAAAGACCCTGCCTTTGGTCTCACTGAGGTTAGGCTGCCACAGGGATGAGATGGTGCAACAATGTAAGAGTAAGAAGACTGAAAGCTGAGCCATCAGGATACCTAAATGGTGTGAAAACCAAAGGAGGAGCAAAGACAACATCTGGTAGAGAAAAGTGTTACGGTTAACAGGGAGAGTCAATGCAAATCACAAAAGTGTAAGAATATCTATTTCATAGCACATGAGTTCAAGATGCCCCAATTTAATCAGTCTACGTAACTATCTTGAGTCCTTGCAGATTACCTACCTATAAACGTCAAACTGGAGGCTGGTGTAAATACTAGAATGACTAGCTTGATTCAGCAGGTTATTTTCTCTGCATCATACTCCTCTTCAGTAAGGCATCATGATACCGATCCCAGAAATACTAAGTGATTACGCTGGTACATGTTGAACAAAGAAGACACACTATACCTAGACAAAACTATGCAAGCAATCATCTGAAAAACTAGGAGCAGGGGAGGATGTTTAGTTTAGAAAGAAACACATCCAAAACTATAATTTTATATTAGAAAAAAAGCTATGTTTTTATAATACAAATTACATAAAGGTGGACATAATTGTAAGTGATCCTCAACCAGAACATGAATATATGAAAATTTCTAGATGCATCAAGAGAACATCCATCTCCAGAGACTATACCCCAACCCAGCCTTGGTCAGGAAAAGGGGACTCTACAGGCCTAGTCTCACCATCCCCATCAAATATAGGTAGAGGATGCCACATTCACCACTTCTGAAGTTCCATCAGGCTGCGCCCTGCCCTCCACTGCAGTCCTATCCAGTGAAACCGCAGACACTGGGCAAGGTAGCAGTACACCAATGTTAATCAGGAGGGGAAGAGGGTGCAACCTCACTTCTAGTATTTCACATTTGGAAGAGTGCCTTGGCAGTGAGGAGCAGCCCAAGGCCCTTCCCAGGAAAGAAGCAGGCACAGGGGCCAGGACTCAGGCTCCATTTTGACCCAACGTTTATTGTCCTTTTACAATATGTCGTTTTTGGTTTAGAAACTGCTTGTGATTAGTTTTCCAACATTAACTCAAAAGCATGTAAAATAAAAATCAACCTACTCTCTATATAAACACCCAGCAACTGTAGGCCTTCACCCTCCTGCCCAGGTTGGGTAGGGGAAAGGGAGGGCTTGGGCAGCATTGAGTGAAGTGCAGATGCTTTGCTGTGGGGACTGGTGATAATGCCTTTGTTCACACCCACAGAGGTTCCTCCTGCACTGCTCTAAACTACAGCAGAAATGGTATAGGCCCCAGGCCCAATTCCTTGTTGGTAATTCACTCTCTGCCTCCCAAATGAAAATCGCTTTTATTTTATCGCTTTTGTATTAAATTTTTTTTTTTGCAACAGTAACCCCCTGTCCAGAGTCTGACTGTAGCTGAACTGTTCAGACTGAGGAATGGAGCAGGCTGTGGGCGCACGCCTGGTCCCTCCTGGGCGAGCGCCCCCACCCTCAGGGAACAAGGTCCAGCCAGGCCAGCTCACTGCTTGCTGGCCACCACCACTTAGCCATACAGGTCATCATCATTATCTTCTGTGTACACACTGCCACCTGTGCCACCGCCACTGCCCTGACTGGGGCCAGCTCCACCCTGGTTTCCTGAAGGGAATCTGTATTAAGAGCAGAGGCAAAAAAGAGGGTTAGGATAGGGCTTGTGTATGATTTTCACAATTACCCCTTCTAGCATCCTTAGGGCTCCCACTACCTTGGTTGTATAGTTCCCCAAGATGACTTAAAAATAGCCCACTGAAACCTAGTTACCTGAAGCTGCCAAAGCCTCGACTCTGCTGAAGGGTCTGAGCAAACATTTCATACTTCCGGATGTCATTATCACTGACAGAACGGCGGGCAAAGCGCATAGCTTCCTCAAAGTGATCTCGGCGGATCTCAGGCACTGGATCATCCTCTTCTACTTCCTGCAGGATGGGTAAACACAGACCACCAGGGCTGGTTAAGGCTCTGCCTGGATTCCTTCCTTAGCCTTCCTGACCCCATTATTGCAGCAGCAGATTGGGCCTCTGCTATCCAACTTGAATATGCTGCCAGGCCAATATTCCTAAAACTGAGTCACTGCCTTGCTTAAAAACCTGCCAATGTATTCTGGAAATGGTAAAACTGTAGGGACAGATTTCACTACCAAGAGCTTATGATGGGAATAAAAAGCTGATTAAAGTGACATGAGAGGGATTTCCCTGGCAGTCCAGGAGTTGACACTCTGAGCATCCAGTGCAGGGGGCATGGGTTTGATCTCTGATCGGGAAACTAAGAATCTGCACGTTGCAGCCAAGAAAGGGGAAAAGGTGGCATAAGGGAACTTTTTGGGATGACAGAAATTTGTCCATCTCAACTGTGGTAGCAGTTACAGAACTTAAAACATACTTGTTAAAAAGCATGGAAACAGTATACTAAAAATAGTGAATTTTACAAAATGTAAATTATACCCCATAAGCCTTTATTTTCAAAAAGAAAATGTCAATGGCTCTCAGTGCTTATCACAACTGAATTATACATTACCCACAGGCCTCACTTCCAGTAACACACAACCTCTTTAATGTATCCAGGTTCTCCCAATTCCTGCAGTTCTATTCCTCAACCAATCTACTTGGGTGACTTACTTCTTCTACCCAACCTCTATTCTCTTTATAGCCCAGGCTCACACCCTATCTCTTCTACTAAGAAGCCACTCAACTGCTGTGACTTTGGATCACTGTAGTTTATAAGCTTTTATAAGAGGGAAAGAAACATCACCAATGGTAAAGAAAGCCAATTACTTATTTGCTCATTAAGTCAGTTTCCAACACTGTGCCCTGATACAGAAGGAAACAAGTGAGAGAACAAGAGTCCCCATCTTTATTGAGCTTATAACACATACATATCAAATTCTCCATTTGAATTACACTTACACTTTTCTTACACTTTTGTGATTTGCATTGACTCTCCCTGTTAACCGTGACACTCTTCTCTACCAGATGTTGTCTTCGCTCCTCCTTTGGTTTTCACACCATTTAGGTATCCTGATGGCTCAGCTTTCAGTCTTCTTACTCTTACATTGTTGCACCATCTCATCCCTGTGGCAGCCTAACCCCCTGAATTAGGGGGTCCATGAAACACCAGGAATAGGTCCATAGATCCTAGCTTCTCAGCCCTGCTCTATTTGTTTCTATGCTCATTTCTTCTCAGCTTTTGTAATTCCTGATTGACATGGTTATCTACTTAGCATTTTCTCTTCCATGGCATGCTAAACATCTGATAGATGAACTTTCCAAAACCTTACACTCTAGGGCACTGTGGAGACTGTCCCCTGGCTCCCTACGATGGGCACATCTGGGTTAAGGATGCAGACTCACCATTGCTGACGGGTTGGTTTGCCGCTCCCGTTCTCGCCTAATTTCACTCTCGATCGATTCACGAATGGCCAACTTGCAAGCACGTTGGCAAATCTCGGTCAAGTCAGCTCCAGAGAAGCCATTAGTCATTTTAGCCAGGAACTCTAAATCCACATCCTAAAAGAAGCAACAGAGCTACCTTAGCTTTTAGCCTCTTTTCCCCTGAGATACACTGATCTTTGAGCCACCAAAGCACTTCCAATTCCACTTTGTTCCATCTCTGCCACCAGTTTTATTCCTTATTCTAGATCATCTTAATACCCTCAAATTTTCCATCCTTCCTTTTCAACCATAACCCCAGGAATCCCCAATGGAACCTTGTCCAGGAACCAAGGAGCATTCCGCACAGCCTGCAGATTCATGACCCTGTGACCCAAGACCTTGCACCTGCCTTGGCAACTGGGGACTTGCGCAGGTTGGCCTTGAGAATGGCAACACGGGACTTCTCATCGGGAAGCGGGATATAGATGAGCTGATCAAGGCGGCCAGGTCGCAGGATGGCAGGATCAATGATGTCAGGTCGGTTGGTAGCGCCAATGATAAATACATTTTTCTTTGTGGACATGCCATCCATTTCTGTCAGGATCTGGTTGATGACTCGGTCGGCAGCCCCACCACCATCTCCAATGTTGCCACCACGGGCCTTGGCAATCGAATCCAGCTCATCAAAGAACAGTACACAGGGGGCAGCTTGGCGTGCCTGTGAGAGGGACAGATGGACTTGAGCATTAGCACAACTGGGTCTCTCAGACCTGAGAAAAAATGGAAAATAAAGTGACCTTCACTGCCCTAACTGAGCTGCCAGAATGGGATGGTCTTAATCTCCCAAAGAACAGCCTCTACCCCTAACTTGTTCTCAAGCAAGTGAATTGATAGCCCAGGCACTTGTAGCTCACCTTGTCGAAGATTTCCCTCACGTTGGCCTCAGACTCCCCAAACCACATGGTGAGCAGCTCAGGACCCTTGATGGAGATGAAGTTGGCCTGGCACTCATTAGCAATGGCTTTGGCCAGCAAGGTTTTCCCACAGCCAGGAGGTCCATAGAACAGTACTCCCTTGGAGGGTGTCATGCCAAACTTGAGGAATTTGTCTGGGTGCTCCACAGGATACTAGGAGGAAAAAGAAAGACGATTTGGGGATATCTCCCCCAGTTTGAGAGAAACTCAACCTAACAGAAGCATCCTCCCACACCATCTCATGGTGTAAGGCGACAGGCTTCTTGGTGCTTCCAACCTCAGAACAGCAGGTTCCTGAATCATGCTCATAATTTCTGCAATCAATATGCCAACACCCCAATACCACCAGCTCAATGACAATGTGCTGAGACAGTGACCCACCCTGGACCAAGCATCCTACCTGGACCAGCTCCTGAAGCTCACGTTTGACATCCTCCAAGCCCCCAATGTCCTCCCAGGTCACTTGTGGCACCTCTACCACAGTTTCCCGCAGTGCTGATGGGTTGCTCTGGCTCAGGGCCCACTAAAAAGGGAAGAAAAATTGGGGATGAGAATTGCCAGGAAAGAGATCAAAGTGCATGTGCATGCACCTGAAAGGGAGAGCGGCCCTTACTCGGAAGTCATCCATAGTAACTGCCAGGGAGTTCATGACCTCAGCATCAATGGTCTCGTCTTCTAGGTCAATGAGGTCCATCTTCTTACGGATGGCTTGCAGAGCAGCCTCAGAGCACAGGGCTGCTAAGTCAGCTCCCACATGCCCATGAGTCTCATTGGCTACCTGCAGAGAGAAGATCTACTTACTCTCCTGTCTCTGAGAATGTCTCTATTCTGCCTTAGATAACAGAACCCTGCCCTCTTCCTCTGACTCCTATCTCTGGGTCCTCCATTTCCCTAAACACATACCAGCAGCCCTTTCATTAGCTGGACTTTAAGTATTCAAGCCTGCACTTGGGGCCTAGAAATAAAGCTGCCCCCAATATTCTGGTTCACCCTAATTCACTGTAAACCAAGAAAAATGCCAACCCTAGTTTCCTGGATTCAATCTCAGATCACTTCCCTTTCCCTGCCCAGGAATTAAAATCAATCGCCTCCCATCTGAAGCTTCTGTCCCTAGTCAGTTCCCTTCAACTGTATGGAAACAAGACATCTGAACTTTTGGCCAGCCCTCATCAACATGCCACCTGTTCAAGGTCCACATCATCTGCCAGCTTCATGTTCTTGGTGTGGATCTGAAGAATTTCCAAGCGTCCTGTAGCGTCAGGGATTCCAATATCCACCTCTCTGTCAAAGCGACCTGTGATATGATGCACAGACAGGGATCATTTCTGGTGCATAGGGAAGAAGGGCCCAGGCCTAAGGCGTCCAACCATTACACTGTGACCAGGAAACGTCTGGTGTTAGCACTGAAAGCCCCATATCTTGGGAAATCTCTCAGTCTCAGGCAAACCAGGATGGGTGGTTACCCTGGACGTGACAAGGAATAAGGGAAAGAAAGGACCTTACTCTTTACCTAACTGCAAAGGGCTTCATGAAATCCTCAAAAAAAAAAAAAAGAAATCCTCAGGATTAGGTGACTTAGATGAAGGACAGATATGGGATCAACAGGATTAAGCGCACTGGAGACATAATCTCCACGTGAGCAAAGACAGCAAAAAGAGTTATTTGGGGTCCTTACCAAATCGCCGTAGGGCTGGGTCAATGCTGTTGGGTCTGTTGGTTGCTGCCATAACAATGACATGTGCTCTCTGCTTTAGGCCATCCATGAGGGTCAACAACTGTGATACAATACGCCGCTCCACCTCCCCATGGGTCTGTCAGGACAAAATGTCCGGTCAGAAGTGAAGTCAGGACCTTTTAAAACCCTACTATCCCCTTGGTTAAGTTCCTACTTTCTCTCTTTTGGGAGCAATGGCATCCAATTCATCAATGAAAATAATAGCAGGAGCATTCTTCTCAGCCTCTTCAAAGGCTTTACGAAGGTTGCTCTCAGACTCACCGGCCAACTTGCTCATGATCTCAGGACCTGAAAGCAAGTAGAATGCATGAAGTGACAAAAATACATCCTTCCTCAATCTCAAAAAGTATTCAGATATCTTGTCTGTCTAGCTCAGAGACAGGTCCTGGGTGAGAATGTGGTAACATCTGCCTACTTTCTCACAGCCCCTACCAACAATTATCCCAGGGTAGCCACCAAGCCAGGATAAAAGGAAGTCAAGGGGCTCAATACACTTATCTCAGTTGAGCTGAAAGGTATGAAGATGGTGACAGCAGATGCTGTGGGACCTCTGACCAGAGCAGAAGGAGCACCGGTTGGATCTCTACCAGTGAAATATCATTCTCAAAGAGATAGTTGATCTCAGCCAGTCTTTCCCCAAACCCTCTCAAATAAGTAAGCACTCCTCTTTAATGTCTTCAGCCTGTTAACGCTCTTTCTCAAGGTAGGATAAATCAAGGGACACCAGAATAGCATACCCTCCTGTTGCTGTTTATCTGTCTGCAATGGACTTTAGAATACAAACACTGAAGTATACATGAGGCTATGTATACAAATAAGCATGTCCATGATTTCTCCTGCTCATGAGACTGGGTCATGCTTAGCTCAGAGTGGAGTCCAACCAAACACAAAGTGAACCAAGTCTCCTACCATTGATCAAAAAGAAGAAGGCGCCAGTCTCATTTGCCACAGCTCGAGCAATCAAGGTCTTCCCAGTCCCAGGAGGTCCATAGAGCAGGATTCCCCGAGGAGGCTGAGGACCAGTAGAGGGTTGATTAGGTTCAGACTCTCATCTTCTCCAAACCCCAGGTACCCTAAAATGGCCTAAGAAGGACTCTATTTAAACAGGATGAG
Source organism: Bos grunniens (assembly GCF_055505025.1). NCBI lineage: Eukaryota > Metazoa > Chordata > Mammalia > Artiodactyla > Bovidae > Bos > Bos grunniens. The sequence goes on from NC_141172.1 coordinate 57,924,695, forward strand.
AATTAGAGCTCAACTCGGAATGAGCCCTCAAATAGCAGTTGCTAGGAAGACACTTTACTTCAGACCATACTCACTCCTCTTTGCAGCAGAGATAATAATGCCAGAAAGCTGACAATACTTATGAAAAAATAGGAGACAGAGAGCAGAGAAACCACACTAAGAAACTCTTAGTGTGAGTGAGTCTGAAGATCTTGGATCTAGGAAAAGTAAGAGGGCATTAGGCCAAGGGCATGACTTTAGACAGGTAAGAGCCAAGGACTAGCTCAGCCATTGAAGACTGTTGGCCAGAGGCTCACTCACTGCTATAATCACAACCCTCCAGGATTTATTATCATGTGGGAATGCCTTCCCCTACCAACAGCCACAAGTTTTCCTCTTTGAAGTTGTCTTTTCTCTGGCTTCATCCACTGGAAGGATATGGAAAAGTACCCCCAGAAAAGATAAATTTATTTACACAACGTATATTAGGGAAAGGGATAGATAGAAACTTCATCTTCAGGGTGTCCTATGATACAGGAACAATTGAGATGTTACATTTCAGACCAGCAGTTCTCAAATATTCTGGACTCAGGATCCTTAACACTGCAAATTTCCTTTACTGCTATTGGGCAACACTTGGCTTCCCTGGTGGCTCAGAGGATAAAGCGTCTGCCTGCAATGCAGGAGACCAGGGTTCGATCCCTGGGTTGGGAAGATCCCCTGGAAAAGGAAATGGCAACCCACTCCAGTACTCTTGCCTAGAGAATCCCATGGACAGAGGAGCCTGGCAGGCTACAGTTCACGGGGTCGCAAAGAGTTGGACATGACTGAGCGACTTCACACACACACATTCTAGACAAGCTGGCAACTTGGTGAGACTTTAAATAATAAATATTTAAAACAGACTATTTATGTATTTATTGGGTTCATTAGATCCATTTATAGGGCCCATTAGGTAAGAATGGTCTTTACATTTTGAAGGCTGTAATTAAGAAAAAAAATTCAACAGAGAACTTAAATGGCCTACTCTGTTCTAGACCATTAGTAGCTTTAACGAATTTAGAGTGTTTATATAAACCTGAATATAGTACTTCCTCTCGAATCCAAGACAATGATGAAACACAGATATGAAAACATATCTGAAAACAGATATGAAACACAGATATGAAAACACAGATAGACAGTGAGTTGTTGTTAATCACCACAAGTATTCTGGGCTAACAGAGCCCAAAATACTCACCTTCACACCAATGGCCTTAAAGAGGGCAGGATGTCTCAAGGGCAACTCCACCATCTCCTTTATCTGAGCTAATTGTTTCCTGCAGCCACCAATGTCATCGTAGCCCACTTCATTCAAGGACTCTTCCTCATCCTGAAGATGGAAGAGAAAAAGAAAAGAAGGTAAGAATGCTGCGATCAGCAAAAGGTGAGTTTCTCTAAAGGTGGTATAGAGAATCTGCTGTATGAGAAGATTCTCCTCTAAGGGGATCATGCCTCAAAGAACAATTCAAAAAACCCCAGGGCAAGAATTTCTTTATTTATATGGCCATGCTGCGCAGCTTGTGGGATCTTAGTTCCCCAAAAGGGATCAAACCTGCACCCTAAGCAGTAAGAGTGCAGAGTCCTAACGACTGGACTGCCAGGGAATTTCCAATCTTTGCTTTTACTTTATATTTGTTTATTTATTCCATGGCAAAGATTTCTAGCATAGCCTTTCCTCATTACATTGTCCTTAGTCTTATTGCAGTGGGTTCCCCTAAGACCTGAAGCTAGAAAGTGTGGGAAATGGGCAGGGGTCTGGATGTCATCATTAGCATCACTTCTTCAAAAATAATTTCAACCACTTGACTCATTAGGCTCAATCTAGATTTCAAAGATTATTGATATCAGATACTTCTAAAAAATACCTAGGTCCAGAAATGAATAGCCATGCTTTCCACCTCTGGGAAGTAGCTTAACCATCAAGCCTGAGGATTCTTTGGAACTACCACACTACTGCCCTGCTGAGCACTCACAAAGTGGGATACCGGGATCAGGAAGAGAACTCACCTCTCGTTTGATTGGCTCCCCTTCACAGTGGATCACTGTGTCTGGCGCAACAATGCAATAAGGACTGGGATCTGTCTCCACTACTTTGAACTCTACAGCACGCATCCCACCCCGGACAAGGAAAATGTCTCCTGTGAGAGCAATCAGCACAACAGCAGTCAGAGGTTATCTATCACCAGACCAAGCTAAGAATTCCCCATCAGAACCTGGGATCTAGAATGCCAAGTTCACTAGATACTGTCCTTTCTCCTTCCCATCCAGCATCATTAAGCATCAGGCAAAAAGAGAAAACGAAATTGTGAAAAGTCTCTCTGCCCCTCAAAAGACAGTGAATAAAACCTGATGTGCCAGGAAGAAGCCCATAAGATTTTTGACTTCTGAGGTATAGATAACCCAAGCTTGCACAACCACCACCACCAGCAGAACTGTGCTAAGTATTAAATACACTGTGGACTGTGATACACCCCAAATTGCCCACCTCTTCCTTCAGAGATACAAGAGAAGATAGCTTACTGTACTAGAACAAGCAGTGGGAATGGGAAAAAGGGGAAGTGCAAGGAAGCAGGGAAGGAGAGAGTACACATGTGCGGAATGTGTATGTATGCATACATGTATGAGAATAGACAAAGATGGACCAAGGTTTACTTTTGGGTATCCCTACAACAATAGCCCTTGAGTTCAGTCCTTAGAATTATTTCTCACCTTTCCGGATGGGTCGATAAGCTTCCAGGAAGTATGGCTTAAGGTAAACCTCAAAGAGATTGCCAGTGATGCCTTCCACTGTGTCATCGATGGGTAGTACATGGATTCGTTTGCCGTACTTCACATCAGGGCATGGCTGGATACTGAGAATGACAAGCAGACTCCACATTACCAACCACACTGCAGCCCCAGGCTCTGGGTATCCAAAAGGGCCTGGCACAGAGAGCTGATGGCGAGCCAAAGAGAAAAGGCAGGGATGGCTTTAGGTGAAGAGAGGCAAGAGGGTAGGGTGGGAGTGAAGGCAAAGCAACAGCCAAGCAGAACAGGTCATACGCAGGGTAGAGTGATAGAAGGGGGAGCCTCTAGAAGAAGCTGCTGGGATTGCCCACTCCCAATCAATGAGGCAAAAGAAAGACCCACACATCTGGAATCCCCACGAAGACACAAGAGGGAAGGTCTTCAATGAGACATATCCAAGGATGACCCATTCTGGTTACTACTGGTAACCCAACATTACAAAAGGGGACCTTAGTCTGACAAGTGTCAGGGTCAGAGAAATACAAGTGAAAAAATCATCTTGGTCAGATGGTCAGAGCACCTTGAGAAAGTGACTAAGCACTTTCAGGAAGAAGGCTCCATAAAACCTAGAATCCCCCCAAAAGAATCAGAAACCTGAGATGTTCCTGGCCAGGTGACAAGATGGTTGGGTAGCAGTGGCCAGTGATGACTTCAAGATGGAGAAACCTCTTGCCTAAAGTCTAATCACTCAGAATGGAACTATCCAAGGCCTGGCTCAAACTATGCCTCTCACCTCGATTAGCTTGGATCTTTATACAAACCTGCTAGGAGTCCACCTTCCATGCCCATACTCCCATCTCATTCTAGCCCCGACAAAAGCCATCAATGCAAGGCTATAAGCTTATTTGGCAGATACAGCCCTCAAATGGCATCCTAAACCAAGGTCTATGGTGTGACCCCTGGTAGAAAAAAATAAAGGTACCAAGAAAGTCAAGAAATGCCAACCTGTCCCAAGGGTCATGAAGAGGCAGATTTTGAAGTCCCAGAGGCAGACCCAAAACCTAAAGACAACCTAGAAACCTAAGTCTTCCCATGGCCTGCAAGCTCCCAGTATCTGCAGTTGCCAAGGCCTTTATGGGGGTACTGCCTGTAAAGCAGGCAGTCTCTGGCCTCCCATCCCTGAGGGGCCAAGAACTCCACACACACCTGATAACATCCCCCAGGTGTACGCGAAGGTTATTCCGAACAACTCTATTCATTCGAATCTTCTCATCAGAACATGTGTCATCAGAAAGCACAATGCACACAGCTTCCCGCCTCTTCTTTCCTTTCAGCAACACTGTGTCACCTCGGAACAACTGCAGTTCATCCATCTTGGGCTGAGGAAAGAAGGTTAAGGCCTTTGGGTCACTGGGCCAGGGGATAAGCAGCAGCCCTGGAGGTTGGGATTCCCAGTAAACCCCATTCTATCTGTGGTCACTGCAAGAAAAATGAGAAAAGAAACCTGGGAAAAGCCCTCAGGTTAAGTGCAATAAGCAAAGATTGGACTGTGGACCCAACTTACCTGGGACAAGGATACCACACTGTTGTCCTCATTGATGGCTTCATCAACAATTAACCGATTGGGACGGTTTTTCTGTTTAAGAATGGCTGTTGATAAATCATCGCCTTTTGAACTAGAAAGAGAAAAAGAAGTCAGTTCCAAAACAAATTCCAGTAACGTCCCCACCAGTCTCTAAAACTCATACTTGGGAAAGAAATAGTACATTGATGAAGTTGTCCCCACACAGAGCTCAAATAAAGAGAAAGTAAGCCAAGATCAAGAATGCTTATCAAGTACATATTACAATTCCTGTTTCAGCAACTCTTGGTATTCCGAGTACTGGTATCCCAGCTGTAAGACCCCAGGTGATCTTGCCTAGGGTCAGGAAACTAAGAAAACAAAATAAAAGTGGAGGCTGAGCAGTAATTAGAGAAATGGAAATAGTCTTAGACAATACAGAATAGTGATTAAGAGAAGGGGCTCTGCAGTCAGACCTGTTGGGTCTGAATTCCAACCCTGCCACTTAGCTGTGATCTTGGGCAAGTGATTTGACCTCTCTGGAGGCTGATATAAAATGGGGACTACAGTAGCACTCATCACAGAGGATTACTATCTTAAGATAGTGAGATGTTGAATGCAAAATGGACTGTCTTAAGTGATATATGAATGTCTGGCATATGGTATCTGACGTTTAGTATGATTAGCATTGCAGAACACAGCACAAGCTCTTTCTTTGCTGACCTTCCTACAGTAAGTAAGACAACCTCCCATGGGGCTTGGAGAGGCCCCAAGCCCCACAAAGTAAGCCTGGAAACTATGAAGAAGAATCATTAGAATTACCCTTCCTACTGGCTAAACCTGCTGAACGCCAGAGCATTCTGTACACCACACGAATGCAAAGCATAAAGACCATTATATTTGAAAAAAGCGAACACAAAACACTATCAGATCTGGAATCTTCACCAGAGAGAAGCTCAAGCTCAAATGGAGTTTCAAGGTTATCTCTGCAAAGACACACAACTCCATGGAGCTGGTTCAAAGTTAAAACCAAGAAATGCTGAGACATGGGACAAATCCAAATCCCTCTTGTCTAAATCAAGGTTGCCTGAGTCTGAACTCAGTTTAAACTACCTAAATAAACTATCTAAATAAACTACCTAAACCACTTCCCAACACCAATTTCTCTGCGGGCTCTCCCTTTAAAGAGAAGGTCTTACCTTCTCTTAGTAAGACTCAGGAAAACATGGGCATTAACCCAAATAAGGAGGCCAGACAATGGAAAACACCAGGGAATAAATAAAAAGAAACATTTCCCATGGATTATTTCTTCACTCAACAAATTAACAAGGGGTGTGTCTGTGTGTGTGTGTGAGCTTCCTGGCACTAGGGGTCAGAATCTGTCTGCTGATGCAGGAGACTCGGGTTTGATCTCTGGGTCAGGAAGATCCCCTGGAGGAGGACATGGCCACGTACTCTTCAGTATTCTTGCCTGAAGAATTCCATGGACAGAGGAGTTTGGCAGGCTATGGTCCATAGGGTTGCACAGAGTTGGACATGATTGAAACAATTTAGCATGCATGCATATATTATGTTTTTCCCTGGTGGCTCAGATGGTAAAGAACCTACCTGCAATGTGGGAGACCTGGGTTTGATCCCTGGGTTGGGAAGATCCCCTGGAGAAGGGACTGGCTACCCACTCCAGTATTCTTGCCTGGAGAATTCCATAAATACACCAGGCACTGTTCTAGGATCTGGGAATTATCAGCCAACAAAAGACAAAATAGTATTCCTACTGGAAATATCTTAACAATTTGCAAGAAAAAAAGATGTCTGTATTCTAGAATAACAGCTAGGAAGTTAACAGGATTTTTTTTACATCTTTTGGTCCTAATACATTCAAAAGTAATATTACACAAATCCCACTCATCTAAAAATGTTGTAAGTTTTCTGCTGACCCTCTCACATAGCCTGGATCTTTATTCATTCCCTTTAATTTCCAAGAGTGGAGTTTTCTTAGCTTAAATTTGCCTCCCCCAACCCAAAAATCCCCTGGAGAAGGAAATGGCAACCCAATCCAGTATTCTTGCCTGGAGAATTCTACGGACAGAGGAGCCTGGTGGGCTACAGTCCATGGGGTCACAAACAGTCGGACACAACTGAGTGACTAACTTTTTAACCCAAAGGTGGTGATCACAATGCTGCAGAGGCATACTCTTCCAATGCTGATAAACATCCTGGAAAGCAACCATGGTCAATATGAGAGGGCAATTTAAATCCATCAATTCTCCCTCTCTCCTATGCATCAAAATATCCTTCAAGGGCTGCCCATCTTCCTGTCTGATGTATAGGACTAGGGCTAGACAAAAATAAAGTATCAGGAGCCTCTAGCCATCACTTTGTATTTTAACCCCAAAGCTGCATTCTAGGAAAATCTCCATTCGGCCTACATTCCTGACCCTGGCACTGGAGAAGAGTGGGATGCTCTTAAAAGACCTTTAATTCCACATCTATCTACTGAGATCAAAGGAAGTAACCTCTACATGATGGAATTCAGTTTGATCCCCGGCCAACAGTCCTGAAGAACTGTTTTGGGGGACATCCTCCTGGTCTTCGGCATGATTCAGGCCCTTTTCAGAACCCCAACGGGCCACAGGAGACTTGGACAGAGTTCAGGTTAAGAGTCATCAAAATGACATAGAGATCAGAAACTCTTATGATGCCAGGTTTCAAGAATTCTGGATTTTTACTTTCAGTCTTGGCAACTAAAGACTAAGAGACTACTTTAATTATTAAGTAGTTCTTTTAAATAGGCACCTGAGTAATACTTCATCTCAATTCAGAAACTTGAAAAAAGGGAACACGTCTCAAAAAAAAAAAAAAAAAACCCCACCTAAACTCTCAAGTCAGTAAAGTGATTTGCATAGAAGGGTTTCCACAGGATGGCAGTGTCTCCCCTTATACTCCTAGTATCTAAAGCCCTTGATTCTAAAATGGGCAGAGGTGGTCAGGTTTTATCTGATGCTTTCCTGAGCAGAGGGCCCAGGATTTCTCAACACTGCTGCTTAGGGAAAGGAATGTGTGAGTTTAAGGGAACTCTAACCTTCACACCACAAAGGCTGAAATCTAGAAAGGCCGACAAAAAACGACCTGAGATTTGAATTTTATCAAGAACCTAAAGAATCCCATTTCACAACATCAAGGAAAACTGACGAAAGCCTTCTCGTATGAATAACAGGCCTCAAGTATTATTAATATGAAGGCGGCCAGAACCGAACGGCTGGGCCCGCCCTCTCCTCAACAGCCTCTCACCACTCAGGTCTTCAACTACTGGCCACGCCAACCCAGCTCTAAAAGGGCTTTCGTGAGCTTCCCTGAGCTCCCAGGCCTTTCCCAGCTCCGGCCTCCGCCTCGGTCTCCGGGCTAAGGCCTTCACGTGGCTCAAAGTCCACGCCCACCGGGCCCAGTTAGGGCGTTGGGCCCGCCGCGGGGCCTGCGCTCTCCTGGGACCAAAGGCCCAAAGCGGGTAGCAGATCAGATCGCAGGTGGGCGCCGCAAGGCCCCGGGGCTCTGCGCCGTCAGTGTGAGCCCGCAGAACTCACTAGGTCGGGACGGCCCTTCCAAAGGAGCCAATCAGGCCGGCCCGGGCCTGCATGACACAGCACGATCTGGCCCAGGCCCCGACCCAGGCCCAACGCAAGCCCCGCCTAGGGGGCGCGCGGGTGCGCAGCTGGGCCCGGTGGGGTCCGCGGCTCCTCATTCGCCCCCTTCCTCTTCTTCCCTCTCCCTCGTTCCCTGTCTCCACCTCCAAGACGCGCCCACAGCCAGGCCCGGCTGGGCCTACCCAGCGCGGTGGGTCTCCCGGTGCGCGCACCCACAAGGGGCGGACGGGCGCGCGCACACACTCACTCAGCTCCGGAGGCCATGGCGCGCGCTTCTCCCAGCCGGCGGCTGTGGCGGACCGCGGGTAACGGCTCTGAGGGGTGGCAGGCGACCGACTGGGCCGGGACTCGGCTCTCCCGGAGCGGGGGCGAGTGGCGGCGACAAACCCGCAGGCCTCCCTCTCGTTTCCTCCCAGCGGCACTAGGGCGGTGGACGAGCGGGCGGGCGACGCTAGCGCCTGATCCGCAGGGGGGTAGCGGCGGCGACGACTCAAACGACGGCTGCAAACGCTTCGCTAAGACTGAGCGGAGAAGAGCCGAATCATCGGAAGGAGAGGTGCTCTCACCCCAGCCAATCAGCGTCTGCCCTGGCGACTCCCGCCCGCCTCTCCGTGCCTCTCCCCAGCAACCCGCGGACCGGAGCCAATCAGGAAATTCGTTTGTGGCCTGGCTCCCGCCTCAGGGGCGCAACACGCCTAGTAACGCCACGTCAATTGGCCGCAACGCTTCGCTTCCTCGACGGATTGGGATTTCCGACCAATCAACGAAAAGAACAGGGCCAGATCGACTGGCGAAAGGAGAGCCTTTATCCCTGGGAGGCAGACTCTCCCACTTGGCTCCAGTTCATTGGCTCCTGAGTTTACCCTACTAGAAAAACCTGGCACAATGGATTGAACCCTTATATTAGCCTAGTCCAGTTGTATTGATAAACTACACACCCGTCTTCTACCAAAACCTGAGTATTCACTCTAACCCCTCTCCTTGCTCCTTCAGGACGCCGGCTCCAGCCACCTTTATTCTAGACTCTAACACCCTCTTAATCCACTCTACCCTATCGTCATTACACTCTTTGGTAATCGTAATCCCATAGGCTTTACAGTTTCTCGGGACTTGGAGATACATGCTTCCTTTCCACTGGCTATTAATATTCATGGCTAAAGGAGGGAGTAGACTCAAGTCCAGAAAGGAGTCAAAAGGCAGCTACAGAACACACAGCAGATTCAACAGAGCTCAAGGCAGCAAGAAAATTGTACACTGAGTACAATTTTGAGTCTTGGAAGTCCTTGGGCCCAAAATGCCAGGTTGTTGCTGTTAAACTGCTAAATAGTGTCCGACTCTGCAACCCCACAGACTGCAGTGCGCCAGTCTTTCCTGTCTTTTACTATCTCCCAGAGTTTGCTCAAGTTCATGTCCAGATCGCCAGGTAGCCCTAACTATTCAGTCTGCAGCTTTGGGGGTCCGTTGACTGCATTCACCCTTCACCCCCTATTGACACAGACATATTTGACTCAAACAGTGGAAATCCAAATTTGGGATTAGGGTGGGGGTGGGAAATTCTTTCCTCTAAGAATTTTTGCTTTCAGGTAACAAGGATTAAAGGTACTGCTTCTTGAGTAAGGATTCCCTTAGCCCTTTCTCGAGGCTCGTAAGGTAGATGATGTTGGGAGAGGGTATCATGGACATCCAGCACTCAATTGAATCAGAAAGCTAAGCTGTGAGCCTTCCCACCCAAGTATATGTAGTAGGCAGACAACAGATAGATACGAAATTTTACTCAACACATGAAAAGGGAAACAGGATATGAGCAAGTCAATGCCTTGTTGGTGGAAGCAGGACTTCTCTGGAATCAGAATAGCAGTAACCAGACCAAATTTTACAGGACTACCATCAACCTCTCCAATGCCAGACATATACTGGAATGATCAGCTCCAGCCACATTTCCCAAGGATGGGATGGCAGAAAGCCCTTCCCACAGATGGCCCACTGAGGCCCCAGTTCTGGTTCTTTGAAACATGGCAGCTACAGGTCACAAGTCTCCAGATGTCTGAAATTCCTCACAAAGGGTTTCACGGTCAGGGGGACGGATCCAGCCCAAACAGGTTTCTAAGTACAGGGGGAGGGACCTGAAAGCAAAAAGGGTGATGTTTAAGGGAGGATAGGCAGAAGACTGAATAGCCATTCACTCCCTTGATTCACCACCACCCCCAATAGGCCTAAGGACTCTAGAAGCCAGCTGCCCCCTTAACCTCACCATGCAGTATTCTCCTGTGGCAACTCAGTTTGGGCCTCCAGCCTCTGCCAGAGAGCAGTGGCCTCATCCCTCCGATCCAGCCTCCTCAGAGTCTGAAGCAGGTGATAGGAAGCATCTTGATTACCTGTAGCCCCAGCCCAGAGCACAGGGCCTTAGAACTTGACACAGACTTAACATCATTTTATAAAAGGGGAAACTAAGGCCTAGAGCAGTGATGTGTTTTGCCTACATGGAGTCAGGGATACATCATTGCCAATAATGCCGAATCCTGGGTACTTCCTGCCCAGGACAAAGGGCTCAGCTGACCCTGCTCCTGCCCAACATACTCTCAGCACAGGTATGGTCTTTGTGTCTAAAGACATTAGGAAGCCTAGAGAACTCCCGGGAGGCCTTCACACATGCCTGTATGTCTTGCATATGTCTGCACAACTGTTATGTATCCCTACATATATACAGGCACGACCCCATTCACCCCTCCAATCAAAGAACATCACTCTTACACTAATCCCCAAGTACCTCCCCCATGGCCCTCTCTGTCCTTACACATCTGTGCATAGCTCATGCCTGCATATGTACATACCTGGGCACATCTGCACACTGAGAAGGAAGTCCTGTAGGGCTTTGGTATCCTGGCCAAGGGCCACCCATTCCAGTCCACGACTAATGAGGGCAGCTGTCTGAAGCTGTTGTAGTGCCATATCTGACGTACACCCCTGCTCACAGCTGGAAGCAGGCCCTGGGGACCTCTCCAAAAATCAAGACATTTGTTTCCAGCCAGACCGTCCCCAAAACCTCAATGCCGTATCTCTTGTGTTTGGAGTCCCTTTCTCTTAAATCTCTTGGGGGGCTAGGACACATGGAAATGAAACCACCACCACCACAGAAAAACTAAGTCTAGCTCACCTTGTTCTTTATCCTTAGGTGTGGCCCGGAAGAGCAGCTCAAGACACCTGAAGTGGGATAGAGAGCAGGGGTAAAGAAGAGTTAACCTCAGAAACTCTGGGGTGAGTAGATTAAGAATAGAGCTTACCAACTCAGGTCCCAGTTACAAAATTATCCCTCCACATTTACCCTAGGGTCCTGGTTGGCTTCCTGAACTCACCGGCTATATTCACTAATTGCCTCCTTTTGGGCCCCCAGTTGCACCCAAGCTTGGCCCTGAAGCAGATGGGTAGCAGAGACCCAGTGTGAGCAGTGTGGTGACTCTTTGGTTCTTCTTCTGGCATCTTCCCACAGCCGAGGCCTCTTGGGAAGCAGAAATGATGTACGGCTAAGCAGCTCCTCACATACGGTCAAAGCATCCTGGGCTCGGCCTGCCTGGATCAACGCTGCTGCTGCCTCCAAAAACAACTCAGGTACACAGGGCCCTGGAGGGCAAGGTGGTGGGGAGAACTGCGGTGGGAAGAGAATGCAATGCAGTGTCTTGAGGAGACGTGAACCACTACCTCCAAGGCTCTAGTATCATCACCAGGCTCTAGTACCATGCAGGGACCATCCACTGCTTGCTGCCCTGGATCTCCCTTGCTCTGGGAACCTTCCCAGTCTGGTCTCCCAGAATGGACAAAAAAAAGAGCAGAGGAAAGGTCAGAAAAAAGCACTCCTGCTCTACTCCAAAGGAAACTCCAACTCTCCCACCCCACTACATAGAAACGTGGCATACCCACCTTTGGCTCTGAGCCATCCAGCAACAGGGCGAGCAGGTCCAGGTAATGTTCTGCAGCGTCTGCTGCCCTGAAGAGTCATAACCCACGAGCCTCACTTTAGGCCATAGCAGGGCCCTCCAAAAGCTCTTAGCTAAGGGCCCTGGGGTGAGGGAAGGGTGAGGTGTGGGACTCCAACATTGGCTCAGTATGGATCTACACTATTTACAGACTGGATCTGGGAGAAGACTTTATAGAGTTTTCAAGATACAGGAGGTTAGTGACAGGGAAAAGAGTCCTCAGCTCAGGTCCAGCAGCAAGGCAGGAAGCTGATAGTGGGGACCCGTGTCCCACTCCTGATTTATTTATCCTCTCAACTTGCAAGAACAGAAGCAGAGTCACACCACAGGGGTGCCATCAGAAGTGGGAAGGGGAGTTCAGGTGAGCAAGATGGAACCTCACCTTCCTGTCTGTAGGCATCGGCTTGCTAGCAGGTACTTGGCCTGGCTCTGTGTGCCACAGTGAAGGGGTGAGGCTGGGTCAGGTTGTGGGAGTAATAACTCTACCTCAATGAGAAGCTGACGGGCTTCAGGGATACAAGTGATACTCAAAGCCTAACAAAAAGAAGAAAGTTTCTATAATCTCCGGGAACTATATATCCTTCTACTTAAACCTTGACTAGTCACACAAGCACAAGCATCTCAGCATTACCTGCATCTTCGCCTGGCATAGTTCCTTACCTCAACCAGCAGCTCCAGACTCTCAATCTCCGCTGCTATGTTCCCCAGTTGCTGATATAGCCTGGAGGCCTCCAGAAGCGGGGGACCCCAGGTTGATCCCTCTTTCAGGGCTGCAACCAAGTAGAGCAGAGCTCTCTGTGGACTGCCCTAGGGGGCAGAAAGGACACAAAGGACACAAGCCTCAGCTACCCTCACAAAGTAGAAAACTGTGGTTTCTCCAACTCATGCTAGGACGGTCTTTACCATCTTACGAAGACAGGTCCCCAGGGCTGTGTATACCTGGACCAACAGAGACCGTGGGCACAGACCTGAGGCCGCTTCATGCAGGCTGCTCAGTGCCTTGGGCAAGCTCCCTGTGATCAGCTCCTGGAGGCCTGTGGGCAAGCAGGCTGTGAGCTTAGAGAGGCCAACAGGGCAAGTGGGCCTGATGGGGAAGAAGAGCACAGAGAAGTTCCACCAAGCTGAATGGTACAGGACAGAAAAGACATGAGCCCAGAGGACTTCTTAAGACAGGAAGTGGAGAGGAAGGGACAAGTCAGATTGTTAACTGGCCTTGACGATAGGCAAATGCTGTCAGAAGGACATCCCTCAAGCCTCGGGCATCCTGCAGGGTCAGCGGAGCACCTGACTCCTCAGCTGGGGGTCTCCAAGTTTTCAGAAGCAGCAGCATATCTTCAGAGGCTCTGCTCTGGGGAAGAAGGATGATGAGAGGTTCCAGGCTTTTAACTACCCCCTCTCTATCTCAGTCTGCCCCGACTGGACTTTAAACTCAAGGATCCTCTTGATTCTTGTTCCCTCATTTCTAAGAGATTAATAGCTGAGGGGAAAGGATACAGGTAGGAATAAAAACCTGGGGCAGTGATAATCTTAATGAGCCTTCTCACTCAGGATAAGTCCACAAGAAAACAGAGCAGGGACCATGTTTGGGTTACTGACACAAAGACTGAAGCAGGGAAGTGACTTCAGCAAGGTCACGAGAGCCCTAATTCTACCCAAGATAATCAAGCTCCCAAGAAAATGCCTCCAATGAGGAACAAATCAGAGCAAGGTCACTTAAGAGTCCTGAGAGAACCGGGGTCTTCTGAACACCAACCCAGCAGCCTTTCCAGCACATAATAATGATACTGCAGCTAGGAAGGGTGGGAGGAGGAAAGAGACCCTTAGATCCAGATCACTATCTGAATTACCTGGCTAACAGTCAGGGTCTGCAGCAGCAAGGTCAGGTCCCCAAGACGGTTAGTGGTCAGCCAGAGGGCAGCCTGCAGGCCGGCAAGGTGGTGAAGGGCAGGGAGCAGCTCCGGCAGAAGGGAGGAAACACGGAGGGTGGAGTCCCACAGCCCCCAGAGCCCATGTTCCAGCCTGGCTTCCAGCTGCCCCTGCGTCTCCAGCACTGTAGAGTATACACATAGAGCTGAGGTGCAACCTCATCTCTAGCTTTCCTCCTCTGCAGGAGCCCAAAGGTCACAAAGGAGCTCCTGGTCTGAGGAATACATGGAGGATCAGGGCATCTCTGGGAGGTGACAGATTATGTTGTTCCTATCCCCCTGCAAGAACTTAAGCCCAGACTGAGGCTGGCAGGGGCACGGAAAGCAATCTCTGGCCCTTACCTCTCTCTAGGCCTTGCTGGATATCCTGTGCCAGGTCCTCAGTGAAACCCTGTGCCAGGTTTGCCCTCAGGGTGATAAAGTTGCAGAGGACAGTCAGTTCCAAAGGCAGAACAGAAACAGTCGCAGGTAGCCCTGGAGCCACAAATGCTGATCTCACAGACCACTCTCAGGTGAAAGAGATCACCCCACCCCAACCAAAATGTCCTCAATAAAGAACCCACTCTGGTACTCTGGTAGATTATAGAACGGCCACAATGTTTTCCAAATAGGCCATCTTGGAAACTGTTTCCTCAAATGCTTCCGTGTGTGTGTGTGTGTGTGTGTGTGTGTGTGTGTGTGTGTGTGTAATGGAACAGCCAGAATGTTTTCCAAATAGACCGTCTTGGAAATCACTTCTTCACATGCTTCTGTGTGCCTATGTATGTATGTGTGTGTGTGCCTAAGGAAGAGAGAGATTCACCTGTACAATGATGATTCCATTCCAGTCCTGTCTGTGTCTTAAACAGGACTTACCCCCTGAGTAATCGCTTCAATTCTAGACATGCAGAACAGGAACTGGTCTCTGGATGTGGAGGGCAGGAGTGACCATCCTGGGGAGGGCCCTACTTACCCCGCAGACTACAGAGGAGTCCCCTGAGCCCTTCCAGTGCATCCTGAGCCAACTGCTGTCGCCTCATAGGCAGACTTGAGTCCTGAGCAACCTGTCAAATTTAGGATGGGGTAATAGTACTTTCCTTGCAGCTGTGGCAAGGGGTTTCATTCTCCAGCCATTTCTGGTTCTTTAGGGGAGGTCAAGCTCAGCCCCTACCCACTGGCCAGAGTAAATCCACTGCATACCCTTTTCCTGGTATCTGGGGGTTGCAAAGCAAGGGTCCCAGCAACAGCGTTACCTTGGCCTGTCGAACTAGCTGGTCATTCTTTTCCCTCCACAGGTCCAGGCAGCTGACGTGTGAGGCTGAAGAGCCCAGAGGAGTCTGGTGAGCCATGATAGCCAAGGCTGGGGCCAGACACCTGAAGGGGGCTGCTGAAGGGTAAGCCTTAAGCCCCCACTGAGCAAGGAAGAAAGGGTTCGTGCACTTCTGCCCCCGGCCAAGAATCCTTTGCTGTTCGCGGGGTTCCAATCAGGACGGCCTACCGTTTCCGGGAGAAACCAACTCTCCCCTGCTTGGCGGGGATTCCACCTCCGCCTTTTCTACCCGCGCTTCTGGTTGGCCCAGTTGGCAAAATGCTAGGCGGCGGTTGGTCGTCTTCCAGGGTTACTTACTCTTCGCGGGAAATTGGAAGAAGAAACAAGAGGCCAGACCAGAAAGGGAGGCAGAGACGGGCCAGAGACCGGAGGCGTGTCTGACTGGGGAGGCCGTAGGGCTCGCCGTCCCGCTGTTCAGCCATCGAGGTTGCCAAAGCCTTGGGAAGTTGACCTCAACACCCGGAACCCGCGGCGAAGTCCTTCCCTCTCAGCTAAAGGCCCCCATCGGCCGGGAACTTCCCCCGCCGCGGCAGGCTGACCCGCCCTATGCATGCTGGGAGTTGTAGTACCAGTGGGAGCCGCCAGGAAAACTCCAGCTCCAGAAGTCTCTTCAACTGACCAGGACTTCCTGGTGGTCCAGTGGTTGAGATCCCCATTGCAGGGATCACGGTTCGATTCCTGACGTTGGAGGACCCCACATGCCTCGGGGCAACTAAGCCCAGGAGCCACAACTACTGATTCTGCCAGCTGCAACAAGAGAAGTCACCCAAGGAGAAGCCAGCCCACCACAAGGAAGAGTAGTAGCCCCTGCTCCTGTCAACTAGAGAAATTTTAGGTGCAGCACCAAAGACCTAGCATAGCCATAAGTTAAATAAATAAATAAATAAATAAGAACTGACTGGAGACGGAGACCCTTGGTAATCAGCACATCCTATCACCATGAAGCACCAACGTGCTCACCAGTCTGTTCAACCGCATGCAGTCTGACTAGCTGGCAGTGCAGCCCCATGCTTGTGCACCCTGCACTGCTCAAATGTACCTGCCCAATCCTTTCAACAAATGGAGGGAACAGAACTGGAGCTCCATATGCAAAGAAGAAACAAACTGCAACCCTTGCCATCTACAAAGTCAACTCAAAATGGATAAACTGGACTCGATTAAAATTAAAACCTCTCTGCCACAAAGACACCATCAAAGATGTAAGTCAAACCATTATGCTGTACACCTTAAACAGTGATGTCAATTATATCTCAATAAAACTGGGGGGAAAAATTCAGAGATGATTTCTCAATAGAAAATAAATACAAGAAAATTCAAAGAAAAGTCACAAAGTGGGAGAAATTATTTGCAAACCATATACCTCATCTCTTCAAGTGGTCACATCTCTTCCTGTTCTGGGCACCCTCAAACTTCAAACCCCAGTCCTGACCCTTCTTCTCAGAAACTGCTTCCCATTACTTTGGTGGACATTTCCATGAGGATTTCATGCCAGCACTTCAACACAACATAGAGGGGCACTGGAGACATCTTAGGATCTTCAGATTCATACGGTTTTGGCCCCAAGTCAGGAATAATCAACAGGACAAGGTGTGGTAGATGGGCAAGTAGGTCTGATCCAGGGAGGCCTCCACAGGAGAGAAGGGCAGAGTGTTCTGAAGTAAGAATACACGTCGAGGAGGAGACACAGCACTACTGGGGCTTCAGATAGTGAGTCGGTGCCCCATGATGCGGCTCTGTTATCAGCCAAAGCAAAAGAATTTAGTAAAATACGTCCCATGGCAAAGGGAAATGGCAGGTGGAATAACAGTAGCGATTTGCAAAGAGTTGGGAGAAGTGAATTCAGACAACTCCAACCACTTCTCAAAGGGTCTTAAATGCAGCCAGGTCTGCGTAAGACAGCTGATCCCATCTGTGCCTGAATAAGGGAGACAGAACTTCTTCATATCCCCTACAGGACAGTCAGGGCTTCCCCATACCTCAGACACATATATTTACATTATTATTTTATTCCACTTTGGAGACAGCCCCTCAGTCGCTCAGATGTATCCAATGCAGGAGTTAGGAATTAGGCTCTACTATGATCTTGAATTATAAAATAATGAAGTCCCAGATGCCAGTAGGTCCTGGCTGCATGGTGGTAAGAGGTGTGGCTGAGCCTTTCTTGCAGATGATCCAGCACCCGTACAGACCAGGCTAGATTGTTCTCCAGCTTTCTGTTGGGTCAGAACTAACTGCCTGAACCAGGAGCTCACAGCACCATCTACTCGCATCACCAAAGCTATGCCTAGACAAAGTCCCACGCTGCTCACAATGAAGCCCATGGCCTCAAAAATGAACCTGCAAAGAAAAGTAGAGAATCTCAAAGGACACAAACAGTAGATCTAGAGTCTTTTCCCCACTGAGGCAAAACCTTGTCCATTCTGGATGTTCACTGTTTAATCCAAAGTTCACCCTCCCCACAACAACATTTCTCAAGCAAATCCACTCACTTGGGGGCAAACACCTTCCAGACCAAGAGATGCCTGCGGAGGATGGAGGCTGCCAAGACACAGGCCAGAATCTGAGGGAAGAGAGGAGGGGTCAAGTTATTTGGGAAGGGGAGAAGGAAGTGGGTCAAGTAGAGAGTTGCTGTAGACCCCTGTGAAGAATGGAAGGGGAAGGAAAGCAGTACCTGTCAGTGGAAAGAACTCTGGGCTAAGAGTTAGGAAACCTAATTCTTTTCTTGGCCCTACTACGACTTGCAGTGTGACCGTGGACAAGCACTATTCATCTGTGTCTCTTAACACTCAGGCTCGGCTTCTCAGGGTGGAGGGCATGTCAGAGCCATACACTCTGCCTCTGAAGGAAAGGAAGATTAATTATCACAGCTTGGGAAAGAATCCTGACCATCACCTCAGCTTTTCCAGTCTGTCCAATGGAGTAATCCCCATATGCAACCATCAAGTCCAGATCTAGCCTGTAGAGAGGAAACAATCCAAGACTAGGATGGAGACCCAGGTTCAAGTCTCAGTATTACCATTTGAGGTCACTGGCCTTTGGGAAATTACTTCACTTATCTAAGCTTCAATCAAGGCTCTCTCCTAGGGTTTTGGCAAAGTGTGAAAGAAGGTGATGTCCACGCATGTGAAAAGATCACTAACTCCATGATCTGTCCCTTGCACCCACCTGAATACCAAGGACAAAGAGGTACTTGAGGCCCAGCTGCAGCAGTGCTGCACTGAAGTGGTGAGGTGCATCCCGGAGCCGCATTTCCATCCGTGGCTCCTGCTCCTCCTCAGGCCTGACTCTGGCCTCAGCTTCATTTCCTGGGGGCTGCCGCCTCTTCTGGGATCCTTGATTCTCACACAGAAAGGGCCAGAGCAGGAGCAACGGGCAACCTACTGCCTCAGAGAAAGGCAGGGCTAGAATCAAGGGAAGACCCATGGACCAGGTCACCCTGTCCCCCAAGTACTCTAGCTGGCTCAGCCTCCAATCAGCACAGGCCAAGGGGTGCCAAAGATCTAACAAAATGATCTTTCCCTACTCAAATGCAGGGGCTTCCTTTCCTTCCACAAAGCCACAGTGGAAGCAAAGGAGGAATGAGGAAGTACCTGCAAAGAGAATATGGGAGGCAAAGGTGTTGGCTCCCACCAGGAAAGCAGACAGCCAGGTAAAGTCACGACTCTCTGAGACTCCCACGAAGGCTGCATGCCATTGGATAGCTGAAAAGACAGGCTGGTGGCCGGTGGTATAGAAGGTCTGTGTGGCCATGAGGGCCCATGCAAAAACTGCATGCCATGGCACAGTAAAAGGACCTGGGGGAACAGATATGCCTCTTTACAGTCATGTCCCACTCCCTACCCCACAGCCCACTGCCCCGAGGTCACACACAACTACCACCTCAGTGCTAAGTCTCCTACATACACACATCCCCAACACCCCAACCTTCTAATAATCAACACTCTGTTATTCTAATTCCCTCCCTGGCACAAAGCCCCCTGCTCTAATCTGTGGTCAACTTCTTTCTCTCATATACACACAGTTTACTATCTCTTATCACTGGAAAATCCGGAAATGCACTCATGAGGGTGCAGCATTTCCATAAAAACTGAGTCTTAGAGTACTGTGTGTCTATCTCCTCCATGAATTCTGCTGGCCCTGAAAGTCAATGTGAGGGTTCAGTTGGCTACAGTAGATAAGGGAGAAGACATCAGGAAGACCCTCTTGACTGGGAGGTGTGAGACCCTGTATCAAGGTGAAGATCCTGAGGAGCAACACCTCCCTAAAGATAAGAGGGGCCGAACTTACATCCCTACTGTCCGTGGATGAATCAGGACTGAGACATGTATTTACCAGGGGTGGTGATGGGTATCCCGGCAGCAAGCAGATGCAGGAGAAGGAAGCTCTGCAGAAACAGAAGCAGGAACACAAGGCTAATGCGCTCTGCATGCAATAGCAGAAGTGGGAAGGCCAAGAGGGTAAGGGCCGTAACCACAGCAGCTGAGTAGACGCTCCCCAACTGATAGGCAGCCACCGTCAGCAGACCCTGAGATTTGGTCCTCTCTAGCCGGCCCCGGAACTCCTCTTGTATGTGTCGGTAGATTTGAGGAACCACATAATCCAGGTCAGCCTGAGAAGTGGGGGGACCTGAGAAGGGAGTGAGGACAGTCCTGGTCCTTGGAGCACCTGTTGTGGCCTTCACCAGCACTGTCACAGGCCTCCAGAGCAGCAGCATGAGCCCTGAAGCGGCCAACCCTGCCACAGCCCGAGGCAACATAACTGATGCCCCAGAGACCAGGGCCCGGAGACGCGGGGGTGCTTCATCTGCCCCTGATGCCAATGCCCAGTAGGCAGCAGTGCCCAGTCCCATTAGGGGCAGACCCCAGCGCACAAAGAGCACAGGGGGCTCAGGGCTCTTGAGATTACCATAGCAGTGAAGCCACAGCCGCACAGAGGCTAACAGGGCCACCAGCGCCCCGACACAAGCTCCATACCACAAATTCTTGGTTCGACCATCCACTGTGGATCGCAAGGGACTCAGCAAGGGAGAGGAGCTACAAACAGGTGTCTCTTCATGGCAGCGATAAAAAAGTCCAGCTAGCCTTATACATAAAAGCAACCCAACTCCAAGTCCCACGGCATGCATGGCACTGTATTGCGGGGGACCTGCTGGAGTCAAAAAGCCAAGGCGAGGTATCGAGAGTAGCTTAGGTGGCAGCAGCTTGCCCTCCCAGTGAAGTCGGGCAACCAGGAGCAAGATGAGCGAGATCAAAAGGAAGGGGGCAACCCTGGCTTCGGTTATAATATAGCTATCAGAGAAGAAACCAGCAAAGCGAATGAGCAGGAGTAACAGGACTGGCCCGGGCATGGGAAGGAGAGAGGCCAGGGGCCTTTTCGATCCCCAGCTCGCCCAAGCTTTCCACAGAAAAGGCAGGAGTGAGCCCACTGCAGCCATGGCCCCTAGAACCATGGAATCCAGCTTCAGCCCAGTAGATGCCAGGAGTCCAGCACACACCATGGCGCCACTCAGACCCGAGGCTGTGGGTTTTAGGAGAGGGCCGAAATAGAAGGCTGGGGATGTTGCCCACTGGGATACCAGTAGGCAAAGAAAGCAGGTAGCAGCCAGAAGAGCAGCACCCCCTGCCATGCGGACCAGAGAAAAACGAGCCCAAGACTCAATGCACATGGCCCGAACTCCCCGCAGGAACTGCTGCAGCTCAGGAATCACAGTTTGGAGCACTGCCTCAGCCCCCTGGGGGCTCTGCAGAAGTCGCTGGTAGTCAGCAGAAGCCTTGGAGAAGAGCTTCTGCAATCGATGCAGCTCCTGAACTTGAAGGTCCTGAGCAGTGGCTGAGTAGGTGTGAAGAAATCGGGACACCTGGCAAAAAAGATCAGAGGCCAAGGGGAGAAGCTCAGAGACATAAATTGGGACGCGGGCAAAGATAGGTACTACCAAAGAGGGTACCTGGAAATCAGGATCCCAAAATCTCTCTAGGACAGAGGGAGAGGGAGGATATGGCTATGGAATGTGTGATTAAGACTGAACAAGGGATAATCAAGTGGGTCATTATGATTCTCCCATGCCCAACTTAACTCTGTCACCTGGAAGCCCAGCCCATTACTTACCTGCTGGGCATTGAGATGCAGAGCTGAGGCTTGGGCCAGAGCGGAGAAGCGAGGCTGGGAGTCTTCGATCTCTGAGAACACCTCAGCTATCACCTCCCCGATGTTTCCAAATGGGATGGGCAGGCCCAGCAGCAGGGCCAGCGTAGGTACAAGGCTGATTTGAGGAATTATCTCTGGCTCCTAGAGAACAGGGATGGGGTCAACGGGTTCACCAAAGAGGACTTCCTGGCCCAGTGGTTAAGACTCTGTGATTCTACTGCAGGGAGAATAGGTTCAATCCTTGGTCAGTAAACTAAGATTCCTCATGCCATGTAGAGCAGCCAAAAAAAAAAGAGGTAAGATCAGTGTTTGGAGTGGAAGACATAGGGGACTTAGGCAGGAAACAAGAGTGAAGGATACCCAAGGTCATGAATTTGGGGGATTAAAATGGAGAGATCCACAAGAATGCTATGATCATGATGCAAGTTGAATAGCAGGAAACCACACAAAGCACATCTCAGGCCTTACCTCTGCAGGAGCGCTGGGGAAGAGAGCTCTGGGACTATATAGAAAAAGTGCAGCTGAGGTTTCCAGCTCACTCTCTCCTCCATGGTTCCCACTGATGGTCATCCCATGGTCCCCAGTCACCACCAGCAGTGTGTCGTTCTTCAGACGCTTCACAAGTCCCCTGGGGGGATCAAGAAATGTGTCAGGAGGTAGGGAGAGATAAATATTTTTTCAGGGGCCCATTTACCCCCAGCCATAACTCCATTAGTGGGGCCTAGACATCTGGCAAAAAGACACTTCTTTAGCACCAACCCTACTGCCCGAAACCACACACTGAGTTACTCAAAATGGATGAGACCACTAGTGTCAGAGAAAAGCCTAAAGACAGAATTCAACCAAGAAAGGGACCCCAAATAAGGATTTTTTTCTTTTGGGACCACATATCATCTCAGACACAAACCCATTCCCCCAGCCAAAATCCCACACTCACTGGATCATTTTATCCATTTGAGTAAGTTTCTTAGCCATTTCAGGATGGTAAGGGTCATGCTTGTGGCCACAGTGATCCACACCCAGGAAGTGAGTAATCAGCACGTCCCATTCGTCACTGTCCACTGTGAAGGAGAGAACCTGAGCACATGGGATTGAGGCTCACTCTTCAACCCCAGCCAGGCTCTGATGTTCCTACGTCCAAGGACACAGGCCCAGGCCACTGCATCCATGGTAGGTTCAGAATATGTAACTGACACAGCCCTCCCCACCGCCCAGTCTTGGTCAGGCCTGCCTTGGACCCCATGCTCACTGGTTGGATAGAGGTGTTTCATGATGCCATTGTCCACTGTCTCTAGGTCTCTGACATTGAAGGATGGGAAGAATAAAGCTTGGGAGAAAACTCCAGGGAAAAGATCATTCCAGGTTTCATCTCCCATGAAGACCACACGTCTTCCTGCAGGGACATAGGAGTCAGGGGAGGAGGAAGAGGAGAGGCCTTTTAAAGATCTATCAGAATTCCCAACCGTGCACTCTAAGGCACAGCCGTTCATTCAACAACTCTATCCTTTGAGGCCTACCACTTTCTACCAGGAAGCTTTCCCTAACAACAATACTCCACCCAGATTTCTTACTACTTGTTCCTATAAAAGGCTCTGCTAGTCCTCAGACCCTGGCTCTATCTTGGCTGCTCTGTTTTTCCTGGGTGCATCTTGCTTTTTCCCAGTCAATGAGTGGACAGAGCCTGGATTCTCTTTCTCCTCCACACTTTGTGAGGATACCAGACCCACAACTCTTCATCTCTCCCATGCCCCTTGACCAAGAGCTCCCCAAAAGTAAAATCAATACCCCGTGCAGATTAGAAACTCCAGGACACAGCCTGCACCCGTGCTCCCTGCAGGCAGGGCTGTGGTCTCTTTCTCCTTCCTGTACTAGCTAGTCAAACATGCAGCTAGGCACCCAAAGTTCTGATTCTCTGACTTCTAAAGAAATTTGCCAAGGTACTCCTGGACTCCAAAGAGGACTAACCTGTACTGGAAAGCTGCTTAATGAGATTATCTTCCACTATGGCGCTGCTGGCAAAATTACTGCCAGCATCAACAAAGGTAGGCAGTGAGCCGGTGGTTAAGGCCTTGAGGCGCTGCATGGTGGTGGTCGGGGGGTCAGCCTTGGCTTGGTAGAGCCTGGCATGGTGGGGCTGACTTTCCAGGAGTCTCTGCAAGAAGCCCATTTTACCTAGGAAAGGCAGGGAGACAGGAGGCTCCCCAGAAACAGGTGAGCGCTGGGGCTGGGCAAAGTCAAATCGCAGAGCATCTATCACCACCAACACGAGCCGAGAGAATCGGGAAGCCATCCAGCAGGCCCCGGGTTCCCCTCGGCCCCCCCATGGCAGGGCTCCAGGGCCTGGGGGCTCTTGACAGCTGCTATGGTTGGTGAGCTCCCAACGGGTGAGCAGGAAGCCACTGGTGAAGAGAGCAATGCCGGCGTAGAAGAGGAAGCTCACCCAGGCCAGGAAAAGCAGCACTGAGATCTTCTGCATCCTGGTAGCGGCAGGAGAGGGAATTCATAACTGTGAGGCAAAGAACCAGTAGATATACTAGTCTCTCAGTACAAAGACCTGTTAGAATCACTTCCTCTTGGAAGCTCTCCTGAAGATAAAGAGTCCCATAGCCAACCCAATGTAGTGTTCCTCTCCATCAGTTATATGAGAGTTTCTGAAAGTGAGGTGTGCAGACTACCAGCATCAACCTGGAGTGGGTGTTTTAAAAGTGCTGACTTTCAGACTTCCTTGATGGTCCAGTGCTTAAGAATCCACGTGTCAACACAGGGGCCACGGGTGGTATCCCTGGTCGGGGGAGATTCCACATACCCGTGCACCACAACTCCTGAGCCTGAACTCTAGAGCCCAGTGCTCCCTAACGAGAGAAGCCACCACAATGAGAGCAGGCACTGCAAGGAAGAGCAGCCCCTACTCACTCCAAGGAAAGAAAGCCCACGCAAAGCAAGGAAGACCCAGGGCAGCCAAAAGTAAAATTAAATAAAAAACGTCACCCGAGATCCCCGGAATCAGGATCTTTGAGGGTGGAGCATAAGAATTTGTATATGTACTTCAGGAGATCTTAATGATGGAAAACACAATCCAGGGGAAAACTTATTCCAAGTGGTAGACTGCTTTCCGACAGCCCGCTTCTCCTCTCTGCTCGCCAATTTCAACACCCCTGGGGTGGCCAAGGCTCACAGCCACAGGGGAATCCAGGCCAGGCTGACGGCGCCGCCTGGCGGGGAATTAGGAGTCGTACTCCGCTTCCGGACACCCAGGATAGCCAGACGAAAAGCGCGACCCGGCTCAGCAGGGCAGAAGCGCGAGGTCTTAAGGCGGTTGGGCCTCGCTGGGACCCAGACGTCCAGATGACTTTGCCTCCTCCGATGGCTGTCCGGCCTCCAGCTGGACACCTTGACCGGGTATGGGCCCGCCAGACTTCGAGCTCTGTGAGTGGGGTAGACGGGTCCCTAATTTTGGGGAAAAGCAAGAGTAAGGGTGTTTGGGGAGCCCCTGCCTCACCTTGAATGGCGCCCGGAAGTGCAGCGACGGCGCCTGCGGCCCGGCACCACAGAGGTGCATGCGACGGATAGAGCGACCCGCAGGGGTCTTCGTCGCCATCTGCTGGCGCCTCCGAGGAAGTTCGGCAAGGAACGCCGGGCTGGCCTGAGGAGTTTAATGGGAGATTATAGTAATTTAGAATCCGGGGCAAGGCATTAAGCTACAAGAGTTGAGGGAACCACTGTCCATTCTTGGTTAAGACTAAGATTTAGGCTTCTGAAGCCAAACTTAGCTTGAAACCTAGCTCTGCCACTGATTATCATTATTGGACATTATCTCGTCTGTAAAATAGGGATAATATTTATTTCTTCTTTTTTGCCAAGCTGACTCCAAACGATAGCTTTTATTATTCATCCTTCCCAAGTTTTTCACTGAATCTTACAACTCATTAATAAAAAGACAATCAATTCAAAATTGAGCAAAGGATATGAATAGACATTTCTCCAAAGAAGATACATGAATGACCAATTAACACATTAGAAGATGCTCAATATTATTAGCCATCAGCAAAATGTTGGACATATCACTTCAAACCCAGGAGGATAGCTATAACCAGTATTGGTATGGATGTGAAGAAAGTTCAATTCAGTTCAATTCAGTTCAGTTGCTCAGTCGTATCCAACTCTTTGCAACCCCGTGAACCGCAGCACGCCAGGCCTCCCTGTCCATCACCAACTCCTGGAGTTTACCCGAACTCATGTCCATTGAGTTGGTGATGCCATCTAACCATCTCATCCTCTGTTGTCCCCTTCTCTTCCTGCCTTCAATCTTTGCCAGCATCAGGGTCTTTTCAAATGAGTCAGCTCTTCACATCAGGTGGCCAAAATATTGGAGTTTCAGCTTCAACATCAGTCCTTCCAATGAACACCCAGGACTGATTTCCTTTAGGATGAACTGGTTGGATCTCCTTGCAGTCCAAGGGACTCTTGGGAGTCTTCTCCAACACCACAGTTCAAAAGCATCAATTCTTCGGGGCTCAGTTTTCTTTATAGTCCAACTCTCACATCCATACGACTACTGGAAAAACCATAGCCTTGGCTAGATGGATCTTTGTTGACAAAGTAATATCTCTGCTTTTTAATATGCTGTCTAGGTTGGTCATAACTTTCCTTCCAAGGAGTAAGCGTCTTTTAATTTCATGGCTGCAGTCACCATCTGGAGTGATTTTGGAGCCCCCCCAAATAAAATCAGCCACTGTTCTCACTGTTTCCCCATCTATTTGCCATGAAGTGATGGGACCACGTGCCATGATCTTCGTTTTCTGAATGTTGAGCTTTAAGCCAACTTTTTCACTCTCCACTTTCACTTTCATCAAGAGGCGTTTAGTTCCTCTTCACTTTCTGCCATAAGGGTGGTGTCATCTGCATATCTGAGGTTATTGATATTTCTCCGAGCAATCTTGATTCCAGCTTGTGCTTCTTCCAGCCCAGTGTTTCTCATGATGTACTCTGCATATAAGTTAAATAAGCAGGGTGACAATATACAGCCTTGATGTACTCCTTTTCCTACTTGGAAGCAGTCTGTTATTTCATGTCCAGTCCTAACTGTTGCTTCCTGACCTCCATACAGGTTCCTCAAGAGGGAGGTCAGGTGGTCTGGTATGCCCATCTCTTTCAGAATTTTCCACAGTTTATTGTGATCCACATAGTCAAAGGCTTTGGCATAGTCAATAAAGCAGAAACAGATGTTTTCTGGAACTCTGTTGTTTTTTCGATGATCCAGCGGATGTTGGCAATTTGATCTCTGGTTCCTCTGCCTTTTCTAAATCCAGGTTGAACATCTGGAAGTTCACAGTTCATGTATTGCTGAAGCCTGCCTTGGAGAATTTTGAGCATTACTTTACTAGCATGTGAGATGAGTGCAATTGTGCGGTAGTTTGAGCATTCTTTGGCACTGCCTTTCTTTGGGATTGGAATGAAAACTGACCTTTTCCAGTCCTGTGGCCACTGCTGAGTTTTCCAAATTTGCTGGCATATTGAGTGCAGCACTTTCACAGCATCATCTTTTAGGATTTGAAATAATTCAACTGGAATTCCATCACCTCTACTAGCTTTGTTCATAGTGATACTTCCTAAGGCCCACTTGACTTCACATTCCAGGATGTCTGGTTCTAGGTGAGTGATCACACCATTGTGATTATCTGGGTCGTGAAGATCTTTTTTGTACAGTTTTTCTGTGTTTTCTTGCCACTTCTTCTTAATATCTTCTGCTTCTGTTAGGTCCATACCATTTCTGTCCTTTATTGAGCCCATCTTTGCATGAAATGTTCCCTTGGTATCTCTAATTTTCTTGAAGAGATTTCTAGTCTTTCCTATTCTGTTATTTTCCTCTATTTCTTTGCATTGATTGCTGAGGAAGGCTTTCTTATCTCTTGTTGTTATTCTTTGGAACTCTGCATTCAAATGGGTATATCTTTTCTTTCTCCTTTACTTTTCACAGCTATTTGTAAGGCCTCCTCAGACAGTCATTTTGCTTTTTTGCATTTCTTTTTCTTGGGGATGGTCTTGATCCCTGTCTCCTGTACAATGTCACAAACCTCCATCCATAGTTCATCAGGCACTCTATCTATCAGATCTAGTCCCTTAAATCTATTTCTCACTTCCACTGTATAATTATAAGGGATTTGATTTAGGTCATACTGTCATGTATGGATGTGAGAGTTGGACTGTGAAGAAAGCTGAGTGCCAAAGAATTGATGCTTTTGAACTGTGGTGTTGGAGAAGACTCTTGAGAGTCCCTTGGACTGCAAGGAGATCCAACCAGTCCATTCTGAAGGAGATCAGCCCTAGGATTTCTTTGGAAGGAATGATGCTAAAGTTGAAACTCCAGTACTTTGGCCACCTCATGTGAAGAGTTGACTCATTGGAAAAGACTCTGATGCTGGGAGGGATTGGGGGCAAGAGGAGAAGGGGACGACAGAGGATGAGATGGCTGGATGGCATCACTGACTCGATGGACGTGAGTCTGAGTTAACTCCGGGAGTTGGTGATGGACAGGGAGGCCTGGCGTGCTGCGATTCATGGGGTCGCAAAGAGTCGGACACGACTGAGCAACTGAACTGAACTGAACTGAACTGAATGGTCCAACTGCAGTTGGAATTGTAAAATGGTACATCAGCTTTTGAAAAGTTTGGCAGTTCTTCAGAAGGTTAAACAGACTTACCATATAACCCAACAATTCCGCTTGTAGGTATATACCCAAGGGAAAGGAAAAACATGTGGCCACACAAAAATGTGCACATGAAGGTTCACAGTAGCCTTATCATAATAGCCAAAAGGTGAAAACATCCCAAATGGCCTTCACTGATGAATGGACGAACAAAATATGTTATATCTATACAACAGAATATTGTTTGCCAATTAAAAAAGAAAGATAAAGTATTACAAGTGGTTACATGCTGCTACATGAACGAACCTTAAAAACATGCTAAGTAGGAAAAAACCTATCACAAACTAGCACGTACTTTTCCCATTTATAAGAATACATAAAGCTACAGACACAGAAAGTAAATTAGTGGTTGTCTAGGGCCCAGGGGAGAGAGGAATGACTGCTGATGGGCACCGGGTTTTGTGGCAGGGTGGGAATGGGAGAGCAGTGATGAAAATGTTCGACTGTGACATTTGCACGACATATGAACATATTACACATTATTGAATTCACACTTGAAGCAGGTGAATTGCAGTGTATGTGAATTATCTCAGAAAAACTACCATTTAAAACAAAACAGAAAACCTCTCCAGTGGTTTCTCATCTCAGAGTTGAGCCCAAATGATTTTAGTGGCCCTAGCAATCTACACACCCTCTCCCCACCTCCTTATCTGATTCATCTAGCTGCCCTTTATTTCCCGAACTGTGTCCCATCCACTGCAGCTCCTAGCTCTTCCCAGTAAGGCAGCCACTCTCTGCCTTAGGTGTGTCTGCAATCTCCTGTTAGCTTTACTCCCAGATGGCCAGGTGTCTCTTCCCCTCATCTCCATGTCTAAGCTTAAATGCACCATCAGTGAGGCTTCCTGCAACACGCTACTTAATGTTACAGCCCCATCAAGTTCACCATCTCCCTTCCTTTAATTTCCTCTGTAGCACAACTCATCAGCATCTTATTAACGATTTGTCCCCTCCAAATAGAATGTAAGTTCATTGAGAGTAGGAAATTTTATTACTGTATCCTCTATTCCTGGCGTATAGTTGGGATTCAATAAGCAGTTATTAAATGGATAAATAAATTCTAATTCAGAAATATTTTGAAATATCCCTCTGCCTTCATCCCCAAAGCCCCTTCTCTGTTAACCCTCTAGGACCACTGAGGCAGCCCTCTTACTGTCCTTCCAGCCTCCCATCTCTTTCAGATCCCCTGACCACATAGCAGCAGGGCGGCTCTATCTAAACACTGATTACCTTAATCGTCTTAAAATTCTTCATGGGAAGGGGAAAAAACCCTTCACGCCTATGCATCAGCCTCCCCTCGATAAAGTCCAAGCTTTCAGGACCCTATCTCCCTGAGATTTGGCCTTTGCCACACAGTCACATCCCTTAATACCCCACCCTTCAGCCAGAAGTTCTAACTTCTTTGGAGCCATGGATCTTTGCATATCTTAGTCCCAAACCATCATCTGATGAGTCCATCAGTTTTTCCAGCCTGAGCCCAGTGGCAGGGTTAGTAACCTTGCTGCCCACAGTGACATGCTCCTCCCCACAGGATCCCTCAGCCAGAACTTTCCTCCACCTCAGCACGCATCACTTTGTACCTCAGTCTGCTTCCTGTGAAACAGGGATGACTGGGTTTGGGTTCTTTTGTAACCTATGTCTAACATTGAGCTTGGCACATGGTAGACATGATTCAATGTCTTTGAATGAACGAATGAGTGTCCTTGGTCCCCGAGGACCCGATGAGCATTAGGCAGCACTACTCTACAAGGGCAGTCCTCTTTCCCTTTAATAAAACCCCAATACTTGCTCAAATTCACAGCCCCACACTTAGCAAGAGGGGGGACTACTCTCCCCAGCTGGCAGTTTGGTAGACATATGGCTTAATCCTTCCACTATATCCCACAGCTTCTCCTGAAGACAGGCAGGATGACTGACACGAGGTTCATTCTTATTCACGGAGGAATCGGTTCCCAAGACCTGACAGGACTGGAGGTTGGCAGAAGTCATCCAAGGAAAACACTGGTAACTTTCCCAACTTCATTCCCCAAGCAAAGAGGACAGTTTCAGTTTGCCATTGGCCAGTTTATTACATGATTAAAGTTCAAATAAAAAAATAATAACCAAAATCTTGGCAGGGAGGCTAGAACCAGAGTCTGGCAGTGCTGCTTCCCTGTCCCCCACCTCCCTGCCCAAGCCCAGCTCCATTAACTCAGCTTGACTCGATCAAGTTCCTCATCCAGACTCGCATCTGTGCTCCGGACATCTCTGCTGCTCCTGCTGGAGACTGAGTCCTGGGCTTCCGGTATCGGGGCTTTGGTGAGGGCCCCATACACACCCATGGCCTAAGGAGAGGGTCAGAGAGACAGCCATCAGGACACGTGGCAGGAGGCACAGCCCAACACACCAATGGCTCAAAGGAAGAAGGGAGAGCTGGGGCCAGTAAACTTGTTTTCCCTTTCTCTCTCTTAAGCCTCAGTCTTAAAAGTTTTGGAGTCTATTCTAGGAATGTTACACACTCCCAGCGCGGGGTCACCCTCAAAATGCTAATACAGGTATCTGCAAAAAAAAGGATGTCTCAAGGGGTTTCCTTCCATCAGGGATGAGTGGAGTGTCTCATTCAGGGGACGAAGAGAGGTGTAGGTCTCAGGGCACTCTAAAAGTCTCTATGGTGGAAGTGACGATGGTGGCGGGACGGTCTTGGTCTCTGGCACTGGTGCTGTGCTGGGTCCTCAGGGCACTCTAACCTGAGCCACCATACTGGTAACGTCGCCGGGGTTGGAGGGCAGCAGGATGGTGTTGGAGTCCTTGGCCAGTTTAGAGAACGCGCTGACGTACTGCTCGGCCACAGTCAGTGAAGCTGCTGCATCTCCATTCTGTGCCCACAAGGAGGATAAAAATCAGAGATCACAGACTTGGAGGGGAAGGAAGGAAGAAAGTAGAGAGAAATCAGGTTCCTAGAAAGAGGACGTGCAAATCACAATACAAGAGATCACAGAATGCGGCTCAATGGAACCGAAAAAAGCAAGAATTTCCCCCAGGGTAGAAGAGAGAACCCCTTCTATTGCCAAATCCCATCCCTACTCCCACCCAGGAGCCTCTCACATGTTGTGTCAGAGCTGCAGCCAAGATGCGAATAGCTTCAGCTTTAGCCTTGGCCTTGGCCAGAACTGCACTGGCCTCTCCTGAAAGAAAAGAAGAGACAGACCTTGATCTATGAGGTCAGGGTACCCCAAAGCTTCTGTCCTTACCAACCTTCAAAGACCCACACCCTGTTCATCCCTCAGCCTCTACCCTCTGCTGACCTGCTGCCTGATTTATTTGTTCAGCCTTCTCTGCCTCGGAGGCCAGGATCTGTGCCTGCTTCTTTCCCTCTGCCACGTTGATGGCTGACTCTCGAGTCCCCTCAGACTCTAGAACTGTGGCCCGTTTCCGCCGCTCTGCCTCCACCTAGAAGCCCCAAGCAACGAGAAACCAGAGTAAAAGAAAGACCTGACACCAATCTGCAGTTGGACCCATTTCAGTAAGGAAGAGGGTCCAGGTTTCCCATGCAACTGGAGTCTCCTCAAGTAGTCTTCCCCACTCCCCCCGTTCTCCACCTGCATCTGCATGGACTCCTTCACCCGGGGTGGTACATGGATATCCTTGATCTCATAACGGAGGCAGCGGATGCCCCAGCAGTCGGCAGCCTGGTTGATGGCATCCACGATGCTAGCATTGAGGGACTCCCGCTCCTGGAGGACGAGAGGTGGAAGTTCCATGGCCTCAACTCACCTATCAGGAGGCTAGGTGAAGAAGGTCCAGAGACTGATCCCAGAAAGGACTGAGTGCCAGGTATGAGTCCTCAAACCCTAACTCTGGCTCAGATCGCCTTACCCGGAAGACTTTGTCCAGAGAGAGTTTGCCGAGCTCTGATCTCATGGTTGTCTGAGCTAGCTGGGTGACAGCATACTCAGGGTCTTCCACACCATAGCTTGCCTGAAAGGGGCATGGAGACTGTAAGTGGCTTGGGGCAGGATTTTAGGAAGGAGAGCAACTCAGGAGCTGCAAAGGTAGATACCTTGTAGGGGTCCATGATTCGGAGGTAAAGGACTCCATCAATTTGCAGTGTTACATTGTCTGTAGGTGCGGGAGCAGGAGAGAAAGAAGGTCAGGCCCCTGGGTTCCAATGAGCTCTTTCTCCTGCCACCATGGCCTAACGGCCTCAGAGAACCCGTGTCACCCCGCACCCCTCACCAAGTGTCACAGCAGACTGCTCAGGCACGTTGATGACAATTTCCTTGAGACTCTGCACATATCGGATCCGGTCCAACACAGGGATGAGGATATTCAAGCCCTGGGAAGAAGAGTCATAGGTCTTCAGAAGGACGTGGGACTGTAGGGTTGGAATCTAAGCTAGGCCTGGAGTGGGTAGGCAATCAATATAGATTCTGCCCAGAAAACAGAAGACTTGGGATGACACTGATAGATAGGAAGGTAAGGGTAGAAATGTCAGGCTGGATCTTCGAATGGAAGGGAAAATTAAGGGAACAGGAGCCAGCAGAGTAGCCTTCTCCATGCAGACAGGTGGAACTGAGAGGGTAAACAGAAGAGATTCCCAACATGGGGCCTGTGGGATGCTAGGGCAATAGGAAAAGGTGGTAAGATGGGTATGACGGTCAACAGTCTGGGCCCTGCCGGGTTTGGTCTAGGGTGTTAGAAGCCAAAGGCGAAGGCAGGCCCCACCAAGGTCTCACCCCATCCCCCCATGTCGTGAGGGAATTGGGATTCAGGCTGGCCCGTGGTGGGCAGAAGAGGTTCTCACAGGCTCCAGGATCCGGTGGAATCGGCCCATTCGCTCCACCACCCAGGCCTCCTGCTGTGGCACAAACAGGACCACGGTGTTTCGGGGCAATCCAGAGGAGGCGCGGCGCGGAGCGCGGGCAGAAGCCTGGACGGAGCCCTGAAAGGAAGAAGGGGATTTGCAGAGGCCCAGCCAGCCAGGCAGCCCGCCCCTTTCGGCGCCCGTCCGGGAGTCAAGTTCCTAAACCACAACCCTAAAGGGTTCTCGGAGAGGGACTCATGTGAGTACCATAACCTCCGACCTCAGTTCTCTCCCCAAACTTAGAATCTGGCCCATTCCCAGTTGAAGACCCAGGTGATTTCTGGCCTGATCCTTAGAAAAGGATGCCTCGCACTCACCTTCAGCAAAAGGGCCCCAGTCCCCCGCGCCGCGCGCGCCAGCATTTCCCACGGCCACAGGGACCTCCGGAACCAACGAGACGCGTAGCAGAGCGGTCGCTCTAGATGTCCGGACCTGAGCCTTTCCTCCCGTATTTCCACTCCCCCGGATGTACTTCCGGTCTTCCTCTTTCCCCTCCCCCTCCCATACTCAGCCAATCAGCGTTACTTGGCAGAAGCGTGAGTCAAGTTGCTCCAGGTGAGACCCAGATCTTCCAGAGAGCGCCCAAGGCCGAAGGTTCTTGTTCTCTCTGAACAAGCCCAAGCTTCCCAACACAGTGACCAACTGGAGGCTATTTCCCACGTGTAGGTGGCCCAGATAAGCCTCCCAGAGTTCTTTACCCCCACTGGAGACTCAGTTTACCCTTCTGAGCGTATTATCGCCCCATCTGTCACCATAGCGACCAGGCGACTGGCGCTGCCTCAGAGCCAAGGTTGCCATGGTGACATTCTCTGGTAGTCCTGCTGTGTTGTACCCAGCCCTCCCACTGGGGACTGACCCCATTCCAGTTGCCATGGTGATTGGGCCTAACAGTGATTGGACTGAGATTTCTCTCCCATCTTTTCCCAAGGCACCATAGCTTTTCTACCTCTACCCCGTCAGGGTCTATTAGGCCAGGTTCCTTTACACACCATGGTGCAGCACACAGCCCCAAAATTCAGCATTCACCCTGCACACATTTCTGATGCTCTGGCACACAGGACTTGCATAGTCATCCTCATTTTACATATCAGAGTGCTGAAACTCAGAGGAGCTAAAATCATCAATAGAACCTGTATAAGAATCCAGATCTACATTCGAAGTTCAGCTTTCATGGCAGAACCTTCCCCATCACGCCACCCCATTATATGAAAAGAGCTAGACCAGACCCTAAGAATCATGGGGGTCTCCCCTAAACCTCCTGGCCTCACACCTTTTCCCTGGGAAAGGGCAGAGTCCCAGCTCCAGTTAGGTCCTCCCATCCCCATTCCCATGCTGTCCCCAACAGAATAAGTAAGGCTTAGTTCAAGTTTCCAAACAAGAGTTTATTCTTTCTTTTTTTTTTCTTAAAAAAAAAAAAAAAAAGTACCAGGTGCGATTTTTTTCCTGGGTTGTTTTTTTTTTCAAGTTTCAGCAAATGTTTGTTCCCCTCAGCCCAGCCCCAGGCATCAGAGCTAAGGCTGGGTCAGAGTCTAGACTGGGGAATAGGGTAGTTGGTAACTACATGACTGAGTTTGAGGGGTGCCCCTCACCCCAACTGAGGTAGGTGGGTCAGAATCTGGCCAGGAAGGAGGAGGCACCCTAGTCCTTGGCCCTGACTCTGTACCCTGAACACCTTCCTCAGTCAGGACCCCAAAGCAAAGAGACACAGGCAGAAGAAGGAGAGGGACAACCGGAGTCTGGAGTCCTAGATGTGTGCACAACTGCATGCACACGCTCTCTCTCACATACATACCACACACACAACACACACACACACAAACATACACACACACAAGTTGGCTTTCAGGAGGGGTGAGGTCAGGGAAGTGAAAGGCATTGGGATGGACAGGGGAAGCTGAGCCTTTGGCTGGTGACTCAGTTCTTCTGGGATAACTTCTCTGCTCTCAGCTGAGGGAGAATACTTCTCCCACAGCCCCCACATCAGCCTCTTCAACTCCTGAGGTTGGAGCAATATCTGAGAGTGGGAAAGGAGGGGGGGCAATGCCAATTATCAGGTTTGGGAGGTTACCAAGGCAATCCAATTTGAATAAATTATAAATTAAAAATAAATAAAATAATAAATGGCCCCTGCCCAGGACAGGGAGGCAATGCTGGCATGACTTGCCTGGGAACTTAGGACAACCTTGGGGTAGCTCCAGTTCCTCCCCACCGTCGCAGCCAGCCTGGGAAATCCCAAGGGAGGGGCCGACACGTGGAGGACCCAGAACAGGGCAGAGTGTGGTAAGGTCAGAAGCTTTAAACACCCAAACGGTCAATTTGGGCATGAGCATGTCGAGGGCTTTAATTCAAGCCTGAAGGTCTCTCGCCACCTCTCCAGGTATTCACTCTGTCCAAGATGGAGCAGGATGGGCAGGTCCTTGGCCCAGAGGGGTTCAGGGCATTGACAGTCAGGGCAAAGGTGAGTAACGTGGATTGTGAGGGGCCTCGGTCACAGCCTGCAGTTCGTAGGGGAGCCCTGTGTCCAGTTCCAGGCTCCGGCGGGAAAAAAGCAGGCGGATGTCACCATGCAGGCTTAAGCGGCCTGAGCGGGAGCTCCGGAACCTGGGGGAGGACAGGGTGATCAAAGTAAGACTCCAGACTGATAAGAAGCGAGGGGAGATCCTATTCAGGAAGGACATACCTGGGTTGTGGAAAAGATACCTAGGCCTCCTGCCCAGTGGCCCCGGGGCCCTGTCCTCACCTGAGGTGCAATAAGTAGCAGAGGAGGCGGCGGGTGGGGCCAGCATTCCCCTCCTCACCCACAGGCACCAAAAAGAGGCGGTGGCGCAGGAAGGTCATATGGGCAGCAGGCATGTCCGAAAAGTCAAAGGTCACGAGGAACATCTTCACCACAGTCTGGTTGGGGTTAAATAAGGTCTGGGGACAGCACAGGCAAGGTTGGTAGGGTCGAGGGGATGATTTCCACTCCCCACTCCCAGTCCCCCTCGGGGAAAACTCACCACTTGGATGGTGCCCACCTTGGGCACGCTGTAACCCTTCCTCCCCAGGGGACTCAGGTCCACGACGCCCTGGGAAGGCCAAGGAGTTATCAGTCAAGTAGGGTGTGGGAGATCCCAGACCACTCATCCATCTCCACCATCTCTCATCCTGGGACTTGGCCCCTGCCCCATACAAGAGTTCTCTCCCACTAGGCCCTGACTCTTAGGTAAGAACATCTCAAGAATCCCTCCAGAGCAGTTCAACTACTGCTCTCCACCTGAGTGCCTTTTCCCAATAAAGTCTTTTGCATTGTTAATTGAAAAAAAAAAAAGAATACTTCCTGCTTCTAACCCCTCATGCCCTTTGGGTTGAGGTCAGGTCATACCAGGAAGGGAGCCGGGGCATTTTGCTCAGAAACATCAAAGAAGGTGACAGTGACGGGCAGCGTGACATGCTGAGGGCAGTAGGATCCACTAGCTCCAATCTCTGCTGTGAAGCCCTCAATGCGGCCGGACGGTGCGAAGCGTCCTCGCAGCAATGATTCCTGGGGTTAGGGTAGGGAAACATGTGAGAAAGATGCTATCTGTTTTCCTTATCTATCCAAGCCACATGCTACCATCCCTTCCTGCAAGACCCACCAATCAAGGAATCCAAAGGGAACTACCTCAAAGTTGCCCAACAGGGTACGGCTGACAGCAGGGGTAGGAACAGGGGAGGCACTGGGAGGGCTCAGCAGGCCTGGTCCCTTCCGGAGGCTTCGAAGGGAGCTCCTGGTAGGGGAGAGGACACACGAGTGGGCTGGTTGACTTGAGATGTTCTGGGATGTTTGCTATTGTCCTTTGGCCCCACCTAAGGCCCCTTCCCTGAGGTCCCCTTGCCTGGGGTTGGAACAGACTTCTGCCCCATTTTCAGGGAGAAGCAGGGCACTTACAGCTTCAGGCGACGGGCACCTTTCAGCCTCCGCCCCATGGGATTACAGTCTGTTGGGTCCTGTGGAGAGGAAAGATTAGGTAAGGACACTAGATAGAAGCCAGGCTCATCACAAGCTCTCATAGGAACATACCTCAAGCCATCACCTTTCCCCACACAGATATCCACGTAAGAGCAGACTACTTCCTCTCCTGGCTTACCAGCACAGGCTCCTTCGGCCCAGGCAGCAGGTGGCTCCAGAAGGGTGTGGCTTTGGCATCAGAACTGTTGGCAGCAGGAGGGTGGCCCAGGGTTCCCCGGCGCCTCCGAGGGGCTGGCCCCTCATCCTCAGAGCTGACATCCAGGGCTTCTCCAGCAGGAAGCAGCCTTCGCTTGGTGGGGCAGGGGCCTGGAGGTCCGGGGCCAGGGGGTGTGTGCTCGGGGCTGCACCCATTGGCAGTGCCAGGGGACTCCCTAGGCCAGGGGCTGCCCCCATTGCCCACCCCAGACACTAGGCTCTTACCCCCTATTTGTGCAAGACTGTGCAAATCAGTGTCAAGTGTGTGCAGCTGGCCTGGAGGGGCTGGCCCCAGGGACGACCCCAGGGACCCCTGTCCCCTTGGATCTGGGGAAGCCCAGTCTCTGGTGTGCAAAGTACTGCAGGAAGCATTTGATGGGGGCAAGGGGGAACTTCGGGCCCCCGAAGTCCAAGGTGAGGTGGAGCTACCTCCTTGTTCCACAACACAGAGGCCGTGATGGCAGAAATGTTGGCTGGCCACGCCCAGTTTCAGCCCCAGTCCCTCTGGGCCCAAGAGCCCCACAGTAGGTGGCTCTTCAGGGGACAGTCCCTCTCTGGCCCCTAGTCCGGGGCCTCTCTTCAGCTCCCTGGGACCCTCGGTAGGTGGGGCTGGCCGTTTCAGGGCCCTAGGAGGCTCAGAGGCACCAGCTGGAGGGGAAAAGATGGATACCTGGTAGACCCCGGGGGATGTCGCCCCCCCCGCTGGGCTGTAGCCCATGAGCAGGCCACCCTGGAGGGCCCCCTGCCTGACTGCAGGCTGCGAAGGGCCAGCCTCTGGCTCTGAGGATGGAGACGTCTCCGCCTGCACGTGGCGCATGAAGCCCCGCCTTCGGTCAGGGGGGACCCCCCCCACAGCCTTTATGCTGGGCTTGGGCTGGGGGGCCTGGGGACATCTGTGCAAGAGAAGAGAAGAAAAGATGGTAAGAGGAATCCATGAATCGTCTCCCTCCCAGATGAAATTCAGATCCTCCCCTGGACTGGAGAGGTGACCTTGTGAGGTTCCAGGGGGGTGAAGATAACCAAATGCCCCAGATGGATTGATGGAATACAGAGGACACGCTCAAAGCTGCTGAACAGGTGACCCATTTCGCTCAGGTTTCTAACTGAATCTGCTCCCCCTCCCTCTCTCTGGCACTCACCCCGATGAAGAGGCCTTAAGCCTAGCTGTGTGTTCTCTCTTCCTGGCTGATGTCTTGCTCTCCTAGCTTGCAGTCTGGTCCATGCCTGCTGCACTGGCAAGGTGACTGCCACCATTCCGTGCAGCTCCTAGGCTCAGCTGGACCCTGAGGAAAGAAAAATGGGATAAGCCTGGCATAAGCCAGGATCTCTGGAGCCAGTGGGAGGGCTGCGCTCACAGAGTATACCCCAGGACATCCTCCTCCAGTTTATAGAGGACATACTCCTTCACAGTACCCCTGCAGAGACGGAAGCAGTAGTCTTGGGATCCAGGGCCCAGAGGGCAGAACTGGGTTGTACAAAGAGTCACAGAGTGGCAGGTCTTAGCTCATTGTAATAGGATGTGACAAGTAAGTTGAGGGAGGAAAACTACTTGTCAGGGCCACCAGCTGGGGGACTCCTGCCCTAAATGAGATGGGGGATGAGAAACCCCAAGATCCAAAAGACCATGACAACTGAAAGGTGGCCAAGGCAAGAATTCAACTCTCCTAGTCAAGGCCACTGAGTTACCCAACTCCTTCCCATCTACCTATCTCTAAAGGAACAAATGCCACTCCATAATTCTCAGGGCAGAGGTCTTACAAAAATATCCCCCCCAATCAGGGCTCCTTGGAAGTACAAACCTCAGGCTAGCTCAAAGTGGGTCTTTCAGAGTTAAACTCCCAATTGTCCCCAGCAGTCTGTCCCTTTAACAGGAAGCAACAAATCTAACCAAAAACAAGTCTAGAGGGGGCAGGGTGTGGAGGAAGCAGTGCTAGAAGACACTCTCCAGGGCCTGCCCCTCCCCCAGGCTCTGCAAACTAGAGATAAGGCAGTGACAGCCAGACAGCTGGAGTGCCTCGCTACTCCTCCCCAACACATCCAACACCCCAAAACTCAAACCACTGCTTTTCTGCCTGGGTACAAGATGGTCTTCACTAACTCGTCCACCCTCAGGAGCCCATATTGGGTGAGGGGATGTCAAATCAAAGGCTCTCTTCCTTCACGGGAGAAAACACTGCACGCAGGATCAAACTTATGCTTTGGTCAGTCGCCTTTGCTGCCTGCTATCCACAAAACACTTTCCTTTTCAGGGGGGAATGTCCCCCTATGCCTATCCAAGTCTTACCCTTCCTCCTTGGCTAGGCCAAATGCCATCCTCTCCATAAAACTTCCTCTGGCTGTCCTGGACCATAAATATTTGTCTCTTCTGAGACTTCACTTACGGCAGTGTCACTGTCTCCTGTAATCCTGCGACAGTTTTGCTTGCTCTTG
Organism: Bos grunniens; assembly: GCF_055505025.1. Lineage (NCBI taxonomy): Eukaryota > Metazoa > Chordata > Mammalia > Artiodactyla > Bovidae > Bos > Bos grunniens. Next base: position 57,964,156 of record NC_141172.1, read on the forward strand.
TAGGTAAGACTGACTATGGGATTCTTGAAGATAGGTTTTACTTGAATCCTCTGCCTGACTCCAGGCACGGGGTAGGCACATAGCAGGGCTCAGAAAAGTAGAATACAAGCCCCAGAGATCTGGGCAGCGGAGAGTGCAGAGAAGAACTCCCAACATGAGAGAAGCAGGGAGATTAATTGTATGAGGAGAATCAGTGACAACAGAAACGGGGGCGGGAGGCAGGGAAAAAGGGAAGCTTTGCATCTAGGGACTGAAAAGCTTTCCCACACCAAGTTCCCATCACTGCACCCTACACTATCCTGTTTCACCAAGTTCTCATTAGAACTAGAAGCCCTAAGAAAATTCTGGTTCCCTGTGGTGGGTGGGGTGTCTGGAAAGGGCAGGATGCCAATGGCAGCATTGTCAGAGGGTACAACCTGTACTCAACTCTTCTCTCCTTGCCTCTACCCACCCTGTACAGATTCAGGAAGGGCCTTTTCCTTAGCACTCCCACCCCTAGGTCATCCCAGTTGACCTCTTCAGCCCTTGCCCTGGGGAAGCATCATGATGACAAGATGCCCTACTTGACCCCAGCATGACAGGCATCTGCTCATTACCCCAGAGCCCTCTCAGTTCCTGCCCTGTCAATGAAAAGCTCTAAGACTCACTTCTCTGCCACCCAGCCAGTCTGGCTCTAGTCCATGGCTTCAAGCTGACTCATGGGGCAGGACATGGGGAGGGGGAGGGGCAGGATAGGCCAAATCTCACTCTGGGAAGGGGTGGGCAGCAGCTGGCATCAAACAGCTGTGCCAAGCTGTGGCTGGCAAGGACTACAGCTCCCAACATGCCAAGGGAGCAAGGCCAGAAAAAACAACAAGTCCCATAATACCATGGGGTCCGTACCTTCAGACACCTGCTAGGCCTGAGAGATGGGATAGGTGGATGTTGAGCTCCCAGACTTACCTTCCCTTTCCCTTCAGTATTAAAGATATCCATTTCTACCCTGATCAAGGAAGGTGGCAAGAAGAATTCTTCATGTGCTTTCCACATTCACCCAGTGCAGAAAGAACTGCTACCAGCTGCTCTACATTTTGTCCCCCAGGCGTCTGCACAAACTAGGGAGGCCATTCCCAAGGACCACTACTGTGGGTAGGTAGGTTACCCTGTGCTATTTCACCAAACACCTTGCCTCTGGCCTAGAGCCCTCCACCCTTCCTGGAGAGGAAGCAAATCTTAGCACCTCCTCCAAAATGAGCCCAGGAGACTCACCCCAGCACCCGGGCTCTAGGACTCCTTGTTCTGACCGATCCCCCACCTCCTATTTAGCCTCCCAGGTCCTGCCTCACCTTTCTCCTCCTCACAACCTGGGACAGGCCCCATTCCCTACTGGAGCTTCGGAGATTTGCTATTTCCCCCTACCACAAACTCACCCCGTTCCCAAATTGGCTCCGCCGCGGCGCCGCTGCTCCAGGCCCTTCCGTCCAGTCCCGGTCCCTCCCCTCGAATGCCCGGTCCTCCCCGCCTCGGGCCCCCAACCCAGACAAAGGGTGGCTCAGGCTGAGTCCCGCTCTGCTAGGTTCTTCTCTGTCAGTTTCGTGTGCAACACTAGCGGGCCCTGGCGCCCGCAGCCCCCAAGCCGCTGCCGCGCCCCTCCCCGCGACTGTCCCTCCCCGTGGCCGCCCCGGCTCCGCGAAGCCGACTCCGCTGCCCCTCTGACTCACAGGCCATTTCCTACCAGCTGATGGGGCAGCCCGCCCCGCCCAGCTCCCCTCGCACCCCCGCTGCCGCCTTAGAGGCCGCCACGCCCCCCTCAAGCTACGCCCCCATCGCAGCGACCATACTCATTGGCCTAAAGGAGGCCAGCCTCCACACGACCTCACGTGTGAGGCACGCCCCCTTCAAAAGATGCCTGTCCATTGGCCCATAAGGGGGCAGGCCTACCTAGGGTTGCCCCGCCCATTTTAACCCCACAACTGCCTCTCAGCCTCTCTCAGCCCTGCCTTTTAACCCTTTCAAAGACGTCGGCCTCCCACTTCTCACCGCGCCCTTCCTCTTCAGAGGAAGGTTAATAGGACGGCCTAGGGCGTTCATAGACAAAGTTCGACAATCCCCAAAGTCAGCTTGCTCTTCCAACACTAGATTCCAAATATACCCACTCCCATCATCTCTCTGTGCCTTGCAAACCAGAGACCACAGGGCTGTTGAAGCTCAGGAAGCTTCCTTCGTGCCAGGATAAAAGGGTCTTGAAGTGGGATCTCATCTCCTTCCATTGAGAAATGGCATTCTTCCTTCTTTTTCTCTATATTGATGTTGTTTTGCCTTCATTAGAGGGCTTCAAGGGCTCCTGAGATAGGGATACATTTTAATTCAGGAACCTAGACATCATTATGTCTTTAAACTTTCATTTTGAGATCAAACTGCTTCAGTCTTTCTGCCAGTACTCTTTCTATTCATAAGCCCTTGTTCAAGGAGGCAGAGCTTCCAGGAAAGTGGGATCAGAAGGCTTCTGCCCAGAGTAGGGGGAAATATGCCCAACTCTTGTGACAGAGCTCACCCCCATGACTCACAACTCCCTCGAAACTCCCCACCCTCCTCCTGAGTCACTGGGCCCCAAGCCCAGCTTAGACCCAACCAAATTAAGTGGCAGCAGAACCAGCATTCCTAATTCTTATTCTCTTATTACTGTAGCTCGCTAGGCTCCTCTGTCCATTGGATTCTCCAGGCAAGAATACTGGCGTGGATTGCCATGCTCTCCTCCAGGGTATCTTCCTGACCCAGGGATCGAACCTGCATCTCTTACGTCTTTCCTGCATCAGCAGGCAGGTTCTTTACCACTAGCGCCACCTGGCAAGCCCTATTCTTTAAATGACCAGGATGGAAACCTTTGCAAGGATTAGACATTAAGACACTTTTTAGAGGGACTGATCTATGGGCAAGCTAAGAAAAGAAACAGTCTTGTCTACTTTTCCCTCTGCACTTGTGAAGTCAGACAATTTGGAACTTAAGAGGTTGCTAAGACTGGGGTCTTCCATAGAAAAAAGAGGCAAACACCAGAGCCAAAAAAGGGAAGACCCAAACTGAGGCCCTGGAGAACTGGCATCAGGCAGGGCATGCTCCCTGGCCGTACCTTTGGAAGAGCGAAGTGAATTCTTTTGTAGTTCAGAAGGCACCAAAGCCCCAAGGTCCTTGTTTCTACCTTGCCTGTAGTGCAGGCCCTAAGGGCCCTGAAGTTGTCACTGGACAGTAGAATGAGGCTCTCCTCCCCTACTTCCTCCCTGTGCCCTAGACTTAGGAAGGACAAACCTGTAACAATTCCTCTAGCTTCCTTTCTCTTCACCTCAGACCAGGGGGGAAACCATGAAAAAGAAGTTGCCATGGACTGACTTCCTTGCTGGTTCCCTAATGCTAAGGAACAGGATTTAGGGAATTTTCAACACCCTGAACAAAGCTGCAGAGTACCAATCTAAGAGCCTACCTTAGTAAAAGCTTACTGGGAAGACAGGTAGACATACAACACTGTAGGAAAGAAATAATCCCTTGGTGACCCCACCTTGTTCTAACTAACTGCCAAGACCATAGGCCCAGACCTTAGTCATCTGCAAAAGCCTAGGGGCAGTAGTTCAGGGGGAAGGATCAAAGACATTTTAGGCCTCAGTGTGCTCTGGGAGAGCAAGCAGCGTTGTACAATCAAGAGGCTTTACCTAGCTGCCCTAAATTCTTACTCTGCTTTATTATTTTCATAGCAGTTATCACCAGCTGGCACTTCTCTCCAGCTCTTTCCCCCTCCCTCTCTTTTCTCTCCCCCTGCAGCCACACACACATTTCTTTCTCCCTGGGTTAGAATACAAGCTCCATGAGAGCTGCAACTCTGTTGTATTCATGCTAGTCCTCCCAGAATCAGTATCAGTGCCTGGCACATAATAGGTGCTCAATAAATGTTGGCTCAAAGAAACATTGACCCCTGGGCTGAGTGAAGAGTATTCAGAAGCTGCTACTGCTGCTAAGTCGCTTCAGTCGTGTCCAACTCTGTGCGACCCCATAGAGGGCAGCCCACCAGGCTCCGCCGTCCCTGGGATTCTCCAGGCAAGAACACTGGAGTGGGTTGCCATTTTCTTCTCCAATGCATGGAAGTGAAAAGTGAAAGTGAAGTCGCTCAGTCGTGTCTGACTCTTAGCGACCCCATGGACTGCAGCCTACCAGGCTCCTCCGTCCATGGGATTTTCCAGGCAACAGTACTGGAGTGGGGTGCCATCAGAAGACCTGGGTCCTAATGCCTGGTCTTTCACTATGAGACCTGGAGAAAATATCAGTCTCTTCTTTCTTAATTTCCAAATCTGTAAAATGAGTTTGTATAAACAATTACCACTGAGGCCTCTAGAACTCTGACCTTATACTGCTATCATCCTAATGGCTATTGTTCACTCTTAACCATTTTCTGAAGATGGGTCCAAGCATCTGGATGCTCTGCTGCTTGTATGGAAGCAGAAAGTCTATATACTCCAGCCCCTGCATAGCAAACCAATGCCCTTTCTCTTCAAGCCCCACCCACTCAAACAAATGCCTCAATCTTGAGGAAACTGGAGTGAGTCCACCCTAAGCCCGCCTCTCTGAGAGACAATCTGGGAAGCTGTGTTGCCATAGCAATCAGCTCCTCCTCAAAAGGCTTCAGCCTGCCCTTCTTTACCCCACCCTACCCCTCGGCTTTGTCTGGCTTAGGCACCCCCTCCCTCCCCAGCCAGTCTCTCAGCCAGAGGAGACTGGCTTGGGGCCCCTTTCAGCAACACTGTCACTCTCATTCAGCCACTGTGTGGAAAGCAGGCTTTCTCACCCTCTTGCAGCCTGCCCAGGGGCAAAAAGAACTCTGGCACTACATCAAGTCGCCTCAGGGAATCAGACACTAGGCCCTAGTCTGGTTCAGATAGTCAGATTCCAAGCCAGGAGGGTGGGGAGCCATTCCCTGTCCCTCCCCCAGTGGAGACTGGAACCTCCCTTCCCAGTTCAGCCAACAATACTGGCTCACCTCTCAAAGCATGCTTCGCAGACCCTCAGCATTTCTCACCATTTCCCTCTCCCACAGAAGCCCAGAATTTTTGAGGGAATTAGGGTTCCCTACCCAGGAAAAGGAAAAGTGTGCAGAAATCAGTTTGTGGCAAGTGGTAAAAATGTATCTACCACTCACTTGGGGAGCTGCAGGGAGAGACCTTGGTAGTAGTGAGGGTGAGGTCTGGGCCTTGCTGCTGGTTACCTAGGTCTCTGGCCAATGAGTACAAAGTCTGGGGCAGGGCACAGCTCCTAGACAGGCAAGGACCAGGCCAGGCCCCAGGCGAGGAAGGAAGTGGGAAATGAGCACACCCAGAGCTTAAGGGCAGGGCAAAGTGGGGGAGGAGGGGAAAGGCAGGGACTAAGGCAAGCTTCTAAGAGGAACAGGAACTACAGTGAGGGGCTACCCAGAGCCTAAGGGGGGAAGGGTCTCCAGGGACACCAGCTAAGGGAAAAATATCCCAGTCTCATCCAGACAGATACAGTCACACAAGCTCTAGTAGCAAGTGGGGCCTGCATACTCTCTGAGTGCTCAGGCCTGAAGATGGAGTTAGGAGCTGAGGAGCCAGGAACACTGCAGACTGGCTTCTTCACCCCAGTAATCCCATCACCCTCATCCCTGAGACACAGTACAAAAACCTTTTCCTGGAATCTCTACAAAGCCTCCAGACTTTGTCAAGGCACTAAGGGTTCTTCCCTCCTCAGCTGGGGCCTGCAACCCCTTCCCCTCACATAGTGCCCACAGCCCCCATACCTTCTTCCTCCACACAGTCCCTCCCACACTCTGGACCACTAGCCCGTCTCCATCACACAACGCCCCCTCCACTTTCCCCTAAAGCGCTTTCATATCCCCTCCCCCTCAAGTATCATCTCCAACCCTTCACTTCACCTCACCCCTTCACATTGTACTTCCCAGCCTCACAAAGCACTCCCGCCCTTCCCCCACAAGGGGTACCGGAGAATGCACCTCTTAGCCCAAACATTGAGCCCCTCCCTCCTCCCCCAGCTGTTTTACTCCATCCCCACCCCAGCATTTCTCCAGATCTTTTCCTTCCCTGACGTGATCCTCCCGCCTCATGTTTACCCAAGCGCACCCCCGTACTAGTCCATTCTTCCACGCTCACCCGCCCCACACCTGTAGTTCCGTGAGTCCCGTTGCAACTGGGGAGGTAGTGGATTGGAGCAGTTACATAGCTGCCCTAGCTGCAGCCTCGGCCTGCAAACCTCGCCCCTTTGCTCCGAGCCCCGCCCCCGCAACGACACGACCCACCCTCTCCGTTGTCCCACCTCCCACCTTCCCCTGGCTCGTCCCCTTTCCTAGTTTCTTTAATTCCTGGGGCTCCTCCCCTGTAATTCAGGTCCTGCCCCTTTCTGGCTCCGCCCCTTCTCGTCTTCTTGGCGTCTCCACATTGAACCTCTGCTGGTCTTTCGTCCCACCCCGGTCCCCGCTCCACCCTTGATCCCCGCCCCCTTCTGGTCTTTGCCTTTCACTAGGATCCGCCCCCTCGGATTCCAGGCTGGCAGAACCGGTGCCAGGCTCGCTTCCACTGCTAGCCCCCTCCCATCTCGGAGCCTCTCCTCCCCCCACCCCTTCTCTGGCTGGCCTCACCCCGGCGCTGGCGCTGCAGCCCGGAACCGCTGGTTTTGATTGGCGGCGGTGGCCCCAGTGGATGGCGGAGGAGTCAAAGTGATGGCTGCAGGTCGCCTGAGGGCCCATCCCGGACACGTGCGGCTTCTGTGATGACAGGTCTAAAGGGGCGGGGCCTCATCCCGCAGTGTGCAGCCTGGGCTGACCAGATCCGGCCGGAGATGGGGAGCCAGAACCTGCGCCAAAGCGCTAGCTTGTGGGCGCTCGAACCTGGTTGGAGCACTCCCAGGCTTTCGAGCTGGTGTGAGCTGCCTGCGGAACTTGAGCCTCTTAGTGAAGGCGTCTGGGTTAGCGCGCGTATTTGCCCTAATAGGGGAGGTCTGTAGGGTTTGCAAAGTAGTGCAAAGAACTTCAGAATTCTGTGAAAATGCGGGAATCTGGTTGGCGGGGGTCTCAAGTCTGTGAGGAGGAGCAGTTTCTGTAGCCTACGGTGTGCAGGAGACAGGCAGTAAGAGTTAGGTCTGTAGCTGTGGAGGTAGGTCAGCGAGAAGTTTGTGAATTTTATGAGCCAAAGTAGAGCCTTTGCTTTGTATAAGTGTCGACCGAACTATGTGACTGTTGTACACGTTCTGTAATTTCATTAGCGCCTGAGTCTTCAACTTTCCGGGAGCCCCACGAGTTCCCAAGATATGTCCAGGGGAGGGCGATGCTTACGAGCTACCGGTAGATGGCAGCCCAGGTCCCTTGCAGAGCTGAGTGGCTCTGAGCCCAGAGCCTAGTAAGCTTCTCGATGGAGCCGGAGGTATTGATGGCTGTGTGATGGACTGGACCTGGTAAAGTTATCTCGAAGTCTCAGATTCTTTAGATCTCTGTGACTTCTTTCTGTGAGTAGTTAACAAGCGGCTTTACTAAACACCAATGGTGCGCTAGGCAAAATGAAAAAAGAAAAAGAAAAAAATGTTCTGCTCTTACCGAACTACTCAGATTGTCTAATACTTCTATAATGCTCAGTTCAGTCTCTCAGTCGTGTCCAACTCTTTGCGACCGCATGAATCGCAGCACGCCAGGCCTCCCTGTCCATCACCAACTCCTGGAGTTCACCCAAACTCATGTGCATGAGTCGATGATGCCATCCAGCCATCTCATCCTCTGTCGTCCCCTTATAGAGGGTAAAATTGGAAGGGTTTGTGTAGTGGAAAAAGCTCAAATTTGAAGTCATTTGGTTTGGTAAGGACTCTAGACTAGCTGTATTGGGCAAATTACTTGATTACTAGCTAAATTTGGGTAAATTACTAGATTTAAAAAAACTTTTAAAAAAGATTTTTATTATCAGGATCATTTTAAAAGTCTTTATTGAATTTGTTATAATATTGTTTTTGTTTTATGTTTTTGATGTTTTGGTGGGAGGCATTGGAATCTTAGCTCCCCACCAGGGATCCAACCCACACCCCTTGCATTCAAAGGCTAACAGCAACCACTGGACCACCAGGAAAATCCCTAAAAATAAACTTTTAATTTTAGAATAATTTTAGATTTACAGAAAGTTTGTGAAGATAGTATAGAAAGTTTCTGTGTACCCCACACTCAATTCTCCACTTTGTTCTCCACAATTGTTTAATAACATCTTACATTAGTATGGTACGTATGCTATAATTAATTAACCAATATTGATATATTATATATATCAATACATGTAAATAAGTATTTAAGATACATCCTAAAGGAGATCAGTCCTGTGTATTCATTGGAAGGACTGATGTTGAAGCTGAAACTCCAATACTTTGGGCACCTGATGTGAAGAGCTGACTCATTTGAAAAGACCCTGATGCTGGGAAAGATTGAGGGCAGGAGGAGAAGGGGACGACAGAGGATGAGGTGGTTGGATGACATCACCGACTCAATGGACATGCTGCTGCTACTGCTGCTGCTAAGTCACTTCAGTCGTGTCCGACTCTGTGTGACCCCATAGACGGCAGCCCAGCAGGCTCCCCCGTCCCTGGGATTCTCCAGGCAAGAACACTAGAGTGGGTTGCCATTTCCTTCTCCAATGCATGAAAGTGAAAAGTGAAAGTGAAGTCGCTCAGTTGTGTCCGACTCCCAGCGACCCCATGGACTGCAGCCCACCAGGCCCCTCCATCCATGGGATCTTCCAGGCAAGAGCACTGGAGTGGGTTGCCATTGCCTTCTCCGCAGTGGACATGAGTTTGGGTAAACTCCGGGAGTTGGTGATGGACAGGGATGCCTGGCATGCTGCAGTCCATGGGGTTACAAAGAGTCTGACACAACTGAGTGACTGAACTGAACTGATACACTATCATTAAAGTCCATACTTTATTCTGATTCCCTTAGTTTCTACCTAATGTCCCATCCAGGATAACACATTAGGTTTAGTTTTCATGTCTCCTTAAACTCCTCTTGGCGTTGATATTTTCTCAGACTTCCTCGTTCTTGATGATCTGAACAATTTTATAGACAATTTTATTGATCAGATATTTCAGATGTTTTGTAGAATGTCTTTCATCTGCAATTTGTTTGATGTTTTTCTGATGAGGAATCTCTTGCAAATCCATTTTCCCATTCTGTAGCTTGCCTGTTTATTCTCTTAGTGGAGTCTTTCAATGTGCAGAGGTTCTTTAACCTGTCCAGTTTACATCTTTTTGTTTATATTCAATGGTTTTTATGCTCTATTTAAAAAGTCTTTGTCTACTTGGAAATGAATATATTATCTTAGGTTATTGTCTAGAAACTTTATTATTTTACCTCTTATTTAATCATCTGGAATAGATTTTGTGTGTAGTGTGAAGCAGATGTCAAGATTCATTTTTCCCTCAGTTATTCAGTTGAACCAGAAACTTTTACAAAAACTATTATAGTACAATTTCCAAAAAGTTAAGAGCAAGATTCTTACAAGAAGATAGAATGAACATATGTCAAAGATAAGCAGGTAAAGCATGTGTAATGAGCAATTGAGGAAATTAGGGGTTATATCAGTCAGAGTTCTGGGTGTGTGTATATGTAGAGATACAAATGGAGAGGTTTTATTATAAGGAGTTGGCTCACAGTACTGCGGAGGCTGACAAGTCCCAAGGTGTCAAGCTAGAGACCTAGGATAGCTGATGGTGTAGTTCCAGTTCCAGTCCAAAGGCCTGAGAACCAAGAAAGCTGCCAATATAGTTACAGTCTGAAAGCTGGCAGCCTGAAGACCCAGGCAAAACTGATTTTTCAGTTTGAGTCCACTGGTAGGAAAAAAGACTAATGTCTCAGCTCAAAGGAAATCAGTCAGAGAGAAATTCTCTTCTTCAGTCCTTTTGTCTATTCAGGTCTTCCACTGATTAGGTGAGGACCCTCCCCTGCCCCACCACAGTAGGGAGAGCAATCTGCTTTACTCAGTTAAAGTGGAAGTTGCTTAGTCCTGTCTGACTCTTTGGGACCCCATGGACTATACAGTCCATGGAATTCTCCAGGCCAAAATACTGGAGTGGGTAGTCTTTTCCCTTCTCCAGGGGACTTCCCAACCCAGGTATCCAACCCAGGTTTCCGGCATTGCAGGCAGATTCTTTACCAGCTGAGCCACAAGGGAAGCCCTTCCTGAGTAAAGGAAGCTTTACTCAGTGTACCTATTCATATGTTAATTTCATTCAGAACCATCCTTATAGACATATCCAGAATAATGTTTGACCAAATATTTGGTACCCTGTGGCCCAGTTAAGCTGACACATAAAATTAATCATCCTGGGTATTCACAGGCATTTGAAAAAAGAATGCTAAAATGAGATTTTAGGTTAGATATAAAAGTAGTTAATGTCTACAGAATAGTAACACCATAACGTTTTCTAATAATCAAATCCTTTGCATCATCACCAGACAAAAATCTATTCCTTAACATACGACTTCACAGAGTTAGCCTTTATTTTTGTTTGTTTGTTTATTTATTTGGGGGGTGATTTCTTTTTTAAAAATTTATTATTGGAGCTTTACAATGTTGTGCTTCTGCTGTACAACAAAGTGAATCAGCTGTATCTATACTTATGTCTCCTTCCTTTTGAGCCTCCCTCCCACCCCGCCTCCCCTCCCGCCCCTCTTGGGCATCACAGAGCACCAAACTCAGCTCCCTGTGCTATATAACAGCTTCCCACTAGCTACCTATTTTATACATGGTGGTACACAGAGTTCGGAGAAGGCAATGGCACCCCACTCCAGTACTCTTGCCTGGAAAATCCCATGGACGGAGGAGCCTGGTAGGCTGCAGTCCATGGGGTCGCTAGGAGTCGGACGTGACTGAGTGACTTCACTTTCACTTTTCACTTTCATGCACTGGAGAAGGAAATGGCAACCCACTCCAATGTTCTTGCCTGGAGAATCCCAGGGACGGGGAGCCTGGTGGGCTGCCGTTTATGGGGCCGCACAGAGTCGGACATGACTGAAGTGACTTAGCATAGCATAGCATACACAGAGTTAGCCTTTAATTAATAATAGATAATGAGTAAAGCAAAAGTTTGTTGCCTGGGTAATCTTTGGCTGCCCCTGCTGTCTTTTCTTTGCAGCATTTCCAAGTTTTGGATGATTTTTATTAACAAAACAACCCTTTCCCCCTTTTCTATGCAATGTCTGTTTTTCATAAAACACATGTTCATAATATATGATGTGTTCCTGTCCCTCCTTGCACCATTGTCGCACTGTCTTAATTACTGTGTTGATATGTGGTGGTGCATATCCTCCAACTTTAAGATCGTAAGATTATATTGACTATTCTCAGCCCATTCCATTTCTATATAAATTTTAGGATCAGCTGACCAGTTTTCATAGACACACATACACATGCCTATCTTCTAGGATTTTTATTAGGATTGCATTAAATGTACAGATAAAACAGGTTTTTTGTAATTCTTTGTTGTTCCAAATAATGTCAACATTCCCTTATTTAGTAAGAGTTGCATCCGGTCCCATCACTTCATGGGAAATAGATGGGGACACAGTGGAAGCAGTGTCAGACTTTATTTTTGGGGGCTCCAAAATCACTGCAGATGGTGACTGCAGCCCTGAAATTAAAAGACGCTTACTCCTTGGAAGGAAAGTTATGACCAACCTAGATAGCATATTCAAAAGCAGAGACATTACTTTGCCAACAAAGGTTCGTCTAGTCAAGGCTATGGTTTTTCCTGTGGTCATGTATGGATGTGAGAGTTGGACTGTGAAGAAGGCTGAGCGCCGAAGAATTGATGCTTTTGAACTGTGGTGTTGGAGAAGACTCTTGAGAGTCCCTTGGACTGCAAGGAGATCCAACCAGTCCATTCTGAAGGAGATCAGCCCTGGGATTTCTTTGGAAGGAATGATGCTAAAGCTGAAACTCCAGTACTTTGGCCACCTGATGCGAAGAGTTGACTCATTGGAAAAGACTCTGATGCTGGGAGGAATTGGGGGCAGGAGGAGAAGGGGACAACAGAGGATGAGATGGCTGGATGGCATCACTGACTCGATGGACGTGAGTCTGAGTGAACTCTGGCAGATGGTGATGGACAGGGAGGCCTGGCGTGCTGCGATTCATGGGGTCGCAAAGAGTTGGACACGACTGAGTGACTGAACTGAACTGAACTGTGAAACTTTACAAGAATCTTCTCACTTTAGGACCAACGGAAAAATAATAATTTGGTGACTCTAAGCACACTGATCTTTTAAAACAGAACAAGGAGATTTTATTTTGCCAAGTAGACTTTCTGGGTCAAGAAGTAGAATATATATTTTAAGGCATTCCAGTGGTTTTAAATTTTCACATACTGAGTTTGAGTAACAGAGTGATATTCAAGTAGAGAAACCTCGTGGGTTATTAGACATATAGAGGAGAGCAGTCTGAACCAAAGATAAAGATTTGGAACCTACTGACATATATAGATAGCTGTGGGCAAGGTTTAGAGTTTGAGGAGGAGGAAAAACAAAGGAGACTTGAAAAACATGGAGACTTGAGGTTCTACTTCACATCTGTATTATATAGTTTGAAGAAGAAAATGAGTCAGAAATAGTAAATTAAGGAGGAAGAGGGCTCTAGATCTTATGTATGCGTGTGTGGTGGACATGCCAGCAGGTCTTGGTTTGTGCCAGAGAGCTCCTCATGGTGCTTATGACCACTGGGCAGGTCTTAGTCAGTCCTGAGTTCCTTCTCCCCACCACCTGCCCCTTCCAACTCCACTCGCCCCCATCCACTTACTCCCTCTCTCCCCAGCATTACTAAAATCTTTGTGTGTTTTGGCTCTTGGAATTGGTAACTGTCCTCTTTTTGCCAGATGGGGTTGATTATCTCCAGAGGATGAGTTTGCCCATCTGTTCAGGTTCATAAAGATGTGAATTGAATTTCGACTTTCTTTTAGGATTTTTTCCTACCATACCCTGTGTGCTTGGCAGCATTATGCCGTGTGGATCAGCCTTCAGCCCCTGACAGCCATTCCTTCTCCTTCTGTCCACACAGCTAGGCCTTGGAGCCCTTGGCTCAAAAGACAGATGCTTTGGGAATTCTCTGGCAGTCCAGTGGTTAGGACTGTGTTGTTCCACTGCAGGAAGCCTGGTCGGGGACCTAAGATCCCTGCAGCTGCACATGTGGAAAAAAAAAAAAGATGTTTTGTATAGTGTATTTGCAGCTTGTTCCTTTAGCAACAGATTGTATAAACTTTTGTCTATGCACAGGGCCTATTCAAATAGCCTTTCTGCTTTTATAGATAAAATCTCAGTGATGAAACAAACTTTCCTTATTTCAGTTGAAACTGAGATGGTAGTTGGAGTTACCCTTCCCTTTGAGATTAAATAAAATTGCATCTAGCCCTTTACTCCATATTCAGTGGGAAGTCTAGTGCCATCCTGGAGCCTTCTGTGAATTCCAGGAGTGGGGAGGACGTTGACTTCTCATGACCATTCTGGGCCTAGGGTCCCTGGCCCTTGCTGAATTTGTAATTCACTAGTGTTTCACCTCCCTCGGCTGGTCTTTATTTTTTTCTAACCTAGACAGAATTCTTTTTCTCCCCCAAACCCCTTATGGGAAGCATTTGTGAATGGCAGGCTTTACTGAAGCTTTGGGGGTGATGTAAGGAATAGAAAGATATCTACCTAAATAATTTAAAATTGAGTATGTGAACCTCCCAGTTCCTTAAATATTCTTAAAAGACCTTCAGCCATCTAAGGATTTTTTTTTTACCCTCTCTCATATTCCCCTGCACATCTCTCTATTCACAATGCTTTATTAAGCCAAACCATTTTTCTATACCCATCTCTTCTGGGAGTTTATATTTGCATATCGAAAGTCTTATTGTTATAGAAGACAAAATCCTTAAAGAAAACCTTAGGCCCTCTGACCCTAATCCTGAAGGAATGTGTTCTTTTTTGGTAATGAAAATACATTAATAGATCATTGGAGCATTATTCTTTGTTTTAAAGCAAGTTACTTTAAGTTCTGTGTTCCTCCTTTCTCAGAAATAGGTCATATATTCTAATAACAAAAAAGAACATTTAATATTTACAAATTGTTGGAAGTCCTCTGTTTTGAGATAAGGCTGATTTGATTTTTATCTTTCTGTTAAAGAATAGTTTCCCAAATGAAGTATGAGAATTGTTAAGTGTATGTTACTAAGGAGACCCCGGTTTTGCCTCAGGAGAGACTGTAAAAGGCCTGACAACAGTTGACATCTGCCTTGCTGTCCTATGCCCCCAATTTGTAGTAGAGACCGCTAGTCTGCAGGGCCCAGGCTACGAGCATACTCTTCTAGAGGTCATTTGCCTCCAAACCACAGAAAACATCAATTTAGGATTCAAAATGGTTTGGACAATTAACGAATCCTTTAGTGTTCCCTGGAACTTCCACTGCTCCCTGGTATTTCCACTGCAAAGAAATGTTTGATTGTAGCAGCTTAAGAAATAAGTCCAAGAAAAGAAAATTGCATCTCTTCACTTTTTAAAATTTATTTGGCTGCATTGGGTCTTAGTTGTGGCAAATGGACTCTCTAGTTGTGGTGCATGGGCTTAGTTGCCCTGTGGCATGTGGGATCTTAGTTCCCTGACCAGGGATCAAATCTGCATCCCCGAATTGCAAGGTGAATTCTTAACCACTGGACCCTCAGGGAAGTCCCTCTGGTTCTCTCTAATCACCTTTTGGTGAGAACGTTTGCTTGGAGAGTTGAGAACTTTGAAAGTATTAAGGATAAATCAAAATTATTTTCTCCATTTATTAAGGGCAAAGGGACTGTTTACCCTCCCCCCAGTTCTTAAAGTGTTTTATTGGAGACATGGTAAATCTGAGTCCTTATTCAAACCTTGGGAATAAAGATAAGTCTCTCTAGGGATTAAGTCTAGTCCCCAGTCTTTACAATATAGAGGTATCTCCTATGTTGTGAACTAAATGAACTTTAGATATTCAAACAAGGGTCTCTTTGGAGATGCACAGGAGATTAGGATGTGCAGCCTTTTGTCTCTTGAGATATTGTTCTTTCTTCTGCGTTGCTGTATAAATTAATGAGATTTTACCCTAATTTTGCAGTCATTTTCAGGTTATCTTTTATTGAAGGAAAATAGAGAACAAGAGAATGGTCATGTTCCAGGTCTTGGGCGAGTTCTTGGGATTGGCCACCAAGTGAGGGTCCTTGATGTTGCTCAGGAAAGAATTTAGGAGTGAGCCTAAATGGTAAAGTGAAAGTGGATTTATTTAGAGAGATATACATTCCATAGGCAGAATGTAGTCCTTCTCAGGTGACAGGGCCCAGGGCTGTGGGAGTGGTTAATTTTTATGGGCCAGGTAATTTCATGAGCTAATGAGTGGGAGGATTATGCCAACTATTATTGCCTCATTTTCTTTATCAACAAAATAGGGATTAAAATAGTTATATTTTTATTGACTGAAATCTGTATATCTAGCCTGGATTGCTTTCTCAGGGTCAATTACATATTACATGCTGTCTAATGTGACTATCTGAAGGTTATCCCAGCACATCTCAAACTTAATATACATGTCCAAGGGACACATCTTTGTCCTAAAAACTACATTAACCATAGCATCATCTTTTTAGCCAGTCTGACTTTATTTATTTATTTTTTAATTTATTTGGCTGCACCATTCAGTTTGTGGAATCTTAGTTCCCCAACCAGGGATTGAACCTGGGACCTTGCAGTGAAAGCACAGAGTCCTAACTACTGGACTGCCAGGGAATTCCCTAATCTGAATTTAAAACTCTCTCCTTTGCCCTCTCACCCAGTTGTTGGCTATGAAAGAAAGGATCTTCTCTACTACATTCGTAGTCATTGTGTGCCTAGTTCCATCACTTTTGGCTCCTTAACACTGATGGAAGGGTTAGGGGGATTGTCTCTTTCCTTCCCCCTAGTTTACTGCCCTAGTTTAGTTCCCCCTCATCTCCCATAGATCTTTCCTATCATTTATAAACTATTTAAGGATAAGAACTGTGATTACTATGTTACTTTTGTATTGTCTTTCTATGCCTGACTTAAAAAGTATTTAATGAATATTTCTCAAATTGAGTTATTTATCTATTAATTATTTGATTTATTCATGGTTGCACCATGTGGCATGTGGGATTTTTCGTTGCAGCGCATCAACTAGTTGTGGCACATGGGCTCAGTAGTTGCAGCATGAAAGCTTCCAGAATGCGCAGACTTCAACAGTTGTGGCACACGGGCTTAGCTGCTCTGCACCATGTGGGATCTTAGTTCCCGGACCAGAGAATGAACCCCTGTATCCCGCATTTCAAGGTGAATTCTTTTTTTTAATTTTAATTGGAAGAAAATTGCTTTACAGTATGCAGGGTGCGTTCTTAACCACTGGACCACAAGGGAAGTCTCAGGAAGGGTAAACTTTTAATGGTCTTGGAGGATGACTTAAGGATGATCATAAAGTTGGTAGAGGGCTCCCCTGGAACAGGGTTTGTACTCTGCTCCTTCTGCCTGAGAGTTTCCAAAAAGACAGCAGCAATGCCAGCCCTTGGTATTTGGCTTTACTGTCTTGAGATTTTTGGGTTTCCATTATTACCTATTTTCTTTGATCCTTCCCTCCTTCCTTCTCATTTCCTGGATCTCAAAAAGTCTTAGTGCTGAGCTACCTGCCAGCTAAATCTAAGTGTCAAATCCATGCGAACGTTGAAGAACTTTCAAGTACTGTGTTGGAAAAATTAATGTAAACAGTGGGACAAGAAGGTTCTGGCTTTTTATCCCTGTTTGAGTTGCTTCTGAAGATACCC
The DNA here is from genome assembly GCF_055505025.1 of Bos grunniens. Classification (NCBI taxonomy): domain Eukaryota; kingdom Metazoa; phylum Chordata; class Mammalia; order Artiodactyla; family Bovidae; genus Bos; species Bos grunniens. The sequence goes on from NC_141172.1 coordinate 57,980,986, forward strand.
TAAGCTTTCTTATGAGCATAATTGTTCCTAGTCAAGTGCCTAGAGAGCAGAGGACCTTAGTGCTTTCTTCCTCTGAACTTTTAACTGGGAAACTGGGATCCCTCAGCATCTGCAACACAACCTTCAGACACTGACTGTTGCTCTGCTTAGCATCTTTTCACCTCCCAGCTGCATTCCCCCATCATGTTCACAACCTAAATAGTAACAAACATGTATTGGGCATGTAGTATGCACCAAGTATTTATTTATTTATTTATTTTTGCCCATGCTGCGAGCGGGCTTTCTTTAGTTGGGATGTGTGGGCTTCTCATTGTGGCGGCTTCTCTTGTTGTGGAGCACGTGCTCTAATGTGCATGGGCTTCAGTAGTTGCAGTGCGTGGGTTCAGTATTTGCAGCTCGTGGGCTCTAGAGCACAGGCTCAGTAGTTGTGGAGTATGGGCTTAATTCTTCAGAGGCACATGAGGTCTTCCTGGACCCGGGATTGAACCCGTGTCTCCTGCTTTGGCAGGCGAATTCCTTACCATCGAGCCACCAGGGAAGCCCTAATTTAAAAGCATTTTGTCATTTAAACCTCAAAACCCTCTTATGAAGTAGATACTATCATTATTTCCTGGGAAACTGAAGTCATGTAGCTTGCCCTAGGTCACAAGTACCAGAGCTAGGATTCAAATCAAGTTATGGTAGGCAGATTTCTAAGATGGCCCCCAAATGATCCTACCTCCTGGTGGTATTTATGTCCTTGTGGAATTCCGTTTTCCTGAGTGTGACTGCTTCTGATGAAAAAAATAAGGAGATATCACTCTATTCTTAGATTAGAAAAGATTGTGACTTCCATCTTGCTATTAGACTTTATTGCCTTCTTGGTTTGCATGCTTTGAGGAAGCTACCTGCCATTTTGGAGAGGTCCACATGACAAGGAACTGAGACCAGCCAATGCCAATAAGGAGCTGAGGCTCTCTGTTCAAGTGCTCAGGAGAAATTGAGACCTGCCAACAATTATGAGTGAGCTTGGAAGTGAATCCTTTTGCAGTCCAGCTGGAACTTTGCTTGCAGTCTGTAAGAAACCTTGAACCAGAGGATCTGATTAAGCCATACCCAGATTTCTGACCCACAGAAACTGTGAGATAATATTGAATTTTTTTTAATTGATAAAAGATTTTTTAAATGTTATTGTTCAGTGTTACAGAGTACATATCAGTATATCACTCCCAGTTTGCTGATGGGAAATATGCTTGTGTAGACTTTTTTTTTTTTTTTTTTTTTAATTTTTTAGTCGGGACGCTGCCCCGGGTGGCTGGGGGCCTCCGTGTGGACGACGTGGCCCCTGAGGAGCCCTGGTCGCTGGCCCCACCCGGCTCCCCCCACGAGCTCCTCTTGTGTAGACTTTTGAAGTCAACTTGGTGTATATATTGATAGCACTAAAATATTTTTGTTTTTTTAAATAAAAAAAATTTTAATTGAAATATAGTTGATTTACATTGTGTTAATGATTTGTACAGCAAAGTGAGTCAGTTATACATACTATATCTTCTTTTTTAATATTCTTTTCCATTATGGTTTATCATAGGATATTGATAGTACAGTAATTATTATAGTAATAATATTGTTCTCTGTGCTGTACAGTAACTGTGAGATAATAAATGCAGTTTTAAGCTACTAAGTTTTGGGGTAATCTGTTACATGATAATAGGTACTATACCAGGTGAATATGATTGGCTTCAAATTTTCATGCTCTTCATGATTTTATTAGGTTGTTTCCCACTACTCTATACTGTTTCCAAGTGCAGAGTGACTTTCCATCCTTTGTTAGATGGCCTCTGCATCCCCTAGGAGAATCTCTGGTTCCATAAGAGTTTTTTTGTGTGTGTTTTGTTTTGTGTTTTGTTTTATTTGTTTTTATTTGGTCTCTATTCTTAGTTCCAGAGTCCAGAAGTTCAACACCTTTTTAGTCCCTTGCTCTTGAGGTTAGGACAGCTGGGCTAAAGAGCTAGATATTTCAACGTCCAGAAGTCCAGAGAATGCCCGTCAGGCATCTTTGTTGACTAGGCTTGTGGAGTTGCTTTGCTCAAAATCTTTCTTTGGATATTTCTCTAAATTTGGACAAACCCTGGATAAATCAAGTCTTCCCCTTTCCTTCTCCAGGCTCCTACTTACAGCTAGCTAGGTTTGCTTTTGGAGGGCAAAGACCCTGTTAGATTAATATAGACCCTCTCTGGGTCTGACAGGCAGAATCCAACTGTGCCAACGGCTTGCAAACACAGAAACTTGAGCAGGGCTAATGAAGAATTGGAGCTTCCCAGGTGACGCATTGTAGAGAATCCGCCTGCCAGTACAGGCGATGAGGGTTCAATCCCTGGATGGAGAAGATTCCCTGGAAGAGGAAATGGCAACCCACTCCGGTATTCTTACCTAGGAAATCTCACGGACAGAGGAGCCTGGTAAGCTACAGTCCTTGGGGTCGCAAAAGAGTCGGACACGACTTAGCGACTAACCAGCAAATTAGTTTCAGTGTGGTACTTTCTTGTTAATATTACAGAGGGATAGATTCTTTAAGGAAGTCGGACAGAAATTCTCAATGAAAAGAATCTGTTCCTGCGTAGAAGCCCCGCCCACATGAAAGGGGCACAAAGCTGCAATTCCCGCCTCACACAGGTGCCGGGGAAGCCCGCCCCTCTCGGCCTTAAGCCTCGTTAGTGGGCCGAGTAGCCTTCATTCTTTTACTGAGGAAAGCGGAAAAGGACCCCGCCTCCTACGTGCCCTTCGGGGGCGGGGCGGCGGACTGGGCGTGAGTTGATTGGCTGGGAGGCGGGGCGCCACGGCTTGGCTCTCTCCCGGCGCTCGCTCGGATCCCGGGTGGAGTGAGGGAGGGAGTCCCGATCGCCCTTACCTCCCAGCGATGGCGCCGTGGTGCCGCGCCCAGTCCCCCGCCTGCCGGCCGGTAGTCCCCACTATCGGGAGCCCGCTCAGACGGTGAAAATTGGAGCGGGTCAGACGGAGCGGCGGGACGCTGCCTGCTACGGGGACCATGAGGAGCGGGGAGACCCGTGGGGTCGATAGCGGGAACTGCCGCGGCACCTGCTAAGAGGAGAGAGGGAGCGGCGGCGGGGCGGGGGCGCGGCGGATCGCCGGCGGCTCGGCCATGTCGCTGCTCTGCGTGCGCGGTGAGTGCGCGGACTGAGGTGGAGGGACCGAGGTCGCTCAGGGATCTCCACGAGCTTCCAGTGGGCGTCGGGTTACCACCTTTTTCAAACTTCACGCCCCGCCCGTGTCTCGGGAAACCATTATGTTAACTCCTTTATGAACATCTTGAAGAGTTCTTTCCACTCTCTCTTGTTTTTCTTCACGCTCCTGTGAGGGACTGTTACCTCTCCGTTCCGGTGGCCATGTGACAGTGTTGTTGGCTGGCAGGCCCAGATCCTATTAAATAACATCCAGAGCTGTCCTCTAGTGAGAGTGGACGAGCTAGGGACCACAGATAGCGGGCGTCAGTTCAGAGCGGGCAGCCTCTATTCTTTTCCTTCTCGCCGCACCGTAAAACCTCAGTCGGCTTAGTAGCAGGTTCTTTCTAATCGTGCTTTGAAGGAGTACAGCTGTCGTATCCCTTCTTCCAATGTATTTATTGGCGTTCCACCCCCCTGTTGCTTGTCTTTGTCCCCTGCTCCTCCTGTGTAGTCCAGGCTAACTGTATGCTCATTCGACTTGAAAAGGTTGTGTCGGCTTCTCTTCTTTCAGAGCAGAGCATAAGAAGTATGATTTACTTACTTATATTTACTTCTCTCACACTAACTAAAGGTGAAGTCCTTTATTGCTTTTCCACTGAGGACGCTTGACCCACCTGAGAAGATATTTTAATTCAAGAGCTTTGGGGTTTATGAGGAGGCAAGGTGTGTCGACTAAGCTTCATGAGGGTAGAGGCTGTTAATGGTTTTTGTGTTCTAGGTGCCTGATATAGTAGAAGCTCAGGGCTGGTTTTGAATGAGTGCAGGGACTGTGATTTTAGAGATTACCAGATCAGAAAAAGCAGGGTTTGGATTACGTATTGAATTTGATCTTGGGAAATTCAAGTTACAGCCTATCATATCCGTGTTGAACAAGGTGGGATAAGGTGGCTCGGTTGTGAGTGAGGGAATTTATCTATGAGAACCTTTTCCCAGCACCTTTCATTGGATCGAGTTCATGTTTCTTTTGATTCTGTGGATTAGAAGCATTGTTGGTTGTGATCTCTGTTAAGTGTTTCCTCCAGCTTTTGGCAAATGAAACTGCTTTCCTCTGTTCTCTCCCACTGTTTTGTTAAATCTGTATTAACCCAAAATGGATTTGATTATTTCCAGGGATTATGAGACACACAGAAATTTTCTTCTTTCATGGTTGATTTTTCATTAATGAGAATTTTGCTTTGCTTTTAGTAAGACATTTTCTCTCAGCAGCTGGGAATCTATTTATTCCTTTAGATCCCTGCTGTTGAGTAGCAGGATTTGGGAGAGGTTGGGGTTTGCAGTGTCCCTTGGACAGTTTTAATTCTCTACTGCCACACTGTATTACAGAACTATCCCTTATGAAAGATTCTTCAGCCAGGAGCACTATTAAACCAGAAATTCCTCTTTAATTGAATTGATGCTTCAGAGAAGGAGCTGTTGCTTTCAATTTGTTCTAATATCAGGTGGCTTTCATTTTCAAGGAATTCTGTTTAGCTAACTATGCTCTTTCTCTCTATAATCGAAAAGAACCTGAAAAATAATGCACAATATACGTTAAAACTGAATCACTTTGCTGTATACATGTAACTAATACAACACTGTGAATTAACCATACCTCAATTTAGAAAAAAAAATTCAAACAGTATTTAATCTGATGTTGAATTTGACAAACTGATATTGATTTAGTCATTCCAAATATCTCAATCAAGAAATCAATTTTTTGGTTTAACCCTTTAATCATGCCTTATCCCCTGCAGGTTAGGGGCTCTCAGTAGTATGACTCTAGCCCTCCTTTTGGCCCTATGTTCTTGCCTGTCCTTATGCAGATACTTTGCTCTAGCACTAGCTTTGTTCATTCGCACCATGGCAGTGTTCTGTGTTTTCTGCTTATCGAAAATGTATTCTTCCTTTCCCAGCTTATAGTCTACTTTTGTTGTTGAAAATGTCCTCAGTTCCTCAGTCCACAGTGATCTTTCTCTTTTAATGCGTTAAATTCCTTAAAACATAAATTACTCAGGATCTGAACAGTGCCGCTGATTTGGCGATGAATTGTATACCGCCTAGCAACTAGTCTTGCTCTGTGTTCATGGTGACCCAGACTAAGGAGATAAAAGCACTGGTCAGATCAGTTCTGGAATTCTGTGTTCAATTAGGGTAGTTGATTCTAAGAGGCAAACTGAGAAACTAGTTTGTTCAAAGGGGAATAATTAGAATATCGAAGGGTGTAGAAACCATTTGAGGAATTTGATCCTTCTTGCAGAAGGATCATAATAGTAAATGAAAATTGTCTAAACTGTTGCTCAGACAGAACTAGGACAAGTCAGCCAGTGTTGAAAATGATAGACATTTTAGCTTTTAACATAAGAAAGAACTTAAACAGAGTTGTTAACAAATGGAATGGACTATTTATGAGAGTTTTTTGACATAGGATACTTAAGCAGAGATTGAATGAGTGGTAAAAGGAATTTCAACATTGAGTGGGATATTAGACTTGAATTTTGAAAAAAAAATTCTTTTATATAATTCACTTAGACTTTCTTCAAGTATCTGGCACAGCTTTCCTCACAATACTGGTATCTTTTGCTTCCGTAGGAGCCAGTACCACCTAAGCAACTCCAGTAAACTAAATCAAGGATTTTCTTTAACTTTTGATGTCTTGGTGTTCATGACTGTTTTCTCCAAATAAATAAGCACTTTGAGAACTGAGTCTTTCCATATTTCTTTGTAATTGCTATAGTGCTTATAACTGAGCTCTGGATTTTTCTCCCTAATTTGAACTAAAAGTGACCACACTTGTTAAAAAATCTAAAACAAAAAAGTTTTGGGGGTATAAGAAGCAATATATGCTGCTGCTGCTGCTAAGTCACTTCAGTCGTGTCCGACTCTGTGCCACCCCATAGATGGCAACCCACCAGGCTCCCCCGTTCCTGGGATTCTCCAGGCAAAAACACCGGAGTGGGTTGCCATTTTCTTCTCCAGTGCAAGAAAGTGAAAAGTGAAAGTGAAGTCGCTCAATTGTGTCCAACTCTTAGCGACCCCATGGTCTAACATACTGTTAATCACAGAAAATTGAGAAAATACAGAAAAGTGTAAAAAGGAAAATAAAAATCATCATGGTCCTATCACCTGCTCAGCATCGTTAAGTTTTTTGTTCTTTGCTTTCATTGTTTTGTCTTTATTATAGAGGTGATATATATGTATGATAAGAAATTCAGTTTTAGGATGTGACGTGAAAGGACAAAGTTCTCCTGTCTTTATTCCCTATTCTTACTCCCCAGAGGTAACTACTGTGTACTCTTTCTTGTCCGTCTTGGAAATTTTCATTACATTTAAGTATATAGATTCTACAATTAGAGGTATATTTAACTTTTTAAAAAGCTTAATGATTTATTTTCCTATCAGCTTTCGTGAGTTTAAATTGTTCCTTTTAATGGCTGTGGAGTACTGTTTCATTTTATGAGCATATGTAATTTAACCAGTTTCATATTGATGAACAATCAGAATTTTTTTTTACTATTATAAATTTTGCCTTTATAAACAATATAATTTATAATTTTGCTGTAATAAACAATGCCACAATGAACATTGCTATAGATAGTTTTGTTATGTTTGGAGATCACCAGTCAGCTTTCCATCTGTCTTTTCTGTGTGATTTGCTCATTGCTGTTTTCTTGGCATAATAATTACACTCACCTGGAGGGATCTCTCATATCAGCAGTCCTCTGTGAGAAGCAGATCCTTTACCAGTGGGTAAAACTTTATGTTTACCAAAATCCTGAAGACCTCAGCTCTCTTAAGTTTGACCTGTGATTTTCATGTACTTGTTTATCTTCTTTGATTATTTAAAAATTTATTTTCTATGTGTTAGTTGCTCAGTTGTGTCCCAACTCTTTGGGACCCTATGGTCTGAAGCCCACCAGGCTCCTTTGTCCATGGAATTCTCCAGGCAAGAATACTGGAGTGGGTTGTCATTACCTTCTCCAGGGTATGTTCCCAACCCAGGGATCGAACCTGAGTCTCCTGCACTGCAGGCAGATTCTTTACTGTCTGAGCCACCAGGGATGCTGAATATTTATTACTTGTGTTTTTAAGACAGAACAAATCAATATCTCTAGTAATGAGAACTATATCAAATCGATGTATGTTGTGATTTGCCCTTAGAAAAACTTATATTTTATAAGCACATATAGTCATCTAACTAACTGAACAGATACTACTGGGAAACTCTTAGAAGGTAGACTCTGATGGACACTCAGGACACCTGTTGATTGTGGGTTAATTCTAGCCTGGAAAGACTCCAGTGATATATTTTGCTTTATTATCACTCTGAAAAGTAGGAATAATAATGATTTTAGAGTTTTCAGGAATAAGAACAGGTTGATCAAGGGTTTCTTCTCATCTTATTTCTGCAACATTGTCATCTGCCTCAGCTAACTCCTTGCTGCTGGGTTTTCATCGCATCAGGTAGTTTAAGTAGTTTCTGCCCTCATGAGCAGAGTTGCTGCTGGGTTCCTTTTTGCTTAGCTGTGGCATCAGGAAGTTGATTATGCCTTATTTGAGCCAGGCAGCAGGGAAGGGGAAAAGGACCAATTTCCTCTGCCAAAGAGAGTTATCACAATTGTGTTCTTCCTTATAATCAGTACATTCTGTAATTTTTTTAGTTTTTAGAGGTTAGGTTTCTAGAAGTTGCACTCTTTAGGCCAGCAGGCTGAGTGTTGATCCTGTTTTACCAGTGCAAGGTATTTCAGACTTTGCTATGTGACTTTGTTTAAAGTTTGGGATGTGTATCATTGGTAAATATTTGTAGAGTACCTTCTCTATGCCTGTTTATGATACATATACATAGATAAGAGTCCAAGCAATCTACATAGGTCTTAAAATGTTAATATCTCCTTTATTAGATAAACTCAGAATCCATTAGGATTATTAAGTCTGAGTTGGGATAAGTAGAATAAGTTAAGTTCCTGCTAGAGTAGGGAAATACTGCACTATTTTTTCTAACTTTTAAATAAAGCACTATTCTTTAAGTTGGGATATTTTATACATACATTATAGTGGACTGTCTTTAATAAAGTTCAGAAAAGAGTCAATATTTATATATTAAAAATTTTTTGATTTATATGTATATTAAAGTAAACAAGTCTTTAAGTGTATGACTCACTGAATTATCACAAAGTGAACACACTCAAATGATCACCACCTTGTTCAAGATATAGAATACTCCTAACACCCCAGAAGCCCACGTACTCTTCCTTTCAGTCAGTACTTCCTCCCATTTTCCCCAAAGATAATGTTATACTATTCCAATGCTACAGAATAGTTTTTTTTTTAATTATTAAACTTCATTTATTTATTTTTAAAATAAACTTTATTTTTTAAGAGCAGTTTTAGGCTCACAGCAAAATATAATATAGTTTGCCTGTTTTTGAGCTTTTAAGAATTGATATATTATTGACATATTGGACTTCTTATAAATGGAATTATACAATATTTTAGGGGGGGATGCTTCTGCTTAATCTTACGCTTGTCAGATGCTTCCACTTGATGCATTTTGCAGTAGTTTATTTGTATTGCTGTATAGTAGCTCAGTGTATGAATATGCCACAGTTTATTTACCTTTGCTGGACATTTTTTTTTCCATCTTGGACTGTGATTTTATAATGCCACTCCAAATGTTTTTGTATTTTGTGTCTTTTGGTCTACCTTCGTATGTATTTCTGATGGGTGTGTGTATATATATGTGGGATCAAAACACTGGTTATGTTCAACTGTAGTTGATAATGTAAAACAGTCTTCTAAGATCTACCAATTTACCTTCCTAGTAACTGTATTTCTGATATTCATCAAAACATAAAAAAAAAAGGAATTTGGCCAGGTTATCAAACCTCTTCATAGGAATTAATACATACTTATTGCATGTTAATCCTATAGGCTTGGTAATGTTTTGTGTGTTGTTTTTTTTTTTTTTAATGACCTGACCATTATGCTCAAATTGATGCCTCACATTTAAGACTGAAATCTGTGGCTTTCATTTTTTGAAAGAAATATTGAATTCTTGTTTATCATGCTGAACAAAGATAATAGCTTAGCCCTGAACTTAGGGGCATTACATACTTTTAAAAAGGAATATCATTTTTCTAAAGACAGAAGTTACCTATTTTTATTTTTGCAACTTTTTTGTAAGTCTGAAATTATTTTTAGACGAAAAGTTTTAAAAGAAATTACTGACATGAGAAAATGCATGTGAACATGGAGCTCAATGAAAAATGAAAAAGGGGATGAGGAGAAAGGTCAAACGGTAGGTAACTGTTGGGGGGAAAAGGCTGAAAAGATACATATCAAAATATTAACAGTGAGAAGCTCCTAATGGCCAGAGATGGGGAATTTGCAACATCAATAACGATAAAACCCACAACGTTGAAGTACATCAGCTATGTTTATATCTATGACTTCGTCATACTGAAAATAACAGCAACTAATTGGTCACTGTTGGGGGACCACATATTTTGATAAGATTTGAACTGTTAGAGAAGGGTGGTGAGATCCATAGCTTATTTACTGTTGTATAGAATACTTAGGTGTAGCTGCTCCTGATGAGGAAAATCAGGCAACCAGCTTTGTATTTCCTGCTTTGTTGTGATCTTTCTGTGATTACTGAGAAAGAAAAGAAAAATGTAGGCATTGGTAGAATTTTGTGTTCAGCCTTATAAAGGAAATTGTCTCATTCTTCTATTTGTCTTCTTCAGTAAAAATGAATTCTCAGGTGTAATCTCCAAAAGCAACTATTTGAGAGAGGCCCTGACATCAAAGGAAAAAGTCATCAGGGCTTCTTTTTTTGTGTGTGCCAGTGAACCTCATAGTGATAAAATATGTGGTCAAAATATGACAAGAGAAATTTCGTGCTAGGGTGTATGTATACAAATTGTTTCCTCCTAAGCAATTATATAAAATAGGAAAAATAAATTATTAAGTACTAGAAAGCACATATTTCCCAAAAGAAAAATCTTTTTTTCTTTCTATTACTTCTTTCTATGCATTTAGTTCTTAGTACTTTTTTGGGACTGGAGAACAGATAGGCCTGTGGACTGTGTTAAGCTATTAATTTTCTCTTGCAGCTGTTTGCCTTAATAATTTTCATAGTGTTTTACTATGAGTGATATTGAGAAGAGGCTAGAGGGCTGTGAATGAGGAAGATTCTCCTAGCAACTAAGGGACTGGACAGTGGGGAGGTAATTGCTTTTATGTGTGATTCAGAGTGGGACAGAGATGATTCAAAGGGCTAGCTCACTGATGTTTCTGTTAGTTATGAGCCGAATTTGTAGAGCCTTTATCCGCAAATGGATACAGAAAATCTGCTTCCCAAGGAGAGGGTGGTGAATGATACAGATATAAATCTCTGTCTACCTCATTTCAGCCATCCACACCCACGATCACATCCTACAGTATATCACTCCTTGGAATGGTGCTCTGCTTTTATAATTTTAAACTTCATCATCTGACTATCTGATGATGCTCTCCAGTCTATCTTTCTTACTTTTACTCTTACTATGCTTTACTAGTGTGATATGGGGTAGATATGAAAAGTTTGGGTTTTAGGCAGATCTGAGTCAGACTTAATTTTTCTGGGCTCCAAAATCACTACAGATGGTGACTGTAGCCATGAAATTAAAAGACGTTTACTCCTTGGAAGGAAAGTTATGACCAACCTAGATAGCATATTCAAAAGCAGAGACATTACTTTGCCAACAAAGGTCCGTCTAGTCAGGGCTATGGTTTTTCCAGTGGTCATATATGGATGTGAGAGTTGGACTGTGAAGAAGGCTGAGCACCGAAGAATTGATGCTTTGGAACTGTGGTGTTGGAGAAGACTCTTGAGAGTCCCTTGGACTGCAAGGAGATCCAACCAGTCCATTCTGAAGGAGATCAGCCCTGGGATTTCTTTGGAAGGAATGATGCTAAAGCTGAAACTCCAGTACTTTGGCCACCTCATGTGAAGAGCTGACTCATTGGAAAAGACTCTGATGCTGGGAGGGATTGGGGGCAGGAGGAGAAGGGAACAACAGAGGATGAGATGGCTGGATGGCATCACTGACTCAATGGACGTGAGTCTGAGTGAACTCCAGGAGTTGGTGATAGACAGGGAGGCCTGGTGTACTGCAATTCATGGGGTCGCAAAGAGTCGGACACGACTGAGTGACTGATCTGATCTGAGTTAGTGAATATATCAGCTCCACCACTTATATGTTGTATGTCCTTACATGTTACTTAACCTTAATTTCTACATCTTTAAAGTTTATACATCTATTCAAACTATTTATGAAGCTCCTATTAAAGGTAGATACACAAGTAAAGAATATGATTTCAGGAACTTCCCCATCCATCAGCAGATTAAAGTTTTACTGAGCATAGCCCTGCCCACCAGAGCAAGACCCAGTTTTTCCACCACCAGTCTCTCCCATCAGGAAGCTTATACAAGCCTCTTAGCCTTCTCCATCAGAGGGAAGAAATAAGAAGCAAGAAGAACCACAGTCCCACAATGGCTAGAACCAAAAATCACACCACAGAAAGTTAACCAGGATGAAAAAGTAGAGGGTTTTTGTTCCAGATGAAGGGACAAGATAAAACCCCAGGGAAACAACCAAATGAAGTGGAGATAGGCAACCTTCCAAAAAAATTCATAATGCTAGTGAAGATGATTCAGAATCTTGGATAAAGAATGAAGGCAAAGATTGAGAAGATGCAATAAATGTTTACCAAAGACCTAGAAGGATTAAAGAACAAACAAACAGAGATGAACAATACATTAGAAGGAATCAATAGCAGAATAACTGATGCAGAAGAACAGATAAGTCACCTGGAGGACAGAATGGTGGAAATAACTGCTGCATAGCAGACTATATAAAAAAAGAATGAAAAAAAAAATGAAGACAACCTAAGAGACCTCTGGGACAACATTAAATGCACCTGCATTCACATTATAGGAGTCCCAGAAGGAAGAGAGAGAGAGAGGATCCAAGAAAATATTTGAAGAAATAATAGCTGAAAACTTACCATGAAAACATGGCAAAGAATCTGCCTGCAATGCAGAGACCTGGGTTCGATCCCTGGGTTGGGAAGATCCCCTGGAGAAGGAAATGGCCACCCACTCCAGTATTCTTGCCTGGAGAATTCCATGGACAGAGGAGCTTGGCAGACTACAGTTCATGGGGTTGCAATGAGTTGGACATGACTGAGCAACGAACATGTATGTATACCTAACATGGGAAGGGAAATAGTCAACCAAGTCCAGGAAGCACGGAGCCCCAGGCAGGATAAACCCAAGGAGGAACACTGATACACATAGTAATCAAAATGACAAAAATTAAAGATAAAATATTAAAAGCAACAAGGGAAAAACGACAAATAACACCCAAGGGAACTACTATAAGGTTATCAGCTGATTTGTCAACAGAAACTACAAGCCAGAAGGGAATGGCATGATATATTTAAAGTGATGAAAGGGAATAACCTACAGCAAAGAATAGTCTACCCAGCAAGACTCTCATTCAGATTTGATGGAGAAATCAAAAGCTTTCCAGACAAGCAAAAGCTGAGAGAGTTCAGCACCACCAAACCAGCTTTACAACAAATTTTAAAGGAACTTTTTTAGGCAGGAGACACAAGAGAGGGGAAAAACCTACGCAAAAATAAACCAAAAACAATTAAGAAAATAGTAATAGGATCATACATATTGATAATTACCTTAACTGTAAATGGATTAAATGCACCAACCAAAAGACATAGACTGCCTGGGCAGATTGAGAACATGTGCATGTATGCACTTCCACTTATCACATCACTCTGCTTGACCCCTCAAATTGTATGTAATTATTTTATATTGTTAGGTTAATCATGTTTCCATTATGGTTTGCAACTATAATTGTCTTCTATTTTTTCTCTGGCTATTGATTGTGAAAACATAAGCATCTTTTACTATTGTGATTATGTTTTTAATACTGTTTATTTAATAAATAATTACTTTTTAATAAATATTTTAAATTTAATAATTTCATAGCAATTATTTATTTAATACCATTACATCATGATTGGTCAACAGAAAATCATAGAATTCTATATTACTAAGACTACCATTTAATAGAAAAGCAGTTTTTAAAATCCAGATGCATAATAGAATTATTGTGTAATTTTTTGAAAAATGCAAATCCCCAGGTATTGCTCTTCCTCTCCAAAGCTCCAGATGTATTTCTAATGAGCACCCATGTTTAAAAACAACTGGACTATATGATAATCTTTTATCTAGTTTGTTTCATTTTTTTATTTCATATTTAGTGCTCCCCACATCATTTAGTTTATGTTTTCCAATTTCTCTGCCTCTCTTTTTTTGTTGTTGTACTTTCTCAAGCCTTTAACAAGCATTGTAGAAAAGCTTATGTATACATATATATAGTATGTATAATATATTTTAGAAAATTTATGAATTTTTGCCTAGCTAAAAAAATTTATGACATCTTGATTCCACTTGTTTGACTTACTATAATAGAATGCTAAATTTCAAATTTATATTCACTCAAGACTTTGATATCAGATCAGAACAGTCTCTCAGTCGTGTCCAACTCTTTGCAACCCCATGAATCGTAGCACACCAGGCCTCCCTGTCCATCACCAACTCCCGGAGTTTACCCAGACTCACGTCCACAGAGTCAGTGATGCCATCCAGCCATCTCATCCTCTGTCGTCCCCTTCTCCTCCTGCCCCCAATCCCTCCCAGCATCAGAGTCTTTTCCAATGAGTCAACTCTTCGCATGAGGTGGCCAAAGTACTAGAGTTTCAGCTTCAGCATTATTCCTTCCAAAGAAATCCCAGGGCTGATCTCCTTCAGAATGGACTGGTTGGATCTCCTTGCAGTCCAAGGGACTCTCAAGAGTCTTCTCCAACACCACAGTTCCAAAGCATCAATTCTTCGGTGCTCAGCCTTCTTCACAGTCCAACTCTCACATCCATGTATGACCACTGGAAAAACCATAGCCCTGACTAGACAGACCTTTGTTGGCAAAGTAATGTCTCTGCTTTTGAATATGCTATCTAGGTTGGTCATAACTTTCCTTCCAAGGAGTAAGCGTCTTTTAATTTCATGGCTGCAGTCACCATCTGTAGTGATTTTGGAGCCCAGAAAAATAAAGTCTGACACTGCTTCCACTGTGTCCCCATCTATTTCCCATGAAGTGATGGGACCAGATGCCATGATCTTCGTTTTCTGAATGTTGAGCTTTAAGCCAACTTTTTCACTCTCCACTTTCACTTTCATCAAGAGGCTTTTGAGTTCCTCTTCACTTTCTGCCATAAGGGTGGTGTCATCTGCATCTCTGAGGTTATTGATATTTCTCCCGGCAATCTTGATTCCAGCTTGTGTTTCTTCCAGTCCAGCGTTTCTCATGATGTACTCTGCATAGAAGTTAAATAAGCAGGGTGACAGTATACAGCCTTGACGAACTCCTTTTCCTATTTGGAACCAGTCTGTTGTTCCATGTCCAGTTCTAACTGTGGCTTCCTGACCTGCATACAAATTTCTCAAGAGGCAGATCAGGTGGTCTGGTATTTCCATCTCTTTCAGAATTTTCCACAGTTTATTGTGATCCACACAGTCAAAGGCTTTGGCATAGTCAATAAAGCAGAAATAGATGTTTTTCTGGAACTCTCTTGCTTTTTCGATGATCCAGTGGATGTTGGCAATTTGATCTCTGGTTCCTCTGCCTTTTCTAAAACCAGCTTGAACATCAGGAAGTTCACGGTTCACATATTGCTGAAGCCTGGCTTGGAGAATTTTGAGCATTACTTTACTAGCGTGTGAGATGAGTGCAATTGTGCGGTAGTTTGAGCATTCTTTGGCATTGCCTTTCTTTGGGATTGGAATGAAAACTGACCTTTTCCAGTCCTGTGGCCACTGCTGAGTTTTCCAAATTTGCTGGCATATTGAGTGCAGCACTTTCACAGCATCATCTTTCAGGATTTGGAATAGCTCAACTGGAATTCCATCACCTCCAACTAGCTTTGTTCGTAGTGATGCTTTCCAAGGCCCACTTGACTTCACATTCCAGGATGTCTGGCTCTAGGTCAGTGGTCAACACCATCGTGATTATCTAGAGAAGTAGGATATAGTAGACCTGAAAAGCACTGTGAATCAATTCAACATAATTAAAATTTATAGAATTTTCACACAACAGTAGGATACAAATTCTATTCAAGTTCCCACAGACTATAAACTAGGAGACACTGGAACATATCCAGGGACATAAAACAAGGTGCAAAAATGTCATGGTCTAAACATATTGAAATCATACAGAGTCTGTTCTCTTGTCACTGTGGAATTACAGTAGAATCAATATCAAAAGATAATTGAAAATAATCCACATATTTTTAAGTGCAATGTGACATTTACCAAGAGATATCTTCAACTTAGCCATTGAAAGCCTAAGTAAAATTAGACTGAAAAAAAACCACAGGAGTGACTGCAGAGAAGAAAGCATTTAAATGAGAAGTTAATATCATAATGAGAAATTAATATTAAAGATACTTTAAACAAAATCCCACAGATTTGGAAATTAAATGTCCACTTTTACATGAGGGGTATATCTAAGAAGCCATAACAAGGAAAATTAGAAAATATTTGTAATAGAACAAAAATGAAAACAGAATTTACCAGAATTTGTTGCAGCTGCTCAATGCAGTCAAATACAATGTGGAGACTTAAATAAGGTACGAAAACAAGTAATAGACACTAGCATAAAATTTTGTGAAATTTGAACAAAATCTGTACTTTAGTTAATAATACTGTATCACTTGTTAATTTCTTGGTTTTGTTGTTGTTTTTTTTTTTTTTAACAACATAGTATTTCTCTATATTCTCAGAATTGGATTAGAAGTTTCATACCTCATTCAATTTTCTTTTTTTAAAATCGCTAAGATAATAAATTTTCTAGACTTTTAGCAGTAATATTAAATGCCAAAATACATGGAACTATATCAAAGTCTTCTGTGTATTTCTGCCATCTCTTCTTAATATCTTCTGCTTCTGTTAGGTCCATACCATTTCTGTCCTTTATCAAGCTCATCTTTGCATGAAATGTTCTTTTGGTATCTCTGATTTTCTTGAAGAGATCCCAAAATTTTATGCTAGCAATTAGCTCAATTTTATTGAGCAATTAGCTACAGGTGAGGCATTGAACTAGTCATCCTGGGTATATAAAAATGAGTAAGAAATGGGCCTTGCCCTCAAGAAACTGAGAGCCAAGATGGGGAAACAGCTATATGTACAACTAAATATGTTTCTGGGTACAGTTTGGTAATTTCTAGAATAGAAGTAGAAAATAAAATGGGTGCAGAAATGGGGTGTTTGATTCCAACTAAGAGACAGGAAAGGCCTCAACTAGGAGAGCGAGAGGAAGAAGGTAAAGGTGGAGTCAGGTTTTTCTTCTTTTTTTTTTAATTTGTAGAAACATTTTAAATATTTGAACTTGTTGGTTTGTAACAGTATTTGTAGGACAGTCCACTAGTTGATTGATTGAAGTGTAGGTGACTTACAAAGTTTCAGGTGCAAGTTTTTCTTTAAGGTGTCATTAATTTGGATCAGAAACAAAGAATAATAGCTTCTGAGGAGTTGATTCTGATTTTGAACCCGTTAAATCTGAGGTGCTGCCAATCTGTCCACATGTCACAGACGGAAACATGTCTTGGGAGAGCAGGGTTAGAGATGTAGATTTGGTGCATTGCTTGTGAATCTTTTGAATAGAAGAGTGGTGGCAGGGTAAATGTTTGCTCAGCAGCATCTTATATTTCATATAATATTATATTTCATCAACTATAAAATCTCTTGCCAGAGATTGCAAGAAGCATCATTTTATGTATCATTAAGAAAAAATACTATTGATTGAGCTATGATGCATCATTGATTATGAAATGGATTTTTTCTGAGTTGTTAAAATATAAGAAAATGTCCCACCATCTTAGAATCAGTGAAATATTAAAACTAACATTTAATGAGCCCTTACTTTTGGCCAAACTCTCTTACTAGTAAGCATATAAGGATTAATAATTTAATTCTCATGATAACCTTGTTAGTTTATTATTCTCATTTTACAGATGAGGGCAGTGCGCCCACAGAAATTAGTACTTTTATGTACTGTGTAGCTGAATTTAGATTTTTCTGCCTAACTATAAACTACAAGGAGATCAAACCAGGCAATCCTAAAGGAAATCAACCCTGAATATTCATTGGAAGGACTGATGCTGATGATGAAGCTCCAGTACTTTGGCCACCTGAAGCAAAGAGCTGACTCACAGGAAAAGACCCTGATGCTGGGAAAGACTGAGGGCAGGAGGAGAAGGGGGCACCATAGGATGAGATGGTTGGATAGCATCACTGACTTGACGGACATGAGTTTGAGCAAACTGCAGGAGATAGTGAAGGACAGGGAAGCCTGGTGTGCTGCAGTCCATGGGATCACAAGAGTCGGGCACAAATGAGCAACTGAACAACAAGAACTATAAACTATAAAATACAAAATTAATATATAGGATAGTGCTTTGGAACAAAAAAGTCTTATTTTATAGATGTTTAGGGAAAATGGTTTTGTGCATTGTTGCCTGTGAATCAGTCTCACTATAGCAGTGGTTTGTTTCCTTAGGATGTATTCAGGGGCAACATTATAGCAGGTGTTTGTTGACTGCTATAAAACACCTGCTGTAATATATATATAGACACTCTGTATGTAGAGAGTTCATTATGGCTCTCGTTTAATAGAGTTTACAACTTAAATTCCCGTTTCCCCCTTGGGAGGAAATGTGGTATAATGGAAAATCCAGGATTTTGGATTCAGGAGAACTGTTTTGAGTCTCACTGCATGCATGCTAAGTCGCTTCAGTTGTGTCCGACTCTTTGCGACCCCATGGACTGTAGCCTGCCAGGCTCCTCTGTCCATGGGATTCTCCAGGCAAGAGTACTGGAGTGGGTTGCCATTTCCTTCTTTATTGAGTCTCACTAGATAGTGACTAAAGTTTCATCTCTCAGTTTCTTCACTCAGTCATCTTTTGTCAAATGGGAAAGATAATACCTGTGCCAGTCTCAGCTGGAGTGAGGGTCAAATTGACAGTAAATATGAAAGTACTCTGCAGTTAAAAAAGAAACAGATAATGCAGAGTGGTACATATAACTGTTTTGAAAATTTAGGAGCTGGAAGCTATTCATAAAGTCTGACCTAAGATATATCTGGGAGTTCATTGGTCTTCCACTGAAATACAGCCACTTTTCATGTAAAATGAGATAGATAATTACTATCTTGGGATATTGTATGCCAAGTCAACTTAAGACATAAAATTGTAGACTTCCTTTCCTGGCTAGGTCAGGCAAAGTGCTGAGCTGCTGTTCTTAGGCAGTTGATACTTGAAAGTTTTAACATCTACTAGTCTTGAATATCGGAGAAGGAAATGGCAACCCACTCCAGTACTCTTGCCTGGAAAATCCCATGGACGGAGGAGCCTGGTAGGCTACAGTCCATGGGGTCGTGAAGAGTCGGACACGACTGAGTGACTTCACTTTCACTTTTATGCATTGGAGAAGGAAATGGCAACCCACTCCAGCGTTCTTGCCTGGAGAATCCCAGGGACAGGGGAGCCTGGTGGGCTTCCGTCTATGGGGTCGCACAGAGTCAAACATGACTGAAGTGACTTAGCAGCAGCAGCAGCAGTCTTGAATATATCTGATTAAGAAAACTATCATGTTGGTATATGCATGCATTTAGTATATGTATTTTTGTCGTGGATTCAACAGGAGTTTATTGAAGAGACTAAAGTTCACTGTTTGTCTTGTGCTGTCTATGAAGTTAACCTAATATGCCTTACTGTTTTCATCTAAAGCACAATACAGCCTTAACCCATATAAGGCATTATTGTATACACTATATTATGTTGCTTACAAAGATAAACAGATGTGGTCTATTCTTCAACTAGTTTGCAATCTAACAGAGAAGACAGATATGAGAGAATATAACTGTGTTACAGAACAGAGTATGATAAGTGACATTATAGATTTCATCTGGGTGATAGTAGGGAAAGCTTTGACAATTACTCTTCCTCAGTTTAAGAGCAATATATGCTCACTTTAAAAATTTTGGAAAGTACATCAAAATTAAAATTATAATTCTACTGTCTCTGTAGTGTGTGTATATGTGTATATAAACTTTTTTCTTTTACATAAAATTGCATCATACTTTATATACAACTTATCCTGATTTTTTTGCTAGTGGAATATTACCATTTAGAATAGAATTTGACAAAACCTTTCTGGGTTTATATCTTTAATTTTTGGAAACTGGAAAGGATCTTGTAGAATGTTTAAGAGGTGCCAATGTAATGATCCATTTGAAATTATGATGGCAGCTTATAAGCTATTTGAAAGTATATATGAAAAAACAAGCAAAATAGACAAGGAAGGGAATATATTACTGTGTTAATAATGCTGATCTGCTTACAGTTAAGAGATCACTGTGTGTGCTGAATGCTCATTTGTCTCTGACTCTGTGACCCTATGGACTACTCCTCTGCCCATGGGATTATCCAGGCAAGAATACTGGAGTGCGATGTTGTTTCCTACTCCAAGGGATCTTCCTGACTCAGGGATCGAACTTGTGTCTCTTGTGTCGCCTGCATTGCCAGGCAGGTTCTTTACCATTGAGGAAGCCCAAGCGATCACTGTAATGAAATCATAATAAATCACTGACATGAAATTATACCAATATTTGATAATTGAGGATTGGTTGCCAAACATGTCTTTGTGATGTCAGTAGCTATTGCTTTCCTTGGAATGGTCTGGCCATTTCTAGCAGAAGTCTGATCTAACGTCACTTACAGCCTCTGTTTTCCTTTCAGGATGTTAACTGCTGTTTAATGATCTGTAAATGCTATTTACGTAATGTCTAGAAAAGTTGCTGTCTACCTTTCTTGAGATCTAGGTTTGTACTTTTTGTTGCAACTGGTGAAGGGACTTAAGTTACTAAAAACTACACCACACACGTGCAGACATGCCCGTGCACACACATATATTAATGATGAATTCTAGCTTGTAGCTACTTTGAGATATCTTCAACAGGACCACAGACTCTTTCATATAATAAGTAATGCTCAGTAAACATTTGCTTTGATTTAATGTGTTTATGTATCAGTTGCATATCAGCAATTAATAACCTGTGGGCTTCCCTGTGGGATATTTAATGTATTTTTAATAAAGACTAAGCAGTAGTTGTGATTTACATGCAAGATAAGAGATTTTATTACAGTAGTTTTAGGTATTGAAGTTAAAAACATTAAACTGAATGAAGCAAATAATGTTCTTATTTTTCTTTCCATTCTACTGTAGTCTGAATGAGCTGCCTAATGAAGGAATTAGGTGGATAGATGGCCAGACTGACCTTGTGCTATGTGTGTATAACTAAGCTGGAATTGTTTCTGATAAATAGTAACCATAGAAATCTGGTTGTATATTAATGTAAACTATTCCAACTGAGGTTTGTTTATTTAGAAAACATTGAAAAAGATACACTTGAGCACTTGCACATGCTCAGTTATAACCTGGACTGTATTTACTTTAGAATTAGTCATCGGCTTTGTTAAAGTTTGACGTAAGTAAGTTGTTTGTCTTTTGGTTTGAGAAGGAGCTTATAGGTAGTATATTTTTGATTCCTTGAAAAATTAAGTCTTTTTTTTTCCAAGGACAGGGTAGCATATTTATACTTCATCGGTACTTAAGTTATGATAAATAGCATAGTAAAGTGGAGGATTAGCACTGATATTTGACTATTTCAGAAATGTAATCCTTGAATGAAATCATATGTATATGACTGTTTTGCAACTTTTGTTTAGTCACATCACCATATTTTTACAGAATTTATTTTTTTGTGCTTTTGTTCATGTGAGCATAAACTGAAGCATTAGCTATTTCAGTTGGTGTGGATTTAGTACAAATAGTGTATTGCAAGGAGAAAGCTGTGGACTGCAAGAAGTGTGGCTTTTGAAACTGGGTTTGAATTTCAGATTTCACTGTTTATTTAAATGTGAGACCTTGGATAAGTTACTTAAACTCTCTGTTTTATTAATATGTAAAGTAGAAAGTTGTACACCCTACTGTAGTGTTTTTTCCAAACTGTAGGCACAATTAGTCTTGAAACCAGCTAGAAAAGTATTATTTCGTGAGACTTTTGTTTCATAGCTTCAATTCTTTGGCCACCTGATGTGAAGAGCCAACTCATTGGAAAAGACCCTGATGCTGGAAAAGATTGAGGGTAGGAGGAGAAGGGGACAACAGGGGATGAGATGATTGAATGGACATGAGTTTAAGCCAACTCCAGGAGATCATGAAGTACAAGGAACCCTGGCATGCTGCAGTTCATGGGATTGCAGAGTCGGTCAGAATTTAGCAACTGCTACTGCTAAGTCACTTCAGTCGTGTCCGACTCTGTGCGATCCCATAGACAGCAGCCCACCAGGCTCCCCCGTCTCTGGGATTCTCCAGGCAAGAACACTGGAGTGGGTTGCCATTTCCTTCTCCAATGCATGACAGTGAAAAGTGTAAGTGAAGTCACTCAGTTGTGTCCGACTCTTAATGACCCCATGGACTGCAGCCTAACAGGCTCCTCCATCCATGGGATTTTCCAGGCAAGAATACTGGAGTGGGGTGCCATTGCCTTCTGAACATACATATATACAAATGGATGTAAGCAGATGGGAACTTTGTTGCAATGTAAGACATGTTTCTTATTATAGGCTGGGTTAAAAAAATTTTGAAAAACATTTTTCTATAATGTTGTTAGGATTAAGTGCCTACCATAGCTCCTGTTTTACAGACAGGCATTGAAAGAAAGATGGCATTGGAGAAATTAATATGGAATATTTTGGCTTCGTTGGATTTTGTTGTATTTATTCAAATTTGGTCTTTATTCCAAGAGCTATGAAATTGAAAGCTAGTTTGTTACTTCAAAATTGTTATTGAGTATGGACAATTATTTCTTATTTAGTAAATTATTTGACACATGAAGTTTTTTGATAAGTATTGTTTTGGGAACTTACGTGAACTGTGATGCTGGAGAAGACTCTTGAGAGTCCCTCAGACAGCAAGAAGATCAAACCAGTCAATCCTAAAGGAAATCAACCCTGAATATTCATTGAAAAGACTGATGCTGACAATGAAGCTCCAATACTTTGGCCACCTGATGCAAAGAGCTGACTTGTTGGAAAAGATCTTGATACTGGGAGATGGGGGTGACATAGGATGAGATGGTTGGATAGTGTCATTGACTCAATGGACATGAGTTTGAGCAAACTCTGGGAAATACTGAAGGACAGGGAAGCCTGGCGTGCTACAATCCGTGGGGTCGCAAAGAGTCGGACGCAACTTAGCGACTGAGTAATAACAATGCAGTAGGTGAAAGTGTACGTTTCTATGACCACTTAGAGTGCAATCTGGCAATACCTAGCAAAGTTGAGACACATACTTTATAATCTGGTGAATTCCAGTCCATGCACTTGGTCAAAGGAGACATGCAGGAGAATGTTCATTGCAGCATTATTTGCAATGGCAAGAATTTGGAAAGAACCTGAAAGTCTCACAGTAGAAGTCTGGATAAATAAATTGTGATATGTTCATGAAATAGAATGCTAAACTAAGTTACATGAATAAATTAAGCTTCACTTATCAATAATGATAAATCTCAAACCAAAAAGTGTAGGAAAGCAAGTTTACAGATTCATTCAATATAATGCCGTATATTTAACATTTAGAAACATCCAAACAGCACTGTGTATTATTTATGGACACAAATACAAGTAGTAAAAAGTTTTTTGGACTGGAATGACACGTTATTACTGTCAGGATAATGGATACTTAAAGGAAGGGAAGGAATAGGATTAAGTAGGTATTTTAATGTTATCTGTAATGTTTTATTAAATCTTGAAAAAAAAGATCTGAAGCAAATATAGCAAAATGTTGAGGTCTAGTCAGTCTAGCTGTTATGTATAGGTGTGGTCATACTTTGTTTCTGTATGAGTTCGTCAAGGCTGTATATTGTCACCCTGTTTATTTAACTTCTATGCAGAGTACATCATGAGAAACGCTGGACTGGAAGAAACACAAGCTGGAATCAAGATTGCCGGGAGAAATATCAATAACCTCAGAGATGCAGATGACACCACCCTTAGGGCAGAAAGTGAAGAGGAACTCAAAAGCCTCTTGATGAAAGTGAAAGTGGAGAGTGAAAAAGTTGGCTTAAAGCTCAACATTCAGAAAACAAAGATCATGGCATCCGGTCCCACCACTTCATGGGAAATAGATGGGGAAACAGTGGAAACAGTGTCAGACTTTATTTTTCTGGGCTCCAAAATCACTACAGATGGTGACTGCAGCCATGAAATTAAAAGACGCTTACTCCTTGGAAGGAAAGTTATGACCAAACTAGATAGCATATTGAAAAGCAGAGACATTACTTTGCCAACAAAGGTCCGTCTAGTCAAGGCTATGGTTTTTCCAGTGGTCATATATGGATGTGAGAGTTGGACTGTGAAGAAGGCTGAGTGCTGAAGAATTGATGCTTTGGAACTGTGGTGTTGGAGAAGACTCTTGAGAGTCACTTGGACTGCAAGGAGATCCAGCCAGTCCATTCTGAAGGAGATCAGCCCTGGGATTTCTTTGGAAGGAATGATGCTAAAGCTGAAACTCCAGTACTTTGGCCACCTGATGCGAAGAGTTGACTCATTGGAAAAGACTCTGATGCTGGGAGGGATTGGGGGCAGGAGGAGAAGGGGACGACAGAGGATGAGATGGCTGGATGGCATCGCTGACTCGATGGATGTGAGTCTGAGTGAACTCCGGGAGTTGGTGATGGACAGGGAGGCCTGGTGTGCTGCGATTCATGGGGTCGCAAAGAGTCGAAGACGACTGAGCGACTGATCTGATCTGATCTGATGTTTAAAATATTTAAATAATAACATATGTTTCTTTATAAAATTTAATATATAATTCATGGTATATATTAAATACTCAATGGTATCTATTAAAAAATAGCACATTGTTTTGAGGTCCAGAGAACAATAAATCTTTTAGAAATTAGGGCCTAACCTACTTAGATGATTTTCCAGGATTTCTAGTAAAATGAAAATTTAGTTAGGTGTAGACATAGGTTTAAAAAAGCATAAGGTAGAATTATTGAGTGTTTCTATAATGCCGAGCTAGACATTTTTCTTTGTAAGCATGAATCTGTGCATAACCTTACTATGCATGTAATTTGCCCATTGTAATCTAGGATGAGTCACAGTATTTGTGAGTACCCTTGAGAGGCTCCTGTGGTCTCTCAGATGGACTTTGTTGTAATTATGCTTCAGTGTGTCTTAGCTTGGTTCCTGCCCTTATTGTGTTACACATGTCCTCTGCTGAATCATCATGAGCAATTTCTTGAGGAAATTGCTTGAGGATCCTGGTTAACCAGTTTTAGAACTTATTCAAAGATCTGTCGTGCCAAGCATTGTGAGCCTGCATTCCTGGTCCTCAGCATGTGCTAATGCAGTGATATTGGCTAGAACTTTTTGTGATGAAGAAGATGTTCCATGTTGGTGCTCTTCAGCATGGTGACCACTAGTCACCACGTAGCTACTGAGGTTTTGATTGTGGCTGGTGCAACCTAGGACTGACTCTTTAAGTTTACTTAATTTTGATTACTTTAAATGATCACGTATAGCTGCAGGCTATCATATTGGACAGTTCATCTCTAGTCTTTTGAAAAAATGCTAGGTTTGATTACTAGCACTGAATTTCCTGAGCCAGTTTTCCTGGATGTAAAAGGGGACTAATATTTCTTGTCCTAACCATCTCTGGGGATCCTAGAGAGAAGTTAAAGAATATATGAGACCATGTAGAGGAAAGATCAGTCATATGGGATGTTATGTGCAGTTGACCCTTGAACAACACAGGTTTGAACTGCTGGGGTTCACTATTTGTGGACTTTTTTTCAGTAGTGAATACAGTTGTACTACATGATTCACAGTTTTTTTTATTTTTTGCCACACAGCATGCAGGATCTTAGTTTCCTGACCAGAAATGGAATCCATGCCCCCTGCAGTGGAAGCACAGAGTCTTAAGTGCTGGACTGCCAGGGAAGTCCCCACAGTTTAAATCCATGGATACCAAAGCACTTGTAGAGACTGCAGACAGAACAATTACGTATAGGGAGCGATCTTGATTGTGCAGAGGGTCAGGGCCACTAACCCTGGTGTTGTTCAATGGTCAGCTATATTAGGAGCCATAAAACTGCTGCTTATTTGACTGCGGTTCCACTTCTAGGGCTTTATCGTAGGAAAATACATTTTAAAAAAATTTATTTAACCATGCCAGGTCTTAGTTGCAGCATGCAGGATCTTTAGTTGCAGCTTGTGAACTCTGTTGCAACATGTGGGATCTAGTTCCCTAACCGGGGATTGAACCCAGGCCCCCTTCACTGGGAGCCTGGAGTCTTAGCCACTGGACCACAAGGGAAGTCCCCAGGAAAATACATTTTTTATACATTCCTGATTATCTTTAAGGATAGTCATCAGAGATTTTTACAGTTTTATTAGTTTGCTAGGGCTGCTGTAAAAACGTACTACAAACAAGGTGGCCTAAACACCTTGTGAGTAGTAGATATCAACATGGTTCCTGCTTTCATGGAAGGCATAGACTAAGTGGGTGAGGAGATGACAGGTGATCAGAAATAAATATGTAAATGCAAATCATCATAAATACTATAAAGAAAAATAATTGGGAGTAAATAAGAGTTTTATTTTTGCAATGAATGGTTGAAGAAGGCCTCTCTGAAGTGTGGACATTTCAACTAAAACCTGAAAGATGAGAAGGAGCTATCTATAATCAGTAGACTGTTGGGGTAGGTGGAAGAAGAGCCTTTCCAATAGAGGAAATGGTCCTATTGGAAGGTCCTGTGGGTGAAAAGAGATTATAATATTCGAGGAACTGAAAGAAGGCCCAATGATAGGGTACAACAGAAGAGAATAAAGCTGCATAAGTTGAAAAGTAAGCAGGGCCAGATCAGGCAAAAGTTTGATTGCCAATGGGCAGCCATTGAAGGATCTAATTTACATTAAAAAAAAATTGTAAGGTAGAGAGTACTCTAGTAGTATAGTGGTTAGGATTCTGGGCTTTCACTGCTGTGGATGGAGTTCAATCCCTGGTCTGGGTCAAGAGGCATGGCCCCCCAAAAAAATCATGGGCTAGAGTGGGTGTAGAATACTTTAAAGAGGACAGGATTGAAAACTGGAAGCTAATTAGTAGTCTACTGCAATAGACCAGGTGATACGAGGATGGCTTAGGCTAATGGAAATGGAGATCCAGAATAGTGGATTGATTTGAGCACTGTTAAGTAGGTAAGATTGACAGGACTTGATTGGAAATGGAGGGTGACAGAGAAGGGATCCTTGAGGGTTGGTTCACAAATTTCTGTCTTGAGCAAGTGGATGATGGCAGTACTGTTTACTGAGGTACCAAAGATTTGGTGAAAGAACAGCCTTGGTGGGAGGATTAGTCAAGAGTTCACTTGCAGAAATATTAGGTTTGAGAAACCTGGAAGACTGGTCTGCAGGTGGGCATTGGGAAATTGTAACCACAAAGATGGTACTTTTAAACCATGGGAGTAGATGATAATCATTTAGTGAGTGAATGTAAAAGCAAAACAGGGTATGAGAGCAAGCTCAAGGGAACTCCAACAATCTGAGGTTTTGGTAGAAATGATGACAAAGGAGACTGAAAAGGGGCCACCTCATATGCAGACACAAATCCACAGATGCCATGAAAGTCAAGATGAATCTGTTTCAAAGAGTGAGGAGTTAATGTACAGTAGAGTCAGATGAGAATTGGAAAGTGTCCATTGGGTTTGGTGGCATGGAGGTGACAGGCCTTGTCGAGAGCAGTTTCAGTGGAGTGGTAAGAGTAGAAGCCAGATTAGAATAGTTAAGAAGCAATGGGAGGTGGGGAAGCAGAGATAAATGTGTGTTAACAATTCTCTTATAGCACTTGTTCCCTGTTTGGATAATATGGCTGCTTCCCTGCTAGACTCAGTTCTTTAAGGGCAGTGGTGATGTTATAGTTACTTTTCTGACCTCTCTTAAGACCTCCTCTTATACATAATTGACCCTCAATAAAATGTTGAGTGAATAAAAACCTTGTAGTTTCCACAACATACTATCCATTTTACTTTATAGTTTTAATCTTACACTTTTGAATCTATGTATTATAAACATTTCTTTTGTAATGTATAAATAAATATTTATAATATATGGATCAATATGATTTTGATCCTTCATGGCCTCTTCTAGTGTACATTTTTGGTTATTAAGAAAAATTTTTCACGTCCTATAGATTTTTTTTGGAGCATGCTCTTTTTCTTTTTTCATGAAACAGTTAATGGTTTTAAAAAAAGTGTATACTTGCTATGTTCAGTTTATTCTACATTATTGTACATTTGTGTAAAGCTGCTTCTTAGCCATCATTTCTAAAACTTGAAAGGGTAGGAAATGAAGGTGTTTTTATATTGTCATACCTATAAATGTTCTCTATCTTTCTAAGAATCTTGTCTAATTTTTTTTCTTGTATAGCCTCCATGATAACACTTAGCAGGCATCTTTATCAACACAGTTATTCCTTTTCCACAGTCACTATTTTCTCTAAGCTGAATTTAAATTTTGAGCTTATGCTAGTTATTCCTCCATTGTACGTATATTCTTCTAAGTTTTTCCCACTTTACTCTTTTCCTTTCAGTATTCCTTTGCTTTGAACATTTCTGTGCTCTCCCTTTATATACTTTTCACTGTATTTAGGGATGTTAAGAGAGCCACATCCAGCAGATTATTCAGGTTAATTATTGTTGTTCAGTTCATGTCCAACTCTGTGACCCCAGGGACTGCAGCACACCAGGCTCCTCTGTCCTCCACTGTCTCCTGGAGTTTGCTTAAGTTCATGTCCATTGAGTCGGTGATGCTATTTAACCATCTCATCCCAGTAGCATGTTGAACACCTACCGACCTGAGGCTTCATCTTCCGGTGTCATATCTTTTTGCCTTTTCATACAGTTCATGGAGTTCTCTCGACAAGAATACTGGAGTGAGTTGCCATTGTCTCCTCCAGGGGACCACAGTTTGTCAGAATTCTTCACTGTAACCTGTGTGTCTTGGGTGGCTTTGCACAGCAAGGCTCATAGCTTCATTGAGTTCTGCAAGCCCCTTTGCAACGGCAAGGCTGTGATTCATGATGGGGATTCAGGTTAATACACGCTCTTTGTTCTTAGCCAGGGCTTCTGTCCTGATTCTGTATCTACTTTCTGCTTTCCTTCTTCAGGGAGCAAAGTAGGGAACTGAGGAAGTCTCAGCAGCTGGTTTTTATTTTGCACCTTTAAATCCTAGAGCAGATCCAGGTGTAATAAGCTACCTTGATTCCTTTTTTCTGGTATTAGCAATGCTTATTTCCCTGGGACCACAGGGACTTCCTAAGAAAGAGGCATTATCAGTGCTATCTTGAAAGAGTACAGAGAGAATTACTATTTTCCAGTCTCATAATTTTGAAGTTCCTTCAGTCTGCCTTCTTAGAAAAGCAGCACCAACCGTCAAGTTGTGGGGATGAGTTAGATCCATGAAAATAAGAAGTGAAAGCTAAGGAGCTCAATTATAGTTTGGGAAATTGTGTTTAAGATGAGCCGAGGCAAACATTTGGGGGCTGAGCTGAGAATATCAGGTCTTTTGCCGGTTTTGATTTTTTTTTTTTTTGGATATTGACTACTGTAACCCTTCAAGGTCCTGGATGCAAATTACACTGTTAATTTGATCTTAAAATTGGAGATGTAATTCAGCTTTGATAAAGTCAAACAGAACCTGAGGCATTGACAGCACATTGGCTGGTGCAGCCATTCCAATACTAGATTGAGATTGAGACCCTTGAGGGTAGAGAGGGTATCTATCTCTGTGTTACTTGGCAAAGTGCCTGACAGTAGTCCCTCAGTAAATATGGAAGGAATGAACCTGAAATGTAAAAACATCTGTGTACCAGAGACTACTGATATTCACCTACTCTGCCTTGGCTTTGGAAACTAATTCTTAATCCTTCACATACTTTATTTTCTCAGATCTTTTTCACCATCTCTGCGTTGTAGTCCATGGGGTCACAAAAAGTCGGACACGATTTAGTGACTAAACAGCAACAGCAACCTGCACTACTTGGTGCAAACACCATCGTCTCTCGTCTGTATATTTTTGAGATTAGTTGTTTGCCGGTTGCTTCATTTGCTATTATTTTCTCCCATTCTGAAGGCTGTCTTTTCACCTTGCTAATAGTTTCCTTTGATGTGCAGAAGCTTTTAAGGTTAATTAGGTCCCATTTGTTTATTTTTGCTTTTATTTCCAATATTCTGGGAGGTGGGTCATAGAGGATCCTGCTGTGATGAATGTCAGAGAGTGTTTTGCCTATGTTCTCCTCTAGGAGTTTTATAGTTTCTGGTCTTACGTTGAGATCTTTAATCCATTTTGAGTTTATTTTTGTGTATGGTGTTAGAAAGTGTTCTAGTTTCATTCTTTTACAAGTGGTTGACCAGATTTCCCAGCACCACTTGTTAAAGAGATTGTCTTTAATCCATTGTATATTCTTGCCTCCTTTGTCAAAGATAAGGTGTCCATATGTGTGTGGATTTATCTCTGGGCTTTCTATTTTATTCCATTGATCTATAGTTCTGTCTTTGTGCCAGTACCATACTGTCTTGATAACTGTGGCTTTGTAGTAGAGCCTGAAGTCAAGTAGGTTGATTCCTCCAGTTCCATTCTTCTTTCTCTCTCTCATCTGGACCATTGCAGTAGCTATCCAATACATGCGTTTTCTCAGCCGTTTGTGCTCCCCTGAGGTACATTCTCCAAACAGTAATCAGAGTTGTCTTCTAAAAATGTAAATCAGATCATGTCACCCTCTACCCTGATCTTCCAATGGCTTTCCAGTGTATATCTGTTGCTTTTTAAGTTTGTTTCATTCCTGAGTTAGGAAAGCTGACATTCTGATAACAAGAAATTCTTTTATACAATATTTCTATTCCCCCCTTCCCAATACACACACACACACACACACACACATATACACAGAGGACATCATTAGCAGCAGTCAGAAACAAATACATTTTAAAAACCCAGATCCAATTAAAACATCCATGTAAAGTCAGTAAACCTTTCCAACCCTCTCATCCTCAGTAAAGCCCTCTAGTATATACCTGTCGCATAATGGTGCCACCTACTGAACCGTTCCTAAGCTTCTTCCATTCAAAATGGAGGAAGCTAACAAGGATACCTTCTGGAAAAACACCTGTACTCTCCAGACCAGGAGAATGGCAACCTACCATGGTGATAAAGAATATAGATAGGTCTTTAAGTTGAACTGACTGAGTTTGAGCCCCTGCGCTTTTACTTACTGGCTATGTAACCTGAGCAAATTGGTTAAACCTCTCCAAAACAGTTTCCTTATGTGTAACATGAAAATAATACCACTGCTTATCTCACAGAGTTTCTGTGGGGATGAAGCCAGCATTTAAGGGATTAAGTGGCACTGTATTTTCAAAAAATGTTAGTTGTACTTATTGTTTTCACTGATCTCACTGTCATCACTATAATCCTATTCTATTCCAATGTCTTGTATTTATCTCCATTGTAGCATTTGTGTTGTAACTTTCTATTTCTACATCTACTTTCCCATAGACTTTAAGAGACCCATTTTTATTATTTATTTATTAAAAAAAGTTATTTTTAGTTGGCTGTGTCAGGTCTTTGTTGTGGCTTGCAGGAGCTTCGATTTTCATTGTGGCACGTGGGATCTTTAGTTGCAGCATGCAGACTCTTAATTGTGGCATGTGGGATCTAGTTCCCTGACCAGGGATCAAACCCAGACCCCCTGCATTGGTAGCGTGGAGTCCTAGCCACTGGACCACCAGGAAAGTCCCAACAGACCCGTTTTTAAATTTATATTCCACTTATATATAAAGGAGATCAGCCCTGGGGTTTCTTTGGAAGGAATATGCTAAAGCTGAAACTCCAGTACTTTGGCCTCCTCATGTGAACAGTTGACTCATTGGAAAAGACTCTGATGCTGGGAGGGATTGGGGGAAGGAGGAGAAGGGGACGACAGAGGATGAGATGGCTGGATGGCATCATCGACTCAGTGGATGTGAGTTTGAGTGCACTCCGGGAGATGGTGATGGACAGGGAGGCCTGGCGTGCTGCAATTCATGGGGTTGCAAAGAGTCGGACACGACTGAGTGACTGAACTGAACTGAACTATGTATACTAGTGGCAGATGTACTTGATGCACAATGTACATTTGGGTTAATCTGAATGAAGACTAATGTTTGAGAGCCTCTAAATTAGTGGGCCTTTGTACAGAAGACACAGGCTTACAAAGTCTGGGTAAAACATAAGCAACTTTTAATATTGCCTCCTAAGATCTAGTGGAGTAAAAGGGGATGATTCCTTTGCCATCTATGAAAGTGGAGGGTTTTGTTTTGTTCTGTTATATATGTCAACCTCAAAGAAGGATGGGTAGAAGTCTTCTGACAGCTTTTGGGTCCCCAAAGAACCTCAGTGCTTCAACCATTAGTTCTATTGTCTCTAACTGTCCCAGAGAAATGGCCATTGATCCTTCTGTTTTATGGGGCCAAGTAGATGTGGCCTTTACCCTTTTTTTTTTTTTTTGGACCATGCTGTGTGGCATGTGGAGTTTCCCAACCAGGGATTGAATTCATGCACCCTGCATTCGAAGTGAGGAGTCTTAACCACTGGACCACCAGTGGAAGTCCCTGGAGTTTACTCTTTAATATGTTTATGCATCCAAGGATTGGGCACAGATAACCCATTACTCCTAAAAATATGTAAGTAAAAGCCAATACCATGTTTATATTTTAGGTGTAGCACTGGCATCTAAACTCAAAACTGCCTTATTACAATTACATTGCATCAATCAATTTTATATTATAAGGCTCATATTCTCTAATTATGTGAAAGAATTGGTAGTTACCAAACTGGTTACCAAAGAAAGTCTTGTTGCAAAGAAGTACTTATGGTATTTGTTTGGCGGAGGGGAGTGTATGTTTCAAAAAAGGAATTGTCTTATGAGCTAAAAAAGAATTTTGGCCTTAAAGAGTTTTTGCCCATTATAGGAGTTAAGATTTTGGTGTGAATAACTCCCAAGGGGAGATAGAAAGCAAGAGGTGCATATAAACTGCCGTAAAAATTTGGAGCAAGGATGCTATTTTAGACTAACAGTATGTTGGAAAAAACTTGGGAAATTTAGTAAGAGATAATATTAGTGTTTGGTGTTGAAGAATGAGTATTTAAACATGTGAAAATGAAGTGTATTGTGAATATCCTTATTAAGGACAAGAGTCATATGTTTATTAACATATTTTCTTTTTTGCACAATTTACTTTCTTCCATTTTTTGATAACTGTATTAACAGTCATCATCATAGCTAACATTTATTGACTGCCTACTATGTGCCAGAATCTGTTCTAAGTGTTTTACTTTTATTAACTTAATCCTCATATATCTGTTATCTGTATTTTAACTTTTTTTTGCTTTGCTCTTTCCTGCCAGACATTGCTTCTTTTTAAAAAAAAATTTTGATCAAAATTCTATGCATGTATAGTTTAAAGGGTCAGTCAGTAAAGTACTGTACATTTTGTTAGGACAAACAGCAGTCTCCCTTCCTTCCCACTAGAAGTTTCTTTAAGAAGACCTTATTTTTTTAAGGTTTTTAAAATTAAAAAAAAATTTTTTTGGCCATGTTTTGCAGCATGCAGGATTTTAGTTTTCCGACCAAGGTTTGAACCCAGGCCTTCACTCTTGCCATTTTCTGTCCCCACTCTTTAGCTTCCAACCATAATCAAACTACCAGAGATCCCTCAAATGCACTATTTTTTCCCTCACTTCTGAAGATGCATACAGAATATGAAGATAAGTCAAATTTTAGCTTAGCCTTGTGAAAACCAGCCAAGCCACACAACTAGGTTTCCTGGGAAGAACAGGAATCAGTTCCTCAAGAGAATAGAGTTCACTTGGGGAACTAAAAGATTCAGGATGCATGCAGTCATAATAAACAGGCCATCTTGTTACCGCTCGAACCTCAGAAATTTCTCAGTGTGGAATGGAGACATAATAATTGTTTGGTTTTTCTCTTTACTTTTTTTTTTTTCTACTTTTGTTCTCACTTTTCTCAGATTTGTCTGTGTGATTCACATTTCTCTCCCCTAAGTGAGATGCTGATTGATTTGGTCAGTCACTATCCCTTATGCTTACTTCTAGCATAGTTTTTCTTTCACAACATCTCTTGAACAGCTGTGTAGTCTACCGATTGACTGCCTTTGTAACTGATGGTCACTCTTGGTTTAATTAAAGAGGGACAGGTTGATGAAGTCATGTTGTAGATGTAGGTAATTAAATACATGAAGAACTGCACTGAGTTGCTTTCCTTTGCTCAGGGTCAGTGATACAGTGTTTGTTTTAGCAAGGCACCTAGAGCAGGATGGACTCCTTTTCATAGGTGAATGCCACATAGCTAGGTATAGAATCCTTGGATTGCCATTTTTTGGGTCATTTTGTCTTGAGAAGAATGTCGATAGATGGTGCTTTTCACTAAAATATTTTTAAGTACTGATCCCTTCTTTTTTTTTGTTTATTAATCTTATCTGATACCCTTGATCTCTTTCTTCATCTGAAGAAAACTTTCTTCTGTATTTGAATATTACTTCTGTTCCATTTGTTCCTATATCATTTTTTAGGAACTCGAGTTATTCATGTGTTAGAGCTCTGCTACTGTCTGTCCCTCCTTTCCCCTCACCTCTTAAAATTTTATTAATCTTTAATTTTTTTTTCTTTTTCATTCTTAGAGAATTTCTTAAATTTCTTCTTTAAATCCTCATTTCAGTTTCTTCAATGTCGAAAGGCCTTTTCTCTTTGTATGTCTAATGAATTTTTCGTAATTTCCCTCTTTCTTTTCTTTCAGTTTTAATTTTTATTATTACTTTATTCTTTTTCTTTTTCTGGCTACAGCACGGCTTATAGGATTTCAGTTCCTCAACTAGGCATCAAACATAAGCCATGGCAGTGAAAGCCTGGAACCCTAACCACTAGGCCACCAGGGAATTCCCGATAATTTTTCTTATGTTTGCCTTAATATTCTTATCTCACTGAGCTGCTTCTTTTTTTTTTTTTTAATCTGCCTTTAGGAGACTTCCTTATTATTTTAGTCTTTCATTTTGCTTTTGTGACTCTATGTTTTAAATACTTAGAAGCTGTGAAATACTGCCTAATTTTTTTTTTGCAATACGTAATTTTAAGTGTTACTTTTGAGTGCTGTTTTCTTATTTTTCTTGTTTTAGAGTCATTTCATGGTCTTCTTAAAAACAGTTAAAAATTTGTCTCCACCCAAGAATAATAAGATATTCATTCATATGTAGCTTTTTTACCCTCCAGAAACAGGGTATTTCCTAAATGACCTCATTCTCCATTTCCTGTTAGAAGCCTCCACTTAGATTTTCACATAGGGCCCTGATTGCCAGTTACGTGAGCCAGCAACCTCAGGAAATGAGGAGTAGCCTTGGCTGGAAATCATCCTATTAGGGGACATTTCTCATTGTGTAGAGTTTTTATTTGTATTTGGCAAAGCTTTTATGTTAGGTTCAGATCTGGTATGGCCACGCTGCTGCTTTGTATCAGAATAGTCCTGTCTTCTCCTAAAGAATGGGTCTGCTTGTTCGCTACCTTTGTTGCACTGGAAAATGGTCTGCCACTTGATAGTTGATCATAAAGGAGAGGGAAGGAAAAGGACATCTTGCTAACCAGTCAGAATGCCTGAGTCAACTCCTGTGTTCAGTTGTTTGACAGCTGTCACAGTTGGTGCATCTTTATATCCAGTTCAGTTCAGTTCAGTCACTCAGTCGTGTCCGACTCTTTGCGACCCCATGAACCACAGCACGCCAGGCCTCCCTGTCCATCACCAACTCTCAGAGTCTACCTGAACCCATGTCCGTTGAGTCAGTGATGCCATCCAACCATCTGATCCTCTGTTGTCCCCTTCTCCTCCTGCCCTCAATCTTTTCCAGCATCAGGGTCTTTTCTAATGAGTCAGTTCTTCACATCAGGTGGCCAAAGTATTGGAGTTTCAGCTTCAACATCAATCCTTCTGATCAACACCCAGGACTGATCTCCTTTAGGATGGACTGGTTGGATGTCCTTGCAGTCCAA
Organism: Bos grunniens; assembly: GCF_055505025.1. Lineage (NCBI taxonomy): Eukaryota > Metazoa > Chordata > Mammalia > Artiodactyla > Bovidae > Bos > Bos grunniens. The sequence goes on from NC_141172.1 coordinate 58,016,523, forward strand.
GGGACTCTCAAGAGTCTTCTCCAACACCACAGTTCAAAAGCATCAATTCTTCGGCACTCAGCTTTCTTTATAGTCCAAATCTTACATCCATACATGACTACTGGAAAAACCATAGCCTTGACTGGACGGACCTTTGTTGACAAAGTAATATCTCTGCTTTTTAATATGCTGTCTAGGTTGGTCATAACTTTCCTTCCAAGGAGTAAGTGTCTTTTAATTTCATGGCTGCAGTCACCATCTGCAGTGATTTTGGAGCCCAGAAAAATAAAGTCAGCCACTGTTTCCACTGTTTCCCCATCTATTTGCCATGAAATGATGGGACCAGATGCCATGATCTTAGTTTTCTGAATGTTGAGCTTTAAGCCAACTTTTTCACTCTCTTCTTTTTCTTTCATCAAGAGGCTCTTTAGTTCTTCACTTTCTGCCATAAGGATGGTTTCATCTGCATATCTGAGGTTATTGATATTTCTCCCAGCAGTCTTGATTCTAGCTTGTGTTTCTTCCAGTCCACCGTTTCTCATGATGTACTCTGCATATAAGTTAAATAAGCAGGGTGACAATACACAGCCTTGACATACTTCTTTTCCTATTTGGAACCAGTCTGTTGTTCCATGTCCAGCTGTAAACATATACACCATAATAATTGCAACTATATTAAAAATATGTATTATACCAGATTGAAAACAGAACAGTAGAATTATATGATTCCTGTCTTTTAAAATGTTAAAGAAAGAAAGAAAGTGAAGTTGCTCAGTCATGTCCGACTCTTTGTGACCTCATGGACTGTAGCCTACCAGGCTCCTCTGTCCATGGGATTTTCCAGGCAATAGTACTGGAGTGGATTGCCATTTCCTTCTCCAGGGGATCTTCCCGACCCAGGGATCGAACCCGAGTCTCCCTCATTGTAGACAGGCACTTTACCATCTGAGCCACCAGGGATGTTTAAAATGTTAACTTTTTAACAAAAAGGAAATGGTGGTTATCATATTTGACAAGTGACACTTCTTTAATGCTAGATTCTAAAACAGAAGGTTGCAAACAGGGGAACTAGTGCCACAAGGCTTTGGGAATTATTTCATCAGAAGGACAAAGTAGAACAAGGCAGGTTAGCCATTCCCAGTGCCTGAGGAACCAGGTCACTGGGTGTAGAGTCAGTGTGAATAGGATTATTTCCTATAATCTCAAAGGTGCCAGTTGTAGATTTGATTCTTCAGTAAGGTCAGAGAAACTCAGGAACTGAAGTTCTAGTGTTTTTAAGCATTAGGCATAGTGCAAATAAAAAGAGAAATAATCTCTTGTTTTTACTTTTAATTGTAAGCATCCTGGAGCCAAATGCTCTGCCTGTGCATTCTCTCTGTCTTTTTAAAAAAAAAATTATTATTTATTTATTTGGCTGTACCAGGTCTTAGTTGCAGCATTTGAACTCTTAGTTTCGGCATGTGGGATCCAATTCCCTGACCAGGGATCGAACCCAGACCCCTGCATTGGGAGCACAGAGTCCTAGCCACTGGACCACAAGGAAAGCCGCTGAGTTTTCTGTTTAACTCTGACTTCCAGAGTTTTCATATTGGCGGAGTCTTAAAGAGCTTGTGTTCAATTATGATTATCTCTTTTTTGCACGTTTCTTTTTTGCTTTTCATACCTGTTAGTGTTGCGGTATTAGATGATAAGGAGGGATTGTGCACTGTAGTTGGAGCTCCTCTCAGCTTTGACTCTGAAAAAACTACCTTGAAATTAACTTCATATGTAGACAGATGACAAGTTTGTTGATCAGTCTGTTATGTTTTAACATCACTTTCAAATGATGTGACCAACAAGGCCTTAATTTCCAAAATATAAAATGGGTAATACAACTTAGTTTAAAAAAAACAACAAAAGCAATCAACCAACAACACAATAAAAACAGGCAGAAGACCTAAAGAGGCATTTCTCCAAAGAAGACAGGCACATGAAAAGATGCTCAACATCACTAATTATTAAAGAAATGCAAATTAAAACTACAATGAGGTATCACCTCACACTGGTCAGAATGGCCATCATTAAAAAGTCTACAAATAGCAAATGCTGGAGAGGGTGTGTAGAGAAGGAAACCTTCCTGCACTGTTGGTGGCAATGTAAATTGGTGCAGTCGCTATGGAAAACAGTATGGAAATGGCAACCCCCTCTAGTATTCTTGCTTGGGAAATCCCATGAACAGAGGAGCCTGGCTGGTTACAGTCCATGGGATCTCAAAGAGTTGGACATGACTGAGCTCACACACACACACACAATAGCCTGTCATGAAAAAGAATATGAAAATATATATAACCTAATTACTTCACTGTACGCCAGAAACTAACACAACATTGTAAATCAACTATACTTCAATCAAAAAAAAAAAGAGTACCTGGGGTAGGAGTTAACTTTACTACTTTTAAAGTCATCCATTGAGTTTTTAAATTTTGGTTACTATAGTTTTTAGTTCTAAAACTGACACTTGGTTCTTCTTTATATCTTTCATTTCCTTGCCAAGTTCAATTCAGTCGCTCATTTGTGTCTGACTCTCTGCCACCCCATGGACTATAGCACACCAGGCCTCCCTGTCCATTGCCAACTCCCAGAGATTACTCAAACTCATGTCCATTGAGTTGGTGATGCCATCCAACCATCTGATCCTCTGTTGTTCCCTTCTCCTTCCACCTTCAATCTTTCCCAGCATCAGGGTCTTTTTAAATGAGTCAGTTCTTCACATCAGGTGGCCAAAGTATTGGAGTCTCAGCTTCAGCATCAGTCCTTCCAATGAATATTCAGGACTGATTTCCTTTAGGATGGACTGGTTGGATCTCCTTGCTGTCCAAGGGACTCTCAAGAGTCTTCTGCAACACCAGAATTCAAAAGCATCAAATCTTTGGCGCTTAGTTTTCTTTATAGTCCAGCTCTCACATCCATACATGACTATTGGAAAAACCATAGCTTTGACTAGATGGACCTTTGCTGGCAAAGTAATGTCTCTGCTTTTTAATATGCTGTCTAGGTTGGTCATAACTTTTCTTCCAAGGAGCAAGCATCTTTTAATTTCATGGCTGCAGTCACCATCTGCAGTGATTTTGGAGCCCAAGAAAATAAAGTCTGTCACTTTATTTTATAAACTCTTTGCCAGGAGTTTCCAGCTTTTCATTTATTTAGTTCAATTACAAATATGTTCGTAATTATTCATTGAAGTATCTTTATGATGGCTGTTTTAAAATCCTCATCAGATAATTTCAACCCTCGTGTCATCTCAGTTTTAGCACCTGATTTTATTTATTAATGTATTTTTAAAAAATTGGTTTGCTTAAAACTGCAGGTACATTTTGGAGAAAAGAATTGGTCAGAACAGCTAAAGAAGCCTGGAAAGCAGAGAACTCATTTTGTTTCATTTAGTATGTTGGCTCCTAATCTTTTCTTGTTTGCAGTGAAGTCAACCCCCACCCCAGGTGCTCTTTTTTTTTTTAACTGAAGTATCAGGAACATTATAACATTATAGAGTATTTGATATTTAAGTGTGCACATATATTTTTATTACAAATAAAAAAAAATGGATATCAAATTTAGTATAGTATTCTAAGGTTAAAGTAGTGACAGCTGAAACAGTCTTTGTTACTCTCTAGGCATTAATATAAAAATTCAGAATAAATTAGTAAAACTAGGCCTTCAGAATTCTGAGGATTTTATTTTTCAAGTAACACCAAGCACAATTTGATGTTTCTTTAAAAGTGAATTTCCATGCTGTTGTTTTTGCCGAAATCTGGTGCATGTAACTTGATCATCAGAACATTGTAATTTATGAAAATAGTTAATTTTTAAATGGTAATTGGAATATTTTATGTCTCAGTGTCCTTCCACATCATTTCTTTTATCTCCTCTTAACCTCATTTTGCAGAAACTAGATTGACAAAAATCTTCATTTTCTAGAACAAATGTAGCTTTCATTTCTATCTGAAAACCTTGAGGCCTAAGATAGTTATGCTTTTTGTCTAAGGGTCTATATAATGAACCGGAGAAGGCAATGGCACCCCACTGCAGTACTCTTGCCTGGAAAATCTCATGGACGGAGGAGCCTGGTAGGCTGCAGTCCATGGGGTCGCTATGAGCCGGACACGACTAAGTGACTTCACTTTCACTTTTCACTTTCACGCATTGGAGAAGTAAATGGCAACCCATTCTAGTGTTCTTGCCTGGAGAATCCCAGGGACGGGGGAGCCTGGTGGGCTGCCGTCTGTGGGGTCGCACAGAGTCGGACACGACTGAAGCAACTTAGCAGCAGCAGCTGCAGCTCTTCTACTGGAATCCTAACTTTTCTGCAACTTTCTCTAACCAGCCATGCATCTCTGTTTCAGCCCCTCAAGATTCAGGTTGGGAACGTGATTGCTATACCTTGATCTGTTGTCTTTGACTTCTTTTTTCCCTGCCCCGCTTCTTTTTAATTTTTTTTATTTATTTATTCCCTCCCTCCGCCCCCCACCTTTGACTTTTGCCGTGAGTTGTAAAGTTCTGCTTCCCTCCTCTTTCAGGATTTCTTCAGAAGAGGGAGAGTATTTTGATACTAGGGAGCCCAGAGGACAAATAGCCACCTCGTACATTTAATGCAGTATTTGTTTTTTGTTTAACACCATTTTGTGCATAGTTGTTTCAATCTATAATTCCCTGATGACATATGATGTTGAACATCTTTTCATAGGATTACTTGCCATGGGTGTATCTTTTTTGGTGAGGTATCTGTTAAGGTCTTTTGCCCATTTTAAAATGAGATTGTGTGTTTTCTTACTTAGTTTTGAGTTTTTTTATATATTTTGAATAACAGTCCTTTATCATATGTGTCTTTTGCAAAATACACGTCTATAGCTTGTTTTCTCATTCTCTTGACACATTGTCTTTCACAGAGCAGTTTTTGATTTTAGTGAAGTCCAGCTTATCAGTTATTTCTTTCATAAATTATTCCTCTTATAACTAAAAAATCCATCACATGCCCTAGATTTATCTAGATTTTTTTCTCCTATGTTATTTTCTAGGAGTTTTATGTTTTACTTTGTGTCTGTGATCTGTTTTGAATTAACTCTCGTGAAGGTCTTTGTCTAGATTCATTTTTTATATGTTAATATCCATTTGTCCTAGCCCCATTTATTGAAAAAACTATCATTGCTCTGTTTTATTGCCTTTGCTCCTTTGTTTAAAGATTGGTTGATTACATTTTCATGAGCTTATTTCTAGCTCTCTATTCTGTTCCATTGATTTGTCTCTTCTTTTCTTAATACTATATTGTCTTGAATACTATTAACTTTATAAAAAGTCAGTGTTGGGTAGTGTCAGTCCTCCAAATTTGTTCTTTTACTTTGATATTAAGTTGGCTATTCTGAGTCTTTTTCCTCTCCATATAAACTTTAGAATCAGTTTATCTATATCCACAAAGTAACTTGCTAGAATTTTGATTAGGATTCATTTCAAGTTAAGTTTTACATATGGCATGAAGTAAGGATAATATGTGTTATTTATATCACGTATATTATATTTATATTATATTATTTATAATATTTATATTATTTATAAATATGTGTGATATATGATATATGTTATATATCACATGATATATAACATATATCATATATCACACATATTTATAAATAATATAAATATTATATATTTATATTTATATATAATTTATATATTTATATATTTATTTATATATTTATATATATATAATTTATATATTTATAAATAATATAATATTATATATCACATGATATATAACATATATCATATATCACATATATATTATATATGTGATATATATTTATATTATATATAAATATATGTGATATAAATATTATATTATTTATATAATATATAAATATAATATATTTATATTACATTTATAATATGTGTTATTTATAAATTATTTACTGTAATTTATATCATTACACAGTATATTTTATGCTATTCTTGGATATATTTCTATTTTATTCCATTGGTCTGTGTCTATTTTCCTTGTACTGCCACACTGTCTTGATTACTGTAGCTTTTACAGTAAGTTGTGAATTAAATGAAATTGAAGAATAATTAAGAGAAATTGACACAAGACTAAAAGGGAGAGTCCAGTGGGAGACATACTTTGAATGAAAAGGAATAGATTTTGGCACTAATAAAATAGAGAAGGCCTCGTAAAAGGTGCTGGATTACCCATCTGTTGGAAAAAGCAAGGCTTGCATGTCAGCTAAGGTGAAGCTTTTAGTTGTAATGCAGAACAAGGATAATGGCAGATCTGTACTCTGAGTTTCCTAAGTAGCATTGTGTCTTAAGATTTCCTTATCTTTTTTCCCCCCTGTGGCATTTAGGCTTAATCTTCTTTGACAGAAAGATAGTTGATGCTTTCTGGAGTTTAGCAGTTTTCCTGCTTGTGTGGTCTTTGATCTTTCCTAAGAGCTGGTAGGCTACAGTCCCAGCATGGGATTCTGTCTTAGGCAGTTCTCCACTGATGTTTTGGAAACCAAGCTCTGTGTGATCATTTAGACTGGAACACTCCCTCTCTCTCTCTTTTTTAAAAGACAGTTTATTTTATTGAAGTATAGTTGACTTAACAATGCTGTGTTAATTTCTGAAGTACAGTAAAGTGATTCAGTTATACATACATATACAATCTTTTTCATACTCTTTTCCCTTATGGTTTATCACAGGATATTGAATATAGTTTCCTGTGCTCTACAATAAGACATTGTTGTTTATCCATTCTCTATATATAATTGTTTGCTTCTGCTAATCCCAAACTTCTAATTCATCCCATCACCACCACCTCCCCCCTTGGCACCCACAGATCTGATCTCTATGTCTGTAAGTCTCTGTTTCATAGGTAAGTTCATTAGTGTCATATTTTGCTGCTGCTGCTAAGTCACTTCAGTCGTGTCCGACTCTGTGTGACCCCGTAGATGGCAGCCCACCAGGCTTCCCCATCCCTGGGATTCTCCAGGCAAGAACACTGGAGTGGGCTGCCACTTCCTTCTCCAATGCGTGAAAGTGAAAAGTGAAAGTGAAGTTGCTCAGTCATGTCTGACTCTTAGCGACCCCATGGACTGCAGCCTTCCAGGCTTCTCCTTCCATGAGATTTTCCAGGCAAGAGTACTGGAGTGGGGTGCCATTGCCTTCTCCAAGTGTCATATTTTAGATTCCATGTATAAGTGGTATCATATGGTATTTGTCTTTCTCTTTCTGACTTCACTTAGTGTGACAATCTCAAACTCCATCCTTGTTGCTGCATATGGCATTATTTCATTCTTTTTATGGCTGAGTAATATTTCACTGTATGTATTGAACCACATCTTTACCCATCATCTGTTGATGGACATTTAGGGTATTTCCCTGTCTTTGGTATTGTAAATAGTGCTGCTATGAGGATATGAGTGCATGTATCTTTTTTAAAAATTAATTTTTATTGGAGTATAGTCGCCTTACAATGTTGTGTTAATTTCTGTTGTATAGCAAAATAAACCAGCTCTTGCATGTATCTTTTGAATTATAGTTCTTCAAATATATGCCGAGGAGTAGAATTGCAGGATCATATGGCAACTCTGTTTTTAGATTTTTAAGGAACCCCCACACTGTTCTCCATAGTGACTACACCTGTTTACACTCCCACCAACAATGTAGAAGAGTTCCTGTTTCTCTGCACTTCTCCAGCATTTGTTGTTTGTAGACTTTTTAGTGAGGGCCATTCTGATACTTTATTTTAGTTCTGATTTACATTCCTTTCTAATAATTAGTGATGTTGAGCATCTTTTCATGTGCTTGTTGGCCATCTCATTGTCTCCTTTGGAGAAATCTCTCTTTAGAAAGTCTTCTGCCCATTTTTTGATTGTGGTATTTGTTTTTTGTTATTGAGTTGTATGAACTCTGTATATTTTGGTAATTAAACCCTGTTGGTCATAAAATTGCAAGTATTTTCTCGCATTCTGTAGGGTGTCTTTTTGTTTATGATTTCTTTTGCTGTACAAAAGCTAATAAGTTTGATTGCATCCCATTTGTTTATTTTTTGCTTTTACTTCTGTTGCCTTAGGAGACTGACCTAAGAAAACATTGGTATGATTCATGTCAGAGAATGTTTTGCCTGTGTTCTCTTCTAGGAGTTTTATGGTATCAAACTTATATTTAAGTCTTTAAACTACTTTGAGTTTATTTTTGTGTAGAGTGAGGCAGTGTTCTAATGTCATTGATTTACATGCAGCTGTCCAAATTTCCCAACACCAGTTGCCAAAGAAACTCTTTTCTCCATTGTATATTCTTGTCTCCTTTGCCTGTAGGTATGTGGGTTTATTTTCTGGGCTCTCTATTCCACTTATCCACACGTCTGTTTTTGTGGCAATACCACACCGTTTTGATTGTAGCTTTGTAGTATTGTCTGAAGTCTGGGAGGATTATGCCTCCTACATTGTTCTTTTTCTCAGAATTGCTTTGGCAATTCTTCGTCTTTTATAATTCCATATAAATTTTAGGATTATTTGTTCTAGTTCTGTGGAAAAAGCCATGGGTAATTTGATAGGGATTCCATTAAACCTGAAGATTGCTTTAAGGTAGTATGGCCATATTAACAATATTGATTCTTCCAATCCAAGAGCATAAGGTATCTTTCCATTTCTGTAAATCATCTTCAGTTTCCTTTGTAAGTGTTTTATACTTCTCTACCTATAAGCCTTTCCTCTCCTTGGTGAAGTTTACTCTTTTTTTTTTTTTTTTTTTTTACTTTTTACCTATACAATATTGTATTGGTTTTGCCATATATCAACATGAATCCGCCACAGGTATGCACGTGTTCCCCATCCTGAACCCTCCTCCCTCCTCCGTCCCTGTACCATCCCTCTGGGTCATCCCAGTGCACCAGCCCTAAGCATCCAGTATCTTAAGTTTTGTTTTTAAAAAATATTTATTTATTTGGCTGCACTGGGTCTTAGTTTTGGCATATGAACTCTTAATTGCAGCGTATGGGATCTAGTTCATTGACCAGGGATCAAAGCTGGCCCCCTGGCCCCCCTGCATTGGGAGCATGGAGTCTTTAGCCACTGGACCACCAGGGAAGTACCTTAAGTATTTTTTTTTTTTTTGGATGCGATTTTAAAAGGGATTGTGTTTTTACTTTCCCTGTCTGATATTTCATTGTTAGTGAAAAGAAATGCAGCCAGTTTCTGTATGTTAATCTTCTATCCTTGGTTTTTGTGTTGAGCCTTAAGGGTTTTTGATATATAGTATCATGTTATCTGCATATAATGACAGTTTTACCTCTTCTCTTCTAGTTTGGATAGCTTTTATTTGAACAGGAATTCTTTTGATATCTGCTTATTCCCAGAAAAAAGTTACTTTTCACTCTTGTTTAAAACTTGTCCCAGATTTAGCCTATTAGCTCTTATTTTGGCATGAATGGAATGGAGGAGTTCCTATGATGGGTTTTAAATAAAGAATATGAATAATTGAAATCTTAGAAAGTTCATCTGACATGAATTTGGGTGCCTGCCGTAGGAATAATTTAGTTCTCTTGACCTCTTTGTCAGAGGCTGTAAGAGATGTCTTCTTGGCCTTGCCCCGTCCCCACTGGCTGGGGTGCTCTAGGTGCTGCGAGGAGACACTCTGCACCCCTGCGAACATGGCACTCCGAGGGGTGCCTGAGCGTGCGGGCCACAGTCGGCACCGAACGCGCCCTGCTCGCCGTGGCCCTGGGGACTTCGAGCAGGCGCTGCGCACCGGTCCCACTCAGCTGTTGGGTCTGGAAATTCACAGAATAATAACACGAATGGGTAACAACAGAAAACGGTGTTGTAACAGTGGGAATCAGCAATTTTGCACAGGAGGCTTTGGGAGATGTTTACTGTAGTCTGCCTGAAGTTGGGACAAAATTGACAAACAAGAAGAGTTTGGTGCTTTGGAAAGTGTGAAAGCTGCTAGTGAACTCTATTCTCCTCTATCAGGAGAAGTAACTGAAGTTAATAAAGCTCTAGCAGAAAATCCAGGACTTGTCAACAAATCTTGTTATCAAGATAGTTGGCTGATGAAGATGACATTCAGTAACCCATCAGAACTAGATGAACTAATGAGTGAAGAAGCATATAAGAAATACATAAAATCTATTGAGGAGTGAAAATGGAACCCCTAAATAAACTAGTTTGAAACAAAACAAAAAGATGTTTTCTTGGAGTATAAGATTAGATTGGATGACTTTTAAGGACCCTTCTGGCATTCAAGTTTTGATTAGAAGTCTCAGCTTTTTTTCTCTAATGACTTAGACTTAAAAATCTAGTCCTAACTCTAATCTTGGCACATACTAATTTACTAAAGAAATGCTGGTTAAATAAATTAATTTGCAGGAATTCTTCATGGTGTCCTCTTTTTTTCTCTTGCAGTTAAAAGAGCCAAATTCCAGGGTTCACCAGGTAAGGCCAGCCTTTAATTCTTACGTACTTCTCCCCATACTTGCTATGATTTAAAAACATTCTTTCAAAAAAACGTAAATGTCATTTGATTCATTGGTTAAATTAGTTAAACGCACTAAGTTCATTAAATTAATTAAAAAGTCAGTATGGAAAGATGTTGGTCAAGGGGGTGCAAAGTTATACCAAATGAATAATTTCTGAAAATCTGATGTACAATAATGTGTCTGTGTTTAACAAATATTATATACTTCAAATTGCTAAGAGGGTAGATCTCAAGTGTTCTCAACTCTCACACAAACAGAGGAAATGGTAATTATAAGGTGGTGAGGAATGTGAATATTCTTGATTATGGTGATTATTTCACTTTGTATACATATACAAAATCATTAGATTGTACACCTTAAATATATACAATTTTAAATTGCCAGTTATACCTCAAAAAGTTGAAGAAAAAAAACTATGCTTTTATAAAACATCAAAGAAATCTCTATCAATCTAGTGAAAAGTTAGTCTCCTTACATATTGGCCAACTTAGTTCTACTTCTCAGAAGTAACTGTTTTGAGGTTTTTATACACCTTTTCAGACTTTTTCTGTGTATGTGCATGTATACACTAATGAACCAGCTACACATGTAGCTTTTTTTCCAACAACACATCATAAAAGTTTTTTCTTGTGTACATGTGTGTATATATACATCTGCTTTTTTTCCAACAACACATCATAAAAGTTTTTTCTTGTGTATGTGTGTGTATACATATATCTGGTTCTTTCTTTCAAAATGTTGTACACAGACTGTTATATTTAAAACGGATAACCAACAAGAAACTATTGTAAAAAAAAAAGTATACAGAATGTTGTTGTACCCTAGGTCCCTGATTGAATATTCAGGTCATTTCAATTTTTTTGCCATAAGCAATACATCTTCTTAATGCATTTATTATTGCCTGCTTTTGAAAATGTATCTGTATGCTGGAATCCAAAAGTAGAGAATTGCTGGGCCAAAAGTATGTATTTTAAACAAATTTAGTAGCTGCTGCCAAAGTGTGCCTCTGAAAGGTTTGCTAGCTTTTAATCAGGCCAAAAGTATATGAGTGTTTATTTTCCCAAATCCTTACCAACATTAAATAGCATGAAATTTTTTAATCTTTGCTCATGTGAAGGTGAAAAGGGTATCTCCTTATTTTAATACACATTTTCTTAACTGAATATCAAGTTAGTTACAAAGACTTACTCTGATTACTGCTGGGGCCAGAAGGAGAGTACTGTGGATTATGGGGGAAAAGAACATACTGGGAACCCAAGAAAAATCTGAAAGACCAAACCTGGATGCAACAGAAACTAAAGGAGTTTCTGAGCCTACTGCTCTCTCCAGTGGCTGCAGGTTAGGACTTCTGTTTCTGAAAAGCTTTTTTGCTCTCCTTTCTCTTCAAGCAGGTTTTTTATGCTTACCTGCCTTGCATATACCCCATAATAGCTACTCCAATGGAATTTATGTGCCTCTCCTTTGAGCTTCTTCAATCATTTGTCACTATTTCTCTGTTTTCTCTATTGAAAATATTTTGCGAGGGAATCATATTGGTCTCAGCTTCTGGTTAGCTCATTAATTGACTGGCTGCTTTTGGGTGGCATCTCCTTTTGGTCTGGCCAGCTATATGGTTGAATATGGGGAATGGAGTACAAAATCCTATGCTAGAAAACAGCTCATTGGTATACTGCATTGCTACTACCAAATATGGATGGGAATTCCCTCACGTGGGTGGGCTTGTATCCTCATATACCTTTGATATAACTGTAGTTATAATTATGGGTATAAAACACCATAGTTTTTTATGATGCTTAAGAGAAAGATTTGCCTTCTAATAGAAGTACATGACAGTGCCCATTTTCTTACACCTCTAACATTGATAGTTGCTTTAAGTGATCTTTGACAATTTGGTGAGTCAAAAATGATAGTCTTTTTTTTTTTTCATTTTATAAAGTTATTATTAACTTATTACATAGAAAAGTGAACTCTCAATTCGGTGTCTCTAATCATGGCTGATACAAAGGAAGTAACAAAATGTGCTGTGTTAGGTCAGATTTCTGAGTTTTGAGATCCAGGCCACCTACCTTTGTTTGGTACTCAATTTATACTCTCAGGTTAGAGAATTTCATTTTCTCTAATCTGTAATAATATTTCTTTTTATGTAAGTTGTGCTCTAGGCCAAGGTGAATAGATTGAGCTTGAAATCCATTTCCTTTATGAGGTTTTTCCTCTGTGTTTGTCACTGTAAACAACTAGAGGTAACTGTTTCCTCTTCTGCCTTCTTTTAGCACTTTTTCTCTGTGGTACTTACTTCTTTATATGTTAATTTGCATAATGTCTGTTCTGTAAGATCAATTAGATTATTATTTTTTCAAACTTCAAGTGGGCTATAAAGTCAACCTATGTGGTTATGATTAATATTTTAATTTAATTAGAATAGAAAATACCAAGGTATCACATCTTGCATTTCATAAAGCTTTCGTTTTTGTTTATATGTGTGTGCATGTGTATCTGTTGGAAAAGGATAAAGTAGAGTCCTTAAATTTGAAAAACACTATTATAGCTTATGCTTTTGAGAATAGTATGTGTTTTATAATTTTTTTGTACCTCTGTGTTTAAAATGATACTATATTGTAGAATATATAATTTCAGTTTTTCCTTACATGTAATACTATAATTTGGACATTATTTAATTCCAAGGACTTTGTGAGATTGGATAACCATCTGAGCACTAAGTATTATATCTTTGTTTTGCCTTTTTTTCAAAGACAAATTTAACACATATGTGACCCTGAAAGTGCAAAATGTGAAGAGTACAACTGTAGCAGTTCGTGGCGATCAACCTTCCTGGGAACAAGATTTTATGTTGTAAGTACTTTGCAGTAGCAGCATGCCTACAATATTTGATAATATTTCCAAGTTAATCACATTGGATTAAACAAGTAGAGGCTAAAGATTTTGTGTATATATAAGATTTATAAAACATATTAAATATTCAAAAACATTTTAATAGCATGTTAAGTATTCTTTTTTTTATTTATTTATTTTTTCATTTAATTTTAGATTTTTTTTTCTAATTTTATTTTATTTTTAAACTTTACATAATTGTATTAGTTTTGCCAAATATCAAAGTGAATCCGCCACAGGTATACATGTGTTCCCTATCCTGAACCAGTGAGGTATGTAGTAGGTACACACACCTACTACAGTAAAGTGATCTGCAGTTTTGTTCCCTCCCAGATTTATAATATATTTTCAGAAATGAATTATGAATTCGAGTAAACTCTCAGTTTATGTGGGTGAAAATATACCTAGTCAGATCTACCTACTAGTCAGAATTAGCTGCAGTACAACATACTTAGTATGATATTAAACCTAACTTAATGTTTTTTCAGTTCTCAGAAGACTCCTTGAAGGAATGTGGTTATGCATGTGAGGCCTGTGTTTGCATTTCTAAGTCACCTGCTTTTTTAAAATACTCTATTTAAACTGCTGTCTTTATTTTTTTTTTAATTTATTTTTTAATTGGAGGAAAATTGCTTTACAATCTTTTGTTGGTTCTGGCTGTACAATAACACAAATCAGCCATAATACACACATATCTCCTCCATTTGGAGCCTCCCCGCTTAAGTCACCTGCTTTTGAAGATAAGGACATGTGCTTTTAATCCTTTTTGTTTTACGGAGTAAAATATTTTACCTTCATCTAATTAATAATAAAAATGAGTAAATGTTAGTTGAATTGCTTGCATATGACACAGAATTTAGTATATTATGATTGTGACTTTAAAAACTTGCTATTTCCTTTTTTCCTCTTAAATTTAAGCAATTTTTTTTTCTGATCTAGGAAAGGAAAGTAAAATATAGGCTATCATTTCTGAAAGACTGAGCCAATCACTTAGCTTCTCTGAGTGTCAATTTCCTTATCTATAAAGGTCTACTCTCTCACAAGGTTATACTTATTTTGGGGGAAGGTGGGCACAAGTTGGTCAAAAAGAAAATATATTAAAATTTCTGTGAAATTTGTGATTGAAGTGAAATTGTGAGTTTTACAGTGCATCTGAGACATAGGATGACTCTCTTTATGGGGGAATATTCTAATCCTCTAGGCTTTTAATATGTTGCTGCTTATAGTACCACTTAGGAAACTTTATTATAGTACTTAAAGGTTAAGATTATGAGGGTTTGGGCTAAGACACTAACAGAAGGATAGATGGAAGATATTAAGGAGGTAGAACCAAGACTTGTCTTGGATGACTGGATAAGTGGCGTGGTACTCAATAGGACAGGACATACTGTATCAGTTACTAACAAGCTTATATTTGAAGTTCTTACAGGACAGGTAGGAAGAACATTACAAAAGATAGAAACTTGAACCTGCTACTCATGGAGGAAGCCTAGGTTGGAGAAATATTTTGGTTAGTTGAAGCCATAGGCGTAGATGAGAAAGCTTAGGGAGAATGTGTAGGGTGAGAAAAGGGCCTAGAGTAGGGCCTGGAGAGCACCAGTATTTAAAGAGGGGACAAAGGGGACTAAGAAGGAGAGAACAGAGAAGAGGAAGGAGAAACAAGATAGTGGTGTCCTGAAAGCTGAAGAACTGGGGCTTCCAGAAAAGCTAGTAGTGTCAGATTTCTTACTGGTTGCCTCTCTCTCAAGATTATAAATCTCATTTATTCCCTCTCTGTTGTATTGACATCAGAGTGAGATCATGTGTTTCTTTCTTCACTCATGCAAAGTCAGCTATAAACAGTGTTTTCAAGTCTCTTCCTTGTTTGCCATACCACAGTTCTGGCTGTGGTATATAAACCTAGCAATCCTTCTTTCTTTTGACTTCCCTATGGCTGTCGTAATCACTAAAATTATAACTGTTCCCAGCATGTGAAACATAACAATCATCTGCAGTCTCTCATCAGCATAGTAGCATTATTCTTGTTTATTTTCCGATTTCCCATAGCACTTCCTCTTTCAGCCCTACTGTGATACGTGTGACTTTTTCTTCTGTCTCCCACCTTGAGATACTGTGTGAATTTTCTCCCCTCTCCTTTACATGGGTTTTATTAGCTATGTTACCCACCTTTCTGCGCCTATTCCTTACTCCTCCTATCCTGCTCTTCTGTCACTGGCAACTCCATTGCTGGTCACTTGTCTCCCTTTCTCCTTTTCTTTTTTTCTCCCTGATATATGATAGTATCTAATGTTCATTTTGGTGTTTTTCATTTATCTTTAGTATTTATCTTATTTCCAGGAGTAGACTGTTCATTCCTTAAGGGCAAGGAGGGCATCTTCACTTATTATGAATTTGCCTAGCCCAGGATCCTGTATACATATATGTACATACACTGTCAATTGAGTATTGTAGAGAGAAGAAGCTTCCCCACAGCACTGGGGATGAGGCAAAACAGAGCTCTCAGACTTCTCTTAGTTGAGCCATCTGAGCAGATGTAGATAAGAGGCTTCTTATAGAAGATATCTTTGTTTGGGCCTTATTCCCCAGAGTTCCCTGAAGAATAGATTTTCTTTTTCATCTGCTCCAAGTCAAGCTGTAAAGACCTCTGGCTATTTTTTTTTTTAGCTGTTGGCTTGAGATGGGGTTTCCCTGGTGGCTCAGATGGTAAAGAATCTGCCTGCGATGCAGGAGACACGGGTTCGATCCCTGGATCAGGAAGATCCCCTGGAGAAGGGAATGGCTAACCACTCCAATATTCTTGCCTGGGAAATCCCATGGACAGGAGAGCCTAGTGGGCTATAGTCCATGGGGTAGCAAAAAGTCAGACACAACTGAGTGACTGACACCAACTTTTCACACACTTGAGATGCTATTTAGGACTTTCTTTGAGGATATTATATATATCCCTAAGTAATTTTTCTTTTTTATATTCAAAAGATTTGGGATTGTTACATTTATTTTCCAAGGCTGATCAGTTAATTAGGCTGAATGAAATGGTGTGCAAAAGCTACCTTTCCCCAGGGTGAATGCCCTAACATAGTAACTGGGTATAGTCACCTACTTTATGGTTTTGAATAGCTCTCCAGATAGCTTGGAAGTTTCTCGAGAGAGGAACTGGGTCCTGTATTGTGTGTCTTTCCCAAAGTACCAATCCATATGTATTGTATATGCTCAGGGAAATTACATTAAATGAAAAAATTGAACTCAGTTCTTTTCTATTCTGTTGTATTTACATAAAAGGGGCAAATTTTCTCTGCTTTACTTGTCTTCAACATGCTTGATATGAATTTTACAGCTATAATGCCACATCCCAAACTAGTGAATCTAAGAATATGTATCTTAATACTACAACAGGGAAGCCAAGCTCTCTCTCAAGCACAGACTCAAAACTTCATGTGATTAATAGCTGTTGTTTTTCTAAGAATTCCATTGTGCTTTTCCTGCTGGAATTGGCCTTTTCTTATCTTTCTTACATTTCCCCGCAAGTAAATTTGTGCTTCCATAGGAGCTTTCTAGAGAATGTTTTTTAGCGTTAACATAAGGGTTTGCTTGTTTCATCCTAAGTCCATAATTATTTTTGAGTTAGCCCTTCCTAACTGATATTCTTCCATATATGACGCTTGCTTCTGCTTAGTTGTTGTCTGGCTCTTTCTAGTTTCTTTTCAAATATTTTTTCCTAGTTATTATTATAGGAAAATCATTGTGTTTATTATTATCTTGTGATCATTTCATTTATAAGTAACAGTGCCTGCTTTAACTGATAATGACTACTGAGTTCTGCAGGGACTGAGTGGTGTGAACTAGCACACTCTAGCGTCCCTCACTTGCCTCACCCCATGTTCCCAACAAGATTAGATGTTCTCAGGGGCCCTTTTACTTTTTCTTCGACTCCCGTTCATATATCTGGTAAAGAAGCCTCGCTTTTTCCTCAAAGATTCCTGTCAGTTCAGTTCAGTTCAGTCGCTCAGTCGTATCCGACTCTTTGCGACCCCATGGACTGCAGCAAGCCAGGCCTCCCTGTCCATCACCAACTCCCGGAGTTTACTCAAATTCATATCCATTGAGTCGGTGATGCAATCCAACCATCTCATCCTCTGTCGTCCCCTT
The DNA here is from genome assembly GCF_055505025.1 of Bos grunniens. Lineage (NCBI taxonomy): Eukaryota > Metazoa > Chordata > Mammalia > Artiodactyla > Bovidae > Bos > Bos grunniens. Next base: position 58,034,026 of record NC_141172.1, read on the forward strand.
CTCCCACCTTCAATCTTTCTCAGCATCAGGGTCTTTTCCAATGAGTCATTTCTTCATATCAGGTGGCCAAAGTATTGGAGTTTCAGCTTCAGCATCAGTCCTTCCAATGAATATTCAGGACTGATTTCCTTTAGGAGGGACTGGTTGGATCTCCTTGCAGCCCAAAGAACTCTCAAGAGTCTTTTCCATCGTTACAGTTCAAGAGGATCAATTCTTCAGCGCTCAGCTTTCTTTATAGTCCAACTCTCACATCCATACATGACTACTGGAAAAACCATAGCTTTGCCTAGACGGACCTTTTTTGGCAAAGTAATGTCTCTGCTTTTTAATATGCTGTCAAGGTTGGTCATAAATTTTCTACCAAGGAGTAAGCGTCTTTTAATTTCATGGCCGCAGTCACCATCTGCAGTGATTTTGGAGCCCCCAAAAATAAAGTCTGTCACTGTTTCCATTGTTTCCCCATCTATGTGCCATGAAGTGATGGGACCAGAGGCCATGATCTTAGTTTTCTGAATGTTGAGTTTTAAGCAAACTTTTCCACTCTCCTCTTTCACTTTCATCACGAGGCTCTTTAGTTTTTCTTCTCTTTCAGCCATAAGAATGGTGTCATCTGCATATCTGAGGTTATTGATATTTCCCCCAGCAATCTTGATTCCAGCTTATGCTTCATCCAGCCCAGCATTTCTCATGATGTACTCTGCATATAAGTTAAATAAGCAGGGTGACAATATGCCACCTTGATGTACTCCTTTCCCTATTTGGAAGCAGTCTGTTGTTCCATGTCCAGTTCTAACTGTGGCTTCCTGACTGTCATACAAATTTCTCAAGAGGCAGGTCAAGTGGTCTGGTATTCCCATCTCTTGAAGAATTTCCCTCAGTTTGTTGTGATCCACACAGTCAAAGGCTTTGGCATGGTCAATAAAGCAGAAACAGATGTTTTTCTGGAACTCTCTTGCTTTTTCAATGATCCAGCGGATGCTGGCAATTTGATCTCTGGTTCCTCTGCCTTTTCTAAATCCAGCTTGGACATCTGGAAGTTCATGGTTCACATGCTGTTGAAGCCTGGCTTGGAGAATTTTGAGTATTACTTTACTAGCATGTGAGATGAGTGCAATTGTGCGGTAGTTTGAGCATTCTTTGGCATTGCCTTTCTTTGGGATTGGAATGAAAACTGACCTTTTCCAGTCCTGTGGCCACTGCTGAGTTTTCCAAATTTGCTGACATATTGAGTGCAGCACTTTCACAGCATTATCTTTTAGGATTTGAAATAGCTCAACTGGAATGCCATCATGTCCACTAGCTTTGTTTGTAGTGATGCTTCCTCAGGCCCACTTGACTTTGCATTCCAGGATGTCTGGCCCTAGGTGAGTGATCACACCATCGTGATTATCTGGGTCGTGAAGATCTATTTTGTATTTTTTGTTCTTCTGTGTATTCTTGACCCCTCTTCTTAATATCTTCTGCTTCTGTTAGGTCCCTACCATTTCTGTCCTTTATTGTGCCCATCTTTGCATGAAATGTTCTGTTGGTATCTCTGATTTTCTTGAAGAGATCTCTGGTCTTTCCCATTCTATTGTTTTCCTCTATTTCTTTGCACTGATTGCTGAGGAAAGGCTTTCTTATCTCTCCTTGCTATTCTTTGGAGCTCTGTGTTCAAATGGGTATTTGCTTTTTGCTTCTCTTCTTTTCACGGCTATTTGTAGGGCCTCCTCAGACAGCCATTTTGCTTTTTTGCATTTCTTTTTCTTGGGGATGGTCTTGATCCCTGTCTCTTGTACAATGTCACGAACCTCCATCCGTAGTTCATCAGGCACTCTGTCTATCAGATCTAATCCCTTGAATCTATTTCTCACTTCTACTGTATAATCGTAAGGGATTTGATTTAGGTCATACCTGAATGGTCTAGTGGTTTTCCCTACTTTCTTCAATTTAAGTCTGAGTTTGGCAATAAAAAGTTCATGATCTGAGCCACAGTCAGCTCCCGGTCTTGTTTTTGCTGACTTTATAGAGCTTCTCCATCTTTGGTTGCAAAGAATATAATCAATCTGATTTCGATATTGACCATCTGGTGATCTCCATGTGTAGAGTCTTCTCTTGTGTTGTTGAAAGAGGGTGTTTGCTGTGACCAGTGTGTACTCTTGGCAAAACTCTGTTAGCCTTTGCCCTGCTTCATTCTGTACTCCAAGGCCAAATTTGCCTGTTACTCCAGCTGTTTCTTGACTTCTTACTTTTGCATTCCAGTCCCCTATAATGAAAAGGACATCTTTTTTGGGTGTTAGTTCTAGAAGGTCTTGTAGGTCTTCATAGAACCATTCAACTTCAGCTTCTTCAGAATTACTGGTCAGGTCACAGACTTGGATTACTGTGATATTGAATGGTTTTCCTTGGAAACAAACAGAGATCATTCTGTTATTTTTGAGATTACATCCAAGTCCTGCATTTCAGACTTTTTTGTTGACTATGATGGCCACTCCATTTCTTCTAAGGGATTCTTGCCCACAGTAGTAGATATAATGGTCATGAGTTAAATTCACCTATTCCAGTCCATTTTAGTTTGCTGATTCCTAAAGTGTTGATGTTCATTCTTGACACTTCCTGTTTGACCACTTCCAATTTGCCTTGTTCATGGACCTAACATTCTAGGTTCCTTATTGTAAAGAGCAATATCCAGGTTCATCGGGCTTTGCTTCTATCACCAGTCACATCCACAACTGGGTGTGGTTTTTGGTTTGGATCCATCTCTTCATTCTTTCTGGAGTTATTTCTTTACTGATCTCCAGTAGCATATTGGGCACCTACCAACTGGGCGAGTCCATCTTTCAGTGTCCAGTCTTTTACCTTTTCATACTGTTCATGAGGTTCTCAAGGCAAGAATACTGAAGTGGTTTGCCATTCCCTTCTCCAGTGGACCACATTTTGTCCACAGGTATAACTTGGGGGCAGTGCTAGTATTATAGTAAAACATATGAAATTATTGCTTAAGTTCAGAGACTGTATGCAGACACTGCTGGCAGTAATGCTCTCATTCTTCTTGTGAAACTGTGTTAGTCTACCCATGATTGTAGCTCCAAGGGAGAAGAGACAGATTGACAGAGGAAACTTTCTGTGCATACCTACGTATGTGTCCAGGGACATAGAGAGTGGTTGAAACATCTGGGACATTTTGATTTTTTCCTGATGAGGTTTAGCAAAACAGATATCGCTAATTCTTTTATATTACCTGGTTTTCTAAAAAAGGGCTTTCTCCTTTCCTTTAGTGAGATTAGTCGCCTGGACCTGGGTCTCAGTGTGGAAGTATGGAACAAAGGACTGATCTGGGACACCATGGTGGGGACTGTGTGGATTGCACTGAAGACGATTCGTCAGTCGGATGAGGTCAGTCAGTGCATTGCCCCTTTGGAGGTATGGCTCTAGCCCTTGCTTCTCCTCACCCTAGCTCCATTCAGCTAATGTTCATCCATATATTTCAGATTTTTCTGTCCCGTTTCTAACCAGAGGACATAATACCTGCTAATTCCTAATGTCACCCAGAGGTACAGGAGATTTTATTTAAGTCTGGCCTTCCCTCTGCCCTGTGACTGAACTCAGGGATGCCAGAGTACCTTTTTAGCCTTGTCAGGTAGTTCGCCCCTCTGTGTACTCCGTGCATGGTGGTGGGGATATGTGTGGGATCGGCAGGGTGAAGGAGGGGAGTGCAAGGGAAGGGGAAAAGGAGAGAGAGAGTGTGTGTGTGTTTATGTGAGAGTGAGAGAGCGAGAGATTGGTCAAATCTAGGAAAACTGTGGCTTCTGAATTTCCTCGAAGACACTGTTCTGAGAAGAGTCCCATCAAACTTTGTTAGCCAGCTCTTTGAGTCACCAATCCTAGGGACCTGATTTCAGTCTTCCTTCTTCTACTTATAGCCCTAATAGAGTTAAAGGAACTACAAGTTTGGCAATTGGTATTCACACTTAACTTCATACAGTGTTTTCAACACTGAATTTCTGCTGTACTTTACCAGATGAGAATGTAACTCAGTATCATTTCCTACGTCACTGACTTTGAATATTTTCACTGTGGCCCCAGTTCAGGTCAGCTTAACTAGTGATGTTACTGGCTCTTTAGCGATTAGAAGTAGTGATGCATTAAGTGATATAGTCATTAAGAATAGTACACATTAAATATTGATCCATGGGGATGCCTTGTTTTTGAGTTTAGTGCTCTGGAAATTCTATCCTTGGTGGGCTGGCAGAAAGCTGAGTACAGTGAAAACTGCCTTCCCACCAGAGAGGGGGGACAGAAGCAGAGGCAGGGTGGTGAGACTCTGGTGTGTTTGCCTCATTAGGATATGTGAGTGGCTCTCAGAAGCTCTCTGACAGGGAAAATGAGAGAAAAACACTTGGGCCTTTAAATGAGAGGGAGTTCTGAAAGAGTGAAGTTTAATCTTAGATCTCTGTTTTCTAGGAAGGGCCTGGGGAATGGTCCACGTTGGAGGCAGAGACATTAATGAAAGATGATGAAATCTGTGGAACTAAAAACCCAACTCCCCATAAAATTTTGCTTGATACAAGATTTGAGTTGCCTTTTGGTGAGTCTGATTTTAAAAACCATTTAATACTTTTTACATTTAATGCTGTTTGAAGTTGTTTCTAGTTGTTTTATTGCTGTGTCTTTTGTCAGCCCTTCTCCCTTCAGGGCATTCTGTTTTCTGTTCTCTTCCCTCTAACACCGAGCTTGGGTATGTGCAAAGTAAAGTCTAGAATGGTGCTCATTAAAGAGTCCACTCTAAAAGCATTCTTTTCAAGTCATTTAGTTTCTTATTAACCATTTCTTATGATGACTTATGAAATACTTGTCAGATAATGTCAGTGACTTATTCTTTTGATAATATTTTCACATTTATTGTCTTGAAGTTAATATATACCCTATGATTTGTCAATTTAAACATTTAAGTAGTACTAATAGAATAGTAATTTTAAAAAATCACACAAAAATACATATTCATTGTAAAAATTTAGATAGTATGGGAATGTATATGGATAGAAAGTTAAGTCTCTCTTCCTGCTTCCTTTGACCTCTTTTGCATTCCCCAGAAATAAATTTCTTGTGTCTTGGTCTAGGCACAAGAAATTTCTTCTCTAGAAATTTCTTTTTACAAATTTCGGTCATACTTTATGTACTATTTATGGTGATAGTGTTGTATAAAGCATATTATCTTGGACATCATTTCATGTTCTACTTATCTATCTTGCTGATCTCAATAGTTTCTTTATATCATAAATTAAGCAGTCCTTTTTCTTTTGCAATCATTTACTGATTGACATGTAGGTTGTTTCCAGTTTTTTTTTTTTTTAATATATATGCTGCTATAATGAACAGCTTTATCTGTACCCATTTATGAGTCTAAGAGAAATTCCTTAGAGTAGAATTTAAGGAATAGATAAAAAGATATGTTCAGGTGAGGGAGGCTGGGCCGGGCCGGGCGGACGGCGCCACGGGGTTGGCTGCCGCCCTGAGGCCGGACTCAACGGATTCGGGCCGCGCCACCGGGCGAGCTCGCCGCCCGGCCCCAGCCCGCGGAGCCAGCTAGAAAAAAAAAAAAAAAAAAAATGTTCATTGTTACTTTTCATAGTACTGCCAAGTTGCTTGTGTTAAAAAAAAAAAGGATTGTGCCAGTTTATATTCCTACCAACTATGTCTCAAGTGTCTTTTTTCTGCACATCTTTGCCAACATTTTGTAACTTCCCAATTTTTAAACATTGGTATCTTGTTTAATTTAATTTTAACTTTTTTCAGTTTTAATTTTGACTGTTTACTTATATTCATGTATACTCTTGTTGTTGCAGATATCAATCTGTTTTTATCTTGTACCTTCTGATGATTTGAGCAAAAATGGCATGATTTTCCAGTAAGCTCAGAAATAATAAACTCAGAACAACTATTACTTTACAAAAAACAGAAAGGAAGACTTTCTTGCGTTTCTGTAGGCCTAGTTTCAGGTGAAGAGAAAAATAGTTGGAGTTCTTGCTTATAGCTTAGTTGCTTGTATTCTTAGTGATGTGTTCTTAGCTGTACCTAGTCTGGAATGAAGTTTGTCTTGTTGAATTTGGAGCAGGGTGGGTGGGGAAGGATCTTGGTTCAACTACACCACTTAAAGTTGTAGTTGATTTTCTTGAATATATGTTTCTTCTTCTGTTTGCTCTTAGGACCATTTCTAGAGACTTTCAGTTCAGTTCAGTTGCTCAGTCGTGTCTGACTTTTTGTGACCCCATGGACTGCAGCATGCCAGGCCTCCCTGTCCTCCAACTTTTTCACTCTCCTCTTTAACTTTCATCAAGAGGCTCTTTAGTTCCTCTTCACTTTCTGCCATAAGGGTGGTATCATCTGCATATCTGAGGTTATTGATATTTCTCCCTGCACTTGATTGCAGCTTGTGCTTTATCCAGTCCACATTTCGCATGATGTACTCTGCATATAAGTTAAATAAGCAGGGTGACAATGACATACTCCTTTCCCAATTTGGAACCAGTCCATTATTCCATGTCCAGTTCTAACTGTTGCTTCTTGACCTACATACAGATTTCTCAGGAAGCAAGTAAAGTATTCCCATCTCTTGAAGAATTTTCCACAGTTTGTTGTGATCCACACAGTCAAAGGCTTTAGTGTCGTCAATGAAGCAGATGTGTTTCTGGAATTCTCTTGCTTTTTCTATGATTCACCAGATGTTCTCAATTTGATTCCTAGTTCCTCTGCCTTTTCTAAATCCAGCTTGAAGATATGAAAGTTCTCAGTTCACATACTGTGAAGCCTATCTTCAAGAATTTTGAGCATTACTTTGCTAGCATGTGCTGCTGCTGCTGCTAAGTCGCTTCAGTCGTATCCGACTCTGTGCGATCGCCATAGATGGCAGCCCATGAGGCTCCCCCATCCCTGGAATTCTCCAGGCAAGAACACTGGAGTGGGTTGCCACTTCCTTCTCCAATGCATGAAAGTGAAAAGTGAAAGTGAAGTCGCTCAGTCTTGTCCGACTCTTAGTGACCCCATGGACTGCAGCCCACCAGGCTCCTCTGTCCATGGGATTTTCCAGGCAAGAGTGCTGGAGTGGGGTGCCATGCTAGCATGTGAGATGAGTGCAATTGTGCGGTAGTTTGAACATTCTTTGGCATTGCCTTTCTTTGGGATTGGAATGAAAACTGACCTTTTCCAGTCCTGTGGCCACTCTTATGTTTTCCAAATATGCTGGCATATTGAGTGTAGCACTTTCACAGCATCGTCTTTTAGGACTTGAAATAGCTCAGCTGGAATTCCATCGCCTCCAGTAGCTTTGTCTCTAATAATGCTATCTAAGGCCCACTTGACTTCACACTTCAGGATGTCTGTTCTAGGTGAGTGATCACACCATCGTGGTTATCTGGGTCATTAAGATCTTTTTTTTGTATAGTTCTTTTGTGTATTCCTGACTCCCCTGGTGGCTCAGATGGTAAAGCATCTGCCTACAGTGCGGGAGGCCCGGGTTCAATCCTTGGGTCGGGAAGATCCCCTGGAGAAGGAAATGGCAACCCACTCCAGTATTCTTGCCTGGAAAATCCCATGGACGGAAGAGCCTGGTAGGCTACAGTCCACGGGGTCGCAAAGAGTCAGACACAACTGAGCGACTTTCTTTCTGTGTATTCTTGCCACCTCTTCTTAATATCTTCTACTTCTAGAGACTTTAAATGGTATTTTTAAAAAGTATGTTCAATTCCTCTAGGAAATAGATCTGTGGAGCTCCTCACACTGTCATGCTAGAAATCGGTCAGTCCACTTCTCATTGCATTTTAAGCAAGCATTCCTCTTTCAAAACTGCATCATTATATTGTGTCATAGGGAGAAATATACATTTCTTTCTAGATTTTGTTTCATGAGAGCACTTGGATAGTTTATTTTGGTATCTATAGTATTTGCTTGGCACATAATAGGTGCCTAATAAATTGTTTTGAATAAACATTAAGGTAGAATCTCAGATAAGTGTCTTTGTGAGTTAATGTAAGTGTGCTAATAAGGATTTGTCTCTATGATAACCATGTTTGGGATATAATTTTTAAAAACTTTAAGGGTCCTTCTTAAGGAAGAATTTGGCTTGTAGCATGCCATATTTCAGCAAAGGAATTTTCCTTTGGATAATTCAGAAACCTATGAAATATTCTATTAAATTTTATACCATCATCTTTTAAACATGCTTTTAATTTTTAAAATCATGTTGTAAGTTCAGAAAATACAGGTGTACAAAAAGACAAAGATTTCTTACAATCTCATTTACTAGATATTTTTTTTACATATTATGTTTTTTCAATATACATATACAGTTTTTCCTATAAAATGGCACTGTATATTATTTTGAGCTGTTTTATATACTAATTACATAATTATAATATTAATGTTATATAAAATGTGTTTCAGTGGTTCATTTGCTTTTAGTGTATGAATGCACAATAATAGTAAAAATAGCATTTGTTGATCAGTAACTGTGTGCCTGTGGGTGTATCCTAAGCATTTACATATGTTATCTCATTTAATCTTCACTTTAGTCTTTTGAGGTAGACGCAACTATTAGTTCCATTTTAGAGATGAGGAAACAGAGGCACAAAGTATTTAAATCTTTTGCCCGAGATCATTTGGGTAGTTAAGTGGTAAAGTTAATTTTGAGATGATTTGGCTCCAGAGCCTGGGCTTTTAATTTAAACTAATATATATTTAACCACTCCTCTTGTTGGGTACTTTGATTGTTCTAAGTTTGTACTGTTAAATAGTACTTCAATAACCATCCTTGTAGCTCTGTATTTTTTCTTCTTAAAACTATTTTGAGCAGTGAGGCAGTAATACATGCACCATGGTTTAAAAACTACCCAGTAAAAATTAGGTCTCCCTCACAAATCAGTTACCTTTCTTCGTTATAGGCTATCACAGTTAATACTTGTGGATCTTTCCAGGCTCAGTCTTTGAATCTATAAGCATATATTTAAATCCCATCTCCTTTTGAAAACACATATAGTACATATTCTAACACATCCGCTGTCCTTTGCTGTTTTCTACTTAAGAGTGTATGTATCTTGGTGAATTGTTCTACATCAGAACATTGTTCTACATTGTTCTACATCAGAACCTGCAGCACAGCAGCTCTGCCTCCCCTCTCACTTCCTTTTAACACATGCAGAGTACACTATTTTATGGATGGGGAGTGCTGAACAAATTAGGTAGTAAATTACTCGAAGGTTTTATTGTAAGACTTTGATATAGTGTCACCAATTGCTGAAGAGTAAGTAGTTTGAGGGGAAGGAGGTGAAATTTTGCCTAGGAAGGACAAAGGAGAAAGGGCTGTATTTGATTCCTTCTTGTGGACTGCTAGAAAGTGTACCTGTTTAAATGTCACCAAAGCTGACCTGATCCATATTTTGTCTCAGACTGGTTTCTTTTTTGTGCTGAATATATGGATATTTGATGTTTTTAAAAGATGTTTCATTTTTTGGAAGTTGTTATATTCAATCTTAAATGTATAGAAAAAGGCTATGTATTTCATTTTTATTTGCTCTTTTCTTTTGTTGTGGTAGAATACACATAACATAAAATTAAGTACCTCAGCCATTTAAAATATACAGTTCAGCCGTGTGAATACATTCATAACGTTGTGCAGCTGTCACCACTATTCATAGCCATAGCTCTTTTCATCTTGCAAAACTAGAGCCTCTCTACCCATTAAACAATACCTCCCCATTCTCCTCTGCCCCTAGCTCCTGGCAACTGCCATTCTTCTTTCTGTCTCTGATTTTGACTACTCTAAGTACCTTGTATAAGTGGACTCATACAGCATTTGGCTTTTTTGTGTATAACTGGTTTATTTCACTTAGCCTAGTATCCTCAAGGTTTACCTATGTTGTAGCATATATCAGAATTTCCTTCCTTTTTAAGACTGAATAATATTTCCTAGTCTGTGTATATCACATTTTGCTTATCCTTTCATTGATGGATACTTGGGTTGCTTCCACATTTTAACTATTGTGAATAATGTTGCTATGAACATTTGTATTTCTGCCAAAAAACTGGGATTTTTAGTAGCGACTATGTTGAATCTATAATTGCTCTGGGACTTATTGACATCTGCATGATTTTAAGTCTTCTGATCCGATGGGAATAATGATATATTATTTTAGTTTTTGTAAAGATTCAAGATAATGTTCATGGCAAGAACATGTAAAATTAGTCCATCACTACCACCCTTCTAACTTAGGTCATTTAATTAAGTATTATCTACCCGTGATTAAATTCTTAACCTAGTAATGTGGCTTCTTCTTTTTTTGTGATAGATATCCCAGAAGAGGAAGCTAGATATTGGACCTACAGATTGGAGCAAATGAATGCCTTGGGACCTGACAATGAGGTAGGACCTGTTTTTACAATGTGAAAGTGGAAGTCGCTCAGTCGTGTCCGACTCTTTGTGACCCCATGGACTCTACAGTCCACAGAATTCTCCAGGCCAGAATACCAGAGTGGGTAGCCTATCCCTTCTCCAGCGGATCTTCCCGACCCAGCAATCAAACCAGGGTCTCCTGCATTGCAGGCAGATTCTTTACCAGCTGAGCCACCAGGGAAGCCCAAGAATACTGGAGTGGGTAGCCTTTCCCTTCTCTAGGGCATCTTCCCGACCTAGCAATCAAACCAGAGTCTCCTGCATTACAGATGGATTCTTTACCAGCTGAGCCACCAGGGAAACTTACAACGTGAAGAGTGTCTGTATAGGACACTTTAAGGGAGTGATTCAGGAACATGCTAAAGAATGAAAGAATTTAAACTGTATTAAAGAAAAAAAGGTAGCTAGAAGATTGCCTGTTATTGGAAAGATCTATCCATTTTTTCTTTTCTTCCTACTGCCCCCCAGAAGTGGCTGAATTGGCACTAGTCTGACTTTAGACTGTTGGGGAGCAACTTTATACTAGGGAATCTGTCTTCTTGCAACAGAGATGGGCAGAAGGCTTTTTTCCACCTCATTCCCAGATTTTTGGATATGTATCCTTATTTATGTGCTGTTGTTTAGACTACTGCATTGCTTAGTTCCTAACTTATTTCCAGAGATGAGGTTGGTGCACAGAATAGAACATAGTCAGCTCAGTTTGGGCCATTAGGAATGGGGAATGTTTTTGTTGGTGGTAGTAGAGGGAAAAGGTAAGTTTTTTACCTAGGACATGCTGGGCTATTAGAGCATTTGTCTGATTAGACAGAGGTAGAATTTGGAGTTGTTGTTGTTGAGTCTCTAAGTCAATTCCAACTCTGAGACCCCATGCATTGTAGTATGCCAGGCTTCCCTGTCCTTCACCATCTCCCGGAGCCTGCTCAAACTCATGTCCATTGAGTCAGTGATGCTGTGCAACTATCTCATCCTCTGTTGCCCCCTTCTCCTCCTGCCTTCAATCTTTACCAGCATCAGGGTCTTTTCCAATGAGTCAGTTCTTCACATCAGGTGGCCAAAGTATTGGCACTTCAGCTTCAGCACCAGTCCTTCCAATGAATATTCAGGGTTGATTTCCTTTAGAATTTGGAGTGCGAGGGTATATTTTTGTGGAAATGACTGGTAAGCAACCTCCTGACAGAATCTGAAGCTCAAGGTTGGATGAGGTCAGGCATAGAATTTGGATTTATTAACATATTTGTAGCAATTGAAGTCATAAGAATAGAAGCACAGACTCAGGTAAAGTAGGTAGAAAGAGTATTGAAGAATAGAGACAAAACTTTGGGAAACATCAAAGATAGAATCTTGAGAAACAAAGAAGTCTGAGGAAGAGCTGCCTAAAAGAGAGTGAGTGCTAAGTCACTTCAGTAGTCTGACACTTTGCGACTCTATGGACCACGGCCCACCAGGCTCCTCTGTCCAAGGGATTTTCCAGGCAAGAGTACTGGAGTGAGATGCCATGCCTCCTCTGGAGAACCAGAAAAGGTTTTCAGAACAAACAAAAAGAGTTTTAAGGCAGAAATTCTTGACAGTGTGAAGTGATTTGATGAGTATGTTGGTTTCCCAGGGCTGCCAAAACAAAGTAACACATACTGGGTGACTTACAATGACAGAAATATATTCTCTCATGCAGTTCTGGAGGCTGAAATTCTGACATCAGTTTTGGTGGGATCAATTTCTTCTGGAGGCTTTGGGAAGAAGCTGTTCCATGCTTCTCTTCTAGTTTCTGGTGCTTCCCAGCAGCCTTTGCTGTTCCTTTGCTTGTCAGACACATTATTTCAGTCTCTGTCTCCATTTTTACATGCCTTCCTGTGTTGTCTGCCTGGCCTCACAAAATGTTCTCTCTTTTTGTGTCTATATTCAAATTTCCTTTCATTTTTTGGGGATACCAGTCATTGGATTAACTCGATTACATCTGCAGGGAATCTATTTCCAAATAAGGTTGCATTTGTAAGTACTGAGGCTTAGGAGTTCACAACATATCTTTCTTTCTTTTTTAAAAATATTTATTTGATTGTGCCAAGTCTTAGTTGCTACATGTGGGATCTAGTTCCCTGACCAGGGATCGAACTCAGGGCCCTGCTGGGAGTGTGGAGTCTTAGCCACTGGACCACCAGGGACGTCCCCACAACATACCTTTTTGAAGGACACAATTCAACTCACAATGAGTTAACTCAAAGATGAAGAAGTGGGACAAGTATGAACTACTCTTTTCAGGGTTTTTCCTTACCTTATCTAAATCCTTAGTAGGCTTTCTGTTATTAAAGCTGCATAACTTTTCTCATATCCAAGCCAGCACCCTAACTTTTCTTCATTGAAAGCTTCAGTCTGCCTTCTCCCCTTGTAAATGCCAAAATCCACTCTATCCTTGTATTCACCTTACCCTTTGTATTTCTCTTTTCCCAAACCCTGCCTGTGGAGTGCTATGCAGTTTTTCAAACTTTGATCTTTGTTTCCCTAGTAAAGACATGCATTGCATTTTTTATTTTACAGGCTTTACTTTATGTAGAATCAGATGAAGGGGTTAAAACAAAACAAAACAAAGAAACCCCAAAATGTAGCATATACAATTGTAGAATTTTCCAAGTTCTAGAAATGATGGTTCTTGGTCTATAGTTTCAACTCTTGAGTTTTTTGCTTTCTGTTTCTATTCTAATATATGGCACTCACTGAGTTTATTTTCTTCATCTGTTCCTAGGCCTCCCTGTTTTTTTTTCAGTTTTTATTGAGATACAGTTCACATAGCATATAGCTCCCACATTTAATAGCTTTTAGTATATTCGGAGTTGTACATTTATCACAATTTTAGAGCATTTTCATTGCCCTGTAAGAAGCCCTGTGCCCTTAGCTATTATACTCTAATCCTGGGAGTATCCTTCTCAGACCTGGGTAACCGCTAATCTACTTTCTGTCTGTGTACATTGGCTTATAATAGATATTCATATAAATGGAATTATACGATATATGGTCCTTTGTGCCTGTCTTCCTTTACTTGACATATTTTCAAAGTTTCTTCTATCTTGTGGCATTTAACAGTACTCTGTTCTCTTCCATTGCCAAATAGTGTTCCCCTCTATGGCTATGCACTACTATGTTTTATTTATCCATTTGTCAGTTCCATCTTTCTATTAATATGGATAATGCTTCTGTGAACATTCAGGTGTAAGTTTTTGTTTGGACATACCTGGGAAAAGAATTTCTGGAAAAGATGGTAACTTATAGTTAACAGTTTTAGAAACATCCAGATTGTTTTACAAAGTAGCTATACCAGTTTACATTCCCACCAGGGCTTTATAAGGGGACTAATTTCTTCATATCTTTGCCAACATTTATCTGTCTTTTTGAACAGCCCTTCTAGTGGTTAAAAGTGGTGTCTCATTGTGATTGTTAGTTTGTTTAAAGGCCGTTTTTATTATCAAAAGTTTTGAACATGCAAAATATATAGAAATAACTCTTCCCTCTTTTGATGGAGTATTTTAAAATAGATCCCAGACATCATCTTCTCTCACCCACAAATACCTAAGTGTGGCAGTATACATCTTTAACTTAAAAAATAATTGCAGTGCTTTTAACACATTGAATTTAACCATAATTTCTTACTAGTCTGAGTTCAGTTTTCCATTAGATATATTCACAGTAGATATATTCAGTTCAGGATCCAGGCAAATTGTATGTATTTGGTTATTATGTTTCTTAAACCATTTTTATTCTAGAATTGGTTTCCTCTTCTCTCATTTGTTTTATAGAATTCCACACATTCTGGATTTGACTGATTATGTCCCCGAGATCTTATTTACCATGTTTCTCTATCCCTCTTATTTTTTTAAACTGAAAAACTGTATCTGGTAGTTTGAGGATTAGATGGAGATTTAGACTGACGTTGTTTTTGGTTTGTTTTGAAGGCAGATTGTGTCTTGCCTCAGTGGATTCCACTTGGTGTCAGTCTATTTCATCTGTTATAAAGTGATCCCACCAGCCTTTTACCTAATGGTTTTAGCAACAAATAATAATGATTATTTTGTTAGGGTTGCACAGTGATGTTTTTCTAATTATATCACCTCTTCAACATTTACTAGCTATGATTTGTCTATATAACAGAACTTTCTCTCACCTGCTATTTGGTTCACTTGAAATAAAGTCTGTGTAAGAAAAACATTCCCTTTAGCAGTTTTCAAATTAATGAGCTGTTGCATAAGCAGCTTCTCAAGATGACCTGTGCATTGTTTTCCTTTTTCTAATGGCATATCATTATCAATTTATGAATTTTTATATTTTGTGTTTCAACCCATTTCAGTCTTTGATCTTTTTGATACTAAACTTGTCTCATCTTTGATTAGTGGAAGCTTCTTCTTTTCTTTTTTGTATATTTATCATGAAAAAGTTTTAAACAAAAATATAAAAGTTAAAGGACTAGTAAAATGAAACCTGTACACTTATCTCCAAGATTCAGTGATTATCAAAATTTGGCCAAACTCACTGAAAAATCATTTTAAAAACACAATGTTGAATCTTATATTTTTCCCCCTGTGGTGTGCAACAGTTCCCATACACAGCAGCCTCTTGGGTCAAGACTGGCCTTGGCATCTACTACTTGAGCTTAAATGTGTCACTGTTTATTACTTTTTCTACTCATGGAAAATTAGGTTTTCAATATTATAAATGCATGCTTCAGTAAACATCTCTGAGCCTGTTTCTCTATGCTTATGTGAGGGACAGTCTCTGGGTATACACCTGGAAATAGAATAGCTCTGTTGTGGCATGTGCTCTATGCAACATTATTAGATGTTGCTAAATTGTTTGCTAAAGTAATTGTGCCAATTTATATTCTAGTTTTCCCGCTTCTCTATATTTTTACTAACACTTGTTATTGTCAGATTTAAAATTTTTGCTAATCTAATGGGTTTAGAGCTTTATCATTTAAATTTGCATTTCTCTGTCTTAACTTTTAAAAAATATATATTTATCTATTTTAAGTAGAACAAAGGTGAATATTTTTAATGATAAAAGGTACAATTCACAAAGAAGATAGACATCATAAACCATTAGACACCTTAACAACAAAGAAACATACATAAAGCAAAAATCAGAAGAAATATAAAAGAAAAAATATATAATCATAGTAAGACATATTTACATTTCTCTGAGAATATTTTATCAAGTGCAGAAAAAATAAGAATAGGAGCATCTTGAATGATGCCATTAATAATTTAAATATAATAGATTTATATTTAATTAATTTATATTAACCATATCCTACAAAAATACATTTAAAATTTTGTATCTCATAGGTTGTTATTAGATGTCCATAGGACATTTAGAAAAACTGTCAAAAAGATAAACATTACAAAAATTTAAAAAGTAGAATTCTTTTTGTGTGTTTGTGATTCAGTTATACATATGCACATATTTTTGAAATTGTTTTCCATTATAAGTTATTATAAGATACTGATTATAGTTCCTGTGCTATACAGTAAACTTTTGTTGCTTGTTGCATGTTTATTTTTTTAAATTAGAAATCTAGCATTCTATTCCTACAAGTGGAATCAAAATGTCATACATTTTTTACTTAGGCAAAAATTCATGTTTTCTAAAATATATATATTATACATATTACATATATGTATACAAAAGCTTTTCTACTATGCTTGATAAAGGCTTGAGAAAGAACATCAAAAAAAAAGTGAAGAGATGGAGAAATTGGAGAAAATAAACTAAATGAAATGGAAGCACTGAATATAAAATAGAAAATGTGAAACAAACTAGGTAAAAGTAAAAGATCCTCATTAAGTCCATTGTTTTTAAACATGGCTGCTCATTAGAAACATATCTGGAGCTCTGGCCAAAAAAAAAAAAAAAAAAGCAGTACCTAGACATTTGTATTTTTCATAAAATTCTAAGATAATGCTGATATGCATATGAAATTTAAGAAGTGATTACAGATTTTTGTGTTAAGCAGTTATTTTAGTGATATAGAATTCTATAATTTTTCTGTTGACCAATCATGGTACAATGGTATTAAGTGGGTGATAGTTACATAATCACAATAGTAAAAGATATTTTCAGTTTTAACAATCAATAGCCAGAAAAAAAAGATAATTACAGTTGCAAGCCATAATGGAAACATGATTAACCTAACAATATAAGATAATTACATACAATTTGGGGGGTCAAGCAGAGTGATGTGGTAAGTGGAAGTGCAAACATGTGCATGTTTTCTTCTGCTCAGCCTGTCTGTGTCTTTTGGTTAGTGCATTTAATCCATTTACATTTAAGGTAATTATTGATGTGTATGATCCTATTACAGTTTTCTTAGTTTTTTAAAAAATGTTTTGAGGTTTGTTTTCTGTAGGTAAGGCTTTTCCTTCTCTTGTTTTCTGACTAGAGAAAACATTTGTTGTAAAGCTGGTTTGGTGGTGCTGAATTTTATTAACTTGCTTGTCTAGAAAGCTTTTGATTTCTCTGTCAAATCTGAACGAGAATCTTGCTGGCTCGAGTATTCTTGGTTGTAGTTTCTTCCCTTTCATCACTTTAAATATATCATGCCATTCCCTTCTGGCTTGTAGAATTTCTGTTGAGAGATCAGCTGATAGCCTGATGAGAATTCCCTTGTTTGTTATTTGTTGTTTTTCCCTTGTTGTTTTTAGTATTTTATCTCTGTCTTTAATTGTTGTCAGTTTGATTACTATGTGTCTTGGTGTGCTCCTCGTTGGGTTTATCCTGACTGGGACTCTCTATATTTCCTGGACTTTGTTGATTATTTCCTTTCCCATGTTAGGGAAGTTTTCAACTATTATCTCTCTCCAAATATTTTCTCAGGTCCTTTCTCTCTCTCTTCTCCTTCTGGGACATCTATAATGTGAATGCTGGTGCATTAAATGTTGTCCCAGAGGTCTCCTAGTCTGTCTTCATTTCTTTTCATTCTTTTTTTCTATATTCTGTTCTGCGGCAGTGATTTCCACCATTTTGTCCTCCAGATCATTTGTCCGTGCTTCTGCCTCAGTTATTCTGCTATGGATTCCTTCTAATGTATTGTTTTTTTTTTTAATGTATTGTTTATCTCTGCTTGTTTATTCTTTAGTTCTTCTAGGTCTTTGGTAAACATTTCTTGCATCTTCTCAATCTTTGCCTCAATTCTTTTTCCAAGATCTTGAATCATACTCACTATCATTATTCTGAATTCTTTTTTTGGAAGGTTGCCAATCTCCACTTCATTTAGTTGTTTTCTGGTGTTTTATCTTGTCCTTTCATCTGGGACGTAACTTTCTGCTTTTTCATGCTGATTAACTTTCTGTGGTATGGTTTGATTGTGGTTCTTCTTCCTTCTGCCTACCCTCTGATGGAGGAAGCTAATCTGTAAGCTTCCTGATGGGAGAGACTGGTGGTGGGAAAAACTAGTTCTTGCTCTGGTGGGCAGGTCCTTACTCCATAAAGCTTTAATCTAATTATCTGCTGATGGGTGGGGTTGCTCTTCTTCCCTATTAATTTTTTGGCCTCAGCCCTCATGTCTGTGGGTTTCCCTCATAGCTCAGATGGTAACGAATCTGCCTGCAGTGCAGGAGACCCAGGTTCAATCCCTGGGTCAGGAAGATCCCCTGGAGAAGGAAATGGCAACCCACTCCAGTATCCTTGCCTGGAAAATCCCATGGACAGAGGAGCCTGGTGGGCTTCAGTCCACAGGGTCACAAAGAGTCGGGGCACGACTGAGCAACTAACACACAAACACACTCATGTTTATGGACTCTGTGGTTGGGTTAATGGTGACCTTCAAGAGGGTTTATGCCAAAGGGGACCTTCCCAAACAGCTGCTGCCAGTTACCCAATCCCTTGGTGAGCCCCTGGCAACCCACTCCTCCACAGGAGACCCTCCAGCACTAGCAGGTAGTTTTGGTTCAGTTTCCTATGGAGTCACTGCTCCTTTCCCCTGAGTCTCTGTGTGTTCAAGGTTTTGTTTGTGCCCTTTAAGATTGGAGCTTCTGTTTTCTCGGTCCTGTGGAAGTCTTATGATCAAATCCCACTGGCCTTCAAGGTCAGATTCCCTGGGGATTCCCAGTCCCTTTGTTGGGTCCCCAGGCTGGGGAGCCTGATATGGGGTTCCGAACCTTTACAACAGTGGGAGAACTTCTTTGGTGTTATTGTTCTCCAGCTTGTGGATCACTCACCAAATGGGTATGGGATTTGATTTTATCATGATTGTGCCCCTTCTTCTGTCTTGCTGCAGCTTCTTCTTTGTCTTTGAATGTGGGCTATCTTTTTCTGGTAGGTTCCAGTGGCCTCCTTTCCGTGGTTATTCAACAACTAGTTGGATTTTGGTGCTTTTGCAGGAGGAGACGAGCACAAGTCTTTTCTACTCTGCCATCTTGAACCAGAAGTCACATTTGTCTGTTTATTTGTGACATTTGTCACCAATTTAGTCATTTGTTCACCAAATAACTTTTTGAGCACTGTGTACCAGGTACTATTGTACATGCTTCGTATACATCAGAAGTTAAAACAAAGACCAGTGTCCTCTTCGATCAACTAGGAGGAGACGGACAATAAGCAGGAAGTGTAATAAATATAGTTAAGCTTCAGAAGATCAGAAATGCTGTAGGAGAAAAACCCATTTTCTCCATACAGGGTTCTTTTCTTTTAAATTATTTATTTATTTATTTTTGTCTGTTCTGGGTCTTCATTGCTTAGAAGCGGCTACTCTCTAGTTGTGGCGTGTG
Source organism: Bos grunniens (assembly GCF_055505025.1). Lineage (NCBI taxonomy): Eukaryota > Metazoa > Chordata > Mammalia > Artiodactyla > Bovidae > Bos > Bos grunniens. The sequence goes on from NC_141172.1 coordinate 58,053,193, forward strand.
GGCTTCTTATTGCAGTGGCTTCTCTTGCAGAGCACAGGCTGTAGGTGAATGGGCTCAAAAGTTGCAGCTCCTGGGCTCTTGAGCACAGGCTCACTAGTTGGGATGCTAGGGCTTAGTTCCTCTATGGCTTGTGGGATCTTCCCAGATCAGTGTCTCCTGCATTGTCAGGCAGATTCTTTACCACAGAGCCACCAGGGAAGCCCCTCAATGAAGTTTTATGCTGCTTTTGCTAGGTTTATTCCTAGTAATTGTGAATGATATATTTAAAAATTACAGTTTCTAGTAGTTTATCGCTATCTATATAAGGCACTGGTGTTCAGTTTTATTTTTAGCGTTCATCTTATTTACCAACTCGTTATTCTACTAGTTTAGAAATTCCTTTGGGTGTTTTAGTTTTTGTATTTTTGAATAGTAAGTTTTTTTCTTTTTCATCCTTATGTCTTATTTTTTAAGTGAAATTTTTTGCACATTTATTTTTATTAGCAGAATTTATTTTTTACAGCACTTGTACATTTACAAAAATATTAAGCAGTTGGTACAGAAGGTTTCCATATCACCTTTTATCTTCCCCCTCCCTCTAGTTTTCCTTATTAGTAACATCTTACATTAGTATGGTACATTTATTACAATTCCATTCAGTTCAGTTCAGTCGCTCAGTCATGTCAAACTTTTTGCGACCCAATGGGCCACAGCATGCCAGGCCTCCCTGTCCATCACCAACTCCCGCAGTTTACCCAAACTCATGTCCACTAAGTCGGTGATGCCATCCAACCATCTCATCCTCTGTTGTCCCCTTCTCCTCCCGCCTTCAATCTTTCTCAGCATCAGGGTCTTTTCAAATGAGTCAGCTCTTTGCATCAGGTGGCCAAAGTTTTGGAGTTTCAGCTTCAACATCAGTCCTTCCAATGACCACTCAGGACTGATCTCCTTTAGGATGGACTGGTTGGATCTCCTTGCAGTCCAAGGGACTTTCTAGAGTCTTCTCCAACACCACAGTTCAAAAGCATCAATTCTTAAGCGCTCAGCTTTCTTTATAGTCCAACTCTCACATCCATACATGACTACTGGAAAAACCATAGCCTTGACTAGACGGACCTTTGTTGGCAAAGTAATGGCTCTGCTTTTGAATATGCTGTCTAGGTTGGTCATAACTTTCCTTCCAAGGAGTAAGTGTCTTTTAATTTCATGACCGCAATCACCATCTGCAGTGATTTCAGAGCCCAAAAAAGTAAAGTCAGCCACTGTTTCCATGATTTCCCCATCTGTTTGCCATGAAGTAATGGGACTGGATGCCATGATCTTAGTTTTCTGAATGTTGAGCTTTAAGCCTACTTTTTCACTTTCCTCTTTCACTTTCATCAAGAGGCTCTTTAGATCTTCTTTGCTTTCTGCCATAAGGGTGGTGTCATCTGCATATCTGAGGTTATTGATATTTCTCCCGGCAATCTTGATTCCAGCTTGTGCTTCCTCCGGCTCAGCATTTCTCATGATGTACTCTGCATATAAGTTAAATAAGCAGGGTGACAATATACAGCCTTGACGTACTTCTTTTCCTATTTGGAACCAGTCTGTTGTTCCATGTCCAGTTCTAACTGTTGCTTCCTGACCTGCATACAGGTTTCTCAAGAGGCAGGTCAGGTGGTCTGGTATGCCCATCTCTTTCAGAATTTCCCACAGTTTATTGTGATCCACACAGTCAAAGGCTTTGGCATAGTTAATAAAGCAGAAATAGATGTTTTTCTGGAACTCTCTAGCTTTTTCGATGATCCAGCGGATGTTGGCAATTTGATACCTGGTTCATCTGCCTTTTCTAAAACCAGCTTGAACATCTGAAAGTTCACGGTTCATGTATTGCTGAAGCCTGCCTTGGAGAATTTTGAGCGTTACTTTACTAGCATGTGAGATGAGTGCAATTGTGCGGTAGTTTGAGCATTCTTTGGCATTGCCTTTCTTTGGGATTGGAATGAAAACTGACCTTTTCCAGTCCTGTGGCCACTGCTGAGTTTTCCAAATTTGCTGGCATACTGAGTGCAGCATTTTCACAGCATCATCTTTTAGGATTTGAAATAGCTCAACTGGAATTCCATCACCTCCACTAGCTTTGTTAGTGGGCCCTTATTGGTATGTTATTATTAACTAAAAGTTAATATTTTATATTTTATTAACTAAAAATCCTTAGTTTTTGAAAAAAATTTTAAGATTTTTCTCTCATGTTGTTTTTCAGTACCATTATTCCATTCAGAACACTGTATTACATTTAAGTGTCATGTCTCCTTAGCCTACTCTTGACTGTGATATTTTTTCAGACATTTCTTGTTTTTGATGACCTCTTATTTTAAAAATGTCATTGTGTAAAACATCTTGTGTAATTTTTAATAGAGAAAGTGGGGAAGCCTTGTCTTTTTCCTGACTGTGAAGAGAATGCTTCATGAGTCTTGAAATATGATATTTGCTATAGATTTTGATGGATACCCTTTATCAGATTAAAGAAAATCTTATTTTCCTTCTGATTTTCCGAGGTATTTTATCATGAAAAAGTAAGGGATTTGATCAAGATTTTTTTCTGCATTGGTAGATCATATAGTTTTTCTCCTTTAATCTCTTTATGTGGTGATATTGAACTATCCTTTAAAGTCCTTTTGGTCATGATACATTATTTATATGTCAACATTCTTACATATACATACATATTCACATGGAAATGTGAATATATGATGAATAACCAACATATGATTTGGTTTGGTAATCTAGGATTTTTGCATCCATTTTCATAAATGAGATTGGCCTTTAATTTTCCTTACTTATAATACTTACATTTTCTATAAGATAAATACTATAGTTTTTTTTTCCTCAGATCTCTTAATATCATTAATTAAATTGTAGGTGGTCTTTGCCAACAAAGGTCCGTCTAGTCAAGGCTATGGTTTTTCCAGTGGTCAGGTATGGATGCGAGAGTTGGACTGTGATGAAAGCTGAGCGCTGAAGAATTGATGCTTTTGAACTGTAGTGTTGGAGAAGACTCTTGAGAGTCCCTTGGACTGCAAGGAGATCCAACCAGTCCATCCTAAAGGAGATCAGTCCTGGGTGTTCTTTGGAAGGAATGATGCTAAAGCTGAAACTCCAGTACTTTGGCCACCTCGTGTGAAGAGTTGACTCATTGGAAAAGACTCTGATGCTGGGAGGGATTGGGGGCAGGAGGAAAAGGGGATGACAGAGAATGAGATGGCTGGATGGCATCACTGACTCAATGGACGTGAGTTTGAGTGAACTCCGGGAGATGGTGATGGACAGGGAGGCCTGGCGTGCTGTGATTCATGGGGTCGCAAAGAGTCGGACATGACTGAGCGACTGAACTGAACTAACTGAGGTCGTCTTTAGTTTTCTGCTGGACCATAAAGAGATTCATTAAACATGTCTTCTGGAAATATCTGCTTCATCTATTTAGTCTGAATTCTTCTTCTAGTTTAATGCTTAAAGTTTTATGATTTCCTCACTGTTATGCCTGTGTACTGTCTATAAAAATCATTATTATTTATACTAGTGGGCTTCCCTGGTGGCTCAGTTGGTAAAGCGTCTGCCTGCAATTCAGGAGACCCGGGCTCGATTCCTGGGTCAGGAAGATCCCCTGGAGAAGGAAATGGCAATCCACTCCAGCACTCTTGCCTGGAAAATCCCATGGACGGAGGAGCCTGATAGGCTACAGTCCATGGGGTTGCAAAGAGTCGGACACGACTGACTTATACTAGTTTATATAATTTATATAAACTAGTTATTTATACTAGTTATTATAATCAAGTCCCTTTATTACTTTGGAGTGGGTTGCTTGGCCTTTAGGAAGTTTTGAACTTTTTTATGATTGACAGTTTTACTAATACTATTATATTGTTTGAACTGTGCTTGACTTCTGCTCCTTACTGTAATGGAGGTAGTAATAGCATTGTCTGCCTCTGGTATTCGTATTGTAGTTTGTTGCTTGTAAAGTACTTTTTATAGAAGAGTATGTTTATATACGAAAAGTGTTTTGTATTTTGTATCCAATCACTTTACATGCCCTTCACCACTAACATTCATGTGTAAGCCACTAATCAACTTTCATCTGAATAATTACAATAACTAGTCTTATTTCCCTACAGTTCTTCTCTCACAGCAGTCAAAATGATTTTAAAGCGTAATCAAGTCATATCCCTCTGCTGTTTAAAACTTCACACAGCTTCTCAACAGACTAGAGTAACATCTAAACTCCTTACTGTGATTTCTATTCCCCCAGTGCCTGGAACAAGGCCTTAGACGTAATAGGCACTCAAGAAATATCTGTTGAATGGATGACGCCTTCAGTGTTCGAGAAGCTCTGTCTTGCCCAGAATCTACAGTTTATTAATAAATGGCAGAGTCAGGATGAAAATTCACATTTCCAACTTACCTTTATAAATTGCTGAACCAAATTGCTATATTTTTCCAGTCCTCCAATGGGCTTTGAACCAAACCCATTTTGCCTTCCAGACTCTCTGTACCTGTGTTAATTTGTTTATGCTTTTTTGTTTTGCCTTTCTAAATCTTGCCCATCTTCAATACATGAACTTAATTTGGCTTCCTTTTACAGAACTTTCTTTGTATGGCTTCAGTGGTCTGTTTTTTTGGTGGTGATAGTGGTGAGTTGTGTTGGGGAGGTTAGAGTATAACTGGGAAGGAGACTCTAGTAAATACCAGATGTTGTATTGCATACTTACGTAAGTGATTTCACTTCCCACAGGATCTTGTGAGGGAAGAACCACTTTTTTTTTCTTTTTAAAGATGGAGAAAACTCAAGTCTCAGAGAGGTTTTCAGTTCCATCACCCAGATGGGGAAATCTATACTTTATCTGAGTTTTCTAAGTCCTCTAAATCTTCTAAGACTAAAGCCTTCCACCACTGCCTGGCAGAGCTAGAATGGTGCCCAGCTGACCTTGATCAGAGCCGACTTTTTGCTCTCCTGGTTTAGCTTGTCACACTGGGCCAATGCCATATCTGATAGTCTGGCCTGTATGTCAGGATCACACAGGAAAATCAACAGCAGGATGATCTGTTTCTGTTTGATAAGAAATCTGACTCCAGTCAAATGCTAAACCTTTTTATAGGTAGCTATGTTTTTTTCCCCCGCTTCCTCTTTACTTGGGCCTCTTACTGTGTTTTGTTTTTTTTCTCCTTTCTTCCTCTAGTATTCTAGTCAAGAAGAAAGCCAGAGGAAGCAATTGCCTACTGCTGCCGCCCAGTGTTGTAAGTGAGAAACTTGTCTCTGAATCTCTTCTTAATCACAGCTTTCTGTCAGTTCTCCAAATGTGGCTTATTTTGAGTTGGGGAGGTTGGAGAGAGATGGTGTGTATAAACAGAAGATATTCCAGAAATACACCTTATTCAGGCTCATCCTCCCAATGGCTATCTCCCCGTTAGCTTTAAGAAGAGATCTTTTGGTTTTGTGTGGCTGTAGGTAGGGCAGTGAGGCTTTTTTTCCTCTGTTTACCAGCTTTTACCCCTAGAGGAATGATTTTTACTGTTCTGTCTCCATTTATCTGTTATTGTCCTTTAAGAGTTTCCACCTCTGGAAACTCTAGTTTAGGTCTTTCCTCTGCTCCCATTGTATCCTATATATATATATAGCCATCATATGTTATAATCTATATATATTTATTTGATAAGAATGCAAAATTTTTAAAGGCCAAAATTTGTATTCCTAGCATCTGGCTCAACACCTGATAACATAATATGTGTGTGTGGGCTAAGTTGCTTCATTTGTGTATGACTCTCTGTGACCCCATGGACTGTAGCCCACCAGACTCCTCTGTCCATGGAATTCTCCAGGCAAGAATACTGGAGTGGGTTGCCATTTCCTCCTCTGGGGGATCTTGCCTACCCAGGGATCGAACCCATGTCTCTTGTATTTCCTACATTGCTGGGCGGGTTCTTTACCCACTAGTGCCACCTGGGAGGAACTCAGGTAAGCCTCAGTAAAGGAGATCAGTAAGCCTCAGTAAAGTTTGATAAATGATTAACTGAGTGAGAGAATTTGTTATTTCCTTTGAGGTTAACTTATCCAGACCACACAAATTCCTTTTTGAAATGAGCTGTACATTGTTGGTATATTGGTATCTTTTCAGTTTCTCTCAGAATAGCTTGAGCAGACACCAAAGGATTGACTCGAAATTAGTTCCCTTTCACTTTTTCAACTCTGGGGGTTGGCTTGCCTATGTTTTGTTTCGTTTGTGTTGCTGTAGTGTTTCTGAATCACTGCCAAAATCTTTTCAATGGCAGGTTGATAGTCCTGGTAATAGTGGTAGTAGTTATTGTAGTAATGCTACTACTAATAAGAACCATAGCAGCTAACATATTTTGAGGTTTGATAGTATGCCAGATGCTGCTGTAAGAGCTGAAATGTAGTAACTTATTTAATCTTCACAGTAACCCTAAGACATAGATTTTACTGTTTTCCTCGTTTTTAAGATGAGGAAACTGAGATTGAGTTATTTGCCACAGATCACATAGTAAGTGGTGAAGTAAATACTCAGATACAAACAGTCTGACTCTATAGCCCATGCATTAAACCACCATGTTATACCACTTCATACTGTTTCTGAGAAGAAGAACCTCTATCCATGTTTATAAATCCATTGGTTGTCTTCCATTCTATTGGCTACTTACTTTCCTGATAAAAGAGAGACCACTGGCAGAGGTCAGTACTTTTTCTTTATTTAAATAACACCTATTTTACATATGATTTGTTACTTTCATTTTTCCCATTTGGGAACTAGTATTTATCAAGCATTTAGAGTCATGG